>NC_082662.1:18765000-20205000 GCF_025265405.1 Mesoplodon densirostris | reverse complement strand
TGGTTCACGGAGTTGGCCACTGTCCCTTGAAAAGTGATCAAGAAAATTCTTTTAGGAAGGTAAAGAACCTGTATTAGAATCCCAGCTCTGCCACTACTTAAGCCATATGACCTCAAAGTTACTTAACCTCTCCAAGAATGTTTCCTTACTTGCTAAAAACTGCCTTGCAGGCCCGTGTACATCAGAAATGATACACATATGGTAACTGGCATGTGGCAGAAGTCCAGCAAATGAAAGCTACTATTTCTACCTTAACTGAAAAATTCAGTTTACTACCTGAATGACAGTGTACTAAAAGGATAACTGCCCTAATATCTTTTAACTCAGAGCTTAAATCCAATCCAATCAACTCCTCTAAGGAACTGTAGGCAGTATATAAACACTGCACCCTTTTCTTCAAGATTTTTACCAACACTAAAAGTAAACCTCGTTTTTAAATTTGTCAGCCATCTTGCTCTTTTTCTTTTGGAATTCCTTTCCATAGGAAATAAAAAATCAAAAGAATAGGCTGTGTTTCAAAATATTCCATTCAGACTACAAGAAATAGAGTATTTACTACAGAATACTTTGATAGAAATTACAAAATGGAGAGTTCATCTGCAGTGTGAAAACTTGATAAACTCAACTGAAACTATCATTACATAAATAACCATAGTACTGTTTGCATAACCTAAGAACAGTCAAATAACTGGCTGCGTTAAGTCAAATGCCTGTAATAACACTTAAACCTTTAATGAAAACCTAGTTAGCACATTTAAAGTCAACTGAAAAGGAATTTCAATGCTGGTTTTGGAGTGTCTAGAGCTATCTTTACTAAAGTCCTGGTCTTCCCCTCTTTTAACTTTTCCTTTAAAAACACACATACAAACTGCATATTATATGCTCCAGAGAGTGGAAAGAGCCAACTTACGTGACATATAGATTTTGACTTAGACCAACTGGTCTCTATACGGTCCGTTCTGCATTAAAAAGAATTTGCAGACTCTAGTCCTATTAGTGTCACTTGCCCACCCATCTAGATCTCGACTGGTTGCTCATTCCCTACAGGAGTGAAAAAGGGGACGAACAGGCTCCAGCACGCGCCCGATAAAGCACGGGCCCTCAGGGCCAACTACGACGAAAAAACGTCCCCGTCTGCAAGTGAAGCAACTTTCCTCCAGCGGACTTTCAAAAGAGTAAAACAAACGGGGAGGGTGAGGGGTGAGGAACGGTGAGCGGGAAGAAGAGTTGATCTACCCCATTCCCCCGCCTCCATACACACGCATACTTTTTGTTGCACCCTCTGCCCGGAGAGTCTCAGATTCAAACGTTCTAACCACAAATTATCGGCGTTCCCCTCCCTGAAGGGATATCAAATTGGGCGGGAGCTCCCGCGAACTCTGACCCCGAGCCTCCGCGAAGGTTTAGACCAGGAAGGGGGGGGGGGTCGGCGCCCGCTTTCTCAAGAAAAGCGGCTTAACGCTGCTTCCGGTCCACGCTCTCCTGGGGCGGTACCCCCAAACCCGTCCTCCCCAGGACCCTGCAGCCGCCGGTCACCTCAGGGTTTCCCTCCGGCCTCCCCCCAGGGACTTCCTCCTCGCGCGTCCGCTAGGCCCCAGGACCCGGCGACGCGCGCGGCTCGGCCCGCAGGCCCCGCCAAGCAGGCGGGCGGGCGGCGAGGTACTGCTTCGGGCCATTCCCGCCGCCATTTTCCGGCGACTGTCGCCGCCGCGTAGCGGGGGACGATTCCGGAGGAGGAGACTGCGCAGGGGCGCACCGGTCCCCGCCGCAGGGCAGAGGGGAGCGTCCGTTGGCATCAAGGATCCTTAGGATCTTGGAAGCTTCCGCTCGCTGGCTACCCTGTCCCGAACTCAGGCCTCCTGCCGCGCCTTACCGATAAGCCCCTCACCTCACCCCAGATCCCCGCGTTCCCACTTACGCGGAAGAATCCCGCGTCCATCTTGCTGCCTCGCTCGGAGATCGCTCCCTATCCCAAGGTGCACCGCGCCACCGCGACGGAGGGCGGGACCGGCAGGGAAAGCGGAGCGCCGGGACGCAGAGCGCGCCGCTCCACTCGACCCACCAGCCAACACGAGGCCGCGCCTGCTCAGTGTGGCGAGCGCCGGCACGCGTGCGCACGCGCGTCCACGGAGGCGGGCTGCTACCAGGCTCAGAGCCTCCCCAGTGGCCAGTCCGGGAGGAAAGCCTCGCGATCGCAACCAATGGGGGGGGGGGGGCGGAGAGACAGAGACAGAGACAGAAAGAAAGAGACGGAGAGAAAGTGTCGTCGCGTCGCCCCGCCCTGCGAATCCTTTTGTGGCGCTCAGTCGGCCTTGTTCCCGGAGCGTGAATTGACCCATCCTTCCTCCCGTAGTGGCGGAGGCCTCCCGCCCTGGGGGGCCCACAGAGCGATTGAAGAGAAAAGCTGTTACCTCAGAGTGACGCTAGTGGGGCCGCCCGTGTCGTTATGAAAGTTGTGACTGTGTTGTTTTTACGAGTTTACCAGTTACGGAGATCGGCCCTGAAGTAGTCGAGCTATGCAGTATGAGTGAAATCTGCATTCTGGCCCTGCTCTCTCGGCTTTCCCTCCCGTCTCCGTACAACTCCTTAGCTTTGGGGAGAAGCTGGAACTGTGGTTTAGATGAATTTCGGTTTCGGCTGCCGGGTCCCCACGCTAGCGGGCAGGAAGCTGAGGAGAAACGTGGCCCCCGGACAGAGCCTGACGGAGAAGCGGCCTGCCTCCAGGCCTCGGGGCCCTCGGGGCCCTCGGCCTCCGCCTCGGTGGCCCAGTTCTGCCTCCCCAGCGCCCTGCTCCGGCTGCGAGGGCTCCGGCATCGGGTTCCTTCTGCCAGACTTGCCCTAAGCGCTCTCTTTTTCTCTGAGAGGGAGCATGTGACCGTTCTGTGACCATCTTTTGTAAAATACCCCCACCACACACACACACACACACACACACACACACACACACACGCAAACACTCTAGCCTCCCTTTCCTGCTTTTTGTTCATAGCACTCATCTTGAAACTATGTGTTTACTCTTGTGGTTTTAAATACCAACTGCCTCCTAACAACGTCATAGATTTCCAGTTCAGATCTCTCTCCCGAGCTTCAAACGTGTATTGGCAACGTCCTCCTGGACGTTTCCACTTGGATAGACGGCTCCTGGTTCCTCCTCCTGTCTCCCGAACACCCTCCACCCCGCCAAAAACCGACCCGCTCCTCCCAAAGTCTTCCCTGCCTCGGTTGATGGCAGTATGTTTCCTTTTCTTTAAGACACAAGCCTTGGTTTCGTTCTTGACTCCTCTCCGCTTATATCCCACTTCCAAACTGTCAAGAACCCGCTCTGCTATCATCCTGCTTCAAAGCACTGTCGTCTTTGGCCTGAACTTCCGCCCTGGGCTCCTAACTGGTCTCCCTGCTTCTGCCCTTGCCACTCAGCATCTATTCTAAATGCAGCAGAGAGATCCCGTTAGAAACCTTAGGCGTATCATTCTTAAGCTCAAAACCTCCCTATTAATAGTCCCTTATTTTTCTCAGAGCAAAAGTGGAATCCGACCTGATGCTCCCCTATCTCTTCTTTGATCTCATCTAGTACCCTAACACTGGTCACTGCTCGAACTTCTTAAGCTAGCTCCTGCCTCAAGACCTTTGTAGTGGTAACTTCTGCTCTTCCCCCAGATAGCTACTTGCAAATTTCAAGATTTTACTCAAGTATCACCTACTCAATGAGGCTACCCTGACTGCCCCATTGGAAATTGCTCATATACTCTCTCTACATCCCTGATGTCTCTCTCTCTCTCTCTCTCTCTCTCTCTCTCTCTCTCTCTTTTTGGCTGCGTTGGGTCTTAGTTGTGGCACACACCATCTTTTTGTTGTGGCTCGGGGGCTCTTCCTTGCGGTGTGCGGGCTTCTCTCTCTCGTTGCGTTGAGCGGGCTCCAAAGCGCGTGAGCTCTGTAGTTGCCGCACACGGGTTTAGTTGCCCCGTGGGACGTGGGATCTTAGTTCCCTGACCAGGGATTGAACCCGCGTCCCCTGCATTGGAATGCGGATTCTAAACCATTGGACCACCAAAGAAGTCCCCCACTGATGTCACTTAATCTACTCTGTTTTTCCCCATAGCATTTATCACCTTCTAGTATTTGTTTACCTATTTTAAATGTGTTTATTATCTGTTCCCCACACTAGAATGTAAGCTCCATAAAGTCGGGGCGTCTGTCTTTTTTGTACACTGATATGGCCCTAGCACCTAGAACAGTGTCTGGCACATACTACAGGCTCAAATAAATTTTGCTGAACAAACAAAAGCTTTGCCAGAGGGTCAAAGATGGGGAAGTAACTGGTTTCCACATAACAAGCCAGTTAACCAGATGGGACTATCAAATCACAATACACATCTTATTACTATTCTCGATGGTTCTGATTAGTCATTCTGTTTTATCCTTCCTTCACTGTTTCTGCTCTTTTGCTGCCAGTCTTGTAAATGCTGCTTTTCTTTCTGGCTCTGTCATTGACTCTTTTGTCATTTCCCTAAAAAAGGTGACCTATCCGTCCTCTCTTGGTTTCAATTATCTTTTTGTCTCTCAAACCTGTATGTATCAGGCACAGGTCTGCCCCAGACCTATATTTTCAACTTCCTGCTGACATTCACTTGGATGTCTGTAGGCACCTGAAACTGAATCCATCTTCTGTCACCTGTCTCACCCTCCCTTTTCCCATTCTCAGTGAGTGAGCACACACTTCTCCCTATCATCGTTCTTCACACTCTATAACCATCACATCTTGCCTTTTCAACTCAGTCAACTTCCTTCTGGCCCCATTTCCTCTTGAATTCAGGCAATTTGGATTGTTGTCTGGATCGTTGCACTGACCTATTAACCATTTTCCCTGCCTTCAGGGTTGATGTCTCCATCCTATATCCAGAGTGATTTTCCAAGATGATAATATTGATTCTTTCACTCCCTTGTTTAAAACTCATCGGTGGCTTCTCAGTTGTCCTCCAGATAAAGCCCAAACTAGTTACTGTGACTTACAAAGTCCTTTATGATTTGTCTACTGCTCCCTTCTCCAGACTCATCGCCTGAGTTAATCTGCTCCCTCTCCCCATGTCTCACTTCTTTTGTTTTTTTTGCTTTAAGGTTTAATTAAATATCACCTATTTCTGTGATAGCAACATCTATATAAATAACATGAGGCCAATAAAATTACATAGGATTCTGAAAGTCAAACTAGTCTCTATCTCCCTGGTATTGTCACAACACTAAGAAGCCAAAAGGAGAAGAAACATGGTATCAGGAGCAATTTGTTTTGTATATCTCACATGGTACAGTTTGTAGTAGGTTTATGGAAAAGTCAG
The DNA here is from genome assembly GCF_025265405.1 of Mesoplodon densirostris. NCBI lineage: Eukaryota > Metazoa > Chordata > Mammalia > Artiodactyla > Ziphiidae > Mesoplodon > Mesoplodon densirostris. The sequence continues at coordinate 20,199,667 of NC_082662.1, read as the reverse complement.
GTTGCCCTTTTTTTTTTTTTTTTTTTTTTTTGCAGTATGCAGGCCTCTCACTGTTGTGGCCTCTCCCGTTGCGGAGCACAGGCTCCGGATGCACAGGCTCAGCGGCCATGGCTCACGGGCCCCCAGCCACTCCGCGGCATGTGGGATCCCCCCGGACCGGGGCACGAACCCATGTCCGCTGCATCAGCAGGCAGACTCTCAACCACTGCGCCACCAGGGAAGTCCGCCCTTCTTCTTTTTGACATTTGTTTTCTTTTATCAACATAGATGTCGGTTTCTTTTTTTTATATACAGCAGGTTCTTATTAGTCATCAATTTTATACACATCAGTATATACATGTCAATCCCAATCGCCCAATTCATCACAGCACCATCCCCACCCCCAAGGCGTGTCTCACTTCTAAACTGCAGCCACACTGAACTACAGACACTAGTCTAATGATGAACAGGTGAGGTTTCAAAAGTCAGTTTTTTGTCTGTACGTTGGTAAGCCAAAAGAGACTAAGAAGTGACTCAAATGTCACCTCCTCAGGTGAGCCTTTCCTGAGCAGCCTTCCAGAAAACAGCAGAACCCTTGCCACCATCCATCCTACCTTGCTTTATTTTTTCTTCATAGTACCTGACATTGTTATCTATTTTGTTTACATGCTTACTGTCTTTGCCCTCTTAAAAAAAAAAAAAAAAAAGCTCTATGAGGGCAAAAATCTTGTCCATCTTGTTCACCATTAAAGCCTTAGTGTCTGAACAGTATCTAGCACATTCTTGGAGGTCCATAAATATTTGTTGAATGAATGTATGAGTGAGAGTCTAAGACTCAGTCACCAAAAGCATTTCTACCAATGAGTGAGTCTGGTCTTTGAAATATAACCATTGATTCTATAAGGAAAAGTCCACATTGAAAAATCTGCTACGGCAGAGCAGGCTCCTCCCTAGAGGTGCAGTGGGGAACTACAATACTTGGCAGTGAAGGTATTCACAGACACCATCTCCTGTAAACTCCGATGCTGTGCAGATCAAAATGGGCCTTAAAGCCAAGAAGCCATCCCCAGGGTGGCTCTTTGCTCTACCTGGTCTTTAAGTCCTCAAACTGAACTTCAAAAGGCTAATAGGCATCCAACCTTGGTGCTGATCCTTTAGGTATAGGCTCCATTTCCTCTACTGCTTTTCCTCATTGCTTGTTGATTGCTGTTAATGGTATAGGGGTTTCATTTGTTGCCTATTGTCCCTGTCCTCTAGACTCGCTCCTACTGAAAATACATTCACCGCTGTGCTCAAAGACACTTTCCAGAGTAAAATGTATCAGCTTTTATCCATCAGTCATTTTTATCTCAGTTATGAGATTATTTCAGTCTATGGCTTGTTTGGTAAATTTGTTTCATTTTGAGATTGATGAAGAAATCTTTTGGGAATAAAGGAAAATAAAAGTTTAGTTGAATTTATCAATAATAGATTAAGCTGTCAAACTATAAGAAGATTTCTGTTTGTGTTTGCATATATAAATATCTAACGTAAAAGACATACAAGTAGCAACCTGGGGTTTTCTGAACCTCACACTTTCCTAGTCTAATAGCAAGGCTCACTAGATGGCGATCTACCCTTTCAGGATAACATACCTCTTTGGCCAGGACTTGTTTCTAGAAATAAGTCAACTATCACAAAGACATATGGTTTGATTTGTTGTTTTTTACTGAGCCCTTACTCTGTGCTCAGCATGGTATTCTTAGATATAGTAAGAGATACAAAGGAAGTTTAAGACAATCCTCAGAGAGCTTATAAGCCAGAAAGAGAACAGCAACGGGCAAAGAAGAAAACTGTAACTGTCTGCTTTCTAGCCCTTAGAAAGTCCCCCACAGATGCTATGTTCAGACATTGTGTCGGCACATTTTTAAAAGAAGGGCTTGAAGAACAACAGAAGTGTCCATCAGATGGGAAATAGGAGCCATAATTAGGAGAATTCTCTTTCCCATCTATGTTTTCTTGTGTTTCGATGACAGTATCTTTCTTTTATGCAGGGCCTCAAAATAATAGCATTTACCGTTTTGTGGGGCATACTATGTCAGACTTCATGTTAATGCTTTAAACGCCTTAGATAATTCAGTCCTCACAATAATACCTAGTAGGTTGTTATGGGCTGAATTTTGTCCTCCCAAAATTCAATGTTAGAGTCCTAACCCCGGGTACCTCATAATGTGATTGTATTTGGAGACAGGGTCTTTAAAGAGATAATTAAGTTAAAATGAGGTCGTTAGGGTGGGCCTTAATCCAATACCATTGGTGCCCTTATAAGAGGAAATTAGGACACAGACACATATAGAAAGAAGAACATGTGGCCATCTACAAGCCAAGGAGAGAGGTTTCAGAAGAAACCAACCCTGCCAACACCTTGATCTCAGACTTCTAGCCTCCAGAATTCAAGAAAATAAATTTCTGTTGTTTAAGTCAACCATCCTGTGTTACTTTGTTGGAGCAGCCCTCACAAGCTAATGCAGAGGTATTATCCCCATTCTAGAGATGAGTAAAGTGAGACCGAGGAAGGAGAAGTTAGTTGCCGAAAATCACACAGCCAGCGTATAACAGAACTCAAGTTCAGGGTTTGGTTTATCTGCTGCGGGCTGAGACCTCAACATTACAAGCGACTTGACACTGAGGGAGGGAATGTAGACAGACCTTATCCTACTGATCATTCAGTAGGCAAACAAGCCTCCTCAGTCTGGTCAGTGAATGCCTCCCAGTCTCACCCAGGTGAGAGGAAGGGAAAGCCAGAGAGGCCTGGCTCAACTTTCTTCACCTTTGGGCTCAGAACTCTTCTGGCAGTGGTGGCCATAAGTGGTCAGTGATGCAAATCATTCTTGACTTCATTTAAAATGAGCCACAACTCCTGTCATTCTAAGAGGTCTTTCTTTTTTCTCTTTATCCCCCGTACCCAAATTCCCTAGCTGGGCAGGGTCCTTATCACATTGTCTTGTAAATGTAGGGCTGGCTAGAAACCAGACACAGGGAAGTCAGCAAATATAAATTTGGATCACACACCCTCCCTTTCCGCCTTGGGGAATGCCTGAGGGGTTGTGGTCCAGTGACCCATGGGCAACGGATAAAGACATTTAGGCCAGCTGTAAAGTGTATGAATTATGACTTGACCCATTGCTTACATCCCAAGGAGGGTCACCATGTCATCAACAAATCAGGATTGTCTAACTTAAACGAACCTACAAGCAGATGAGTGGGGGTAGTAGAGCCAGATGTGCACTAATCATATGTAGACACCTACTCCCACAGTAGGAGTGCCTGTCATTCCTCCAGTCTCCTAAGGTCCAGGCAGCAGCTGGAAAAAGGGTGAGGAGCTTCCATACCTGCAAGGCAACTCATGGACCATCACAGGCACCCAATATAGGTTGAGATGTTATGGTCTTCAACCTCACTCCAAAGAAGTATGTGTAAATGTAAAGTGAATTAATAGAAATGTTAGTCTAGAATAGGTAGATTAGACATTTTATGTTGGAAAGTATTTTGTTGTATTAAATAATCCTATAATAAAAAATATAAAATTTTTAAAAGGTTACATCTGGTTTGTTTCTATTTCTTATATTAAAGACAACTAAGTGAATACAAAACAGTTCACTGCACAGACACTCTGTGGTTTGACACCCTAGAGTTGTTCTTTCCTAGAGGCTTAATTTTTATTTCCCCTGAACATTTAAGAGACACACCTGGACTGTTCTTCCTGCTTCACCCCAAGCTCCTCAAGATGGTGAATCTGGGCAGCCTGATTTAAAAAATGTAGATTCTTGGGCCTCACCCCCAGAGTTACTATCTGTGTGGAAGGCAGGAATCTGCATTTTGAATAAACATCCCCAGGAAATTCTGATAGGGAATCTTACTTTGGGAAACACCGTTTTGATTGTTCACTAAGACCCTGAGAGCTGATTCTTAAAGCCAGAATCCTCTGCTTTAGACTCTCAGGGTAATTTATGTCCCATTACCAGTTTTCCCCTGGTAAATCTTTGCAGAGCTCCACAAGGAAAGGTCAATGCTTATTATGTCCTCCAGAGGCTCCTTCTACATATAGTCCAACCCTCACCCTCCCACAGCTTTCTCTTCTTGCAGAGTAAACATAATTTCTCCAGAGTGGCTCTGGGGGGACTGCGGAGCCATCAAAGCCCCCTGTCTCAAACCTCAGAGAAGACTGGGGGCCTCTGACCCAGATAATGGACCCCTCACAGTTGCAGACCACTGCCAAATACCCCCTTCAGTTGTGACTGGAAAACTGTGTCCACCTCTTCGTGAGTATAGAGCCAAAAGACACAACCAAGCCAAAGATCAGGAGAAGAAAGGATTTATTACTTGCAGCAAGTAAGGAGAACACACTGGGGATCTTTCCTAAAGCAGCATCTCCCAGAACAGTAAAATTGGGGAAGTTTTAAGCTGAGGGTACATGCATATTTATGAAGGAGCTTGGACAGTTGACAGAGTCTAAACTTTAGTTGATTGAAGTCACCAGGGTCAGAAAAGGTCAACATCATCGTCCCTTAGGTTCTGGTTGATCTGGTGGTTGAGTGCTTCAGGCTAACCTTTACCACTGAAAGATAACCGGAAGTCTTCACAACTGATATGTTACCTTTGTTACTGTTACTTCTCTTGCCAGATAGCAGGTAATGTTTCTGCATTCTTTTGTTCCCTTAAGATCATTAATTACTGAGACCTGTTCGAGGGCAAGCATTGTAGCCAGGATTAGATCACAAATGGCTTAGGCCAAAAATGGCTTCTCTTATGTCAAGAAAGCCATGCTTCGTTCTGTTTCTCCAGGGACCCCCTACCCTATCTGCTTATATAACCACAGCCCCACAAAGTTTGGGGCAATCTGCTGTTGGTCACTGACAAGGACCATTGCTAGCTGTGGGAAATGCAAGAAATGAGGAACAGTAGGAATAAAGTGGTCCCCAATTTGACCTGCCACAAGCCCAAGCTGCCTCTGGATTTTCCTGATAAGGAGGGTTACCTGCTATTCTTCAGGACCTAGTTTATCAGGGTCTGGTCTTGTAAAGTTTGGGGCATCACTATCAGCTCTCTAAGAACTGGTGTCTCAAGTCTGAGCTCCATTTGACAGTCTTGTTTCTGGGAATATTACCCCCAAACTGGGTTTGCCTCTTGGTGGGTGTCAAGCCAATAGACACAACCAAGCCAAAGATTAGGAGAAGGAGGGATTTATTATTACTTGCAGCAAGTAAGGAGAACACTGGGGATCTTTCCTGAAGCAGTGGCTCCCGAAACAGCAAAACTGGGGAAGTTTTTCGTTTGTTTGTTTGTTTTTTAATAGGTGAACCAGATATTTGCATGTTTAATCACATAAAGGAAATATCTATATAGTTAAAAAATGTTATCAGTTGTATAGTATAGATGCCATATAACAAACGTCTACGGGGTTCATCTGAAATTCTTTAACACTACGGACAGAATATAAACCCAAGTTAGGGTGAAAGCTACTCTTTCCGCAAGCACTTATGCACATCTTTTAAGATCGTCTAGGACAAGTTTGTAACAATGATAATAATACCAAGAATAACGATGATGGTGGTAACAGCTCACATTTATTGAGTTTTTAGCATATGTCAGAGCTGTTCTAAGTATTTTACATGAATTTATTTAATCCTTACACCAACCTTATGAAGTTAGAACCGTCACCGTCAAAACTGGGGAAGTTTTAAGCTAAGGGTATATTCATATTCATGAGGGGGATTGAGCAGAGGAGAGCTCAGCATAGAATTGGGGCAAAGGTTGACAGAGTCCAAGCTTTAGTTGATTAAAGTCAGGAGGATCAACATCATCCATCCTCCATGTGGGTGGGGACCTTATTTGCTGCAGAACTCAAAGATATATTACTATATATATCTCTTGAGGAACCAGGACCCTGCCCCAAGGCAGTACTATTGTTTCTTTTTTTTTTTTTTTTTTTTTTTGCGGTACGCAGGCCTCTCACTGTTGTGGCCTCGCCCGTTGTGGAGCACAGGCTCCGGACGCACAGGCTGAGCGGCCATGGTTCACGGGCCTAGCCGCTCCGCGGCATGTGGGATTTTCCCAGACCAGGGCACGAACCCGCGTCCCCTGCATTGGCAGGCGGACTGTCAACCACTGCGCCACCAGGGAAGCCCAGTACTATTGTTTCTTGACTGCTCCTCCCTTGTTTCTGCATTCCCTACCTTAAGATCATTAATTACTGAGACCGGTTCAAGGGCAAGCATTGCAGCCAGGCTTAGATCACAAACTAGCTTAGGCCAAAATGGGTTCTCTTATGTTGAGAAAGCCATTCCTGGTTCTCTTTCTCCAGGGACCCCCTAACCTAATCTGCTTACAAAGGTTGCCTTGAAGTCCAAGGTTATTTCTCCAGGATATCTGAACCTCTAGAAATGTTCTACCACATTGATAGATGGTCCTCTGTGATCACTCTGGTGTGAACTGAAGGCAGATCACTTCCCCACCCCCACCATGGACATTTGTGAATCCAAACATGTGTATTGTGTCTACCATAAACTTCTGACTTGTGATGCCATCTTCCTGGGAAAGGGAAGTGTCTGAAGTTTTGATCCACAAAAATTGGGTGGGAAAGAAGGGTTGAGTCCTATTTAGATCTCTTGGGTTGTTATGAGGGTTGCTAAAGAAAATTGGATTTTATAGATAATTTAGTTAATAGCATATGTCAAATTTTATTATAATCTTGTTCCAAGGGAAAAGGCTTTTTAGTGGGCCAAATAAAAAAATTTGCTCCAGGGACTTCCCAGTGGTTAAGACTCTGTGGTTCCAATTCAGGGGGTGAAGTTCGATCACTGGTTGAGGAATAAGATCCCACATGGCCAAAAGATTTTTTTTTAAAAATTGCTCCAGGGGGCTTCCCTGGTGGCGCAGTGGTTGAGAGTCCGCCTGCCGATGCAGGGGACACGGGTTCGTGCCCTGGTCTGGGAAGATCCCACATGCCGCGGAGCGGCTGGGCCCGTGAGCCATGGCCGCTGAGCCTGCGCATCCGGAGCCTGCGCTCCGCAACGGGAGAGGCCACAACAGTGAGAGGCCCGCGTACCGCAAAAAAAAAAAAAAAAAAAAAAAAAAATTGCTCCATTATGGAAAAAAGAAAATGGATAGACAATCATTGTTTGATAGATAAAGAAAAAAGGATTTCTAGACTCTTGATAGAAGACACTCAGACTCTCAGATAGAAGTCAGTTGGGTAGGTGAGTAGCTAGTTTCTAGAATAACTCTTAATCCCATTAAAATTCATCAGAAACTTGTTTTAAACATTTTCTCAGAAATTTTGTTTTTGTTTTTCCTGGAGGAAAGCTGTGAATTACATCCTACAGAAGCATTTTTCCCTAGATCAAGTTTGGGACAATTTATCTTTTACTATGATTAAATAAGTTTATATTTCTAAAATGTTTAGCATAGTCCTTGGTATATACAAAACTTTAGAAGTCTTTGAGAGAGAGAAGAGGAAGAGAAAGAAGAAAAGAAGAAAGAGAAAGTTATTAGAAGCTACATTTCTCTCTTTTTAAGCCTTAGCGCTTAACTCTTGTTAAGAAAAACTTCAGAATTTGGAAATAGGCTAAAAGGAATTATTGCATTTCTTTTTAATATTCTGGGGCATTGCCTAGCAGGTCCTACCAGTGATTATCCAATTTTTTAGAGGAGTGTACTTTTATTTCATTTATTATTTACTATTGATTAAAACATTTAAAAACTCTGAAAGCCTAGATGTTAATTTGTAGAAGACTGAGAGCAATGCAAATGCTTTTTGTCCAATGGCAATAGAAAAAAATTTTACCGGAAAAGGTAGCCACAAAGATTATGGTTTTTTGCCCTTTGGGCATTAATTCGTTTTTCTTTTTTGTTCCTGATTTTCAGTCTTTCATTCTCTTTGTTGAGATGATATCCATTGATCTGGTTTTTTTGTTTTGTTTTGTTTTGTTTTCTCCCCCTGACCACACCACACAGCGTGCAGGATTTCAGTTCCCCGACCAGGGATTGAACCTAGGCCATAGCTGTGAAAGCCCGGAATCCTAACCACTAGGTCGCCATGGAACTCCCATCCATTGATCTGTTTCTAAGTTCACTGATCATTTCCTTGGTTGTATCCAACCTAATGTTGATCACATCCAAAGTGTTTTTGATTGCAGATACTGTATTTTCAGTTTTGGGATTTCCATTCTTTCTTTTTTTTTTTTTATAGTTTCCAAATCTCTCCTGAAATTTCCTATGTCTTCGGCACTATGTAGATCTTCTCCTGTAGACTCTAACAAATTTATCAATTTTATCTCAAATTCTTTGTCTGCGAACTCCAATGTCTGGGTCATTTGTGGGTATCTTTATATTGACTGATCTTTCTCTTTATTACAGGTCACAGTTTCCTGTTTTGTTGAATGTCTAATAATTTTATTATATATTTGACATTGTGGATGATATGTCATAGAAACTGTATTCTGTTATCTTCCTCTGAAGAATGTTGTTTTATTCTAGCAGGCAGTTAAATTACTGACAGATCACTTTGACCATGCTTTGTTAGGCAGGTACATTTCAGGAATTGGGGTCTCACAAAGAAAGGAGACAAATAATAGGGCAAAAATAATTTTTTGAAGAAATACTAGCCAAAAATTTGGTTTAAAAAACAGTACCCAAAGATCCAGGTAGCTCAACAAAAGTTAAGGAGGAGAAAGTCAAAGAAAACCACACCTAGGCACATCATTATTAAACTGTTGAAAATCAAAAATAAAGAGAAAATATTTAAAGCAGCAAGAGAAAATAGCTGCATTGCAAATAGGGGAGCAATGATGAGAATGACTACTGATTTCTTTTTTTTTTTTTTTTTTTTTTTTTTTTTGCGGTATGCGGGCCTCTCACTGTTGTGGCCTCCCCCGTTGCGGAGCACAGGCTCCGGATGCGCAGGCTCCGGACGCGCAGGCTCAGCGGCCATGGCTCACGGGCCCAGCCGCTCCGCGGCATATGGAATCCTCCCAGACCGGGGCACGAACCCGTATCCCCTGCATCGGCAGGCGGACTCTCAACCACTTGCGCCACCAGGGAGGCCCCTGATTTCTTATTGGATTGGAAGCTAGCAGATGATGGAACTACATCTTTAAAGGGCTGGAGGAAAAAGAAAAGTCAACCTAGAATTCTATATCCAGTAAAAATATTTTTCAAAATTGAGGGTGAAATCAAGATATTTTCTGATAAATCAAAGCTGAACCGATTTTTCACCAGCAGACCCTCATCACAAGAAATTCTAAAGGAAATTAAGTAGGTTGAAAAGGAGTGATAACAATTGGAAATTTCGATCTATAGAAAGGAAGGAAGCGGGGCTGAGTTCCTCCCTGTTGGTTGTTTGGCCTGGGGTGACTCAGAACTGGAACCCACAGGGTCCTTGGTGGGGCTGGTGGTGGACTCCAGGAGGGCTCAGGCCAGGGAGTGCCTCCCAGAACTTCTGCTGCCAGTGTCCTTGTCCCTGCAGTGAGCCACAGCTGACCCCTGCCTCTGCAGGAGACCCTCCAACACTAGCAGGTGATAAGAATGGAGGTGAGCCTGATGATGCTGAACTGGTAAGGCTCAGTAAGAGGCTGGTGGAGAATGAGGTGCTCAAGGGTATCCAGCCGTATCTGGAAGAAACACAGAACAAAAACAAGCCAGGGTGGGCTTCCCTGGTGGCGCAGTGGTTGAGAGTCCACCTGCCGATGCAGGGGACACGGGTTCGTGCCCCGGTCCGGGAAGATCCCACATGCCGCGGAGCGGCTGGGCCCGTGAGCCATGGCCGCTGAGCCTGCGCGTCCGGAGCCTGTGCTCCGCAACGGGAGAGGCCACAACAGTGAAAGGCCCCCGTACCGCAAAACAAACAAACAAAAAACAAGCGAGGGGATGGGAGCTCTGTGAAAACTGAAGAGGCTGATAAGAATGGCACTGACAGTGCCAATAACAGGAAATGAGACCTGAAGGCAGGCAGGCCCCCGCCGTGAGAAGCATCATGAGAAGCATCCCTGCTCCCTCTGCCCAGTCAATGGGCTAATTTGCATTGTGCTGTTTAAGTGTCTCTTGTCCAATCTGTGGAGATTGCTTAATGCTTTCATGATTGATGTGTTTGCATTCCTGAAACACAACAGAAGAGAAATGGAGTGCTGGGACTATCAGAGGAAATTAATTTATGAAGGAAGAATGGCACCTGTTTCACTTGCCCTCAGCCGAGGCTGTGGGAGAGAGGATTTTGCGTTATGCCTCGTGGACTCAAATTAAAGGCCATGGAAGGGGCCTTGCTGTAAATGTAATACTGCCATTTCTATTGCTTTGCAGGGCATTTGACTACTTTATCTGAGGCCAAAACACACACAGAGCTAACGAGTGCTACGATTAAAATGATCACTGTTGAAATTATTATCCATATAGTTAGTCTATAATGTTTCACGTTTGTCCTATGTGGGCTGTTGCTATGCAGTGATCTTGTTTCATGTAAATGATATATTTTTGGTGAAATGCAACCTTTTCTATAAATGTGGGCAGCATTTAAAGGTTTCTTTTTAACCCTCTTTTGATAAGTCGGTGTGCCATATTTAATGTTTTTCATTGGCATTTGCACATAAAATGTATCATATAATTTTTTTCCCATAGGCCAGAAACCTATTGGGATCTGGGACTTAATTAATGAAGCTTTGTGCTGAGAGAGGATGGGTCTGCAGTCCAAAGTGAAACAGATAAAGGAACTTTTATTAAAGCCTGAGACTCAGGCCAAAATTAGGAGGGAGCTTTTTGAAGGAAGTCATTAACAATAGTAATGAAGGAAATGATGTTGATTTCAGCACAATTTTGACTTAAGCTCTACATTGCTATTGTGGTACCAGAGTTTATGAAGTCTTTTCAGCTCATTAAATAGCTCTTTGGTAAATGTCAAAGAAGTGTTCTGATAGAGTCTGCACAACAGCAAACCAACAATGGTAAGGAATTAACAATTTCTTACCAAAGAAAACTGATTCTGCACTGTTATTTTTAAGCTGAATTTGTGTTTTAGAATGTTTATCTCTATAATATCGAGATTCATTTTATAGAAAGGACTTCTTAATTAGCCATTGTGAGATGTTCATTGGTTCCTCACAAATAAAATATACAGACCGTGGAAAATCATTTACAGACAAAAAAAAAAAAAACAACTTACAGTATTTTAAGGGTAACTTGTCTCCTGTTGACATGATTTTTGTTGTTGTTAAATCAAAAGAAGCATTGTTCACATGTATCTATGCCTAGTGTTACTTTTAATGAGACTTTGAATGTTTACTGATCACCAGTACTTGAATGAACATTTTAAAATGTAATTATTGCAATCACTGGTTAAGAATGTTTTATAATGTCCATATGTGTTATTTTTCAATGATAAAAATGTAATTTGCTGGGCTTCCCTGGTGGCGCAGCAGTTAAGAGTCCGCCTGCCAGTGCAGAGGACACGGGTTCAAGCCCTGGTCCGGGAGGGTCTCACATGCCGCGGAGTGACTAAGCCCGTGAGCCACAACTACTGAGCCTACGCTCTGGAGCACGTGCTCCGCAGCAAGAGTAGCCACCGCAATGAAGAGTGGGCCCCGCTCGCCGCAACTAGAGAAAGCCTGCCTGCAGCAACAAAGACCCAACACAGCCAAAAATAAAAAATAAATAAAATAAATAAATTTTTTTTAAAAAATGTAATATGCTTTTTAATTTCATAATGAATGTTTGGGATTTTTATTTTCTACTTTTCAGAAGATAAGCCCCAGGTCTTGCCGTATCCCTCACAATCTGAATTTGTTTGCAGTGGTTCATTTCTAAAGAAAATTGTTGAAAAATTTCCCTCCCATATGATAATCACTGGTAACAGCTTTTCTATAGTCAGTGTAAAATTGCTGCTACTAAGAGATCATGATGGAGGGCGAAATTATTAGAGATCAAATATGTAATCATTTCAAAGATAAAATCCAGTTTACCCATGGATTTTAGCTATTTTTTCACTTGGTAAATTATGCTGCATTTATTTATAAGTGAGTTTATGCATTTTCATGCCTCTTAATAAATGTATTGTTTTCCCGTAAAAAAAAAAAGAAAGGAAGGAAGGAAGAATAATGGGAATGGTAAATAAGTGGATGAATATTTAAAAATACAACTTTTTGTTCTTTTCTTAAATTTCTTAAATGTCAATTGACTTTAAAGCAAAACTAATAAGAGTGTAAGTTGGGATTTTTTTAACACATGTAGACATAAAATATGTGACAACGACACAAAGGACAGTAGGGGTGTAAGTGGAATCGTACCATTGTAAAGGTGTCAGTTTTCTCCAAACAGATTTATTTTTATTGTCCATTATCCAATAAAAATCCAAACAGAAGTTTTGAGGAACTTGCAAGCTGATTCTATTATTTTTATGAAGACAAATGTCCAAGAATAACCACTGCTAGAGAGCAATTTAAGGTGGGAGGCCTCGACCTCCTGTATTAATTAAGAAAATGCAGTATCTTAAGTGAAGTAAGTCAGAAAGAGAAAGACAAATACCATATGATATCACTTATATGTGGAAACTAAAATATGACCCAAATGAACTAATCTATGAAACGGAAACAGACTCACAGACATAGAGAACAGACTTGTGGTTGCCAAGGGGGAAGGGGCATGGGAGAGGGATGGAGTGGGAGTTTGGGATTAGCAAGTGCAAACTATTATATACAGGATGGATAAACAACGAGGTCCTACTGTATAGCACAGGGAACTATAATTCAATATACTGTAATAATCCATAATGGAAAAAATGTAAAAAGAATGTATATATATTTATAACTGAATCACTTCTCTGTACAGCAGAAATTAACACATTGTAAATCAACTATACTTCAATAAAAGAAATTTAGAAAAAACAACAAAAAAGCAAACATATTGACAAACTCACCAAAGAAAACAATAGCATAGAAAAAACCCGACATGTATATGAAAATTTGACATAAGACAGAAGCAGCTTTGTAGATATTAGAGAAAGGATGAGTGACACTGAGACAACTGGTTATGCATATAGAAAAAATGAAATTGGATTCATATTTCACCCTACACATAAAAGCTCATTCCTAATGATTAAAAACTTTCATGTGAAAGACAAAACTTAAAAAAAAAAAAGCTTCGAGAGCATATCTTTAAGGCCTAGGGATAGGAAAGATTTCCTTAAACAAGATACAAAAAAACCTGCTAACTATAAGATAAAAATATGAATAAATTTGACTACATTAAGTAAAAAATGTTTGTTCATCAAAAGATACCACAAAGATGGGACTTCCCTGGCAGTCCAGTGGTTAAGACTCCGCACTCTCGGGCCTCCCTGGTGGCGCAGTGGTTGAGAGTCCGCCTGCCGATGCAGGGGATACGGGTTCGTGCCCCGGTCTGGGAGGATCCCATATGCCGCGGAGCGGCTGGGCCCGTGAGCCATGGCCGCTGAGCCTGCGCGTCCGGAGCCTGCGTGTCCGGAGCCTGTGCTCCGCAACGGGAGAGGCCACAACAGTGAGAGGCCCGCATACCGAAAAAAAAAAAAAAAAAAAGACTCCGCACTCCCAATACAGGGGGCACGGGTCTGATCCTTGGTCAGGGAACTAAGATCCCACATGCCACATGGTGTGGCCTAAAAAAAAAAAGATATCACGAAGGGAGTCAAAACACAAGTTGTAAACTGGCAAACTGGGAGAAGATATTTGCAACAAAATTATTGAAACTGAGAAAAGATTAACATCTAGAATAGATACTGTTACAAACTACCATAAACGAATAAGAAAAAGACACACAACCCAATGCAAAGACTGGCAAAGACTTGAACCAGCATTTCACAGAACTTATCAACATATGACAAGATGCTCAACCTCTCTAGAAATCTAGGAAATGCAAATTAAGATCACAAGGTACCAGTTTACATCTACTAGACTACTCAAAATTATGAAGGTGATACAAAGTGTTGAAGATGTGGATTAAACAGAACTCTCATGTACTGCTGGTGGAAGAGGAAATTTTACAAACACTTTAGAAAACAAGTTGGCATTATTGAATAAATTAAAGATGTGCAAACCTTATGACCCAGCATTTCTACTCCAAACAATTGTATGCATGTACCAAGAGATATGTATAAAATATTCATAGCAATATCCTTTCTACTGGCAAAAACTTGGAGGTAAACCTAAATGTCTGTCATCAGGATAATGGGTAGATTGTAACATGTTTCTAAAGTGGAATATTATGCAGAAAGAAACAGAATTAGGTACAGCTACATGCAACAAAATAGATGAAACAGAAATATAAAGTTGAGTGAAAAAAAAAAGAAGTTGCAGAAGACTATGCACAGTATGAGCTCATTTATGAAAAGCTGAAAAAAACTAGCAGAACTAAACAATGTATTATTTTAGGGAAGCACACTTTTATGACAAATTTATTTTTAAAATGAGGAACATTCAGGAAAATGGTTCCCTGGTGTGGGGTGGGTGAGAATAGAGAATATGATAGGGAAAGAACACAGAGGTAGATTATTAAACAACACTGGTAATGCTCCAACTCGAGTTGAGTTAGAGCGGTTCAGAGCCATTTTTTAAAATGTTACATATTTTATTTGGTATTTTACAAATACAACACAATGTGGGGGAGAAAAATTCCTGGCAATATGGTTAGATTGTTGAACTCAATAGCTGGGATGCAAAAGACAATGGACTCATATTTTCAAAGTGCTGAAGGCAAAGAACTTTGACACTAGAATTTTATCTCTGGTTATACTGTCATTTATTTATTGATATTTTTAAAATAAATTTTATTTATTTATTTATTTATTTTTGGCTGTGTTGGGTCTTCGTTGCTGCACACGGGCTTTCTCTAGTTGCGGTGGGCGGGGCTACTCTTCATTGCAGTGTGCGGGCTTCTCATTGTGGTGGCTTCTCTTGTTGTGGAGCATGGGCTCTAGGCGCACGGGCTTCAGTAGTTGTGGCACGTGGGCTCAGTAGTTGTGGCTCGTGGGCTCTAGAGTGCAGGCTCAGTAGTTGTGGCACATGGGCTTAGTTGTTCCGCAGCATGTGAGATCTTCCCGGACCAGGGCTCGAACCCGTGTCCCCTGCATTGGCAGGTGGATTCTTAACCCCTGTGCCACCAGGGAAGTCCTATACTTCATTTAAATACTCGAGGAAAATAAATATTTATTCACAATCTCAGAAATGTTACCATGTAAAGGCCTTCTTTGAAATCCCTCCTAAAGTAAGCATAGAGCAAGAAGAGAACTGAATCCAGGAGAAAGCAATGAGATATGGGGAATAAAGGAGAATAAATGACTTAATAAATTTTATTAGTGTCTAAATAGTGATTTCTCCCCTTCCCTTCCTCTCCCCCCTCAAGAAAAACAAAAAAACAAACAACAACAACAAAAGAACCCAAAGGTTGCAAACGTCAGAACTAAAACTCTATGTGCTCTTACCTGGTAATCAGAGAAATGCAAATGAAAACAACAATTAGATAATATTTTATATCTGTAATAATGCCCAAAATTAGAAACTCAAGGTGCTTCAAAGGGCCAGGAAGGATACGGAGGAAACAGGATTTTCCACAAATTGTTGATGGGGGGAGGCATAAATTATGTGTGCTTTCTCCCTGGCAGGCCTTTTGGCTGTACTTAGTTGAATTAAGCATATCTATGTTTGTCCTGTGACTCCCCAATTCTACTCCTGAGTAGACATACCATCCCACTCCCTCTACTCCCCACCCCCAAAATACCAAAAAGATCTTTCGCACAGATTCATAAGGTGTAAGCTGCAGAAAGTTTATTTCATGCTGTGTATATAGCTGGAGCTTCAGGCAAACCGTGTGTCCACCATTAAGGAGACGGATGAGAAAATGTGGCATTTGATGGCACACTATGCAGTGGTCAGAAATAACGAACTAGATTTACATTCAGCAGTACGGTTCGATCTTAAATATGTTTAGTGAGAAAGTAAGAAGCAGAATATCTACATGACATTTATGTAAATTTATGTACATTCAAAACATTTATTCTTAAATGAACACTGTATATTTTTCAAGACACTTGCATTCATCCCATCACGTATTCAGTAGTATTTTTTTTTAATACTTATTGTCTGTCAGGCACCACTCTTGACGTTGGGAATATAGCAGCACACTAAGCAAAACTGTGTTTTTTATGGAACTTATATTCTACTAGAAGAAGAGAGATGACAAGGAAAAATAAATGGGGAACACAGGATGGAGACTGCGGGTGGAGGAGATGTGCTATTTTATACAGGGCGGCTGTGGAAGTCCCCTCTGATAAGGAGACCTGGGGGTAGAAGCCTGCTTTAAGAGGAACAAGACTGGTTATGTGAGGGGAGAGAACTCCGGGCAAAGAGAACAGTATGTGCAAAGGTCCTGAGGTGGGAGAATGTTTGGCATGTTTTAGGACATTAAGGAGGCCAGTGCAGGGCCCGAGTAGAGTGAGAGAGGGAGTTACAGGAAGTGAGAGATGTGATGGGTGAGGTCACACAGGGCCTTGCAGGGTGTGGTAAGTGCTGAGGGTTTTGCTTGGAACAAAATGAGAATCCATTAGACGCTTTTTAGCAGAGGAGTGAAACCATCTGGCTTATTTTTACAGGATCACCATGGTTATTGTGCAGAGGCAAGACTAGAGGCTGGGAGAGCAGTGAGGAGGGAGTACAGTGATCCAGGACACGGTGCTGGTAATTTAGAATAGGGTGGTAGGAGAGATGTGAAAGGCAAATCTTTAGAGAAAAAAGAAAAGCTGCCAGAGAGTTTCTTCAAGAACTAGGGATGGGAAATATTTCAAACAAGGTATTTTCAGAAGTGTTAACCATGAAAGAAACAAATTACATTTGTTCATCAAAAGATACCACCAGGGCTTCCCTGGTGGCGCAGTGGTTGAGAGTCCGCCTGCCAATGCAGGGGACATGGGTTAGTGCTCTGGTCCGGGAAGATCCCACATGCCGCGGAGCGGCTGGGCCCGTGAGCCATGGCTGCTGAGCCTGCGCGTCCGGAGCCTGTGCTCCACAACGGTGAGAGGCCCGTGTACTGCAAAAAAAAGATACCACCAAGAGTAAAAAGACAAGTTGCAAACTGGGAGAACAGAGAGAGTTTTAAAAAGAGCAGACAATTTATTAATAAATGGGTGTGAGGGAACAGGAGGAACCTGAGATGTTGCTGAGGGTTCACTGGGAGGGAAGAGTAAGTTTAGGTGGAAAAAACAGGAGTTTGGTTTGGTTTATGTTTGGGATGCCCGTTAGACATCCAAGCGGAGGTATTGAGGAGTCTGTTGGCCATTTATCTAGAATAGAATTCAGGGGAAAGGTCTAAGGATACACTTTTGGGAGCTGCAGTAGATAGAAGGTATTTAAATCATGGGATTAGATGAAGTCACGTAGAGGCCACAACAGCAAGAGAGCCTGAGACCGAGCCCCGAGACACTCCATTATTTAGCAGGAGGGAAGGTGGTGAGGAGCCAGCAAAGGAGGCCGAAAAGGAACGGCTGCTGAGGTTGGAAGAGAACCAAGAGAGGGTGGGGTTCTGGAGGCCAAGCGGGGGACCATTTCCAGGAGGAAGGAGCAATAGGCTGTGCCCGATTCTGCTGATAAGCTGATAAAATGAGCGAGGAGGACTGAATAGTTTTGGCAAAGATAATTTAATGCAATGATGGGGTTGGAAGCCTCACTACTAGACAGAGCTTTAGAGAGACCAGGAAAAGAAGTGGGTAAAGCAAGCAGAGACAGCGCTTTTTTTTTTTTTTTTGGTGGGGCCGAAGATGCAAGGACTTTATTTCATCACCCCTACTCTCCATTCAAACAGTAATATAAAAAGAATCGAAACACACACACACAAATCAGGCCGTGAGATTAGCAGGTAATCCCCCTCCTCCCTGTCACTCCTGGATCCGGTTACGTGATTGAAGTTTAATTGATGTTTATGCTCACCTCCTCCTGCTTCCCCCTCTGTCCAGGGCTCTGGTCTTCCCTGGAGCTTCCACCACCAGGTGGGAGAAGGGAGGCAGACCTTAGAGAAGCCTGTGTGTGGCAGCTTGGTCCTCCGAGAACAGGTGGGGTGGGGACATGGCGTGGGCTGCCATCCCCTCTCTCTCTTCCAGCTTTCTTCGTGGCCCCAGGTAGCCCTCCAGACCCAACAACGTAGCCAGCCCATGCCTGATGGCACCATCCCTCTGGCCTCTCAATTTCGCCTCTACAGCCCCTGTAAGACTGCCAAACCCTGATGGTCCTCGTGCCAAAGCCTCCACTTCCCTCAGATACAGCTCTTTCCTTTAACAGAGCTCCCTGGCCAGGGCCCCCAACCTCCACAAACCCCTGACCTGGAGGAGTTAGAGGCTAGAAGTTTGAGGCAGGGGTGGGGGCAGTTTATCCCACCTCTCACTCAAGTAGACCATCAGCACCATTATGACAACCTGCCCCAGCATCTCCAGGAAGGGACTGCAATGGTGACACCTCCCTCAACAACTCAGGCCACGCGGACATGGGACGTAGTTGCTCTGTAGATAAAGCAGTGAGTGGCAGAGCCCAGCCAGGACCCGCCCCGCCTGCACTTTACTGCCCACGCCCCTCTTTGAGTTAGGAGTGTAAGGCTGCACACACCAGCGCCCCTATTGCCAGACTGGACCAACAAGTCATAGTCCCCGACTTCTTGGGGCACTTCCTGCAGTGGGACAGTCACTGTGGTCAGGATCTCCAGCCTCTGACCCCCCGAAATGAAGCACCATGGCCAGACCACCTGTGAGGTTGGTGCCAGTCAGCAGCCAGATTCAGCTACCCCAATATATGCAGGTCTGAACTTGATTTTTCCCCTTCAGAATTCTGAGGTCTCCTGGGCCCGTCTTTGTGCCCTGTGCTCCCTCCTCTCCTCCTCTGAGACCCCCCGCCACTTCCTTTTCTTCTTCCTCTGAGCTCTGCTTCTCCTTCAGAGGATGCTCCTGTCTTCCACATCAGTGACTTCCATGTGTGATCCAGAGCATGTGCTTATCCTCCCGCCTCGTCTCACAAAGAGAGGCGATAGTTCCACTGAGGACCCACCATCTCACAGACAGGATAGGGTCCTCCCATTGTGCTCCAGGCAGTGGTAAGAATGAGGTCCCAGGGAAGGGGGCATGAGGTTGAGGAAGACATCTCCCAGGAGCCCACCCCAAGCAAAACTGAGTAAAATCTGGAGTGGAAAGCAGTGTCAGGGGATCTGGACACCATGGGGATAAGGAAGTGGAAGAGAAATGGAGCTGCAGAGATCAGCACTGTGGCCCCAGTGCATAGGCTGCGCTCATGGTCATATCCATGTCCTCTGTGGGAGAGGCTGTCATGGGAGTGGCCATGGCTATGGCCATGGGGCAAATCCTCCATGGTCGTGACTGGGGGTGTGCCCACGCCAGATGTTCTTATGAGTGTGGCCATGGGCACAGGCATGAGTGTCCTTGGTAGAAATCCACACCTGGGTGCCTGCGGCGGTGACCACAGAAGTTCTCATGCAGGCCTCCATGACCCTTGTGTCTGGCCACCAGAAGCCCCAAGGCCATCCAGGTCAGCAGTCCCACAGCCACCCAGTGCGGGTCCCTGGGCCTCAGGCCACCAAGCTTACCAGAGGGACAGAGACAGTGACTCCACTTGACCTTCAGCTCTATACCTGTGTGGGGTCAGCTTTACTCCACTCATGCCCTCTGTCCACTTCTATGGTCGCTCCTCCATTCCATTCTGTCCCCACCCTCATCGTTCCCAAGTCTCTTCCTAAAACTATTCTGCAGACAGCACTTTTGAAGAATTTTGCTATCAGGGAAAGCAGAGAGGTGGCTCAGTGCCTGAAGGGGCCTGAGTGGTCAGTGGAAAGTTTTTGCTTGTGTTGTTTTTCTTTTTTTTTTTTTTTTTTGCGGTACGCGGGCCTCTCACTGCTGTGGCCTCTCCCGTTGCGGAGCACAGGCTCCGGACGCGCAGGCTCAGCGGCCATGGCCCACGGGCCCAGCTGCTCCGCGGCATGCGGGATCCCCCCAGACCGACCGGGGCACGAACCCGCGTCCCCTGCATCGGCAGGCGGACTCCCAACCAGTGCGCCACCAGGGAAGCCCTGCTTGTTTTTTTTAAATGAGATAAATTAAATAAATGAAAGGGAGTGTCTATGGTGGTGACGAAAAGTAGGAGTGGCGATTCAGGGTGAAGTGAAAAACATAAAATAAGAAAGGGCTCATTTGGTCAGAGACGACAGCGCCATGAACTTGGAGAGAACGGTGGAGGGGCCAGGCAGGGAGGAGAAGCAAACACACAGAACAAAACAAAACAAACACCACCCTCTTCTCCCCTCCTTTATTATTCAGAGCAAACTGCCCAGTTCACAGATTCTTCCAGTCAAGGTTGTGAATACTGAGACATTAAAGTTTTTTATATTTTTTACTCCACAGGCCTCCTAAGACAAGAACTGGAAAGCTAGAAAGAATGCCTAAATTGGTTGTTGTATTTCTCTGAGATCAATTAAGGCACTGCAGCATCTTTAAGAACATCGGGGGGCCCAGGTAACATTCATTCAAGCGATTGAGTTGAGCCAGGAAGGGACCCTCTCTGTTACTATCTGGGCTGTGATCAGGTAGAGGGTTTTATGTCACTAGAGACCTGAAGGTCATTCTCGTTTTTACCTGCTTCTCCCAAACGTGGGCAGACTGTCAAGAGTCCAGGACAGAAGTATCTGCTGAACCACAGTAGTTCGCCTCTTTGCCAGGAAATTTTCTGTATGGGGAATGGGTGTCTTGGGACAAAGGGCTACAGAGTTGATACAATGCCCCCCTGTGTGTTCCCATCCAGTGGGCCCGAGAGGATTCCTGGAGACATTTTTGTTGGGTTACTGCACACCCACAAATAGCTACTTAAAAAAAGGAAAAGAACAAAACTTCACAATTAGAGGGCTATTTACAAAAGGCATTTAAAAATTAACAGACACACAGATGCTCCTGTTACTTTTTGCAATAGACTTGAAACTGTTCTCCCAGCCTCCAGTCTCTCCCACACCAATCCATTCTGCACATTATAGCAAGATTCATCTCCTTAAAGCACAGATCTGATCTGGTCACTTCCACACTTCAGCACCTTCTGTGGCTCCTCATTGCCCTTTATTTATTTATTTATTTATTTATTTATTTATTTATATGGCTGCGTTGGGTCTTTGTTGCTGTGGGTGGGCTTTCTCTAGTTGCGGCGAGTGGGGGCTACTCTTCGTTGCGATGCACAGGCTTCTCACTCCAGTGGCTTCTCTTGTTGCGGACCATGGGATCTAGGTGCACAGGCTTCAGTAGTTGTGGCTTGCAGGCTCTAGAGCCCGGGTCAGTAGTTGTGGCACACAGGCTTCGTTGCTCCATGGCATGTGGGGTCTTCCCAGACCAGGGATCGAACCCGTGTCCCCTGCATTGGTAGGTGGATTCTTAACCACTGTGCCACCAGGGAAGTGCCCCATTGCCTTTAAAAAAGTGAAGTCCTCAAGATCCTTCATCCTGGAGCCTCTCTTCTCTTTTCCTCACCCATCTCCTGCTGCTTCCTTGGCATCTGCTCAGCTGCAGCTCCTCTCTCCAGCAGGGCTCCCCTCTTCATCTCTCTTCCTCTCCTCCCACTCTTCCCCTGCTCACTCCTACTCAGTCTTTCTCTCTTCACATAGATGTTGTTCCTTCTGCGGAGGCTTCTTCCCTATGCGCCAACCTCGGGCAGAGCTAGGTGCCCAAACAAGAGGCTTCCGTAACACCCTGAACTTCCTCTTATCACAAGAATAATTGTTCTATATTGTAGTTGTTTGTCTTCCCTGCTACGCAAGAAGTTCTGTGAAGTCAGGGGCCACTTCTATCTTGCCCATCATCATCTCCCCAGTACCTGGTGTGCATCTATGAATGTGAGCCACAGAGAAGGAGCAAGTAACTGAACAGTCTTCTGGAATTTGATAGGGGTGATGGCTACACAGCTCTGTGAATATACTAAAAACCACCTTTAAAAGGATGAACTTGATGGTATGCAATTTATATCTCAATAAAGCTGTTAGTTTTGTTTTTTTGGTTTTTTTTGCGGTACGCAGGCCTCTCACTGTTGTGGCCTCTCCCGTTGCGGAGCACAGGATCTGGACGCGTGGGCTCAGCGGCCATGGCTCACGGGCCCAGCTGCTCTGCGGCATGTGGGATCTTCCCAGACCGGGGCACGAACCTGTGTCCCCTGCATCGGCAGGCGGACTCTCAACCACTGCGCCACCAGGGAAGCCCAAAGCTGTTAGTTTTTCAAAAGGCAAGCTGCAAGCTGACAGAGGACTTACATCCAGAATACATATAAAACTCTGACCGGTCAGTAATGAAAAAGGAAAGAAGCAAATACAGAAAATGGACAGACAAATGGAAAGATAACTTCATAAAAGATGAAACCTAATGAAACTGAAATGGCCAATGAACATATGAAAAAGCAATCAGTTCCATTAATCATCAGGGAATACAAATTAAAACCATAATGAGCACCCACTGCACACACATCAGAATGAGTGAAATGGAAGATTCTGAACATATCCTAGTGTTAGTAAAAGATGGGGAGCAGGTGGTTAATAAAAGATGGGGAGCAGGTGGAACTCTCATACACCACTGTAAATTGGTGCAGCTCTTTGGAAAACTGGCACTATTGACTAAGCCTAAATATATACATACCCTATGACCCAGCAATTACACTGCTAGAAATATTCCCACAGAAATACACATATGGCCACCACAATGGTCACAGCAGCACTACTGTGTCGGGCCCACTGGATGGGAACACACAGGGGGGCATTGTATCAACTCTGTAGCCCTTTGTCCCAAGACACCCATGGGATCTAGGTGCACAGGCTTCAGTAGTTGTGGCTTGCAGGCTCTAGAGCCCGGGTCAGTAGTTGTGGCACACAGGCTTCGTTGCTCCATGGCATGTGGGGTCTTCCCAGACCAGGGATCGAACCAGTGTCCCCTGCATTGGTAGGTGGATTCTTAACCACTGTGCCACCAGGGAAGTGCCCCATTGCCTTTAAAAAAGTGAAGTCCTCAAGATCCTTCATCCTGGAGCCTCTCTTCTCTTTTCCTCACCCATCTCCTGCTGCTTCCTTGGCATCTGCTCAGCTGCAGCTCCTCTCTCCAGCAGGGCTCCCCTCTTCATCTCTCTTCCTCTCCTCCCACTCTTCCCCTGCTCACTCCTACTCAGTCTTTCTCTCTTCACATAGATGTTGTTCCTTCTGCGGAGGCTTCTTCCCTATGCGCCAACCTCGGGCAGAGCTAGGTGCCCAAACAAGAGGCTTCCGTAACACCCTGAACTTCCTCTTATCACAAGAATAATTGTTCTATATTGTAGTTGTTTGTCTTCCCTGCTACGCAAGAAGTTCTGTGAAGTCAGGGGCCACTTCTATCTTGCCCATCATCATCTCCCCAGTACCTGGTGTGCATCTATGAATGTGAGCCACAGAGAAGGAGCAAGTAACTGAACAGTCTTCTGGAATTTGATAGGGGTGATGGCTACACAGCTCTGTGAATATACTAAAAACCACCTTTAAAAGGATGAACTTGATGGTATGCAATTTATATCTCAATAAAGCTGTTAGTTTTGTTTTTTTGGTTTTTTTTGCGGTACGCAGGCCTCTCACTGTTGTGGCCTCTCCCGTTGCGGAGCACAGGATCTGGACGCGTGGGCTCAGCGGCCATGGCTCACGGGCCCAGCTGCTCTGCGGCATGTGGGATCTTCCCAGACCGGGGCACGAACCTGTGTCCCGTGCATCGGCAGGCGGACTCTCAACCACTGCGCCACCAGGGAAGCCCAAAGCTGTTAGTTTTTCAAAAGGCAAGCTGCAAGCTGACAGAGGACTTACATCCAGAATACATATAAAACTCTGACCGGTCAGTAATGAAAAAGGAAAGAAGCAAATACAGAAAATGGACAGACAAATGGAAAGATAACTTCATAAAAGATGAAACCTAATGAAACTGAAATGGCCAATGAACATATGAAAAAGCAATCAGTTCCATTAATCATCAGGGAATACAAATTAAAACCATAATGAGCACCCACTGCACACACATCAGAATGAGTGAAATGGAAGATTCTGAACATATCCTAGTGTTAGTAAAAGATGGGGAGCAGGTGGTTAATAAAAGATGGGGAGCAGGTGGAACTCTCATACACCACTGTAAATTGGTGCAGCTCTTTGGAAAACTGGCACTATTGACTAAGCCTAAATATATACATACCCTATGACCCAGCAATTACACTGCTAGAAATATTCCCACAGAAATACACATATGGCCACCACAATGGTCACAGCAGCACTACTTGTTACAGACCCAAACCGGAGACAGCTCTTACGTACATCAAATAGTAGAATGGATAAATAACATGTAGTTATAGTCACATCATGAAATACTACCACAATGGGAATCAATGATCTTCAATGACAGGTAACAATATGAACACATATTACAAACACCATGTTGTGCAAAACAACCCAGAAACAAGAGTTTACAGTATAATTCTACTGATACACAAAATTGTTCCACGGTGGTAAAAGTCAGGAGAGTGGGTACTCTTTGCGGGAGGTGAATAGGGCAGGAGGAGGAAAAGGGAGGCTGTTGGTGTACTGGTAATGCTTTATTTCTTCATTTTCATGTTGGTTACACAAGTATGCTCAGTTTGTGAACATTTTTTTTTTTTTCTGTACGCGGGCCTCTCACTGCTGTGGCCTCTCCCGTTGCGGAGCACAGGCTCCGGACACACAGGCTCCGCGGCCATGGCTCGCGGGCCCAGCCGCTCCGCGGCATGTGGGATCTTCCGGGATCGGGGCACGAACCCGTGTCCCCTGCATCGGCAGGCGGACTCTCAACCACTGCGCCACCAGGGAAGCCCCTGTGAACATTTTTTGAGCTGCACACACAGACACACACACACACACATGTGCATGTGTGTTATACTTCAATTAAAAAAAACTTTTAAAAATCCTACCCATTCTTCCAGGTTCTTTTTATTTTATTTTTTTTTATTTTATTTATTTATTTATTTATTTATTTATTTTGCGGTATGCGGGCCTCTCACTGTTGTGGCCTCCCCCGTTGCGGAGCACAGGCTCCGGACGCGCAGGCTCCGGACGCGCAGGCTCAGCGGCCATGGCTCACGGGCCCAGCCGCTCCGCGGCATATGGGATCCTCCCAGACCGGGGCACGAACCCGTATCCCCTGCATCGGCAGGCGGACTCTCAACCACTTGCGCCACCAGGGAGGCCCCCAGGTTCTTTTTAAATACTCCCTCATTAACATTCACAAAGTCACAAAGTCTCTGGGATAAGAATAATTGGTGGCGACTTTACTTCCTCTATGATTTCACAGCACTTTGGGATCCTTTGATCATTTTCCTGGAAGCATGTGCATGGAAAGAGCAAGAGCTTTGGGGACCTGGGTTCTAGTGCCAGCCACTTCCCATGTGGGTGGCCACGAGCAAGTCCCCCACAGCCATATAGTACTTAGCTACAAGCAACAGGAAGTGATCCTTGATTTCAACAGAAAAGGGAATAAAGGTAGTTGCTAGAATTCCTGGAAGGCTAGAACCAGGCTCAGAGATATGATGCCAGGTGCGATGCTTAAAATCCTACTACAGAACTAGTTTGGTACAGATACCATGGCTGATATTGTCGGGCACAGCTCATGTAGTCAACTCCAATGGGCACTGGGTCTGGACTCAAGAATGCCCCTGCCACTGCTGCTAGAATCCCTGATGTGGCTGCCTCTTGAAGTGGAGGGTGCCCACACACCTGCCACCAGAGCAGATTCTGCAGTTCCTATCCCTTGAGGTTGCCAACTTCTGGATTCAAAGTCTGCGGCACAGGTGTCTGATTGGCAAAGCCTAGGTCATGTGACCTCCCCCTAGCTGCAAGAGACTCCGAGAAAATGAGTGTCTGGCCTTTCCAGTTTTTATAGCAGGAGGTGGTCCTGTCTCTTAAAGTAGAGGGCTTCCCAAACACAGGAATGGTCACTGCTGGGGCTCAGAGTAGCCTGCCCAAGATACGTCATGATGGCATATTGATTATTTTGAATTAAAGTTACTTGAGAAACAGCTGGTAGAAAAAAAATGATATTAAAGAAAACCTCTCTGACCCCCCTGCTTCTCCCTGATAGTGGGAAATAAATCTCCCATGTGAAGGTATCCTCCTTATACCAGGAGGATAGAAAGCATCCTTATCACCAGAGTTAGGGAATTCAAGGCTAAGAAATCTGTATAAACAAACATTGTTACTTCTTCATTCATCTGCTACACCAAGCACCAGCCCCTTTGTTCCATTGAATCTTCACAAATAATTGCTTCTTTGTCTAAAAATGATATTGCATAAACAGTCTGCTTTGGTCACTTCAGGGGTCCCATTTCTATGAGACCTCCATGCACATAAATTAATTTTTTTTCTCCTGTTAATCTGTCTTATGTATATTTAATAATTAGACCAGTCAAATGAACTCAACATCACCAAAAGAAGGACACACGTCCATGACATCATCCACAGACAAGCTACCTCCTTGCACCTGTTTCCTCATCCAAAAAATAGAAATAGGGCTTCCCTGGTGGCACAGTGGTTGAGAGTCCGCCTGCCGATGCAGGGGACACGGGTTCGTGCCCTGGTCCAGGAAGATCCCACATGCCGCGGAGCGGCTGGGCCCGTGAGCCATGGCCGCTGCGCCTGCGCGTCCGGAGCCTGTGCTCCACAACGGGAGAGGCCACAACAGTGAGAGGCACACGTACCACAAAAAACAAAACAAAACAGAACAAAAAACCAAAAAATAGAAATAATGACCACTCTATGCAGGGCAGCTGTAATGGTTAAAGGAGCTGGTGGGTAGAAAGGACCCATCCGATGCCTGGCTCACAGCAGGAGCTGAGTTAATGGTAAACATCATTATTGGTGATTTGGGCTCCATTCTAATGTCTCCTCAACTCCCCGGGGTCCCCAAACCTTGGCTTCTCAGCCTGCTGTGAAATGGGATTCCCTGCATAATATTTCATCAAGTTAACACATTTTCTACCTCACAGAGCAGCCCATCTTTTCCACCATCCTTTAGAAGTGAGAACGCAATGTTTGAAACAGCTCCGGCTTTCCCTCAGGGCACTGTCTACATTGTCAGGGGAAGGAAGTTTCTTAAAAAGGTATTTGTTATCTCTAAACTGAATTGAAATCAACTCAACAAATGTTTGATTTAAACTTTTTTATTTTTAGACATTTTTCTTTAAGCGTTTAATATCATTTATTGATTCAGTGGCCAAATAAGGCAGCATCTGCTCCGTTAGGAAAGGCACCTGTCAGAAATGAAATTCAACTATGCTGCAAGATCCCTGTCTCAGGAGGCCAGCTGCAGACCCCCTGAGAGCAGGGACCACGCTTACTGTGTTTCATAGCACCTCAACTGGCATACAGGAGCCCTTAAAGGATGTTTATTGAGGTAATCGTCATCAGTTAAAAACAAAACACATGCTTTTCTTTGCCTCCCCCTCACCTCTCTACCTCCCCCTTCCATTTCCAAGCTTTCATTTATACTAGAGGGATATGTTCTTCTTTCTTCCAGGAAGATTCCACTGTGGACAGAAGAGTTTGGCTTTAGGGCTAGAACACTCCAAACAATCTTTTTTTTTTTTTTTAAAGCAGAATACATCTGGGAAACATATCTATGTGGGCTTGAGTCCTTAAATGGCTTTGCCCTGGTTCGAGGCCATCTCATGCCTTGCGCCTTGGGCCTAAGTGATGGGGGAATGAAGCAGAAATCCTTAGAGCTTGGATGGATTTGGAAACGGCCCCTTTGGCTACAATCATGGAAGCCGAAAGGAGGTTACCAAAGTGGCTTTGCCCCACTTTTGGTGTGGAAGCTGACCCCTGACCTCCACTCAGACACACGGGTAAGCCTGTCCTCCTCTTGTTCAGCTCACAAAAGAATCCATGTTCTTTGAGCCGGGATGTTAGGGAAGAGTGTGATACAACAAAAAGATGGACTTTGGAGTCCAAGAGACCATGGTTTGAGTCTTGTCTTTGCAACTTACTGTCTCACAAGCTGTGAGACTTTGAGCAAGTATTTTTTCTTCTTGAGTTTGAAATTCTCATTGGCAAATGGGAAAAATAATACCTCCCAGGGTTATTGGGAAAAATAAATCCCATGACATAACTTATGTAAAAGCACCTTGCAAAGTGTCTGGATTTTTATAGTGGGATGACATGAACTGTGTGACCCTGTGTCAGTCTTCTTACCTCCTGACCCTCAGTTTTCCCTTAAAAGGGATTTCCCTCAGAAGGAGAGACTCCTAGAATTTAAGGTTAAATGTCAGAGTGTGTCACTGTCTGTAACAGAATACAGATTTATTACCTTGTTTCCAAGATGCCTTCAATTGTAAAATGCACAACTGGCTAAAAAACAGCTTTTTGAGAGAGAGAGAGAAAAAAAATGCAACCTCATTAGTGGACCCATCGATTTTAAGACATATTCTGGTTTCAGAATCATTAAAATGGGAACAAGTGTATGTCTTACGATGGAAGAAATTCGTAATCATAATGCTGGCTCCCATTTAGAAAGCATCTGCTGGGTGCCAGGCACTACCTAAGCTGCTTTACTAAGTCCTTGGCTTGTTATAGTCACCCAGTGAGGCAGACGTTATTCCCATTTCATGTTAGGAAACAGAATATGGAGGGTCAAGTCACTTTCCCAAGGCCACAAAACCAGGAAATAGGGCTTGGAAGGCAGGTCTTCTTAATTCCAAAATGCTTTCCTCTTTCAGTAGATTGTTCTCCAGGCTAAAGTGTCAAAGAGATGAGTTCTGTCCAGAGGAATGGTTTGTGAATGTGGTACTTTGAATATATCCTGAATCTTTGCAAGGTGACCAAGAAGGGCAGAGGTAACATAAATAGAGTTGTAATCTAATCAGTCTCCAAATACTGGACCTTGGAGGTAAGATGGTAACTGGAGAGTGAGGATTGCTCGGAATCCAAATAGAGGGAAGCCAAGAAATGAGACTGAGTCAAGGTTAATCCAGCCCCTGTTGGGGGTGGGGTGGGGGGAGGGGCCCTGACCAGACACCAGGCTTATTCCAGGCCCATGGACACTACAACCAGCTTTCATCCTAGGTACCATTCTTCCTCAAGGTCACCCTATGTCTTCGACTTTGACTCTTTACTAAAGAAGTAGACACCTTTGGAGAAGAATCCAGTTTTTCCCTAAACCTTTCTTAAAGAGGGAGAAATGTGCTGATCAATCATCATGAGCTAGCTAGCGGTCATTTAGCACTGGAACAAGTTACAAATTAACAAGCTGGGTTTTTGGTGAGTTCGGCCAAGTTAGTTCCCCTGTGCCTGATTATGGGATTGACTATTTTGCTCTACAAAGCTGTGGATATGGCCCTTCCTCTGATATGACCTCAGGGCAGACCCCCTAAGGAGCATGCCCTGACCCCTGACTCCTGACCAGAAGACTCCTGGGCTATCTGCCTGTCTGTCTGTCTGTCTAGCTATTGTGTTTGGGGGGAGACAGCTAAACCCACAGCAGTGGAGTCCCAAAATAGCACAGCTTTTTGGAAGGGTGGCAGCAGGGATAGGGACGTACCTGGGGTGGGGCCTGGCAGGGTGGGGTTGGGGGTTGCCTGAAGCATCAGGGATTGCATAAGAGATGCCCCTGGTGACCTGACTGGAACAAACTCATAGTGAAGCTGCCAGAGGAGAAATGTGCTTCTTGGTCTTGACTGAAGGCTCTTTGGACAGTGGCCGAGACAGCACCCAGGATGGGGGGGTCACCGAGTCTCCACGTGGATGTCAACTGGGCTGAAGGTCACAGTTGCAGGGTGTTGGCTGCTGTTGCTGTTTGGGCCCAGGGCAGAAGGGGAGGCTGGCTTGGGCACCTTGGGCTCCAGCTCCCGTCTTGTCCTCATTTTCCTGTAATGAGATACACACGCATGGCTGAGCCTTGCCCCTCATATGCCTTGGGGAATGAGCTCTGTGACTACAGCTCCAGTGATGAAATTAATATAGAGCATCATTAAATCATGTTGCTTAATTGCCAATCACAGAATTTTACAACTGGAAGGGATCTTAGACATCAGGTAGTCTGACCCTTCAGTTTTTTTGTTTAACCTAGGTTGGATACTTAATTTTATTTTTTTTCCTATTAATGAATGAGTAAAGTAGCAGATAGGTGGCTATTTTGAAGACAAAATGAAGATATTACATTTTTTTTTCTGTTCAAAGTTGTAATGGGAGTGAAATTTTGTAGCCTTATTATGCTTGCTAAGTTTATTGCTAGAAATATTGAAGAACTTTTTACATAGTTGAGAAGAGAATGGACTTAAAACATATATCCTGGGTTTCATTTCATATGCCATAAAAGTCAACAACTAACAACAATCATTCATTCTAATGTTTACATGAAATTTCATCCTGTTCACCTATCATGCTTCTTTTTTCAAAATTCAAATCCTCAGAAAAGTTACACAAATAGTACAACTAATACCTGAATACCCTTCACTAAACAATTGACAAATTGTTAACAATTTGCCACATTTGCTTTCTTCCTTTTACTTGCCCCATTTACACACACACACACACACACACACACACACACACAGAGTTTTTAAAAAAATCATGAACCATTTGTGAGTTAGTTGCAGACATCATGCCACTTCAACCCTAAATACTCCTAAGAACAAGGGCATTCTTCAATGTAACCACAACACAATTATCACACTTTAAGAACCTTCCATTTTTGTTGTTGTTGAATTAAAATTTCTGCCTATTTTCTTTTCTTTTCTTTTTGGCTGTGTTGGGTCTTCGTTGTGGCACACGGGCTTTCTCTAGTTGCGGCAAGCAGGGGCTACTCTTCATTGAGGTGCGCAGGCTTCTCATTGCAGTGGCTTCTCTTATTGCAGAGCATGGGCTCTAAGTGTGCGGGCTTCAGTAGTTGCAGCACACGGGCTCAGTAGTTGCAGCACGTGGGTGCAGAGTGCACGGGCTTCAGTAGTTGCAGCTCTCGGGCTCTAGAGCACAGGCTCAGTAGTTGTGGTGCATGGGCTTAGTTGCCCCACGGCTTGTTGGATCTTCCTGGACCAGGGATCAAACCTGTGTCCCTTGCATTGGCAGGTGGATTCTTAACCACTGGACCACCAAGGAAGTCCAGTAGACTTTTAAATTATGGCCATTCTGACCAGTGTGAGGTGATACCTCACTGTAGTTTTGATTTGCATTTCTCTAATATTTAGCAATGTTGAGCATCTTTTCATGTGTCTGTTGACCACCTGTGTGTCTTCTTTGGAGAAATGTCTATTTAGAGACACTTCCATTTTAAAGATGATAAAAATCAAAGCACAGAGAGGCTAAATAACTTGCTTGCTTTTGACAGACCAAAGACAGAACCCAGGTTTCTCAATTCCCAGCCCACGTATCATTGTAAACAGGATTGGGTGAGTAGAGTCTCCATCCAAATTTCAACCTAGAAAAGGGGTTTAGAGCTCCAGCAATGATGGAGAGGAATGGTGGGTAGAACTTGGGGTCTGATGTCACTTCCTGGTTTGAAATAGACCCAAACTGTAACAGCCCAAAGATTTTAAAAAATAACATATGAAATGTTATTATTGTTATTATATGTGTACTGGTGGGAGTATTTTCTCTGAAACGAGATGAATTGGGTTTGAATCCCAACTCTGCCAATTAGGGCTGAGTAAATTCAGGCATGTTACTTAATCTTCCTGTGCCTGTTTCACACCTATAAAATTGGGGATATAGAAGCACCCACTATGTGGTGCTGTTATGAAGACCTAATGAGTTAATACATGTAAAGAGCTTAGAACCGTGCCCAGCACATAGCAAGGGATCAATATATGTTAGCTACCCTTATAAATACATTAATATTATTATAAAAACAATGCAGAAATAAAGAAGCACACCCCTTGACCTTGCAAAAACCAACCAACCAACTAACCTACTAGCAATCCCATCATGCAGACATACTGGTTGTTAACACCTTGTGGTAAATCATTTGAACTTTTCCTGGGTGCATGTGCGTAAGCCATGTGTATGATCATAATGTACATACTGCTTTAGGGACTTCCCTGGTGGTCCAGTGGTTAAGAATCCATCTTCCAATGCAGGGGATGCAGGTTCGATCCCTGGTAGGGGAACTAAGATCCCATATGCTGCAGGGTACTTAAGCCCATGCACCACAACTACTGAGTCCATGCACCCTTAAGCCTGTGCGCCACAACTAGAGAGAAGCCGCACACCGCAACGAAGAGCCACTCGCCGCAACGAAAGATCCCATCTGCCACAACTAAGACCTGACGTAGCCAAAAAATAAATTAATTTTTAAAAAATGATGTACATACTGCTTTGTAAATTTTGACAATATGTTGTAAACAACTTTCCTCATCAATTTATACATTTCTACAATATTTTTTAATGGCTTCCATGTCTTCTATGATGTAATTGAATTCAGTCTTTTAATTTTGATTTATTCACTGAAAAGAATAATCTTCTAGCAAAGCTGTGACTACAGGTGATAACACATAAGGTGATAACACAGCAGTTACTCTTCTTACAATCAATTTATATGATTTTATTTCCTCTTATTTGGTCCCAGAAAGCAAAGTCACAGGTATGTTCATTTCACTATTTGTCACCTCAAATACTCATGTGGTCCACACAATATAACCTAGCAGAGGGCTCTCCAGGAGAAGAGGATTGAAACACTCCTCTCTTATCTGTAAATTACATATAAGAGTTTACTACACAGCTCAAGGTTATTATCATTGTCATTATATTATTATATTTTAAAAATATTTCTCCAAATACAAAAATATATGGTGACTGTGAAGTTCTTCCAGTAGAACAGACAGCAAAAAAGGACCCACAAAGGGTTAGAGCATTTGATGATGGACTCATAGATACTGCTGTGCACATAACAGACACCCACAAACATTAGTTCCCATTCATTCTGGCATCACTGAAGGGACCAGACAGTTCCAAAGCCCAGGGCATCCCATACCTGTTGTACATCTTCAGCAAGATCAGAACCACGGTGAAGATGATGATGACAACCACCACAATGGCAGCAACGATGGCTCCAGAACCTACAAGGAAGAGAGGAGTGGAGATGGCCAATGTGCAAACTGAAACGCAAGGAAGGATTCGGAGGCTGGGAGGAAGACACAACACCTGGCATCCTCACTGGGTCAAGGAGAGGAGAGAATGTGAAATCCTGGCACACTCACTGCTGACCCCAGGACAGAGTCACATCTAGAGTGGCAGTGTACCTCTACCTCCAATGGAACTTGGAGGGCCATATCCTCAGCACCTGCCCTGCCAAAATCCTGCCTGAGGCTAAGTCCTGCTTTTATCATCCCCAAGATAGCTTTGAACTTCTTCTGTGAAATAAAACATCCTTCCTTCTTTCAGATAATATAAAAGTAATATGTGGTTTTTGTAGATAATATTTTTTTCCCTACAGGACACACATGGGCAACAACAATAGCCCTGTGCCCTGTGTAGATAATTTTGAAAATATACGTACAAGCCAAGGAGGAGGGGAAGACGAAGACCTCATTACCCCAAGAACCACTGACAGTCTACATACGTATACATTCACCAATGTGATCATGTTTTTGCATATATGCATATTTATCTATCATCTTTTAGAATAATTTATTAATCTTATGTCTGAAAATCCATCTTAAGAAAATATTCATAAATATGGAAAAATATGCACTTGATAAAAATGGAACCATATTCCATATATCGTTTTACAACAAAATACCCTGATCCTTTTGTTATGTAAGTACATATTTTTCTTCATAACTCTTGAAGGCTGTAGAGTACTCCACTGTTTGCCTGTGCCATAATTTGTTTACCAATTCTTTACTGAGGATATTTATGTTGCATTCAATTTTACACTATTAAAAACAAGGCATGATGAATGTCCTTGTAGCTTAATATCTCAGATTCTAATTTCAATATCAGCTCCCACTTCCAAAGTCAAACTCTAATATTAGGTTCAAGATCAACAGCCTTGCCAGAATTGATATTGAAAACATCAAGAATCATAAAAAAGCTTCATACTTTAAACCGATCTATTTGATTCTGGGGTATTGATCATAGGGAATAATCCCAAATACAGAAAAAGCTATATGAATGAAAATGTTTATTACATTATTGATATTCTAAATATGGGAAGGGTTTAATAAGGTATGGCACACTTATCCATGAAATATACTGTAATTAAAATAATAATTATGAAGCCTATGGTACATGGAACACTTTCGATGATAGAAAAGTGTGGAATATAGAATATGATATTATATACACATCCACATATACATACATATACATTATGTTGCAACCATTAAATATGTGCATACAGACATAACATTGAACAAAAGAGGTCAGATACAAAAGAGTATGTGTGGTATGATTCCATGAATACAAAGTTCAAAACCAAGGTAGAATTAATCTATGGTGGTAGAAGTCAGAACAGTGGGTTCCCTTGAGTGGGTGGGGGATAGTGATTGCAAAGGGCACCAGAACTTCTGAAACACTGATGGTGGCCTGATTCTTCATCTGGGGGGCTGGCTACACAGCTGTGTGCACTTTGTGAAAATTCGTCCAGCTGTGCACTTATCATTTGGGCACTTTTTGGAACATATGTAATGCTTTTATAAAAAGTTTACTTAAAAAACAACATCAACTGTGCATTTATTCATAGGAAGAAAGACAGAGGGAAAAAGGGAGGGGGTGGGGAATCCATCATGGAGTTACTTGTTTTTCTTTCCTTCCTGGGGAGTCCAGTGGGTTTTTCAACCTCGGCTGGATAATTCTCTGTTGTGGGGACTGTCCTGTGCCTTGCAGGGTATTTACCAGCATCCCTGGCCTGTACTCACTAGATACTAGTAGCACTTCTCCTCCCACACTCCCAGTTGTGACAAGCAAAAATGTCTTCAGACATTGCCAAGTGTCTCCTGGTGGTAGGGTTGCCAGATAAAATACAGGATACCCATTAAATTAGAATATCTGATAAACAATGAATAATTTCAAAATATTGCATGGGGGCTTCCCTGGTGGCGCAGTGGTTGAGAGTCCGCCTGCCGATGCAGGGGGCATGGGTTCGTGCCCCGGTCCAGGAGGATCCCACATGCCGCGGAGCGGCTGGGCCCGTGAGCCATGGCCACTGAGCCTGGGCATCCAGAGCCTGTGCTCCGTAGGGGGAGAGGCCACAACAGTGAGAGGCCCGCGTACCGCAAAAAAAAAAAAAATATATATATATATATATATATATTGCATGGTATATCCTTATACTAAAAATCTATTAAATCTATTAATTGTTTATCTTAAATTCAAATTTAATTGGTACCCTGTACTTTTATTTGCTAAATCTGGCAATCTTATTTAGGGGGCAAAATTGCCTAGTTGAGAACCATGCCTAGTTGAGAACCATGACTTTTAGTTAAACAAAAACAGTATTATTCCCATCTTGCTGACAGTGATTCTATCTACCCTGCATTTCACTTCAGAACTGTTTTTTTCTTTTTTTGCTGTACGTGGGCCTCTCAGAACTGTTTTGAGACATATTTCAGCAGGCCTCTGTAGGTCTCCCCACCCAGCAAAGAGCAGGCTAACATGTGGGACCCTGTCCCAAGAGCGACCCTCTCTGGGTCTCCATAGAAGAGCCACATCCTGCCATTAACCCAGCTTCCTGCCAGTACCCCAGCCTGTAGCTGTTTATCACTGCTCCATGTGTGTCAGGAGGCCTGTTCCATTCATGGAGGTATGTACCAAGTCACCTGAGATGACTGAAATGGACCCAAACTTCACCTAATACAGTCAGTTGGTTTTCTGAAGAATGGTCCTCAAATTTTTCCTTCTAGGGACCCCTTGTTCTTGGCAAATGTCTCTCCAGGACTAACTCTTCCTACCTACGTTCATTTACTCCTTGGTAAGTTGATGGGATGTTTTTGCTTTGCAAAACTAGTAGGAAAGTAGCTGCATTTTAAGGTGACTCGTGTAGGGCCATCTTACAAGAGATACAAATTTCCATCACCTTCTAAGCCCCAAAACTCCCTAATGAAAATAATAGTAATAGTAATAATAATACTCATTAGGTACTTAGTATGTTTCATACGCACAGAGGCTATTCTACGTTTTTTACATGGATTATCCCTTCTAGCTTTCACACCTACCTATGTGGCAGCTTTGTTAATATTCCCATCTTATAGATGAGGAAATCAAGCCCAGAGCAGTGAAGTCATGTACTCAGGGTCATGTAGTTGGCAACTGGTATATGACTGAGACTGAGACCCAGGCAGTTTGTCTCCAGGGCCCACGCTCTTGACCTCAACCCCAGGAGCTGACCACAACACCTGTCCCGCCCTCGCTCCCCTGGCCGTCAAGCTAAGTTGACCTTACTCTTGTACAGAAAGTCTTCTCCTCTGGTGGTCATGTTCAGTGAGAAGAAGGTGGTACTCCCCAAAGGGGTGGCTGTGGTCATCTCGACCTGCTGAGAAGGAAGATGAAATATCATTTAAAACCAGAGTAATCTTTACAACCCCTGTATGATGCCTCTTTTGGTCTTCATCTGGATGACAGGAGAAAATATTTAAGCATGCAGTTTCTCTTAGCGACAATGAAAGATAGGGCCTTTTACTATACACTATGGGGAATTAAAAATAAGGTCTGACATTTGTAAAGAACTTCATTTTTCAAAGCAGTTTCAATTCATTCAACGATATCTATTCAACTCCTCCTAACTATGTTTCACACAGAATGTCTACATTGATCTTCTGGAAACTGTGAGGGAGGTTATTGTTGCCATTTGACTGATGAAACTGAAGCCCCCAGTGCCATGTGGAGCCCCAAGTGTACCTAGAAGAACTGAACCCTGGGCGTCTACTTCCCATGCTAGTGGGACTTTGGCCACCCCACCACCGTGTGTGAAATTGTGTTCCTGCTTTCAGAAGCTTTACAATCTAAGGAGGAAAGAATAAAAGCAAATGAAACAATTACGGTTCCTTGATTATGAAGCAGTCAGTGACATGAGCCATTGGGTTGTGAAGAATGATATCAAGGAGGAGATGAATTTGAATGGGCCTTGAGGGATGAGTGTGGTTTGGGGATGGGGCTGGAGGAGAGAGAACACAGGTGTGGTTGCGCAAAACCCTCAGTGGAAAGAGAGCATCTCCCATGCACAGGCTGTCTCCACAAATGCCATCTGTCAGCTCACTTAACGCTCTCAATCATCACATTTTGCTGCTGAGAAACTGAGACTAAGCGTGGCTGAGTGAATCGACCAAAGTCACACAGCTACGAAGACGCGGAGCTTGGCCCAAAGGCAAACTCCTTGCCTCCGGAAGCTCACATTCTGGTGAGAGTGAGAGGGACAGTAGGTTTGACCATCTCATTCTCGGGCTCAAAAAGCAATCATCTCCCCGGTACCCACACTTGTATATCTGGCAGTGAAAGCCCTTCACTGGCTGTTTCCACCCTCCATTTCAGCCTCCTGGTTCCTCCTACCAACCTCTGCCAATTGCTGGGACAACGGGCCACTCCATCCTCCCCCGTCGCTCCTGGTCTTTGCTGTCTCTGGGCTGCGGCCCCAGGCTTTGGCCTCCCAGGTCCCCCAACTCTGCCAGCTCATGATGGAAACAGGGGTCACCCCTCCAGTGGGGTCAGGTCATCTGCAGCCAGGCTGGGGGCTCTGGTGGCTATGACCTGTTCCCCTGCCAACCCTCCCAACAAGGGCCTCAGAATGACCCTGTGTGGCCAGGCCCTGTTGATCCACAGGATAGGCTCTGCCTTTACTTTCTCTGCCCTCCTTTAAGCCTTGAGATTCTGCCTAAACTACTTCTCCACCCCCAGCTTCGTCTGTCCCCTCCTCCCCAAAACCCAATCCTCAGGACTTTCACAACTCAGGCTTCCTGAAGGACGTGTCTGTGACTCTAATGTCCCCATGCCGGCCAACCTTTCAACCTTTCAGCCTGGCTGGGCTTCCTGTCTCCTGACGACCTTAAACAGACCTGGGCTGCTGGCCATGCTCCACTGCCTGCTCCCCCTCCAAAAGGAACAGAACCTTCCAGACTCAGCCCAGTCACCTTCAGGAAGACTTCCCGCCAGATAGAATTAGCGATGCTAGCCTCCACCCTCCCATAGCAGTGCCCTGCAAAGAAGTACCATCACAGCTTATGTCTCAGTTGCTGTGTCTGGCAGTCAACTTTCCACGTTCACTGTCAGGTCCTTGAGGTAGAGACTGTTTCTGGTTCTTTTCACTCCTGTCTGGCTCTCCTCACCTTTGCTAGTGGAAGGACTTGAGTGAGTGGCTGAATCTCTCCCAGCTGGGGTTGCTGTTTGTAAAATGAGGTAGCTTTTCCCAAGGGAAATGAGGGATCAAGGTTAAATATGGAAAGTGCTTTTAAGTGCTCAGTAAATGATAGATAGCCCTCAGGATTTTAGTGGGTATTAGTGAATACTTGCTAAACTAATTAGAGACAGGAGCTCAAAACAGGAAAAAAAAATTCTTTCTATAAAAATAGGTATGGACCAGGCTTCCCTGGTGGCTCACTGGTTAAGAATCCACCTGCCAATGCAGGGGACACGGGTTCGAGCCCTGGTCTGGGAAGATCCCACATGCCATGGAGCAACTAAGCCCGTGCACCACAACTACTGAGCCCACACGCCACAACTACTGAGCCCACACGCCACAACTACTGAAGCCCGTGCACCTAGAGCCCGCGCTCCTCAACAAGAGAAGACACTGCAATGAGAAGCCTGTGCACCGCAACGAAGAGTAGCCCCTGCTTACCACAACTAGAGAAAAGCCCACACGCAGCAATGAAGACCCAATGCGGCCAAAAATAAATAAATAAATTTATATTAAAAAAATAGGTATGGACCAATTTGAGAACATGGAATAAAAGTCTTCCCCAGCCCCCGACCCCCACTCCTACTGCTAAGGAGAGGTGGCTGAACCCCTCCCTCAACACACACATATACACACTCCCCATCTCAGCACATAAAGAGTTTTAATATGCATTTGCCCAGCCTCTCTGCTTCTATCCCCACCAAGCTGAGAACACTCACCAGTAATGCTTTCTCACAATTCCTTTTAAACACAAAAAAGAGAAAAAAATAAAAACAAAAACAGAAAGAAGAGGCAAATAGGTGGCCATTGGTCAAAGGTCATTTAAGGAGAGAGACATGGCATAATCACTAGATAAACTAAACCCTACCATGGACACATCCCCCGTTAAACCAACATGCACAAAGATGACGGAAGCCACCATCCGAGTGTCTGCCACATGCCAAGACCTTGTGCCAGATATTTTTATCCATCCTCTGATTTAATTAGCAAATGCCATGTAGAGTAGGTTTTCCTCTCCCCTTGTTTCAAATGAGGACTCTGAGACTTTCCATGCTCACACGGCCTGGAGGCTGCAGGCTTGGCGTATGAACTTGGCTCTGCAAACTTCAAAGACTGTATCCTTCCCTCTACACCACCTGCCCCTGGTACACATTGGTGGGGAAGGGGGGAAATGAACAGTCACTACAGGAACCCTCACACATGCACTCACAGACACATACTGACCAGTAATGGAGCCGTCTAAGGCCACCAGGACACAGGCTCCTCTGCAGGTCCTTCAGGGTGACCTCCTGGGTGCCAAGTTCCAGGTGTGACTCCTTTTCAGATGGGCCCAGCTACTCTTCTTCCTGAGAGAACAGTGAGTAATCCCAGAGCATATCTTGCCCCATCTAAGGACTGAGGGCTCTAAATTACGTCTCTGTTCCTGCCACATCAGAGAAGGTGGGAGGGAGGGTGGTGGAGCATTGATGGCCAAGGATGTGGGTGTTTTCATGTGTGCAGCCTCCCTGCAATTCTTGTTAACCAAGTGAGATCCAGCAGGGGATTTCAGTATCAAATGTGCCCATGACCGGGATCCATGGCCACAGAAAATGGGGGAGCATACAGGGAGGGCGAAGCTAGTTTTTACTGACAGAGGTTAATTTAATAATTAATAATAATAATATACTAAGTGCCCCAGGCACTGCACTCAGTGATTTATATGGGAGGTCTCATTTAATCCTCATACCTTTCTGGTTAGGAGGGTGCAGTCACTGTGCCCACTCTACAGATGAGGAAACTGAGACTCAGATCAGAGAAGAAATCAATCTAAGCTCACAAGGCTAATATGTAGCCATGCTAGGATTCAAGCTAGGGTCTGTCTGATTTCACAGCCCCTTCTCCATAAACTCTCACTGGACTGCCTCCCAGTGAATCTGGGGACCAAATCAATGTAGGGCTTTGATGAGAAAAACCTCACAGGCTGTGGCAGAGAGAGCCAGAGCCCTTGATCTAACCCTGACCCAGACTGGTCCTACCTGACTGGTCCCTGACCTTGCCTATACTCTGAACCTCTGTCTCCAGCAGAGCCTTAATCTCATTTGCAGAATCTATAAGAAACTTTTCCCTTGGGTTGTTTACAAATGGCCCCGTGTGGGAGGTCAGTTTGGGAAGCGATGGAGGGTCATGAACCTCATTGAACCACCCCTCTCTGACTGTTCCTTGGTCAAGTGTAAGGGCCATAACTGGAGGATAAATGTTGCCAGACCCTACCTGTCCAAAGTATTTCCCCCTTCTGCTCTGCCCCTGTGGTACCCTCCTTCCCTCTGGCCTAGCCTAAAAGTTCCTCCCTGGATAAGACAACCCAGATGCTATCAACCCTGGCAGACCCCTACCCAAACGTCCAAGTATAGCTCAGAATAGGTAAGCCATGAATGCCTGAGACCCACCAAAACACTGGGATCGATTTCTCCCATTCACTTGAGAGATGGGAGATTCAGCATGACTTGGTTTCTCCCACAGACAAGAACCTCACTACTCTCAAGCAGTCCCTTGATAATTATGTTTTCATTATCAGAAAATTAACTTTCATTTTGGAACCAAAAGCTCTCCCCTTGTGATTTTAACCCATTGGTCCTAATTCTCTTCCCACAAAGGTAATCTGCTACTTCTTACACAGGACAATGATCATGCTTAAAAGCCCTTCTATGTATGAAAAGTTAAGTTCTATGAATGCAACAGTTACAGTAGCTGAAATCAGCACATCAATTTGACCTCCCACCAGTAGGTGGCAATAGCAGTTGGCTATAGTATGTCCTTTTGGACTTAACCAACAAATCGTTGGCAAATGTCCTGTGAACCCAACCTGTTTCTAAGTAGAGGAGCTTTCTGCCCTTGAAAACAGCAACTGTATGTTCTCTGATGATTTTCTTCTCCGGGATAAATATTCTCAGCTCCTTCAAACAATATTTAGGGTGATAGTCTCCCTCATGGATGGGTTCCTTGTTTCTCTGTATGTCAATGTCTTCCTTAAATATAACACCCTAAACTGGATACATGACTCCAGAGGGGGCCTGAACTCTCCAGAGTGACATTTTTCTTGACAATTATCAGACCTGAGCCTGAATTCTACTATTTACTAGCTGTGTGACCTCCATCAACTTTCTTCACTTCTAAGTTTTCTGATCTGTAAAACAGGAATTACAAACTTCATAGGGTTGTGTGAGAATTAAATGAGATAAAATGTGATATATTTAGCACAGTAGCTGCACACAAAACCTATTGATATTGCACTGGATTAATGCAGACAAATAGCTCATTAGCTTTACAGGCAGCCACAGCACACTGCTCCACCCACACCCTGTCGGGACACCCGCAAACCTTTTTCTGACTTATTCTTGTGCTTGTTTATGGTCAAAGCCCTAAGATCGGTAAGTACAAGGGCTTTCTACACTCAAAGTGCTATGGAACTAGAAAGCAATAACAGCCGCATTATGCATGGTGACAGTATTATGATGAGCTGCGGTCCAGTAACCAGAACTCCATTACACTCTTGTGCAGCTGTCTTTTTGAACTTAAGGGCAGGACTTTGCATTGATTCCTGTTAGCCTTGACCTTGTTGATTGGGCCCTCAGGAGAGAAACTCCAGCTCCTGCTGGGTGGCTCCTGAGAACGCTTGACGGTCTGTGACAGAGCATGTTGTCTAGGAACTCAGGACCCAGCAAGGGTTTTGGGGTCAGGTAGCCCTGAGTTTTAATCTTGGGCTCCCTGCTGACTGGCTCTACAAGCCAAGCCACTTCTCTAGGCTTCAGTGTTCTCATTTATAAAGCAGGAATAACACTCCCTATCTTGTGGGGTTACGAGAATAAGTGAGATGTTATAACTGTCCAGCACAGTGCCTGCTGGATGGTGGGTGATGGGTGAATGTCCAACCCAGCCTCTCTTCTCCTTTCCTTATTGTCCCCAGTCTGTGTTCTCCCGCCTCTTCTTGGAGACCCCAGTTCTCCACCTGGCCAAGTGTTTGCTGCATTTGCTCAAGCTCAAGTATGAACAGGGAGGTCAAGAAGCCAGGCCATGAAGGCTGATGTTCCAAGGAGGGATCTGAGGAGGGATACCTCAGAACTTCCAGAGGTTTGACCTTCTCCTTCATTTCCACTGAGGGTAGAGACAGAGGAAACAGTGAAACCACCCCCAGGGAGGCAAAAATCCTAATGGGACTGGTAGGGCACGGGGGCTGCTGGGTGCAGCCAAAGAGCAATGATGAACTCATAACTTGGGGTGAGAATCAGGACACCTGGGTCCCCTTTGTTACTCTTTGCCATACAACTTTGGAAAGTCATCTCCCCTCCCTGGACCTTGGTTTTCCCACCTGTAAAATGGCTCAGTTTGGAGATGATCTCTTAGGGCCTTTCCAACTTGTGGTTCTAGTGCATGGACCAGCCATTCATAGCTTACCTCAAGAACCAGTGTCTTCCAAAAGCTCATCTTTCTTTGTAGCTACCCACTTGGGGGATATTGGGAGACAGTGTGTACAGTTCAGGCTGGAAGGCTGGTGGGACTAGAACAAACAGAGAAGAACTCCACAGAGGGCTTTTGACATGGCAGCAGCATTGCACACAGGACCTTTAGGAACCTCCAAGTGCTCTGTTGGGTACATAGCAACCCCAGTCTGCCTGAATCCTAACTGGCCCCTTCTACGCCCTCCGTTCCTGTTGGGTTCCACATCATCTCCCCCCGCTCCATCTACCCTGCATGTGCCTGGCTCTGTCCCATTGTGTGTCACAGCTTCCAAAGGTCAGGTCTGAGTTGGCATAACGCCATCTTGGACTTGGGGCCACACACAATTACATACTGAATACATGTTCCCTGTGGTTGGTTCCCAGAAATTAGGAAGACCATTTCTTGTTCCATTCATCCATCTACTTTGCCATCCTCCCATCCACGCATGCACCCACCCACCCACTATGCACGCATTCATCCTCCCACTTGTTCTGTCCATTTTCCCTGTCATTCATTCAACCAGCGTCCACCATGTACACAGCTCTGAGACGATTCAGAGATGGGCCATGGGGATCGTGTATCTAGAGCTCAGACAAAGAGGATGAGAAACGGAATTATTTCCTTTAAGAATCTTTGCTGAGACTTCCCTGGTGGTGCAGTGGTTGGGAATCCGCTTGACAATGCAGGGGATGCAGGTTCGAGCCCTGGTCCGGGGAATATCCCACATGCCGCAGAGCAGCTGAGCCCGTGCACCACAACTACTGAGCCTGCGCTCTAGAGCCTGCAAGCCACAACTATTGAGCCCGCGTGCCACAACTACTGAAGCTCACGCGCCTAGAGCCCGTGCTCCGCAACAAGAGAAGCCACTGCAATGAGAAGCCCGTGCACCGCAACGAAGAGTAGCCCCCGCTCACCACAAATAGAGAAAGCCCACGTGCAGCAGCCAAGACCCAACGCAGTCAAAAATTAAAAAAAAAAATTAAAAAGAATCTTTCCTTCCATCAATATTTAGTGGGGCTCATCCCCCCTCATGCCTGGTCCAGCTTGATCAGAGAGGTGGCTGACCAACGTCAGATTGAAGTCCTATGGAAAAGGCAGTGGCCTGTGGCTCTGGAAGTTTGGGTTCCAGGCCCACCACATCTACTAAGTCTTATTTACCCATCTGTCATTTTCTGGCTTGAACATCCTTTGTTTCTTATTTTTGTGGCCCACATTGTAAAGAAAGGTGCCTCAAGGAGCTTCCAGCCCAAGACCTGAAAGTCTGATAAGTTCCAAGGACGAAGAGTTATAAATAGAAATCCCAGATGAAACTTGTCACAAGGCAGATTTACACCTAGTGCCAATAGG
Organism: Mesoplodon densirostris; assembly: GCF_025265405.1. Taxonomy (NCBI): domain Eukaryota; kingdom Metazoa; phylum Chordata; class Mammalia; order Artiodactyla; family Ziphiidae; genus Mesoplodon; species Mesoplodon densirostris. The sequence goes on along the minus strand of NC_082662.1, from coordinate 20,155,452 downwards.
GTGGTACAGGCCGTGCCAGGAGTCAGTGGAAGAGACCAGTGGGTATCTTGGTTGAGACTGACTGAGAGCTGGAACGTGACCTGTGCCTTCCATTTGCCCCTCAGTCTTTGGGCTCAAGCCAAGGGCCCAGCCACGGAGTCCTCAAACTACACTGGAGTTCCTACATAAATCTCCAGGTGTCCCACTCTCCCCAAGGGAAATAGGCACAAGGTTAAAGAGTTGACGCCCCTAAGTGAATATGTCAGAGGAAAATAATTCCACCCCAACATTCTGATCAGGAAGGAAAGGAAACTAACTTTTAAGGGGATGCTAATGAAGACTCAGGCGCTGTGCCTTCCATATGTTTTCTCATTTAACCAATAGACAAGGCGGGTCTTTTATCTCCACTTTGCTGATAAGAAGTGGAGGCTCAGAGAGGTTAACTGACTTGCTCAAAGTCTTACAGCAAATGAGTGGAGACGCTGACTCTCAAATTCAGATCTACCTCCACACTGTGGTGGCTGCCACGTCTTCCAGGATGTAAGCGATTTTCCTGGGGGCACTCCGAGGGTCAGCAGCCCTGATGCAGCAGGACCCTGCTCACTATTTTTACTACATGTTGTTATTTTGAGCCCAAGAGTTACCACAAAACCTCAGAGAATGGAAGGGTTTCTCAAGCTTGGCACTGTTTACATTTGGGCCAGATAGTTCTTTGTTGTGGAGGTATCTTGTACATTGCAGGATGTTTAGCAGCATCCTTGGCCTCTACCCACCAGGTGCCAGTAGCATCCCCCACTTACAACAACCAAAAATGCCTCCAGACGTTTGCAAATGTCTTCTGGGAGGCAAAGTTGCCCCTGGTTGAGAACTACTGGAGTTGAGTTATGGGTCTGTCTCATAACAGCTTCCTACGCTTTCTCTCCATAAAGGTCTAGACAAACAGGAAAATGTCCAGCCTGTACTTACATGTGTGGGTAGGCAACCAATAACAGCAAGGATCATGGCAATTATGATGCCCACAAACACAGCAGCTACCATTTAGCAAATGCTTACTATGTGTCAGTTACCATGCTAAGTACTTCATACATATTTTCTCACATACCTTTTCTCTATTTTCCAGATAAAAAAGGCATGAGGCTCAGAAAGGTTAAGTAACTCATCCAAGGTCCCAGTACTAATGTGAGAGCTAGGATGCATTCGTTTCCTATGGCTGCTGTAACGAATTACAGCTTAAAATAACACAAACTTATTTTCTTATAGTTTAGAGGTCCAAAGCCTAAAATCACACTCACTGGGCTAAACTCAAAACGTTGGCAGGGCCATGCTCCATTCAAGGCTCTAGAGAAGACTCTGTCTCCTTGCCTTTTCTACCTTCTGTGGGCCACCTGCATTCCCTGGCCTGTGGCCCCTACCTCCCTCTTCAAGCTAACAGTGTACCATCTTCTTCTTTTTTTTTTTTAACTTTTATTATTATTATTATTTTTTCTTTTATTATTTTTTTGGCTGCATTGGGTCTTAGTTGTGGCACACAGGATCTTTGTTGAGGCACACGGGCTTCTCTCTAGCTGTAGCGCATGGGCTCCAGGGCACGTGGGCTCTGTAGTTTGCGGCACGTGGGCTCTCTCGTTGAGGGGTGTGAGCTCAGTAGTCATGGCGCGTGGGCTTAGTTGCCCCACGGCATGTGGAATCTTAGCTCCCCCACCAGGGATCGAACCTGCGTCCCCTGCATTGGAAGGCGGATTCTTTACCACTGGACTACCAGGGAAGTCCCCAGTGTAGCATCTTCTTCTCTCTCTCTCTGATCTCTGCTCCCAACCTCACGTCTCTTTCTCTCTCTCTGATTCTCCAGCCTCCCTCCTATAGGGACCCTTGTGATTACACTGGACCCACCCAGGTAACCCAGGATAATCCCCCATCTCAAAATCCTTAACTTAATCACATCTGCAAAGTCCCTTTCGCCATGCAAGGTAACATAGGCACAGGTTTGGGGGATTAGGATGTGGCTATCTTTGAGGGGGCATTACTCTGCCTCATATATAGGATTCAGACTCTTATCTGTTGGACCCCAAGGTTTGTATTCAAAGCACACCTGCTTCCCCTGCCCTGCCTGAACAGACACATCTCACAGGCCAGGTGCTGTGGGGAATGCGGAGGTTGATCAGACACGTCCAGGGAGTGGTGGTCATGAGCACACATCAGGAGGTAGTACATGAGAGGTGCTGGTGCCGTGAGAGAAGCAGAGAAGGGGTCCTGAAGATACTGGGCCAGCTAGGTAGGTGTGTGGGGCGTGGGTTCAGGAGGCAATGGGGCAGGCCTGATTCCATCCCTGCTGCACGAGCCGATTTCACATGTCTCAGCACCTACTTCCAAACTAACTACAAATACATCTGCAGTTCATCCTGTCCTGAAGAACCACCCTACTCCAGCCCCTGCCTGCCAGGATTCGGCCCGATCGGTGGGATTTATTCGCACAATTAAATGGTGACCATTCTCAATTTTTCCCGTCCAAATCTCCTCCCTGCTGAGGGAGCTAATATATAGGATTCAGACTCTAATCTGTCAGACCCCAAGGTTTGTACTTAATCCACTCCTGCCTCCCCTCCTGCCCTGTCCTGCCTGAATAGACAAATCTCCTCCCTGCCAAGGGCTTAGAATGTCTTTAGTTTTATGAGTCCACTCCCTGCGCAGCTCTGGTTTGCAAGGATGTCCTTTGGCTGCCTGACCCCTCCATGAGCCCACCCCTCCCTTTACAGAATAGAGAAACCACACCGAGTGGGTGAGCAGGGCTCTCCCCCGAGACAGGCAGAGGCTTCTACCTCCTCCAGCAGCTCTCAGGCTCTGCAGTGACTCAGAGATGGTTTCTCTGGGCCCAGAGGAAGATGACAGGTAAGAAGGACAAACTCTGGTTTGCTTCATCCTGGGAGAAACAAAGGGTGGGATCGATCTTTGTCTTTTAAAAAATGCAGGAGGGGGCTTCCCTGGTAGCACAGTGGTTGAGAATCTGCCCGCCAATGCAGGGGACATGGGTTCGAGCCCTGTCTGGGAAGATCCCACATGTCGCGGAGCAACTAGGCCCGTGAGCCACAACTACTGAGCATGTGCGTCTGGAACCTGTGCTCCGCAACAAGAGAGGCCGCGACAGTGAGAAGCCCGCACACGGCGATGAAGAGTAGCCCTGGCTCGCTGCAACTGGAGAAAGCCCTCGCACAGAAACGAAGACCCAACACACCCAAAAATAAATAAATAAATAAATTTAAAAAATAAAATTAAATAAAAAATTAAAATTAAAAATGCAGGAGGGAATTCTGGTCCAACAGAGCAGATGGAACACAAGTCTTCATCTCTGCTTCCTTCTGAAATCCCCCATGAATGACAGTAAAGGAATTCAGACGTTTGGATCCATAAGGCCAAAGAGAAAGGAGAGACGACAACCACATTGGAGAGAGGCCAGTCAAACTTTGAAAGCTGGAAAAGCTGATGGGTGAGTGTGACTTAGCAGCCTGGCAAAGGCTGAGGCTCAAACCTCTGGCCATCTAAATTTAAATGAAATTAAGGAAAATTAAATAAAATTAAAAGCTCAGTGCCTCAGTCGCACTAGCCACATTTCAAGTGCTAACATCCACTGGGGCTTGTGGCTCCTGTATTGATCAGTGTGGGTCTAGAACATGTCCACCACTGCGTAAAGTTCCACTGGACGGCACGGCTCTAGACCCTGGCCATCCAAAGTGTGGTCCTTGCATCAGCAGCACTGGCAACCCTCCGACCCTGTTCGGAAGGCAGAATCTCAGGCTCCATTCAGACCTGCTGAATGAGAATATGCCTTTTATTTAGCCAGATTCCCAGGTGATTCATAGGCACATTTGACTTTGAGACTTAAGGAAAAGGAAGGTGGTGGTTAATCTCTGGCTGAAAAATGGCGTTGAGGTAAAGTCCTGCATTGTGGGGCTCATCTAGCCCCTTTAACCCCCTGGGCCACTGGGCTTAACCTCCAGGCAGGAAATTAGAGGCTCTTGGGAGACTGACCAGCTAAAGAGAACAGACTGACAGATACTGATTGATGTTACACAATCCTCCAATGAAATGACCAGGTTCCTGTCAATCAGCCAATGGGGAGGCCACTAGCTGATAAGCCGGCCCCCACACTCAGAGCTTCCCCTGAACTTTTTTTATTCAATGAGTTTTCTAGTGGCTTACTCTTAAATAGGAACAGATAGCTAAGGGTCAACAGACCTCTGAGGGTACAAGCCTCAAACAGGATGAACAGACAGCAAACAAATGAACAGAGGGAGGCATTTAAAGCAAATAGAGACAGAAGGGCAGAAGGGCCCTTCAAAGGGCAGAAGAAAACTTCGACGTCCTCATAGAGATGAGATACTACATTAATAAAACAAGAACAGAATGCTATAAGAAAAGAATATTCCAAGAACGAGTGCTAGGATATTTAAGATATGACAAAAGAAATTTAAAAATCCAATAGAAGTATTGGAAGATAGTTGAAGAAATGTCTCATAAAGTGGAACAAAAAAAGATTGGGAGAGAAAAGGGGCAAAAACAAATTACTCCAGGAGGTCCAACATTCTAATGGTAAGAATTCCAGAAGTGATTCAGCAGAAAACATCAAGGGGAGGAAATTATCAAAGAATACCTGGAAATTTCCTGGAAATGAAGGACATGAATTTTCAGAATGAGAAGACTCATGGAGTCTCCAGAAAAATGAATAAAAAAGACCCACAGTGGGACTCATCATCATGACCTTTCAGAACACAGGGCCTAAAGAGACTATCCCACACACATCTATAGATAAAAACAACAACAAAAAAGGTCAAATACCAATAAAAGGATTAACACTCAGATGAAACCAGAACAGCAGTGGATTTGACAGCAGCAGCAGGGAAGCTCTGAGATAACTCTCCAAAATTCTGAGGGAAAATAATCTCCAGCCTAGAAGCAGACAGAAGCTAAACTAGTATCGAGTATAAGGGTAGAAGAACAATTTTGGGACATAGGAAGCTTCACAAAAAATCCACCCCACCCCACGCACCTTTTCCTGGGATGCTCCTGGAGGACTTGCCCCACTAACGTGCAGGAGCGAATGAACATGAGAAGCTCAAGGGACCCAGGGATCGAGGAGTGCCCAGGGCGGCGCCCCGCAGCAGCCTGGGGGTAGCCAGTCCAACTAGGGGGAGGAGGGAGGTGCAGGGGGATTCTGCCAGCCAGGAAAAAGTGAAACCAGTAGACTTTCTATGTGTCTGTCCAGAGTGAAAGGAGATCTGCTCTTCCGTTGGAGAGTTTGGGGGATGAACTTATGATGGAAAATTCAGCTCCTCCAAAAGGTTTAAGGAGCCAAACTGTTGCCTTCTACTCCTCCCCCCACAATTTCTCTTTCACTCGTCCCCACACCCTCTGCGATGGCCCTAGGAGGCAACTCCTGTGATCAGAGGATTTGGTGGAAGCCAGTCTGAAAACTGCTGAGTCCACCGCCTTCTCCTTACGAACAGGGAAGCTCAGGGCCGGCGGGGATGCCCAGGGCACACAGACGGGAAGGTTCATTGGTAGTTCATTTGGTACGTTTTCCAGAACTCCTTTCTGATTCATTCAAGACAAGATCAGTAATAACAATAGCAAGAACCAAAGACAACCCGAAGGGACTCTGGCCCGTGAGCACGATGAGGTGCCACTGGGCCCTGCGTTTCCCCCTCAGCTTTGCCCTCAACCACCCCGCTTGGTAACTGCACTAAGTTTCTAAAACACACTAACTGAGGTTTCTGAGTTACTTCTCGTTGCCACCTATGAAAGCAAGAACATAGAGATGTACCTGAGTTGTATACACCATGGGCAGGCCACTGTGAACCTCTGGAAGAAAAAAAATTGGGGGTGGGAGTGCAGGGGAAAAACCAAGTCTCCTCGGAACCAGGTCCCTGACCCCCAGTGCCCCTGGCTAACTCCTTATTATTATTATTTTTTAAAAGAACCCAGGCAAATGCCGTCCTACAAAATCCAATCATCTGAGTTTACCCCTAACGCTGACCTTTCAGGGGCCTCGCTTTGATTCTCTGCCTCTCCCTCCGCCTTTTCCAAAGGCTTGGTTAACCTCAAGGTCTTTGTAATGAATGAGTTAAGGATGTAAACTCCGTCTGGAGCACCTGAACTTTACTACAGAATTCGAGGGAACCTAGTTCTGTGTAAGCTTATCACGTGACGTTCTTTCTTTGAGTCTCAGTGTCCCGGGCTACGGAGCTCATTACATCACCTGTTCAGCAGGGTCACCACCAAAACCCTGACAGGGAGGCCTGATGTAGGGGGCAGCAAGAACCCTGGGCTGGAAGTTAGGAGCCCAGGGTTCGAGTCTTACCTCTGTTACTTGCTTGCTGTGTGACCTTGGGCAAGTCACTTGTTCTGTCTGGACTTCAGTTTGCTCTCTTGCAAAGTGCACGGCGGGGATCGGTGACCTCTCTCTCATGCTCCTTCCATTGTGTGACTCTCCCGCCTCCCCGTTTGGTTCAGGACTTGGCCCCTTACCCTCCCCAAGGCTCGCCTGCCTCCTACACCTTCCATTCCAGAAGGAACAGCCCTCCCCTTTCCTGCCTGAGCTGGGGCCTGGCAGGCGCTGGGCGGCAGGCGCTGGGCGGCAGACAGGACAGGAGGCGGGGGAACAATCCCAGCCATTCAAGCTGCCCACGGGGAGAGCTGGCCCGCAGCCAGTCACAACAGGCCCCGAGATACAGAGGGGTGTTTGTCTGGGAGACCCACGGTTTCATCTAAACCTTCGCTCTCTCTCTCCTCCCTCCCTCTCAGGTGGCAGCGCCAGCCCCCAGCTTTGCTAGGAGGCGGGATGTGGATGCTGTGCAGACCTGAGCAGCCCCTCTAAGGGCTGGGAAACCGGACAAAAGGAGGAAGGTGGGAAAGAAGGGCAGGGGAGACACGTGTGCAGGGTGGCCGCACGGGGCGTGGCCACAGGGAGGGCAGAGGGTGGGGACAGTGTGGGGGGGGGCACAGGAAGGGCTCTGGACAGGGCAGGGGCAGTAGGGAGGGTTCAGAAGGAGGGGCTGGTTCCCCACCCTCACTGACTAGGAGGAAGGGACTCGTGAGCAAGATGCTCCCTTCTCCTCCAGCTCTCAGTTTCCTCAGCTTTAAAATGGGGCTGGGAATTCCCTGGCGGTCCAGTGGTAAGGACTCCGTGCTTTCACTGCCGAGGGTGCGTGTTCAATCCCTGGTCAGGGAACTAAAATCCCATAAGCCGTGCAGTGAGGGAAAAAAAAAAGCTGATTATCCTGCCCTTATGCTGTAAATCAAATTAGATGATGAATCTGCAAATAGCATGGTCTAGGGAAGAAAAAAGTTTGGACTCAGGTGGACCTGGGTTCAAATCCCACCTCCATCACCTCTAAGTTATAGACAATTTATTTACCCTCCATGAGCCTCATCTTCCTCATCTCAGGGAAAAAAAGATGTGTGCGCAACCAGACAAGATCATAAGGAACAAAAAAGAACAGATGGGACGTACCCTGCCCCAAAAATGCATTTGAAGGAATGAAGAATTGGTCAGGGCCGCAGTGTGGCCGCAGGGCTGCTTTCACTGTAATAAAGTGTCATGGGCTCTAAACAGTTTATTTTTTCTGATGTGAGAAAAAAATGGAAACATTTTCTTCTGCCCTAAAATGGGATTCTCCCCCCGCCCGCCGATTTTAAAAGAAATTAAAACATTTCGGGAGCCCTTGAACGTCTTGTGGGCCTTGTGTCTGCTGTGCCCGGCGGAGAAGTCGGCTTGATGTTGGATCAGGGTCTTCTCAGTGCTGACCTGTCCTGGGCAGAGCCCCCAGTGCTGTCTCTGAAGAATCTCCCGTGGATCACTGATGCCTCCCACCCCAGAGCTGAGCCCACGGTCCTCCAGTTTTGCCAAATCTTCCAGTGTCAATGCAGTCCGAGCCCTGTCACGTGAGGATGACGGGCCCCAGCAGCACGGCAGGTGTGGAGGTGGGAGAACCCAGGGGCCCTGGGTGTGTAAGCCGGCCTGGCTCTCAAGGAACTGGGGTGGGGGGCGATGGGCACTTACCACTCACGGTCACCACCACTCCCTTTTGGGACCTCGTCTGTGTCTAGCACTGTGCTTGGGGCTTCACATTCATAATCTCATTTACCCCTCGTCACGCCCATTCCGCTTTACACCCAAGGAAACTGAGGCTCAGAGACGCCGAGTAACTCACCCAAAGTCACAGAGCTACCAGAGCAGGCTTGGGACCCAGTCTTCTGCTTCCCAAACCAGGGGCCTCCCAGCACCCACCCCAGCCTCCTTGAAGAGTCAGAGGGCACATGAAGCAGGCTTTGAGGGTGTGCGGAACATTCAGGGCACGTGTGAGTCTGGGGCCCAAGGAAATATGAAAGTGAGCAGGAGAGCATTGTGGGGAAGGGAGTGAGTGTGCCAGGGACTGAGCGTGCCAGGGGCACCTGGGTACCCCGGGGGCGGGGTTGGGCTGTGCAGGGGCAAGGGCGGGGGCCAGCGTGCCAGCATTTGCCTCCACGGGCCAGTGTGTTTTGAGCCGGCAAGGTGCTTGGCCAGGTGGGGCTACTGCAAAACACGCTAATAGGCACTTCATTTTCTCTCCAAACTGCCCAGAGCCATGTCTGTTTAGCTACAAACCACAGCAGATGCCATGCTGTTCAGGGAGCATTGACTGCCTCGGGAAAGAGAAGCTCAGAGTCGCAGAGGAGGATGTGGCTGCTGGCGGGCTGGGGACCTCAGGCTCTGACGTTCGCCAAAGGAGGGAGATTCTTAGTTGGGGACAGGGCGCCCGTCTCCACACCTGTCACACCGCACAGCCAGGGGGAGTGGAGTATGCCGAGTGTGACCTTTCCATGCCAGAGTGGAGAGGATGGAAAGGGACTCTCTGTCTCAAAGCCCATCGGCTGCACAGCTACCCCAGAGAGCTTTCTAGCAACAAATCTGACCGTGCTGACCTCTGCCTAGACCTTCAGTGGCCTCTCACCAGCTAAGGCGAATGAAAGTCCAAACCCCTCAGCAGGCCTTTTACCGCCCAGCAGCATTTAGACCTGTGCTCGCCAAATGGTAGCCACATGTGGCTATGGAGTCCTTGAAATGTGGCTGGTCTGAATTGAGATGTGTTGTATGTGTAACATACCTGCGGGAACTCAGAGACGTAGCACAAAATGAAAGAGTGTGAAATACCTCAGTAGTTTTAAAATATTGATTAGATGTTTGATAATATTGGGATATACAAGGTTAAATAAAATATATTATCAAAATGTAGTGTTTCTTTTTACTTTTTTAACGTGGCTTCTAGAACATTTAAAATTACATATGTGGCTTATTTACTGAACAACACCGATTTATACTATGTCCTTCTCTCTTTGCTGCCTCTCCTATCAACATTAGCTCATTCATTTGTTCATTTCTTCATGCATTTATTCATTCAGTAAAAATTCATTAATCATAAGCTACGTGCTAAACACTGGAGACAAAAAGGAAACAATATAGGCCTGAGCCCACAGGGAGCTTATGAACTATACTTTAGAGATACCGAAGAGCCTGTGTTCTACACACACACACATCGCATAGCATTACTTGCCTCTGCTCATATTCATGCTTCTCTCTAGAATGACCTCCTAACCCAGTCTGCCTGGTGAACTCCTATTTATACTTCAAAACCCAAACCATCAAACACTTCAAGCACTTATGTCAAATGTTTCAATTTGAAAAAAAAATCTACCTCAGACAGTTTGTTCACTCCCACCCCCACTCCCTGCTGGGGTTCTGAACTATTAACTGTGTGATTATGCAATTTTACTATCATGTCAGTTTAAATGTCACCACTCTAAGATTATCCCTTTCCCCCCAACCCCAGGAATTGTCTCACTTACCCTCTTTAGCCTTCTTCACAGAATAACCACCAGCTGAAACTGTCTTGTTTGTGACCCATCCAACCCCCAGATCCTAAGCTCTGTGAGAGCAGGGCGGGAGGTGGCTGGGAGGTCAGTGTGCCAGCATTTGCCTCCATGGGTTGGTGCATCTTGAGCCAGCAGGGAGCTCGGCCAGGCAGGGCTACTGTCTTTCTTGGTCAGAGCTGACATCCCAGGGCTTAGCACAGTTCTTGGCACCTAGTAGGCACTTAGAAAATAAAGATGATGGCATGATGGCCGTAGAGGGTGTTACAACAGAAGCTCTGGAGCCAGACTGTTCGGTTCAAATCCTGCACTCAATTAGCTACTGTTATCACCATCGTCGTTGTTATTATATGTCTGCTTTCCCCCTCTTGAGGGCCCAGGCAGTGTCTTGGGCTTTGTCATGCCCCAGCACTTCACAGAATCTGGTCTCTTCCAGGGTTCCCCACTGCAGGAAATGTCACTGCCACTCACATAGCCTCTGAGGCCAGAAACCTAAAGTCACTGCTTGTCACCAGTCCTCCACCCCCATCATCAAGCCCTTTCAGATTTACCTCCATGTCTTATACATTTTCTTACTAACCTCTCTCATCCTCCCCATCCCTGTTCAGGTCCAGGCTTCTATCTTCTCTCACCTGGATGCTGCAATAGCTTCCTAACAGGTCAAGGCTGTCTCTGCTCTGGGCCACTGCAACACTTCTCCACAGCAGCTGCAGCAATCTTTAAAAACCTCAAGACTACTTCAGACTAGAACTTATGATGGTCAGCAAGTCCCCTGTACAGGATCTGGATCCTTCAGACCCCTCCAGTCTCCTCCCTGTCTGAGCTCTGCCCTCTGTCACTCTGTCCCATTGCTGTCACAGGGCCTTTGCATATGCCAGAGCACTCTTTTCTCATTTATTGACACTTCTGATACTTTAACCCAAGCATCACTTCAAATTCCCATGCTGTGCACTCTCACAGCCCTGTGTCCCTCTGTCACCACTGGTTGTAGTTAGCACCTTCCATTTGATGAATGGTTGTGTCCCATATCAGACTCTGAGCCCCATGAGTGTAGGGGATGTGTCAGTTTTTTTGTGTTTTTTTTTTGCGGTACGCAGGCCTCTCACTGTTGTGGCCTCTCCCGTTGCGGAGCACAGGCTCCGGAAGAGCAGGCTCAGCGGCCATGGCTCACGGGCCCAGCTGCTCCGTGGCATGTGGGATCTTCCCGGACCGGGGCACGAACCCGTGTCCCCTGCATCGGCAGGCGGACTCTCAACCACTGCGCCACCAGGGAAGCCCAATGTGTCAGTTTTTATTCACCCTTTGAATCCCTAGCTCCTCAAATACTGCTTGACACATTGCAGGTATGAACACATAGTTGTCAAATGAAATCAACTCCTGCTAAGTGAATGAGCAGTGGGGGGTTAATAGCAGATGACTGAACTGCCTCATCGAACAAGGACCAAGCACAGGGCATGGGTCTTGTGCTTTCCCACCACATGTCGCCGCTGGTAATGCAGACATGACATTAAGAGACAAGATAGGCCGTGAGTGCTATGGAGCTCAGAGTGGGAGAGGGTGCTGAGCAGGGGGTCGGGGAAGAGGGCGTGCTGCCTGGAGAGGCAAAATTTGAGTGGCACCCTGTGGTCATTAAACCCTTGTGCTCTGGGGTCAGTGATCTGGGTCTGAACCCCAGTAATAGTAGATTATATTTACCTGTCTCTAACTGCCAAGCCCTCTGAGTGCTTTATGTCTATTTGATTGTCTCATCCACCCTCAGTGGAAAGCACATTACAGTTTAAATTTTTTATAGAGGACACTGAGGCCCAGAGAGGTTAACTAACTTGTCTAAGCTCACCAACTGGGATGCGATGTGATCTCAAGGAATCCGACTTCAGAGTCTGCTCCACATTTGAAGCCTTGATGATAAGAATAAGCATTTGATGGGCTCTCACTAGGTGCCAAGCACTTTTCTAAAAACTTTACAAGTAAGTTTTTATTTGTATCATTTTTATTTTTATAACCCATTTCATCCCATAATTTTATCTCTTTCTTGTAAGTAAGCTGGGTATCATTATCTCCATCTTATAGGTGAAGAAACTGAAGTCCAGAAAGGTTAACTAACTTGCCTTGAGGTCACACAGCCAGCAAAAGTGATGAAACTAGTTGGAACCATGCAGAACACTCAGAGTTCATTCTTTTAACCACTCCACTTCGCAGCTTCTGCTCTGTGAAGGTGCATTATGATTATTATTATTTTTTTGCAGTACGCAGGCCTCTCACTGCTGTGGCCTCTCCCGTTGCAGAGCACAGGCTCCGGATGCGCAGGCTCAGCGGACATGGCTCACGGGCCCAGCTGCTCCACGGCATGTGGGATCTTCCCGGACCGGGGCACGAACCTGTGTCCCCTGCATCGGCAGGCGGACTCTCAACCACTGAGCCACCAGGGAAGCCCCTGAAGGTGCATTATTATTATTATTACTTTGCTGGGATTTTGTCAGGTGGAGAAGGGAGGAGTGACATTCTACCTGGGAAGGACATTGGGTGTGAAGACTGGGAGGTGGGGGTGAGTATGAACACTTTCAGGAAGGAAAGTGTGAGACTGGTGAGGGGGGTGGGACAGTGAGGGTCCCAGCGCGGTGGAGCTGAGTGTCCAGGGAAGGCCAGAGAGGAGATGAGATGTGAGGGATGTTTGGGGATTAAGCTATGGAGGAACTTCCTCCACAGGGAGATGCTGGCATGCTCTGCTCTCTCCAGGATCCCTACGCCACGGAGTCCATGTGAGATGTTTGAAAACTAGGAGCCTCAGAGCTTCTGACCTGGCTCTGCTGAGTGTCATTTGGGAAGTTACTTAACCTCTCTGTGCCTCCATTCCTTTTCTGCAAAAGGGAGGTAATAAACGGGACCGCTTTCCTTGGGCTCTTGCTTGAGTAAAATGACGTTATGCATACAAAGCCCCAGCAGAGTTTGGCATAAAGCAGCCCTTTGATATCTCATTTCTCTCCCCTCCCGGCCTCTAGGATGACCTCCCCAAATCCCCAGCCTCACCAGAATCAAGGCTAAAATCAACAGTTGATCGAGAACCACTAAGGTCCCTGGAGACCCCAGGTCAGTAAGACGAGGAAGCAGAGAAGCAAATATCAAGCTAGCCAAAGCATGTCCAAGACTGAGGAAAAAGAGTAATTATAATTTATTTCCTTCTCCTTCTTGCTGTGTCAACTCAGGGTTATATAACTGAACTTCTCTGTGAGGTAGCCCTTGGGGCCGCCAGGAGGCAGGGTTGGCGGTGACATAAGTAAATATTTCTCTGCTCTCTGCCCCGGACTCGGGTTCCGAGCAAACACCACAGCCTGAGAGGGAGGCCATGACAAGGAGGAAGCTGGGTGAGGAGTGAGCTCTGGGCTGGGAGTCAGGAGACCGTGTTCCAGGCCTAGCCCTGACTCGAAGGACGTGGACCTCAGGCGACGAGTGACCTGGGAGGAGAGATTACAGTGTGAGCTAGGGAGTGGCGGGACCTTCCCTGGGGAGAGAATCCAGCCTTCTCCCTGCACCCGGGCCTGGCATTCAAAGCCCTCTCTCCTGCCTTCTCCCCTATCCCATCTTGGAACCCACACACCACTAACCCTGGCTCTTTGGGACTACTGAGTCCCCCACGCCCCCCCAACAGGATTTGTTCCTCTCCCGGGAAGTCCTCCCCTCCCCTCGAAATGGTGGTATGGTGGAGGGGACAGAGGTGTGGGGTTTGGAGTCAGACATGGGCTTGAATTCCGGCCTGAGTGGCCTTGGGCCTGTGACTTAACCTCTCTGGGCCTGTTTCCTCATCTGTAAACTGGGCTTGGTGATTCCTGTCTTTTTCCTGGTTGCAACAATCAAATGAGATAACAATTGTTAATAAGTGCCAATTACTTAGCCTTATCGCATAAACGTGTGAGGGTTTTGCATGCATAAGTCATTTAGGAATGCATGTCAAGCCTCTAGAAGAGTGAGTGCCTGATGCATAGTGGGCACTGATAAATGCTGCTTTCCTTCATCAAGATCTGCCCAAAGCAACCTCGCCAATCTCAAGTAGGTCGATGTCTTCTGAGACGTCACAGCATCTCATAGGTACTTTGCTTACAGCATTTATCATATGAAAGTGTTGTAATTAGTAGACAGGTCTGTCTTCCCTTCTATTCTAGGAGCTCCACAGGGAGTGAATTCATGCACACAGAGAGGCTGCGTGGAAGAGATGGGCTTCCGCAGATGCTCTAGGATGGGTTGGCTTTGAACATACACTGAACTCTCTGCGCTCTGGCTCCCTGAGCTCTGCTGATGGCCATCAGAGGCCCTCGCTCAGCTCCATGCAGACTTCAGAGGTAAGCCACACCCTCTTCTGGGTGCTTATGGGGCTTGGACTTGGACCTGCACCATAATTTTTTAGTCAAAACCCAGGACACTTGTCCTAGCAAAAGATTTTGGGTCCATGAGGAGTCCAAGAGGAGATCTAGAAGCTATAGAATGAATGTAGAAATACTGGAATTTGCAGGATAGTCCAGTGGTTTATGAATTGTAGACTTACTTCCACAATGCCTGGCCTGGTCATGCACCTGGCATACGATAACTGTCTAACAAATGCTTAGTGGATTGGGGGCAGTGTGTTTTTTCACTCCATCGTGCTGCTGGGATATTCTACTGTAAAGGAACAGAAGCTACCAGGCTTCTTCCCTGGGGACCCACTCGTTGCAGAAAGGATTGCTGAGACCTTGGCTTTCTGTACGGTGTCTCTCCTTCATTCCAATACCATCAATCGCTTCTGGCTGGTTACAGAATAAAGCTCTAATTCTTCATCTCATCAACTAAGGTATTCCATGAAACTTTTCCAGTTTTATCCACCAGCACCTGTCTCCTCCTTTTCTCCCTGGTCCTAGGCAGGGAATGAGTGACTTCCTGTCTCCTAAACTCACCCATGCTTCCCAGCACTGGGAAGCTAGCTGCACAGTATTTCCCATCCCACTGCTCACCGCTGAAGAGGTGGAGTCTATTTCTCCACTCCTTTGAATCTAGGTGGGCCCTATGACTGCTGGGACCACTAGAATATGGTAGAAGTGACACTGGAAGTTCCAGGTGTAGCCCTTCAGTGGCAGCTTCTGCTTCCTGCCTCTCAGAATGCTTGCTCCTGGAAACCTCCTTCTTGGAAACCAGCTGACATGCTGTGAGGAGCCCAAGGCACGTGCAGAGGCCACAGGTAGATGTGCTAGCTGACAGCCCCAGCTGTGCTCCCAAATGACAGTCAAGTGTCACTTGGCAGTCAAGTGAGTGAGCCACTGGGGGCGCCCAGGCCAGCTGAGCCTTCAGATGTGAAGGTCTGACTGAGACCACGCGACAGACAGCATCAAGACACTAAGTCTTGGAGTAGTTGGTTACACAGGGATAGATAATCAGCATACTGGCCTTTGCTCCAGTGCTGTCTTCCCAGTGCTACACCAATCTAAACCTTCCTCTGTTGTGAGACCCAACTGTCCCCGCCTCCCTAGGTCACCTCTTCCACCTCTGACTACTTATAATAATTGTCTGCACCAATCACAATGGCTTTGCAGTGAGATCCCTGGACCTACTTTTCCTTTAAAACATTTAAAAGTGTGCTCTAAACAGAAATGTTCTACCATTTCTGAAAATGGAAAACCAATGTCACTTGCCATCAACAGAAAGTAACAAAATAAAATAGATGAAACGGATCAATGTCATTAAACTCTAGCTGGACAGTGTTACCTCTCAAAGTGTCTGGGCCCAAGGCTGGTCCTCCGTTAAAAAGATGAGCAAGTGTTGTAGCCAGACTCTGAGTTCCAGAATCTGGGTAGTTACAGCATACCAGCTTCCCGATTCCTGGATCACATGGCCATGGTTGTGTATCTTTAAATTCAACAGCTCTGGGCAGCCCTTGTGATTCCTTCACTTTCCTGATTATGGCAGGTGCTATAGCTCTCCAGTCTGGCCAGTTCTGTATTGTTTTGGAAGCCTCCAGCCTTTCCAATATTTTAAAAGAATTAGGTGCATAAAATCCCTTCCTACCGAAAATACTGAGTTCTGCTTGTTTCGTGCACTGACCCCTGACTTCAACACCCTGACTTCCCATAGCTCTTGCAGCACGTCCTGGACTTGTTTCTTTTAGTATTTAGGTATTTCCTTCATGTGTATTTTCAATGTGGGTCTCTGTGTATTCCACCTTCTAAGGCTTTATTTGCCTAAGAATATTTTTAGTATGACCTCATGCTTGAATGACCATTTGGCTGGCTTTAAAATTCTGGATTGAAAGGGTTCTTTTCTTTCAATTCTTATAATAACATTACTCTTTGATTTCCTGGATCAAGTGCTGTTATTGAGATGTATAACGTCAATCTGATTCTTGGCCCTTGGTAAGGGATGCTATTTCTCTTTGTCCTTCCTCTTTTTCTGTCATATTCTCGATTTTACCATGATATCTTTGTGTGGATTTTTCTTTATTTCTACTGTTGGCTACCCCGTGAGTCCTTTCAATCTGAGTTCATTCATTTTCCTTTAATTCTGGAACAGTTAATCTCCATTATTTCAATTCTTCCCTATTCTCCATTTTTCTTTTTCTCTCCTTTAGGGACACCTACTTCTACCCACCATCTCTTAGGTTTTCTTTTTCATTTGTTCTCTCTTTGTCTTTTCCTGCATCCTGGGACAGTTCTCAATCTGAGTTTCCTCTTTACTAGTTAGTTGTTAGTTCACTTGTATCCAACCTGATATTTATACCATCCATTGTGTCCTTTATGTTAAAGAGTATATCTTTCGTAGCTAATCTTTTGCCTTGGTTCTCTCCTGTGACTTCTTGTCCTTGCGTTATTTTACAAATGTCTTCCCTTATCTTTTTAGGCATAATTATCGTGCTTTACTTCAAAATCCTGGTCCATCTACTTCAATCATTCTGCTTTAGATGACATATGCAGCTTGATTTATTGTCTTTCTTGTATAGTAGTTGTACTTCTCGGGCATCTGATTATTTTCGTGGGTGAATTCATGTCCCCCTGGGGGTATTTGCTCTTAGTCTGGTAATGTGCCCTGGGGAAGAACCAAAGGCATTAAGAGGAAAAAAGATGAGCCCTGGGCCAGAGAGCCACACAGACTCCCTCAGCCACCTCCTTCCTGTTGGCACTCTGCCTGTGTGTCTGTCAGGCTTCATCTTGGAGTTCCAGGGAGAAGCAGACTTGGCAGGAGGTAGACTCCTCCAGTGGGATCCCACAGGCTGGGGTGGGTGGTGGGGTTGGACAGGCATTGATGGGGGAGTGAATGCCTGAAGCTTGTCCTGCTTTGATCAGTCCCTTACTCCAGCAGGGCTTTGAGCTGCCCCAGACTCCCCCCAGGGCTGTAGCTGCCAACTTCTGCACTGCAGAGGCAGGAGGTAGTGACTGTCCCAAGACAAGGAGCAGGAACAGGAAGTGGGTAAGCGTCCTAGAGAGCAGGACAGTGGAGAGGTCAGTCCACCATTCATTCATTCCACACTGAAAGTGTGTCTTTCCACACGGAAAGTTGTGCTGGGCAACCGGGAGACCGTGGGAAATGGACCCTGCCCTCGTGGAGGTCATGCTCTGACAATGAAACACGGAAGAGCTAAATCTGACTACAGATTGGATCTGTTTCTTTTACTTTAACCTTTGCTTTCAGCTGCTTTTGTTCATTAAAAGGATAGTGTCTATACATAATGGCCTGCCTTGGGGAACCCTGCCCCTGTGCCTGAATGTTAAACCAAAGTGCCTTTGTTCAGGGAAACATCCCCCCCCCCCGCCCCGGTCCACCTGTGGATGGCTGCAAGAAAGAAGAAATTAACACGTCTGGTCACCGAGGCTGGCCATTCCAGGGGGCATCTGTAAATCTTATGGCCTTTTTACTTTACTTCCTCACCTCCTTCCCCTCTCTGTTCTATAAAAGAAAATGGCATCCGAACCCAATAAGTTGGTTTTTCAGAGACATTTGTCTGCCATCTTCTCGGTCTGCCGGTTTTCTGAATATAAAGTTGTTATTCCTCACCTCAACGTCTCCGATTTATTGGCCTGTCGTGCGGCGAGCAGAGAGAGCTTGGACTCGGTAACTACAACGGTCTAACAGACTCAGCTTAGTTCCCTACTAAGGTCCCTCTCTTGGCACCTCCTTTTGGGCACCTCACTTAGTCTTCCTAAGTCTCAGTTTCTTCATCTGTAAAATGGAGATGAGACAGTTCATGCCAAGTGATTAGCAAATGCCCAGCACATTGAGAGCTCTCAAAAATATGAATTACTGTTGTTATTATTACTATGACCAATGATCATGTTTCTGGGGATTAGGTAGGAACTTGGAGCTGCTCCCGGAAGATAAATGAATCCCCTTTTGTCCTCTGGGCAAACCAGTCACCCTTTAGGTCTGAGACCGGATAGAAGGCCAAGATGGGGTGTCTAGAATTTCCACAAAAGAGGATAGAGTAGTCTTGGCTCTTTGAAAAGCTTTGGTCAAGAAGTAGCGAGGGGCTTCCCTGGTGGCACAGTGGTTGAGAGTCCGCCTGCCGATGCAGGGGACACGGGTTCGTGCCCCGGTCTGGGGAGATCCCACATGCCGCAGAGCGGCTGGGCCCGTGAGCCATGGCCGCTGAGCCTGCACGTCCGGAGCCTGTGCTCCGCAACGGGAGAGGCCACAACAGTGAGAGGCCCGCGTACCGCAAAAAAAAAAAAAAAAAAAAAAAAAAAAAAGTAGCGAGGCAGAGGGTGGGAGTTTGGTGGGGAGGTGAATAAAAAAACCACGTTACATTTTCCAGAGAGAACTATTAATACCACCATAGGCATTAAGATTTCAGATAACTAGTCCTTTTTCTACAGCTTCTTGCTTGTTTTTTTTTTTTTTTTTTTTTTTTTAAATTGCTAAAGAGCAGTACAGGGAGGAGGTTAGAACTTCCTCAGCAGCGTGGGCGGGAATCTCAGCCTTGTTTCTCCCTAGCCTCAGGGCCTGCATCTCTCCTGGGCCCAGGAGACAGTGCCAGGGCTCACAATACTTTCCCAGGCTCACAAAAAATGTTCTCATTTCTGTCAAAATCAGAAGAAAACAGGAACTTTTAGGATGAAGAAAATGTTTTAATACACCAATGCAGTCATTAATATAACTGTTAATATTTTTTAGGGAGGAAGGGGTCCACGAAGGCAAAATTGCGTCCCTGGTAAGCTCTGTGACCACCAGCAAGTGGTCTCTGAACCTCAGCAGGGACTGAGGGGATACTACTACTCACTTCCTGGGCTGCCGTGGGTGTTAAAGGGACTGAGGCATGTGGAGCATTTAGCGCTGTGTGGGCACCAGCAAACACAGGCTCTCAGCAAGCAGTCGTTAACCATTTATTTCCCTCTGAGACCTGCAGGCTAAAACCTTAGGAAACCTGGAGGAGGGTTAGGGGATTAGGGACAGCAGCGGGGGAACAAGTTACACAATTGCTTTTTATTTTGCACGACAGACTGAAAGAGATCACCCCCGGTGGAGGAACAGATGGAAGCTTCAAGGCCAGGCTGTGTGTGCCGGAGTCTGCCAGAAACCAGACAAACAGCAGGAAAAAGAGCTGAATTTCCAGTGCAGGCCCGAGGCAGGTGTTAGCCTTGGAGAATGAGTGAGTGAATGAATGAACGAATGATGAATGGATTCTGGAGGAACTGGAAAATCCTGAGGCTTGTTGGCCCTAAAAGTTGGCTCGACAGGTCCCAAGACACAAGCTTCTCTGAAGGGGAAGGGAAACTAATATTTATTAAGGGAAGACTGTGGATAGTATCCTCTTTAATACATTGGGAAACTGAGGCTCAGAGAGGCGATGTGGCTTGACCAAGATCCCACAGCTCAAAAGCAGAGGCCTATGTGCCTGCTCTGTGCCCCATCCTCACTGCTGGCTGAGGCTGCCCTGGATGGAGCGAGGTGTGCTGGCAGTCCAGGGTCTGCACGGGTCCTTGAAATGCCAGGAGCTTCTAAGACTGTCCCCTCCACCTCCTGAAGCTGCCCAGGACGTACCATAGGATCTGGCAGCCCCACTGAGGGCCCCAACAGCTCAGGAGTATCTGGCCCAGGCAGGAGGCCCCTCACAACAGGCCTGGAAGCTGGCTGAAGAACAGGCTTCTCTGTCTTAGAGACTGGCACAGCCTCTTTTCCTTCCTTAGGCCAAACTGCAGCCAGCACCCCCAGAAGTTTCAAACCACATGATAGGTTCCAGCCCAGCTGCCACTGCCCCTACCCGCTCAACTCTACCTACACCCAGCCCTGCTCAGGAATCCAGAGACCTGCTGGCAGGCTCTTGCCTTGGCTCAGTCCCCTTCCCCTCTTCCTGCCCCCCTCCTGCCCACCGAGGATCTTTCCTCCTGATAAGGAATTCCTCTGAAAGAAGGCAAAGAGGGATCCACCCTACCAGATCCCAAAGCAAAGAGTGGGATGCCAGAAGCCCAGATGTCAATGACTGCATCAGGAGGCCAGATGGATGGAGATGGGGAACCCAACAGGGCGGTGTGCTCGGCGCTTGGAGGTTGTCCAGGAGAAATAAACACGCCGCTGCTTCTGGGCTGCCTTCAGAGGCTCTCGCATGGCAGCGTGCAGGGGGCATCTTAACACAGGCACTGCTGGCCAGCAATACTTAGCCTAGTTTAGAGAGGTTCCTATTTTGGATTATTTTTCTCCAACATCAAACATACATCTTTTAAAAAGTAAAGTGGACATACATAATTTGGGGTCTATTTTCATCATATGAGGTTTTTTTTTAAATTAAAAGGGTTTATTGGGCAACTTAAAATCCACTTTACCATTCCTTTTTTAACCTTCCATTCCATTTTATTGGAAGATGGGAAAGTAAAGAGAAATGTTGCAGGATTTACAATTCCCAGAGACTCTCACAGCCCACTGTAGTGACAAAACACTTGGATTAGGAGACTTGAGGTCTCCCCTTAACCCTCCACTGACCGAGTGTATCTCATCCTCTCCGGACCCCCATTTTCTCACCTTTAAATGGAGGGAGCCCTCTGTTACCTTTAAGGGTCTCTGTAGCTCCTACCTTCTGTGACCCTGAGCCCCAGGAGCAATGGGATGGGGATCAGCTTGGATGGTGCTTTCCTGCTCTCAAAGCCCCAGCGGTCTCCAGGGGGCTGACTGTCAAGGGTAGTAGGGCTGGGAGCAGCGGTACAGGGCCTAGGCCTCCCCCTGAGGTGTAAATGTCTACTAGGAGTGGATTCTTCCCTGAGAAAAGACGCTGATGGTGGCAGGAGAGAGGGTGGAGGCACAGAACATGTGACAGGGGGACGCACCCTTCAAGCTGTGGGGTAGGGACAGGACAGGGGAAAAAGAACTTGAGGCACTTACATCAGTTCTGTCAGGGGGTGTTCTCCTCTCTCAATGCCAAGAGCCCCAGTCCTCAGCCCAGGTTTGTGCATTCCACAGACATTCACTGAATGCCTACCACGTGCCGGACACTGTCGTAGGTGGGGATGCAGTAAGGAAGGAGGCAGGCTTGCTCCCTGTCCCCATAGAGTTTACAGTCGGTGGGAAACACAGACATTAAATGATTATGAGCAATTATGGAAAGTGCTAAAAGGAGAAGCTTTGAACTTGGCTCTTTTGAGGGATACAGTGCCTCCCATCTCCTCTTGATGTGTTCCCCCAAATCTCTCACCTTCACTTCAGATCTTTGCTTCTCACGGACTCTTAGTCACCACAGGGAGATGGAAACCCAATGAGGCTGCCTGCCAGGATGTCAGACAGGCTGAAGGTCCCTAACTTTGCTAAGAGTGGCTCCACCTCAAGGACATAGCTCCCTCCCAGCCTGAGGCATCAGTGGCCACTGTCCACAGGGGTGATAAGGGGTGTGCGAACCGGCCACGGGGATAAGCTTTGAATCCACTGCAGCAGATTCCCCCAGAGACCCAACACGTTCCCCTAGCCCAACTCACTGTGAGCCTGGCTCAGCACACACACAGTAGTTGGTCCGCCTGGCACCACACTGCCCCCTTCAGCTACCTCACCGCCAGCCAGGAGACAGCAGGACAAGGTGAGGAGTGTCCCACCCCATGAAGGGGCCATGGGAGCCCCTCTCCCCTTTCATCTTCCATTCCCATCAGGCACTCAGAGTCCTTTGCTGTGTCTTCCCCCACGCCCACCCACCTCCCCTTACCCTTGTAATTTGGAGGTGGACACTTAGAGGATGTGAGAAAGGTATTTGGCCTACCTAGAGTTCCAGCTCCTTCATCTACGCCCATGTGGCTGCTGGGACTCAGGATTCCAGGATTTTGTGTGCCCTCCCTACCTCTGTGCTCTGGATGAGCTTATCATGTTACTCCCCTGCCCCCCATAAAAGGGGGTGCCCCAAATCTGTTACTCTGGGCTTATCTTAATCTGTTATGCTGCTCCATCCACCTAAACCACCGTCTCCTACATCATCCCATCTGTTAGGATCTGATCATCTCTAAATTCACTGCTATTTATTGACTACTTACCACAGGCCAACTGTTGTACTACATACTCATTCACTGTTCATTCATTCAACCAATACGTAGTGAGACCTACTATAGTACCATATAATGGTGAACCAAACAGACATGGCCCCTGCCCCCAAGAAGCTACAGCCTAGGGCTTCCCTGGTGGCGCAGTGGTTAAGAATCCGCCTGCCAATGCCGGGGACACAGGTTCAAGCCCTGGTCCGGGAAGATCCCACACGCTGCGGAGCAACTAAGCCCACGCACCACAGCTACTGAGCCCATGCGCTAGAGCCCACGAGCCACAACTACTGGGCCCACGTGCCACAACTACTGAAGCCCGCGTGCCTAGAGCCCGTGCTCCGCAACAGAGAAGCCACGGCAACAAACAGTAGCCCCCACTCTCAGCAACTAGAGAAAACCCACGTGCAGCAACGAAGATCCAGTACAGCCAAAAATTAAATAAGTGAATAAATAAATAAATTTATGTATTAAAAAAAAAGAAGCTACAGTCTAGTGGAAATTAACAGCTTATAGTTACGGAGTGCCTATAATATACAGACCTTGTACTAAGCACTTTATATGGACTACCTGGCACTCTGTCAAAGAAATTGTTTCACTTACGGAGCAAAGGGAACTGTAGAGAAATGCAGGGTCCTGCCCAAGACTAAGTTATTGGCCACCTAAGGGGCAAGGCAGGGATTCCAATGCCCAGGTTGACTGATTCTAAAGCACCAGCACTATGCTTTCTTCCCCACCCCTACTCAATCCCACCTCCTCCAAGCACCCCTCCAGATCCTCCTCCCAGACTAGATGGCTTCCTTGGTCCCTCTAAGCCTGCTCTAGTATTTGACACACCCATGTTCTCCTCCTGCCAGATATCCAGACCACAGAACGTGTCCCCACCTCTTTCCTCTGGAGCAGCTAGTCCAGTGAGCCACCCCGGAGCTGCTGAGTTTGCTGATCTGAGCTAGAACACTGGTTTCCTCCCCCTGCTGTGGGTTTTCATCGCAGATCTTCCTCCTGGAGGGGCCTCCGCACAGGGCTCACCCATCCAGACGCCCATTTCACAGATGAAGCCAACACAGGTCCTGAGTGGTTCAAAATCCCTTTACCTCCTGGCTGGCCGAGTCCGTTCCCTTTTCTTCCGGGGAGTCTCGGACCCTCAGCGGGAGGCTTGGTGAGGGGGGTGGGACAAGGAAACGACCTGCCTGCTGGATGCCCGGAATATCAACCCCCCAAACGCAGGCTGGCGCTCGGGGCACTTCTCCGCGAGGGTCGAGCTTGCTCGGCACTCCGGGCACCTGTACGCATGCCCCATCCCCATTTCCAAAACCCGCAAAAGGTGACCGATATCCCTCCCTCCACCCCGGCCACCGCCCTCGCGCGCAGAACCCAGGCACCCCTTCCAACGCAGATGGGGGTGGGACTGGGAACCCCTCACTCTCCCTCTCCCGTCACCCCTCCGCGGAGCGCGGCAGGTGGACAGCGAGCCGCTGCGCCTGAGCCAGGCCGCCCGTGCTCCCTGCAGACCCGGCGTCCCCGGAGTCCCGCGCCTCCTACCTGTTCGGGGGAGCCCTGCGCGCCGGCCGCCGCCCGCTCCGCCTCCCGCCGGCGCCACCGCAGCAGCCCCGGCTCCGGCCGCCCGGAATCCCGCCCCCGGCTCCGCCCCGCCCCGCGCAGGTGATCCCGGGGAGGGGCCGACTGACCCCCTCGGTCCCTGCCTCGGGGGCCGTCATGGGGGCGCCAGGCTCGGGACGCTGGCTGGGCGGCGCCTCACCGCAGTGTCCTCGCGCTTCTCCTGGCCTGGGTCCTTCTTGAGATTCCAGTTCTGGCACACCCACACCCACCCCCAGGCGCTCAGCGCACCAAGGCCACGTCTCCCAGGTCAGACTTCTGCCAGGGCAGAAGGGGAGAAGGGGCCTTACAAATACACCAGGCCGAGTGTGAGCTGCAGGGGGTTTGTGTAAATATTTATAGCCTTTTCTTTTTGGCTGCCCTGGGTCTTCGTTGCTGTGCGAGGGCTTTCTCTAGTTGCAGTGAACAGGGGCTACTCTTCCCTGCGGTGCGCGGGCTTCTCATTGCGGTGTCTTCTCTTTGTTGCGGAGCACAGGCTCTAGGCACGTGGGCTTCAGTAGTTGCAGCACGCGGGCTCAGTAGTTGTGGCTCATGGGCTCTGGAGCGCAGGCTCAGTGGTTGTGGCGCACGGGCTTAGTTGCTCTGCGGCATGTGAGATCTTCTCAGGCCAGGGCTCGAACCCGTGTCCCCTGCATTGGCAGGCAGATTCTTAACCACTGCACCACCAGGGAAGCCCATTTATAGCCTTTTAAAAAACATTTTTATTTGAGTATAGTTGATTTAAAATGTTGTGTTAGTTTCAGGTGTACAGCAAAGTGAATCAGTTATACATATACGCATATCCACTTTTTTAGATTCTTTTCCCATATAGGCCATTACAGAGTAATGAGTAGCGTTCCCTGTGCTATACAGCAGGTTCTTATTAGTTATCTATTTTATATATAGTAGTGTGTATATGTCAATTCCAATCTCCCAATTTATCCCTCTCGCCCCCATCCCCTGGTAACCATAAGTTTGTTTTCTACATGTGTGACTCTACTTCTGTTTTGTAAATAACTTCATTTGTACCTCTTTTTTAGATTCCACATAAGCGTTATCATATGATATTTGTCTTTCTGTGTCTGACTTACTTCACTCAGTATAACAGTCTCTAGGTCATCCATGTTGCTGCAAATGGCATTATTTTGTTCTTTTTTATGATGAGTAATATTGCATTTTATATATGTACCACATCTTTATCCATTCCTCTGTTGATGGACATTTAAGTTACTTCCATAGCCTGGCTATTGTAAATAGTGCTACAATGAACATTGGGGGTACATGTATCTTTTCAAATTATGGTTTTCTCCAGGTATATGCATAGGAGTGGGATTGCTGGGTCATATGGCAGTTCTAGTTTTTTTTTTAAAGCTGTTTTAAAGTTTCATTTTATTTATTTTATTTATTTTTTGTCTGCATTGGGTCTTAATTGCTGCACACCAGCTTTCTCTAGTTGCGCCGAGTCATTGCAGTGCGCGGGCCTCTCATTGCGGTGGCTTCTCTTGTTGCGGAGCACGGGCTCTAGGCGCTGGGCTTCAGTAGTTGTGGCTCGCGGGCTCTAGAGCGCAGGCTCAGTAGTTGTGGTGCACAGGCTTAGTTGCTCCGCAGCATGTGGGATCTTCCCGGCCCAGGGATCGAGCCCGTGTCCCCTGCATTGGCAGGCGGATTCTTAACCACTGCACCACCAGGGAAGTCCTATTTTTAGTTTTTTAAGGAACCTCCATTCTGTTCTCCATAGTGGCTGTACCTGTTTAGGTGTCTTTAAAGTGGGATTGTGCTGGGAATTCCCTGGAAGTACAGTGATTAGGACTCCACGCTTCCACTGCAGCGGGCATGGGTTTGATCCCTGGTTGGGAGATTAAGATCCCGAAAGCTGCATGGTGAGGCCAAATAAATAAATAAATAAATAAATAAATAAAGTGGGATTGTGCTAATTTGATTGAAGGCTTTGGGGGGAGGTTGGGGTCTAGACAATCACAGAATGTTACACCAGGAGGTTTGCCAGCTAGCAAATGTCAAAAACCCTGCCCTGTAGAATCCGGCAGTTTCCTGCATCAGACTGGTTTACGGCTGGATCCCTGGAGCCCAGCACTCTATCCCGGCCACACAATGGGCCCTCAATTAATATTTATAAAAAGAGAGAAGAGATCTTAGGGGGTCTCTTAGGGGATCTCCCTGTTTACAAACAGGAAACTGAGGCCCAGGAAGCAGAGGTAAGTCGCCCAAAATCACACAGCAGGGGAATGACAGAATCAAGAGTACAGCCACGTTTCCCCATTGTGTTTTCAAATTATTTCTAGAAAGTGTTTGGTTTGGGGCCTAATGCTTTGTCACTGGTGCCTGTGAGATGCTGTCAAAGCCTTGATAACTTCCTCCCAAGTTGGCTGAAAACAGAGAGAGCCCACTGTGTTTTCACAGGCAACTCAGGTGGTGTTTATTAACAAGGATTGATTAAGAATTGAAATTCTGACTCACTATATTGTCCACCTGTAACTTATGTAATATTGTACATCAACTGTACTTCAATAAAAAAAAAGAAGTGTAATTCTGTGATTCTACTTTTTTTTTTTTTAAGTGAAAGCAGGTTTATTGAGAGAGATACACATTCCAAAGGCAGAATGCTGTCCATCTCAGAAGGCCAGAGCAGCCCCAGGGCATGAGTTTGTCTTGGAAAGTGCGAGCAGCCTGTGATTCTACTTCTCACCAAATACATGAGACACAATCCTTTGCTTCAAAGAGCTTCTCTGTGGTGGGAGACGCAGATCTGTCCACAAAGCAGGGGCTGTGAAGGAAGGCAGAAGGCAGAGAGAGCCCCGTGGGAGACTGCTCTGGTCCTGAGACCCGAGATCTATGAGACCACTTCAAGATACTTCCAGAAGCTCTTGCTGGGTTGTGCATGGGGTCAAGGGCTCTGCAGTCGGATGGTCTCAAATTCCAATCCTGACTCAACTGCTTACTAATTGCAAGGCACGAGCAGGTTTTTTGTTTTTATTGTTGTTGTTTTTAACCTCTTTGAGACTCAGTTTCTTTCGGTTGGATGAAGATAATATATTTCCCTCAGTATAGTTGTGGTGAGAATTAAAAATGCAATAATGCTTATAAAAGTCTAGATAAATGGAAGAATTATTATGCTAAGTGGTAGACGCTGGGGAGGTAGACACGCCAACACAAAGGGGACCTAGCGTCTCTGTTAGGTCCCCCTCTGAGGAATTCAGTGGTCTTCAGCCTTCTGTCATCCACGGCTCTACCCCACCTTCTGCTTTCTCCCTTAACCCAGGCCAACCAAGCCATAGGACACCTGCCATGTCAGAATGGCTTTGCACACACCTGCCGTGAGGGATTCGGGAATGAAACTCTAAAACCAAACAGGACCCTGTAGGGCCTTCCCTGGTACAAGTCCCTCCGTGTCCCCCACTTCTTGTTTGGCCTTCCCTGGGCTCCAAAGAGCAGACTCAAGCAGTTAATGATTAGAAAACAGAGTCACAGGACTCCTAGTTCCTCCTGAAGGGATATAGATAACAATCTGACACATATCCTTGAGTTGTCCTACAGAAACTAAGACCCCGTCTCACCTGCTGGAGCATGGTGACTACATGCTGACCACAGGGACATAGACCTCAGACTGCTTGGAACCAGAAGGTTGATGATTGAGATTTGAAAAACATCACCTCACCACCAGCCAATCAGAAGAATGTCCACGAGCTGATCATGTACTCTGCAGCCCTACCTCTAATGCTATTTTTAAAACCCTTGCCTGAAGGCCAGGGTAGTTCAGGTCTTTTGAGTACTTGCCACCCATTCTCCTTGCTTGATGCCCTGCAATAAACACTGTACTTTCCTTCACCACAACCCAGTAGATTGGCTTTGCTGGTGTCAACTGAGCAGACCTGAGTTCAGTTCGGTAACAACTCTTCCTCTCACCAGCCTCCCCCATAAGGAGTTGACCAGGGTCAGACACACAAGCCAAGCTCAGTGAGGCAGAAGCATAAAAAGGCTCTAGGTAACCTTCCTCTCTCAGTTTATTTATTCATTAAGTCCTCCTGAATGTTCACTACAGGCCAGGCACTCAGAGTCAGTGGGGGCCCTGCCCCAGCCAGTAGACCTCACCTTCCAGTGGGGCTGTGAGGACAGCTGATACCCAAGCACAAAAGATGGTAACACAAGAGAAAGACAGTCTGTGAAAAGTTCTACAAAGGAAATAACATGCCGTCTTTGATCATTATCCGTGGGAGGGTAGGGGCTCCTTCAGAAGAGGAGGGAAGGGCAAGGACCATCTGCTGGGAGAAGACAGGTGAGCTGAGATCTAAAGGACAAGCCGGCAGGTGTGGGAGAGGCTGGGGCTGGGGAGCATTCTGGATGGAGGGAAAGCCCATAAGGCCAGTATGGTGGACCAGAGTGGGGGTAGAGGGCAGAGTGGACAGCATGAGGTCAGAATCAGGCAGAGGTCAGATCTTGTGAGGTCTTATAGGTCAGAGTGAGGAGTTCAGATTTCATTTCAAGAACCATGGAAAACCATGGGAGGGTTTAAGAAAGGCAATGGCCTGATCTGACCTGTTTTTAACGGACCACTCTGGGCAATTCCCTGGCAGTCCAGTGGTTAGGACTCTGCACTTTCACTGCTGAGGATGCGGGTTCAATCACTGGTCAGGGAACTAAGAATCTGCAAGCTCTGCAGTGTGGCCAAAAAAAATAGACCACTGTGGCTGGCTAAGAAGAACAGATCAAGGGAGCCCAGGTAGGAGGGGGGTGTGGAACAGGGGGTGGCAGTGGAAAAGGAGAGAAGTGATCAGATTTGGGATATATTCTGGAGGACCCGCAGACAGGAATTGCTGATGGAGAGGAAGGTTCAAAGAAGGCCATGTGGTGGTTTGTTTGCTGCTGAGTCAATTCATGCCCTGAGCAGTGGAAGCTCCCATGACCAGAATCCCTGACCCTCCTTCTGCTGAGCTGGATGCAACTCGGAGACCTTCAGGTCACCCCCGGATCTTACATCCACAGAGTGTGAGCCCGGGGAGGTGGGGAAATGTGCCCAGGTAAAGGCAGAGGTCCCCTAGCTCCCAGTCCAGAACCTGCCTGACCCACTGGCCTTGATTTATTCCTTGGGCAAACCAGGAACTGGTCCTCTAAGGTGCCAAACCAGGCAAAGGGATTATCGAGTGATATTCTGCATGTAAAAGCTAGAAATGACCACAATTCCAAGCGATAGAGAATGGCCTAGCCAATTGTGCTTCATAACAGATGCACCAGACATGTAAATACTCAGGTGTTTCCAACTGTGGAGATACATAAGAAATATGTATTTTGGTCTTCATCCAAGGTTTCTGGCTCACAGCTCCCCAAACCCTGTAATTCCTAAGTGATTAGAGCCATAGGGGCATCTTTAATTATATTTGGTTTTTATCCTCAGTCCCTAAGATAGCTTCACAGTGATAAAAGTGAAATGAGTGTCTTCTGTGATTCACAACAAACCCCTTTCAACCACACCTCAGTTTATGTTAATGAGGTGATTTTTGGAAAGCCGCTAGGTAACCTAAGGATGGGAGCTAGTTGCCAGACCACCAAGTGATTCGAGGGTTGAAACTTTCAGTGCTGCCCTCCCTGAACAACATCCAGACAGGGGAGAGGGGCTGGAGGTTGAATCAATCATCAATGGCCAAGATTTAATCAATTGTGCCCTATATAAGGAAGCCTCCATAAAAAACCTCAAAGGGTAGCATTCAGAGAGCCTCCCAGTTGGCAAATAAGGATACATCCATGTGCTGGGAGGGTGGCACAGAAGCTTCTGTGGTCAGGACCCTTCTGGACCTCATGCTATGGCTGTTCATTCGTATCCTTTAATATCCTTTGTAATAAGCCAGTAATCGAGTAAGTAAACTGTCTTCCTGAGTTCTGTGAGCCACTCTAACAGATTAATCAAGCCCAAGGAGGGGGTCACGGGAACCTCTGATTTATACCAGGTTGTCAAAAGCACAGGTAACACCTGGACCTTTGACTGGCATCTGAAGTGAGGGTCAGTCTTGTAGGACTGAGCCCTTAGCCTGGGGGATCTGATGTTGCCTCCAGGTAGATGGAGTCCGAATTGAGTTACATTGTAGGACACCCAGCTGGTGTCGCAGAATTGCTTGAGAAGACCACCCCACTCCTCCAGCCCGCCCCCCGACACACGTGGTGGCCAGAAGTGTCAGAAGTAAAGCAGGGTGTTGAGAGTAGAGAAGACACAAGATTACGCTTTCACATGAGTGTATAAATAGAAAATGAAAACAGCAGGCGCAAACTCTGACAACTGTATAAAATGTATGTCCACATACTGATTAAGATTTGAAGGGAATTTGGTGGAATGTAAATAAAGCGTGGGGATTTTCCGTGTTCTTTTTTTTTCTGCAGAGACGATGATATTTATGTAAAACAGTTTTATAAGTCAATGAAAATGGCTTATAAAATTACCCAACAAACCACCCCTGTTTCAGACATACCATATGGATGCTTAGGCACCAGGAGGTTTAAAAATAACAAAAAACTGCTCCTTCCACATAGAAAATACTCACATGCACCAAGCTAACCTTCCCTTTCTTGTTAGCAGAGGGTGTTGCTGCAAACCAGCCTTTGAGCCCCCAGGTTTTCATCTCCTGGCCGGGACTGTGTGGTCTCTCACCTCTGCCCTCAAAGCCTTAATCTGCTATTCATGGCTTTTGAGATGGTTGCTGGGGAAACAAGACAACTGTCATGTAGGGTTAGAAGGCAATTTCAGGGGGAGACGAAGCACAGAGAATCATGAATCCAGAGACATACAAGTCCACACTGATTCATCCAGGAAAAAAGAGGAAGCGGACATACCCAGGCCAGTCGATTCTGAAATCAATTCCTTGCCTCTCGGCCAAGGGGATGGAGGGAGCAGCAAAGGGCAAAAGGCTCAGAAGCCATGGTTCTTAATTAGCTACAGAGCACACCGTGTGGTTTTTCATGTGACTGCTACCCAGATAAATGTGTACCCTGTGGTACCCAGAGATGTGATCCACAAGACGAGCAGCGGTCCTGCATTTGGGTTAATTCCCATTTCAGCTGTGAGAAAATCTGGGTGATGGAGGGTGAAGACAGGAGTGACGAAGGCTGAGCCAGGCTTCTGTAACCCCCAGCAAGCCACCTGCTCTCTTGGGGCCTTTGTTTTCTCATCTGTAAAATGGCAGATTGGACCGTATTGTTCCTGAGGCCTCTTCCAGTGAGTCTGACTGTAATGACTGCCTCTTTAAATAGCCAGCCCAGGTCATTACCTGGCAGCTTCCTCATTTCTATGCTACACTTTTAGGAAACCCATGATTCAATTTCACTGGTTGCAAGGGAGAAACTTCTGTTCCCAAAATGAAAATGAGAGGCTGTAAATTAAGTTCAGCCCTTTGGCCACCAGCAGAAGCTGCCCTTCCTCACCCTGGCAAGAAAACTGTGCTTTTGTCTGGGATTCTAGGAGCAATTCCTGGCAGCAGTCAGTCCATTTGCAGCTATCTCTGCTGCTGGATTCGCTCTCCCCTGGTACCTCCTGGGTCCACCCTAATATCACAGTCACCCTAGGAAACCCAGAGCAGAATAGAAAGCACACACACACACACACACACACAGAGAAGCTACTCTATTTACCTGCTGTGTGACCTCAGGCAGATCTCCTAACCTCTCTGGGCTTTAGTTTACTCTTCTATGATTCATTCATTCATTCATTCATTGAAAGAATATTTACTGAGTGCTTGCTATGTACCAGCAATGAACAAAAGAGACAATAATCCCTGTCCTGATGAAGCTGACATTCTGAGATGAGGGGAAAACAATAAAAATAAATAAGCCAGTGATATGGCATGTCGGAAGGTGGTAAGTGATCTGGAGAAGAATAAAAAGGAGTTGGAATAGTGTCGTCTGCCTACTGCCTACCCCTAAGGGTCGTGATGAGGACTGAATGGGCTGATGGTCATAAAATTACTTCCTCAAACAGTAATGGGCTGTGCAAATATAAAGAATAATTATAATATATAAATGAACATTTTGTTCAATGAAAGCATTTACAGAGATCCCAAAGGCCCAGAGAGTGTGGTGATCCAGGGATGGAGAACCCAAGTCAGCTTGAATCATGGCCTGGGGCTGGAAGGGAACTTGGACATCCGCTAGCCCAGGGATCTGGCTGTCCCTCGGAATCACCCAGGTGCTTTGAAAAACTGTTAAGGTCAAGGTCACACTGCAGATTCCCTTGAACCAGAGTCTCTGGGGGCAGGGCCAGGCATTCACGTTGTTTCTTACAAGCTGCCCTGGTGATGCTATGTGTGATCAGGGTCGAGAGCAGCATCTGACCATAGAGAGGGGGGTGACTTGCCTAAAGGCTGGTACCCAGGCCTGAGATCTTTCCTCTCCCAGGCCCAGTGTCATTGTGTGCCGCTCAGCACCTCATTCCCTTCCGTGCTGGGACCCCCCACGGGGCTGTCACAGGGTCTTGGCCACTCCTCCCACCTTGCTGCAAGCCGGAGCGGCCCTCTTACCTGAAGGCTAAGACACTGTGTTACTTCTCAGTGATGGCCAGGCTGTTGATCATTCCAACTTCAATTTCTGTTATGGGCTGAATTATCCCCCACACCCACCCCCAAGTCACTCACCCCTCCACCCCCAGAAAATTCCTGTTGGAAGTCCTAACCTCTAATACTTTCGAATATGATTTGGAGATAGGGCCTTTAAAGAGGTAATTAAAGTAAAATGAAGTCGTATGGTTGGGCCCTAATCCAATGTGATTGGTGTCCCTATAAGAAGAGGAGACTAGGACACAGACGCAGAAGGAAGACCATGTGAGGACACAGGAAGAAGACGGCCATCTACAAGCCTAGGAGGGAGGTTCGCAGAAGAAACGGACCCAGAACTTAGATTTCCAGCCTCCAGAAATCTGAGGGAATAAATATCTGTTCTTTAAGCCACCCAGTCTCTGGTACTTTGTTCTGGCAGCCCTAGCAAACTCATACCACCTCGTAATTGGTCACACCATGGGGCATCCCATCCCCTGTGGCACTGGAAGGAGAAAGCCTATTTGATTCCCTTGCAGCCTAAGAACCTTGTGTACCCTTCAATTCTCAAGACTAAGCTCAACTGTCAGTTCCCAGGGAACTTTTATAACCCCAATCGCATGTACCTTTACTTGCTTCTGTTATGGACACGGTGGGTGTTATTCTTCCTCTCCAAATAGACCATGAGCTTCTCGGGTCCTGTTCACCTGTGTGTCCTCCACAGCATCAAGCACAATTCTCTAAACTTAATAGATGTCCAGGAAAGTCATGAATGAAGAGATGAAATACAGTCTTTGGCCAGGGTTTCTTGGATCATCGGGTAAGAGTGAATAATAAAAATTAAAATTATAGGTCATGTTTAGGGAGCATGTGTTACATGCATAAGTCATTTGATTATCTAGACGATTCTATGAAGTAGATACTATTATTTATTGCATTTTACACATGAAGAAATTGAGGCTTGAACAAGTCAGTACAATTTGCCCAAGGTCACCTAGGTCGTCTGGCCCCAGGGCTTTCAGGCTTACCCACCATGAGGTTAGCCCTACAGTAGGAGTTGAACCAGAAAGAGCCTGTCTAGTCTGGAGATTAAGATGGTGCTTGACCTTCAGGGACATATGCCCTCCATCCTCAATTTCACTAAGGATCCTGATCTGACCATTTGTTCGTCTCTTGCTCCCATCACTGTGGCCACCACTCTCTGGACCTGCTGTCCTTTCCAGTCTTATCTGGACTTCGCCCCAGCCCCGTGGGCGGCTTCTGCTCTTCAAACCTGCCCTGCACTCTGGGTCAGAGCCGGCCATTCCTTCCAGAGAGATGCTCTCCTGTCCCTCCCAGTCACAAATGGTCTTCCTTCAAGATCCTACATCCTTCCATGAAGCCCCTCTAAGCCCCCAGCCAAAGTCTGGCCCCACTTCTTGGGGAGCCCTAGCACTGTGTCTGTCCCCAAACCATCACCTGTGATTCTCTCTTGCACTACAGCTGGTTATTTGCAGACCCATCTCTCCTGTTCTGTTCTGGGCTTTGGAGGCCTGAGTTTATATTTCCCAGACCATTTAGGTTTTTGTTTTGTTTTGGTTTGGTTTTTTTGGCCATGCCGTGAGGCGTGCAGCATGTGGGATCTTAGTTACCCAACTGGGGATCGAACCTGTGCCCCCTGCACTGGAAGCACAGAGTCTTAACCACTAGACTGCCAGGGAAGTCCCTCCCAGAGCATTTAATGTTAAACAGATTTTTTAAAATGTGTTGGTTTGCAAAATGAACTCATTTGCCTTATAGCACCCTCTCCTTTGAATGGACTTGGCCTTTCCCAACTGTGGACATGGTAGGGAGAGGCAGCCAGCAGCAGATTGACAGAAGACGCTTGGTAGGGCTACAGGATATCCAGGACCAATCCCAAGAGTTGCCGATGGCTTCTCGTTTTGCCTGGAACTGCTCTGCCTTGGGATAGAAAAGCAAAACATTCCAGTGAGAGGAAACCATTTTGGGATTTACTTATCAGGCACCCAGAGGAATTAGGCAGGGAGGACCCAGTCATCCAGGGGTGCTAAAGATCACAGAATCCCGGCTGCCCACAGGCCTGGACATTGTGGAATTTTCTAGAAAGACTGGTGTCCCCGGGGTGGTCTGCTCCCAGGATGGGCGGATTAGAGAATTGTTCAGGTTGAGCCTCATCCTTCTTCTCTCTGTCCCTCTCTACAAGGTGAACTGAGTGGGGCACAGCACAGGGGAAGTATGTCTGCAACAGCCTGCGTGGGTCAAATGACAACGTCCTCTACTTCTGTGGCATTTGTACAGCTCACACAGCTCATTCACTCTGCTGAAGTGAGAGTCTGGAGATTCAGCAGGTCAGGTCAAGTTTGGGCACCTCTGTCACTGGCCAGCTGCACTTGCCAAGTAGTTTTGCACTCCTTGGTCACTTATTCTTACGGTTAACCTGTGAGGCAGGAAGGATCATTACCCCTGTTTTACACACAAGAAAAAGGGCCACAAAATGATGTGGCCAAGATGCCAGGAAGGCAAAACTTGAAGCACAGCAACTTAACTCTGAATCCCAATTTCCTTCCAGATTTTAAGCACACAAATCCTCCAGCCTGCTTCTCCTCCACCCCCTAACTGACATCCCATTAAATACCATCAGACTGAGTTTAAGGGGAGCCGGTTATTCTTCTAGGCGTCTCCTTAGACTGTGTCACCTAGTCCAGCTCTTCCCACTGCACAGATGAGAAAGGGACTTGCTTATGGTCACCTGGGGAGCCAGGAGGAGTCCAGGTTAAAACCTGGGCTTTCAACTGGCTCTTTCCTACACAGGTGTCAAGTGTAAAAACCCATGACCAGTGAAACCAGAGCCTGTTTCAGAGAAATATCATTTCACCAATTGGGGCAGGTGGTGAGTGACGGTCCAACAGGAGAGCTGTTGGGATCCCAGGGAAGCAGCCAGCTTTAGAAGCTGGTGGCAGTGCCCCCAATACAACATTGGTCAAACAGGAAATGTACCAAAATTTGTTTTCAAAACCATGCCCTTTGCTGTTTGTCAAATGCAAAACACAGAAGAGTTTATAAAGGCCAAGTTCAGAGGCCATGGCACAAAATCAAAGTAATGCCCAAACCATTTAGCACACTGCTGATGGAACCACCTTCCAACATCCAGCTCACCATTGCTTTTAGGATCAAGAACAGTCATTAGGTCGGCATTCAGGGCCTGCCTTAGTTGTCCTCAGCTCATCTCTCCAGCATTACCGTCTACTACGCACCTATTTATACCCAACCCTTGAACAACTACACTTGCTCCCCCAAATGCTAAGCACTATCTTTAGGCTTTTGTTTCCTCTCTTCTGAGAGCCGTTCCTTCCAACCCCACTGTGTGAAATTCCTGCTTCTCCTGTAAGCTCTGGTTCATTTTATTGCTCTTTTTTCTAGCTTCTTGAGTTGAATGTGTTGTTTATTTAGACTTAATTCTTTCTGTTTTCTAATACATGGACTTAAGGCTACTGTGCATTTTCTTCTGAATACAACCATGGCCACATCCCAAATGTCTTAGTAGGGAGCACACTCACTGTTCATTTCCAAAAACAGTTTTGTTTTCCTCTTAACTAAAGAACTATTTAGAGGGGTAGTTTTGTATTTCCAAGTGGTTAGATTGGTTTTTCTATGCTTTTATGGTTAATTTTGAATTTTATTATATTATGGTCAATGAATGTGGCACATGGGTGCTGTAAGACTGAATATTTGTGTCTCCCCTCCCCCACAAATTCATATGTAGAAATCTAATCCCTAAAGTGATATTATTTGGAGTTGGAGCCTTTGGGAAGTGACTAGGTCACGAGGGTGGAGCCCTCATGAATGGGATTGGTGCCTTTATATATAACATATAATAAATATATATTATATATATTTTATAAATATATGTAATATACATTTTACAAATATATATTATATATATTTTACAAATATATATATTTTATATATATATATATATATATATATATATTTGGCTACACCACACGGCATGTGGGTCTTAGTTCCCTGACCAGGGATGGAACCAGTGCCCCTGCACTGGAAGCACAGAGTCTTAACCACCGGACCATCAGGGAAGTCCCCTCATGCCTTTATAAATGAGTGTCCAGAGAGATCCCTTGCCCCTCCCACCGTGTGAGGACCCAGTGAAAAGACAGAAGTCTACGAATCAGGAAGCAGCCTCTCATCAGACACTGAATCTGCTGGTGACTCAATCTTGGACTTAGCCTCCAGAACTGTGAGAAATAAATTTCTGTTGTTTATAAGCCATCCAGTCTATGGTACTTTGTTATAGCAGCCCGAATAAATTAAGACAATGAGATTTCTGCTTTTTGGGATTTGTTGAAAATTTCCTTGTGGACTAACACTTGATAATCATTAGTGATATTAGATATATGCTTGAAAAGAATGTGCTTTTTGGGGTACAAAGTTATATATAAAGATATACACATAATCTATGTATTTATATAATCTATCACATAATTATGTATCATGATACTAGATAATATTATTATACAAGGTATATTTTGTGTAATGCAATATATATTTGTTACATATAATATGTAATTAAGCTGTTTAATTTTTATTTAACATTTTGTTATCTATATTTCTTTTTTGTCTACCATATATCTTACGATATATATTAAAATCTTCCCTTCCTGTTCATATACCATCTCCTCTGTGAACTTCTTCCGAACGCCCTAGGCAGGCTGTTTCAAAGCTGACTGCTGTCTCTGAGATGAGTCCATTTTTAGATGGGTTGATGGTACCCTAAGCATGACTTTGTCCGCCTGTGTCCCTTTTCCTCCCAGCCTGGAGTGCCAGTCCTCTCTCCTCTTTATCCTATGTGCTCACCTCTTCTCAAGATCCACATTGTGTTCTTTTTCTTCGCGACTTCCCCAGGCACTTCCTTGAGTTTCTGTTGAGCTCAACAACTGTGTTTTTGTCTGTTAAACAGTAATCACACATGCCTGGCTGACCTTCTGGGTTACTGTGAAGACCAAAGGAGATAACGACTGTGAAAATGCTTTGAAAACTCTCAGGTACAAATGTCAAATTAATTACAATAATTAATAATTAGATCCATAATGATTGGAACAAAACATCGTGACTGTGTTACAGCCTAGTGTGAAATCTGTTGTGGGGCAATATTGTCCAGAACTATTAACAGCAATTGAGGGACGCCTGTCAATCAAGGATGAGGCTTGCTTAGGAAATAAAGTAAAGCATCCTATGAGCTCTTTTTACACAACTGATCATGGAATGGCATTTTGAGGTCAGATGCTGCTCTTAGAAATACGCTTGGGAAGAATGTGGTCAAAGTTTTGCTTCTCTTCTGTAAAACTTGGTGGCTTTGTTTAGATTTCAAAGATGTTATTTTCCCAGTGGGTATCTTTAATGCTTCTGTACTGTAAGGAAATACAAAGCCTTCAAGGAAAAGTCTTTTTCTTCTGACTTAAGAGGCAGAGAGAATAATCCTCTGCATGTAAAGAAGTTGATCTGATTTTTCTCTTCCTACCAGGGCAGCCACCAAATACTCAATAATGTTATTACTTATTTAGAGCATATTAGATACCAGAACACTGCCAGTGTTACTGAGTCCAAGCTCGCTCTGCTCGCTGCACAACAGGCCAATAAATTGGGAGGCGAGGTGTTGAGGCAAGGAAGACGACTTTATTCGGAAAGCCAGCAGACCGAGAAGATGGCGGACTAGGGTCCCCAAGAAAACCATCTTATGGGGTCTGGATGCCAGTTTCCTTTATAGAATCAGAGAGGGAAGGAAAGTAAAAAGGCAGAATAGAGAGGGAGAGGCGGGGAGGAAGTAAAGTAAAAAGGGCCATCAGTCTTGCAAAACATCTCCTGGAATGGCCAGCCTGGATTGGGACTTGAACCCACGCGGCTGGGACGCGAACCCAGCCAAAACCCAGTCTTCCAACTGAGATCACACACCTGGTTTCAGGACTTAATGAAGCTCAGGTTCTTGATGTCTCATCACAGAAAGAATTCAGCGAGAGACAAAGTGATAGGTAAGAAGTGGATTGTTTTAGAGAGAAACACTCAGAAGGTGAGAAAGGCCTTGGGAGAAACACACTCCACAGATGGAGCGTGGGCCATCTCAGGAGGTGAGCAAGGTACCAGGGCATGGGGTTGTCAGTTTTGACAGGAGTGGGTAATTTCATAGGCTAATGAGTGGGAGGAGTATTCTAGCTATTTTAGAAAGGGGCAGGGATTTCCAGGAATTGGGCCACTGCCCACTTTTTGATCCTTCTGGTCTGTTTTGGAACTGTCATGGCGCCTGCGGGTGTCTCATTTAGCTTCCTGATGTGAGTGTATACTGAGGCTCAAGGTCTAGTGGAAGTCGACTTGTCCGCCATCTTGGACCCATTTGGTTCTAATCAGTTTACGTCATGTCCTTGGGCTATGTCTTTCTTTCAAAGGTTGTGCCCTGCCTCCTTCCCTCCTGTTTCATTATCATTAACCTTTACTGCAGTATTTTATTATTCCCATTTTGCAGGTGAGGAAACTAAGGTTTACAGAGGTTAGGATTAGGAGTCTTGCACTAAGTTGCACAGTGGTGAAATCAGCATCTGAGCCCAGGTCTGTCTGACTCCAAAACCTGGGTCTAGGATCCCCTGCAGAGATCCTCACCATCTGGACTCCATCAGAAGGCTCCTACCTGGGCTTCTTGCCTCCTCCTCACTTCAGGGTATCCCACCCACTTCTGCCAGATCAACTGTCCTGCAGCCCCACCTTGCACAATTCTCCTTCACTTCCACCCTTCCTGAAAACCTTACTCAGGGTGAAATCCAAATCCTTTGCAAACCAGACTTTGACCACCACATCCCCA
The DNA here is from genome assembly GCF_025265405.1 of Mesoplodon densirostris. Classification (NCBI taxonomy): domain Eukaryota; kingdom Metazoa; phylum Chordata; class Mammalia; order Artiodactyla; family Ziphiidae; genus Mesoplodon; species Mesoplodon densirostris. The sequence continues at coordinate 20,116,135 of NC_082662.1, read as the reverse complement.
GGCTTGTTTTCTTTATTGTACAAAGTCCAGGCCAGGCCAATTCAGTGACTCTGCTTTTTGCTGCTCCTTTGCTTAGGTCTTCCTCTTCTCTGCAGGATCTTTCCTCTTTTTTTCTACTCACATGAGGCTTATTCTTTCTTCCCAGCCTGACTCATCCTTTCTCTCTCATGAGGACTTTCTTGCTGAGTTCACATCTCAGTGATCGCTCCACCCTCAGAATTTCCATGGCATCCATCCATCCATCCCTTCATCCAGAGCTGACTGATCTGAGGCACAGTATAGGCACTAAGGATAGAGCCATAGTCCTGACTACAGAATTATGGGCAGGTAATTACAATCCAATTCAACAGCACTTGCCGATTTCAAGTGATGTCAGTGTACCAAGCACCATGGAAATGTGGTGATGAATGAGAGAAACATGATTCCTGTCCCAGTGGAGCTCATAGCCTGGTGGGGGAGAGCTCCAGTGCGATTAAATGGGAGGGGCCCTAACCTGGACTTCTGTGGATGGTCAAGGAAGGCTTTGAGAACCAGAGAGCATATCATCTAGCTCTGCCTGGATGGTTTCAGAAAATTTCTCAGAGTCTACAGCATTTAATCTGGGAACTAAATGTACCCAGTGAGAAAGAAAAACATAAGTGGATGGTTGCATCAGTCCTTTAGTATCAGTTAGGTAGCCACCCAATCCTTTGAGGAATTAAAAGCAGCTGTCCTTGTTTTACAAATCTTGTCTTTACAGGACCAGAGGTGTGGCTTCAGAAACAATTCAAAGCCCATCAATTTTTTTTTTAAACTACTCCCCAAATCTCCCCTATTTATCTTAAGAGGCTTGTACGTATTGATGATGGCAGACTCAGAGACTTGTGGATCCACCCGTGGAACAGAATGGAGACCCAGAAAGATATGCCCAAGCCCATATGTTTGGCAAAAGTGAAAAAGCAAAAAGATGGCCTCTCCTTCCAGTGGGAGGAGGGCCATCGGACATCTGCAGGCAAAACACCCAAACAAGCAAGTAAGCCAGCCAGCAAACAACAACCAAAAAACCCTTGACCTAAACTTCATACCTCAAACAGGAACCCCAAACGGATCATGTACCTCCATGTCCTAATTTGTCACACCACCTACAAAAATAAACTCCTCATGGATCAAAGTCATGGAGCTTGCATTTCTCTCCCTGTGCCTTTGAGATGTAAATGTTCTACCTGGTCTTCTCTAGGAACTCTTTTCAAGCCATCCCTTTATTTATTTATTTTTAAATTTTTATTTATTTTTGCTGCATTGGGTCTTCATTGCTGCACACAGGCTTTCTCTAGTTGTGGCAAGCAGGGGTTACTCTTCGTTGCGGTGTGCAGGCTTCTCATTGCAGTGGCTTCTCTTGTTGCGGAGCACAGGCTCTAGGCATGTGGGCTTCAGTAGTTGTGGCGTGCAGGCTCAGTAGTTGCGGCTTGCAGGCTCTAGAGCGCAGGCTCAGTAGTTGTGGCGCACGGGCTTAGATGCTCTGTGGCATGTGGGATCTTCCCGGACCAGGGATTGAACCTGTGTCCCCTGCATTGGCAGGTGGATTCTTAACCACTGTGCCACCAGGGAAGTCCCCAGGCTATCTATTTAAAAATGCAAATTTCAGGAAGGTAACTTATCAAAAGAAAAAAAACCAAATGGGGTAAAGGTCATTTGGAGCTTGACCTGTCAAGGAGAAATGCAAATCTTAAGTCTTCTCCACAAACATTAGTAAAAAGGGCTTTAGCCATCTGAACAGATGACCTTGATTTGTTCCATCTGCCAGAAATCCAATTTGAATCAGACCTCTTTTGTAACTTGTGGGGTTTTTGTTATTGTACCTGATTCATGGCTGAAGTTTTGGAACAGGAGCTACGGGTTCTCTGTTTGTGTCTGTTGGTATGTGTCTTGTAGATGTGATGTTTTCATGTGATTTAGGAGAATATTTGGTATTAAACCTAGTTTAAGTTTGTTGGTTTAATTAATACAGGCATGTCTTTAGAGTTATATATGACCACAGTTCTAAATATAAAACAATTTCTGTACAAATAGCTGCATCTGGAAAACTACCAAACTGCTTCTAGAAAGTTCCTCCTGATGTATAGAGTTGGCTTTTTTTTTATTAGTTTCTGCTTTATAACAAAGTGAATCAGTCATACATATACATCTGTTCCCCCATTCCTTCCCTCTTGCGTCTCCCTCCCTCCCACCCTCCCTATCCCACCCCTCCAGGTGGTCACAAAACAACGAGCTGATCTCCCTGTGCTATGCGGCTGCTTCCCACTATGTATCTACCTTACGTTTGGTACTGTATATATGTCCATGCCTCTCTTTCGCTTTGTCACAGCTTACCCTTCCCCCTCCCCATATCCTCAAGTCCATTCTCAAGTAGGTCTGTGTCTTTATTCCTGTTTTACCCCTAGGTTCTTCATGACATTTTTTTTTCTTAAATTCCATATATATGTGTTAGCATACGGTATTTGTCTTTCTCTTTCTGAGTTACTTCACTCTGTATGACAGACTCTAGGTCTATCCACCTCATTACAAATAGCTCAGTTTCATTTCTTTTTATGGCTGAGTAATATTCCATTGTATATATGTGCCACATCTTCTTTATCCATTCATCCGATGATGGACACTTAGGTTGTTTCCATGTCCTGGCTATTGTAAATAGAGCTGCAATGAACATTTTGGTACATGTCCACATAGAGTTGGCTTTTGTTAAACTTATTCTATAGGGAGTGGACGTCACCTTTTCCAGGACACACATGTGTTAACTCAGCCACATGTGGATTCATTTAAGTAAGCACACACTGAGAGTATATGAGGGGCAAGGAACTGAGTTTGGTATTATGAGAGACACAAGGTTACAGTGTCCTCTGCTTTCGAGGAGTTGGTATCTAGACATAACAATTCTTTTTATATGTGCAGCACTTTGCAATTTATAAAATTTCTGCATATGCATATACATCATCTCACTTGAGTCTAACAACACCTTGAGATATGGGGCAGATGTTGCATCTGCATTTTACACATCAGGAAACAGACTTAGGCAAAGGCACACATTCAAGGTCACATGAATGCAGTAGATGCGATAGGGATACTACATTTAAAAAATATATTAATATGCTTTTCTCCTTTATATTTCCTTACCTGACTTCCCCCTGTTCTGTCAGGTTACCTGTGTTTTCCGAATGTTTTATTACCCACAGTGATACTTCCACTGTGGGTGATATGTGAGGACAGTTTTCCTGTCCTGAACTGGTTACATGAAAGCCACATTTTTAAAGATTTCCCTCCAGTGAAAATTATTTTTGTTGGAGTGGTTTTTATTTTTACTTCTTAACTACATTCTTTTTTTTTTTCCAGCACACCACCATCCCCTCCCCGCTGCGGTTTCCCCACCTTGGTGTCCATACGTTTGTTCTCTACATCTGTGTCTCTATTTCTGCCCTGCAAACTGGTTCATCCATACCATTTTTCTAGATTCCACATACATGCGTTAATATACGATATTTGTTTTTCTCTTTCTTACTTCACTCTGTATGACAGTCCTTAGATCCATCCATGTCTCAACAAATGACTCAATTTCGCTCCTTTTTATGGCTGAGTAATGTTCCATTGTATGTATGTACCACATCTTCTGTATCCATTCGTCTGTCGATGGGCATTTAGGTTGCTTCCATGACCTGGCTATTGTAAATAGTGCTGCAATGAACATTGGGGTGCACGTGTCTTTTTGAATTATGGTTTTCTCTGGGTATATGTCCAGTAGTGGGATTGCTGGGTCATATGGTAATTCTATTTTTAGTTTTTTAAGGAACCTCCATACTGTTCTCCATAGTGGCTCTATCAATTTACATTCCCACCAGCAGTGCAAGAGGGTTCCCTTTTCTGCACACCCTCTCCAGCATTTGTTGTTTGTAGATTTTCTGATGATGCCCATTCTAACTGGTGTGAGGTGATACCTCATTTTACTTTTGATTTGAATTTCTCTAATAATTAGTGATGTTGAGCAGCTTTTCATGTGCCTCTTGGCCATCTGTATGTCTTCTTTGGAGAAATGTCTATTTAGGTCTTCTGCACATTTTTGGATTGGGTTGTTTCTTTAATATTGAGCTGCATGAGCTGTTTATATATTTTGGAGATTAATCCTTTGTCCGTTGATTCCTTTGCAAATATTTTCTCCCATTCTGACAGTTGTCTTTTCATCTTGTTTATGGTTTCCTTTGCTGTGCAAAAGCTTTGAAGTTTCGTTACGTCCCATTTGTTTATTTTTGTTTTTATTTCCATTACTCTAGGAGGTGGATCAAAAAAGATCTTGCTGTGATTTATGTCAAAGAGTGTTCTTCCTATGTTTTCCTCTAAGAGTTTCATGGTGTCTGGTCTTACATTTAGGTCTCGAATCCATTTTGAGTTTATTTTTGTGTATGGTGTTAGGGAGTGTTCTAATTTCATTCTTTTACGTGTAGCTGTCCAGTTTTCCCAGCACCACTTATTGAAGAGACTGTCTTTTCTCCATTGTGTATCTTTGCCTCCTTTGTCATAGATTAGTTGACCACAGGTGTGTGGGTTTATCTCTGGGCTTTCTATCTTGTTCCATTGATCTATGTTTCTGTTTTTGTGCCAGTACCATATTGTCTTGATTACTGTAGCTTTGAGGTATAGTCTGAAGTCAGAGAGTCTGACTCCTCCAGCTCCGTTTTTTTCCCTCAAGACTGCTTTGGCTATTTGGGGTCTTTTGTGTTTCCATACAAATTTTAAGATGATTTGTTCTAGTTCCGTAAAAAATGCTATTGGTAATTTGATAGGGATTGCATTGAATCTGTAGATTGCTTTTCGTAGTATAGTCATTTTCACAATGTTGATTCTTCCAATCCAAGAACATGGTATATCTCTCCATATGTTGGTATCATCTTTAATTTCTTTCATCGGTGTCTTATAGTTTTCTGCCTACAGGTCTTCTGTCTCCCTAGGTAGGTTTATTCCTAGGTATTTTATTCTTTTTGTTGCAATGGTAAATGGGAGTGTTTCCTTAGTTTCTCTTTCAGATTTTTCATCATTAGTGTATAGGAATGCAAGAGACTTCTGTGCATTAATTTTGTATCCTGCTACTTTACCAGATTCATTGATTGGCTCTAGTAGTTTTCTGGTAGCATCTTTAGGATCCTCTATGTATAGCATCATGTCATCAGCAAACAGTGACAGTTTTACTTCTTCTTTTCCAATTTGTATTCCTTTTATTTCTTTTTCTTCTCTGATTACCATGGCCAGGACTTCCAAAACTATGTTGAATAATAGTGGTGAGAGTGGACATCCTTGTCTTGTTCCGGATCTTAGAGGAAATGCTTTCAGTTTTTCACCACTGAGAATGATGTTTGCTGTGGGTTTGTCGTACATGGCCTTTATTACGTTGAGGTAGGTTCCCTTTATGCCCACTTTCTGGAGTTTTTATCATAAATGGGTGTTGAATTTTGTCAAAAGCTTTTTCTGCATCTATTGAGATGATCATATGGTTTTTATTCTTCAATTTGTTAATATATCACATTGATTGATTCGTGTATATTGAAGAATCCTTGCATCCCTAGGATAAATCCCACTTGATCATAGTGTATGATCCTTTTAATGTGTTGTTGGATTCTGTTTGCTAGTATTTTGTTGAGGATTTTTGCATCTATATTCATCAGTGATATTGGTCTGTAATTTTCTTTTTTTGTAGTATCTTTGTCTGGTTTTGGTATCAGGGTGATGGTGGCCTCATAGAATGAGTTTGGGAGTGCTCCTTCCTCTGCAATAGTTTGGAAGAGTTTGAGAAGGATGGGTGTTAGCTCTTCTCTAAATGTTTGACAGAATTCACCTGTGAAGCCATCTGGTCCTGGACTTTTGTTTGCTGGAAGATTTTTAATCACAGTTTAAATTTCATTACTTGTGATTGGTCTGTTCATATTTTCTGTTTCTTCCTGGTTCAGTCTTGGAAGGTTACACCTTTCTGAGAATTTGTCCATTTCTTTCAGGTTGTCCATTTTATTGGCATAGAGTTGCCTGTAGTAGTCTCTTAGGATGCTTTGTATTTCTGCGGTGTCTGTTGAAACTTCTCCTTTGTCATTTCTAATTTTATTGAATCCTCTCCCTCTTTTTCTTGATGAGTCTGGCTAATGGTTTATCAATTTTGTTTATCTTCTCAAAGAACCAGCTTTTAGTTTTACTGATCTTTGCTATTATTTTCTTTGTTTCTATTTCATTTATTTCTGCTCTGATCTCTATGATTTCTTTCCTTCTGCTAACTTTGGGTTTTGTTTGTTCTTCTTTCTCTAGTTCCTTTAGGTGTAAGGTTAGATTGTTTACTTGAGATTTTTCTTGTTTCTTGAGGTAGGCTTGTATAGCTAAAAACTTCCCTCTTAGAACTGCTTTTGCTGCATCCCATAGGTTTGGGATCATTGTGTTTTCATTGTCGTTTGTCTCTAGGTATTTTTTGATTTCCTCTTTGATTTCTTCAGTGATCTCTTGGTTATTTAGTAACGTATTGTTTAGCCTCCATGTGTTTGTGTTTTTTACATTTTTTCCCTGTAATTCATTTCTAATCTCATAGTGTTGTGGTCAGAAAATATGCTTGATATGATTTCAATTTTCTTAAATTTACTGAGGCTTAATTTGTGACCCAAGATGTGATCTATCCTGGAGAATGTTCCGTACGCACTTGAGAAGAAAGTGCAATCTGCTGTTTTTGGATGGAATGTCCTATAAATATCAATTAAATCTATCTGGTCTATTGTGTCATTTAAAGCTGTTTCCTTATTTATTTTCATTTTGGATGATCTGTCCATTGGTGTAAGTGAGGTGTTAAAATCCCCCACTATTATTGTGTTACTGTCAATTTAATCTTTTATAGCTGTTAGCAGTTGCCTTATGTATTGAGGTGCTCCTATGTTGGGTGCATATATATTTATAATTGTTATATCTTCTTCTTGGATTGATCCCTTGATCATTATGTAGTGTCCTTCCTTGTCTCTTGTAACATTCTTTATTTTAAAGTCTATTTTATCTGATATGAGTATAGATACTCACTCCAGCTTTCTTTTGATTTCCATTTGCATGGAATATCTTTTTCCATCCCCTCACTTTCAGTCTGTATGTGTCCCTAGGTCTGAAGTGGGTCTCTTGTAGACAGCATATATATGGGTCATGTTTTTGTATCCATTCAGCAAGCCTGCGTCTTTTGGTTGGAGCATTTAATCCATTCACGTTTAAGGTAATTATCAATATGTATGTTCCTATAACCATTTTCTTAATTGTTTTGGGTTTGTTTTTGTAGGTCCTTTTCTTCTCTTGTGTTTCCCACTTAGAGAAGTTCCTTTAGCATTTGTTGTGGAGCTGGTTTGGTGGTGCTGAATTCTCTTAGCTTTTGCTTCTCTGTAAAGCTTTTGATTTCTCCATCCAATGTGAATGAGATCCTTGCCGGGTAGAGTAACCTTGGTGGTAGGTTCTTCCCTTTCATCACTTTAAGTATATCATGCCACTCCTTTCTGGCTTGTAGAGTTTCTGCTTAGAAATCAGCTGTTAACCTTATGGGAGTTCCCTTGTATATTATTTGTCATTTTTCCCTTGCTGCTTTCAAAAATTTTTCTTTGTCTTTAATTTTTGCCAATTTGATTACTATGTGTCTCTGTGTGTTTCTCCTTGGGTTTTTCCTGTATGGGACTCGCTGTGCTTCCTGGGCTTGGGTGGCTATTTCCTTTCCCATGTTAGGGAAGGTTTCGACTACAATCTCTTCAAATATTTTCTCGGGTCCTTTCTCTCTCTCTTCTCCTTCTGGGACCCCTATAATGCGAATGTTGTTGCGTTTAATGTTGTCCCAGAGGTCTCTTAGGCTGTCTTCATTTCTTTTCATTCTTTTTTCTTTATTCTGTTCCACAGCAGTGAATTCTACCATTCTGTCTGCCAGGTCACGTATCCATTCTTTTGCCTCAGTTATTCTGCTATTGATTCCTTCTAGTGTAGTCTTCATTTCAGTTATTGTATTGTTCATCTGTTTGTTTGTTCTTTAATTCTTCTAGATCTTTGTTAAACATTTCTTGCATCTTCTTGATCTTTGCCTCCATACTTTTTCCAAGGTCTTGGATCATCTTCACTATCATTATTCTGAATTCTTTTTCTGGAAGATTGCCTATCTCCACTTCATTTAGTTGTTTTTCTGGGGGTTTATCTTGTTCCTTCATCTGGTACAAAGCCCTCTGCCTTTTCATCTTGTCTGTCTTTCTGTGAATGTAGTTTTTGTTCCACAGCCTGCAGGATTGTAGTTCTTGCTTCTGCTGTCTGCCTCTGGTGGATGAGGCTATCTCTACATTCTTTTTTATCATCAAAATATAATCAGAAAATACATAATGTTTAAATATCCTGCTTTCCCTAAAGCAAGACTCAGATTCCATAAATCTTTGGTGTCTGGTGAAAACTAGCTTTCTAGTTCATCGACAGCCATCTTTCTGCTGTAACTTCACATGGTGGAAGAGATTAGGGTGCTCTCTAGGGTCTCTTTTATTTTTTTATATATATATATTTTTTGCGGTACGCGGGCCTCTCACTGTTGTGGCCTCTCCCGTTGCAGAGCACAGGCTCCGGACGCGCAGGCTCAGCGGCCATGGTTCACGGGCCCAGCCGCTCCGCGGCATGTGGAATCTTCCCAGACCGGGGCACGAACCCGTGTCCCCTGCATCGGCAGGTGGACTCTCAACCACTGCGCCACCAGGGAAGCCCTGGGAAAACACATTTTAAGGTGCTCCATTCCTGTATGGATGGTGAAGGGAAATTGAAGACTGGAACCCAGCTGGAGGGCAGCTCTGTCTCTTTCACAAAGGAACCCACTAATTCATTAGAATTAGCAGGTGGCACTGGTCAATCAATGCCTAAGGGCTGCTTTTCATATGGAAAGGAGACAAGTCTCCATTCTAGACTTTCCAACAGTTGTTAGAAATTTCTAATAAATAGTCTAGGAAATGACTCAAGTTATCAAGGAAATAAGTAATAGAAGACGTGTAAATCTGGCCCATTAAAGACCTTTTATTCACAGGACTTATCCAGGCAACCTCTGAGAAATCATTTGTGGTCTAATTACCTGCTCTGGGGCCAGGGGCCCTACTCAGATCTCTCAGGACAGAAAACTGTATAATTTTCCATTAAAGATCTCAATTATTCAAAACACATGGAAGAAAGGCAGCACCAGGCCAATAAATAACTTGATTACTTCTTTGAAGCAGAAGGAAATGGTGAATCTAGAGTCAAACCACATGCAATGCTTATCTGTAGCTCAGAGAACCATGAATGGGGGGTATATTTTTTTCCATCCATATGGGAGTACAGTTAATAAAGAATCTGTGTAACTTACTTGGAGAAAGCATTAATATACACACATCTAGCATCAGAATAGGCATTCCTGACATTTTTCTGAAATATCTATCCTAAAAGGCAAATACCTCCAATAAAATCTGCATTTCACCTAAACAAATCACAGCAAAATATTTTCTTCTAGAGCAATAATAAAGAAAAATAATAACATTAAAAATTTAAACTTAACTTAATGTAGAATCAAGGGAGGAAAGAGACTGAGGTATGTATTAGTAGTTTCTTAAAGTCTACATAAAGGTTATGTATGAAATAATGCCATTTGCAGCAACATGGATGGACCCAGAGATTGTCATACTGAGTGAAGTCAGACAGAGAAAGACAAATATCATGTGATATTGCTTTTATGTGGAATCTAAAAAAAAGGGTACAAATGAACTTATCTACAAAACAGAAACAGAGTTACAGATGTAGAAAATAAACTTACCGTTACCAGGGGGTAAGGGTAGGAGGAGGGATAAGTTGGAAGATTGGTATTGACATATATACACTACTATATATAAAACAGATAACTAGTAAGGACCTACTGTATAGCACAGGGAACTCTACTCAATACTCTGTAATGGCCTATAGGGGAAAAGAATCTTAAAAAAGAATGGATATATGTATATGTGTAACAGAGTCACTTTGCTGTGCACCTGAAACTAACACAACATTGTAAATCAATTATACTCCAATAAAAATTTTTTAAAAATATGAAATAATATGGGCCAACCATCACCTCGGCCAAGTGTCATAAAACACACCTCATCCCCACTCCAGATGGCTGTCAATAAAAAATGGCATTTTAAAACATTGACTGGGGCTTCCCTGGTGGCGCAGTGGTGGAGGGTCCACCTGCCGATGCAGGGGACGCGGGTTCGTGCCCCGGTCCGGGAGGATCCCACATGCCGTGGAGCGACTGGGCCTGTGAGCCATGGCCGCTGAGCCTGTGCGTCCGGAGCCTGTGCTCTGCAACGGGAGAGGCCACAACAGTGAGAGGCCCACGTACCGCAAAAAAAAAAACAAAAAACAACAAACAAACAAAAAAAACCACTGACTGGAAAAAAAAAAAAGGTTATGTAAAGTCTAATAGTAAATCAGACTTCTCAGTTCCCAGCACATTATCATCATTGATCCATGCAGGATGCCTCTTATGTATGTATATATGTGTTTAATGTCTTTTTATTTGTATATATTCTTGCATAGTGGTTACTGTCTTTGTATTTTAATTTATGTAATGCAACTGTTATATACATCTCACTGACTCTCACTTTTGTCATTCAGCTCTGTTTTTAAGACCCATCCTGTTGTGTACATGGTTACTCTCTTGATGTGTAGTTCTCCACAGTGTCAATTTCCCAGTTGGGGACACCAGCTTGCCTCCATAAATAATGGCACAATGAACATTCTCAAGACGTCTCCTTACGGACCTGAATGAGAACATCTTTGGGATACTCTGGGGATATATATCTCCAGGAGAACTGCTGAGTCAGAGACTTTGTTCTTTTTTTTTGGCCATACCACACGGCTTGCGGGATTTTAATTCCCCAATCAGGGATTGAACCCAGGGCCCTGCAGTGGGAGTGCAGAGTCCTAACCACTGGACCATCAGGGAAGTCCCCAGACACTTTATTCTTATTGATATGCCAAAGTACTACCAGCGAGTTCTTCAGAATAACAGTCTCCATTCCCACCAGTATTATATCAGGTTTCCTATATCCCCACCCTCTGGCTAGACTTGGCGTTATTTGCTTTTTACATTTTTGAGAATCCAATAGGTGTAAAGTGGGATCTTGTTTTAATTTACACTTATTACTGGGTTGGAGTATCTCTTCATAGGCTCACTTTTTCCTTTTTTGTCAACTGCTGTTTGTATCCTTTAGCCAGTTTTCCTATTGGGCTGCTTTTCCTTTTGATTTCCAAATTTTTATTAATCCCATGTTAGGATTGCAAATATCTTCTCCCTATTGTCTGTCAACATTGTCCATGGCAGTCTTCACTGAACCTAAATCATTCATGTCAATGTAGTCAAATTATACTTACATTACAGCAATGCTTTTAAAGTTTTATGAAGTCTTTTCCTGTCTCTGGGTCACAATGGCATTCTGCTACAATTTGTTCTGTTACATTTACAGTTTTACATTCTATATTTAGGTCTTAAGTTCATCTGGAATCCATCTTTGTATGTGGTGTTTGATGGGGAACCAATTTTTATTTACCTACATATGCTAAGCCAGTTTCCCCAACACCATTTACTAGACAATCCAGCCTTTCTCCATTTTTATTTTATGATGGCACTTTAGGGGCTTCCCTGGTGGCGCAGTGGTTAAGAATCCGCCTGCCAATGCAGGGGACATGGGTTCGAGCCCTGGTCCAGGAAGATCCCACATGCCGCGGAGCAACAAAGCCCAGGCGCCACAACTACTGAGCGTGTGCTCTAGAGCCTATGAGCCACAACTGCTGAAGCCTGCACGCCTACAGTCCATGCTCCACAACAAGAGAAGCCACCGCAATGAGAAGCCCACCCACGGCAACAAAGAGTGGACCCGCTAGCTGCAACTACAGAAAGCCCCCCCACAGCAACGAAGACACAACGCAGCCAAAAATAAATAAATAAAATAAATTCATGATGGCACTTTAATGTATATTAAATTCTTATATGTACATGGGTTGGTCTCCAGTATTTTTTTTTTTAGTTTATTTGCCAGTTTTTGCACCAATCTCATTTGACTTTTTGGTTAATATTTGGTAAGGCATATCTCCATCTTATTTCTTTTTAAGGTTATCTTAATTATTTGTTTTGTTATTCTTCCATAAACATTTTAGAATAAGCTTAATGAGTTTATTATAAAACTAGAGCTGGAATTTTGACAGAGATTTCACTAAATTTATAGATTAAATTGGAGAAAATCTGACATTCCTAAAATATTGCTACCCCATTTAAAAGCATTACTTAGGGCTTCCCTGGTGGTGCAGTGGTTGAGAGTCCACCTGCCGATGCAGGGGACATGGGTTCGTGCCCCGGTCCGGGAAGACCCCATATGCTGCGGAGCGGCTAGGCCTGTGAGCCATGGCCGCTAAGCCTGCACGTCCGGAGCCTGTGTTCTGCAACGGGAGAGGCCACAACAGTGAAAGGCCCGCATACCGCAAAAAAAGAAACAAAAAAAGAATTACTTAGATAATTAACCATATTCTTATTAGACTTTGAAAGTTTGTTTCCACTGATGTTCTGTTGCAATTATGAATGGTATCTTATTATTATTTTTAAAATAAATTTATTTACTTATTTATTTTTGGCTGCGTTGGGTCTTCATTGCTGCGTGCGGGCTCTCTCTAGTTGCGGCGAGCGGGGACTACTCTTCGTTGCGGTGGATGGGCTTCTCATTGCGGTAGCTTCTCTTTGTTGTGGAGCACGGGCTCTAGGCGCACGGGCTTTAGTAGTTGTGGCATGTGGGCTCAGTACAGTTGTGGCTCACGGGCTCTAGAGCTCAGGCTCAGTATATGTGGCGCACGGGCTTAGTTGCTCCGCGGCATGTGGGACCTTCCTGGACCAGGGTTTGAACCCGTGTCCCCTGCATTGGCCCGAATGGTATCTTATTGCTTACGGTTTGGCTATTGATAGTGGAAGGAAATGCTACCAATTTTTCTAAGTAATTCTTATATTTGGCAACTTTGCTGTACCTCCTTAGAGAGTCTAATAATCACATTGGTTTTTCCATTCATTAAACCAGGAAGGCTCCTTCTGATGCCCCAATCTAATAATACTCTTGTTTAGAGAAATTAATAAAGAAATTTTAATTTGCAAACCTCTCCTTTAACTGATAAGTTAAAGTCAGGATTTCAGTAGCAAGTTTCTTTAAATGTTGTTTGTGCACCAGTGCAATGAAGCACTTCTGGGCAAAATGGCTCCATAGTTTATTAGACTTGATAAGTACAGTATTATCCTCTTGGAGACTCAGAATGTGCAAATTTAAAAGTTCCTAGAAGTGGGACTTCCCTGGTGGCGCAGTGGTTAAGAATCCACCTGACAATGAAGGGACACAGGTTCGAGCCCTGGTCCGGGAAGATCCTGCATGCTGCAGAGCAACTAAGCCTGTGCGCTACAACTACTGAGCCTGTGCTCTAGAGCTCACGAGCCACAACTACTGAGCCCACGCGGCACAACTACTAAGCCCCTGCACATAAAGCCCGTGCTCTGCAATGAAGAGCAGCCCCTCCTCGCTGCAACTAGAGAAAGGCCATGTGCAGCAAAGAAGACCCAACACAGCCAAAAATAAATAAATATTTAAATAAATAACATGCTCGATGAAAAAAAGAAGTTCCTAGAAGCACTGCAATATAGTTGTTTAACTTTTCCAAATATTTCAGACCACAAACGTTTCCCAAATATATAACAAATTTTGATACACCCTATTTAAATACCTAATCCAGGAATTAGTTATATTTATACCTTCTATGTCTCAGAAGACCAGGGGAAGTTTGGCAAGATTTGAGATCCTTCCTATGAGCTTAAGAATTTAAATCTTTTTTTCCTTCTAGATTGGAACCATATTTTGATGCATTCAATGAAAGCATAGTGGGTTACTGCTCACTCCCCATATCTGTTCCAACATGTTTCTTGGTGATAATAGGACTCCGATACACACATTGTTGAATCTAACTTTTAAGTCTGTCTATTTTTTCTCTTTTTAAAAATCTTTTATCTCAGTCTAATTTTATGAGGTAAATTACTTAAACCTTTATTCTTGTATTTTCTATCCAGCATTAAAAGAGTGTTTTACCTTTAGGTTATTTGCAGTGGTTTTCCAACTTGCTGTTTCAGCCAAGGAATCCTTAGCTCCAGTGAGATCTTATTTTAAGGCCATTATGTGCAACAGATTAGGGTGAAGAGTGCCAGGCCCCGGTCACCTGGAGGCTCAGCGCCACCTGGAGGCCGCTCCCCAGAACACAGCTTGAAAAGCGTGTGTGACAATGGCAATGTCCCCAACAACTCTGGCTTAGTTCTTTTAAAACAAACAAAGAGGGACTTCCTTGGTGGCATAGTGGTTGGGAATCCGCCTGCCAATGCAGGAGACACGGGTTCGAGCCCTGGTCTGGGAAGATCCCACATGCCGCGGAGCAACTAAGCCCATGAGCCACAACTACTGAGCCTGTGCTCTGGAGCCCGCGAGCCACAACTACTGAGCCCATGTGCCACAACTACTGAGCCTGTGTGCCACAACTACTGAAGTCTACGCGTCTAGAGCCCTGCTCCACAACAAGAGAAGCCACAGCAATGAGAAGCCTGCGCACCACAAGGAATAGTAGCCCCCGCTCGCCGCAACTAGAGAAAGCCTGCGTGCAGCAACGAAGACCCAACGCAGCCAAAAATAAATAAATAAATGTATAAACAAAACAAAAAAAAGAAACAAAGAAAAACACTAATAATTTTAAGAACCTCTGAATCGTGATATGTCTTGTCCCGAAAAATTACAAGGAATAGTAGCCCCCGCTCGCCGCAACCAGAGAAAGCCTGCGTGCAGCAACGAAGACCCAACGCAGCCATAAATAAATAAATAAATGTATAAACAAAACAAAAAAAAGAAACAAAGAAAAACACTAATAATTTTAAGAACCTCTGAATCGTGATATGTCTTGTCCCGAAAAATTAAGGATTTCTGTTTAACAGAGTAGGAGAGTGTGGTAGAAAGAACCTGGGACAGGGGCAAGAAACTGAGATTTTAGTCCCAGGTGGCCTACCATCCAGATGTGTGAACCTGGCAATGCCTCTTGGGCCGTTTGCTTGTAAAGGTGTGAGTGGGGAGCATGGGGGCGGGGGTGTGGAGGCTACTGAAACAGATCCCTGTGGAGTGCTCTGAACTGTTCCATGAGCTCTCACAGGGGCTGGAGGGGACTGTGGGTCCCCATTCTCCCCACCCCCTGCCTCCCTTCAAAAGGAGCAGCTCTGTTTACCTTTGTTTTTGGTAATCACTTTTACACTGGGATTTACATAAGACTTTTTCTGAACAAAAAGCAGAGTTCAACAGCATAAATCACTGTACTAGATGACCTCTACAGTCATTTTTAGCTTCAACATTTTGATTTGGAGATTTTTTTTTTTTTTAACCAAGACAGAAAATAAGTCTTTAACAAGAGTAAATCAATTTTTTGGGGGGGCCACACCCCATGGCTTGTGGACCAGGGATTGAACCCAGGCCCTCGGCAGCGAGAGTGCAGAGTCCAACCAATGGACTGCCAGGGAATTCCCAGAGTAAATCATTTTTAACTGAGGAACAAACCAGGGTAAAAGCTTTTCTTGCTGACGAATGCAAACCAGAGTCAGCGGTGAGTCACCAGCTTTAACTTGGGCACAAACCCAGCATTAATGTCCAGCTGGGATCTAGTTAAAGAATCAAACATAATATTTCACTTTTCTGCCTTTTGTGTTATCACCTAAATGTGATACTTATTGAAAATACTAAGAAAACTCAGTTCAAAGGTTTAAAAAAGAAACTAACTTTATTAGCTTTAAAAACAAAACTGTTACAATTAATCACAAAGACTCCCCTCCAAATTACATTCTGCTTTTATCACCTTGATAGGACGAGGAATGTTTAAATGTCCTCAAAATACAGAAGAGCCAAGGTTGACAAAAAACAAAGCACTACAAACTACGAATTGCCACTTCAAACACGCTAAAATGTGGAATACACACATGTGAATTACTGACCAGCTTTTTGAAGTACAATTATATTCACTATAGTCGATAGTACCAGAAAGGTAACGTGCCCCAAAATGTAACACAAGATCACACATGTGTTCAGATAAAATAACAAATTCAACTCCTGGGTTCAGTTAACAGAAAAGTGAAATGGGGAGAAATGTTTCTTAAACTTGGAGGCTATGCACAATACAGCACGAATGAAATCACGGGCGCCCCGACTTGGGCTGAGAAAGCAGTGGGAAGAGTATGGCACAATAACAGGATTAGCCGCCTCCATCTCTCCTCAGTCCCCAATATGAGTTAGGAAGACTGGGGACTACGCAGAAAACAATACAGAAAAACACATATTAGCTGCATAGATATAAATCTTCCCTTATGGCAAGAATGGACATTCAGTTAAAGCTACGCTGGAGTTCCAAGCGCCTGCAGAACGTGGTTTTGTTTCAAAAGGAAATGCAGGTTTACAAGATGGACCACGTGGTTGATTTAGTAAAAGGCCTTTAAACTTTTGTTTAAATGGACAGAGACACTTTGACTCAGTCCAAGGTTAGTTCTTAACCCTAGCTGGAAACTTCTACTTTGAACTTGACCATTTTTATAATTTTTTTGGTCAGTGAACATAGGAGTAGTTGCAAATTTCAGTGGCTTTGTTGCTTGTATATTTGGTAATAATAATAACACTCTACAAATTTTTACAATTTCCCCCAATTCATGATTTTTTTGAATTTTATTTTTTATACAGCAGATTCTTATTAGTTATCCATTTTATACACATCAGTGTATACATGTCAATCCCAAACTCCCAATTCATCCCCGCCCCCACTTTCCCCCCTTGGTGTCCATACCTTTGTTCTCTACATCTGGGTCTCTCTTTCCGCCCTGCAAACTGGTTCATCTGTACCAAGCAATTTAAAAAAACTGCATTCCAATGAAGATGTTCTGGGTGACCCCACTTCAAAGGAAGTTTAAAAAACATGTGTTTATCAAATTGTTGGACCAGGTTCACAAATCTTACTCTTTAAATTTATTTAACCTTTTAAAAGGTGAGGTTCTACAACATGGACTTACCTCCTCAGCTAGGAGGCAACTACTTCTCCAAGTCTTTAGTTTCTTTATATTGTCACACTTATTGTCAGTAATTTATTTCCCTTCCTACAGGAAGATATAAATGCAAGTGTGCCAAGAAGAGAAAGACTGACCAAGCTCACCTGTAGGACGGGTATGAAGTACACAACTCTGGAGAAAAGACAGAGATCCAGCAGACAGTGAGCCTGATGAACCAAAGAATTTTTACATTTTCCAATGCTTAATTAGGTGTGAGATTTTCCCTTTTACAAATGAAGCCATGGTCTGTAAGAGTCTATATAGAAACCTGAAGCACAGGTCAGCCTTCAATCTTTAACAGAACTCCCATCTTCCAAGCACTGAGTGAGAGTGCCATTCCACTGCAAGCTCTTTTCAAATCATATTAGATCTCATGATGCTTCATGAGAGTCACATCTCAAGTATGCCTATTTATATTTTAATCTCATTACTATGAAACCTAGGAAAGCCCACGTATTGATAAAATGTCAACATAATTCCTTGCTACCAAGACATTCTTTAAGTAGATTCCAAATCCAATGGTACAATGGCAACAAAGACACAAAACATGGAACATTGAATTCATTCATTAAAATTACTAAGTCACTGGCTTCATCAGATAAGATTTTTCTTATTCATTGTATCCCATCAGGGGAAAAGGAATTTTTCCCTTTTGTTTGTTTGTTTCTTTTCTTATGACTGGGATTCACTGCCTCTGAGTGTCTTTAAGAGGCTAAGGTGAGAAAAACTAGAGAAGGCCCTAGCCTGGAAGTTGGGACTGCCAATTCTATAACCAGGGCTGCCTTCTGTGGGCTTCACAGCAAGTCACAGCTCCTGTTTTCTAATCTGAGTAACACGAAGAGTACATTATGATTTCCAAAGTCATCTTCAGCTCTGTCATTGAGATTCTGAGAAATCAAATCTTTTCACTTTGTATCACAACTTTTTTTTTTTTTGCTCTGCTGCGCGGCATGTGGGATCTTAGTTCCCTGACCAGGGATTGAACCCAGGCCCCCTGCAGTGGAAGCACAGAGTCCTAACCACTGGACCACCAGGGAATTCCCTATATCACAACATTTTTAAAAGACAGAACTATTGTGAGTGGGAAACAAAAACAACTGTATTCTAGAATGAAAGTGCTAACCTGGCTCTATCTCCTGGCATCTCTTTGATTTGAACATCCCATAAACCACAATGTTTATCTAAACTTCTATGTTATAAACAACAGGGTCCTACTGCACAGCACAGGGAACTATATTCAATATCCTGTGATAAACCATAACGGAAAAGAATATAAAAAAGAATATGTATATATATGTATAACTGAATCACTTTGCTGTATGGCAGAAATTAACAAAACATTGCAAATCAACTAAACTTCAATTTAAAAAAAAACCCTTTATGTTGAACTTAGAAGTTCCCAGGAGCTTTTATTTGGCTCTTAATTACTGATAGGTTTTAGTGTATAATATTTTGGTGAAGGAGAATGTGAAAAGACTAGTTTGCTTTCACCTGGTTTTCAGCTCTCCAAAGCAAGGGAACTAACTGTTCTTACCATTTCTGCTTCTTAGCACCTTAAACTAGTAGATGTTCACGGGGGTACACTTTTAAACAGATTAACTTCCGGTTTCATCCGGTTGGTAAATTGAAAGAACCTAGACCATAATAGCCCATGCATTACAGGTTCTGTCAACTATTTTTATTGTCGTACAATTTTCTTATCCTTCGCAAATGTTTTTTCCTAACAGAAAACATCATCTTCTTTCCTCATAACTGTCTAAATAAATTGATTCCCAAGAAGAGGTTATCATTTCTAAAGAAAACATAGCTACCATATTATCAGTTAAATCTAAGCAATGGCTCAATTTCAAAGAAGAAGAAGTAGATAAACTTATTAGAAGGTACTTAAAAAAAAAAGATGCATGAGACTTATCTCTCACAAGATGGATACATGAACTGGATACAAAATAGCCAAAAAAAGAGCTCATAATACCTGGGGAGATCCTGGTTGATTTCACAATATTTAAAAGTCAATGGGAGGGAATTCCCTGGCGATCCAGTGGTTAGGACTTGGTGCTTTCACTGCTGAGGGCTCGGGTTCCATCCCTGGTCAAGGCCCCATAAGACGTGGGGCATGGCCAAAAATTAAAAAAAAAAAAAAAAAAAGTTAATGGGCATATAGTAGTTTTTCTTTTAGAGTTCATCTTGTGGAAAATATCATACTAGAAAGAACGAAAATATTAATGTTTTCCATTCAGAAAAGTTTAATATATATTAAATAATTATATTTTAAATAAAAATATATATTACTTAATATATATTTAATTTTGGTTTAAGTTTTTCTTCAATTTATTCAACACTGGAAAAAAAGAAAGAAAAGAGAAAAAGAAATATTCAGGTAATTTGCATTGTCTGGCTTTAAAAGACAGCTTTAAGTTAGGGATAGAATATTCTTTAATTGGAAGGTAGAGCATGAAAGCCAAGCCAGATTATAAAACATCATGACTTTTGACCACTTAGAAAATTATAGCAAATAATTATCTAAAAGGAAATTCAAAAATTCCCAAATGGGGCTTCCCTGGTGGCGCAGTGGTTGAGAGTCTGCCTGCCGATGCAGGGGACGCGGGTTCGTGTCCCGGTCCGGGAGGATCCCACATGTCGTGGAGCGGCTGGGCCCGTGAGCCATGGCCAGTGAGCCTGCGCGTCTGGAGCCTGTGCTCCACAACGGAAGAGGCCACAACAGTGAGAGGCCCACGTACCGCAAAAATAAATAAATAAATTAAATTCCCAAATGTTGAAAATACATACATTTCCTGACTTAGGGTCCGTCCTGCAATGATAAGTTAGTACACCCAGATAAGATTAAAAAGTGACAAAATGCTGAATTTAGAACTGCAAAGTAAATTTATTAAGTGTCTGCCAGTTAAACTGCCAAATAACGAGTTTAATAAACTACTTACAGAATCACAAGTTTCAACTGAATTTACATTGAGGCTTACCAGTGGTGGATATATACAAATAGAAGAGTTGATCATCTCAGAGTATTTGAGGGCAAGGAAAATATAGAAAACTTTTTTTTTTTGCAATAAAGTTTATGTCCTTAGAAATAAATTCTACCGTAATAAGAACATCTAGACCACAGAAACACATTACCAAAAATGTATAGACAGCACAGTCTGAATTTCTGCATTTTTCTTTCTTTGTAGTGGCAGCCATATTGGTTTATTAGTCCAAACTCACACATCCCTGCACAGACACACCAGGGAACCCCAGTCACTTGCCATACAAAGAAAACCTCGGAGTGAGCAGAGAATCAGCAGAGCCACTTGACCTGAAGCAAAGCATTCTTAGTTTTGATGCTTCTCTACAAAAGGGACCTCAAAGTCCAAATAGACCACAAAGAGTTAAGAAGATGTCTGCTTCTACCTTAGCAGGTTCAACGATACACTCTGAAACACAAGTAGGGAACACTTCTGTTTTAGGGGAAAATGCCAACTGGAAGCCAGGGTAAAAAAATTTCACCCAAAAGAAAGTCCAATTAACAAAATGATCTCCGTTTGCCCCATCTTTCCCTAATTCACAGAAAAAGAATGTGTGTGACTTTTCTTTCAAATCAAACTGAAAAATGTTTAAATGGACAATTTAAAAATGGAAAATCTTATCATGACCTTTTCTAATTCAAAGCCTATGAATGATGACACACAAATATGCATAAGAAAAACTCAACTGGTGGTTGAAGACAGTCCGAGCTACGGGCCAGGACGTGGTCACAAATGGTAGAGTGCAGTGGCCGCCTGAGGTCACGGTCATCAAGCTCACAAGGGATATGTCCTGCCTTCCAAAGCAACAGCTCTGTGTCCAGGAGGGATGGCACATCAGGAACTGGGGTCTGTGCGTCACTCTCGGGATGAGAACAATGTGCACATAGATTTGGGTCCCTTGATTCTGACAGTCAAAGGGAATTGGGCATTTCTTCCCCAAAGTTAAGGAAAAAACACTTGAGAAAAATGATTTTCTACGAATTATTCTCTATGTCAGGTTTCTTTCTGTGCAAAAAGTTCCATGTATATTGAAGAGCAATTAACCTTTGACCAATAGGTTAGTTGGAAGCCAACAGACCATTACAAAAAAAACCCGCACTACATTATTAAAATTGAAAGACTATTTTTAAGTTCTTAAAAATGGTACTGCACTCAGTGACTAGAGTTTTCATTTTGCGGTACCCCATGCTATACGGAAGCAGGGAAATCAACGTTGCTGGAGGGAGCCATTCTCCTAATTTGCTATTGTTAAAAATGGTCAAGAGTTGCCACATGTTGGGGGCTAATCCTTTAATTTAACGTGCTGCTCAGAGCAACAGTTAAAGTTTTGAACAGGTAAACCCGGCTGCTACTCTGTACTCCCAAGTACTCGCCTGTCCCCAAGGCAGGCGCTCTGTTCCCTCCTGTCCTCGCCTCAGCTGAGCAGCGGTCACGGGCAGGCATGTCCCCACCACCCCAGCCCAGGTGGCAGCAGCCTCGCCCCACAACCAAAGCCTCACAGTGTGCAGTCGAAGGCCCGGGGCTTGCTCAGCGCTGCAGTCAGAGGTTCAGGGCGCCTTGTCTGGGTGATTTTCTGTTTGGGATTTTTTGTTTCCTCTTCCTCTTCAGTTTCACTTTCACAGACATGAACCACCACGCTCGGGGTCGACTCGGTTCCCGCGTGAAGTTCGTATTTCTCTCCTGTGGAGGTAAACAGCAAAGGAAGGGTTCTGTCCCTTGAAACTTCTTGCTCTACTCATATTTTCATTGCTCATTATTGGTTTTTCAATCTTTAAATCCTATTTCAGAGAACTTCATCTTGTCTTGGCATTAGAGAATTGAGGCTTTAAGGTTCTTAAAAAGTTTTGGCATTTTAAGACATTAGCTAGTACGAAGTACTGAGGTCTTGGGGGTTAAAATGTAAGTGCTAATTACTGTTCTATGAATAACACAAGTACATCTGCTTAATTTCACAACAGTTTCTGGTTTTTCCTTGGTAGACACCTGTAAGGTTCCGGGCAGCATCGGCAATCTCATTATTATAGGACCTCAGAGATCCAAGATACAGCTCTGATGTCTCAAAACAACAACTAGCCACGTCCCCTCAAGATGCCTTTTGTATCCCCTATAAAAGACATAACATTATTTTAGGTGGACAACTTGTATGAACAACAATGGCACCGATTTCTTATATTGTTTATAAGGGATGAGAGAGAGAGAGAAATAAAAGAGAAGGAAAAGAAGAAATGAAAAATAAATACAGGAGAAGAATCTGGAAGGGATGATATGGTATCACCAACAGGTCCCTGATACACTAGTCAATGTGATGTCTGTCTGCTATTTTGATGGCCACTAATATTCAGTAACGACCTGTTATATACTAGAATTTATAGCGGTAAAAACCGCAGTTAGATTAATTATTACATATATATCATGTAATCCTTATAACCACGTTGGAAGGTAGCTATTATGATCCCTATTTCAGATTTTAGATGAAAAAACAGAGGCTCAGAAAATTGAAGCTAAGTAACTTGCTCAAGATCGCAAAGTTAGCAAATGCTAGAATTTGAACCCAGGTCTGTGTGACTTTATCCTCCATGCTGATCATGCTGTTACTCATTGGCTAGAACACAAATTGCTGAATACAGCCTTTAATACAAAAGTTTCTTGGGAAAAAAACAGGAGAGACAGAAGTTTGTTACCTGGTCCCAATTTGGAAACAGCACAGAGTAAATCATAATTTATAACAGGCATCGCATCTTCCCCCTGCTTCCACCCCACTGGAGGTGACGCAGGAGGGGAGATGAGGAACTGTTTGACCGGCTGGGGGGGCAGCAAATACGATTTGTCCTGTGTTTCGCTGGACATCTGTACCTGCAGGGAGGGAGATGTTCAAAATTTGACTGGACTATTTTTTTTCACTTTCATCTTTACATTAACTGTAACATCTCTTGGGAGAACATCTCTTGGGAGAAAATATTTAAAACTTAAAAATTTCTCTTTACCAGTACATCTCCCAGTGGCTGGGTCAGGGTCTGTGCCTGTCTGGTTCACTACTGAATACCCAGTGCACAGCACAGAGCATTATGTGCTCAATAAATATTAGCTGAATAGAAAAATAAATTGGTGAAGAGATGAATGAACAATGAATGGTACTAAGCACTGAATCCCAGTTTTAGAAGAGATTAGGTTATACCATCTCCATCAATTCCACCAAGGAAAGTCCAAACACGGGTTTCATTTGGAGTATGAGATGACAAACCCCTTAATTTTTTTTTTTTTGAAAGCTAAGACCAAGGGAAAAAATTCTGTGTTGAAAATAAAACAGTGCCCTTAACACATCATCTAATGCCTTTATTTCACTAATTCTTCCGAGAAGAAATTGGCTTCTCAGAGTCCTATCAATGTAGGATTAGAATAATAAGCATAGCCAATTCTTGGCAACCCACAGGATCCTTTTCAATTCCAAAGTCTAAAACAGTCTTTCTGTATGTGCCGTGCCTCCTCCCTGCTCACCCCTTGG
Organism: Mesoplodon densirostris; assembly: GCF_025265405.1. NCBI lineage: Eukaryota > Metazoa > Chordata > Mammalia > Artiodactyla > Ziphiidae > Mesoplodon > Mesoplodon densirostris. Next base: position 20,092,431 of record NC_082662.1, on the reverse strand, counting down.
GCTGGGAGCCATTTTCAAAGGGGTGCCTCATATGAATCACAGCACACGGAAATGATTCCAGAGACTACTTTCTCACTTCTTCCAAGGATGTCCTAGCACGAGTGCCATTCTAGATGCACAGGAGAAAAGTTAATTCACTGACTTTAAGGTGTTAGGGCTTAACCTTCTCAACCTCAGTTGAGAAGAGCTGCCAGAAAAATGAATTCCTTAAACTGAATTAAAAAAAAAAGAGGTTGAAACTCTTTTCATGTTTAAGCAAAACAAAGTTAGGACGGCAAATATGCTTAACAAATAAATGTATATATCTGTAAAATAAAGGAAAAAATATTTTTCTCCTTGGGGATTGTTCATATCAAAGACCTCTGGCATAATAATAGAGAAAATGGAGAACTGACAGTATTTCTGGATGGAGGAAAACAAGTTTAGAGAACACTGCCCTCTGCACCATGAAGTACCTGTGCGAAATACAGCTTCAGCTTCTTCCCATTGAAGTCTGTCTCGTGGAGTTCTATTCGAGCCCGTGCTGCTGCTTCAGGTTTGCTGAAGTTTATTCGGACTCTTCTAAAGCTTTTAAACAGCTGAAACGTAACTTGGTCATCATAGATGGTGAAAAGCGCTTCAAATCTCTCCTACAAATTGAGGGGCAGCCAGGCAGAGAGAATGGGGGCGGGGGGAGAAATGAAAAACCTTTACCAAGAGGAAATTTAAGTCATTAAACATAATTAATGGGATAGAACTCATTATAATTTGCCTTTTTCCCCCAAAAAGCATTTTTTTCTTGTAGGTATATAAGAACAGGTATCCTGTTAGTCATATGCTGAATTCTGCAGTTTGCACTTATTCTAAAAATAACCTTATTAAATATAGTGTAGATTCATATTATAAAATCATATGTAAAGTATTATAAAATAAACATAAGGTATAAAAATCATAAAAAACATTCCCAATTATAGAACAAAAACATTACTATCATTTTGAAGTCCACAGTGTGCCAGAGTTTCTACCCCCATCCTATTCCTTTCCAGCTTCAAAGTAACCATTTTCTGGAATTTTGTGCTTATCTTTCCCTTGTTTTTCTTTATAGTTTTACATCATTTATATGGATCCCTAAATATTGAATCATTTTGCACATATTCCTCGGTAACTTGCTTTTTGTTCCTAAGATTCTTCCTTGTTGCTGCGTGTAACTGTGAGCCATCCTTTTCATGATTGTATAGTATTCCATCGTAGAGCCATACCACAACTCCTCTAGTGCTGCTGGAATCTGAACTGCCTCCAGTTTTTGCTACTACAGTGCTGCTATGAACATTCTTGGTACCATATGCATGAGTTTCTCTGAAGTGCAATCCCTGGGCCTTAGCACTGGCACATCTTTAACTTTAGTAGATGTTGCCAAATAGTTTTCCAAAGAGCTTATATCAGTTTACTCTCTAAGAGTGAATGTGTGTTCTGGTTGCATCATATCTATGCCAACATTTGATAAAGACCTTTAAATTTTTACCAATGTGAAGTAGGGAATATGAAATGGGCTCTAATTTTGGTTATAATTCACATTTCTCTGAATAATAAAGAGGTTGAACCTCTTTTCATGTTTATTGGCCATTTGGGGCTCCTCTTAATGTGATGTATCTGTTCACATCTTTTGTCCATTTTTCTATTGGGTTGTCTTTTTTTATTGAGTCATGGGAGTTCTATAGACATACTAATTCTTTGTCAATTATAGGTACCATAAATATTAAAATTTGAACTTTACTAAATGTATCCACTTTTTCCTTTTGTGTTGTGTCTTGAGAAATCCTTCTGCACTCTGAGATCACAATGATGTTCTCCCGGCTTGTCTTCTCAAAGTTTTATGGTTTTACCTTTCATGTTTAAGTCCTTACTTGACATAAAATAGATGTGTATGAGGTGCCCCCCCTCACTCCAGTAACCACCATCTCTTTTTCTATCACTCTAGATTAGATTGTATTTTTTAGCATTTTGTATAAACGTATTTTTGGTGTGTGGTGGGGGGAGGTCCAGGTTTTTTCCCTGAGTATAATCATTTTGAGATTCATATTACTGGGTTCTCTTTTGTGGTCCTTCTTATTGTCAAGTAGAATTCCACTGTAAGGATGTTTACCCGTGTACCTGCTGATGGGCATTTGGGCTGTTTCTAGTTTTGAACTATTAGGTATAAGGCTGCTATGAACATTCATGTACAGCTTTTGGGTAGATATATAATTTTATTTCTTTTGGGTAAATACCTAAGAGTGAAATGGCTGAATTGTATGACAAGTATATGATCAACTTTTCAGAAACTGATTTTCAAAGTGATTGTACAATTTTACATTTACACCAACAGTGTATAAGAGTTCTAGCTGCTCCACATTCTCACCAACGTTTGGTATGGTCAGTCTTTTTAACTTCAGCCATTGTACTGGGACACAGTATTATCTCACTGTAGTTTTAATTCACACTTCCCTAATGACTACTGATACTGAGCATCTTTTCCTAAGTTTATTTGCCATCTCTATAACTTCTTGGGTCAAGTGTCTGTTCAAATCTTTTCCCACTTTTAACTTGGGCTCTCTTTCTTATTAAGTTGTAAGAGTTCTTTTATGTATTCTATATAGAAACCCTTTGGAAAGTCTATGTCTTTCAAATATTGTCCTTGCTTTCCTTTTTCATTTTGAAAGAGTATCCTGTGAAAAGCAAGTTTTTTTTGTTTTTTTGTTTTTGTTTTTTGGATGAGGTGTTGACTCCATGTGTTGACTTAAAAAAATCCTTTGTGCTTTTTCAGGGAGATCAGCTCAGTGCTTTGTGACCACCTAGAGGGGTGGGATGGGGAGGGTGGGAGGGAGGGAGACATGAGAGGGAAGAGATATGGGGATATATGTATATGTATAGCTGATTCACTTTGTTATAAAGCAGAAACTAACACACCACTGTAAAGCAATTATACTCCAATAAAGATGTTTAAAAAATGTATCAAGTATAAACGCACATAAGTATAAAAAATAAAGACAATAAATAACTTTAAAAACCCACAGAAAACCTTTGTGCTTTTTGTGTCATATTTAGGAAATCTCAGCCATACCCAAGGTCACTAAGATTTTCTCCTATGCTTTCTTGTAGACGTTTTATAGCTTTAGTTCTTAGGTTTAGGTCTATGACCCACTTCAAGTTAATTTCTGTATGTGAGACAAGGGTCAAAGTTCATTTTTTATCCCATATGGCTATCCCTTTGTTCCAGCACCCGTTGTTGAAATGATTATCTTTTCCCCTGTGCACTGAAAACTATAAGACATAGTTGAAAGAAATTAAAGACCCATATAAGTGGAGACATATGATTCTTTCTCCTTGGGGAATCACCTTTCTGACACTATTGGCTCTCTCCATGTATGTTTATTCCCTTTTCATTAATTACTGCTCTTTATTCTTTTGAGGTTTTTTTCTATCACCTTAAGATGGATGCTTACTCCATTAGTTTTTCAACTTTTCTCATTTTTAATATAAGCATTTTAAAAATATACATTTCTAAGTATTATTTTAGCTGTTCCCACAAGTTTTAATATATATTATTTTCACTATCATTTGATTCTAAATACTTTAGTCTAATTTCTATTATGATTCTTCCTTGTCTCATGAATTGTTTAGATGTTTCTTAAATTTCAAATAAATTTCAGGGAAGTTCAGGTTCAGCTTGAACTTCACATCCAGCCTCAGGCTTCTATTGGAGTAGAGAGAACTGCATGTGCCAGCCTGTAGATGGTCCAATGGCCCAGTCAGGGACAATGTCGTCCACATGGTGGTATCTTTCCTGTGACTTCAGTGACTGAGCACTGGCTTTGATGAACAAGTACAAAACCCACCTCTGCATTTACGAGGGGGACATGAGTACACACCATCCATTTCTGAGGACCAGAGGCTCTCTGCTCATTGGCCTTTAGCATGGGTAAAACACTCCTTTTTGCATCCAGTAACAGAGACTCTTCACTTCTTCAAACATGAGACCACAAAAGGAAGACCTAAGGAGGAATTCACAGCCTGGACACTTCAGCAAGGTCTTATGGCTTCTACCAGCCACTTGTCTTCTGAGCACAGAACTCTGGAGCTTGGCTGTCTGCGTTTAACTCCTGGCTCCATTATACATCTGTGTGACCTTGGGCGAGTTACTCACTTTTGCTGTGCCCACAGTTTCCTTAACCATCAACTGAGGATAGTAAAAGTACTCACTTCATTGGGTTATTGGTGATAGAGAGAACATTTAAAGGTCTTAGAACAATACATAGGGAGTATTATCACTATAATTAACAGAAATAGGTAGAGCTGTTGCAATAATCCATTTGCCATTCTGTGGTCACAAAAATAGCTGTTCTACTGTGTGATGTGGATTCCCCAGGAAGGAGGTAAATACACAGCGATGACAGTATGAACGAGATAGCAGGTACCACGGAGGTCGCCAGTGGAAAATTAAAACCTGCCCTTCCTGACAGTCCTTTAGTGTAATTCAGATGCGTCGAGCTGATGGAGCAGTCACCTAGGAGACATGCCCTCCCAGGAGACTCCGTTGCAGTGGGTGATACAGTGAACCACTGATTAATAGAGTCAGTGTCCATCTTCCCAGGATTCTTCTGAACTTGACCTATGACCCTGACCCTTTGAAGCAGAGGACACTGCTTCTCTGTTGTGACACTGGGGACTCTGCATTACTCTGCTATGAACTTTGACTTGAACTGAGGGAGAGGAGAGCAAGGTTTTTTTTTTTTTTTATTGTAGTGATGAAGTGAATTGTACATACTGAAAAAATACACGATTTCCATGCCAGTGGCTTTTAATCTTCCTTATTAATTTTGTCTTTTTGTTTTGTTTTCTGTTTCGTAAAGTCAACTGTTTGGTGATGGCCTTGGAGTTGCTTACTATGTATGTATTCATGGCGCCAAGCTTGCACAGAATGAAAAGCCACTTAAAACAAATGGAAATGGCTGATATGAAGCTATCATGGTATGCATGAAAACGTGGAGGAGCAAGACACGATTCCTCTTCGTCAAGGTCAGTTACGTACGAAGACCAAGAAACATTTCATTCTCGGGCTTGTCCATGTGCTTAAGGATTGGCAGTAACTTGAGCTCTGTTCTGTTTCTTTGGTCTCCATCTAGATCTTTGTGTGTACGTGTCTTGATAAATTCTTCCTCACTGTTCATCCACTCACTCATTCAATAAGGCCAGGTACTATCTTAGATATTGAGGCTAAAACAAGGAACAATATTGATTGTGTGATTTATTCCAGGGTAGACGTTCATTTCCTTTCCGGTGGTGTTTTCTTCATGGACATTAGAGAATGAAGGTGATTTTTCAAGTTAGGGACCCATCTTTCCAAAGACGTGTAAACTTGAAAGAATGTCAGAAACAAGTCTGAGAAGAAGGTGTATTATTTGTTCCTTTAAAAAGAATAAGGCATCCTTCCTCTTGCTGAACATTCGGTTCAGAAGCCTTCAGGTGTAGCCAAGTAAGGCTGGGGTGTCCATGCTGATGGGGAGCAGGGAGCCTCAGTGGCCTGGAGCAGGGTGTCAGATACAGGTGGGTTAAGGGGGGCAGACACCGGGGAGGGAGGCAGGCCCAGCATGGGGTGCGGGAGCCCAACAAGGATGAGGACAGTGTGCCTACACAGGGGTAGCCCAACAAAGGGTGCTGAAACTCAGCGGGGTGAGGAGGATGTCCATGCGGGAAGACGGCCCAGAGCAGGGCAAGAGGGAAGGTATCCAGCAAAGGGGCAGGCTGATGGCGTGAGAAGGCTGAGGAGGGGACCTGCTCAGGAAGGCAATCCAGCCTGGAGTTCGGAGCCCAAGTGGGTAGGGATGTGTCTGTAGGAGGGCAGCACAGGACACTGGATCCCGAGCAGGGTAAGGAGGGCACCCGCAGGAGTATCAGAACCCAGGTGGGGTGAAGGGGACTTTCCTGTAGTGGGTCTGGGTGCAGGGTGGGACCTGACATGGGGTGCTCGAACACAGGTGGGTGTCCACATGGGAAAGGGGGTGGGTGATGATTTAATTTAAGATGATACAGAAGGAGTGATTGAATAAGTAACTATAATAAGATAATGGAAGCTAGTTTTCTGTCAGAGAAAGGAGTTACAGATTTGAAAAGGGAGAAAACTAGCAACAATTCTTTACTGTTGGACTAGAGTTGGAAGTATACGTGTAAACACAGGTATGTATGCAAATATGTTCATACGCACATAGTTCCCACCTCTGTGCCAGAGGCCTAGGAACAGTGAGACACCGAGAGCACCCGGCACACACAGCTAACTCCTATCTCGGTTCCTAAATATGACTGTTCTCCATTGAAAGGAATCAGGGCTCCTTAGAGGAATGGCTGATGCCAGCGCTGGGGCAGGGAGAGTACAAGATAATTCTGGAATAGTTTGTTATGCTAGAAAGTTTAAAGAGGTACCCGAAGAGTGATGGGCACATGTCAAAAGACACAGAGACCACCTGGAAGGGGCAAGTGTTGGCCAAACCTGGGATGGAAGTGAGCATAAAATCGAGACAGTAACAGAATATAACCAATGAATGAAATAGGAAACCATGAATCTTGCTGATATGAGTAAATATGTTTAAAACTTGATGGGGATACAGGAGATTTACTTTCATAGTAACTCCCACAAAGTACTTATTAATTACAAGGAAAAAAAGAATAATTTGACAGTGCAGAAACCTGGGAGACACTGTCTTAATCAAGGGCTCAAAGTGAATTTCATCGGTAATAGGACAAATTAAAGATGGATGTGAGAAGAGGACAGCATCGCTTCTGTGATGTTCCTGCCAAAGGTGCACAACCTGACTCTGACCCTGAAGAAACATCAGCCAAACCCAAACTGAGAGACGGGCTACAAAACGACCAGCCTGCAGTCTCCTAGACTGTGAGCATCCTGAAAGGCAGGGAGGACTGGGAATTGTTTCAGACTGAAAGAGACTAAAGAGACCTGACAACTGAATGTACTGCGTGATAAGGGACTGGATTTTTGTTGTTGTTGTTATAAAGGACATTACTGGAACCACTGGCAAATTTGAGTGGGGTCGGAGAATCAGAACAATGTAATGTATCAACGTTAATTTCTTGAATTTTGTTTTTTCTCTTAGAATGCCCTTGTTTGTAGCAAATACAAATTAAAAAATTGTGGGTGATGGCCACCATTGCTGACGACTTACTCTTAAAATGGTTTGGGGAAAAAAGTCCTTTGTACACCCAAACCAGTAGAAGCATTTCAATATGCACTGCCAATATACTTTATTTATCTACTTTTAAATTTATATACATACACACACATATTATGGACATGTTGTGCTATCCCAATATAATATGCCCTATAAAACTTATAAAAATAGAAATGTAAATCAGATAAGAAAATAAAACAAACAGAAAAGACACGGTTACTGAAATTAATTTAGGAGGGCTCAACGTAAACGCTGGCGAGTGTTGGTACCCTGACCTTGTAGATAATCTTCCCAGTTTATTATTCATCACATATTTAATGCACAGCAAGGCTCAAAAGCTGGGCTCTGTGCCAGGCAGTATAGAGGCGACACACGTGCCTATTCCGAGTTCGCTCACTCCTGAATTATCCCGCCCTCCCCCATGGGAGCACCCTGCTTTGGAGAGATTAGGAACACATATACGTGGGTAATCTAGATGTTTCTTAGAATCCAAGGACCTTAAATCCTACCTTGATTTGGGGACCTGCAGATCTTTTCCAAATGAAATTGAGATTACTGGGGAAAAAAAGCTTCAATGCGTTATTTGTTTTGAGAAAGATAAAAAAAAAATTATAAGGCGTTTCAACTATATAGACACGAGAGAAAAGTTATTTAAATTATGTTAGGGGACTTCCCTGGTGGTCCAGTGGGTAAAACTCTGTACTGCTAATGCAGGGGTCCCGGGTTTGATCCCTGGTCGGGGAACTAGATCCCCCATGCCGCAACTAAGAAGTCCACATGCCGCAACTAAGAAGCCTGCATGCTGCAACAAAGATCCCGCGTGCCGCAACTAAGACCCAGAGCAGTCTAAATAAATAAATAAATATTTAAAAAATTATGTTAGGATAAATCTCAATTAAATTATAGGAAGTATTAAATATTATACTGGTTCTTTCTCATTATTTGGTGACTTCAAACGTCACTTCTTCAGACAGGCCTTCCCCAACCACTCTAGTTAAAAACTGTTACCCATGAAGTCACTCTCTACCCCTCCACTATTTTATTTTCTTCACAGCAATACCTGTTATCATCTGAACTTCTGATTCACTTGTTTGCATGTTAAATATATTTATCTCCTTAATGTTCCATCAGGGCTGGAGTCATTGTGTTCACCACTGTCTCCCCAGAACTTCAACTGTGGCCGGCACAATGCTTAATAAACACTTATTGAATACACAAATCAAGATCGAATGTGGAATCTGTAAACCAATTGTCTCTAAGAACACAACAGCTAACCTGACTATTCAGTGATCTCTTAATATGGCCGAAAATTAGGATACCTAACTAAATGATCTAAGACCCTTTTTAACGCTTGTTTTTGAGACAAAGTATTTACAATGGAAGCTACAAATATAATTGAAGACAGCTTCTTCATTTCAAAATCTTATATTTGTAACTTCCTAAATGTCATATATACGATGCAGTGGTCTGAGGACCCAGCGCTAGTCCATGAACTTCGCTACTGGTCCACAACAAGGTTTGGTATAGAAATTGAGAGAAAGGGTCTAGGAACATTTTAGCAAGTTTACACTGCTGTGACATTCTTATTGCATTTTACAAATCTGTGACAGTTTGGAGGAAAAACCTGGTCCTTCACTAAGCAATAAATTTGAGAAGCATTCACCTACAGTTTATGCAAAAGTGTGTTAAAAAGGAATAAAAATGTTAACTACCAGACTGGCAAAAATTTTCAATTCTGAAAGTATAAAGTATTGGTGATGCTATGGAACAATGGGAACTCTTCTACATGGCTGGTAGGAATGCAAACAGGTACAACTTTAGAGACTATCTGACAGTCTCCACTAAGACGGTGAAAACGTGCAACCTGACAAGCCAGCAACATCATTCCTGTTTATATACCCCGAGGAGACCCCCCCACTCTCACCCTCACATATACAGGACACATACAGAACATTTACAACATCACTGTTGCAGTAACAACATCTCAAAAATAACCTAAATGTCCAACATTAGAATGGGTAAATAAAGAATGGTATATTTGTAAAACAGGACAGTATACAGCAAGGGACACTGAACACATATCTCAACATGGATTAATCTTACAAATATAGGGGACTTCCCTGGTGGCGCAGTGGTTAAGAATCCACCTACCAATGCAGGGGACATGGGTTTGATCCCTGGTCCGGGAAGATCCCGCATGCCATGGAGCAACTAAGCCCGTGCGCCACAACTACTGAGCCTGCGCTCTAGAGCTCGCGAGCCACAACTACTGAAGCCCGTGCACCTAGAGCCCGTGCTCCGCAACAAGAGAAGCCACCGCATTGAGAAGCCCGTGTACCGCCACGAAGAGTAGCCCCTGCTCACCACAGCTAGAGAGAGCCCGTGCACGGCAACGAAGACCCAATGCAGCCAAAAATTAATTAATTAATTAATTTTAAAAAAACACAAAACTTTGCAGGTCAAAAGGGAGAGGCATGGTATTAAAAAAAATCTTACAAATATAACATGGAGAAAAAAACATATAATTATGCCATTTATAGAAATTTTTAAATAATGTAAAATTCTATGTATTCCATTAGTGTTACAGTTTTCATTATACAGATCCTGCACATATTTTGTTGGATGTATCTTTAAGTATTTCATGGTGCTACTGTAATGTTTTTTAAGTTTCAATTTCCAAATGTTTACTGCTAGTATAGAGACATGTAGTTGATATTGTATATTGACCCTGTATCCTACAACCTTCTTAAACTCACTTATTAGTTCTAAGAGTTTTTATGTAGATTCCTTTCTAAATAGACAATCATGTCAACTGCAAATAGAGCAAAATTTAAAAATAGTATACATACATACACACAGTATTAGGTTGAACCAGAAGAAATGCCAATACAGGTATCCAACACTTTTTGAAAGTCTGCTTTATGCTACTTTGCTTTTACAAAAGACCTACGTTAGTACCTGTTTTCACTAACTGAAAGAAATCCAAAGAGGGTGTTTCCCTTTTACAAAAAAAAAAAAGGCGAAAATCGCATTCAGCATGTTTTGCAGCAGCTGTTATAGAGGCAGTGCGCACCGCAAGCAGTGAGAGTGGCACCACCAAGCTCCTTCCCGGGGAACTATCCTTAGCATCTCAGCATCTCAAGCCACCTTAGCTTTGAACTGTGTCTGTGAGCATCTGTGCTTTACCTCGATTTATTCTGTGCATCCTTTGGTAAGATGTGTCCTAAGGAATTGCTTCTTCATTTTATACCATTTCAGCTTACAAAAGGTTTTGTAGAAACACTAGTTTTGGAGAAAGGGGGAAACCTGTATTTGACCATTTTGGCCTACAGATACACCAATTTCATATGGTTAAACTTAATAAAAAGTTAAAATTGCATGGGAAATGATAAACATGGAGTTCAGGATAACGCTTATCTCTGGGAGAAGACAAAAGGAGTTCAATTTATTAGTAAAATTTTATTTGCTAAATTGGGTGGGCACGTGGTTTTTCTTTATATTAGTCTTTATCCTTTTTGCACAAGCTAAAAATTGCCCGTTTTTTGAGAGCCTGAGACCGTGCCTTTACACAGGAGGAATAACCAAACTTGGAAGTCATTCACCTGTGTCTTCCCTGGGCTCCTTGTGAAAGCAGAGGCCAAGGCAAGGGCACACACAAGGAGCTTGTTTTGGGAAGTGACCTCATGTGACAAGGTGGGAACAGGGAAGAAGGGAAAGCCCGTCCTCCTTCTGTCCAGGTTGTCTTACCAAGCTGGTCACCTCTGTGAGCAACTGGGGCTTGATCCTGCTAGGAGCACTCTGAGGAGCCAGAAGCCAAGGAACCGGTGGCTGCAGAGTAGAGGAGAAGGGACGTATTCACTGGCTTCAGCCCCCCACTGGTCAAGGACTGCCCTGTGAGATGTTAATTAACTCCCTCACACTGCTACGTCTGCACCTGCATCCATACGGATGAGCATCTGTGCACAGTCAGCAGAGAAACACTGGGACAAAGAGCAAGATACCCACAGTGCCACGGAGGCCAGCTGCTGTGAGCTTACACCTGCACACAGGTGAGTACTCTCACAACAGCTGGAGTGAAAACGTGGGCCAAAAGCTTGCAAAGTGGGGCAAAAGAGGTGCCCATACATATATACATACATAGTACATACACATATGTACATATTTTCTATATATTATATATGTATAAAAGTATATTACAAAGAATGATAAAGTCAAGAAAAAGGGGGGATTGCATTTTTTTGTGTGGTAAAATATACAAAACACAAAATTTACCATTTTAACCATTTTTAAGTGTACAATTCAGTGGCATTAAGTATATTCACACTGCTGTACATAACCACTATCCATCTCCAGAACTTTTCATCATCCCAAATTGAAACTCTGTACCCATTAAGCTGTAACTCCCAATTCCCCACTTCTCACAGCCCATGGCAACCACCATTCTACTTTCTGTCTCATATAAGTAGAATCATACAATATTTATCCTCTTGTGTCTGGCTTATTTCACTTAGCATAATGCCTTTCAAGGTTCATCCACAGTATCAGAACTTCATTCATTTTTCAGTCTGGAAAATAGTCCATTGTATGTATACACTGCATTTTGTTTATTAACTTATCCGTTGATAGACATTTGAGTTGTTTCCACTTTTTGCCTATTGTGAATAATGCTGCTGTGAACATTGGTGTACAAATATCTGTTGGAGTCCCTGCTTTCTTTTGTGTATATACCCAGAAGCAAAATCACTGGATCATATGGTAATTCTATGCTTAATTCTTTGAAGAACTGCCATACCATTTTCCACAGCAGTTATACCATTTTATGTTCCCGCCAGCAATGCACAAAAGGTTCCAATTTCTCCATATCCTTGTCAATAATGGGTGTGAAGTATCTCATTGTGAATTTGATTTGTATTTCCCTAATTATTCATAATGTTGAGCATCATTTCATGTACTTATTGGCCATTTATACATCTTTGGAGAAATGTCTATTCAAATCTTTTGCCCATTTTTCAATTAGTTGTATATACCCCATTTGGTTTTTGTTGTTAAATTTTAGGAGTTCTTTATACATTCTGGGGATTAATCCCTTATCAGATATACAATTTGAAAATATTCTCTGCACACGTTTTAAATTCTGATAAAGTCCGATTTATCTATTTTTTCTATTGTTGTCTGTGCTTTTGGTGTCATATCTGAGAAATTAATGCCAAATCCAATGTCAAGAAGCTTTCTCTCTAGGTTTCCTTCTAAGAGTTTATAGTTTTAGCTCTTACATTTAGGTCTTTGATCTATTTGGAATTAATTTTTGTATATGGTGTAAGGTAAGGGTCCAACTTCATTCTTTTGCATGTGGATATCCAGTTTTCCCAGCATTATTTGTTGAAAAGACTGTCCTTTCCCCGTTGAATGGTCTTGGTATCCTTGCTGAAAATCATTTGACCATATATGCAAGGATTCATTTCTGGACTCTCTGTTCTATTCAATTGGTTAATATGTCTATCTTTATACTAGTACCATACTGTTTTTTTTAATTGAGATATAACTGACAAGTAAGTACCACACTGCTTTGATTACTACAGCTTTGTATTAAGTTTTAAAATCAGCAAGTGTGAGTCCTCCAACTTTGTTCTTTTTCAAAATTGTTTTGGTTATTTGGGGGTCTCTTGAAAGTCTATGAATTTTAGGATGAGTTTTTCTATTTCTGCAGGAAACATCTTTGGGATTTTGATAGGGATTGCACCAAATCCATAGACCGGTTTAGGCAGTACTGACATCTTAACAATAATAAGTATTCCAGTCCATGGATATGAATATCTTTCCATTTATTTGTGTTGTCTTTAATTTCTTTCAGCAATGTTTTGTAGTTTTCAGTGTATAACTGAAAAATGGATTCTAAAGCAAGCTCAATCACTCTGTTACTCTGAAACTACTGTATGAGACTTGGCTAGGATTTCTTCCAGCTCTAAACTTCTATGATTCTGTAGTGTTTAATCTAGCCTTGAAGTTAACTAAATTTTTACTAATTCTTGGCCAGAATGGCACTACAGATTCAACTGAACAAATATTTACTGAAACCATATTATGTTCCAGGCACTGTCAAAAATACAGTTCACTTTAACATTCTTCCTTTGAATCCCCCTTTTCAATTCTCAAATTTAAAACAAATCACTTTCCTCAAAAGATTTATTTCTCCTGGATTGAAGGTTGTATTAGAACACTCAACAATTGATTAGGTCTAAAAACCAGAGACTCAGGGTATTTCAGTTAACTTCCAGATATCATTTATTTTTCTTAAGTAATATTTTCTATTCTTCTTTAAATGGAGGGTATAGAAACCAAACGCTCGACAGAAAGATTATATTATGAATATGATTATACAGACCACAGAAGAATTTGCGCCAGTGTATCTGAAATCACAATTTCAGATTCAATCTTCTACATACTACTTAACCTCACCCAGCTTATAAGTCTGTTTCTCTACCACAGCTCTGTATCACTAATCCTCCATAAACATCTTACATAATCCATTCATTCAACAAACATTTAACAGGTGTTGCCGCGTACTGGGAACTGTATTAGATGCTAAGTGTCACTGATCAAAAAGCAGGACCAGGAGACCAAGAAGAGATGTCTTAATATACCCCAGCCATCGTCATTAGAAAAATAAATCAAATGTCGTATGGTGAGTAGGTCAGTGGAAACAGTTTCATGTGCGAAGGGTAGTGCTTTGCGAAGAGACTAATCCAAAAGCCACATGCATTTCTTTATAAAGTCAGTCCTATCTGGAATGCTGCTTCGCATTAACATTTACTGAGTCCCCTCAGACACACAGACCCAAATCAGAAAGGAGAATCACTCCAGTTTCTCCCATCATAAAAACGTAAATTGCATTTTGAAGACCTCTCATGTTCAAACCAGAAGGCTGCGCAATTTTTCGTTATTTTAAGAAAGGGAAAATTGGGGTTAAAAATGTCAAGTTAATAAAATCACACTGGAACAAATTCCAATCTGTTACAGAAAAATTAGCTACTAAACCTGCAGTGCTCCAGATGGAGCCACTGATTAGCTGAGCACATGTATAAAAACTAGCAACCGTGCTGCTGCTGAAACAGAAATCACGAGATAAGCCTTTTCCTCGGTTTATTTTTCTTACAGTTTACTATATTCTTTACTTTTCCTCCTCCACCTCATGCAATTTTCGAGAAAAACCGATGAAAATGTAGAGCCCAAATCCAGCGATCTAAAACGAAGATTCACCTTCACATGACAATGGCACCTGTGTTACTCAGTCTACCATTCAGAAGAGGGTCAAAGCTCATTCCAACAATTATAAAATTATCAAGACAAAAACCTTTTCAAACCTGGAGAAAAAACTAAAATTCTTTTGAAAATAAAGCATTTAATTGCAATCAGAATTATTTTGCCCATAATCCATCAGAAGTGGTTTTTGTTTTGCTTTGTTTTTTGCAAGTATGTGGATGACCTGCACAAACAGGTTATTCCAGAAGAAACTAAAGCAAAATAAGACACTGACAGTGAGAAGCAAACTATAAAGAAAACATTTGATTCTCCTTACACTTTATATCCAAGTAATGATCCATATATAATTTTATTATATAAACATTTTATATTCTGCAGCTTCAGATAGTATCATGAAGGTTTTTATATAAAATTTACTATGAGTTAAGAACTGTATGTAATGTGAAGTCCACTGAACTGCTGCTAGAATTTCTGGTGATACGATTTCCAATATAAATTTAGGTTAGATACAACCTCAAATGGTTTTAAAATTGAAAACCAACCAGAATTCATCACTTTGGCGAGTTAAACAAATCCCTAGGCTATAGTGAAAAAAGAAAAACTTGGGACAGATAAGATTGTGAGGTTTCTTGAAAAATTCTTACAAATTTTAAGATAAACTTGTAATACATGTGGTTTCTCACAACAACAAACAACAAAGTCAATGTAATTATTTATTACATGAAAATTTAGAGCTCTTAAAACGTATTTAGAAAACTAGGAAGAATGATTTCAAAATGTCTACACTGTGACTGAACTTGGGAAAGAAAATAGCATTTGTAAATGTAAACAAACCCAAACGGTAAAAACCTGGTGGCTGCCACCCTCTCCCTCTCCCCTTCCAGGTCTCCTGCACCTCTAGGCTGGTTTCCACAAGCGCACCCCAACGGGCCCTGCCTTTGGCTCTCCTGCCACCACTCTGCCCTTCACAGGTTGTGGCTGACCTTTCCAATGTGTAAGTCTGACTGCCACTCCTTTGCTCAGAGGCTACTGAACACAGAAGGGCAAGCTCCTTGAGTCTGCAGGATGCCTCACACTCACCTTTCCAGCCCAATTGCTCTTGACTTTGGCTACATGTCACCTCAGAGCCAGCCACACAGAACTGCTCACTACTCCCTGCAGTAAGCGGTCCACGCTCTCCTGATTCAGCTCTTTCGCTCATTCTGTTCCCTCTGGCTGGAAATGCCTTTCCCTTCCCTGCTAAACTCCTACCCAACTCACACAGCTCCTCTGCAATGCCGTCTCCCCGTAAGATCTTTTATTCCAGCTGGCTGTGATCCTACTCCTCTGTTACCTCAGTACTTTCAAGTGTCTCTAAAGGCACGAGTATTCTATCTTACATCAAATTACTGATCATCTCCACTGCAGGACTGTAAACTCTCTGTGGCAGAAGCTGTTTAAATTCCCTGAAGCAATTGGTACAGTGCCTTACACACTGGAGCACTCAAGTATGTACTGAGTCAAACTATATCAAGTTCTGCTCCATGAGAGTCACTGGAAGGAAAATACTTAGAGGGCATAGATAGCAAATTAAAAGGATCGTGATAGGATTTTTAAACGAAGTCTTAGAACATGCAAAATTCATACCAGTGGCAGAAATATTTTACTTTTGTATGACTAAGACCCACAAGCTTTTGTGAGGTCACGACGGAACTAAAAGCGCACATACAATCTCTTTTTCCAGTTAAATAATGAATGAACTAAAGAAGAGTAACCTTTTAAGAAAATAAACTCAATCATTTTGCCCTGGCCAGGTTGTAGAAAGTAAAACAAGAAATACTAACAACTCTGTCAAAATGAAATCATAAATAGTCCTAATTATGTAATTAGCCCTAGAAAAAGGCTTAAAATAATTCCTTCTTTTGTGAATTAACTCCCAAGTAATAGGAAGCCAGGCTAAAAATCACTTAGCTTCTCTTTAACCACAGGCTCCAAAAATGAATGACTACATGAATAAATGGATGAACTTAACAGGACTTGATTCAGAGTTCACTAGAAACCAGTACTTCTCAAAATGTCTGTGGGGGAAGGACTGGATTTTAAATATTTCCTATCTGTTGCAGACTGATAGTCTCATAAAGCATAATAAAAATGCCCCAGCAATGTCTAAAGTTTGGTGCACACTTCTCTACCTGTCACGGACCAGTAATAAACTTTGCAAACGGGCAGCCACATGCTGTTTCCCCGACCCGCACACATTTAACACACTACCAAAGGCAGGGAAAGGCAGGGTACATGCCTACCTTCTGCTCTGGCACCTCAAACACAGCTTCATGGACACTGCAAGCAAAAAGTGAGGTAGGCAGATCACTTAAATCCATCATTTCTTCCAAATCATCTTCATTTTCACCAAAAATCATCTCTTCTTCCTCTTCTTGGTCACTGCTACAGAGATCTGACTGGCTATCATTCCAAGATTTCATAGTGTCCCTCAGCATTATCCCCTAAAAGCAGGTCTTTTCCGTTCTTAAAGTTCTAAGATGTCTACCAGGCATCTACTGTTAAAAAAAAGAAAACAACAGAGATAAGACTTTGAAGGCCCAATGACGCTCCAATTAATTCTCAAGACAGCGACTCATCAAATGAAGCAGTTTTATTCAGGAAAGATCAATCAAAGTTTAAATCACCTCATTACAGTCCTCATAAATGAATTCTATACATATTAATTTGATTTGCTTAGCATACTTTATGTAATATATTTCACTGGCAATGACATATTACGAAAAAAAGGCTGCAAGTTTTCTAGTGAAATGGAGCTGGGGGGATAATACAAAATGAGATACTATCAACATGTACACCAGTTTACAAGCAGTAGGAAGGAAAATGTGAACCAGAACTGCCTTTGCATATTTGTTTGGGATTTAGGTCTACAACACTGAAATTGGCAGAGCAGAATAAAACCCACACTGATTCACTCACCATCTGCACCCTAAAATATGGTCTGCAATAAGCTGACTTTACCTTTTTTAACCAATTTGTTCTTTTTGAATACACTCTCGAAGAACTAAGTTACACAGAACCAAAAGTTCTATACAAAGTTGGTCTTTGCTAATATCAGAAATATTTACAACGGGCAAAATCTGACATAGAAGACAATTTTTAAAATGTCCTTTCTCTGAATGCTTAAAAATCAATAATTTTAACCCTAAAGCATGGAGCTGATAGTGTCCCACTGTTAAATAATGAACAGAGTCTCTTACAGGACTGTTTATGTGCATTTTTGTCTCTTCTGATGAACTGCACTCCACACCCACCAAGCAGACTGCCTTGAACATAACACATTTCAAGATGCTGGAATTTAAGTAATACTTATCAGGCACAGAAAAATTAAGTGAGCATGATTATTACTACCTCAATATTCCCCTTGTGATTTTCTCTTTTATTTCAAAGAAAACGAAGTTGCAAATATATTGCTTATATAGAAAACAGTACAGAATGTTAATTATGGGAAAAAATAGTGATTATTTTTCCCTGTTATTCCACTATATCAATCAGGAAAGA
Organism: Mesoplodon densirostris; assembly: GCF_025265405.1. Taxonomy (NCBI): domain Eukaryota; kingdom Metazoa; phylum Chordata; class Mammalia; order Artiodactyla; family Ziphiidae; genus Mesoplodon; species Mesoplodon densirostris. Next base: position 20,074,432 of record NC_082662.1, on the reverse strand, counting down.
CTAATTCTAAAAAGTAAAATCTTTACTTGTTTTCAGAAACATTTTCTGAGTGTCTACTGCATGCCAGGTACAGGGAGCTATGAGATGAATCAAACATGGTTCCTATCCTCAAGAAGATCCCACCAAAGCAAGAATTTCTTCTCTTCAATAATACCCCTAAAGGACCTTGTTCCATTAACTGGCTCCTATACTTTTAATTTCTCCGTCTCCACCCATTCATTCCTCTTCTTCAGCAAACATACCTCTTCAAGATTCCCCACCCCAACCCCGGCCCAATCTTGAAAAAAGAAAACCTTCCATTTGGAGTCTGCCTGCCCCTCCATCTACCTCCCTCTGTCTCTGCTTCCCCTTTCCTACCGGCTTCCTGGAAAGAGGAGTCTCCTCAACTCCAGTCACTCCTGAATTCAGGGCAGCAGGACTCCTGCCACCCCCTTCCAGCTAAAACTGCCCCCATTAGACAGCAACAGCCTCTTCGTGGTGTCCTAACCCCAGGCCTCTGCCTGTCTCTGCAGCTCGGGACCGCCGCCCACCCATTCCTTCTGGGAGGTCTCTGTGCCCCTGCCCTCCCCGGGCTCCGTCTTTCCCGGCTCTCCTTCCTCCCCAGCTGCCCTTGTCACTGGCTCCTCTTTCCCTACTCACCCCTTACAACGTCTCTTCGAGGTTCCAACCCCATCCTCTTCTTCATCTTACTCTCCCTGGGTGGTTTTATCCAGGCCCAAGGATTTTAACTACTCCACCACCAGTGTGTCTCAACTTTGTTTCTTGCTTCCCTGTGGTTGACACACACAACACATGTATATCAATACAGTCTCTCGCTTCAATAATTCTTAAGCGAGGAAAGATGTCACCGAAATTGAGGGGGAAGCAAGAGCAGAATCTTGGGCATTGGAGGCGATAATGCGTTGAAAACCGACAAGATCCCAAAAGATTCTCATCTGCCCCAGGTCTTTCCTGCCTGTGCACACTGAACTCCACCTCTCTCTCCTGAGTTCTAGACTTGTATTTTTAGCTTTCCTTTGAATATACCTATCTGGTACTACAACTGTTTAAAACTTATTCCTTTAAGTAGATGACTGTGCTGGAAATCTCTGATCTGGACAGGGGCGTGCTGGGCGGGGGGGAAATGGTATCTCACTGTGACTTTCATTGTAATCTTTTCTTTAAGCCTGAATTGTTAGGTAGGGTCCGTAGCTTTGTTCATTTCTCTGTTATGTACCTGATTATTTGTTTACAAATCACTCCTAAGCTACCAGAGCTTGAGTACCTTTGAATCCCCAGTCCCTGGCACAGTTTCTAGCTCAGAGTATATGCTTTATAAGGATTACTGAACGCAAGCTGGTAGTATTGTGTTTACCCCTCTGATACGGCAGCACAGACAAAGGAAAATTTAATTCTGCACGAGATGAGAGACAGCTTCCCCAAAGGAGGTTATGGTTAGACTTAAAAGATGAACAGAATTTCAGCAGGAAGAGAACGGGGTGCATTCCAGGCGAAGCCAACAGTTCATGGACAAAGGCGGGAAGACAAAAAGAGGAGCAGGCACAAGATCATGAGATTTGGTGTGGCCAGAGTGGACCAGGTTTGGTGGGGATGGCACGGAACAAAGTGAGAAAGGTAGGTTTGGGCCAGGCTGCCTTGAAAGTAGGGTTACAGAGTTCTGACATAAAAATTAGTCAATATTAGCATGACATTGAAGGTTTTAGGCAGGGAAATGATATAACCAACCTAATTTAACTTTTCAGTATCACTAAAAGTGGGCTGTCTTTACCTCTTATCTCTGAGACACTAATGTCTTTATCCTCCCCCTCCCCATTAAAAAGAGGTGAGGAGGGGGCTTCCGTGGTGGCGCAGTGGTTGAGAGTCCGCCTGCCGATGCAGGGGACACGGGTTCGTGCCCAGGTCCGGGAGGAACATGCCGCGGAGCGGCTGGGCCCGTGAGCCATGCAGCGTCCGGAGCCTGTGCTCCGCAGCGGGAGAGGCCGCAGCAGTGAGAGGCCCGCGTACCGCAAAAAAAAAAAAAAAAAGAGGTGAGGAAAACACCTGGCCTGGCTGGAGAGTTAGGGAGCTTTGAATGGCTAGATTTTGAAATTTGAGAAAGTCAAGCTATTTTTGATAAGATTTTCTGTTTGTCTCAAGTTCCTTCCTCCAACCTCTTAAAAAAAAAAAAAAATCAGAGCACAAGAAACAATCCTTCACCTGACTTAAAAAAAAAAATTCTTAGAATGTTACACCTTCATTTCCTGTTTTCTACCTTCGTTTTGGGGTAACTTTTTCTTTTGATATAATGTCAAACAAAAGTCGTAAGAATAGTACAAGGAATTCCTGTGTACCCTTTTCCTGTATACAATTACTTACATTTTTGCCTATTTTAAAAATCATTCTCTCATTTTTATACATATACATTTTCCCCCAAACCATTGAGACTGAGATAGGATATGCCCCCTTTACTCCCAAATACTTCAGTGTATAAGAACAAGATCATTTTCTTATACAACCTGCAGTTCAATTATCGAAACCAAGTACTTTAACATTGATATAATACTTGTATCTAAATCAGAGTCAATTTTCACATTTTGTCAGTTATCCCCTATAATATCTTTTTTTTTTTTTTTTTTTTTTTCTTTTTGCGGTATGCGGGCCTCTCACTGTTGTGGCCTCTCCCGTTGCGGAGCACAGGCTCCGGATGCGCAGGCCCAGCGGCCATGGCTCACGGGCCCAGCCGCTCCGCGGCATATGGGATCCTCCCAGACCGGGGCACGAACCCGTATCCCCTGCATCGGCAGGCGGACTCTTAACCACTTGCGCCACCAGGGAGGCCCCCCTATAATATCTTTATAGGTATTTTCCCTTCAATTTTTTTACATTATTGTTAAATTATTTGCCTTTTGTCCCAAGATATTTCAATAATCTTTATAGTATTGCTATATTTTCTTCACTTATACAGTAGTGTATATTTGATACAGCTTAAAAGGATGGATTAATGAAATACCATAGTAACTGCAAACAAGTTTGAACAATATTTAAATATATCTCAGAAAGATTCAGGCTCCATAATCAGACTCCTCTAGATTTAAACTCTGTCCCCTGTATTCTAAGTTAGGTAAATTACTTTGCCTCCCTTTCTATTTCCTCAACTATAAAATGGGGGTGATAATAATAATCCTTATCCAATAACGATGTTAGAAGTATTAAATGAGAGAATACATGCTGGGTGCTCAGAATAATGCTTTGCATATAGTTGGTGGTCAATAACTAATTATTTTTACATAGGCACAATCTATGTCAATGTATTGTTGGGTCGAAAGGATCCCAATAATATCAGAACCTTCAGTGGAACTGATACTAAAATAACAAAATGAGAAAGTGCACACCCAAATGATCTAATTCCAAGCAACAAAAAGGATACAAAAATAACTAACACTTTGTATCATTTCAAGAAAACTGTTCAGTCGCAGATCTATCAATAAAATCAGCTCCAGAGCAACCACTGGTAGTAGTAATATAGCCCCAGTACGAAATCATTTAAAGATTTAAAAACAGAGAGCTAACTGAGAAAAGGCCATGGTGCACTTTTTAAGGGCCTCAAAGAATTTTATGTTGTAATTCAGTGCACACAGTATTAGAGATGTTGTCTTTCATACGATGGTTCTCTTGCTAAAGGCCTGCCAAGAGATTTTTTTGGATATAGCTTAAGTCAACATCATCAACCATTTCACAGTTTTCTGACATCATAAATGCAGCTAGATTTGAACAGAGAGATAGGATCAGAGTCAACCAGTGGAAAAGGCAATCCTAGCACATCTGTAAAGAAATCATCTTATAAGGTAACTCCGCTGGTACGTAAGAAGTCGTTTGGTTTTATTAAGGAAAAGAAAAAAACTTACAGGAGTACACAGCCTCTACGCTGATATTACTGGAGTTGTTGCTAACTCTGCCTCACTGCAACTCCTACAAGACTAAGCCGTCCCTCAGTTTACTAACTCGGGGAAATATTGATTGGAAAGGGCTGAACCAATATCCACCAGCTTCTGTAAGCCAAGGTCTGTGCTAATCAGGGTTTGGCATCATCTGCAGCACAACGGTAGCTGTGGCTGGCTTCCGGCAAATTGTTTCTTCAGGGAAATATCACATGAGTGGAAAACTCCAAGTAGCATGACCCTCTGCTCTGCTACAAGCCTAGTGACAGAAGTAATCCATCAGGGGAAAATGTCAAGCACATGGCTTTGACTTTGCATTTTAAATTCTGATCAGGAAAAGGTAAATTCCTCCTCCTCCTCCAGGATTAAAAAAATAATAATTTTTCAAAATAGTCTGCTTCTCAACTTGGTGCATATTTAAAATACCTTAGCTAGATGCACTTTATTATGTTTTGATGGGCTCAAAATGCTATTGATCAATACTGGAAGCAAACAAAATATCCCATTTCCAGCTCTACAAGTGCCCTGCTGAATAACCTTGGAACAGTCACTTGGCTTTTTGTATTACATTTGTCCTCTCAACATAAAATGAGGAAAATACTCACAGATGCTGTTGAACTACTAAATACCTTTTTAAAACGTCTAAATTATAAATTTAGACTAAATTCCTTTTTTTAAAAAAACCCTCTGGATTGTCAATGCGGGGGTTCTGAATAGCTATCCTACAAGCCTCTATCTCCCACTTCCTCCCCACTCACTACTTTTAGGTAGAATCTTACTACTTTTTAGTAGCTGTGGTAAGAAAAAAAAAAATGGTGCAACAGTAAAGATGAAAATTAGATTTTTGAATTTTGTATGTTTCAATGACCTATGCCCTCTTTTCACATTTGTCAGAACAAATGAAAATAACAGGTTTTAAAGAATAATTGAAGTAGAGATGTAAAGACTGATGCTATTTGTTTCGCTGAATGTAACTCATTTCCTCTCACTATAACCTCTACATTCTAGGGGAAAAGTGGAGATCCACTGTCTGACCTCCACCTTCTGTAGTTCTTTGGGTCTAAATAACAAACGGTATTGAACTTTAGACCTCCCATTATTTCACAGGTTTCAGCCTAATAGATTTCCAAATCACACTATTTTTCATGCTGTTTTGCCTAAGTCTTTCAACCAACGTATCCACTAGTACCATACAAAATTTGTACTCATTTGTAATCCTTAACATGAAAACGTTTAAAAGCTTTACAGACGTTACAATTCAATAGTGGGACAAATCTTGTTTTCCTGAAAAGCACTGAAATCTCTTCCCACGCTAAGAAAGAAAAGTTTTGCCAACCTGGTAAAACATAAAGCTGACAGCGTGGCTAAAGAAGGGGCTCTGAGTTTTCAGGCCTTTCACTGTCTTCCTGCATCAAAAATCCATTTCTAGAGAACCAATATATAATATCCCCACCAAAAAGCACGAACTTAGTTGATACACAAACATCTGTATTCTGAGTCTCAGTATTGTGTGTTTTTATAATTTAGTATTTTGAATCAGAGCTAATGAAACAGTCTTAAAATTAATTACTTTAAATCCTATGTAATCACAGCTACAAATAAGTCAATCGCTTATGAAACTGTACATCTGAGACTTCTATGAAACGCAGAGACTTCTATTAAAAGTTTGAATAAACGTGGTGTGCTAGGTAACTTTCAACAAGAAGGAGCGAATACTTCTGGCTTTGAGCACTGCACTAAAACATCACTTTAAATAATCCTAGTTTGTATCTGCAACACGGATCTGAACTGCTCCCTGCACTAGACTCCTAATCCCTGAAGGAGATGATCAGATTTTGCACGGAAGCTGGGACGAAGCAACCTGAAAACGGACCACTACTGCTCTATTGGTCCAGGCAGCAGATGGAAGCAGACAAGTTTCAAGAAGTTATCGAATAGGTAATGCGATCGTTACCCGCGCATCACGGAGGAAGGAGAGCAAGAAAAAAGGAGGGGCTTCCAACTTCTGGTCGCCCCTGGACTGCACCCTTCTGCCTTCAGGAGCACGTTGGCTCTGTCAGCTTTTCAAAAAGTCAAACAGCTGTTGGGAGAGAACGTTTTTCTTGGTTTTGTTTTCCAAGACACGACCGACCCCAGAGCTGTCTGAGAAGAGCCTGGACGCCAGAGGGGCTGGACCCGGAAGGCAAAGGCGCAGCACAGCACCTCTGGGGTCTCGGGCACAGGAGCTCCCACCCCTCCCGGCACCTGCGGACCGTTTCTTTTTTTAACTTGCCACACCCAGTGCCCCCCATCCTCCCGAGGGCCGGGTGCTGAGCCTCCTCGGAGAGGCGGGCGCCGGCCCCACCCTGCGAAGGGGAGACTCACCTGCTCGCGTGGCCGCCGCAGGCAGGCAGGCAGGCAAGGAGAGGCCGGGGCGGCCGGACGGGCTACGCAGGAGACGGGGCGCCGCGAGGGGCCGCGCTTGGGGAGAGGCTGCGGGCGGCCGCCGGGGTACAGTCTGCTAGGTGGCCGCTGCCCAGCGCCTAGCCGCCACGCCCTCGACGCCCGCGGGAGCGACCGCCTCCGCCTGGGCGCGAGCCGCGTCCTGGAGAGCGAGGCCGTCGGCGTCGCGCGCGCGCGCGCCCAGCCCCGCGCGGCTCCGCCCCGCCCCCACTCCCACCTCCGGCGAGCGCGCGCGGCGCAGGCGCCCGGTGTCGACCGCCCGGCGGGGGCGCGCGGGGCCCAGTAGCCGGCAGGAAGCGGCCCCGCCCTTCGCGTGCGGCCTTGGGGCCGGGGCGGGAGCCTGGCTGCACGCTCGCACTTGACCTGCGTCCGGGTTTTCTTGTTACGCGCAGGTGAGGGGCTTGGGCGGTCTAGCTGGGGAGGGGGCTTTAGGTGCCCCCGACGGCGGGACCTTTGGCGATCTTCTGGTCTTGCACCGTGACCAGAAATGACTTATCTCCTTTTCTTGCTTGGTCCCATTCAGTCGGTGGCAAGAATAGTTAGTAGGAATATAATGAACATTTACTGAGGGCTAGTTACTACGTACACTGCAACGCGTGCTTTGCAGGATTTACCTCATTTAACCTCACAACCAGCGAACCGAATATTATTATCCTCCTTTTATAGATGAAGAGGGCTTCCATGTGCTTAATTGCCCAAGGCGAGACAGCTAGTTAGGTGGTTGAGCTATAGGTTGCGTCCGGGTGCTGACTCCTTGTCCTGGGCTCTGAACCACGGTGGGCTTCTGCTGCAGCCGCCGCCTCCTCCTACCCGCCCTCCACCTCCTCTTCATCGTATGTACAATCCTAATAATATTTACATTTCTCATGTTTTATTCCCCGTTTGCAAAACACTTTTCACCGCACAGTCTTGCTTGATTCTCTCAGAAGCCTCTATTTCTTTTACAAATAGAAAGACCAAGGGCCTAAGCTGTTCAATGAGTTGTCCAAAGTTACTGTGGTAGGCTTCCTTTGTCAGGTTATTTAAAAAGAAAAAAAAAATTTTTTTTCCCGAGGCGTCTGAGCCAAGCTTGGAAGGGAGCCTGTGTTCACAGAGAGGGAAACAGAGGCACAGAACAGGAAAGGAATTTGACTTAAGGGTGTGCAGTTAGAGGAAAATCAGCTCTGATCTCCCACATAGTCCCCTCTGAGGCAAAGTGAAGCAAATTGAAGGTCAAAATCAAGGAAGCAGTGCACTTAGCCCCTGGGTCATGGGACAGGAAGAAGGATTAAAGTGTGTAGAATACATCTAATCTCTGTTAGATTTAAACTAAGGAAACAGGATTGCATTATGGTCCCAGTCATTCTTTAACAATTGACCTGGCACCATCACAGAGATATGTCCAACGGATCACCCCTCTGGCTTCCTGTTCATTGCTTGTGTTTTTTCTGTTGCTTCCAACCCTACTGCCCCTTGCTCCCCACCAAGTTCTCCCTTTCATTCACTTAACAAATATTTATAGAGAGCCACTTCATGCGTTAAGGTCACCCTAAGAACCGCAGTTATTTTTCTTCTCTAAATTTCTCAAACACAGCAACTTCAGCAAAAATTGAGTTTTTAGGTCAAATGAATTTGGAAATTGCTGCATTCGGTACCCCTGCATGGGGATCCATTAATGCATCTTAACACAGAAATGGCTCTGAGAGGTCCTAAAGTAAAAAAGACTGGTTTAGCCTTGTTTAACTCAGGGTTTAGGCCTTGTGCTGGGTACTAGGCTTACAGGGGTAAGGGCCACGCAAATCTACCTTCAGGAGCTCACAGACAGGGGAGACAGATAAGCAAACAACTAACTATGACACAACTTTATATGTACACTGATAGAGGCATTTGCAAAGTGCTGACAAAACAGAGGAAGAATCGAGCAATTCTACCTGGAAAACTGAGGGAAGGCTTTGCATTAAGAGGATATTTGAGTAGGATTTTTCTAGGTGGAGAATATGGAAAAGGACATTCCATAGAAATAATGGCATATTTAGAGATATAAAGGTATGCCTTTATGTTGGTCTTTGGGATAAGTATTAAATATTATTCAAGAGTTTTTTTTTGTTTTTGTTTGCATGCAATATATCACTCAAACTGGATTAAACAGCAAATGGAATTCATTACCTCATATAATGCAGAAAAGCTGTGGGCTTCAAGCATGGCTGGATCTAAGGGCTTAAAAGTATGACATCAAGATTTGATCTCCATTTCTTAACTCTGTTTTCCTTTGTGTTGACTTCTTTCTCAGGCTGCCTTTCCCCCATGAGATAGCAGAATGGCTGCTAACAACTTCACATCATATCCTTACCATTAGAGAGTTTCTTTAATTCAGTGCTGTCAACAGAAGTCCCAGGACTGCATCTTGTTGGTCTAACTTGGGTTACTTGTGCATCATTAAGCCACTCTCTTCAGAAGGGGCCTGGACTATTCTGATAGCCCAGACCTGGGTCATGTGCTAACCTCTAGAGCTAAGGTGTGGTCAGTAGCTCTTAAATCTCATGGACTGAGAATTGGGGAAAGATGACTTCCTGTGTGACCAAAAATTTTCTCTTGGTCCCTTTATCTACTCTACATTTTTTTCTTCCTGATTTGTGCCTTAGGAGATACCAGCATGGACTGCTTCAGTGGGTCCCTAATTCTCTGGCTTACAGTTGAATTTATCCATAGAAGACACTGGAAGTGTGCAGAGGATTGGAGGAGGATGAAGTTAGGCCCCTTTCACAGGCCCTTTCCCTTCTGGGTCACTGCATGTTGGCCACATACCTCTGCTGAGTCTTCTTTCTAGTGCCCCTCTTCATACAGGTCTCTCCTGGCTCTGGTAGAGTCTCCCTTCTCTTGGCCTAGAGGTGGTAGTAGCCCCCTACTGCTGGCAGCCCCAGAGTTTCATCCTATCATTCCTTCTTGTTTCCCTCAACCCTGCCCACACGTTTGTATATAACCTTTACGAAACTCAACTCAGATTAACCTTCTGCGGGAACACTGACGGTTACATTCACCAAAGGTAATTCAAGTTTTTATTACTGAAAGGGAAATGAGTAAAGAGCAGGCAACAGGTGATAAGATAGCAATACTGATTTGGTAGAGCTATTACAATAAGGCAGACCAGAGATGACAGTGGCTTGGACAAGGGTTATAGGAAAGGAAGTGGTGAAAAATAGTATGTTCCTGGTGAAATTTAAAGGCAAAGTTAACAAAAGTTACTGATGAATTATATGTAAGTTATGAGCATGCGAGAGGAGTTGGGATAGAAGCAGCTGGAAGACACAGGTCTGGAGCTTAGGAGTGGGCTCAAACCAAGCATAGTGATTTTGGAAGGAGGTGTGCGGGGTAGTTGAAATCATTAGCTCAGGTGAGATGACCCCGGAGGAGCAGGTGGAAAAGAAACACAAAAAGGGCAAAGGGCTGAATCCAGAACAACATCCGTCTTTACGTGATGGGCAGAGGAAGAGGTGCCATCTTGTATCTATCAACTAGGTTGTGAGCAACTTAAGAACAAGAATGGAATCTTCCACATCTTCCCTCTTACATTGTGCCCACAGTGTATAATAAGTGCTTGTTATGAATGAACTTCACGTAGTTTTACATTTCTAACACTCCCTCCCTCTCCTCCTCATCATTGTGAGGTTTGAGTTACAGGCAGAGAAAAAAAGAGAAAGAAATTGATCCCTTGTGACTCAATCCATTGAAACCTATGCCAAGGTTGATAAGCATTTTTGCTGTCCTGAAAAACTCAAGTAGAACCCATCAGATAAGGCTACAGATCCTGAGTAGCTCATCTCTTACCTTGGAGGAGAATTTCCAGACAGATGATTTCATTTTAGATTTTGTTATTCTTACCTGAGTAGACTTAAAAGTCAATACTTTAAAAAGTTCTTATTAGGTTTGTGCTATGGAATTAATAGAAATGATAAAAGATCTCCATCTCACACTCCAGTGTTGCTGGTGGAATGTAAAAGGAGACAACCAATTTTTGGGAACTTTTGCCAGTTTTTCAAGCTAAGTGTACATCTACCCTGTGACTCGGAAATTCAACTCCTAGTTATATATTCACAAAAAATGTCAGCAGATAACCCCCCAAAGGGGGAGGGGTTGTACAAGAATGCTTTTTAACATCTTTATTCATTCAGAATATGCACAAACTGGGAATATTATAAATGTTCATCAAAAGAAGAATGGATAAGCAAACTATGGTATATTCCAACAATGGAATACTACACAGCCATAAAAAGAATAAACTACTGATACACATAACAGCATAAATAAATCTCAAAAAATTGTTGGGCAAAAAGAAGGCAGACACCAAAGAGTAATAGATGTATGATTCCATTTACATGAGGTTAAATAAAAGGCCAAACTAATCTATGGTGATCAGCATCAGAATAGTGGTTGCATCTGAAGGATGGAGATTGATTGGAAAGGGGTACAAAAGAACATTCAGGGAACATTCACATTTATTGGATTTCTACTATTTGCCCAGCACTGTTCTAGGCATTGAGAAGACAGTGGTGAACAAAACAGACCATGTCCCTGCTTTTATACAGATCTAAGTTCTTTTCATTGGCTGCGTAGCATCAGTGCACTTTAAATAGAAAAAAGTGGCCTTTCTTTAAATATAATCAATGACAAGTCTGAGGAACTTTCTTCTCCATTTCTTTAGTTGCTGGTGGGAAGGCAGCAAAATACAATGGAAAGAGCATGGGCTTCAGGAAGTCAGCTCCACCATCACTGGTGGTTTGATCTTCGAGCGGTTTCTTTAAACCCACCGAACCTCACTTTTCCAGTCTGTTGAATGACAGTGATGATATCTGCGTTGCAGGGTTGTTTTCTAAAGAGCTAGACACATTACAGATGCTCAGTAAACATTAGTTGGTTTATTATCAGTTTACAAGTAAATGTTATTCAAGGCAGCAGTGTGTTACCTCCCTTGCAGCTAGGCATAAATTAATTTTGCCCAGTGAGATATGAGCAAAAGGAAGCTGACTTAGCTGGGAGAGGTACCCTGTGCACTTCTACTGTTCCTCTTTCTTCTAGCCTGCAATATGAATATGATAGCTGGAGCTCCAGCAGCCATTTTGGACCAGGAGGTAACCTTGAAGATGGAAGCCACATGCTGGGGTGGTGGATCCAAAGGATGTGGATCCCGGATCCTTTGTGACACTGGAGCTGCCATACCAGCCCTGGGTTGCCTGTATCCAGACTGCCTTTACCTGGGAGAGAAGTATTCTTCTATACTGTTAGGTGTCTGTTGCAGCCAAACCTAATCCCAAATGATATACCTTGTGAGTGACCCACAGTTCCCTATACTACTTTTTTTTTTTTTTTTTTTTGCAGTACGCGGGCCTCTCACTGTTGTGGCCTCTCCCGTTGCAGAGCACAGGCTCCAGATGCGCAGGCTCAGCGGCCATGGCTCACGGGCCCAGCCGCTCCGCGGCATGTGGGATCTTCCTGGACCAGGGCACAAACCCATGTCCCCTGCATCAGCAGGCAGACTCTCAACCACTGCACCACCAGGGACGCTCTCCCTATACTACTTTTCATGGCATCTATCACAGTTGTATTTAAGAGAATAATTATGCAGTTACTGATTTAATGGCCTAAGTCCATTACTAGAATATTAGTTTCATGGGGGCAGGGAGTAGTCTGTTCACTGATAAATCCCCAGCTCCTATAACAATATCTGGTTCTGGCATATAGTAGGTGCTCAATAAATATGGAAGAGAGAAAGGGAGGGAGGAAACAGAGCTGCTTCTGATCGTGAGAGAGATCACCTCATGAGAGAACACACACTGAGAAAGGAAGAGGCCTGAAGATGGAAGCCTGCCTGCCTGCCTGCCAATTGGTCTCTGTCTCTGTCTCTCTGTCTCAAAGGCTCATAGAACCCAGGCATATTAGATATTTAAATTCACAGCCTGCCACACACTCTAGATCTCCTATGGGATTTGCCTTGTAGATGACACCTTTTCCTGAAGAGGCTTTAATTACCCAGCCTCCCTGGTAACACCCTCATTTATCGCCTCTTCCTGGAAAATCAGTCATTCCCCAAAGAAGAGAGTTACAACATGATCCAAGAGCCGGCTGGGAAGGGGGGAAGCTTCTTACCAGCACCATTGGTTGGGAGATGAGTGATATCGATTTTTTATACTTAAAATTTCTCATTATAAAAACTAGACTTGGGGCTTCCCTGGTGGCGCAGTGGTTGGGAGTCCGCCTGCCGATGCAGGGGACGCGGGTTCGGCCCTGGTCTGGGAAGATCCCACATGCCGCAGAGCGGCTGGGCCTGTGAGCCATGGCCGCTGAGCCTGCGCGTCCGGAGCCTGTGCTCCGCAACGGGAGAGGCCACAACAGTGAGAGGCCCGCGTACCGCCAAAAAAAAAAAAAAAAAAAAAAAAAAAAAAAAAAAAAACACCTAGGTTTTTATGGATAATTTGAAAACAAAAGGATAAATAAGAAAATTAAAATCACTTATAACTCCATGATCTAGAGATTATTCAATATTTTGGTATATTTCCTTTCAATCTTTTTTGTAAGATGAGGTATATCAGTGCCTTCTGAAGCCTGGATGCTGTGTAAGATTTCATCCAGCTATGTTCCTCTAAATTACGAAGAATCAGTCCTATTTGCCTGCAGACTCAGAGGCTGCAGAATTCACTGCAGATGGGCTCAAGAGCAGCAGGGCTACTCCACGCTGGAAGGAGCTGCTCTTTAAATGTTGCATTTCTTGAATTTGTTAGGAGGAGATATTATTTCCTGATAAGTTTGAGCTGCAGATGGATAGAGGATAATAAGAGCTAGATGACCATCATCAGGAGAGGAGGTGGGGCACAGAAAATAAGGGAAGAAAATGGAACATTAAAAATAGGCAGCTGCGTGAATAGCCCAGGAATTCAAATTATCTTGATTTTTCTTGAGTATCAGGGTTTGATCAGGAGACAGAAGTCACACTAGTGATTTGAACAGAAAGAATTTAATATAAAGAATTGTTACTTACATATAAAGTTATTCACTAGTAACTAAACAGGTAAAAAAAAGGGATCACAGAGGTAGCAACTGCAGGAAGCAGTTTCCCATTCCTAGGATGAAAGGAACCAACGGAAGAGGTTTAATTATTAAAACTTAGAAGATAAGAGGATATACAGCCATAAAAAGGAATGAAGCACAGATATGTGCTACAACTTCGATGAACTGTGAAAACATTATGCTAAGTGAAAGAAACCAGTCACACTAGTCCACATATTGCACAATTCCATTCATGTCAAAGTCCAAAACAGAGAAATCTACAGAGACAGAAGATAGCTTAGAGGCTGCCAGTGGCTGGGAGGGTGGGGATAGGGAGTATAGGAAATATGGGCAGGGGGGGTGTGATAGCTACAGGGTACAGGTTTTTCTTTTTTATTGTGGTAAAATATGTGTAACACAAAATATACTATTTTAACCATTTTTAAGTACACAGTTTAGTGACATTAAGTACATTTGCACTGATGTGCAACCATCACCACCATCCATCTCCAGAACATTTTTCATCTTTCCAAATTGAATCTCTCTACCCAGTCAACTCCCCACCACTCTCCCCCCATTCCTGGCAGCCACCATTCCCTGCTTTCTGTCTCTATGAATCTGACTACTCTAAGTACCTCATGTAAGTGGAATCATACAGTATTTGTCCTCTTGTGTCTGCCTTATTTCACTTAGCATAATGTTTTCCAGTTTGATCTATATTGCAGGATATGTCAGAATGTCCTTCCTTTTAAGGCTGAATAATATTCTGTTGTATGTATACACCACATTTTATTTATCCACCTGTCAAAGGACACTTGAGTTGATTCCATCTTTTGGCTATTATGAATAATGCTGCTGTGAACGTGGGTATTCAAATATCTGTTTGAGTCCCTGCTTTCCATTCTTTTTTGTATATACCCAGAAGTGGCATTTCTGGATCATATGGTAACTCTATTTTTAAAATTTTGAGAAATCACCATACTGTTTTCCATACTGGCTGCATCATTTTACATTCCCACTAGCAGTGCACGGGGTTCTAGTTTCTCCATATCCTCACCAACACCTGTTATTTTCTTTTTTTCTTCTTTTGGAGCAGATAAAGGTTTATTTCAGGGCCAAGAAAGGAAAACAGACAGCTTATGGTCAAAAGACCCAAGTTCCCCAATGGCTTTCAGGGGAACTTTTTTTTTTTTTTTTTTTGCGGTACGCGGGCCTCTCACTGTTGTGGCCTCTCCCGTTGCGGAGCACAGGCTCCGGATGCGCAGGCTCAGCGGCCATGGCTCACGGGCCCAGCCGCTCTGCGGCGTGTGGGATCTTCCCAGACCGGGTCACGAACCCGCGTACCCTGCATCGGCAGGCGGACTCTCAACCACTGCGCCACCAGGGAAGCCCTCAGGGGAACATTTTTAAAGGCAACATTTGCGGGAGGAAGGCTGAAGGATTCATGACTTTCTTCTCATTGATTGGTTGTGAAGTAACAGTGTGGTGTTTTAGGAATCTTAATCATCAACCTTCTGGTTCTGAACAGTCTGGGGTCTAGTGCTTGTGCTCAGCAGGTAGTTGCCATCCTCCACGTGCGTATGGGGGTCTTAGTTCCCGTAGAACAACTGGTTTCAGGACTTAACTGAAGCTCAGGTTCTCGATGTCTCATCGCAGAAAGAATTCAGTGAGAGACAAAGTGATAGCTAAGAAGTGGATTTATTTAGAGAGAAACACTCCGCAGACAGAGTGTGGGCCATCTCAGAAGGTGAGAAAGTCCACCTATTGTTTTCTTTTTAGGGTTTCTTTTAGAGGTGATGAAAATGTTCTAAAATTAATGGTGGTGATGGTTGCACATACCCATGGATATACTAAGAAACATTGAATTGTACAGTTTAGATGAGTGAATTGTATGGTATGTGAATTATGTCAATAAGGACGTTAAATGTGTAAGAGGAGGGCACAGCAGGCCCGGGCCCCAGACCTCTGAGGAGGGGGTGCTGATGTCTCTGAGGGGTTGCTATGAAGTTGGTTGTCCAAGTGCTGGAAAGAACTGCAAAACCAGATTCAGCTGCTGCTGCGCTAGAGTGAAGCAGTGTTGCAGAGTGATGTACTTTCGAACAGGAAATAGGAAGGAGTAAGTCCTTCTTCCTCGTGCAGCCTCACTGTTTCCCTCACCGGGAGCAGCTGGCAAAGCAGAAAGGCGGTTTCAGCCCCGGCACCCCAAAGCCATCCGCTGGAAGTGTGGGTTTAGAACTGAGAGAAAATCTTAATGACAGGCTGTCTTTTTTTTTTTTTTTTTTTTTGGTACGCGGGCTTCTCACCGTTGTGGCCTCTCCCGTTGTGCTCCGGACGCGCAGACTCAGCAGCCATGGCTCACGGGCCCAGCCGCTCCGCGGCAAGTGGGATCTTCCCGGACCGGGGCACGAACCCGTGTCCCCTGCATCTACAGGCGGACTCGCAACCACTGCGCCACCAGGGAAGCCCATGACATGCTGTCTTAATCAGCTTGGGTTGCTATAACAAAATACCATAACCTGGGTGGCTTATCAACAACAGACATTTATTTCTCAGTTCTGGAGGGTGGAAGTCCAAGATCACGATCAGGTTCTGGTGAGTGCCTTCTTCCTGGTTTACAGATGTCTTCTTGTGTATCCTCACATGGCAGAGAGAGAGAGCAAGCCAGCTCTCTGGCCTCTTCTTTTTTTGTTGTTGTTAGTTTCTGGTGTGCAGTGAAATGATTCAGTTATACATATTCTTTTCCATTATAGGTTATTACAAGATATTGAATATAGTTCCCTGTGCTATACAGTAGGACCTTGTTGTTTATCTATTTTATATTCAGTCATTTGTATCTGCTAATCCCAAACTCCTAATTTATCTCTCCATACTCCCTTTTCCCTTTGGTAATCATAAGTTTGTTTTCCATGTCTGTGAGTCTGTTTCTGTTTTGTAAATAAGTTCATTTGTATATTTTAGATTCCACATATAAGTGATATCACGTGGTATTTGTCTATTGTTCTTATTTCACTTAGTATGATAATCTCTAGGTTCATCCACATTGCTGCAAATGGCATTATTTTATTCTTTAATATGCTTGAGTAGTATTCTATTGTATGTATATACCACATCTTTACCCATTCATCTGTAGATGGACATTTAGTTTGCTTCCATGTCTTGGCTATTGTAAATAGTGCTGCTATGAACATTGGGGTGCGTGTATTTTTTCGAAGTATGGTTTTCTCTGGATATATGACCAAGAGTGGGGTTGCTGGGTCATATAGTAACTCTATTTTTAGTTTTTTAAAAAATATTTATTTTATTTTACTTTTTATTAATTTTAATATTTTATTTATTTAGTTATTTGGCTGCATCGGGTCTTAGTTGCAGCATGTGGGATCTTTCGTTGCGGCACATGGGCTTCTCTTTAGTTGAGGTGCATGGGCTCTAGAGCGTGCGGGCTTAGTTGCCCTGCGGCATATGGGATCTTAGTTTCTTGACCAGGGATCGAACTCACGTCCCCTGCATTGGAAGGCAAATTCTCTACCACTGGACCACCAGAGAAGTCCCTATTTTTAGTTTTTTAAGGAACCTACATACTGTTTTCCATAGTGGCTGCACCAATTTACATTCCCACCAACAGTGCAGGAGGGTTCCCTTTTCTCCACATCCTCTCCAGCATTTATTATCTGTAGACTTTTTAATGACAGCCATTCTGACCAGTGTGAGATGGTACCTCATTGTAGTTTTGATTTGCATTTCTCTAATGATTAGTGATGTTGAGCATTCTTTCATGTGTTTGTTGGCCATCTGTGTGTCCTCTTTGGAGAAATGTCTATTTAGATCTTCTGCCCACGTTTTGATTGGGTTGTGTGTTTTTTTTTTTAATTAATTAATTAATTAATTAATTAATTTATGGCTGTGTTGGGTCTTTGTTGCTGTGTGCAGGCTTTCTCTAGTTGTGGTGAGCGGGGGCTACTCTTTGTTGTGGTGCGAGGGCTTCTCATTGTCGTGGCTTCTCTTGTTGCGGAGCACGGGCTCTAGGTGCACGGGCTTCAGTAGTTGTGGCACATAGGCTCAGTAGTTGTGGCTTGCAGGCTCTAGAGCTCCGGCTCAGTACTTGTGGCGCACGGGCTTAGTTGCTCCGTGGCATGTGGGATCTTCCCCGGCCAGGGCTCGAACCTGTTTCCCTTGCATTGGCAGGCAGATTCTTAACTGCTATGCCACCAGGGAGGCCCTGTTTGTTTGTTTTGTTATTTAGCTGTATGAGCTGTTTATATATTTTGGAAATTAAGCCCTTGTCAGTTGTATTGTTCGCAAATATCTTCTCCCAGTCTGTAGATTGTCTTTTTGTTTTGTTTATGGTTTCCTTTGCTGTGCAAAAGCTTGTAAGTTTGATTAGGTCCCATTTGCTTATTTTTGCTTTTATTTATTATTGCTTTGGGAGACTGAACTAAGAAAACATTGCTATGATTTATGTCAGAGAATGTTTTGCCTGTGTTCTCTTCTAGGAGTTTTATGGTGTTCTGTCTCATATTTAAGTCTTTAAGCCATTTTGAGTTTATTTTTGTGTATGGTGTGAGGGTGTGTTCTAACTTCATTAATTTACATGTGGCTGTCCAGCTTTTCCAACACCACTTGCCAAAGAGATTATCTTTTCTCCATTGTATATTCTTGCCTTCTTTGTCAAAGATTAATTGACCATAGGTGTATGGGTCTATTTCTGGGCTCTTTTTTCTGTTCCATTGATCCATATGTCTGTTTTTGTGCCAATACCATGCTGTTTTGATTACTGTAGCTTTGTAGTATTGTCTGAAGTCTGGGAGTGTTATGCCTCCAGCCTTGTTCTTTTTCTTCAGGATTGCTTTGGCAATTCTGGGTCTCTTATGGCTCCATGTAAATTTTAGGATTATTTGTTCTATCGATAGTTCTGTGAAAAATTTCATGGGTAATTTGATAGGGAGCACATTAAATCTGAAGATTGCTTTAGGTAGTATGGCCATTTTAGCAATATTAATTCTTCCAGTGCAAGAGCATGGGATATCTTTCCACTTCAACTTCTTTTATCAGTGTTTTATAGTTCTCAGTGTATAAGTATTTCACCTACTTGGTCAGGTTTATTCCTAAGTATTTTATTCTTTTTTGATGTGATTTTAAAAAGGATTTTTCTGATGTTTCATTGTTAATATAAAGAAACACAACAGATTTCTGCATGTTAATCTTGTATTTTGCTACCTTGCTGAATTTGTTTGTCAGTCCTAGTAGTTTTTGTGTGGAGTCTTTAGTGGTTTCCATTTATAGTATCATGTCATCTGCACATAATGACAATTTTACCTCTTCCCTTCCAAGTTGAATAACTTTTATTTCTTTTTCTTGTCTGATTGCTCTGACTAGGACTTCCAATATCATGTTGAATAGAAGTGGTGAGAGTGGGTATCCTTGTCTTGTTCCAGATTTTAGTGGGAAAGCTTTCCACTTTTCACCATTGAGTATTATGTTGGCTGTAGTTTTGTCATAAATAGCTTTTATTATGTTGAGATATTTTCCCGCTGTACCCACTTTGGTAATGTTTTTCCTTTTTTTTATTATGAATGAACGTTGAATTTTATCAAATGCCTTTTCTGCATCTACTGAGATGATCATGTGTTTTAGTCATTTCCTTTGTTGATGTGGTGTATCACATTGATTGATTTGTGTATGTTGAACCATGCTTATGACCCTGGGATGAACCCAACTTGATTGTGGTCTATGATCTTTTTTATGTGTTGTTGGATTTGGCTTGCTAGTATTTTATTGAGAATTTTTGCATCTATGTTCATGAAAGACATTGGCCTGTAATTTTCTTTTTTGGTAGTATCTTTGTCTGGTTTTGGTAGTATCTTTATCAGGGTGGTGGCTTCATAGAATGACTTCGGGAGTGTTACCTCCTCTTCAGTCTTTTGCAAGAGTTTGAGAAGGATCAGTATAAGTTCTTCTTTGTATGTTTTGGTAGAATTCCTCAGTGAAGCCATCAGTCCTGGACTTTTGTTTGCAGGGAATTTTTTTTTTTATTATAGATTCTATTTTACTTCTAGTGATCGGTCTGATCAAACTATTTATTTCTTCTTGATTCAGTTTTGGTGGGCTGTAGGTTTCTAGAAACTTGTCCATTTCTTCTAGGTTGTCCAATTTGTTGGCATCGCCTCTTCTTATAAGGGCACTAATCCCATTCATGACAGCTCTGCCCTCATGACCTAATTACCTCCCAAAGGCCCCGCCTCCAAATATCATCACATTGGGATTAGGGTCTCAGTACCTGAATTTGGGGGCCACACAAACATTCAGTCCATTGCATTTGCATACCTTGGCAACTGGAAGATTTTATCCTTCGGTATGACTGAGACTAGCTTTGTAGTTTCAGAAACTATGTATGCAAGGGCATCTTCAAAAAGATACCCACAAGCTTGGTGATAAGGTTAAACTTGTAAAAATCCATTCATGAGTAGATGAGATACATGTCTATTCAAAAGGCCTCCCAAAGGTGGCCAAGCCCCAAATGCAATGCAAGAAGCCAAAATCTAAGCACCTAGCTCTTTGACTTTGGCCTGTGGCTCTGTGCCTCTACTTATACTGCTCCCTAGCTTAAAGGAAAATAATAACAGTAGCTAATGTTATTGAGACGTCACTTAGTACCAGGCATTGTTCTATATTACATCCTTACAACAAACTGCAAGGGAGGCAGTATTACCATGCCGATTTTACAGATGAGGAAACTGAGGTTTGGAGGGGTTATGTACTTTCCTAAGGTTTCAGAGAAAGAAAGTTCCAGAGCCTGTACTCTTAGCCTTGATACTGTGCTGCCTCCCTGTGTCCTGCTCTGTGCTTCTCTTAGCTATTATTGGACAGGCCATATGATCTTCCTTCAGTCAGGGAGCAATATCACCAGAGATCTAGAAGACACTAAAAAAAACCCACCTAAATGACCAGACCAGAGATCATGTGCTCAGTTGTACTACAATGTGTGTGGCCACTGAGTGGTTTTCAAATGCTACCAGCATTCATCTTGATGTTGCCAGTGTCTAAAGGATCAGGCTGAGTTGCCTCAGTTCTGGGAGGGACCAGTGAGTTGGGCTTTTTTTTGACAAAGCCAAATTCTTGAGGAAAGACTTGTTCTTTCAGGGCTCAGTGGGATTAGTCAGGTCTGGGTTCTCAGGTGCTCAGAGAAACCTGGTGGAGGAGAAAGGGGATGGGCAGCTAGCCCCATGGTGTGGAGGCCTACCTGGAACCAGATGAGAGTCCTGCTTGTGAAGGGTTCCTGAGGTTCTGTTTGGACCTGTGGGCTCAAAAGAAGCTATTTCCAGGGGCTGCTGAAGGCCTGACCCATGCTTTGGAGGGGGAGGCCCACGGTAAGGACCAGAGAGGGTAGGGGGAGTATATATCAGTGGGAGGTCACCAGCAGGGGGCAGCTGACCCAGCTCAGTGATGGTCTCAAAGCAGCTGGTAGAGCAGAGGTCATGGCAAGAGGAGTAATTAAGAAAGGAAAACCCAAGAGATGTTACAGAGCACACAGTACACTTGAAATGTTTCCTGAGACTCTCTCAAAAAAGCAGAAGTTGGGGCTGGGGAAGAGAATGTCACACTGAAGTGGTTAATTTCCAGCTATTAGAAGCTTGTGCTATAATAATCTGGGTATAAAAAGGAAAAGTATTATTAGCCAAAGTCATGGTCTGGTGAGGCCTGGGTTGAATGGGTTACAGTTGAAGTGTAAATTAGATAAGCACATTTATCCAACAAATCAAGCTGTCGGCTTTAGGTGATTTGACTTGAGAGGAATTGACTCAGACACCTACCTTGCTCTTTTACTTCAAAAGTATCCCGTGTACTAAACTTACTGTGATAATCATTCCATGATGTGTGAGTTAAATCATAATGCTGTACATCTTAAACTTATACAGTGTTGTATGTCAATTATATCTTAATAAAACCGGAAGAAAAAAAAGTATCCCAGGTAACTTTGACCATTTTCTGAATTTACAGTTTTTCAGTTTTTAAAGTAGCAGCAGCGTACTGGAAATGCCCACAGAGTAGAGTTTGTTTTCTTTCTTTCTTTGAATCTTTCCTTCTTTGAATCTGTGATTCATTTCAGTCAGAATGGACACCAACACCTTTTAAGAGCAATGAAAGACATTTTCACACATTGAGGTATGGGGAAGTCATTCTGGCTTATACATAGGTTAACTTGATTTTATGCTAACACAGCCTGTTTGTGGCCTATCAAACAAACATTGTACGTCTGCTTTAATTATTAAAGAAAAGGACATATTGGCCAGAAGTAAAGTATGCCCATGTTAAAAATAAAGATTAAATGCCTCCCTTCCTGGGATGCCAATGCTAGTACTCCTTTGATGATAAGACTCCCTTCCCAGGTGCCAAGGCCATACTGACTTGCTGTGTATGTGCTTATCTGTTTGTTTGTTTGTTTTTAAAACTTGAAGGAATGTATCCCTGACTTATTTGGTTTTCTTTGTCCTGACAAGACACAAAATTGTGCTGAAAACCATGGTTCTCCAGAGCAGTTCCTCAGTTATCCGAGAGGCTGTCTCCTGGGCTGTAGTCCTCAGTTTGGCTCAAGTAAAACTCTCTTCTATTCCTATTACAGGTTGGGACCTGGGACCTGGGACCTGGGACCCTTTGCTGCAGTACTTGCACCTGGACGAATATCTCCTCGACCAGCAGAATACAAGAAACTCTAAGGAACTAAAAATAACTGCCCACATGTGCAGTTGGGGCAAAATATGAACAATGGGGTACAAAAAGGCCAAAACCCAGCTGCCACTTCTGAGGTGCCAGGAGCAAAAGCAGGGTCCTGCGCATGATCCCTACAAGGGGGTGGGCAGACCACCTAAGCTGCCCCTCTGGCCTACCCACCGATCCACCCCACCCTCACCCCATTTAAGGGACCAGCTTGTCACCCCCTCAGGGAGTGAGCAAGGACACCTGTTACATGTTTTTGCTCCCTTGTGCTGCAGCGATAAAGCCTTGCCTGAATTCCTTGTCTGGCCTCATCAATTTCTATTGATTAAAGAGTCCAAAAACCCAGATCGGTAAAAGGAGTTTGCTGTCGTTCATGAGATGAGGCCCAGATTGATCTGGATTCAGAGCAGCTTTCACACTGAGGACCTCTCAGTTTGCTACTATGAGTCCACATAAGTGGGCACCACATGGGGGTCTTGGGAAAGCCCCTAGAGAGCCAGAGCCAGCTTTCCAGGCGTGTGTGAATTGTGCACTCCTACACGACCCCACACTCAAAAGGGCCTCACATTTGGTTTAATGCTCTGCGTTTGCCATCTTGAAGTTCTTAATAATTTTATCTTTGAACATCTTTCTGTTTGTCAGCAAGGTCTGATGGGTGCCACATGCGTGTGAGCAGAGGAGTTAAAAGCATCATGTGTGTGGCTTTCTTTGCACATAGGATTCCTGATGTCCTCACCAGCCGTGCTCAAGGCAAATCCTAGGTGACCGTTAGGCCTGTGATTCAGTGGGGGCAGGGGTGGGAGTGGGGAAGGACTGACATTCTGGAGAGTCTACACTTTCCATTCCAACTGAAACTTTCTTCCAATGCAGGAAGAAGGCAACGGACAAGTATCCCCATCACGTCCTTCTTACACGTGTTACTTCCCTGTGTCAGCCTATCAGACAACCACATCTGCTGAAAATGATGACCTAGATGGAAAGGGAAAGCTCAGGCCACCCACAGCTCCTTCTCTTTTTATTTCTTTACTCATCAATAAGCTGAAGGCAGAGAATGTTGGTAGGATACGTGTATACCCATTAAGAAATGAAAACAGTTGAGTTAGTTTTGTGTAGGATTTCCATTGTTCAGGTAAGAACACAATACCTAGTCACGCACAAGCAATGAAATACGAATTGTGTCATATCAGTGATTTCCATATGAGTTAGTGCTCTTATATTTGCATTTAAAATGGGTATTGCATAAAATAAAAATGAATGGTAAAAAATGGTCCCTTTAATGGCACTTTTTCTCACTTTTTGGGCCCCTGCACTTTCGTTTTGCAGCGGGTCCTGGATGTTATGTAGCTGGCCCTGCAGTTACCCTAGTTTGGACTGAAAAGTCGCCTCCGCCTTCTCCTGAACTCCAGGTCCAGCTCAGCCCGGGCTCTGGGGCTGAGACACAGTGCCTGCTCTCCACCACACCCAGGGCCATGTCCACAGCTTCCGTCTCCCCTTCTGGGTTCTCTTGTTTCCTGCTTAGTCCTGGCCCCATGAAATTTCATCATCAGTCCCTCAATTGTATTAACCATCACACTTTATATTGTTTGCTTCGTTTTCTGACTCCTTTGTATGGAGTTTCTCTTTTTTTCATTGCTGTACTTAGCACATGACAAGTGCTCAAAACACCATTTTTTCACTTTTTATTATGAAAATTTCAAGCATATACGAAAACAGAGAGGACAATTTAATGAATCCTTGTGGACTATTGCCGGCTTTGACTACACTATCCTGCCATTCTTGTTTCACCTCAACAATTTTAATCTTTCTCTTTCATTGTTGGATTTCTTCAAATGCCTTGTAATTCTCGGTGGACAATTCCCACTTATGAATGAGGAGCTATATTGCTTCCTGCAGAGAGTTGGGTGGGTTTCCTTCGCAGTTGGGTGGGTTTCCTTCGCAGTCGTGTGGGTTTGTTTATTCAAAGGCTTACGGTCCCCTCTGTGGGAGGGGTAATTTTTGTCTCTGAGGAAGTGAACAGGGTCTCTCCATCAGCTTCCCCTTCAGGTGTGTGAGTGTGGAGCCGGCAGGCTGCCTGGGGACGCAGGCAAAAATAAGCAAGACTGACTCTAGGGGTAGGGAGCTTCAGTGTCTATCATGCCTGCACAGGGCTGTCTTTCCTTATTTGTCCTCCTGGTTATTCTAGAGGTCCATTCATTTCTTCAGCTTCATCTTGACCCCGCACCCCCACCACAGTATCCTTACTGTGGGCCCTCTACAGCCAAATCACTTCCACTGTTTAGAGTAATTCTTAGGGCTTCAACTGGGGCATAGCTGCTCTGTGCCTGTCGGCACAGCAATCCCTCGGATTGCTGCCCAGAGCACTCTTGTTCTTGATACCTACTGACTTTAAGCCCAAAGCCGTTCTGGGATGGAGAGGAAGTGAATGCGTGTGCTTAGGCTCCATATTGAATGGGAAACTCTAACAAATATTTTTGGCATAATTAAATTTTTTTTCTCCCACTTAAGTTCAGAGAGTGTGGCTTCTTCATCTGTGGTCTCCAGGGCTTATCCAGAGGCTCGTGGGCCTGGGTCCCAGTTTTCCAGGGTCTTCCTCCTAGCTCTGAGGCAGAGCATCAGCCTCCGTTTCAGCTCCTCTGAGTTTCAGCTCCGGGGCGCC
This sequence comes from Mesoplodon densirostris, assembly GCF_025265405.1. Taxonomy (NCBI): domain Eukaryota; kingdom Metazoa; phylum Chordata; class Mammalia; order Artiodactyla; family Ziphiidae; genus Mesoplodon; species Mesoplodon densirostris. Next base: position 20,049,688 of record NC_082662.1, on the reverse strand, counting down.
TCCTCCAGGCATCTAAGTTGTAATCATTCCAACCTCTTCCTTTATTCCCCCCAGCCTTCGGGGTGGGAGCTGCGTCTTATCTGTAGGATACTTAGCGGTCTCTCTGTACCCTTTCAGTTGCCTAGTGAAGAACTTCATTCCTAGTTACCAATTCTTTATATTAAAATTTCTGTTCCAAAAACTGGCATGGTTTCTGTCTCCTGACTGGACCCTGATTGATACAATAGTTGCCTAAAATACCATATACTCAGTGTACCAAAGGAACGAAAGATGTCTTGGCCCAGGGCAACGGTGAAGGTTGAAAGCTAATGCTCTTGTGCTCCTCCAGACTCAGAGAAAGTTGCATTTTATGCTTAAAAATGAACAAAGAATGTAAAGGTACAAAAGTATCGTCTATTGACATATCGAGGATGGGATTTAAAAAAAAAAATACAGGCTTTGGAATCAGTTATATCTGGGTTTGAATCCAGGCGCTGCGGCTTACACACCCAAATGACTGAATTTCTTTGAGCCTCAGTTTCTGTATTTGTAAAAGGGGTTGAACAGGTTCCTTGCAGGGCTGTTGAGAGAATGCAATGCGATAATGGACGTAAAGTGCTTAGCACAGGGCCTGGCACAGAGTTAAAACTCAATGAATGGGGTGGATGTAGGCTGTAGGATGTAGCAGGACTCAGTGATGCAGTGGAAAGGGGACGGACTAGATCTCATAAGATGGTTCTAGTCCTGTGTCTACAGCTAACTAGCCCCCCTTTCCTCACAAGTAATACCAAGTTTGAGCTGCATCAAACCAAGTTAGGTTCCCTAATGCTGGTTTCATCTTACAGGCCTGCAAGAAAATGAGGCAAATAATGAGACTGTCTTAAATTTTTCATAAAGCTAAATTATTCAGTTTCAAGGATTATCCTTTGTTGTGAGATTTTGCCCTACTATTTGGGTGTTGATGTCCTGTTTAATGAAATGATAGTATAGTAGGGTATTTTTTCCCATGTTCTCACTGGACAGATGGGATGAGGGAATTCTCTGGGGTCTCTTTTATAAGGGCACTAATCCCATTCATGAGGGTTCCAACCTCATGTTCTAATTACCTCCCCAAAACCCCACCTCCAAAAACCATCACACTGGGGATTAGATTTCAACATGTGAACTGGGGGCAGGCGGGCATTCTGTTCTTTAAGTCTGCATCCTTCTTTGAAACTGTACATCCTTTTAATTTGTCAGATAAAGGTGAAATCCTAATGTGTGGTGAACTTACCCCATGGAAATTCAACCACACCAGGAAAGGCAGCACAGCAGAGGGATAAAGAGCTCAGGTTTTGAAGTCAGGCAGTTCTGGGCTCAAATAGCAGTTCTGCTATTTACCAGCTATATGACCTGAGTCTCAGTTTCTTCATCTGTAAAATGGGGATAATATTAAAACTTACCTCATGGAATTGTTATAAAGGAGAATTGAGATGTACATGAAGTCTTAGTGTAGTGTGTGGCATATAATAAGTGCTTATTAAATGTATGAGTATGTATACATTATTCTGTGTGTGTGTGTATAAATAAAGATTTAGGCTCTATTCTACACCTGTCTTTGTAGATTGGAAACTTAAAATGAAGAGAGACACATTCGCTTAGAATTACTTAAGAAAAATCACAAGTGTTCATTATACAATTTCAAAGTGAATAAGTAAATAAATAAGTAAATAAGGAAACCATTGCTTCAGTGTCATACAGTGTCCTGATGGGATGCTGGACATAGTTCTAAGACTTTACAGCTATTAACTCACCTGATCCCCATAATAACCCTTAGGAAGTGACCGTTACTATCCCGGATTTACAGATGAGGCACAGAAAGTTTAAACAACTTGTTCAAGACAACACAGCTAATAAGTGGTAGAGCCAAGACTCAAACCTAGGCCGTGTGGCCACGAGTCTATACTCTTCACCACTGCAGGGGGAAAAAAAAGTGCTTAATTCAGCCTTAAGTGCAATCACGGGCATCTCTGGATCTGCACGGTTTCTACAGCGGCCACTAGCTATATGTGGATATTTAAGATAATTGAATTTAAATAAAACTAAAAATCCAATTCCTAGGTTGCACTCACCATGTTTAATGTGCTCAATAGCCACACGTAGATAGTGGCTGCCATTTGGGCAGCACAGGCATGGAACATTTCCATCGTTGCAGAAAGTTTCATTGGACAGCACTGTCGTAGATAACTCTGGAAAGTATTAACCAAACATAAAAGACTCAAACTCAACAGGCATCACATGGATTTTCTCTTTAATTAAATACCACTTCATAATGCTATTTGCACATAGCACACACATTTTTTTTGAAAAATAAGACATGCCATACATTAGTCACTAAATCAACAAAATGTGAGCTTCCACATAGAATATATTCTAAGGTGACTTGATTTACACAGCTTCTCAGAGAAACACACAGTAAAATTTTTTGCCTGTCAGCCAGTGTTGGACCAGATTTGGAATTCACAAGGCTGCGGGTTGGAGATTCCCCAACAGTACCTTGATGGACATCTTGTCTCCACACTGTGCCATCAAGCTGCCTCATTTCCACCAGAAAAGCAATGGAGATGTCAATCCTCCCTTGCCTACCCAGTGTTCAATTCCATCCTGCAAAACCCTCGCATGACCTGAGTCTTCATGTGATGGCATGTCAGACCTGCAGCTTCGTGGGAGGGCTGGGGGGAGGGTGGAATGGGGCTTAGGTCCCTTCAAAAGTTGCAGGCACCCATCTGTGAAGAACTGCTTTTAGTGTCTGATTAGGGACGCCAGAATCCCAGCCTTTAGAAGAGGGGAACAGAGTGGGGTGGGGAGAGGAAGCCAGAGAACAAGTGGAAAGCTGAAACCCAAGTTTGGTGACCTTGCTGTGAGAAGGGAGATGGTGGCAGGATATGTATTGTTGCCTGGAGCCATCGAGAGGGCTTGGGGACGTGAGAGCCATGAGAAAAATAAAGAGTTAGGGCTGTGAGTGGAAAGCTGATGTCCTTGTGCCCCGCCCTAACAGCAAATGCTGCTTATCTGCCACTGGCAAACCGTCCATTTACACTCAGGGACAAAGGGAGATGCCAGCCCGACAGAGTCAGAATTCTGGGGACCATGGCTCCACATCAGCCGTTCTTCCCAGGACCCAGGTGACCTACCCTGGCTTCCACTCCGCAGCCACCATGCAACTCTGCGCAACCTTCCTGTACTCAGCCTCACAGGATGGCGCTGTTGCCCCAAACCTGAAGGCAGCTCCTGGGCGGCACTGACCCCATGATCGTCAGCTGACCTGAGATTACAATGTGCTTTTATCCATTCATCACTCTTGCCTGACTTCAGGTTAAAAGACCCAACACAAAACCAAGGGAAGGGGGCTGAGTAAGGCTGGGAGCACATAAGATACCAAATGATCACCTGGGTTTGACACATTTAAATGGCCTCCCCGCTCACCTTCCCTTTATCCACTCTGCCCTCACACCCCCTCCCGGCCCACATTAGAAACATCACTGGGAAAATGTGAATAGCAGCAAAATTGGATTTTAATTCCCCTTTTGTGTTTTGTTCCTGCAGCTGTGCAGCCTGACCTTGAAAAGTGACGTTTATTACCCCTTCAGAGTCTTCCTCCAAACTGCACAGGGCCTCCTTTCCAACCAGTGCGGATCCTGCCATCCTCTTCCTCGTGAACCATCAATGGCTCCCATGTTCTCTAGGATATGTTTAAACTCCTCGGCCAGGCCTTCAAGTCCCTCCATGATTCTACCTCCACTGCTTACCTTTCCAGGCTCATTTCCCATTACCTACCCTGGCTCTTCCTTTGCCACCCGCCTCAACCCATCTCTGTGTCTTTGCAAATGCTGGCCCCTCTGCCTGGGGGTGATCACTCTACTTTCTATGCTTTGCCCAAACCTTAGCTAGATTTGCCACCCATCAATGAGTGGAGCCTAAATCATCTCCAATTCTGAATACCCAGTTCCGGGCTCAGGGCCTGACCTTTAGCAGGACCTCCATAACTGTCATTTTCTGTGGTCTGCTATTGCACTCGGCCTGCCCTGCCATAGCTGGCCAGGTATTTGTGTCTCTCACGGCTGGCTTGGAGTGCAGAAACCAGGTCTTATTACTTGTAGCCCTCACTGTCCAAATGCTTAACACATAGTAAGTGCCTCATAAATATTGTTTTGATACCTATTCTAAAGGAAAAAAAAAGTCATCGTCTGTTGCCTTCTTAGGCATGTAAGACACAATACAGAAGTGGTTAAGACAATACAGAAGTGGTTATCACAGGCAACAGACATCAGTTTTGAAGTCAAGGTACTAAATCAGTATTAAGCACAATCCATAAAGGTTAATGATCTATCAACACTGGTCTATTAACACTGTTATCTTGCCGGTTAGTTCAAGGCTGCCTAGGGAAGCAGGAAGTGTAGTTCTAAGAAGTAATCACTGGATGCAGAAATGCCATGGATCCTATGGGGATTATTCGGCCTGCCAAATGAACCCCCAAGAGGAAACAAGGAATGGTAATTCCAACTTTCCAGCAGGGGTGTGTCAGGGTTTCAGCAAACTGTCTCTCTCAGTTATTAGGCTTTTAAGGTGTGTGATACAGGCAGGATTAACTGCCTCAGAATCACCTGTGCTGCCAGTTAAGAATGCAGACTCTTGGGCCCGGTCCCAGTCCCACTTAATCAGAGTACCTGTGGTTGGGGTGTAGGAATCTGTATTTTAAATAAACTCCCTAGGGGATCCTTATTTTCATTAAAGTTTGCAGACCTTTACCTGCCATTCTCAAAAGCATACAGTCAGTCTAGGGGAAGACAATCGCGTATGCAGCCTGCCAGCCAGCCAGCAGCAGCCCCATTTCTGAGAATGCCTGCTTCTCCCAGATGTATGTGCACAGGGATGAGGACCCAAAGAGTCTATCGACCCCAAGGAAGTTAACCAATGACTCAAGCTTGGTTCGTCAATCTATAAGGGAGAGGAGAGAGGAGAGGTGAGTGAGGCTGTCTCTGAAATGAGCACCCCTGGTTTTCCCAGAGGACACTGGTGTGCAGGAAAATACACATACAACAGCCAGACTGTCTGTCCGTCTTTTATAGGTGATGCAATCACCTCTTGCAAAATGAAAACGGATTTTTCTCCCTTTATGGGCTGAAGGCTCATCACCCCTGCTCCTGTCTTTCTTATTCTTCCCCTTCTCTTAATTTCTCAGTTCCTTTGAGGGGAAAGAAAGCAACCAAGTAATTCACAGAACCAAAACCAAATTAGTTTTCAGGGTGGATCCAGTAAAAACACATCAAGCACTCTTTCACTGGGGAGGCACAGACCATCAGAAAGCAGATGTGCATTTCTTACAGGCAAGTGACAGGATGTTACACCCAGGGCTGGTTCACCATGCCATGTGAAGGCGACACAAAGGTTATCTCAAGTACAGAATCAAGAGGGAGGTGGGTAGAGATCAGGCCTGCACTTGAGGGAAGACTAGATTTGGAGGTTTCCAGCCTTTCAGTGGATTTGGAAAGTAAGGGCAGAATCTCTGCCTTGCTTTAGCTCTAAAGAATGTGGCCACCTTTGGTCACTGACTGGGGAAACCCAGTTACCATCCTCAAGGATGACAACGGCTTTCCAAATCTCATTGGGCTAAACCAGGCAGAGGCTGAACTCTGTACTGCCCGCCTAGAATACTGCTTTCAGCCCCCCACCCCAGACCCACCCTCATCATCTGAAACTTCCAGGACCAAGATAATCTACTCTTTGCCAGAGACAAAGGCTTTTCAAGATCCCCATCCACAGAGTTCTTGGATTAAAAAAATAAGACTTGAAAGGCAAGTTTTAGAATTAAGGGTTGAACCGCTATCAGCATGGCTTGAGCAGCTGTAAATGGAGAGAAGGTGAGTCTCTTTCAAGGTGGGCTCACTCCTTCTTGGTGTGTTCCAGGACGCGATAGGGAACCCCAGAGGCGCTTCTAGAGCCATGTTCTTCCTGCATGATGGGCAGTGTGGCGGGAGCGTAGATCTCAGAAATGTTGTCATTGTTTTCCAGGGCCCCGTAGGAAAAAGAAGCTTTGAGGTCAGGCTGGACGGTCATCCCTTTGTCATGCATGTTTTGCATACCTGAAATGAAATCCATTTCCCCCAAATCATTATGCAGTGGGGCCAAAGGAGGCTGCATCTCATCCTCCTCTTTCCCACCACAGACTAATCACAGCGCTCAGGAGCTAAGCATGTGCACTGTCAACTTCCTGAATGGTTTGGATTGAACAAAAAAAGAGCGCCCATAAATATACACTAGAAATATTATAGTTGCTAAGCAACAAAGGATGAATCTTCAGGAAATATGCACACAGACCAGCCACTGTCAAAAGAAACCACTGGCTTAGAATGAGGTGGGAATGTCCGGGCCACAGGGCAAGTGGAACCAGCACTGTGTTGTGAACGTGGTAGATGCCAACACTTTTCGCTGAATTAAATCAGGATCCAGAAAACTTCATTATACTGTTGAGAGAAGATGATAACTTTTGTGTCATGGATACATGATGGTGACACATGTATTATGATGCTCAGAGGGAGAGTTTTGACATTAACATCCCTGATCCACATATGGAGTAAGGTACGATTTTGCTTATTACCTCTGGGCACACTGATGTCGGATTTCTACTTACATTTGAGGGCAAAGACTTTAGTCATTAATTCCTTTAAATGTAGTCTACAATTCCCCTAGCTAAGTAGGACCTGGCCTCCTCTGAGGCCAGTTCTTTTCCTGGTAGGGAATTAAGACCCTTCAAATTCTCTTGCCCCCTGGTTGAGTAATAAAAAAACTGAATGCAAATTATCTTCCATGAAACCATGATGATAATAACAGCTGACATCTGACTGCTTCCTATGCCTGACGCACTGGGCTAAGTGCTTTAAACAGTAATAGTAACAACAACAGCAATAATGATAATGGCTGATGAGGACTGAGCATTTAGTTGGTGGCAGACACTGTTCTAAATAGTTATAAAGTTTTATCTCATTTGATTCGCACAACTATTGATTAGGAAAATGAGGCAGTTGGAAGTTAAGGAACTTGCCTGAGGTCGCCAAGCTAGCAAGTGGCAGCTCTAGGGTGCAGACTCAGGTGGTTTAAATTCTGAAGCCCACACTCTTAACCAGAATGGTGTGTGGGCTCCCTATAGACCTTAATCCCCCCAAATCCTATGACAGAAATATGCTACTATTCTCCTTTTCCAGAGAAGAACACAGAGATTCAGAGAGGTAAAGTAACTTGCTCAAGGACACACAGCTAATGAGAGACAGAGCTGGGATTTGACACCAAAGTCCATGCTCTTATCTACTCTGCAAATGGCCTGGGAAGACCCAATCTGTGGAAGGGCCTTTGCTTCCACACTGCACAAGCCTTGGCTGATGGGAATTTTTTTTTTTTTTTCCTGCGGTACGCAGGCCTCTCACTGTTGTGGCCTCTCCCGTTGCGCAGCACAGGCTCCGGACGCGCAGGCTCAGCGGCCATGGCTCACGGGCCTAGCCGCTCCGTGGCATGTGGGATCTTCCTGGACCGGGGCACGAACCCATGTCCCCTGCATCGGCAGGTGGACTCTCAACCACTGCGCCACCAGGGAAGCCCGGCTGATGGGAATTTGAAGGGTACAGTTTAAGAGTCTGTGGTTTAGATTTGGGGGAGGGAATTGGGAGGAGATGAGGGGATGCCTATTCCTCAGGGAAGAGAGTTGGCTTACCAGGCATAGTTTAGCTTTGTCAATGTTCCCCAGCCAAAACCCACCAGGAATACACCTATAGTCTAACAAATTTGGGTTTCTTGACTCATTTCAGTGAAAGAGACGTACGTCATGGGGAGTTGTTTCAGTGAGAGAGTATTAGAAGGACTTACTACAGAATTTGGGTTGTGTCAGGTGATTTCAGGAGGCTTTAAGGAAGCAGGGCTTTGGGCTTCCCTGGTGGCGCAGTGGTTGAGAGTCCGCCTGCCAATGCAGGGGACACAGGTTCGTGCCCCGGTCCAGGAAGATCCCACACGCCGCGGAGCGGCTGGGCCTGTGAGCCATGGCCGCTGAGCCTGCGCGTCCAGAGCCTGTGCTCCGCAACGGGAGAGGCCACAACAGGGAGAGGCCCGCGTACCGCCAAAAAAAAAAAAAAAGTAGTAAGGAAGCAGGGCTTTACTTTGGATTAGATGCTGTCAGGAAGTGGGGATAATTCTATAACTGGGGATCTTAATGATTGTTATCTAGAAGGAAGAAGACTAGATGGAGACTAAAGCTGTGATTGGTAAAGAAGCAGCAGTCACTCATGTGAGGGGGATGGTTGGTCTTTTTATGGTTTGGACAATGTTCATGTTTGTCTGTGTTTGGACATGACAATGGCATGGTCCTGTTTGTGTCTTGATCCATCACAGTCCCAGAATGACCTTGTCTGATGTTGATGTTCTGTGAAATGGTCTATGTTCAGCCAGGAACACCAAGGCCCAGCTGTGACAGCCAGGCCAGCTCCTCACTGCCAGGGACTGTTTTTCTCCTTCTCATTTTCTAGAAGTCTTCCAGGTGCTAAAATTATTTCAAGCCTCTCCTAACTGTGACGTGTAGTTAATTTTCAGAACTTGAATGCCTCTTGAGCCGTGGCTACTACTCGGTTGTGAAGATATCAATCTGGTTAGACCCAAAGCCAGGAAGGTCCTGATGCTGACCAGGGAAACCAAGCAGCTGGAAAAGCGTCTCTGTTTAAGAGTTTTCTTCTTCTTATTTTACCTGGCATCAGGTCAAACAAGTGTTCGAAATTTTCAGTCTTTTAAGTAAAAACGAAGTGAAACCAAATTCAACCAGGCATCTACCAGGTCCCAGACATTGTGCAAGGGGCCTTTAACATATTATCCCACTACCCTGGGAAAAGGAATCCCAATTTACAAGTGAAGGTCAGAGGCCTTGGGAGGTCCAGGCACACGCCCAAGGTCACTCAGCAGGTAGGTGGTTGAGAGCTGGGATTTGAATCCAGGTCATCTGAACTCCAAGCCCATGCTCAGCTTCAAAGTACAGAAGCCAGGCCTACTCAGAAGTCCTGACATGCCACGGCCGAGGGCAGGTCTCCTTTCTCCAACATCCAACTTCCCACCGGTCACAAGGCACAAAGAGGAAGGAAGAGCCACGTCCACAAACAGATCACAGAATGCGGATACCTAAGGTTACCTTAGGTTACCTTCTATCTTCTACCAGAAAACACATCTGTATATACGCAAATACTTATATAGATGTATACACATACACGGTTTATAAACACACAAACACACACGTACATACACATACTTGCACACACAGAGTTGACACCTCACCTATCTGGAATTCAGCTATCCAGCGCCCTCATCTATCCGGAACACAGCCGAGAAACAAGGAAGTAAGCAAAAAAGGCATCTGAGCAGCCAGGTTAGATGTTTCAAAAATCCATGCACTAAAGCTCATGCACTTAACTCGTAGGAGAAACTTTAAGGCCCCCAACTCAGAGCTTCTTTATTTTCATTTTATACATGATTTGAACAGCTTGGGTCAAATGAGAAGACTGACACGGAGCTGCTCTACACAGGCAGGCTGGTAACAGCAAGAATGACAGACAACAGCTTAATAGCAAGAGATGAGGAAATAATATCAAAAGTAGACACATAAACCCTGGGGCCATTTAAATCATGGGCACCTCGGTCAGCCCTGAGAACACGCCTGCCTCCCTTTAATAAGTAGTACTGTACTCCATCACTGTGACTGTCTTTTGTTCACAAGACTGTCTTTTTGTTTTAATTTCATGGTATGTGAATTATATCCTGAAAAAACTATTATTTTATTTTTTTACAACTTTATTGGAGTATAATTGCTTCACAATGGTGTGTTAGTTTCTGCTTTATAACAAAGTGAATCAGTTATACATATACATCTGTTCCCATATCCCTTCCCTCTTGTGTCTCCCTCCCTCCCACCCTCCCTATCCCACCCCTCCAGGCGGTCACAAAGCACCGAGCTGATCTCCCTGTGCTATGGGGCTGCTTCCCACTAGCTATCTATTTTACGTTTGGTAGTGTATATATGTCCATGCCTCTCTCTCACTTTGTCACAGCTTACCCTTCCCCTCCCCATATACTCAAGTCCATTCTCAAGTAGGTCTGTGTCTTTATTCCTGTTTTACCCCTAGGCAAGACTGTCTTAATGGAGGGTGGGAGATTATGCTTTGGAGAGAGTTCCATCTTATATATCTAAACTAAAAATTAAATTTGAGTTAAAGAGTGAAAGCTAGTGGCCACTAGTATCCTAGAGAATGTAGGTCAGCAAATCTAGATGGGGCTGCCCAACATCTTAACTTTCTCGTCTGAATCCCTTGAGGCTACAAAGTGCTCTCCAGTTCTCTACAAGCCCCATCACTCCCTTTTGTGCGGTACTCAGCTGATTCACACATTTATGCTCCTGCCCTTTGAACTTTCACTTCTCGGTGTGAACCCTGAGCTCCCAGGGGAACTAGGCTCTCCAGAACAATCCACTCCCTTGTGGAATCTAAGGACTGAGGTTATAGTATTTGAATTTCATTCATCCTATTTTCCTTCCCCTCTCTGATCATTCCATTCCACTGAGATGAACTGGATTTTTCCTTTTGCAGGCATGAAGCCTGGTGCTGCAGATCATAATTATATCCAGTGTGAATCAGGATTGTCTTTAAAAGATCCCCAAAGTGACATGAGAACTGGCAAGATGTGCTCAAAACCAATCGAGGTGCCTCAGCCATTGCCTCCTCTTTTGCAAACTGAGATCAAACAAAAAACCAAAAAACCCACAAAAAACAGAAAGAAAAAAAAAGAGAGACAGTCACATCATAATAGCACAGCACACCTTCCCTGCACCAAACCCAGAGGCTGGTTGTCTCTTTTTAAACAGGAAGTAGCAGTCATTCTATGTGGATGGGCTGGCCAGCTGGATTTGAATGTTACCTGGCATGGCATCCATGGAAATGTAGGGCTCAAAGGGAATGGCCTTCTTCCTGTTTCGTGTGATTAAGAAGACACCCAAGAATGCGATGAGGCACCTGGTGAACACAGATGAAGAGAAACAAGGCCAGAGTGAGGTTGGGAGGGATGCTTTCAAACGCGAGTAATGGGAAAAAGGGGAAAACAGGGTGGCAGGCTGCGGAGGTGGGCTCACTGCTGAGCGGCCCTGAGAGGCAGCCAGGCCTGGGATCAGCAGGAAGCAGATGCGAGAGCCCGTGCAGCCCACACAAGCCTCAATCAGAACAAATCAGGCCATCCTTGGCCAAACCCTCACCTCCACTTACCCTGCATCTCAGAACCCTGCCTTTAAAGATTTTTTTTTAATTAAAAAGTTCTTTATGGCCTAAATTCAATCAATACAGGAGCAGAGAAAATAAAAATTAGAAAGTCCCTGTACTCGTCCCCACTATAGGTGTATATTCTGCCAGAGTCTTTTTTTGTTTTTTTCTCTTCTCCAGAGCTTAGATAAACAAGCACACTTTCTAAAAACTGAGGCATAATTTACAGGCAATAAAATGCACAATCCCTAAATGTGGAGCTCGATGAATCTTACCTGTGCACACACTCGTGGGATCACCACCCAGGTCAATAGAGAAGTCATTTCCATCCTTTACCCCCAGAGAGTTTCCTGCGCCCCTTCCCCATTCATGCAGACCCTTCCCCAGAGGAAACCACTGTTCTGACGTCCACAGAATCGACTGGCCTGTTCTTCAACTTCTTGTGAGTTAAACAATACAGTGTACTCTTCTATGTCTGACTTCTTTCACCTGATTTTTAAGATTCATCCACTTCATTGTGTGTATTAGTAGTTCATTATTTTTTTATTGTTGTGTTGAACGCATTATCTGACCCATTGTCTGAATATATTAGAACTTGTTTTCCACTCTCCTGTTGTATCCAGTTTGGGTATATAATGAATAAAGCTACTATAAATATTCATGTACAAGTCATTTTGTCAATATATATAACTAATTTCTTTTGGGTCTATATCTAGATGTGGAATTGCTGGCTCATAGGGTATACTATACATTTTTTAAAATGTAACTTTTTTCATTCAACATATCCTAGACATGGTTCTACGTCAGTACCAATAGACTGACCTCAATTTTTCAAAATGGCAGTATGGTACTTAATTATATGAAGATAGTATAATTTATTTAACCTGTATTTTACTGATGGGCATTTAGGGTGTTTCCAATTATTTGCTTATACAATTAATTTTTAAAATAATAAACACCCTCATATATGTGTCGTTACGTCCATCATTTACTTTTCCAAGATAAATGATTAGAAATGGAAAGCTGCATCAAGAAGCATGCTCATTTAAAAATTTCACTGTTATTGCCAAATTGTCCTCCCACATTAAAGAACTTCTCACACTGTGGCAGACAGCTGGGCTCCTCATCCTTTTGCCAACATGGGACATTACCCCTCCTGTTAGTTTTTGCAAAATGATGGCATCTTGTTTAGCTTCAGTATACATTTCTTTGATCTGAGGTGAGGTTGAGAGTCTTTCATGGGTCAAATTGTGATGTGTTCGAAATGACAAGGAGATTAAAGCCCAAAAGAGAAGAAAGGAAAAGTAAAGCCCTTTGGGGAATGAAACGCTCACCTCTGGGGACAAAGCTCCCACTGCCAGCTGCTCCTCTGGCTCTAAGGGACTGCCTGAGAGGCTGGAGCAGGGGTGGGGAGAGAGGGGCAGCCTGCCTGGAATTCGGGGCCAGGGAGCAGGATGGGACTCACCCCAGTGCAAACATGCAGACGTGCAGCACGTCCTCCCCGAGGAAGTCCAGGTAGAAGATGGCGCCTGAGCAGCAAAGAATGGAAAATGCGGGTGAGCGGTTTTCAAATCACCTACCTTCCAGTCAGTTTAGGATCTGGTGAAGCTCCCTTCCCTACAGAATACCAAAGGGGTCCAAAATACTATGACTGCACCTAGTGAGAAATTAGCAGAATGGAATAAAAGCCATTTGAGGGGAATAGACTGTCTTCTCTTTCTCCCCCACCTAGGCCCCTCTTACCTCCATCTTTTTTTTCTTAACTTTTTATTTTGAGATAATATTAGATGCACAGAAATAGTATAGAATTCCCACGTACCCTTTGCCCAGCTTCCCCCAGTGAAACGACACTGTGAGCTAAACTAGAGACTTACCAGTTTTTACACACTCCTCTCTCTCATCTTTCTTTCTTTTTCTTTTTTGTTAAGTTTTTTATAGGCGTATAGTTGATTTACAATGTTGTGTTAGTTTCAGGTGTACAGCAAAGTGAATCAGTTATACATATACATGTACCCACTCTTTTTTAGATTCTTCTCCCATATAGGCCATTACAGAGTACTGAGTAGAGTTGCCTATGCTATACAGTAGGTCCTTATTAGTTACCTATTTTATATATAGTAGTGTGTATATGCCAATCCCAATCTCCCAATTTATTCCTCCCCTCCCCTTTACCCCCTTGTAACCACAAGTTTGCTTTCTATATATGTAACTCTATTTCTATTTTGTAGATAAGTTCATTTGTACCTTTTATTTAGATTCCACATGTAAGTGATATCATATGATATTTGTCTTTCACTGACTTAACTTCACTCAGTATGACAATCTCTAGGTCCATTCACGTTGCTGCAAATGGCATTATTTCGTTCTTTTTTATGGCTGAGTAATATTCCACTGTATATATGTACCACATTTTCCCCCCATCTTTCTTAAGATGGAAAACCAAGGCTTCGTGGTTAAGCCGCCGGAGCTTTCTAACCTCATGAGACTGGCAGATGTCACACACTGCAGTGTGGCAGTGCCACAGGCCTGCCGCCCTCACCCTGCAGCCAGCGTCTGTCTGGACCCACTTCACACCCCACCACCCCGACCCTGCCCAGAGCTCCTGATTCCCTGCCTGACTGTGGACTCAACCACAGCGTTTCCATCCCTTTCAATCTTGCCTGGACCGAAGCTGTTGACCATGACTCAAATCTCTGCATGAGGTTAGCTTTCTGGCTGCTCTGGGTCAAGCCCCACTCAATCCCTGGTCCTGCTCATGGCACACGCCCTGGCAGGCTGTGTGCCCTCTTGTTCTAACCTCTGTGAACACCAGTTTGGGCGCACCACTCGTCCAAAGTGCAGTGTGAAATATATGGCTTTCCGGCTGGGCCTTCCTCAAAGGGAGGCACACTGGTTCTTACTGGTCTTTTTACTCTGAAAATCTTAGTCACCATTGCCATTTAAAAACAAACAAACAAAAAAACCGACACACATACACACACATACACAGACACATAGAGACATGCTTGCAGCCTCTGAAGCCACCTCAGAAAGAAAAAGAAAAAACATATAGGGGTGGAGTGGAAGAAAAGGGGAATGTAATAATGATGATGATCACTTACTGGGCACGTGTTATGTATATACTCATGATCTCTAAAAATTATACAGAGGAAATGTGTGGTCACTTGGCCAGTGGAGGCTGTGGAGTTAGCAGATGATGGTAAAAACTGTTAAAGAAACCTAACACAAGCAGTGCAAAGTAGGGGACGTTTGGACTATACATATTTCAATTCTAGGAGGAAAGTATTATTACTCCCATGTTATGAATGTGGAACTGAGGCTCAGAGAGGTGAAGTGATCTTCCCAGAGCTACACAGCTCGTGTCTGTGCTGGGGTGCAAACCTAGGCCTCTCTGGCTCTCAGTCCTGCGCTTTCCCCACAAAACCATCTACAGCTGTGACGGGCAGAAGAAGTCAGCAGAACTGGCCTTCTGACAGAGGCAGCGCCCCTTCCCTCCACACTGGGGTAATGTCCCTGCTGTCAAGGTAGAAGACAGAAATCTAGCGGCCACACCCTTACCTGCTGTGATAGCCACGGTAGTGGATAGAATGTAGCCCACACTGGCAATCAGAGAGGAGTCATACATCTGTGAGGCTTGACCTAAAAACCTTCAACACAAAAGCACTCTGGTCAGTGGGCTGTGGGGATGTCGAAAGGCCGAGGTGAAAGCCGATGACCGCAGGCTTGGTCTGAAAATACGAAGATGAGGCGTGAAGGAATATTCCTTGGGATTATAAGGATGCCAGCCTTGTGTGTCTCCTGGGCTGGGGTCCACGCTTCGCTCCTATTCTTCCTCTGGACACACAGCCTGAGGCCCATCCCTCTCCCCGTCCAGCACCTCTGACCACATAGTTCTTATCACTGCAGTGCCCTTCTCCTCACCTCTGTGTCCCCTGCATCCCCTACCCACTAAAAAGCCACTCCTGGGCCCTTAACACTCCAAGAAACTCCTGTAGCGCTTATCACGTCCTGCCTCGTGTTGTCATTATTCTTTTAAACAAATTTTCTTCTTAATTCAACTCTCACTGCAATAAATATAGGAAAAAGAGAGAGTAAATTAGAGTCACTCCTAATCTCTCCACCTAGGATAAACACTCCATCATTTAGGAATATATTCTTTGTCCATTCTCTGCATAGCATTTTGGTTGTTGTCGCAAAGTTCCTTACACCATAACACACTTCCCACCCAACTGTAATTGTCTGTTTACCTGGCTGTCCTCGGACCAGGGCTGTGAGCACCTTGAGTTCAGTGACTATCGCTCATGTCTCTGTGCATGGAAGGCCCAGCACGGGCCCGGTACACAGCAGGCCTCGATGAATGTGTGATGTGTGAGTGAGAAGCTTCCTGAGGAGGGCGGGGCACCTGATCATCTTTGTAAGCCCTGGAGGGCACAGCACAGAGCCTTGCGTTGGACAGGGGCTCAGGGGTGATGACCAGAATCATTGTAGGAGGACTAAGCATAATCATAATCAGCATAATAATAGTAACAAAAATCACAAAAGAAGCTACTATTTACTGGACGTTGCCCTGTATCCTACTAGAGCCTGCTGCGATTCTGTTGGTAGGGGCTGTTGCTATTCAGATGGGGAATCTGTGTCTTGGAGAAGCTGAGGAGCAGGCCTAGAGGAGAGGGGTGAGGGGCGCGGGACGGGGAGGGAGGCAGACGCCGGGGTTCCAGTCTCAGCTCCGCCAGTTCCTGGCCTCTCGCAGCAGTTCCTTACATGCAAAATGAGGATGATGTCATTGTCGTGGGGACCAAATGAATTCAAGTTCCTGTGAAGGCAGTGAGGGCACAGCTTACACTGGGCACCCGGGTGGCAGCGGTCACCGCTATGTTCCCCGGAGGCACCGCTGGTGGGTGGTGAGCCCCAGCGGCTGGAGTCCAGGGCCTGACCTGTCCAGGGTGAACCGGCCCCGTGCACCACACTGAAACCTGCACTGTCCACCCTCCGTTCCCACACAGGTTTGTCACATGCTCACCCAGGCCCCCTGCTGGGCACCGGATCTCTGACGTGAGCAAGGCCCAGGCCTACCCTCAGAACGGCTGCTTCTGAGGCAGAAACCATCACCTTGCTCTTCTACTTGGAAAGATTTCTTGAGGACAAGAAAGTTGGAGACAACTTTCTCTCTTCCACCGGGCAGACAAATAGGTGCCTCATGGGGACGGCACAGCTTCTTCTGAGGCCCCGGAAGTGGGCACCTGCCTTGGTCCAGATGGGAATCGAGGCTGCCTCTGATTGCATGGTTCTCACATTTTGAGGCAGAGGGAAAAATACATCCACTCCAGGCTTTTCAAGCGGCACGGCACCCCTCCATGTGATAACTCAGCAAATTAGCGACCCCTCTCTCTCCACAGTGCATGCCAGATCCTGGCGACAGAATATTTGAATGTTCTACCTGCCCTACAGCTTCAAAAACAATTGTAATCAGGCCCAGAAGCTGGAAGAGACCTTTGTGGGGAAGCCCAGCAGGAGAAGAATCTGCAACTCACGCGGCTTGATAGATAGCAGTTGCCACCATGCACACGAACATCACGTAGAAGATGGGATAGTCGAGCTGCAGGTTCCCCTGTATGGACAAGATGAGCATCCCGGCCACAGCCTTCACTGTCACCACGGTCATTGAGCCTGCAGAAGGTTAACAAGGATGTGTGGGGTGGGAGCCTCAGAGACATGGCGGGGGGAACAGTTTACAAACTCAAAGGACAAAGTGACCAAGATGCAGGGAACACGGGCAGAGCCCAGCCAGTGATTTACATAGTGAGAAGATCCTATTGGCACTGGTTCTTTTGTACCCTCCCATGAAAGCAGAGAGGAAAGCAAAACCCGGAAGGGTATTTCCAAACGCCCTTCTAAACTCTACCAAGAAAGGGTAGTGAGTTCACTCAGAACTCCAGAGTGGCAACACTGTGTCTGGAACACAATGAAAGGTCAAAACAATCGAATGTATAAATGAACTTCTTTTGAGTATCATTCTCATGGCAATCACAAGAAAAATGTGGTGCGTACAGAGCTCAGGAGTTTTTTGTGTTGTTTTTTTGGTCTTTTAAAATGCTTACTCACTGGTATTTTTTAAAACATTTCTTTAGACCAGAGGTCTCCACATGTTTTGGAATGCATACCCCTATGCATATGTATATACTTTTAAAAAATATATATATATATATATATATATATATATATATATATATATATATATATATATATATATACATTTATTTATTTTAAAATTATAGTCATGTAACACTGTGCTTATATGGTATATACATCATAAAACGTGTAGGAAATATACTTAAAAGGTGGAGATAAAAATAAATACAGTTCTAATATTTTTTCTTCCCAAACACCCACCTCACTATGGAGACCACTGCTTTACCCAGTGCTGCAGAAACGACTTCTGACTCTAAACTGTTGGATCCCCCTGCCAGAGCAGGAATTAAAAGGAACTCCCAAGTATGGTACAAATGAAGTTCCTTGTTCTGGCTGAGATGCTTTGCTTTCCTATTTTTCTCAGCGTCTGCTCATTTTGCCTTCTCCTGCCAACAGCCCAGCAGACACAGCGGCTTCTGGGCCCCTCAGCTACTTAGACGACAGTTTTCAAACACTGGCAGGAAGTTAAGACAAGCACTTTCTCCAGGCTGTCCTTGTTGATGAGGAGGGGGCAGAAAGGCCAACGTGCCTCAGAACCTTCTGACCTTCCAACTCACCAGGAGAGAACGTTTTGGGACTGTGATCTTCCAATCCACTTTGCAAACAAAATCATCAAGGAACGGACCACTGAGCCATGCTGCAACAGGAATGAACCTCTACAATATGATGCTCAGTGAAAGAGGCCAGGGACAAACAGCCACATGGTGTATGATTCCGTTTATGTAATACGTCCAGAAAGGCAAATCCATAGGGACAGAAAGTAGATTAGTGATTGGCCAGGGCCTGGGAGGATGGAAAAATGGGGAGTGACTGCTAGTGGGCACAGGGTTTCTTTTTGGGGTGACAAAAATGTTCTGAAATTCGATTATGATGATGGTAACATCCTCTATGAATATATTAAAAATCACTGAATTGTATACTTTAAACAGGTGAGCTTTACGGTATGTAAACTATATCTCAGTAAAGCTGTTAAAAAAAAAGTGGAACCCTGTCCTATGATGACATATCAGTGTGTTTTATGGCCTGTCGCTGGAATGGGGGCTTGCTGTCAGAAGGACAGAGGAAACAACACACACTGGGGACCGGTGCTCATCTCATTTAATCGCCTCTCCCCCCGAGATCTGGGTGTTCTCTTAGGCCCATTTTTAGAGGACAGCGTGGCTGACACAGGGACAGTCACTAGGAGGTAGCGGCAGGGCCGCACCCACCTCTCCCTCTCCAGGAAGAAGGGGTGCTTCTCACAGCTCTACTTAGTAAATCTAACTCTATGTGGGGTTAGAGCCTTGCCCCAATCTGATTTAGGAGCCATTTCCCCCATTGCTCCCATGCCTTTAAAAGAAAAAAAACAAAAGAGAGCAGAATCAAAATCAATTCTTGCCTTTGAATCCAGAATTAAGTCTTAACCTCTGATGGTCTTACACGGACCCTTAGGGGCTCACTTGTTGGAACCTGTTCCACCCCTGACTTCTCTGAAATAACCTCTTAACCCCCCACCCCTACCCTTACTCTGCTTTCTTCTTCGTCATTGTAATTGTCACTGCCCAAACTTATACTATCTATGTATTTGTCAACTCGTTTACTGTCCTTTCCTCCCTCTCGAATGGGTGGCACCCTGAGGCGACGGGTGTCTGCCTGGCTCACTGCTCTAGCCAGTTTCAGCACCGCTCCTGGCACTTAGGAGACACGGTATTTGAGCAAGAACACCAAATGCCGTCAGCAGCGCAATGGAACTGACAAGGCCTGCGTCCAGTTAGCAGGGACCCAGCTCCTGCAGCCGCCAATGCAGAGGGACCAGCCTGAGCCGGCCTCCAGCAGCTCCTGGGTCCCGATGCCACAGCTCAGTAAACAAAACCCACATTTCCTTTTGGTGCTACTTAGTGGTGGCAAAACTCAATCCCCAGGACCCTCACTTACCAAGTAACGCCACCAAGAGGAGAATCACAACAATGTTGTTGGCGTTCCTCTCCTTGTAGAAGTACAGCAGCAAGCAGAAGAGGATGATCTCCACGAGCTACAGAGAGCAGCAAGGGGATGGGGGGAGGTCAGCGGGGGCCACAGGCAAGACCAAGAGAGCCTGGAGGGCTGGGCTGGAGTATATGCTGCTGATTGCATCAGTCACAGGCCCTCAGAGTTGAAAGGAAATTGAAACATCCAGTATCTCCCAAACCGCTGATACATATCCTGCAGGAAAGCAGGGAATGCTGAATCTCTCTCCTCCCAATACTGAGGAGCAGTTCATCTCGTGGTGAGGCTCTGAGGGTGCTGTGCTGGCCTCAGGTCCACCCTGCCTTGGATGGTCAAGATTCATCAGGCTGAGCTGGTGTCCCATTTCACTGCTCCATGGTAACCCCCACTAAAACTGGGAGTTGGTCAAAGAGGGAGTTGCTTGTTCAGTGAGAAGAGCTCTTTGGTTAAGTATAGAAGTATATATACCACTTGCCTGCTAACCAAGCCTCCACTGCGTGCAGCTTGGTAGAGTCGAAAAAAGAGGACTTCTGGAGTCAGGGAGGCCCAGTTATGAGCTTGGATCTCCTTCTAAACTAGTTGTGTGACCTTAGCCAGGTCACTTTAAGTTCTCTAAACCTCAGTTACCTCCTTTGTGAAACAGGGATAAGAGTTCTTAACTTAGAGGGTGATAATCACAGCTTATACTTAATGAACTCATAAATCTGCCAGGCTCTATTCTAGGCATTTTATCTTTACTCAACTCACTAAATCAGCATAATAATTCTATGAAGAATCTCAAGCTAGCAAATGGCAGAGCTGGGATTTGAACCCGGATAGTCTGGCTCCAGGGCCCATGTGCTTTCCCACTAGGCTACACTGCCTGCAGATGGGGGCCCAGTGCCTGGTGTTCAGAAGCTGCTCCATCAGTAGAATCTTACTAGACAACAGCAAGTTTGAAAACTCTGAAGTTTGAGAAGTTCCCCGCCTTTGCAGCAACAGCTTGTCCTTTCTATTCCTTAAAGGTCCAGACATTTGACAATACTTTCCCAAGGAGTGAAGCCAGCCCCAGCCCCCAGCAAAACTAAAGCAATGGCTCAGCTCTGTTTGCCTATCCCAACCTCCTACCGAAGTTCATTTATCATAAAAACCAATGCAGAAACATTAATGGGCATTTTAAAAAGAAAAAAATTGTTAAATTCCTCAGAATTGGGCTTCCCTGGTGGCTCAGTGGTTGAGAGTCCACCTGCCGATGCAGGGGACACGGGTTCGGGCCCCGGTCCCGGAAGATCCCACGTGCCGCGGAGCAGCTGGGCCCGTGAGCCATGGCCACTGAGCCTGCACGTCCGGAGCCTGTGCTCCGCAACGGGAGAGGCCACAGCAGTTGAGAGGCCCGCATACAGGAAAAAAAAAAAAAAAAAAATCCTCAGAATTAGAGACCATAAAACACAGCTGCGCACATTTTCCTATTTCTTCCTGTCTTTGTCACAGTGAATACATATTTTATCTACTTGTCATCACAGTCAAAGCACAGTTTTGTGCTGGGCCGTTGTTAGTTACCGTAAACAATTTTCATGTTTTATGAAGTCGTCATCATTATCTTTAATTGTTGCAAAATATGCCATAAAGCAGATGTACGGTTACTCATCAACGTTCCCAACTGGTGTGCGTACATTTGGGCAGGGGGGTGGGAGTGGCCGATCTCCCCACCATTCTTCATGATGCTTAAACGCACGCTGGGAGAGCACTTGGCGTTCTATCGTGAGATGGCTGTATATGTGTTGGTGCTTCCGGATGGACCATGAGCTCTGTCAGCCTGTCTCGTTTAGCTTTTATACCCACAGTGTCTGGCACATAGCAGACACTCAATAAATTTTTATTGAAGTTGATTTGGCCAAATCTTTCCAGCTGGCAGCACTGCCTCACAGTGACGATGGAGGAAGCCAAACTCAATTGGTCACTGAGCACCTGTCACGTGCTGGATGGACCGGAGAGCCACCCCGTGTCCAGTGACCCCGCCAGTTATCGTACAGAGAAGGGGGCAGAGCACGCGGCTAAGTGCGTTGGTTACAGCTACACAGTATGTAATGGACTCGAGCCCAGGACTCTCTGAAAGAGAAGCCTGTGTTCTGCAGTTAAGCTTTTCCTGAAGAGGTGGGTCTCTGGCTATGCCCGGCAGACACTTCTCCACGCCTACAGGTCAACGCTGGGGCTGGCTGGCGCTAGGAAGATGACACAGCCCCAACCTTGGGGGAATCTATCATCTGCCTCACGGGCAATCTGAGGAAAAAGGACGTTCGGGGCCTCTATAGCAGGCCCAGGCTGCTTGAGTCAAGGCAAAACAGTGAACACTTTCGTTAGCAGGCTGTGGTGACACATGAGGCCACGCAGGCAGGCAGGCTTCAGGTCCAGCTCGGCTCTCACGGGACTCTGAGCAAGTTTGCTAACACTGAGATCCAGTTTTCTCATCCATAAAATGGGGAGAAAAACACCTATGTTATAGGACGATCGAGGGAGTCTGAGATGTGATGAAACAAAATTTTCACACATTGAGGTCTAGGGAAGTCATTCTGGCTTATACATGATTTAACTCAGATTTTATGCTAACAGGGACTTCCCTGGTGGTGCAGTGGATGAGACTCCAAGCTCCCAATGAAGGGGACCGGGGTTCGATCCCTGGTCAGGGAACTAGATCCCACATGCATGCCTCAACTTACAGTTTGCATGCCACAACTAATGAGCCCGCCTGCCGCAACTAAGACCTGGTGCAACCAAGTAAATAAATAAATAAATAAATATGAAAAAAAAAAAAAAGATTAAAATGGAGAAATTAAAAAAAAATTTATGTTAACTAAAATGGCCTATTTGTGGCCTTTCAAACATACATTGTACACCTGCTTTAATTATTAAAGAAAAGGGTACACTGACCAGAAGTAAAGAATGTTCACATTAAGAATAAATATTAAATGCCTCCCTTCATGGGATGCCAATGCTAGTACCCCTGCGATGATAAGATTCCCTTCCCAGGTACCAAGGACAAACCGACTTGCTGTGTACATGCTGATCTGGTTTTTGTTGTTGTTGTTTTATACCTTTAAGGAATGTATCCCTGACTTGTTTAATGTTCTTTGACCTGAGAAGATATAAAACTGTGCTGAAAACCACGCTTCTCCAGAGCAGTTCCTCGGAGTTATTTGAGAGGCTGTCTCCCAGGCTATAGTCCTCAGTTTGGCTCAAATAAAACTCCTTGTTTACTGGTTATTTTTGTTGATAGATAATACATTAAAAAGTGTTTAACATGGGGCTTCCCTGGTGGCGCAGTGGTTGAGAGTCCGCCTGCCGATGCAGGGGACACGGGTTCGTGCCCCAGTCCGGGAAGATCCCACATGCTGCGGAGCGGCTGGGCCCCTGAGCCATGGCCGCTGAGCCTGCGCGTCCAGAGCCTGTGCTCCGCAGCGGGATAGGCCACAACAGTGAGAGGCCCGCGTACCGCAAAAAAAAAAAAAAAAAAAGTGTTTAACATGGTGCAGGGGGAGCAGGAATATGCTTTACCAAATACCTTAGATGTTTTCCTTGATTAGTCTATTTGTAATCAATTTACAATTGACTAATTGTAATCTATTTGTAACCTTGATTAGTTCTGGTTGGGGGTTTAGGAGATAAAGTCTGCAGTGTCTCCCGTGTTTCTATCAGCTTCTATCAGCTGTGTGATAGCGGGCAAAAAAAAAAAAATAACATTCTTTAACTGTTGAAAATTTTAACTTTTTTTCTTACCATAACAGTTTTAAATGCTCACTGTAGAAATTTTGGACAATATGTAAAGACGAAGGTGAAATAAAAACACAATCATAATTCCATCTCCCAGAGACAACTATTGATGGAGTTTGTTTTTCTATCCAATCTTTTACAGGTAATGTACAGACCTACAAATACCTCTAAAAAAATCAAGTTATCATACTATACATGCAGTTTTAGACATTACTCAGGACACAAGTGAAAAAAAGCACTTCCCCAGGAACTATGTGCTCTCTGCGAGTGTGGTGTTCGGCGCTGTGAAATACATCATGATTCCCATGAACCCCGTCTTGCTGGGAATTTGGGTTTCTGGTTTCTAAGACTCCATCCCCACCCCCACCATCTCAGGTGGAAGGACCGGAGGCTTCTCTTACCATGTACAGGAGAAAAGGCCAGCTCACAAGATGTCTGATGATGTTCTCGCCTGTCATCTTCTCGTGACTGTTGGGTGCGAATGTCACCAGCAAGTAGGTGCCCACGATGGCCAGACCGCAGCCAACAAAGGATAAGATGTAGCGCCCTGCAGGGAGGGGGAGGCCATCACAGGGCTTACTGCAAGCGCCCGCCCCAGGCTAACATGTGTCTTTGGGGTAACATATGGGGACCTGCTATTGCTTGAATTTTGGGTTTTTCTTTACTTGAAAAAAAATAGAGTATCTTCATGAATGTCATTTTTTTTTCTACTTTTTTGGCCGTGCCTCAAGGCATACAGGAACTTGGTTCTCCCACCAGCAATCGAACCCGTGCCCCCTGCAGAGGAAGTGTGGTGTCTTAACCACTGGGCTGCCAGGGAAGTCCCCTGAATGTCATTTTTCTAAGATACATTTAGTGTTAAAAAATTTTTTAATAAGATAGCATGCATACAAAAAAGTGCTCAGTGAATTCTTACAAAGTGAAATCACCCATGTAACCAGCACCCAGGTCGAGAAAGGGAACATTCGTAGGACCCCCAAATCCCCACTTGTGTCCCCTTCCAATCACTAGCCCCCACCCCCAGGCCAACACTTTGACTCCTACCAGCACTGACCATTTGCCTAGGTTTGTACTTTATATCAATGGATTCGTACAGTACGTTTTCTTGTGTCTGGGTTCATGCAAGACTATGTTTGTGAGATTCATCTGTATCCTGGCATGTGGTGGTAGCTTCTTCATTCTCACTGCTGTACGGTGGTCCATGTGTGAATAGGATACAATTTATCATTTCTACTCTTGATAGGCATTTAAGTAGTCTCTAGTCTTGGGTTATAACAAATTACGTTGCTACAAACATTCTTGTGCATGTCATTTGGAAAACATATGCATGTAGTTCTATTGGGTACAAAACTAGGAGTGGAATTCCTGGGTCACGGGAGATGTAGATGTCCAGTTTAGTAGGTACTGTCGAATGGTTTTCCAAAGTGGCTGTACCAATTTACACTCCCACCAGTAGCGTATGAGCAAAACTGCATATTTTTTCTTCATTTTAGCCGTTCTGGTATTGCACTCTGGTTTCAATATGCATTTTACAAGGGACATTCTAAAGCTAGATGGGCTAGATAAAAACAAAAAAGAAAAAAAACCTCAAAAGCAAACCTTCAGAGCCTACGGTATGCCTTTGAAAAACTGTCTCAGCCTCTCCCAACTGGCTATTTAACCTACTCCCAAGGGAACTATCTAAATGTTATCAACGTTCTACTCCACAGACCTGTCAGATATTGTTGGTGGCCCAGGAGGCATGCTCCTGGGTGCAGGCCCAGGGTCTCCTGACTCTTCCCCAGGGTCCTCTCACACTCCAGTTGAACCCTGTGGGGTTGGTGAAAAGTTGGTTTTCACCAACTTTCAACTGGTTGAAGTTGAGTGAGCCCAGCCCCATGCAAGCTGAAAAGGGCTGTGAGGTCTGAGCTGCACATATTGTGACCACAGGCTTCTGGATTTTTCTGTGATAGAATTAACTCTACCTGTTTCATTTCACTATCTTGAGGAAATGTGATACCATATTAAATGTCCTTTATTTTCATTCCAGGCCTCAAAAGGTGTTCAAAAACCAGTTGTTCAATTGCTCAGTGAATGAATGAACCATGGTTAAACTCAACATGGTAAGTTCTGTGCAAGTCTATTGTCTTAAGTTCTCCGTAGGCAGGGACAGGTCTTACTCATCAATGTGCCTGCGTTGTCCAGCAAAGGTCTAGCACTGGGTGAATGTTTGCTGAACTTAATAGAACTCTAAGCAGGGCAGCCAGGTACAGTTGTGCAGGTTGCTCACTGCACAAGGGCAGTGAAGAGGGCTAAAATCTAGCCCATGCTCTGCTCACCAAGGCATTTGCCCACAGAACTATAGATGCCCAGAGGGGCATCTTTTTCTACTTCACATAGGGTATGCCTCTCATTCCAGGACTACCTAGCATGACCCTGGAAGGGACATAAACCTCTACACTGATCTCAGAACCAGCCCAGCCCCACCTCTCCCCCAGCAGAATTACTACAAATCAATCTGAGTCTTTTGGTCTTTGTGGCGTCATTGTTTGCTGAGCAGTAATTCTGCTTTTTTCAGTGTAAGATTCTTTTCTTTTTCCACCTCCTGGCCCAATCTTGCTGTTACTCTACACCAATGATTCAGAACAGTGGTTCCCAAATGTGGCTGTGTGTCTGCAGCATCTTGGGAGCTTCTTCTCCCTGACATTTTGTGTTGTTTAAAAACTTTCAGACACAAGGACTTCCCTGGTGGTGCAGTGGTTAAGAATCCGCCTGCCAATGCAGGGGACATGGGTTTGAGCCCTGGTCTTGGAAGATCCCACACACTGTGAAGCAATTAAGCCCGTGCACCACAACTACTAAGCCTGCGCTCCGCTCTACAGCCTGCGAGCTACAATTACTGACCCCGCGTGCCACAACTACTGAAGGCTGCATGCCTAGAGCCCGTGCTCCACAACAAGAGAAGCCACTGCAATAAGAAGCCCGCTCACCGCAACTAGAGAAAGCCCATGCACAGCAACGAAGACCCAACACAGCCAAAAACAAATAAATAAAAATAAATTTATATTAAAAAAAATCTTTAATAGTAAGCACCCATAGTCCCACCACCTAGATTCTAAATTGACATTTTATTATACTTGCTGTATCCCATATCGTGATCCATTTTCTTCATCCCTCCACTCATTCATCAAGCCAGGTTATTTTTGGATACATTTCAAAGCAAGTTGCAGACTAATATACTTCACCCTGGGGAGCTTTATGAGAATGCAAACGCCCAGGCCCCAGCCCAGATTTAAAGTCTCTGAGGATAGAGTCTGGACCCACCATCACGTCACTCCTTAACTCCTTAGTGTGGCTTGTAAGCCCCTACATCATCCAGTTCCTCCATGCCTCCTTGTTCTCATGTCCGGCTTCCTCATTTACTCATCACCCTCCAGCTACACTGGCCTTACTGATACCGGACACACCAAGCTTATTCCTGCCTCAGGGCCTTTGCACCTGCTGCTCCTTCTACATGGAACACTGCCCACAGACTTTGGCATTGGTAGTCTCCTTAGTATCAGTTTGGTCTGGGCCCCACCTCTTCAGAGAGTCTAACCCTGACCAGTCTAGGAAAAACACCCCAGTGCCGCAACAAAAAGCATTCTATTTTCTCTGAAGCACTCGCTAAGATCTAGAATTATTTTATTTAGTTAGTTATATAGTTAACTTGTTTACTGTATGTTCTCCCCTCCAACACACATATACATTAGACGGTAACCTCCATGAGAGTAGGATCCTCACTGTCCTACTGCTATATCTCCAGCACCTACAACAGAGGGTGGCACTCAATAGGTAACTTCTTCCCCACTCCTTGGGTTTCTATGTGGAGGAAGCTCCAATGGACCGACACTTCTGTCTCTTGCCCCATTGGTCTGCATTTCTCGACTGAAATGGAGTTAATCTATCGAAATAATTTAAACACTCAGGCTTTGATCTTTTTTTCTCCCTTCTCTGCCCCAGGATATGTATGGCAGTAATTCTGGATAAGTGTTCCATTCTGAAAACCCAAATATTTCCTTGGGAGCCTGGCCCAAGGTCTAGCTGTGGGCTGGAGTGCATTGGGGGGAGAGTGTAAGCAAGTTCATGTGGCTGCATGTTCTAATCTAGCTTTTATTAGTAATAAAGCATAACTTCTGATCTCCTGTGTTTGACTTCCTTGTTTAGTTCTCACTGTTTTAAAACTCAGTTAGGGAAAGAGGGTGCCTTTTCCTGGGCCTCCTAAAATCCCAGCAATAGATGTTCAATAAATATGGATTGAATGGAATAAATGAAAGCCCATTTTAAAAAGTTGCACAGATGGTTCTGATGTGTAGTCAAGTTTGGGAACCACTGATTAAAAAACCCAGCTCTCAGGAGCCTGATGAGGGTGGGATACAGAAGCACACTGGGGAGCAGGAGACAAATGATCTCTACGTTGGGGTGAGCTGGTTTCACAATGAAAAAAAGCACAAGCATAAAATTAAGAACAGAGCTCCAATCCACGAACTTACTCAGAAAGTCTTTAGGTTTCCATTTTTCTTTGATGAATATGATTCCTATGATGGCGCTGGCTATAAAACAAAAAAAGCACAGGGAGAAGAGCATTGAGGCTGCATCAGTCAAATGGAGTCCCTTCGCCAGTGCCCTCTGGGTTGGCTCATCTGCACTGGAGCTTGCCTAAGCTCTCATGCTCCCAAGAGCTCAGTCTCTTGTTATTAGAAACAGAGGCTCCTCTCTGAGCCTCCCTGAGGATTTCCTACAAGGACCACCGGGGGTTGAATACCTGCTGTGTGACAGGCAACTTACACAAGTTATATCTGGCGTGTTTGCTCTTTGAGGTGGGCACTGTTATGATTCCATGTGGAAAATGGGGACACTGAAGCTGAGAGAGGGAAAGGACCCACTCAAGACCATGCAGCTGGCAAGGAAAGGCTGGGCTCAAACGTAGGACTGTTGGAGGCCAGGGCTCTTGCTCCTTCAGAAGGCAATGCCTACCTCTGACATTTCCCCCCTGGTTCTTTTCTTTTTACTCCCTGACTCTTCCACGTTTGCAGATGTACTCAAACTTTCTTGTGACTGCCCTAAAGGATGGGGCTGGCATGCACCGTGAACAGACCTGGGTTACTATCTCAGGTCTGCCTCCTCTGGCTGGGTAACCTGGGTAACCTGGGTAGGTCACTTCACCTGAGAGTCAGTCTCCTAGTCTCTGAAATCGTGTGCTGGATCCAGCCTTCACCAGCTTGCTGAGGGTTAATAGTCAGGAAACCATTGGTAGCTCGGAATCAGCG
This sequence comes from Mesoplodon densirostris, assembly GCF_025265405.1. Classification (NCBI taxonomy): domain Eukaryota; kingdom Metazoa; phylum Chordata; class Mammalia; order Artiodactyla; family Ziphiidae; genus Mesoplodon; species Mesoplodon densirostris. The sequence continues at coordinate 20,021,211 of NC_082662.1, read as the reverse complement.
ACAGTGTGGGTATGTACACCCTTTACATCAGAAACATTAAAAATCAGGTCTTCTTTTTCTTCCACTTTTCTGTCCCTTCCCTTCTTCCCTCCCTCCCTCCACCTCCTCTTTCTTTTTTCTTCTTCTCTCATTCTCTCGAGTTGGTTTATCAGCACATCACTGAAAATACCTACTTCTCAGAGTCATAGGGGTAATTAAATGAGATAATATATGCAAATCACTTAGTACATGCTCAATAACTGAGTTATTATTATTATTATTATTAAAGTACCTGGAACAGTGACTAATAAGTAATAGGTACCCAATAAATGGTGATTATTATTTTAATATTTATTTTTAATATTATTTTTCACTTGGTGACTTAAGAAACTCTAAGAGCCCCTTAATTTCTAGCAGATGATATGTGAAGTCCCATCATTATAATTCAGCCCATTTTTAAGAATTTGGTTATTTGATCCTTATTAAAATTCAACGGCTAAGATTTAAAGCACTTAATCATTCAGTCACATATTCCTCATTGTCAATAAAGGTTCTGAGAGCCCTTTGGATAGATGAGCAATGGGCAGAGGACAAACCTAAATACCTACTGGGGCTGGGCAACAACACAGATGTAGAAAGCGGGCCAGATGTAAAACAGTAGAGAGAAGCTGAGACTACGGCAGACAACTTGCCTCAACTAAAGGCACTCAAATGATATTTTGAAACGATACTGGGTGGGAAAGAACACAGCATGCCTGAGGACCTCAGTCATCTTGTAGGCTGCGCTGCCTGTTTACCAACCTTGGTCAAGAAAAAGAGGGGCTTTCAATAAATAGGATCAGGGAAAGCAAATAGATTACCGCTCCTCTGCCAACTCCTAGTAATTGGTAATGACTGCCTGAAGCTCTGAGAATTCTGAGGGCCCATCCAGGCTCACTATGATTGATTAGTGATATCTGCCTTGGGTACTGCAGGGGCATATAAATGCCATGCATATGCCATCCTTGGTATTGAAGAGGCCCTCTTAATTCCAGGAGGATTAAGACTCAGAGCAGGATTTTCTCCTTTAAGAGCAGAGAAGAGCTTCTCGGCACTGTAATGCTTACCAGCATGATGGAAGGAAACATTTCAAAGCAAGTTCACTGTCCCTGCTCCTATGTACAAAAAACTATTGTTCACTAATCTACTAACATCTTTTACTTAAGAAGAAAAGAATTTTTTTTCTAATTCTATTTTATTTGTGACTTCATGGACATTAAAACTCCTTTGTCTTCCAGTTGGTTCAAACGTTCTGAAACACTTGGTTCAGTGATTACAGAAATCATAGAAAAATGGCAGATGAGAAAGTTAGTAATGTTTTAAAAATGGTATCAGTTGATGTAAAAAGATCAGAGAATAAGCTGAATGTGCATTTCTTAGAGGTGTGAAATACCTGAACTCTGAAAGCTTAGTTTATCTTGACAGTGTTAGGATGAATGTGTCAAGGTTTATCTTCCTTCTGCAGTAGAAATAAAAAGCAATACTGATAAACTTTCCAAACCTTAAACAGATTCTGGAGGCAGACAGCCAGTTTGCATCCCAGCCCTGCTTCTCGCTAGCTGTGTGATTTGGGGAAAGTAATTTCACCACTCTGTGCCTCAGTTTCCTCATCTGTAAAATGGGGATAACAGTATCTCCCTCAAAAGGCTGCCAGGAGGATTAGAAGAATCACTATCTGTAAAGTGCTTAGAGCAAGTCCTGCTGAGTATGAAGCCCTTTGTAAGTGTTAGGTATTATTAGCAAAGCAAAAGCTGGTTTGGTGAGTCTCATTGATCCTGGCGGGTGACCTGCTCACAGAGGTGGGCAAGTCCCAAGGGAGGGGCGGGGTGGGAGCTGGGTCTTACCTATCACGGAGACGGCACTGAGGGGCACAATCAGCGAGAGCGGGGCGAAGGCGTAGGAGGCAAACACACCCAGCTCGCCCAGCAGCATCAGGAACAGGCCCAGCCACCATGTCTTGGTCTTGAAATAGGCCCTAGGGTCCTTGGAGCCCGCAAGGCGGATGTGACAGTACTTCTAGAAATCCGAGAAAGAATGCGATTTGTCCAGATCTCCGGGAAAAGGATGCTAAGACACACGAATCCTAAATCCACTCCCCACTTTTAAAAATAGTTTGGGGAGACCTGTCAAGTTTTTTTGGAGTTCTGACTCAGAGAAGAGTAAAGCAGTAGTGATCTAAATCTTAGGTTGCTATTCTGAGACGGTAGTTCTCACATTGGCTGGGAAGCCTTAAATTCCCTGGGAAGCTTTGAAAAAATACATGTGCCTGGGCCTCATCCTCAGTGGGGAGATGTGGGTGAGGCCTGGAAATGTGCATTTCTGATGCACATCACAGGCAACGAGCAGGCTGGGGTGGGAGCCATGATCTAAGGACCCCCGCTTTAGCCTGGCCCTTGGGTTGACTTTTCCTTCTAATAGCAATGCCCAGGAGTCCCCGTGTTCAGTGTGCCCACTTGGATACACTCCTTTCTGTAGAGATGCTGGCTGCTCTGCTGGGCAGCCCTGTGGGTGCTAGTGGACCCTGCCCTCCCTCGGGTGGATACTTGGCCCAAGCATGGACAATATTCCTGGTTCTGGACATGTGAACTTGGGACACAGACCCTGAGGCAGTGACTAAGGAAAGCCAGAAAGGCATGTTGACTTAGAGGGTCAAGGCTGCCATGTGGGGAGGATCTTGATGAGGGCTGCACAGAAGCAGATGCATAAGCAGAGGTGCTGGTCTGCAGAGAGAAGAGAGGGAACCACATAAGAAGCTAAGAGACCATGCACCCTCGGAAACACACAGAAACACACACGTGTGTGTATGTGGAAGCAGAGTGTTCATGTGCCTGCTCCAGAGGGGCAGAGCGGCTCGCCGAAGCTGGAAGCTGTGCAGCGCTGGGGGAAAGCGTTGGCCAGCGTGCTGTGGGATTTGTCCTGCTGGCAAGTGTCAAGTCTTGGACTGGGTTTCCCAGAAGCAGTCCCTGAAACAAGGGCTGGGGAGCAGGGAGTTGGTTTGGGAGGTGATTCCAGGAAGCATAAGTCAGGGAGTGGGAAAGTGAGACAGGGAAGGGAAGAGGACCAGTGAAGGGTGCTTTCACGGTGAGTTAGTGCTTTGGGCAACTGGGGCTCAGTCCCTTTGAGAAACCCTGTGAACTCCCCTCAGAACCATCCTACCCAAGGACGGGGGCCTGGAGCATTTATCCACTGACTCCCAACCCCCACTGGTTGAAGGCTGCCCCGGGGCATTAACAACCGCCACTAGCACCCAACACACACAGCTGGCTTCCCAGCTGCACCTGCAGCCAGTGGGGCCAGTTCCCATGGTGTCGTCAACTGGCTCTAAACCACAGCTGCCTGTGAGCTCAACTAGGCCGAGGAGTTATGGGGCAGGGTGTACACAGCAGCTGCTCCAAGGCACCCCCCAGAGACTTTTAAGTAATGGAGAGCACTGCCTTCATAGTTGAGGGGGGATGGGGGATGAAGCGGGGGCAAAGAATCAAGAGAGATTCTGGAACAACCTAAAAGGTATTGTCCCAGCCCTGGGATGGAATAGGCAATGTCCCCCAGAGAGGAGGCAGCCGGGCCTGCACCAGATACCCTGGCTGTCGACTGTATCTCTGCCCCAGGCAGTGCTGGTGACTGAAACGTACCTGGAGGTTAAGCGCAATGCTGACCACAAGGTGTCCGAAAATCGCCAAGAGGGCACCGATCAAGTTTTCCTGTAAGGAAAGTTCACAGGAGCAGACATGAGCTGGGCCTAAGCCAAAGGGCCCCAGGACACATTTGAATCCAACTGTTTGTTGTCCCAAAACAAAACCAACAACATTCATCACAAAGCCACGCCCCACCCCCACTCTATTGGAATTTTTCTACCTGAGTTTACTCTGGCTGCTTTGCTGGTTTACAGAACACGGCCTGCAATGGGACACTACCAGAAAGCACCATCCTTTGTCCTCCAGTCACAAGGACTTGATAAGGCCTAAATCTGCTCTTTCAGTCCCCTTAATGTATCGACTTGGTATGGTCTTGCACAGAAAAGCAATGTTCAGAAATCAGAATTTACAAGAAAAACACAGGCAGGGATACTATTTGCCATCTAATCAATGGAGTCTTCCTGTTTCCAGAGGCGTCTCAGTGAGACTCTTTTAAGTGGCAAAGTTGCTTAGGGCACTTTTAATTATTTAATTTATAAAAATTTAATTTACGTCACCTTAAGAATGAGGTTCAGATTCCTTAGCACGGCATTTTTTTTTTAACTTTATACAATGATTACCAAATGTATATTCACTGTAGAATAATTAGGAAATATAAATGAAAAGAACAATAATGCAAAAAAGATAAAAAGCCACCTGTCACTCTAAAACCCCCAGAGATAGTTACTGCAAACATTTTGGTTTTTGTAAAAAATTTTTTCTGGGGCTTCCCTGGTGGCGCAGTGGTTGAGAGTCTGCCTGCCGATGCAGGGGACGTGGGTTCGTGCCCCGGTCCGGGAGGATCCCGCATGACACGGACCGGCTGGGCCCATGGGCCATGGCCGCTGGGCCTGCGGGTCAAGAGCCTGTGCTCCACGACGGGAGGGGCCGCAGCGGTGAGAGGCCCACGTACCGCAAAAAAAAAAAAAAAAAAAAAAAAAAAAATTTTTTCTGTCCATGAATTTTGATGTCAATGGCAATGTTAATTTATTTTTATAAAAATAATATTATAATTTGTTTTATAACCTGTTCCTTTACCTAAGATATTATAAATACATTCTCTTGATAGGCTTATCTAATTCACCATTTTTAATAAATGTCAAAATAACTCACCATTTGGATGTGCCATATTTTCTATCATTGCTTCTGTATTATTGGATACTTAGGCTATTTCCTTTTTTAAAAACAATGCTGTGATCGAACATCCTAGTTCATGCATTTTTGTGCATTATGCCCTTGGGATAAATTCTTAGAAGTGGGACTGCTGGGTCAAAGTGTACACAGCCCAGCATTGAAACCACACTATGTTATGTCCTCAACACACCCTCCAGCATTACCCCGCTAAACACCAAAGGAATGCATCATTTTAACCAAATAGGAATCCTCTCTTCCCAGCATGGGCTTTCCCAACTCTTCCTTTGCTCAAGAGTCTCCTCCTGGGCTTCCCTGGTGGTGCAGTGGTTGAGAGTCTGCCTGCCGATGCAGGGGACACGTGTTCGTGCCTCGGTCTGGGAGGATCCCACATGCCGCGGAGCGGCTAGGTCCGTGAGCCATGGCCGCTGAGCCTGTGCGTCCGCAGCGGGGGAGGCCACAACAGTGAGAGGCCCGCGTACCGCACACACACACAAAAAAAAATTGTGGTTGTGATTTAAAATAGATAACCAACAAGGACCTACTGTATAGCACAGGGAACTCTGCTCAATACTCTGTAATAACCTAAATGGGAAAAGAATTTAAAGAAGAATAGATACCTGTATATGTATAACTGAATCACTTTTCTGTACACTTGAAACTAACAAAACACTGTTAATCAACTATACTCCAATATAAAATTAAAATTAAAAAAAAAATTGAGGTTGTGGATTCCAACCTGTCTGGCTGCTCCCTGAAGGAACAGCACAAGGGCTTGCCTTTGTTTTGCCTGACTTGGAACAGTACCAGGGCTGGGGGTGGGGGCAGCTTCCGGGATGCTTTTGCTGAAAGAATGTAAAGTCACAAGTATTGGCTGCAGCATCCTGAGGCAAGGGACAGCACTGGGATGAACAATACACAGAAGGAAAAGCCTGAGCAGGAAGAGGTTGGGAAAGAAGATATGGGGGTGCAGGGTGGAGAGAGAGAGGGCTTTTAAAAGCTCCAGTGTATCCTGGGGAATCAAGACTATTCATATACCCCGGGCTGGATGCGTGCTCCAAAAACACTTGAGAAGATGCTAAGCCTTCACCTCAGGCGGCCTTCGGGCTGGGCAGAGCAGCAAGTAAAAGTTAAGGCAGAGCTGTAAATAGACTGGTAAACGACAGATTAGTGCCCCAGCACAGAGTCAGTCTGCAAAGACTGGGAGAGGTTTTTTTTTTCTTTTTTCCTTTTTTTGGCTCTAGGCGTTTAATGAAACTAACAAAACAAAACTGACCACCAAGCTAACAGACACAGACCTGGATAGGCCACACACAACAGAAAACACAGACTTTACAAAAAAAAGTTGAGAAAAATCACTAAACAAGCAAACAATAAGAAACCACAACAAGCAGCAACAACAAACAGGAGGCCGGGTGTGGATCTGATTTCCGGAGTTGCCACATAATCTTTTTTTTTTGGCTGCGCAAGTTCTAACCACCAAACAGCCAGAGGTGCCACATAATCTTGAAAGCGTCCAGATTTCATCAAGTTGTGCCATACTGATATCTAACTCCAGAACATTTCTGTCATTCCTCAAAGAAACCCCAAACCCACTAGCATTCATTCCCTGTTTCCCCTCCCCTCATTTCCTGGCAACCACTAGTCTACTTACTGTCTCTATGGATTTGCCTATTCTGGACATTTCATATAAATGGAACCTTACAATATATGGTCTTTTGTGACTGGCTTCTTTCACTTACCATAATGTTCTTAAGGTTCATATGAACCAGTACTTCATTCTTTATTACGGCTAAATAATATTCCATTATATGGATATACCATATTTTGTTTATCTGTTCATCAGTTACATGTAAATTATTTCCACTTTTTGTCTATCATGAATGTTGCTATGAACATTTGTGTACATCTTTTTGTATGAACATATGTTTTCAGTTCTCTTGGGTATATTCCACTAGGAGTGGAATTGCTCAGTCATATAGTAACTCTATGTTTAACTTTTTGAGGAACTGCCAAACTGTTTTCTATAGTGGCTACACCAAATTACATTCCCACGAATCAAGGGTTCTCATTTCTCCACATCATTGCCAACACTTGTTATTTTCCTTAAAAAAAAAAAAATTACGACAGCCATTCTAAAGAGTGTGAAGTGGTATCTAATTGTGGTTTTGATTTGCATTTCCCTAATGACTAATGATGTTGAGCATCTTTTTAGGTATATATTGGCCATTTGTTATCTTCTTTGGAGAACTGTTTATTCAAATCCTTGGCCTATTTTAAAAAATTCACATATAATAAAGTTGACTATTAATCATCTTAAAGTATACAATTCAGTGGCATTTAGTACATTTTCAATGTTGTGCAACGTTTTGCTTATTTTTAAATTGAGTTGTCTTTTTATTATTGAGTTGTAAGATTTCTTTATATGTCTGGATACTAAACCCTTGTCAGATATACAATTTGCAAATATTTTCTCCTATTTTGAGGGTTATAGTTTACTTTCTTGACAGTGTGCTTTGATGAACAAAAGTTTTTAATTTTGATTAAGTTTATCTATTTTTTTCTTTTGTTTCTTGTATGGTTGTTGGTGTCATCATTTAAAAAAATTGTTGTCTAGGGGCTTCCCTGGTGGTGCAGTGGTTGAGAGTCCACCTGCCGATGCAGGGGATGCGGGTTCGTGCCCCGGTCCGGGAAGATCCCACATGCTGCCGAGCGGCTGGGCCCGTGAGCCATGGCCGCTGAGCCTGCACGTCCAGAGCCTGTGCTCCGCAACAGGACAGGCAACAACAGTGAGAGGCCCACGTACCGTACAAAAAAAAAAAAAAATTGCTGTCTAATCCAAGGTCACAAAAATTTGTACCTATGTTTTTTCCAAGAGTTTTATTGTTTTAGCTCTTAGATTTAGGTCTTTGAATTAAATTTTAAATTTTGAATTAATTTTTTTTACATGGTATGAGGAAGGAGTCCAACTTCATCCTTTTACATGTAGATATCCAGTTGTCCCAGCATCATCTGTTGAAAAGACTTTATATTCTTTCTCTATTGAGTGGTCTTAGCACCCTTGTCAACAATCAATTGACCACAGATGTATGGGTTTATTTCTGGTCTCTGTATCGTAGTCCATTGATTTGTATGTCTGTCCTTATGCCAATACCACATTGTTTTGATTACTGTAGTTTTGTAATAATTTTTGAAATCAAGAAGCATGAGTCCTCCAACTTTGTTCTTCTTTTTTATTTATTTATTTATTATTTATTTATTTTTGCGGTACGCAGGCCTCTCACTGTTGTGGCCTCTCCCGTTGCAGAGCACAGGCTCCGGACGCGCAGGCTCAGTGGCCATGGCTCACGGGCCAGCCGCTCCACGGCCTGTGGGATCTTCCCGGACCGGGGCACGAACCTGTGTCCCCTGCATCGGCAGGCGGACTCTCAACCACTGTGCCACCAGGGAAGCCCTTGTTCTTCTTTTCCCAAGATTGTTTTGGCTGGTTGGAGTCCCTGGCATTTCCACAGAATTTTAGGATCAGTTTGTCTCTAATTTTCCTTGTGATTTCTTCATTGACCATGGGTTAATTTTCACATATTTGTGAATTTCCCTCTTTGCTGCTGTGAATTTCCTTCTGTTACTGATTTCTCATTTCATCCCACCATGATCAGAGGACATGCTTATATGATTATTTGACATTTCTTTTGTAGCCTAACACATGCCCTATCCCAGAGACTGCTCCATGTGCATTTGAGAAGAATGTGTATTTTACTACTGTTGGGTGGAGTGTTCTATAGATGTCTGTTAGGTCTAATTGGTTTATGGTGTTGTTCAAGTCTTCTATTTCCTTGCTGATCTGTTGTCTACTTGTTCTATCCATTATTTAAAATGTGGTATTAAAGTGTCCAACTATTACTGTTGAACTATTTCTTCCTTCAGTTCTGTCAATTTTTGCTTCATGTATTTTGGGGCTCTGTTAGGTGCATATATTTCACAACTGCTATATCTTTTTGATGGATTGACCTTTTTATCATTATATAATGTCCTTCTTAGTCTCTCATAACAATTTTTGTCTTAAAGTCTATTTTGTCCAATGTTAGCATAGCCACTCAAGCTGTCTTTTGGAATATTCCACTGTGAATGGAATATCTTTTTCCATCTGTTTACCGTCAACCTATTTGTGTCTTTAAATCTAAAGTGCATCTCTTGTGGACAGGATATACTTGGGTCATGTTTTTAAAAAATCATTTCTACCAATCTCTGCCTTTTAACTGGAGAGAGTTTAATCCATATACATTTAATATAACTACTGATAAGGAAGGACTTCTGCCATCTTGCTATTTTTTTCCCCTGTATGTCTTATGTCTCTTTTTATTCCTCAATTCCTCCATTACTGCCTTCTTTTGTGTTAAATAGATATGTTTTCTAGAGTACCATTTTAATTCCCTCGTTATTTCTTTTACTATATATTTTTGACTTATTTTCTTAGTGGTTATACTAGGGATTATAATTACCATCTTAATTTCAGTAGTATACAAAACTTTGCTCCTGAGTCTTCCCTGGTGGCACAGTGGTTAAGAATCTGCCTGCAGGATTCTTATGCAGGGGACACAGGTTCCCTGCATAAGAAACGGGTTCGATCTCTGGTCTGGGAAGATCCCACATGCCACGGAGCAACCAAGCCCATGCACCACAACTACTGAGCCCGTGTGCCCTAGAGCCCACGCGCCACAACTACTGAGCCCAAGCGCCACAACTACTGAAGCCCATGCACTCTAGGGCCCATGTGCTGCAACTACTGAAGCCCACGCGCCTAGAGCCCATGCTCCACAACAAGAGAAGCCACAAGAGAAGCTGGGGCTACTCTCCATTGCAGTGCATGGGGTTCTCATTGTGGTGGCTTCTCTTGTTGCAGAGCACGGGCTCTAGGCACGCAGGCTTCAGCTGTTGCAGCACGCGGGCTCAGTAGTTGTGGCACACGGGTCCTAGAGGGCGTGTGCTTCAGTAGCGGCAGCACATGGGCTCAGTAGTTGAGGTGCGTGGGCTCAGTAGTTGTGGCTCGCGGTCTCCAGAGCACAGGCTCAATAGTTGTGGCGCATGGGCTTGGTTGCTCTGCTGCATGTGGGATTTTCCTGGACCAGGGGTCGAACCTGTGTCCCCTGCATTGGTAGGTGGATTCTTAACCACTGTGGCACCAGGGAAGTCCCAGCCTGAGTTCTTTTTACATGGCTGGCCAGCTCTTCTACTAGAGAGAGCTCAGCCTTTGGAAACTGACAGACTGGGTTTATTGTAAATATTAGAAATAATCACGACAACGATAATGAAAAACAACAGTACTTATTAAGCACTTACTACATGCCAAATACTATTGCAAGTACTTCATATATATTAACTCATTTAATCCTCATAACAACCCTATAAGGTAGGTAGTATTATTATCTAATTTTACAGTGCAGAAACTGAGGCACAGAGGGTATGAGGTAGCTGGTAAGTGGATGAAGCAGGACTGGAACCCAGGTAGTCTGACATTAGAGCCCATGTTCTTAACTATTATGTCAAGCTATGGAATATTTAAAGCTCTAGAACAATGCCTGACACAGGACAGATATTCAATAATTAGTAGCTATTATCAAGGGCTGGGGAATTGGTTCTTGACTCAAAGGTTCCTAGGCTAGTACAGAATACAGACACTTTACAGAGGAGGGAAGAAGAGCATTCCAGACACTTATTCACGTATTCAGTGCCTAGTGTGTGCCATGCACTGACTGCCAACGTGCCATGCGCTGTCCCGGTCCTCATGCAGTATATATTAAACACCTGATTATTTTTAAGCACACTTCAGTTAGAGCTACCTAGGAGAAGCACAGAGGCCTGATCTAGTGTGTGAGAGACCCAGGATTAAGGGAAGTCAGGGAAGCATCTCTGAAGAATGGTTTCAGAGAGAGATCTGAAGACGTAGAGTGATGGGGGTGGGGTGGGAAGCCCCCATGATGGGAATGAGCATGGTGCCTTTGTGGAATGGAAAGAAGGTGATGTGGAGGGATAAGACCCAGGAAGTGGGCTCAAAGGCACTGAGAGGTAAAAGGGGATGTGTGTGTGAAAGCTTGAGGACCAACGAGGGCTTCTATATAGCTGGGCGAGGGTCCACAGAAGATAGAAGAAACCTGAGTGTAGAGGGATAAGGCTTAGGGGTGGGCTGGTCAGATTGGGAGGGGGCTTCTCGACTTCAAAGGGTTTGGATTTGGGCTTGGAGATGATAGGGAGGCTCTGAGTGATGTCATTAGGACTGTTTCTAAAAGAGAAATCAGGGTAGCAAGATCTAGAAGGCCATATCCTTCAGATTGGGGGGCCCAGAGACTCTTTTCTACAAAGGTTTTGCTGATACTGACAGTTTTTGGGTTTTTTTTTGCGATACGCGGGCCTCTCACTGTTGTGGCCTCTCCCGTTGTGGAGCACAGGCTCCGGATGTGCAGGCTCAGCGGCCATGGCTCACGGGCACAGCCACTCCGCGGCATGTGGGATCTTCCTGGACCGGTGCACGAACCTGTGTCCCCTACATCGGCAGGCGGACTCTCAACCACTGCGCCACCTGGGAAGCCCAAGACTGACAGTTTTAAGGGATTCAATCACCATATCCTCATTTCCATCTGTGCCCTTTGCTAGCTTCCTATTGTCCCCCTTTCTTACTTTTCTCTGTAGCTTCCTCCCACTTTATCAAAGACAGGCTTGTCCTTCACTCATGTGGAATCTTACTCTGGTACATTGCCCCAGGTTGTAAAACCACTAAGAAACCCAGGGGAATTTTGAAATTTTGTTTCCTGGGAGATTTCTTTAGTGATAAATGCCCATTCTAGGAACTGTTTTCTCTCCCTCTCTCATACGTATTCCTGTAAGCCATGACAGATATCAGAATGGGATAACTTGGCCCTTGTTAAGATATACTGAAATCAGAAAGTCTGATTTAACTGATGTTTGTACGATAAAGACTAGCTTTGTTAATTAGGTTACACCTACAGTTCTAAGTTTTGACAAAAATATATTCAAGCAAGGGATAAATACATGTACAAATATAGTAAATATTTGCATTATATTCTACAGTTAAAATATATGTACACATATATGTATTACAATATAGTAAGGGCAAAGGTGTAGTAAAATTAATAATATTTCAATTTCCCCAATCCTTTCTGGATATATGAGATTAACCCAATGTGCCTCTAAGTGAAAAAAGCGACCGGCATAATTGATCATGCTTTTTTGGTAAACTTCACGGAAACTGTAAAAGCAAAAACAAATCCTGTTCTAAATTGTGTGTCTAGTACGTTGCTTTGAACAAAAATGAATGAGGTCTTAATCATACTGTTAGCTGATAGGTCAATAAAACTAGTTTATCACTACGTGATTTTTAGCACATAACTTGGAAGGAGTTGAAAGAATTCAGTGATACTGCTGTAACAATACTTCTTCCATTCGGGGTACATGAAGAGCCTCAGCACTTCTAGCCACAAAAACCAAAGCTTGCAACAGGACTGATGCTAAACTCTATCTCATTCTACCAATTAATAATATTTACGTTGAATATTGAAAATCAAGTCCAAATCTTTTCAGATACATTTTTCTAACACAAAGTTATTTTTGTTCAATAATGATGATAAAAATTTATACTGCATTAATCAATTGCTTTTATTTAATTGTATAAAAAATTCTGTATTGAATCAATACCTATGAACCTTATATCAAAGGAAATTTTTAAAAAGAAATTTGGTTACATACTCTACATTCTTTCTTGTAGAGAAGTATGATAGGTGTCCATAAAAATTTTAAGTGTTGAAAGACAGACACATATAAACAAAGAAGAACAAGAGTGTTTTTGCTCACCACCCAATTCTGCAAGGATTAAGCTGTAATTTGTTGTAGTCGATGACCGACAGTACACTCTGAACGGAAATTAAGACAATGACAGGGTGCTCTGTGCTTGGACAAGCAGGCCCCTTAGATAGTTAGATGCACATCTCAGGAAGAATTTGAATGAACCCAGATTCTTGCATCTTCCCACACATAAAAAAAAGCACTAAATCATTAACTTCAGATATCTGTTCTCTGTGACCAGCAGTAATCTTTGACAGAGACGTATACTTTACCGCATGTATTTCTTAGCCAAAAATCACATACGTAGAAACTGCTTTCCCCCTCAACCTCTTCAGAACAGCTTCCTCAGAGCTACTGAGCGTCTGTCTCCCAGGCTATAGTCCTCAGTAAGGTCTCTGAAAAAAACTTAAGTCACAACTCTTAGGTTGTGTGTTTTTCTTCAAGCTGACACAATTTGGGGATAAAATTCTGTGGGGAAATGGAAGGGAAATAGAAATTCAAGAAGGAAAAGGAATGATGTAAACTTTCCAACTGTTCAAGAAGAGTCTTTTCAGAAGTCTGATGGTAGGGATCAAGTGGTCTTTATATTCTGGGGGCTTTAGTTAAGTATGTGTAAGAGTTTAAAAAAAAAGAATTTAAATGTGTCAGGAATTACATACTTTGTGAATATTTAAACTTGTAATCAAAAGTTTTAAGTTTTAGATGTCAATGAAAAGAAAGTGTGAGGAAATACACAGTGTTTCCTTAGAGGGGCAAGTTTGAGGACCTCAAAGGAAGCCCTTCACTACGTGTGGCTCCTAAGGATTGAAAGCAAGGACCTCAACCTCATGGGAGGCAAAGAACTTGGGGCCAGGGAGGCACTCTGCCTAATAACTCAGTTTACCTACGCTAATGAGTAAATTGTTACAAAGTGATAAGTGGCAGTGATTTTGCAGGAACTGCCTTCGGCAGGTAGGAGACAAAAAGACTCTGGTTGCTGCTCCAAAAACACTTCAAAGCTGCTTTAACACCTTAGTGGGAGACAGGGGAGAGCTGGAAACAGGCCCCAGGAACTGTGCAGAAATGGAGACCTGAGCGGGGGCTGTTCAGAGGACAGCTGCAGGTTCAGAGTAGGCAGGCTGCTGAGATCTGCTTCACTAAGCCTTGGTTCTGCTCTCTTCTGCTAGTTGGGATGACGGTGCCCCTCTGTCAGAGCTGGTGTATGAACTTCTTGAGATCATTTGGTAGAAACACTTAACTCAGTAACTAAGAATTAGGGTGAACCATAGAAATTGCCAATATCCAACCAGTTTTGACCTACCAAAGTGGTAGTTTCTTATGGTTTGACCTATAACTGATAGCCACTACATTATTATTACCCAGAGATACCAAGCTGTCCTCTGATGAGACTGAATCCACAAGGCTGCTGGAGAATGTGCTGTGAAATGTGACATAAAATGGAGTCATTTAAGTCAGGGTTTTAAAATGGGGCTGGGGGGCTTCCCTGGTGGCGCAGTGGTTAAGAATCCGCCTGACAATGCAGGGGACACGGGTTCGAGCACTGGTCCGGGAAGATCCCACATGCCACAGAGCAACTAAGCCCGAGCGCCACAACTACTGAGCCTGCACTCTAGAGCCCGCGAGTGAGCCACAACTACGAAAGCCCGCGTGCCACAGCTACTGAGCCTGCATGCCACAACTACTGAAGCCCACATGCCTAGAGTCCACGCTCCACAACAAGAGAAGCCACCGCAGTGAGAAGCCCGTGCACTGCAACGAAGAGTAGCCCCTGCTCGCCGCAAGTAGAGAAAGCCTGTGTGCAGCAATGAAGACCCAATGCAGCCAAAAATAAAAAATAAATAAAAATAAATTTAAAAATAAATAAAAATGAAATGGGGCTGGGAGGCCATTAAGGAGGTGGACCTTGTATATGTCCTCACTGGCTGGAGCCATGAACTTCTGAACCAGGCCAAACCATGAATACTCTAAGGACTCTGCAAGAACGCTTGCCGTTTGTCACAGTACCAGACTGCTCCCCTCACCCCCCCAGTGATGGCCTGAGCGCTCAGTCACGCTCAGCCAAGACTAGCTTCTCCCTCCAACTGCAATGAAAATCCCTTGTGATGCAAACTTCCCTTCTTCACCTTTAAAAGCCCTCGACTTGACACCTGAATCTGTGTGCCCTGAACTGTAATTCTTGGATCGCAAATGAACTTTTTGCTTGATTACTGCCTTCTAGGTCTATTTAGGTCGACAGTGGTTGCTAACAACTCGCCAAGGGCAAGTAAAGAGATGAAGATGGGAAATAAGCAGCTGTGGCCACACAGACAAGTCAATGCTGTTTCAGGGAGGAGGCTGTGGAGGGGTGAAACCAGGAAATGAAATTGTGAAGCTCACAGGGATAAACCAGTCTAAGCATCAAAAACAAGGTTAAGGGCTTCCCTGGTGATTGAGAGTACGTCTGCCGATGCAGGGGACACGGGTTCGTGCCCCGGTCCGGGAAGATCCCACATGCCGCGGAGCAGCTAGGCCCGTGAGCCATGGCCGCTGAGCCTGCGCGTCCGGAGCCTGTGCTCCGCAACGGGAGAGGCCACAACAGTGAGAGGCCCGCGTACCGCAAAAACAACAACAACAACAACAAAAAAGCAAGGTTAAAAGGTTACCATAATAATATTTATGGAGCATTTATATATCACATGTATTATATATATATATATATGTCAGGCATGGCACTAAGCCCTTTCTACGCATCACCTTTGAGCCACAAATAACCCTACGAAGTGGGTACTACTATGAGTCCTATTTTTAGCACGCAAGTTGGAAGGAGTTTAGAGATGAACGAAGGAAGACTCAGAGTAGTTAAATAACCTGTACAAGGTGAGGATGGGAGGACTTAAAGCTAGAGGTCTGACTTCCAGTTTTCTGATGAGAATCTGTCTCCCACTATATTCTCTGCGGTGTCCTTCAAAGGTGGCAAAATAAAGAAAAAAAGATCCTCACCTTGTAAGGGCTACATTCCCACTAATGACACAGGAAGCTGAGGTTTCTTTTAAAAGCCATTACCTCAAGCATATTAATCTCCATTCATAACGACTGGCTACAGACACAGTAACAGTGCAATACAACTTCATGCCCTTTCATCCAAGGGTTTCAAAGGGCTTCATCAACGCTAACTATGCCCCAAACCCTTGTGAAGTGGTGATGGGTTCAATTTTATGAGCATTTAAAGTCAAGCAAGGAAGCTGCCAGTAGCCCGGGGGTTACACAATTTGAACACACACCTACCAGCCGCCCTCAAGTTCCTGGTGGAGGGCAATTCAGAGTTGAGGCGACAACCAGCAGGGCTCCTGACATTAAGTTCCTCCTCCAAACCTCAGCACTGGAAACTGTGAAATGGTGGTGTCCAGGTCTACTGGCAGGGAGGGAGGAGGACAGCAACCGGAGCCTCCAGCTCTGGACACTGCTGGGAGACGTCTCGACCCAGCATGCTCTGCTTTTGGCTGAGGAACCACCCAGGGGTCTTCACCAAAGTTATTCAAAGTGTTAAGTGCTCATAAATACATGTGGACGGCTAACCCAGGACAGGGATTCGATCTTGGGATCAATGACTCTGTGCCTTACGAAAAGGTGCAGACTGAAACACCGGTGCTCCCACTGAGGGGCAGGTTCAAGCCATGGCTCCAACAGACCCAGCCATCAAGGGAAGGGGGCAGCAGACCCAAAGTCACTTCCCTCTCTGCTTCAGCTTACCAACACAGATTTTGAAAACCAGCAGACCTGGGCTGGGGTCCTGCCTCTGCCACTTACTGCTGTGTGACTTCAGGGCAATCACTCTGAAGCCTCAGCTTCCCCTCTGAAAAATGAAGCTGACTGTAAACCCTCATGTAATAAATATTAAAACAATTCTAGCTGCTACCATTATTATTTTTACAATTTTCATTTTTATCGTTAGCATTAGCAACAGCTCTAAGGACCCTTCTGGCTCTGATATTCTCTGATCCAATAATTGATCTTTCACCAGCTACAACTCTGAAAGAAAAGAAACTGTTCGCAGAAAAGCAGCCAAAGGTCGCAGGGGCAGGAAACCTTGGATATTGGTATCCAAGTGAAACCTCAGCTCAGATCTCCTGTTCCAGCGCCTGCTTTACATCTGCCAACAACAGCATCTATTTACATACCACAGTGACAAGACTGTCATCACTTGCTATTTAAACTGAACTCTCATAGTCCCTTGGGCTTAAAATGCTAACAGTTAAGTATAAACTGCATTCTGGCTTGCTCTGAGGGTTACTCATATTCAAATGCAAGGGATGCAGCAGGCTGGCTAAGGGGCTCTGCTACACCTGTGACCTGGCTTCAGGTTTACCTTCTCCAGCAGGTAAGGCATTACCTTATCCACGACTGCTATTTCGACACTTAATAACCAGTATCAGGGAGAGAAGGGGCCTTGCAGAGTGCCGAGCACAATGTAGGCAAGAGGAAGTGGTGGATAAAACCACGGGCTTTGGCAGAGCACAGGCTTCTTTCAAATTCCAGTTTTATGACCTATTGACTGTGTGGTCTTGGGCAAGTTAATTAACGTCTCTGTGCCAGTTTCCTCATTTGTAAAATGGGGATATAATAGTACTTACCTTATGGGACTTTTGTGAGGATTAACACAGTCCCTGTTATAGTAAACACAACAAATGTTAGTAGCTATTATTATGATGATGATTACCATACTAATTGTGAATTGGCTATAAAAGTGTGGATAAAGGACCTATATTTTCCTGCCAGGAAGACTGACAAAGGCTTCATGGAAAAGGTGATATTTGAGCTGGAGCTGGAAGGGTGGGTAGGATTACCACAGGCAGAAAACAGGAGATGGTGCAGGCAGCTTCAGTTTCCTTTTCTGTAAATTCAGGTCATCCTCATAACCACCCTATAGGATGAACTTAATGCTGATGCGCAGAGGAATTACATGACTTTCCCCAAATTATAATGCTACAAAGTGACAGAGCTGGGACTGGAAGCCAGGTCTCCCTGATTCCAGAGGCCATGCTCTTAACACCCTGCTGAATCTCTCTTTTTATGCCAAATTCTGTCCTGAAGGGTAGATACTTGTGGAAATGGCTTCCCCGCCACCCTTCTAGACTCCTTCAGGGAGGAGATATCTCAATTACCTACATAGCTCCCGCCCCACCCAGCATAGGCACATATATGGCAGGTGCTCAGCTGAAAGACCTGTTTGCTAAATAGAAGAAAGTGAGGCCCGACTCTTGCAGGCTGAAGCAGAGCCTCCAGTGTCAGAGACCCGCAAGGATGCCGCCCCTCGGGCAGCTCAGCCTGTTGGTCTCACAGACCACCCTCCCCCAACAACCAGAATCCATTCCCTGCTGGGTAGGGTGAGGGTGGGGCTGTAACTCAGGGCAAACTGCTTGTTTCTAACGCCATCCCCCGATCAGCGTGGACTTGGGGCCTCTCCATGTTTTCCCCAAAGGTAGGAGATGCCTCTGGGAAAACCCACCCAGCCACAAGCCCACAGCGTGGAGACACCATGTTTGCTGGAGGACCCCACCCCCAGCCACTACTGATTGGACGAATGTAGACACCTGACCCAAGCTGGGTCAATCAGATCCTCCCTCTTTTGAACGTGTGATTAAGAGTTCTACCACCTTTCAAGCCCCACGGCCCTTCTCGCCCCTGGGTTCCATGAGCTACCCTGTAGCCTTATAATAATTTTACCTTTCCCTTCAGCGTCTCTGACATGGATTTTTATTCCTTGCAACCAAAATACCCTTAAAATCAAGGAGGAAAGAGACAGCTTCCCCTTAGAAACCCCTTCCCCTTCCCCCAGGCAGAATTAACTACTCCTTCCTCTGCTCTGTGCACCTTCATCTGTTCCTGTTTGTAACCACGAGACATTTCTGAGTCAAGCGGTGAGTCAAGCCCCTCCTGCATGCCTAGCACTGGGCTACGTGCTTTCTCATTGATCCATGCAGCCCAGGAAGGATGGGGGATGGAGGGAGGTGTTGCTACCACCATCCTACCCGTAAGAGAAGCTCTGAGGGTTACCTAAGCCCTACGTCTAATCACTTAGATAGGAACAGGTAGGGATTTGAAGCCTAGCCTTCTTCCCTTTATCCCCCCTGGTACTTCGGTCAGCTCATCACCCTTTGTTCACATGCCTATCTGCCACCTCAATTCTTAAGCTCTTTGGTAGAGTCACTATGACTTATTTACCTTTGCTCTGGCATGAAGATATTTCTGTAATAAGTAACTGAATAAAATTTGTGATTAAAATGGAAACTTATTAGAAACCTCATCAGGGAGAGTGTTCTGTGTTTTCTTAAATTCTGTGTTTGTCTATTTGGCATCCATTCACCACAAGGGCAATTATATTAACTATATTTTCTTATTTGCTGTATTCTTGATGCACTGGCATTTGTGACCTCGCTTGTTGGGGAGAGACTGCCTCTTCCAGGGCTATCCAATTCTTTTTTTTTTTTTTTTTTTTTTGCGGTACGCTGGCCTCTCACTGTTGTGGCCTCTCCCGTTGCGGAGCACAGGCTCCGGACGCGCAGACTCAGCGGCCATGGCTCACGGGCCCAGCCGCTCCGCGGCATGTGGGATCTCCCCGGACCGGGGCACGAACCCGTGTCCTCTGCATCGGCAGGCGGACTCTCAACCACTGCGCCACCAGGGAAGCCCTATCCAATTCTTAGAGATAGCAAAGGGGCATGCTCTCTGGGATGTTCACTGCAGCATTTACAGTCATCCCAGATTAGAAACAACCTAAACATCCAACAATAGGAGGTCTTTCCAGCAAATTTTGATACAGCAGCTCAACAGATTACTGTGCAATCATTCAGAAAGCATGCTTTCAATCACTACTCAGTGACGTGGGGAAATAGTCCACAAACAAGGTTAAGGGAAACAACCAAGAAACAAAACTCTCTGTACAATCTGATCCCCAATCTGTAATACCAGAAAAAGACAGGAAGGAAATATACAGAAATATGAACAAAGGTTGTCTCGGAGTAATGGAGCAGGTGGTTTTTCAAAAAAATCAAATCTTCTAAGTGGGAATGAATTCCTTTTAAAATACTTCTCTACCTTCCTATTTTTATGTATTTTAATGAACATTTCTTTTGATTACACATTCTCTTGTACGCGTGGAGGGTCTGCCTGCTTCTGCCAGCGACAGGCACGCGGACCCTGGACCTATCCGTTAGCCAATGCTGTACCGTGTTACTTTCTTGTTAGAAAAATATAAAATTCCAAACCAAAAAAATAAATCTCTTGCCTTGTAGGAGAAGGAAGCCTCACTCACAGGGTCAGCACTGCTCGCGGGCGGGAGCTGCTGCAGCTGCAGGGCTGCTCTGTGGGCTCCGTCCATGGTGGTCTAAGGGCATATCCCACCGGGTCTGGTTTGGCAGCTGCAGCTGCTGCTAAGCCATCTTTCCTTGTGGAGTTCGCCTCCTTCCACCAGCCATCACTTTCCCACGCGGAAAGAGTACTTCAAGGCTCTTTTGGCCGATTTACAGCCTTTTCCTCATCTTCCCTCAGAGACGTGCCAGTTTCTAGATCTCTTCCCAGGCAGACAAACAGGGATGCGTTTCCTGATTCTCGAGGTGCTCTAGAGGGTGGGGAAGAACATTAAAAATGCATGTACAATGAAACATTGAAACGTTATCATCTCAAATAAAGATATGGCTCACCTACCTCAAAGCCTTTTCCCGGCCCTTTAAAAACCCCATCCCTCGCCTCCTTTGCTTCCTTCCTTCCATCATATACTAATTTAAATGCTACTTTTCTATAGGCTCCCCGACATAAGAAGTAGAACACCACCTACATCTACTTCTCCAGGACTCCAAAAAAAGAAAAAAATCCCACTGCCATAAAACAGGAACCATCTACATTCTGATGCAGGAAAGAAAGAATGAGAAGAAAAGTTATCTCCATGGAAGATGGAAGAATTGTCCTGCTTCTGAGGGTCAGCCTAGCACAGGTGATACAACATTGGACCAGGAGGGGGAAGACCTAAGCGACCAGATCATTTTGCCTCTGGGAGTCTCAGTTGCCTCATCTGTAGAACAGGGGTAAAATGTGGCCTCAAGTAAAACCAGCAATGATGGTAATTCCCATTAACTTCATTGGACTGATATTTTCAGGGCATCTCAAGCTTTTCTACCAAACAGAGAAAGAGGAAGTACGCCCTTAGTGTTATAGGCCAAAATACCTTCTGCAAGTGCTAAAGGTTTCTTTGAGGTCTTCTTATATTTAAAAAAAAAATAGAAATTTGGATTCTACTGCAAGGTCTATGTTTATTTTAATATAAAAATATTTAAAATTACTTTTGATCCGCCATGTGCTACCTGTTTTACCTTGGCCAAGTCATTTAACTTTTCAGCCAGTCTCCTCTGCTGTGAAACATGGATATTCCGCACCCATGTGTTATGAGAATTTGGTGACATAATGCATATAAAATGTGTGCACAGTGAATGGTCAATGAATGTCAGTTATTATTATTATTAATTTTATTATTATCAGTCTAATTATTTAATTTGCCTATGAATACACCTTTCTTTCTCTCAAGCAACGAATATTTGAGGGCTTACTGCGTGCCAAACAAAGTCTCTGCTGTGCCTCAAGGTGTGAGAAAGCTGCCTCCTATCTTTCCAGTAGCTTCCAGTTCCTTCTGTTATCTAGCCCTAGGCCCAGGAATTCTGGTTCCTGGTGTGAACAGCACAGTCTTATGTTATAGGACTAACACTGAGTCCAGTATCTAGAAGACATCAGATGCAGGGCTTAGCACACGGGCAGCACTTAGACAATGTAGCCCAGGTCTCACTTTGTCAAAGGGCCTCAAAGTTAAAGGATTGCTTCTGCCTCTAGATGAGGTTATATATTCGGTATATATATATACATGAAGTACACTCATCAGACAACTTTGTAACTCACATCCCATAACCAGACCTCCCTGACTGTAAAGCCCTACGAATATTTGTTTGTAATCTTGTGAAAAGCGTAATTATTCTTCACTATACTTTTATGCCTTAGGAAGAAAGGGTGGCCCAGGGTTCCCTTGATCTCTGAGACCCTCTTAGAGGCTTTCAGCCTGGAGGTGAAGGGGCACTGGAGCACAAATTCTGGGAAGCAGTTTGCTGAATCTCCTGCTCCGTTGCTCCCTGCTGAGATCTAGCCCAGAGCCTGGCACGGTGACCTCCATACATACCTGCTGACTGGCTATAGACAGGCCTGTGAAGCACCTGGGGCACCGTGGCTGCTTCACGGGCAAGAAGAGAACGGCTTACTCAGGCCTAACCAACCACGACTCCAGAGATACAGCCCGTATAGCCAGCCCCGCCCACAGCACGTCAGAGAGACCACAGGGATGTGCCAAGGGGCTGATGGGAATCCAGGCCCCTAACTAACCTCCTTTGGATCAGCTGGTTCCTCCAGGTGGGTTTCTGTTTTTGCCCTCCTTTGTAGAGGCTGTGGTTACTCTCATTTAATTCGCTTTGAAAAAGCAGCTTCCCTCTCTGCCTCAGGAAACCCAGGCCTCTGAGGCATCATGGCCTGCAAAGACAGAAAACTCTCCCTCAGCTGGGTAGCCGTTGGGACTAAAAGCCTTGGAGGAACTCTCTGCAAGTTGCCCTTCCTTATAAGGCACACGTTCTTTGCCCAGCGACTCTCTTTTCCTGACTTCAAAGCACTTTTCCAGGACTAACATATGCCCTAGAGGCAAGGAGCCAACTCTGTGCTGCCAGCCATCCCTTAATTTTGAGGCCCTCACAGCCACCAGTGAGCACAGGGTCGCTGACTCAAAAAGGAAAGATAATTCACTAGGTGATGGCTTCCACTCCATCCCCCAGCCCTCATCTCAATGAATTACTTCACTGACCCACAGAATACGGTTTCCCAGCCTAGAGAAACGTAGCTCGTGGCTGCTAAGAGTAGGGTCTGTATTTTGTTAGACCCTACTGATAGAATGTGGCTCTGCCTGAACGAACAACTCAAACGCGCCCTTTCCCAACACCTGCCAATTCAGCTTCCGGTTGCTGAGTGCCAGTTACAGGCCAAGCGCTTTCCCTTTCCTGGGCTTTGGCTCACTAAAGGGTTACACGCTAAAGTCCCCACCCAATGCGCTGGAAACTACTTCCAGAGGCCAGCATGGATCAAGAAGGTCTTCTCTCATCCACCTGCTAACTCCACCATCTGGTATCGCCCAAGCCGGCGTGTATAGGAACAATTTAGGCGAAGTTACTCTATTTCACTTCCTGATTTGGTAACGCCTGGCATCACCTTTACTAAGGCAAATCCACGCCCCTCTCCTCGATTAGAAAATGGAAAAAGCATTCTGAGGCAATGAGACCCAAAATGACAAGAAGCAAGATATTTACGGTAGGTGATCACAAATGCATTCGCTTTTCCTGAAACGAAGTGTGAATTCAAGTCCCCCTTCCCCCGCCCTTAGTCTTAATCACTACTCACCGGCGGCGTTTCCGCTAAGGCCCACCTATCAGAGGTTTCTGAGCAATGACTTAGACTCTTCGCGCAACCCGGAGGCACAGCCTCCTAGATTCCTTCCGCAACCCAGAGCTGCCCGAGTGCTGCAGTGTTTTGCTTTCAAAGGCAGCGATTTGATTTGCCAGACTGCCTGCCAGTCAAAAGCTGTCGGACATTTGGCGCAGGCGAGTGGCTGCGAGGAGGGGATGGGTGGGACAGACCTCCGGCATTGGCTCCGCCGAGAAGCTTGCTTGAAGTGTAGGGGGAGAGCCTTGAGGAGGCGGCGCCCCGCAGGAGCTTTGCGCTCGCCTAGAGAGGGTCCCCTCTAGCGGCCACAGGAAGGACGTTGGAACGAAACTCCGCTCCCTCCTTGGGCTGTGTCTAGAAAGCTCCGGTGACTTGCTCACTCCACCTGCCCTACAGGTGGGCAGCTTGCCAGGTGTCCTGCCTCCTTATCCTCAGAGGCCCCTCCCGGGCTTTGCTCCTGCTGTTGCCCCACCCCACGCTCTCACCAGGTATTCAAATCCTACACATCTTTCAAGGCCCGCATAAAAATCTCCCCTTGCCTGTCTTCCCGGAACACCTGTTGGCAGCACAATATACCAACCCTCCCGGTACGTCCCCAGCTCAGCCATACTTAAGGTCCACCAGTAAGCCCAGCACTTGAATGCTTCCGTAATGTACAAGTGTAATAGTTATAATTGCCTCGAGGATATATTGTACAATACAGGGAATATAGCCAATATTTTATAATAACTATAAATGGAGTATAACCTTAAAAAATTGTGAATCACTATACTGTACACCTGTAACATATAATATTGTACAGCAACTATATTTCAATTTAAAAATTAAAAATTTACAAAATGAGTTGTATTTAAAAGATAATTAATACGTGCATGGAGCTTCTGCTTTTTCACTCACATGCATTTCATTCCAGATCCTCTCAACAACCCCCCGAGTGAGACATTGGGCTCATGCCCATTTTACAGGTGAAGACATGACATTTGGACAGAGACCTCGATGATGAGAAAGAGGCAGTTGTGGTTCAGACCCTGACACCAAGCGAACTCAGAGGGAACACCCGAGAGCAGGACAAGGTTGACATATTGTAGGAACTGCCCAAAGGACAGCGTGGCTGGTGCGAGATTTTTCTGACGCGTGGGAAGGGGGAGCGGGACGGACAAGGGACAGCTTATATGAAGATGTTTGGATTTCATCCTAAGTTTAAAGGGGAGCCCTTGGAGTGTTCTAAGAGGGAGAATGACAAGATCACTGTGATTGCTCTTAAGTGTGTAAAGAGGGGCTCCTGGAACACTACATGGCTGCCCTCGTATGTTGCCCGTTTCAGTCTTTTTTCTTTGGCTCTTATAAACAGGGCTTCGATGAATGTTAGTTCTTTTAGGTTTATTCCTTGAAGTAGGATTTCTGGGTGAGCAAAAGTCTAAGGCTTTGGGTCTATCACAAGATTTCGTGGGGTGGCCTAGATAAGCCCTATTAAGGTTCCCCACCCATCCTGACGTAGTTAACCTGAACCCTAAAATTCTGGCAGCTTCCCAGCGGTTTTTGAAATGCCTCTGATCATTGGCCAACAACTTTTCACGCTAAAGAAACGGAGGACACCATTGGCTCGAGTTCATCAGGAAGCGGGCAGAAGGTGGAAGTTAGAATGTTTAGGCCTGTGGTTGCCATAGCGACAGGGAGGTTGACAGGCCAGATTCAGCCCTGGGGCACCCGACAAGGTAGGAAGATGTCCCTTTTGGGGGATGGATGCCAGGGTCGTGGGGAGGAGGACCCGGCTCACCGCATGGGACACCCACTGAGACCGCCGCCTGCCCGGTGCGTGCGGAATTCCGCTGCCGAGCTAGGTGGTGCCGTGAGGGCCGGAAGAAGCCACTGTTGGAGGTTCCCCTCCCTGGAGGTGTGGCCTCAGAGTCCCCACCTGAAAAGTGGTGATAATAACCAGGGCATGCCTTCCCCACAGAGCTCCGGTGAGGGGCGTGGGCATCTGACTCCCCTGCCTCAGCCCCGGCGAGTGTACAAACGTTTGGGGGCGTCTGGCAGCAGGTGGACCACAAAGAGCTAAATTCTAATCCCAGGTCCACCCCTGCTCGGGGCTTCGGTTTACCCATCTGTGAAACGAAAGGCTGTGATTGGAATCTAGAGGTCACTAGCCGGCAGCGGAAGTTTATTCCAGCTCTCCGACATACTTTCTCGGCTTCAGAAAAATATCAAATAGATTATTTACCCGAGATTGCTTTGAAAAATGTAAAATACTTCCAAGATGCACCATAGCATTGTAACTGAATCAATAAAAATCTCATATAGTCAAAACTATACTCATGCAAGTCCCATAAAATTCCATATAAAGGTAACAGTATACATGAGTTAGTATATATTAATATACTTGTACAGTAAAATACATGCATAAATATATGAAATATGTGATAATACTATAAGATAAATAATAAGGGTTTTTTAAAACATAGAGATGGTAGAATGAAAACATGCCTACTGTTGTAGTTTTGTGAGTTAAATCTTTCTAGAATGTAGCTCCTAATGGAAAGAGTTGTATTTAATATTATGAGTACATCTATATACATTATGGAAAAAAATGTGTCTACTCCTAGTATTCATCCCTTCATTCAGTCCACAAATATTTATTGAGCAACTGCTATGTGCCAGGAAACAGACTGGGGATTCAGTGATGAACATCTTATTGATGAAGATCATAAAAAAATATTTTATATATTACATATAAAATATGATGTTGGGTAGTGAAAAGTGCTTTGAGAAAAATAAGACAGGGTCAGGGGCTAGAGAGAGATGGGTGGTGCTTCCGAAGAGAGAGTGGTCAAGGAAGTCATCCCAAAGGCAATTTGAGGAGAGGCCCAGATGAATCTGGTGACAGGGCCAGAGGATGGTACCCAGTATAAGGGAGGAATCCCCATGTTACAAGGGTATTGCAGAAGCTGAAGAGGTCCCTTATGGAGAAGAGAATTAGTCTTTAGGTTGTGGGTTATGACAGCTGCCTTCAAATACCTGAAGAATAGTCATATAGAACAGCGGCTTTCAAACTTTTTGACTGTGACCCATGGTAAGAAATGCATTTTATATTGTGATCCAGCAAACATACACATGCACATAACAAACAAAAGCTTCACAAAAGACTACAAGCTATGACCTGCATTTCAAAACTCACCAATGTGGAAGAGGAGTGAGACTTATTCTGAGCTGATTCACGCAGGAACTTTCTAGCAGTTAGAACTACCCAACAATGAACTGCCTCAGGAATTTTCAAACTGAGTTCTGGGGACCCCCAGCATCCTGTGAAAATTCAAGACAGCCTAAATATTTGCATAGGACTCTATTTGCATAGTACATTGCACAGGACTATATGCAATGTCCTAATTTTTAAAAAACCAACCATACACACTCAAGGATAGTAAATGTCAACATTTAGCATGTTAACATTTAGTGTGTGCTGCCTTAGAGGTTATTATAGTGGTTCAGAACAAGCAGAAGTCAGACTTCCTGGGTTCAAAGCCTGATCCCACCTCTCACTTCTGGTGTGACCTCGAGTAAGTCACTTAACCCCTCCCTCTGAATTTCAGTTTTCTCATCTGTAAAATGGGGATAATACCTCACTGGATTATTGTAAGGATTGCATGAAGTATTCTATACAAGGCATTTAAGAGTGTAGGGGCTCAAGAAATGACAGCTATTATTTTAAGCTGTTAATATATTATCCCCGTGCATGTATTAAAATCTAGTGTTAATAAAAGCCTACTGTAGGCTAAGCAGCATTAAATACTACTTGTGGATCATCGTATTTGATCCTCACAAGCAACGTGAGAGGAAGGTACTGTTACCAATCTCCATTTATGGAAGAGGAAATGGATTTAAAAGGTCAAGTGACTCATCCAAATAAGAACTATTAAGTGGCAGAACCCAGGACTATTAACCTTGAACAGAGGACTGGATACTCTTGATCACTGCACTGGCCCTCACCTGGGAACTGCTTAAACATATGCTGTTGATTAGGAAGTTAATATATCTTCATTGCTCTTTCTTAGATTCCAGGCCCATGACATCCTGTCATGAACAGTTATACAAGCAAGTGCACCAGTGAGGCACATCTGCACAGTGCTCCATTCACACCTGGGCTGCACCTTCTCTCATCCTGGCTTCACAGGTACGCAGTAACAAGGCTGGAAAACATTATTAATAGTGTTGTCTTTGGGTGGTAGGAATATGGATTGTTTTTTAAATCTTTTAAATTTATCTTTCCAAAAATTTGACAATATGTACATATTACCATTGTAATAGGAAGCTTAAATCTCTTCGAATTACTCATAATTCTAGCACACTAATGCATTTAAAAAATAACAGCTTTATTGCAGCTAGGGAAGTAGATGGTTATTACTAAGACAACAACACTGCACTGAGATGTGATAAGTGAATAGTGGCTGCTTTTATAGATCCTAAAAGACATTCTTATACTAGAGTAGTGATTGTGCTGTGATCAATATTGACTTGTTTCTGTTGTTTTTGATTTCTTAATTTCTTTGAGTGTGTTGCCAATAATTATATTAAATATTAAGTTTTTAGTATAGATTGTCCACCATAAACGATTGAGAATTGCTGCTGTGAGGGTGATAGAATAAAGTGAAGAGTAAATACTGAAGGAGCAAAGGATTGGTAGAGCATAACATCATTTATTCAATCCTTCATTCCTTAGTATTTATAAATGATGTAAGTTCCTTAGGAAAAAAGCTGAGCAAAATAAAACTCAAGGGCTTCCCTGGTGGCGCAGTGGTTGAGAGTCCTCCTGCCAATGCAGGGGACGCGGGTTCGTGCCCCGTTCCAGGAAGATCCCACATGCCGCGGAGCGGCTGGGCCCGTGAGCCATGGCCACTGAGCCTGCGCATCCAGAGCCTGTGCTCTGCAACGGGAGAGGCCACAGCAGTGAGAGGCCCGCGTACCGCAAAATAAATAAATAAATAAAAATAAAACTCAAGTCTGTTCATGAAAGATTAACTTCTATGAAAATTAAATCATGCTCCTGCTGTTAACAACGAAAAAAACAGAGAAATATAGGAAACATGGTTTTTAGACATTGAGCAACAGGGAGCCCAGTACTGTAATCCCTGAGAGAAGAAAAACAAGGTGAGCCCCACAATTGCTCCAGCTTAGTGCTGGGGGCAGTTTCTAGGCCACAGTTCAGGGTGAGGGAAACCTTAGTTTCTGAGCTGGGGAGATAGAAATCAGAGTTCAGGGAGACCAAAGCAGCTGGAATTTACAGGGTAGAACCCCGTAAAGGAGGGACCTGCACATAAAAAGTTCAGAAATAGGAAGAGAGTTCTCCTCAAGTCTTTGGCTGAGGAATGATGGGCACATGCATGAGAAGAAACTAAGACTGGGGAAAGAACAACCAGAAAGCAGTGGGCTGACCAATTTCTGGGCCCTACACAGAACTGGGACTACTTCATGTTCCCATAAACCAGAATAGAGAGACACTGTATCAGATGAGGATTGATTGGGCAGAGTCTCTAGAAATATCATGTCTTAATAGTGGAGATAAATTATTCCTAGAATAAAAGCTGCTCTGGAGTCACTATAACAAAGCTTAAAAAGCTGGAAAGGAGCATATGGGTCTGTAAGTTACTGAAAATTACGCCAGAAAAAAAAAATGCAACACTCTACAGAAATACTTCAAAATCCAGTACCCAACAGTGTAAAACTCACAATGTCCAGCATCCAGTACAAAATTACTGGACATGAAAAATACAGGAAAATATGACACATATCCAAGAGAAAGGGCAGTCAATATTAGGAGTCCCAGAAGTGACAGAGATCGTAAAATTAGTAGTAGGATCTGGGAAGATCCTACATGCCGTGGAGCAACTAAGCCCATGCACCACAACTACTGAGCCTGCACTCTAGAGCCCTTGAGCCACCACTACTGAAGCCTGCACGCCTAGAGCCCGTGCTTTGTAACAAGAGAAGCCACCACAATGAGAAGTCCATGCACTGCAATGAAGAGTAGCCCCCACTCACCGCAACTAGAGAAAGTCCATGTGCAGCAACGAAGACCCAATGCAGCCAAAAATAAATAAATTAAATAAATAAATTAAAAAAAAATTAGTAGAAAAGGACATTAAAGCAGGTATTATAAACATGCTCAAATATGTAAAGGAAAACATGAACATAATGAAGATAGAAATGGAAAATATTTTTTTAAAGGACCCAAATGTAACTTCTAGAGATGAGAAATGCAATATTTGAAATAAAAATATAATAGGTGGGATTAACAGCAGATTAGAAACTACAGAAGATCATTGAACTTGAAGGCAATATACACTGTCCAAATGAAAGTGCGGGGGAGGGGCAAGAACAGAATCTCAGTGATTGTGGGAAAATATTAAGTAATCTATATACATATACTTGTAGCTCCAGGAAAGAAGCCAGGATGGGGAAAGGCTCAAAATTTTTTGAAAAAATAATGGCTGAATATTTTCCAAATTTGATGAAAACTATAAATCTGCAGATTCAGGAATTTCAATGAATCCAAAATAGTAAAAACATAAAGAAAATAATAAAATGATGCAAAGTCATCATCAAAATCAAATTTCTGAATAAAAGTGATAAACAGAAAAACTTTAAAATAGTGGGTAAAAAAGATATATTAGGACATAAGATAAGAATTACAGTGGATCACTCATCATAAGCTATGCAAGTCAGGAGACAATGGAGTAATATATTTTAAAGTTGGGGAGAGGAGGGAAACTGTCAACACAGAATTCTATTACCAATAAAAATGACTAAGAAAATGAAAGAAAAAAAGATTATTTTAGGCAAACAAAAACCTAGAGAATGCATTATCAGAAGACTTGCACTACAAGAAATGTTAAAATAGGTTCTGCAGACAGAAGGAATATGATACCAAACAGAAGCTTAGATAAACCCAAAGAATTAAAGAACACTGACAATGGTAAATATAAAATACATTTTTTCTTATTTTAATCTCCTTAAAAAATGATTGACTGTTTAAATGAAAAATAACACGAGGGACTTCCCTGGTGGCAGCCAATGCAGGGGACATGAGTTCGGTCTCTGGTCTGGGAAGATCCCACATGCTGCAGAGCAACTAAGCCCACGTGCCACAACTACTGAGACTGCGTGCCACAACTATTGAGCCCACACACCACAACTACTGAAGCCCACGCACTCTAGGGCCCACATATTGCAACTACTGAGCCCGGGTGCTGCATTACTGAAGCCTGCGCGCCTAGAGCCCGAGTTCTGCAACAAGAGAAGCCACTGCAATGAGGAGCCCGTACACCACAACAAAGAGTAGTCCCCATTTGCCACAACTAGAGAAAGCCCGCGCATAGCAACGAAGACCCAATGCAGCCAAAAAATGAATAAAATTAAAACAAGTCTTTAAAAAAACTAATAACATGAGATTCATAATATATGTAGAACTAAAATGTATCTCAAAATAACAAAAAGTATGGAATGTGGGAAATGGAAGTATACTATTGTAAACTTCTTACGTTATATGTGAAGTGGTGTTTTTTTTTTACTGTGATAAATTAAAGATGTAAACGCTAAACCTTAAAGCAACTGCTAAAAATAAAATAGGTATAGCTAATAAATCAGCAATGAAGGTAAAATTGAATCATAAGAAATACTCATTTAATCCAAAAGAATGAAGGAAAAAAGGAACAAAGATCAAATAGGAGAATGGTAGATTTAAATCCAACCATATAAATTTTTACATTAAATGTAAAAATTTTAAACACTCCAATCAAAAAGAGATAACCAGGGCTTCCCTGGTGGCACAGTGGTTGAGAATCTGCCTGCTAATGCAGGGGACACAGGTTCGAGCCCTGGTCTGGGAAGATCCCACATGCCGCGGAGCAACTAGGCCCATGAGCCACAACTACTGAGCCTGCGCGTCTGGAGCCTGTGCTACGTGACAAGAGAGGCCGTGATAGTGAGAGGCCCGCGCACCGCGATGAAGACTGGCCCCCGCCTGCCACAACTAGAGAAAGCCCTCGCACAGAAACGAAGACCCAACACAGCAAAAATAAATTAATTAATAAACTCCTATCCCCAACATCTTCTTAAAAAAAAAAAAAAAGAGATAACCAGAACAGATTTTTAAAAACCAAGATCCAACTCAACTATATGTTACCTTTAAGAAACCAACTTTAAATATAAAGACACAGGGGGCTTCCCTGGTGGCGCAGTGGTTGAGAGTCCGCCTGCCGATGCAGGGGACACGGGTTCGTACCCCGGTCCGGGAGGATCCCACATGCCACGGAGCGGCTGGGCCCGTGGGCCATGGCCGCTGGGCCTGTGCGTCCGGAGCCTGTGCTCCACGACGGGAGAGGCCGCAGCGGTGAGAGGCCCGCATACGGCAAAAAAAAAAAAAAAAAAAAAAAAAAAAAATATATATATATATATATATATATATATAAATATATAAAGACACAGATAGGTTAAAAGTAAAAGGATGCAAAAAGATACAGTTTGCTAACAGTAGTCAAAAGAAAACTGGAGTGACTATATTAATATCAGAAAAAATAGACTTCAGAACAAGGACTATTACCAGGGATAAAGAGGGGCATTTCACAGTGATAAAGGATTCAATTCACCAAGAAGAGGTAAAAATTATAAATGTGCATGCACCAAACAGTACTTTAAAATACATGGAGCAAAAACTGACAAAACTTAAAAAAGAAATAAACAAATTCACAGTAATATAATGTGGGAGATTTCAACACTTTTCTCTCCATATTGATAGAATGAATAAAGAGAAAATCAATAAGGATATAAAAGACTTGAACAACATTATCAACCAATTTGACCTAATTGACATTTATTTTTAAAAACCTCCATCCAATAACAACAGAAAAACTCAAAATCCCTCCAGCTACTTGGAAATTAAACAGCAGTCTTCCAAATAAACCATATGTCAAAAGATATAAGAAAAATAGAAGCTAGTTTAGGAAGAAAATGAAGGCACAACATTTCAACATACATGAGATGCTGTTAAAACAGGGATTAGAGGAAAATTCACAGTATTAAATGCTTATATTAAGAAAGAAGAAAGGTCTAAATTCCATGATTTAAGCTTCCACCTTAAAAAGCTAGAAAAAGAAGAGCAAATGAAGCCTAAAGTAAATAGAAAGAAGGAAATAATAATGGTAATAGTAGAAGTAAATGAAATAGAAAACAGAAATGGGAAAAAAATCAATGAACCCCCTTGCTGTTTTCTTTTGAAAAGATCCATAAACCTCTAGCCAGTCTTAACAAAAAGATATAAGATGCAAATTACCAATATCAGAAATGAAGGAGGGATATTACTACAGAACTTACAGACATAAAGGATAAAAAGGGACTATTATGAACAACTTAATGCCAATAAGTTACACGACAGAGATGAAATGGAAAATCTTCCTTGAAAGACACAAATTACCAAAGCTCACTCAAGAAGACATAGATAATCTGAAGACCCTATATCTAACAAGCAAATGGAGTTTGTCATTAAAAAACCTTCCCACTGAAAAAACTCCTGGCCCAAATGGCTTTACTCATAAATTCTATCAAAAAGTTAAGGAAGAAATAGCACCAATTCTACACAAACTCTTCCAGAAAATAAAAGAGAAACTCATTTTATGAATCCAGCATTACTCTGATACCAAACCCAAAGACATTACAAAAAAGAGAAAACTGCAGGCTAATATCTTTCATGAATGTGGATGCAAAAAGATCCTTGGCAAAATCTTAGTAAATTGAATTCAGAAATATACAAAATTGATAGTATATCATGATCAAGTAGAATTTATTCCAGAAATACTAGATTGTTTTAACATTTGAAAATCAATCAATATAATCCCATTAGAATACCCAAAAAGAATAATAATATGATCATTTCCATAGATGCAGAAAAAGTATTTGATAAAATTCAACACCTGTTCCTGTTAAAATCTCTGAAGAAACTAGGATTGGAAGTGATAAAATGCTTTTATAAGAAAACCTACAATTAACATTGTCATACTTAATGTTGAAAATAATTGGAGAAACATACCACATTAATGGATCATAACACTCGACAAAGTTAAGATATTAATTCTCTCTAAATTGTTTTATAGGTTCAGTGAAATTTCAATTCAAATCCAAAGAGGTTTTTTGGTAGAAATTGACCTGCTAGTTGTATAAATTGCATGGTAATTCGAAAGAGCTTATAAGGGCTAGTACCAATGGTTCCCAGAGGGAAGTGTGTTGGGGGGGGGGCGTGAAACGTGTGAAGGGCATCAACTGTATGGTGATGGATGGTAACTAGACCTGTGGTGGTGATCATTTTGTAGCGTACACAGGTGTCAAACTACAATTCTGTACTCCTGAAACTTATATAATAATAACTTTAAAAAGAACTAGTATAGTCAAAATAATTTTGAAAGTGAAAAACAAAGTTGCAACTACCTTGATTTCAAAACTTATAAAGCCAAGATAGTGCGCTGTTGGTATAAGGGTATACATATAGGTCAAAAGAACAGAATTCTTGGACTTTTGATGACTATGCCAAAATAATTCAATAGAGAAAAGGATATTCTTTTCAACAAATGGTGCTAGAACCATTGAATATTTAAATGCAATAAAACAAACCTGACCTATATCTCATGCCAAATATAAAACTTAATTCAGAATGAATCTTAGACCTAAGCATAATAGCTAAAAGTATAAAACTTCTAGAAGAAAACATAGAAGAAAATATTTGTGACCTTGAGTTAGGCAAAGATTTCTTAGACAAGACAAAAAAGAATCACAAACCATAAAAAAAAATCGATACAAAGAAAAAAAACAAAAAACAAACAAACAAACAAAAAATCATAATCGATAAATTCGACCTGATCAAGATGAAAACTTTTGCTTTTGAAAAGACACTGTTAAGAAAATGAAAAGGTGGGTTTCCCTGGTGGCGCAGTGGTTGAGAGTCCGCCTGCCGATGCAGGGGACACAGGTTCGTGCCCCGGTCCGGGAGGATCCCACATGCCGCGGAGCGGCTGGGCCCGTGAGCCATGGCCGCTGGGCCTGTGCGTCGGGAGCCTGTGCTCCGCAATGGGAGAGGCCACAACAGTGAGAGGCCCGCGTACTGGAAAAAAAGAAAGAAAATGAAAAGGCAAGCCTCAGACTGGGAGCAGATATTTCTAAAACACATATATGATAAAGGGCTTGTATCCAGAATATATTAAGAACTTCTATAACTCAATAGTGAAATAATCCAATTGTTTAAAAAAATAGTCAAGATTTGAACAGACACTTCACCAAAGGTTGTAAACAAATGGCAAATAAGTACATGAAAATATACAAATTAAAATGACAATGAGATACCACTATACAATCACTGGAATGCCTAAAATTAGTAAGACTTACCAAATGTGTTGGTGAGAATGTGTAGCAACTGGGACAAATTATTATTATTATTTTTTCTTTTTCTTTTTTTTTTATTAGTTTCTGCTTTATAACAAAGTGAATCAGTCATACATATATGGGACAAATTATTGATACATGCTACCACATGGAAGAATCTCAAAAGCATTGTGCTAAGTGAAAAAAAAATAGACACAAAACAGTATATACTGTATGATTACACATATATGACATTCTAGAAAAGGCAACTATTGTGACAGAAAGAAAAGCAATGGTTTCCAGATGCCAGGGTTAGGAGGGTATTGACTGCAAAGAGACATAGGGAGCTTTGGGGTGGGGGAGGTTGGATATATTTAGATCTTAATTGTTGTGGTATTTTACACAACTGTAAACACTTGCCAAAACTTAAAAATGTACACTTTGAACCGATGAATTATATTGTATGTAACTTATCTCAGTAGAAATAAATTTATAAAATTCAAGCCTACAGGAGCTCTGTAAGCAACATCAACAGAGAACACTTACAGAGTTCCTACTACAAGCAGTGCAATGTGTTTGGGATTTGGGGTCATAGAACTTGGTAAATCTCAGCCTCTACCCACAAGATTTCTCAGTTTATCCTGCAGATACAACAGAACCCAATCAACATACTTACCAAGATTGTGAAGTGATCCTACAAATGCTGTATTTTGCTGTTTCAGGTGCTTAGAAGAACATGCAGTCAAGTTTTTCATCAAACACATGGAATATATCACAGAACTTTGCCAAGATGGGCAACTCCATGCAAAAAGACCAACACTCTGGCAAAAAATATTCCAGAAAGGCTGGCAAAGTACAGAAAGGTCTAGTGAATTTTATAACAGAGGTCTCTGGGGACGAGAGCTCCTGACATATGTGCATTTTAGTATGTAAGAGCAAATTTTAGGGGAATATAGTAAATCCTGGGTTATACCTACAAGGCCACTCTTTTTTTTTTTTTTTTTTTTTTTTTTTGCTGTACGCGGGCCTCTCACTGTTGTGGCCTCTCCCGTTGAGGAGCACAGGCTCCGGACGCACAGGCTCAGCGGCCATGGCTCACGGGCCCAGCCACTCCGCGGCATGTGGGATCCTCCCGGACGGGGGCACGAACCCATGTCCCCTGCATCAGCAGGCGGACTCTCAACCACTGCACCACCAGGGAAGCCCCAAGGCCACTCTTAAGTATATCAAATAGATTGCTTTGGTCATTCTCCCACTGCCTCTAGGGTGATAATTGGGAAGAAACTATGAGAAGAAAGGATGAGGGGGAGAGAAGGAGGAAGAGATCTTACTTTATTTCCTAAAACTTAACCCAAGCCCCCATTCTGCCAGGTTGTTGGAAAGTTAAACTCCAGCCATTACTGGCACAAATGCTATTCCTCCTTATTTCAAGTTCTGGATCTTTCTCAGTGGAAAAAGGTGATGTGATGATGGGAGTCTGGGTGAGGGAGGGGAGAAGTACTCAGATCATGGGTCATCCATCCAGACAGGTGAGAGGTCCACTGTCTCAGCCCATGTATTCCTTTGGTTTTGTTAGTATGCACTAATCCGGGACTACCTCTGGGCTTGGGGAATCATTGCTGATTCCCCACTCATCCTCACTCACTCCACTGCTTTTTCTTTTAGGGGTATGACCACCTCCCTGGTGGGCCTCTAGAGTCCCTGCTGCTCTCAAACCCACAGCTGGACCTCTCTTTCTTCCTCCCATCTTTTGATTAGTGCTCTCTCCTTTTCTTTAATACTTTAAAATTGAAGCTTAATATATATTCAGAAAACAAATCATCATTGTACAGCTTAATGAATATTCACAAAGAAACCACCACCTATGGAATCACTTCTCAGACCCCGTGATAAACAACAGCATCCCAGAAGCCCTTGTCTTGTCCCTTCCCTGGGCATTATCCCCCTTCTCTGCAAACATAAACACTACAGCTATCCTGACTTCTAATATCATTAATTACTTTAGTCTGTTTTGAACTTTATATACGTTGGAATCCTACAATGTGAACTCTTTTCTCTCAGGCTTTTTTCTCTCAGGTTTGAGAGATTTAACTTCATGTTTCATGTATCAGTGATTAGTTCATTTTCATTGCCATAAAATGGCATAGCATTCTTTGTTCTAATATACCACAATTAGTTTATCCATTATACTATTGAAGGACATCTGGATTGTTTCCTGTTTTGAGGTACTATGACTAAAAGCTTTTATGACTCTTCTTGTTCATGTCTTTTGGGACATGTATGTATATATTCCTTGGGTCTATACCTAGGAGAATTGCTGGGTCATAGAGTGTGTTTATGATCAGCTTAGTTGATACCACTAGTTCTCCAAAGTGAGTGTGCCAATTTTACTTCCTTACAAGCAATGTAAGATCATTCCAGTTGCTCCACATCCTCACCAACATTTTTAGCTCATAAAGGTTTTAATTTGCATTGTCCTTTGATCAAAAAGATTGAGCACTTTTTCATGTGTTGGCCGACTTTTAGGATATTCTCTTTGGAGAAGTGACTGTTCCAGTTTTTTACCCATTTTTTCTATTGGGTTTTTCTTTTCTTAGGAGTTCTTGAAAACATTCTAGAAATGTATCCGTTTGTTGGCTATAGGTAAATATCTTCCCTCAGTCTGTGACTTTCCTTTACATTCTCTTAATGGTGTGCTAATGAAGAGAAGCTCTTGATTTTACTATAGGCCATTTTATCAATATTTTACCTTATAGTGTATATGTCTGTCCTATTTAAGAAATCTTTGCCTATCCCAAAATAATTTCTTCTAATAACTGTATTATTTTACCTTTCACATCTAGACCTACAATTCACTGGGAATTGTTTGTGTGCATGGTATGAAGATGTCCAAATCTATTGTTTTCAGTATGTATATCCAATTGCCCAGCACCATTTATTGAAAGAGCATTCTTTTTCTACTACTCCGCAGTGCTATCATTGTTGTAAATCATGTCTATGTATATGCAGGTCTGCTTCTGGATTCTTTATGCTGTTCAAATACCACCTTTAATTACTGTAACTCTATAACAAAGTTTTTTTCTTATCTAGTATAATTCCTTCAACTATGTACTATGTTTATCTTGGCTACTCTTGGCCACACTGAATTTCCATATAAATTTTAGAATCATCACATTAATGTCCTAAAAATATCTTTACTGTCATTTTGATTTAGATTGCATTGATTCTAGACATCAAGTTGGGGATAATTTACATCTTTACAATATTGAGTTCTCCAGTTCATGTGTATCCTTCCTTTTATTTAAGTCTTCTTAAATTTTTCTCAATAATGTTTTATAGTTTTCTATGCAAAGGCCTTGCATATCTTCTATATATCTATTCTAGGCATTTGATTTTTATGCTGTTGTAAATGGTACTATTTTAATTTCATTTTCTAATTGTTTGCTGCTGGCATAGAAATAAAATTAATTGATTTTTGTATATTGACATTGCTATATTCAGTTATTACCTCTAATAGGTTATCTATAGATTCTTTTGAAATTTCTCCATATACAATCTTGTCTATGAATAATGACAGCTTTATTTCCTTCCTTTCTGATCTATGTACTTTTATTTATTTTTCTTGGCCTTTATACTGGTTAGAGTTCTTCAGTACAATGTTGAACAGAAGTATGAAAGCAGTCAACCTGGTTTCGTTCTCTATCTCAAGAGAAAGCTTTCAGTATCATGTTTGGTGTAGGCTTTTGTCATAGATACCTTTTATCAGATTAAGGAAATTTGCTTCTATTTCTAGTTTGCTAGGGTTTTCTTTTAATCATAAAAGAACACTGAATTTTACATAGTGCTTTCACCGTCTACTAAACAGACACTTCACCAAAAAAAAACAAAAAAAAGATAAACAGATAGCAAATAGCATATGAAGAGATGCTCAACATCATTAGTCACTAGAGATATGCAAATTAAAGTCACAATGAGATACCACTACACATCTAATGGGATGGCTGGAATTAAAAAGACTGCCCATGGGACTTCCCTGGTGGTGCAGTGGTTAAGAATCTGCCTGCCAATGCAGGGAACATGGGTTCGAGCCCTGGTCTGGGAAGATCCCACATGTCGTGGAGCAACTAAGCCCGTGCGCCACAACTACTGAGCCTGTGCTCTAGAGCCCACGAGCCACAACTATTGAGCCTATGAGCCACTACTACTGAAGCCCGTGTGCTCAGCAAAAAGAGAAGCCACTGCAATGAGAAGCCCGCACGCCGCAACGAAGAGTAGCCCCTGCTCACCGCAACTAGAGAAAGCCCGCATGCAGCAACAAAGACCCAACACAGCCAAAAAAAAAAAAAAAGACTGCCCATTGTTGTTGAGGATGTGAAGTAACAGTAACTCTCATACACTAATAGTGGAGATATACAAAGATAGAACAACTTTGGAGAAGGGTTTGGCAGTTTCTCAAAAATGTTAAACTATGATACAGCCATTCCTCTCCTAGGTATTTACCCAAGAGAAATGAAAACTTATGTCCATTTTAAGACTTAGGATTGAATGTTGTTAATAGCTTTACTTGAAATACTTCCAATCTAGAAACAATTCAAATTTTCATCAACAATGGATAAAAAATTGTCACATTTCTATACAATGGAATACTACTCAGCAATAAAAAACAAGGAAGTATTGATACTTGAACAACATGGATGAATCTCAGAATAACTGTGCTCAGTGAAAGAAACCAGACAAAAAAGAGTACATATTGTATGATTCCATTCTGCCTCTATTGACATGATCATATAGTTTTTCTTTTTTAGTTTGTCAATATGGTGAATTACATTGATCGTCAAATGTTAACCTATCTTTGGATCACTGGGATAAACCTCATTTCATCATGATGTATTATCTTTTTTATATATTGTTGAGTTTAATTTGCTAACATTTTTATAAGAATTTCTGCATGTATATTTATGAGGGTTAATGATCTATAGTGATTCCCTCTCACCTTCTGTAATGACTCTGTCTGGCTTTGGTAACATGGTAGTAACTGGCCTCATAGAATGATTTGGGAAATGTCTTTTTCTCTTCAGTTTTCTAGGATAGATTGTATAGAATTGATAGGTGGAGTGTGCTATAAATGTCAGTTAGGTCAAGTTAGGTAATAGTATTGTTCGAGTCGTGGATGTCTATTGATCTTCTATCTACTTGCTTAAATTATTGAGGGAGGGATTTTTTTTTTTTTTTTTTTTTTTTTTTTTTTTTTGCTGTACGCGGGCCTCTCACTGCTGTGGCCTCTCCCGTTGCGGAGCACAGGCTCCGGACACACAGGCCCCGCGGCCATGGCTCGCGGGCCCAGCCGCTCCGCGGCACGTGGGATCCTCCGGGATCGGGGCACGAACCCGCGTCCCCTGCATCGGCAGGCGGACTCCCAACCACTGCGCCACCAGGGAGGCCCGAGGGAGGGATTTTGAAATCTCTGACAATTATTGTGGAATCTTCTATTTCTTTGTGCAGTTCTATCAGTTTTTATTTCCTGTATTTTGAATTTCTTGTTATTGAGTATATCAGTGCTTAGAATTGTTATATTCTCTTGAGGAATTGACTGCTTTATCATTATGAAATTACCTTCTTTATTGCATGTAATATTTTTTGCTCTGCAATCTGCTTTGTCTGATACTAATACCTAGCTTTCTTTTGATAGCATAGTGTATCTTTTCCCCATACTTTTACTTTTAACCTATTCCTGGGTTTATATTGAGTATATTTCTTGTAGACATCATGTAGTTAGGTCTTTCTTTTTTATCCAATCCAACCATCTCTGTCTTGTAATTGGGATATTTAGACTATTTAAATTTAATGTGCTTATTGGTGTGTGAGTTTAAGCCTACCATCTATCTATTTGCTTTCTATTTGTCCCATCTGTTCTTTATTTACATTTTCTGGATTCTTTTGTATTGAATTTTTTTTTGTTTCTATTTTGTCTACTTTGTTGGCATTTTAGGAATAACTCTTTGCAGTGTTTTCTTTGTGGTTGCTTTAGAGCAAGGGTTGGCAAACTTTGGCCCTTGGGCCTAATCTGACCTGTGGCCTGTTTCTATAAATAAAATTTTATTGGAACATAGTTACCTCTATTTGTTTATGTGTTGTCTGTGGCTCTTTCACTCTATAATGGCAGAGCTGAATGGTTTCAATAGAGACAATAGAGCCTGCAAAGCCTTAAATATTTACTATCTGGCCCTTTATAGAAAAAGTTTGCTGATCTGTACTACAGAGTTTATAATATACATCTTTAATTTTATCACATTCTACCATCAAGGGATAGTATTACACTTCACATATAGTAGAAGAACCTTACAACAGTATATTTTTATTTTTTCTTTCCTTGCCTTTGCACTGTTGCTGTCAAACGTCTTCTACATACATTATAAATGCCACAATAGTGTTATTATTTTTGCTTTAAATAGTCAATTATTTTAAAAATGATTTAAATTTTATGTTTATATCTAAATGCATCAATTTATACTCAGGGTTCTACATTTTACATTTACCTACATATTTACTAGTTCCAGAGCTCTTCATTCCTTTATGTAGATCCAGATTTCCAACCGGTATCATTTTTCTCTTGCCTGAAGGACTCCCTCTATTTCTTGTAGTTCCAGGTTACTGGTGATTAATTCTTTTAGTTTTTGTATATCTTCAAAAGTCTTTATTTTGCTTTCATCTTTGAGAGATATTTTTACAGGGTACAGGATTCTAGGGTGATAGTTTTTCCCTTCTGGTACCTTAACAGATGTTGTTTCTGATGGTCATCTGCTGTTATTCTTATATTTGTTGCTTTGTGTGTTATGTGTCTTTTTTTCTCTGCCTGATTTTATGACTTCCTATCACTTTAAAAAGACAATTTGATGGGGACTTCCCTGGCTGTCCAGTGGTTAGGACTCTATGCTTCCACTGCAGGGGGCACAGGTTTGATCTCTGGTCAGGGAACTGGGATCCCCACATGCTATGTGGTGAGGCCAAAAACTTAAAAAAAAAAAATAAATTAAAAGTAAAAAACCAAAAAGCAATTTGATTATTATGTGCCTTGGTGTAGTTAAATTCCTATTTCATGTGCCTGAGTTTCACTGCCTTTCTTTGATCTGCAGGTTTATGTTTTTTTTTAAATCAAATCTGGAAAATTTCAGCTACTTTTTTCTTGAAAAATTTTTTTCTATTTCCTCTCTCCCACCTCTCTTCTGTGGAACATATATTAGGTTCCTTGAAGTTTTCACAAAGCTCACTGATACTCTGTATTTTTTAGTCCTTTTTCTCTCTGTGTTTTGTTTTGAATAGTTTGTATTTCAATGTCTTCAAGTTCACTAGTCTTTTTTCTGCAGTGTCTAGTGTATTCTTAATCTCAGACTTTTTAGTTTTCATCTGTAGAAGTTTGATTTGGATCTTCTTGATATCTTCCATGTACCTACTTAATAAGTTCAATCTTTTTTCCAGCTTCTTGAACATATCAAATGCAATTATTATTGTAATAATGTAATGTTCTTGTATTCTATCATCTATATCATTTCTGAGTTGGCTTTGATCGATTGTTTATTTTCTCCTCATTGTGAATTGCATTTTTTCCCTTCTTTGTATGCCCATTAATTTTTAATCAAATGCCAGTTATTTTTACCTGTTGGGTACTGTATATTTTAGTAGTCCTATGAATTCTTGTGCTTTGTTCTGGGATGCAGTTAAATTACTTGGGAAGTTTGATTTTTTCAAGTCTTGCTTTTAAGCTTTGTTAGCTGGAACCAGAGAAGCATTTAGCCTAGGGGTAATTTTACCCTATTTCTGAGGCAAAACCCTTCTGCATATTCTCCTTGTGTCCCATGAATTATGAGGTTTTCCACTCTGACTTGTGGGAACAGGAGCTATTCCTGTTCCCAGTGTTCAGGTATTGTTTACCCTAACTTTTTCAGGTGAATCTTTCCCCTTGGGGAGTTTTCTCACATGCCTGGGCTGATTGATACTCAGGAAGCTACTTGAGGGGAACCTAGTGCACGTCTCTGGAACTCTTTCTCTGTGTAGCTCTCTCTTCTCTGGTTCTCTGCACCATTCATCGGGAGTGGAAGGAAGGAAAAGGGGGAGTTCATATATCATTTATACATCACAACCCAGACATATAAAATTTTAACTTGATTTTCTATAAATGATCCCCTTCTGCTTTTTCACCCCAAGTCTGCTCAAAGCAGAAACCTAAACTTACACTTGTGTTGCACTGTGTCCTGAAGAATGAGCGCGAGCCCCACTCTGCTCTGGGGTTTCCTGACCTCTCTGTATCTTTACGGTGCTTCGCTGATCTGTGACTCTGGGCTGAGGATGAGTGAGGACTCTTGCTCTGTCCCCCTGCCTGGCTCTCTTCCAAGGCTGCTCCAAATGGTTTTGTGTCCCCTTCCTCCTTGGCAAGAACGCCTTTCCTGTCAGATCCTTCCTCTTCCCTTGATAATATGCTTCAGCTGTGTGACCAAGTCTCACTAGTTTAAGAGCTGGAGGTGCTTGGGTGCGAGGGCGGGGGCGGTGGATGGCGGGGCGGGAATCAATAAATTACTAAGAGGGTCTTAAAAAAAAATCCAGTTTCATGTTTATCTCTTGTCAAAAGGCAAGTTTCTCTTTTTATTCCGTTTAAAATAAAATGTTAACAGATAGCTCTGTGTTTTGTGCATTCGTCAGTTCTGTGTTTTGTGCTATTTTTTATTCTATTTTTGTTGTTTAGGTTTTACTGCTGCGTATCCAACACAATCCTCCATTCCTTTTAAATATCAGCCTTCCAGGATTCCAGAATCAGAAAAAAAAGGATTTAATAGTCAAGCCAAGAGGTTTTACCATAAAAAGGTAATGACGTTGTCTTAGAGATACTTTACTTTTAGTCTGGATTTTAGCCTCAGGGGACAGACACGCGAGTCTGGCTGGTGCGTCTGCCTCTGTGACCAGTAGAGGGCAGTGTCATCCAAGGAGCTGCAGCACCCTCTCCAGCTGTGCGCTCTGACTGGGCTGGAGGAATGAGCTGGAAAGATATTAAATCCAGTGGAAAACATGTCTGGACTTATGGGGCCACACTGAAACTAAACGTTTTTTAACAAGAAATGTATTTTAAAAATTACTATAGGGGCTTCCCTGGTGGCGCAGTGGTTGAGAGTCCGCCTGCAGATGCAGGGGACACGGGTTCGTGCCCCGGTTCGGGAAGATCTCACATGCCGCGGAGCGGCTGGGCCCGTGAGCCATGGCCGCTGAGCCTGTGCGTCGGGAGCCTGTGCTCTGCAGCGGGAGAGGCCACAACAGTGAGAGGCCCGCGTACCACACACACACACAAAAAATTATTATAAAAATCAAATATGCAAAAATCCCAGACGTATGAAGTAAAAGATAAAAATCCTTTCCTCCCCCCTCCCCCCAGCCTCACTCAAAACATGACAGGAAGAACAAGACGTTCTTCAAATAACATAAAAGAAAAATAAACGAGTCTAATAAACGTAAAATTACCTTTGTGATGACACCCCCCTCTTTTTTAAGCTTCCTTTGACAATGTGTTAGAACTGTTCCTGCATTTCCGCCTTCCTTACCCTCTTCCCCAAATATCTGTGTCTCTTTTTCTCTTTGATCTGGAACGTTCTGCTTGGGTCCTGCCGGGTCCTCACCTAACTTCTGTAATTTCACCGGCTGAAAGCCCAGGTCTGATATTCTCCCCTCTCACCAGCAGGGGGAGGAAGCAACTCGCAGACGCAAGAGTCTTTTAACATCTTCATTCCTTTATTCGTTTAACTAGGACCTTTAGAATAACATTCTTTTGGAGGAGTCATCATGTCAGTTACCTTTTGCTGCATTCTAAAAATGTTTTTCATCCTACCCCCTCGCCAAGATGGCGAGAGGGGATGGGGAGATCTGGGTCCTGAACGCAGGTGAGTCCTCGGCAAGCCCTGTGCCCCTTGGCCTGTTTCCTCCTTTGTAAACAAGAGCGCTGAGCTAGAGAATGTTTAAGTTCCCTCCACTTCTGATATTTTAGGATTCCAAGAAAGAAAGTAGTAAAGAATATAGTGTGTGTGTACACACACACATATATTTTTAATTACTTGCAGTTTTTCTCCAACGGTGATAAATAAGCTATCCGCTCAGGAGTTTCCTCTCTATGTTGTTTTTTTTGTTTGTTTGTTTTGTTTTTTTTGCGGTACGCGTGCCTCTCACTGTTGTGGCCTCTCCCGTTGCGGAGCACAGGCTCCGGACGCACAGGCCCAGCGGCCATGGCTCACGGGCCCAGCCGCTCCGCGGCATATGGGACCTTCCCGGACTGGGGCACGAACCCATGTCCCCTGCATCGGCAGACGGACTCTCAACCACTGCTCCATCAGG
The DNA here is from genome assembly GCF_025265405.1 of Mesoplodon densirostris. Taxonomy (NCBI): domain Eukaryota; kingdom Metazoa; phylum Chordata; class Mammalia; order Artiodactyla; family Ziphiidae; genus Mesoplodon; species Mesoplodon densirostris. The sequence continues at coordinate 19,976,272 of NC_082662.1, read as the reverse complement.
GAAGCCCTCCTCTCTATGTTTTAACTGTCCATCTGTCTCTCTGTCTCTTTTTTGTCTGGTTTTCCATTTGTCAATTTACCGATAATATACTGTCCATCTCTCAGATATCTGCAGCCAATCTCCAATAAAAATAATGACAGCCACCATTTACCGATCCCTACTATGCGTGAAACCAGTTTTAGACCATATTTCTAATCTTCTGAACAATGCTAAGAGGAAGGGTTTATACCTTAATTTAACAGAAGAGGAAACCCGGGCTTAGGGAAGTTAAATGACTGACCCACCCGAGGTCTCACAATGCAGGGTTTGACACATAAGAGGCCCCACATGAATATCGGCTGAATCAACGTTGAAAGAATTAGACCTCAAACCCAGGCCCAGCTCACTCCTAAGCCTCATGCTCTGTCCACACATGGCACCACACCTCCCTCTGTGGCCCACAAAGCCATCAAGTCCATCTGTGAAAGTCAGCGAGTGAGTTTCTGAAAATGCTTCCGCCAAACAGACCAAGCTCAAGATAGGGGAAGATGTCGTGTGCGTAGGCCCCATTCTACATGATCATGTTCTGACGACTTAAATCCAGAAACTGAATGGTCTGGCTTTTAAAGTTTGCATTTTAAATGACTATTACTTTTCAGAAATTTTTCTGCTGAAGGAACCAAGGTGGCAGCCAGCCAGAGCTATAGGCAGCATCCGATAAAGAGAGAAATAGCTCAGAAATTTGACTAGTACTTTTCAAACGTGGTTGTGTTGGTCTGACAATGTGAAAATGTTCATCTAAGCATTTGAAAGCACTTTGTAAATAAGTATGGAATTTTTTAGAAAGGGCATGGGATCCATAAACCCTGTCCCCTGGGTTTTGCTCTGTTACTAGCTGACTGGGTTTAGACTAATCGCTTGACTTTTCCGGGCTTCAGTTTCCTCATTTGAAATGTACAGTTTGGATTATTATACTTTTTTAGGTTCTTCAAGCTATAAAAACAGGAAGAAAATGTCTTATTGCCAGCTCATTATTTTCATTTTTCCTGAGAGGGATGGGCATTGAGAAGTTAAGAATTCTGTTTAACATCACCCAATAATTTAGTGAGGCAATACAAATTAAAAGCAGATTTTAAAACTCTGGTGTCTCACCACCCTTCTTATGACATTAATCGTACACACCCTGTGCCTCATCTCATGACTTGATTGTGTCCTCACATTCATTCTGTGACACATCTAGCACACCTTTTTTTTTCTTTTTTTTTTTTTTTGCGGTACGTGGGCCTCTCACTGCTGTGGCCTCTCCCGTTGCGGAGCACAGGCTCCAGACGCGCAGGCTCAGCGGCCATGGCTCACGGGCCCACCCGCTCCGCGGCCTGTGGGATCTTCCCGGACCGGGGCACGAACCCATGTCCCCTGTATCGGCAGGCGGACTCTCAACCACTGCGCCACCAGGGAAGCCCCTAGCACACCTTTAACACAGAGAATCAGTGCCCTCTGAAATGTGCTCTTACCTTATCAGTCTGACTTTGGAGAGAAACTTCAGGGCCTCGTTGCCCAGCTCACATCCCCCATGAGAATCTGACTGCTGTGTACGAGGAATCCTTCACTGAGCTCGGTGTCCAGACTGGCAATTTTGGCTGCTAGAAATGAAGTCTGCTTCCCTGAATATTTTACAGTTATTTACAGATGTGCTGCTGACACTGGGGGCATGAAGAGACATGCCTAATCTGGGACAGAGCATAGCCCAGCCACCCGAGAGACACTTTCCTCCCCCACCTCCCGATTCTGTCCCCATGCCACCCTGGATTGTGGTCACTATTTCCCAAGCTGTGTAACGCTAAGGACACTCCCTTAAAGTCTTTGCACCTCTGTTTCCTCATCTTAAAAATAAGGATGTTATAATAGGTAGGCCCTTGCCAGGGATTACTATTCCATGATCCTAAACCTGATTAATCCCTTCCAGGCACACATGAAGGGATACTGGTAGGATACAGACACCCTTTCCTCTAGATGCACAATTTTAAAATACTTGTTAATTTCAGACATAGCCTGACAGCAAATCCACCCTCCCCAGTGGTAAGCAGGACAGTGTTTAATTTGTGGTGAAATTGTACAAAGTTAATACGGTTCACTTATTGCCTTGGTAAGGCACCAGACCAGAGATATTTTTAAATGCATTTTTTAATGTCAGAGATTTTTCTTTTTTTTTTTTAAAGGGCTTCAAATGCTTGACTTTTTATTTATTTATTAATTTTTTTTTTTTTTTTTTTGGCTGTGTTGGGTCTTCATTTCTGTGCGAGGGCTTTCTCTAGTTGTGGCAAGCGGGGGCCACTCTTCATCGCGGTGCGCGGGCCTCTCACTATCACGGCCTCTCTTGTTGCGGAGCACGGCCTCCAGACGCGCAGGCTCAGTAGTTGTGGCTCAACGGGCCTAGTTGCTCCGCGGCATGTGGGACCTTCCCAGACCAGGGCTCGAACCCGTGTCCCCTGCATTAGCAGGCAGATTCTCAACCACTGCGCCACCAGGGAAACCCAATGTCAGAGATTTTTTCAATGAAAGGAAGTTCAGTTTGCAGAGACCGCCACATTCAAGGGGATAATTTCCCCACATGTGCACTCAGCTGCGTGTTTGAACCACAGTGGGGTCTGCCCGACCTTCCTGCTCTAGAAGCCTGACCTCTTCCATATCAGTCACCAGCACCCCTTCCTCAGGGGTCTGCAGGACACGCTGGTGGAAACTGTAAACACTTGGCTGGCACAGACAGTGTGCCAGGCTCCCCTTGAAGATGTTGCCTTTATGAACTCATTTAATCCCCATCATCGATTACCCTGGGAGCTAAGTCCCGTTATTATCCCCACTTTTCAGATAATGACTCTGAGACACAAAGAGGGTTAAGTACGTGGCACAGCCAGGGTCAGGCAGAGTGAAGATGAGCCTGGCAGCAGCTCCAGGCTCCCACACCGTTTCCTGGCGTCTCCCGGGTGGAAGCCAGCACACCTTCCCCTGAATGCCCGAGCACCTTCTGCTTGGCAGGGTGGTAATGGGCATGCACATCTTGTCTCCACCCAGCCGGAACTCCTTGGGCAGCAGTCATTGTCCTTTCCAGACCCCCAAAGCCCCTCAAAAATGGGTCGAATGAATGATCCCAACTCAAGTCTACGAGCCACGAGAACTTGTCCCACCCATCTTGCATTGCTTTGCTGCATCTCCTCCATCCCATTCCTAGAACATCTAAGCTGCCAACCGCCTGTATCCTGGTGCCCCCTCCTGGGCCCTGGCCTACAGCAGACTTCAGTGTGTGCTTGTTGAATTGAGTCTTGGCGCACATTCCATTCAGGGGATTTCAAAGGCCTGCTAACGAGCTGACACCAGAGTTAACGAAGAGGAGGGCTCTGCAAAAGAGGAGCACGGGTGCTCAGAGACGTCACTGATGTAAACCGATGCTTTGAAAATGCAGGTTTGGCTTCTCATGTCTGACTCTGTTTCCAACCCAGCCAGGCCAGCGATGGGCAAAGACCTGGTCCCCATTTTCGTCTGCCCAGGTGGCCAGTGTCCCTGGGCTTCCCCCCAACCTGCTCTTCACCTGGGTACTAAGAAACAATCTCCTCAGGAGAACTCATCCCGGGGCTTCCCTGGTGGCGCAGTGGTTGAGAGTCCGCCTACTGATGTGGGGGACGCCGGTTCGTGCCCCGGTTTGGGAGGATCCCACACGCTGCAGAGCGGCTGGGCCTGTGGCCCATGGCCGCTGAGCCTGCGCGTCCGGAGCCTGTGCTCCGCAACGGGAGAGGCCACAACAGTGAGAGGCCCGGGTACTGCAAAAAAAAAAAAAAAAGAGAGAACTCATCCCACTTTTCCTGGTTGCTCCCTGAGGGCGCCCAGGGATCTTTCATTTCTGAGATCCCCATTCTGAACAAAAAGGTGTCATTTTCTTGCTTGAAGTATGCTCCCTGCCTCTCCCTTCTCCTCTGCTATCAGAGGCATGGAAACTTTGATGCCAGACATTAGTGTATGGAGTTGGGGCGGGGAGAGGGGAGAAAGCAGAAAGGAGGAAGGGCGTCTTACAAGGGGCACTTCTCAGGGTTGTAGACAGTTTGAACCAGAAGGGCTTCAGTGACCCCGAAATCCCTGGACTCAGCAGAGAGGCCCCATCTGTGACGGCATCCCATGCTGAGGCCTGTCGGTGGAGCGGGTAAAGGGGACTTGCTGCTCGAAGCCACTGCCAATCGGGCCCCCTTTCCCTGAGTTCCTCATGGAGGCCCGGAGTGGGGTTGAAAACTATAGACCTCCACACCCGCACTTGCCTCTTTGTGGGTTCACAGATGAGGGGGCTGAGGCCCAGTGAGGGGACGTGCCCTGGGGGCAGACACTGGCTCTCCTGTCTTCTGGCCCATGCTATCACCATTTTGGCCACATCAGCCTGAGAAAAGGGTGGATGGATGCATTGTCCTGAGACCCTAAGACCAGAGGCATTTGTAAAAGGAAATTGTTCCCGCAGGAACCCCAAATTCCTGGGCACTTTTGCCAGTGGGTTAACCACAGGGCAGGGCTCTGTTTCCACCTCAGGCGTGTCTTCCTCCTGTTATATACCGCTAGCCCTTCCGCAGACTCTTAGTTTTCATTCATCTCGTGCACTCCTGAGAACCCCAGCTGGCCACCCCCAAAATAGACCAAAGCAGGGCGGAATATCCCTGAAGGGTCAAAAGGCAGCTCTAGTGTTGTGGGCTTTGGCCAATGATCCAGCAGAGAGCGCATTTTCCAACCAGGAAATGGGTTGACAAACCTGAAAGTCTTAATTGGACAGAAGCTATGAAATTGGGACGAGAAAATCCAGGCTGTGTGCAGATGTGACTGGGTCCAGGTTGTGGACATTAGGCCCTCCCATACCCTAAGGAGCTGCCTGGGGTGAGGGGGTAAATGCCCTGCTCCCTCTCTTCCCCTCCTCCTCATGACCTCTCTAAACCTATCCCAAGGTCAAGTGAATGTCAATCTGTGTCCCGCCCTTTGCACGTGCTGCCCATTTGGGACTTTAATCCTTCAAAAGAGCTCTCAAAGTGCATTTCCACCAAATGTTGCCCAGCAACATCAGCCAATCATCTCTTGCTCCATCCCGCGCTGAGGGCCTTTAACCACCGCTGAGGGAAGGTCCTGGCTCCCTTGAGGCTGTTGTGGCAACTTGAGGACTGGTAATGATGAGGCCGGTGGGACGTGCATTGACTCATTCAGTCTTCACGTGCACAGGGGACAACGGGTGTAGCCCTGGCACAGAGCTCCCTGTGGAACACACAACAGGCAGTCAGCAGAGCTCAAATGAATAGTGCTCCTGGGCTTCCCTGGTGGCGAAGTGGTTGAGAGTCCGCCTGCCGATGCAGGGGACGCGGGTTCGTGCCCCGGTCCGGGAAGATCCCACATGCCGTGGAGAGGCTGGGCCCGTGAGCCATGGCCGCTGAGCCTGCGCGTCTGGAGCCTGTGCTCCGCAACGGGAGAGGCCACAACAGTGAGAGGCCCGCGTACCGCAAAAAAAAAAAAAAATAAATAAATAGTGCTCTTCCCTTCTCCCTCCCCACACCCATTTTATTTGGTTGGTTTATTTGGTTTTTGCCTTCTGGGTGGTCTTGGCCAAGAAGCCAAGGGCTGGCTGAGTTCACACCAGTTTCGACTTGGATTCTCACTCTCTGGGAGATGCTGAGAGGCCAGAGCTCATCAACCTCATGTAACATTAGTCATATGAGCTGTTATCCCAGAGGCCAAAGGTTGGACTTTTATTGCCCTCCCAGGGAGCCATCCACCACCTCTAGCTTTTGCAGGAGAAAGCTTGAACTCCCTACAGCTGGACCTTTCCCTCCAGGCAGCTTTGAAACTTAACTTGGTATGGAGTGCAGGTGGTGGTGTGCTGGTAAACCAGCTCTCTCCTCCACAAAGAAAGTTCTGATTTAGAGCATTGGCCAATCTCTGTGGTGTAAATACCGCCCCCCACTCTGGTCAATTTCAAGCTACCACGAGCAACATTTCTGAATATTTAACAGTCGCCCTCATGAGCCACCACCGGCAAGCCCCAGCATCCTGCTGCCTGGAGGACCCTTCTTGGATATTCATTAACAGCAAATAGGCAGCACCCTCTCCCTCCAGGCTAAGAGGTGACAGTTCTCTTCCTACTTGTCCTGGGCTCAAACCAGTTTGCAATGTGGCAGAATTAAAATGTGATTAAGGTCCAGTAGGGTTGCCAGATTTAGCAGATAAAAATACAGGATTCTTAATTTAGAATTCCAGATAAATAACAAACTACTTTAGTATAAGTATATCCCAAATATTGATTGGGACCTACTTATACTAAAGTAGCTTTTTGTTGTTTATCTGAAATTCACATTTAACTGGGCAGGGTGGGATGGGGCAGCCTTGCAGGCCTGTGTTTTATCTGGCAACCCTAGATCCTCAGACACATATAGGTGCCCAGAAGATTCTTGTGGGCTGATGCTGGTGTTGGGGGTGTGGCAGCAGACTGGGGGCTGGAGATGTCCAAGACTGTTTATTCTTTAAACCTAGAAGAGTTGCAGTTACATTTCCTGCTTCAGCTTTCCCTCACTGTAGGGACTCTGGAAGCTAAAAGGTGCCCGAAGTCATTTAGTGCAACATCTCTGATTTACACATGAGGAAACTGAGGTCTAGAGAGGTGACTAGATCAAGGTTACTTAGCTAGTAGCAGCACTGATGCTAGAATCCTAATTCAAAACTTAGTGGGATTGTTTTTCCTTTTATCCTGCACATTTTATCCTGCACTCGTCTGAGAGTTAGTTTGGCTTAGTGGTCAAGAGTAGACTGTCCTCACACTGCCTGGGTTCAAATTCTGGCTCTGTTACTTGCTGCGTGACCTTGGTCCTTATCCCTTTGGGCCCTGTCTTCTCATCTTTAAAATGAGGATTAAATGAGCTAGCGTGTATAAAGTACTCAGAACAGTGCCCGGCATGCAGTGACCATCAATAAACATATGCCATGGGCTTCCCTGCTTTTGAAATCAGAACAACAGTACTTTTAGGGCCCTCCTGGTGGCGCAGTGGTTAAGAATCCGCCTGCCAACGCAGGGGACACGGGTTTGAGCCCTGGTCCGGGAAGATCCCACATGCCGTGGAGCAACTAAGCCTGTGTGCCACAACTACTGAGCCTGCGCTCTAGAGCCCGCGAGCCACAGCTACTGAGCCCACGTGCCACAACTACTGAAGCCTGCGTGCCTAGAGCCCGTGCTCCACAACAAGAGAAGCCACCAACACTCAGAAGCCTGTGCACCGCAACGAAGAGTAGCCCCTGCTCGCCACAACTAGAGAAAGCCCGCGTGCAGCAACGAAGACCCAACACAGCCAAAAATAAATAAATAAAATTTTAAAAACCCCCAAAAAACCCCCAAACCCCCCCCAAAAAAACCATACGCCAGTCCTGCAAACAGCCCCTTAGAAAAACCTCTTTCTGTTCCTTCCTGTAGCACCTCAAATCGCACCCACATGCCAGGGCTCTTCTGGTCGGGCTGCATCTCCTGCATCTCCTGCCTCACTCTCCTGGTAGTCAGCTCCCCCTCTGTCCACCAGGGACCATAATCACCTACAAGGTAGGAATCAGCTCCCCTGCCCCCACCTGCAAGGCTCAAAGGTTCACTGCATTTAAAATTCAGCACAGAAGAACCTGTTAATAGCCCTTATATTAAACCATAATCACACACTGCTCGGGCCACACTGGAGAGTCCTTGAAGGCCCTGATGGTGCCTTGAGCTCTCTCTCTGCTCTGAGGAAGGTAGTAGGGATGGTGGGGACAGGAGGAGCCTGGGTGGCAGGTCTTGGAGGTAGCAAGCTCTGGAGTCAGGCTGCCTGGGTTTAAATCTGCGCTTCACCATTTACTAGCTGCGGCCCCAAAGTCTCCAGGCTTCACTTTCCTTAAAATGGACCTGATAATAGCCCCACTGCAAAAGGCTTGTGTACACCATCATGTAGCACTGAATTCAGGTGCTGCCACTGACAGCAGTGGGACCTTGGGCAAGTTCATCTCTACGTGCCTCAGTGTCTCCATCTACAAAATGGGGGCATCCCTTTCTCACCAGGGGATTAAACGAGACAAACTTTGAAAAGTTCTTGGCACCAAGGAGGCACCCAGTAAACTCTTGAGACGGTGGGGCATCCTTATCATTTCATGTCACTTGCCTGGCCAACTTCTGTCAACATTTACTTCCCCCTGGTAACTAGCATGGGAAATGAGACGCAAGCCCAACTAACTGCCACAGCAGAAATGAGCTTAGAAATCAAGCTTTTGTTTGTTCCTCTCTAACGTACCCACATCACTTAGGACTTGAGCCCCATGAACCTGCCTCTTTTTGTCTGAGAGTGAGAAATGGTCTTGTTTGGGATGAAGGTTGTTTTTGTTTCATTTTGCTTTATAAACAGAAACACTCCCTGGTTTCTCTTCTGAAAGGCTGGGGAGGAAGCTGAGTCAGGTGGGGTGTGGTGAACATGAAATCGGTCACCCTTCCCTCGCCGTGGGTTTGGTGAACCCAGTCAACACACACTGACACACACACTGCACACACACACTGCACAGCCACTGCCGCACTCAGGATTGCATTTTCTGCTCATATCTCTAATGGCACAAAGAAACAACAGCATTCTCCTGGAAGGCAGTACAGCACAGTGGAAAGAGCAAGGGCCCTGGGGGGTCCCAGACCCGGGGTGGAATTCCAGCCCCAGTGCTTGCTAACTGAGACGGTGACTGGGCAGGTCAGGAATTGGTGGAGCCCGGCTGTCATCCACGAGGTGGCATCCCTGCCTGTCCCAGAGGATTACAGGAAGGCTTAGTGTTAATGGATGTAAAGCTTGCAGAAAAGCACCATGGAATTGAAAGTATCCCAATGACACTACGTTCTCTTCCCTTTCAGGATGATATCCCAGGTCCTGGGTTCTACAACGTCATTCACCAGTCACCTGTGTTTGACAGTGTGTCATTGTCTAAGAAAGGGACATGTACTTTTCCCTCTATGGTGAGAACCCCTTCTCTGAACGTTAACTGCTCGGTACTTTCCTTCATTCATTGCATAATCATACATTGGACAACTGGTCCCTTCTCTCCAAAGGCCCGTAGTTCTAATTAGAGAGTAACAGCCTCCTCAAATTTCCTGCAGGTAAACTGGAGCCTATGTCTTTAAGGAATTTTTTTTCCCCACTGCTATGCATTGCCAGAGTGGGAAGAGAAGCTAGAAGAATATTCAGGACCTGCTCATCCAAAACCAATTTTGTCAGCGTGGAATGGGCTTACACATGTTTTCTTGAGATTTTTAGGCAAACCAGGAAAAAAGTTATGATTATACATCTTGCCCTAATAGGACTTCTTACACTGCTTAATCTAATTTGGTTATTCGAGTTACTGAGATATCTGATGGGACCAAAAAGAAAACAGGCAGCAGGCAGGTAATTTAGGGATATTCCTCTCCTCCCCATTTCTCTCCTTTGTAAGATGTGGGTCTTTATCTTTGTGGAAGGCTACAACCGTCAAGTAGCTAAATGAAGTTCCAATGTCTCTGACCAGACCTGGGCAAGGATAGTCTTTATTTGAACACCTATCAGTTGGCAAGAAAAATAGATATAACAAGGGGAAAGGGTCAAGGTAGGGTAAGACTAGCTGAGGGAGGAAAGTGAAAAAGAAAGCAAACCCAAACTCCAGCATTAACAAAACACATATGCCGTCTGTCCCTTTAAAAGTTATAATAATCTCTTGCAAAAATGTATTACGATACCTGACACTGGAATTGATTTTTTTTTTTAAACCACACACAAAGAGACCATTTAAGACACACTGAATGCAGCCACTTATTGGAATTCAAGCTTGGCAGGGTTGAATACTCAAGGAGAAAACCGACTTTGGAGTTAACTCCTTATTAACAAAGACGTTGAGGCTGCACATGCCCCCAGTGAGTTCCCAGAACAACCACGCCTCTACTTCTCCTGTCCCAAGCCCTGAGAGTAAAGAGACTCCAAAGCGATCTGCAAAAGAAGTGCCATCTCACAATGGCCTGGCCCAGGACACAGGACTTAAGACCCAATCTTGACTCAGCTGTGGGTTCTTGACGTGACCTCAAGCACGTCACCCTCTGTGTCCCAGTTGCCTCATCGAGTGGAGACTCCCTGGAGGCGATGGGCAAATTGACGCTGCAATGAGTAAAATAGTCTTTGAAATTGCAGAGCCTTATAATCATGTTGAATGTTATGATTGTCACCACCTGAGTCACAAACAAGACTTCCTGCAGCACCTAGGTTTTCTCTCTGAGACGTTGCCAAATAATGGCACTGCCCATTCCTGCCTGGTGCCAGAGAAGGCACTGAATCAGAGCACACCATCGATTCCCTGCTAGGCTTTCCATGTAGTAACTTTCCAAATGATGCGGCTGGGCCGCCTGGAGAAGAAGGGGTCCAAGGGAAGCTCTGTGCATGACAGGATATAATCAGGTCTTTAAAAAATTCAGACCAAACCCAAAAGAAGGCCGAAGGTGAGTTGTTCAGGCTTCCTCTCCCCGCTGTGACGGATATGGGGGTTTCTATTTCTGTTTGTAAACACGTAAGTTCCTATATCCTTGGGAAGGGACCTTAAGTGGTTGGTGGAAGTCTGTCAGGAGATCCCCACATCTCGCCTAGTTCCTCCCCAAATTGGACGAGACTTTCATTCTTCCGCCCCTTTTTTTTGCTGCCTTTCACATTCAGTGCCTCTTGTTTCCGGATCCCAGTTCCCTGAGGGAATTAAAAGTAGTTCCCGTCAGAGAAAGGTCTGCCTTACTGGAGCTAGTATGGCCAGCAGGAGCGTGCCTCTCTGGGTGAGGCTGACCAAGAGACTCTGTGGGTCAACACGTTTTAAAAACTTCCTGATGACTATTGGAGCAACAGCACCCAGCCTTTTGAGAGGACGTGTCATCCGCCTACATTCAAATCATCTGAAGAGCTTCACGACTGTATTCCAAAGCTTTGCTCCAGAAGTATTCACGGGACAGACCAGGAAGTTAAATGGGGCAGGTGGGAGGAGGTGTCCATGGCCTTTCTGTATTGGTGTGGTGGCAGCAGTGGCTCTGGAAGAGCTGGAGAAAGGTTCACAAATGCCAGACTGTGGCCAAACTGGAGACCAGAGGCCTGGCAATGAAAAGAAAGCCAAGGGGTGGAGAGGGTTGGTGAGTGACTGTCAACTTCAGTTAAACTCAGACTAATTCTACTGCAATGCTTTATGAAACTTGGCCTCGAATAGGAATTTTTTTAGTACAGTTTTTCCCAAAGAGTATGTTAGTAGGTATCTTAGGCCAAAAGGTTCTATGATGTAGGAAGTTTGGGAAAGGCTGTTTAAACAAAGCTAGACATGGGACTTCCCTGGTAGTCCAGTGGGTAAGACTCCGCACTCCCAATGCAGGGGGCCTGGGTTCAATCCCTGGTCCGGGAACTGGATCCCACATGCATGCTGCAACGAAGGAGTCCACGTGCTGCAGCTAAGAGCTTACACACTGCAACTAAACACGCCACAACAAAGACCCTGCATGCTGCAACGAAGTCCCAGAGCAACTAAAATAAATAAATAAATAAATAAATATTAAAAGAAAAAAAAAAAAAAAACAGAAACCAAAGCTAGAGAGGTTTCTTTATTGCAGACCTTCCCAGAGCATTTACTACACCAACGTGTGTTATGAATCTTCAAAATGGGAACATGGTGTGAAACTTCTCCAATGTATTGGACCCTGGAACTCTCTCCCTGCTGCTGCTACCACCAACACAAGCTTATCTCACAGACCTGGAAGGCCGAGGAACACACTTCGGGAACGAGCGCTTTAGAAGAACACGCTTTGCACACTCTGTTGGGTGACTCAGGATAGACACGCTGCAAATGGCAGCAGCAAGGAAGGTCTGACCTTGCCACCGTTCTTCTGTGAAGTCAGAAGGAAAGAGCAGAGGTGTGTCTGCCCCGTTGGAAACAGCAGATTTCGGGTAGATTCTTCCAGAACTAAAACCTCCCACAGGCATTTATCAGCTGTTCATCCTGTCGATGCAAACACATTGCTGTGACTCCTCTTGGCTTCTTCAGAATGGAAATCTGATCCATATCCTCTCATGGAGGCGAGAATGTTGGTTCCAACACTTCGCTAGCTGAGGAAGTTCAGTGTCCTCCTCTGTAAAGTGGGGATATTCATAATATCCTCGACCCAGGGTGGTCATGAGGATCCAATGCAACACCCCTGCAAAGTACTGGGTTAACTATTGCCCCAAATGCAAAGGTAAAGTGAATCCAAGGCTGGGGTGACCTTACTTCTGGGAACATCAATGAATCCTTACAGTTAGGGGGAGGTGGAGCTGGGACTCGAACCCAGGTTAGACTCAGGACAGCTAAGACTCTGGAAAGAACACTCCTGATTCTGGCGGCACATCCACCCACATGACTGGTGGCCCATGAACCAGATGGTGAGAACCATTGCCGCCACGTACAGAGTGAAGTCGGGCGAGGGGCTAATGCCTTCCCACACCTCCCCCACTTTCTGTGCTTGTTTATTGACCCCTGTCAAGTGGAGGAAACTCAGGGCAATGTTCTCAAGCTTTTAACCATAAAATAATGAAATTTTTTTGTTGTTGTCTTATCAGACTTCAATACTTGCCATACTATCCCAGGGTAAGGTGATGTTATCACCTAGTTTTTATGGCTTTTGTCCCTGTTCATTTGGCAAACATTGATTCTGTTTGTTTTTTTAACTGAAAATCATGGCTTCCTGGAAGGAGTAGGGTTGGTTTCTGTTGAAACAGCAAAAATATCGTAGAGTTTTATGAAATCAGTGATTAAGTGGTGGATAGGAGGTATGGGTGGGATGCAAGCCCTATGGAGCCTTGTACTTTTAAGGTGTTAGAAGCAAACTTGTTATTTAGGAAATTTGGATTATTTAAACTTAGAAACAAAAAATGAGGGTTTTACTCAAAAGAAAACCAAGGTTGGAAGAAGCAAGTCTAAAGCGTCCCATCATATAAATCACGCACCAGCCGATGAGTCAAGTATAAGTGTCCTGAAATGAGATTGTGTGGAAATGCTTTTATGGAAGAATTATCTTTGCCAAGTCCCAAACATAAGATGAATAATTAGAGTTAGTTTACAGAAGTTAACACAGGTCTGAACTTGCATTTTCCAAGAGCAAATTCTCAAAGCCCAAGGTCATTTTATCATTGTTACCTGCCAGGGTTTCACCTTTTATAAAATGTTTTTAGACCTGGTGCCGGGCACCATCTTTTTGACGTCAGCCCTTCGGAGCCATAAGATACGTGATGATGTGGATTCCTTTGACTTTCTCCTCACAGTGTGACCGATTGGACACCATCGTCTCTAAATACCCTGCAGCTAACGCGTACACTATACCATCATGTTTTGTTTCGAAGAAAGACTTCAATAATTCCTGTTCCAGCATGTTCCAGTTGCCAAGCTTCGTGAAAGTTCTCAAATCTGAAACTCCCGCACCAAACCATTACAATGTAAGAACACTGCCTATGCTTCTTAAATATATATTGAATTAATGGTTTGCTAAAATAAAAGAAAGGAAGGGGGGAGCTTTGGGGAATAGCATTTACTGCAATTGGTAAGCCAGTTAGTATTTGCTGACTACCCAATGGCTACATGAGGCTGGGCAAAACTCTCATAGGGAATTTGCAGAACCCAGAGAAACATGTGGGCAACACGGAGGTCAGTATGGAGCAGTGGGAAGACCACTGCCCTGGAAAATACTTATTGCAATTACTCTTATCACATAAGCTTTCTGGGACGGTTTTCTCATCTGTAGCAATGATTATATTACGTACCACTTTATCTGCAGACACTATTATATTCTTACAGGGAAAATAAACTTCTGTCTTTCCATATCAGAAAATTGGGTTTTTTAACAGCAGTGGTTCACCATTTCCCATCACTTTGTAGTCACTGAGGCAGAATGGTGTGATTAACAGGTAAGAGACAGACTCAGGTCCAAATCTCGACTCTGCCATTTTCTAACGGTGTATGGCTTTGGGCAAGTTTCTCAACCTTTCAGGACTCAGTTTACTGATCTGTAAAGTGGGGTTATATGTCTACTCCATGGTGTTAATGCAAACATTAAATGAGATAGTCTAGGCTGAGTGCTTACCTAGCACAATATCTGGTGCACAAGGACTCTACAATATATGAAAACTGGTAGAACTGTCTTTAGGGAAGCCCCGTTACCTCTTGAGTTTCAATTGTAAAAGGGAATTAATTATACTTGCCCTACAGGGTTATTATAAGAAGCATATGAGACTACAAATGTGAAAGCACTCTGAAATACCAAAGACATGAATTGTACATAAGGTAGTAATATTATTACGCTATATTTAAGAATATTTTGGTCTTAGAATACTTCATTTTAAATTTCCTTTTTCTTTTATAATATTTATAAATAATATTTATTTTTCTGACTACAAAGATCCTGCCTACCTTCTATGATGAATCCAATCAATTATAACATGTTCAAAGCAATATAAGTGCCTGCTAGGCCAGCACGGTCCAAAAGGAATATCAGTATAACAGGAGCCACATACGTCATTTAAGTTTTCCTAGTAGCTACATTTAAAAGTAAAAAGAAACAGATGAAATTATTTTTAATTATATATTCTATTTAACCCAATATATTCAAAAGATTGCAATATCTAATCAATATAAAAATTAATTAGAAGTTTTACATTCTTTCCCTCATATTGAGTCCTTAAAATTCAGTGTATATTTTATACTTGCAGCACATCTGAATGTGGACCAGCCATGTTTGCAGAGCTCAATAGCTACATGTGGCCAGTGGCTGCTGTTTGGGGTAGTATAGCTCTAGATACTCTTCTCCTAGGGTAATCAGAGCCTGAAAATAAGAATGATGATGATATGATGAAGCACTTTTCATGGCCTATGTGCTGTTCTAAGAGTTGTGTATTCACTTATTTCATACTCACAAGAACCCAGGAAGTGGATTCTCTTATTCTCAATTTACAGAAGAGGAAGCTGAGGCTCAGAGAGGGGAAGGGACTTGCCCAAAGTTACCCAGCTTGAAGGGACTATTCCCACATCAGTGAGCACGGGTATAAAGCTGGGGAGTGATCAGAGTCCCCATGTTCCAGCCCTGCCGGGCTTCCCTTCTTAAATCCTGTGGCTGCTCTGTGCCAGACCACTGATACAGCTTATATTCCAGTGGGGAACTCAAGATGAGAACTAGGAGACAGACAAACAAAATAGTTACTGTGGCCAGCTCTGAGGGAGACGAACAGTCGGAGCCTGAGAAAGAGAGTATGTGTGGGGTGTGGAGGTTGGCAATACCATGTACTTTAGACTGGGTGGTCAGAGAAGGTCCTGAGACTGAGATTCAAGGATTGAGGGAAGAGCCAGAATTGGGGGAACAGCATGTGCAAAGGTCCTGGGACAACAAACACCTTAGCCCATGGGGAACTGTAAGAAGGTAGCTAGAGGGAGTTCCCTGGTGATACAGTGGTTAGGACTCGGCGCTTTCACTGACATGGGCCCCTGTTCAATCCCTGGTCAGGGAACTAAGATCTTGTAAGACGCACGGCGCAGCCAGAAATAAACCAAAGTATCTAAAGTAGAATGAACTAGGGGGGCTCGGGGGAGAGGGGATGAGGAGAGCCCAGACAGATAGGCAGGGACCAGTTCATGCAAGGCCCTGAAGACCACAGGAGGGAGTTCGAATTTTGTTCTCTGTGTGCTGGGAAGCCCTCCTTGAGGAGGATGGGAGGTGTGGAGTGACGTCTTCTGAGGTACCTTTTTTTTTTTTTTTTTTTTTTTTTTTGCGGTACGCAGGCCTCTCGCTGTTGTGGCCTCTGCCGTTGCGGAGCACAGGCTCTGGACGTGCAGGCTCAGTAGCCATGGCTCACGGGCCCAGCCGCTCCGCGGCATGTGGGATCCTCCCAGACCGGGACACGAACCCGCGTCCCCTGCATCGGCAGGTGGACTCTCAACCACTGCGCCACCAAGGAAGCCCCTGATGTACCTTTTAAAAAAGATCCCTCCAGTGGCTGTGTGGGTTAAGGGTGGATTTTGAAAAACCAGTTAGGAAGCTGTCATGATAACAAAAGAGAGGTCGAGGTCTGGTCCAGGCGAGTGAAAATGAAGGTGCTTGGCCATTGCGCCGTTGTCATTCCTGAAAGAGGGCTGGGTTCCTTGGCAGACAGACACAAGTGCAGGCTGTCTCCGTGTGAGTGCCCCCTCTGCGTCCTCCTGGGGGCTGCTGAAGGGCACTGTAGTGTTAGTGCTTCGTGCCTTCACCTCCCCAGCCCACTGCTCCTTCACCCTGGCTTCCTATCTCCGAGGCCCAGCTCAGGTCCTGGCATGCAGTAATCATGCAATAAACGTTTATGACTCCAAAGGAATAACTTCCTTTGTTAATCAAGAAATGACCATCCCCCACGTCAGGACTCTGCCGCCAGATCAATTTTAGTTTGCATGTTTTTTGTTCATTATTTTTTAATGTGGCTCTGAAAATAATACATGCTCATCATAAAATATCTTCGAACATCACAGAAACCCATGAGCCAGAAAGTGGAAGTCCCTCATCATTCTGCTCTGTAAACAAACATCAAAAACCAGGGGCAATATTGTTTATATTCTCTTCCTCCCTTGGTCCTTCCCTTGATTTGGGGATTATGCTGTCCACGGTACGTGTGCGTTTTCTACTTAATTATATCTGGGATTTGTTCTTTCCCTTATGGCAATGCAATGAATCTGCTTCATTCTTTTTTAACCTGCCAGTGGAGCTGACTCTTCCTAGACTAATGGTGAAAACCTTCCAGTGACACACACACTCAGTGTATACAAAAATGCCCCCTTTTTCTGTTGCTTTTCTGTCTGGGCGAGGAATAAAGCTGAAGTAGTGTTTTGTCTACAGGAGGCTTTTTTCAGACCTGGAGAACAATGGTTGAGTCAACTGGCAAGGAACAGAAATGCGGTAATCCTGTTAGCCACACTGTGCTTTGAGGCTGTCAAGACCTCTCTACCTTTGCTTACTGCGATCCCCCGCTTCTCTGTTGGAAGCCTTTCCCTTGGTACCTGTTATTACTTCCTCTCTGGCATCCTGGCTCTTCTCCCGGTGTCCAGTAATTAGCCTGGTCCATCTGATCTTTTTGTTTGCCCTCTCTGCAGGCAGTCTGGCCGTTAGGACCCTGGGAAAAGCTAAATTCCTCTGCCTTTGTCAACACTAAATCAAAATGCCATCTGCATTTCTCAAGAAACATTTTTTTTGACAAAGGAGTAGCACAGAAAATCAAGCCATCCTGGCCTCAGCAAATAGTTTCACTCATTCAGTAAATATTCCAGCCATTGCAGGCACAATTTTTATTGCATCTTTTATCTAATGAATACAGGAGACTGACTGCAAATTAGCATTTAAACTATTTATGATTCATCATAAGAATGATCTCAGGGTTCTTTTTTTTTTTTTTTTCCAAAATTATTTTTAGCTTTCTGAACTCACTGGACACTCTCTAATGTATATTGCCTGGGTCAACCAAAATTCTAAATTTCTGGTCAGCCCAGAAAAGTCAAGACAGTGCTTACAAATCTGATCATAATCTTAAGTTACACAATTTCTTTGTATGTCCTAAATCCCACACGTATTGAAGGATTATTTGAGCAGTGAGGAATCAGGGTGGGGATATGTAGGACTAAGTGTTCCGAAAAGAATGAAAATCGTAGAAAAAATGATGAAAATAATCTGCCTATGTAACGTTACACACTTTTTAAAAAAACAGATGATTTGTGTTGACCGGCTGTCCCCTACCCCCAACCCAACAGCACTCTGCCTCAAGTCGAGCAGGGATTATCTGATCCATTTTACAGGTGAGAAAACTCAAATTCAGAGAAATTAATCCGTTTGAGCAGGATGCCCTGCCCTGTGTGCGGGGAGCGAGCCCGGAAGCCAGGTCCACCGGCTGGTTCAGGGCACCGTCCTCCGTGTTGTGTTGGGTCGCCAGACACTGGCTAGCGATGACAAGCTCTTCCTCCACTCCAGCTGGGGTGAAGGTGAGGGCACAGCCAGTGTGACATTTTCCACTCACGTCCGCTCATTTTCTGAAGACAGGTTTAAATTTGTTTTTTTTTTTTACCCCAAAGTGCCCCTCATCCAGACACAACAAGGACAAAGAAAGGCAAGACACTGAGCACACCGTGCTTATTTTCTCCCCCAGACCTCTGTCTCTTGCTGCAAACAGACAAACAACGTTTGTGCCCGAGCCGGGTTCATGTCCAAAACCCAGAGAGGACTTTTCACTATTAATAAAACAGGACCTGCCCCAGGTAAGCAGCTGCCTCGCACTGGCCTTGACCTAAGGCTTCCTGTTCCAGATCTGATCAGCAGGGCACCCATTCCTTCACAGGGAGTCTCTTTGGAAGGAGGTAGGCATTGGGGGAAGAGGGGGTGAAGGCAGGTATCGTACAAAGAGGAGAAGACTGGCTCCCCATTCAGGGGAAGAACAGCCGGCTCTGGAAATGGACCCCGGGGCGGCCTATCACGTTGGCCTGCCTTCCAGACCCAGCGCACCTGCTTTGGGCGGCCAGCTGGGGGGAGACTTCTCAAGCCAGAAGTGTGCCCATGCGCATACCCCAGGTGCCATCCCAGGCGCTGGGGGGAGGCGGGGCACACAATACGTTCTGATCCTTGGACACTCGGCTGCAATATTCCTTTCCTCCCATGCCTACACAGCGGCTTCATCATCTATCATCAAATGATGGGAAATAGCTCTGTTCACTGAGCGCCTGCTCAAGTGCTAAGTTTTTCCACGCGGTCTTCACACATCTGTCCTCATAGGGCCACACTCTTAGTCCTGTGTTTCAGGTGAGGAAATGGAGGTCCAGAGAGTTGAAGCAACTTACTCAGCATCACACAGCTAATAAATGGCAGGCCTAAGCCCAGAAGTGTCTGACCGAGGAACCTCTTAACCCCGTCATCCCAGTGTGACTTCTGAAGCCTCCAGGATTCAGGAACACACAAGGGCTCACCTGCAGATGTTTTCCCTGCTGGGCTGGGGAAAGGCATTGCACCTGTTCTGTGCCCTCAGACCTCCTCCCCACACCAGCCTTAGTGAAAAATTTCCAGAAGGGTCTGGTGACATAGCAGTCCATACTCCAGGAGCACTGGTTAGACTAGACCTTCCCAAACAGGTCCAGAAGACCCCCGAGGGAGCTCTGGGCCCCAGAGCCCAGAGGAGGAGCTGGGAGGGTTTACCTCTGCAATCATGCTTCTTGGATGGGGGTGTGGACAAAATCTCAGCGCATGTCAGATTTCAGCAAATCCAGATTAATGTTGAGAAGATCAGTCTGAGGCTGAATAACAAAACCAGCCCTAATTAGGAGGCTAAGCCTGGCTAAAGCTCCCTGCCTTGCATCACCACGGGCAAAACCCCACCTTGTTTGTTTATACAGGAGAACAAAGCCAGCATCCCTGGGGTTTGGCCAGAGGTTCCACCAGAGAGCCCTGGGAAGTGGGCAGCTCCTCCCTCTGGGAGGGTCCCGAGGGGCCCCTTGTAACACAGAAGGAAGGGGAGAGGTGGGCACCAGCATCTTTTAAGCTCCTACTGTGTGCCAGGAGCTTCCAAAACCCAATGGAGGGTTGCCTGGCACATACGTGCTCAGAGAGTGTGGGTTATTATTAATATTATTATATCCCCACTTTACAAGCAAAAATGATATATAGAAAACAGGTGACCAGTCCAGGGTCCCACTGCTGGATTTGAATCCAGGCCCCCCCTACATCCAGCTCGATGCCTGGTGCCTTCAGGACTCTCCCCACATCCCCCAAATTTGCCAGGGGCCACAGCCTGGGGAATCTGCTTCTCTGAGAGAAACAATCTGCTTTGACCTCTCAGAAAAATGCTGTGGTTTCTGCTTCTCCCCCTTGTGGGAAGAAACCAGATGTGGAGCCATGATTGGCATCCTTGCTGGGTTCCGCCCACTCAGAGTGCCCAGGCTCAGGGGCTGAGGGCCGGGTCTGATCTGCCTTCAGTTCTGAGCAAAATGCTCACCTTTACACATTGGCTGGCTGGATTTTCTAAAGTCTGGCTGCATCAAACACAAGGCCAATCACTTCCCCAACATCCTCCTCTCTATTTCTCCTTAAAAACAAAAAGTTATTAGGTCCTGGGGAAACAACTATGGTAAAGTGTCACTTGAAAAACGTGGGTGACACAATTGAATCCGCGCTGTGGGCCCAACACCATGAGACAGTGTCCAGTGCATGATGGAAAGACCAGGGTAAATACAGCAGAGAGTTCAACCCTGGTTTATTCTGGGCCATGAGAGCATGAATGCCTTTCCCCCTTGCTTCTGCTTTTTAACATTTTATAATCAAGCATTGCTTTAAACTATTTTTTTTGGTAGGGGGAATAAAAATAAAAAATAAATATATGCAAAAAACCCAGAAAGATAATTTGAGAGATAGATACCAGTATTAAAAATGCTGCTAACTGGACATCTGTTTTTTTTTTTTTTAACTTAAGCATATATTGGGACCATCTTTTCATGTTATTAAAAATCCTCCTAGAACATCTTTTGTTAATGGATGCATAGTATTCCATTATCTGGTGGTAACATCAGGTAAGGAACAAATGCCCTCTTGCTGGCATTTAGGTTGTTTTAAATGGATCACTCATATAAATAGAGTGGGAGCAAACATCCTTATAGCTCACAACTTGTGTACAATCAAGATTATTTCCTTACATAAATTGCCTAACGTGAAATTGCTAAGTCGAAAGGTATGTAAAATATTTAAGGTTTTTGATATTTGTGACCAAGTTGCCCTTCAGCACAGAGATAATTTATCCTCCTGCTTCTATGAGAAATATGCTTTCCCTCACCTTTGCCATCAATGAGTATTACCATTTAAATAAAATCTTGCTAATATGTCCCATATTGTTGTTTTCAGTGCTTTTGCAATGAAAAAGTCGATTTTATTTTTTTTTAATTAACTTTACAGTGGTTAGAAAATCTGAAATATTTTTCCCACCCACAATGCCACCATTAATATAGTTTTTCCCACTTTTTTGGGTTCCCACCTATTTTTATTCACATGTATCCATTTGCACATTGATGTCATAGTATATATAGTATAGACTGTTAGGCTTTATTTTACTTTTCTCGCTCACCTTTATTTTTGAGAACATTGCCATAGGCTTCATGGCCTTTGCATTTACCACCCTCAGGGCAGATATTCCACCAGATTAGGCTGTTTTCCCATAACTGTGCCCTTGTACTTGGACCTTTGGGCTATTCATTGTTTCTCACACTGTAGCTACTGCTGTTGTGTACATCTTTAGGCTTAGAGCTTTTTCATTATGTTGAATAATTTCCTTAATTTCCAAGTAATAGGAAGCCAGGGCCAAAGTGTGCAGCATCTTGAAGGCCTTTGCCTAGCACTGCCGCTTTGCACCCCAAAATGCCTGCCCCCATTTACAGGGTTACTTGCTATTTAGGGTGAGACTGCTCCCTCTTTACCCCGGCTCAGATCATTCTCTTCTTCCTTAAAGCTTTGTGCACAGCCAAATTACTTTTATTCTGACAGTTTCTTGAGACAAGGCATGGTGGGAAAGCATGGACCTTGGAGAAAGGTGGGTCTGGGTCCACATAGTAGGTGCTCAGTAAATATTTGTTGATTGCATAATAGTTACTGACCAGCTACCGTGTGCCAGGAACCTAAAATGTTCTTTTTCTACCATAGCCTCCCAGTTGTTGGAAGAATTATTATCCTTAGTTTATGGAGGAGGAAGCTGGGCTTAGGCCCTGGTTAGATGAATGTCCTTTGGCAAATTACTGAATATCTCTGAGTCTATTTCCTCATGTTTAGAATGGAGGTGCTAATACCCACCTTGCAGGGCTGCCATGAGGATTAAATGAGCCACATATGTGATGCACGGACACATGTTCTCTAAATGGTGAGCGTTATTTTCAATTATTCCAGGCCCCTTCTACTTGACCATCCTGGAGTGATACTGCCTTATAGTCATTAAATGTATTCTTATTGCTTTTTATTTATTTGAGAGGAGTTCTTTATTCTGTTTTAAAATTTATTTCTGCTCAGGGCATTATAATGTCAACGAATCCCTTGTGAAGCAGTCACCAAAGATATTAATGTCTTGTTTTAAATCAAAAACTGGCCGTGGATTAAAACTGACGTCGACAGGCCCAGGACCCGGTTATTACAACCCAAAAGGTCACACTGAAGTTCAAAAAAAGACTCTTATCCCGTGAGTACTGATCATCCTGATCTTTCTTCTGAAAGGTATTCTGAGGAAGGACCCGAACCTGGGGAGAAAAAGAAGGGGTGTCACAGCTTGGCAGACACAGGCCGAGTTGCTCTCCTGGGGCCCTTGTTGACACATAGCAGGTGCTCAAGAAATACTTGCTGAATACGTAGTATTTACTGAGTAACTACTGTATGCCAGGAACTTAACATCTTCTTCAATGATCATTCATAACAACTCTGTTGTAGGAATGATTATTCTTACTTCATAGAGGAGGAAGCCAGGCCTCAACGAGGCTGAAAGACTTGCGTAAGTCCACACGGCTAACTTGAGATGCACCTGGGACTCAGGCTCAGGACTGTTTGGATCTTCCAACATTCCCCATGATGCTGTACTCTCCTGGTGCTGATATTATTCTACTTTTATAATATAAAATCTCCACTGGGGTGGCAGGATATACGAAAGTGGTGAAACCCTCATAGCTTTGTACTGATAGGTTAAAAGCCTAGACTTTGGAGTTGGTCAGACCTGCTAGATTTGAACGTCAGCTCTGCTATCTTCATGCTGTGTGACCATCAGCACAGTGCTAACGCCTCTGAGCCTGCATGCCCTCGATTGTAAAGTGGGGATAATTTATCCGAAAGTTGCTTTCTGATTTAAAAAATATATTTGATATAGTAGGTACAAAGAGTGAGTCAATAACACAAAATTTAAAAGACAGGGATTTGTGTTACTGTTTTTAATCTCCTGTACATTTAATGTTACCTTCACCTCAGAGGCTCAAAAATTCACAAGGCTTAATATTCCTCAAATGGGTCTAGAACTTCTAGAACTAAGTGCCATTAAGGTCAGCCATCCTGTCACTCTCAACAGGATTGGCTGTTGGGAGGGCTGACCAGCAGGGCTGGGACTAAGGGTATAGCCACCTGGGAGCCTCCAAAGAGGTCAGGCAGCTGGCTGGGCACATAGCCACAGGGGGTCAGAAGGCTGGGTGGCCCGGGGAGGCTGGCAACACTGGGTCTACTCGGACCATGAGCCCAGGGCAAGGGGTCAGGGGTAAGGGAGAGAAGGGAGAGGAGCAAGACATGAGCCTGCTGAGTCCAACCCAGGACCTGCGGAAGGGATTCAGACCTCGGATGGAGTCCACGAGCTGAGTCCCTTCTGCCCTTCGGATCTGGGGTTCTGCAGGTTGACCCTTCATAGGCTGCAGGACTCGGGACCGGGGCGGGAAAGTCTCCAGGAAAAGGCTCTCTCCAAACGTCAGGGACTTCCTGCCTCTGGGTTGGCTTGGGCACCACTACACACAACCTTTCCCTATGCTGCCCCCAGATGGAGTGGGAGAGAGGACGGGCTTTGAGGTTAGCAGACCTGAGTGAGAATCACAGCTCTGTCTCTAGCAGAGACTTCTCCTCCCTGAGCCTCCGTGTTTCCATGTATTAAGTGGAGATAAGAACCTTATCTCATGGGGGTTAGATGAGAAAGTGCTTGAAAATAGCTCTCACTCTTCTTATTACAGCAGCTATTATTCTATATCCTAGAGAGGATATGAGACGATAGAGGATGCAGCTGTTTCGCGGCATGGAGGCTCAGGCCCCCACCCTGACTCTGGAAGCTTCTTCAGGGAAACGATGAGAGGAGGGTGAGGGGCACTCGGTGTTTAACCGCCTTCCCCAGAGCGGTGTCATTTGGCATGCATCCAAGTTTGGACGAGTGGTTTGAAGTAGCCTCATTTTAGGGCATTGGCATCTGTCAGTCAGCAGGCCCTGGAGGTTTCTGGTGCTGTGCTGAGGGCTATGAGGGAGCTCACATGGACAGAGCACCATCCATACCTTCAGGCTCACCTGGCAACAACTCCAGAGCAAGGCAGAGGAACGTGCCACAAAACGCCGGATCGTGTGGGCCCCAAGGTTGCATGACCACACTACCCCCCCATGGGCGCCAGCTTTCTGATGGGAGCAGTGCAGTAGTGCTGGTGTGTCTGGGGGTATCTGGGGGGCACTGGCTCTCTGTGATGCTTTGTGAATGGTGGATCCTCGGTTAATAAACCTAGGAAGCACTGCATACAATCCCTCTGCCCCTGGGTGCATCACAGTATACATGAGCTTATTAAAGGCTCTGAGAAGGCCCGCAGTAAAGAGACCTGTCAAACCCAGTGTCTCTTAAACGTGGGTTCACCCTGCTGAGTGGACAGTGCCCCAGCCTCCATGGCAGGCTCTGTGGTCTGGGGCTGCTCTCAGTGCCTCCCTGGGCCTTTGTTTCTCCATGTATGAAAAGAGGGGAAATCTTTCCATTTCTCACACTCTGTGACCCCAGCTTTGCTCACCATGTCACTTCGGAGAGCATACGGAGGCAGTGAACATGGGGCCAGGCAGGACCCACAGAGGAAGTCCAGTATATATTGTTGAACTGACATGGAAAGGATGAAGTTGAGAATCTGTAATTTCATTTAAAAGCAAAGAGATAAAACTAAAGTGTGCTGTTGGTTATTCCAAAGTAGCATCCATCTGTTTATGTGGGACAGTGGAGAAAGGGATATAATATAAAGAAGAGATACAGCTGAATATGACGGTATTGAAGGAGTATCCAAACTCCAGTCTCTCAAATTCACATTCTGTTTCCTTTCCTGTGACCCTGGAGGGAAGAGAGGGGCAAGAGCACCTGAGGGCCCATCCTGGGGTTGTCAGGCCCCGGAGAAGGTCTGCGTTGTTTCCTCCCCATTGATATGTTGAGACTTTGTCTACATCAAGCCTAATCATACTCAGATCTCCGGGGGCTGCATGGGGCAGTGGTGGAGAATCTGAGAATCATCACAGTGTTTCTCTTGTGGAAGCACGGGCTGCCCAGGTGTCACACGCATGTGACAGGATGTGAGGCCTGCCCTTGTTTCTCTTGCTTGGAAGTGTGTGGCTCCCCATTCCTGGGTGGTGTTCCAGTTTGCAAAGATGATATTTCGGCGCTGCTTTCTTCAGGATGCAGGAGGACGGGGGAGACGTTAATTCTCGCTGGGGTCACTGGTACCATGTTACCGACCCCTGCTGGCCTCCTGAGCTGGGAACCGGCTGCAGAGGCCGTGGTACCGAGGGCGTAAGCACAGGCAGGGAGTCGGGCCGCTGAAATTCCCGCCTTCCCCTCTCACCAGCCCTGGGAGGCTGGGGGTAGGGGTGGGGGGGGGCGGGACACTTAACTCCCTGGGAATTCAAATTCATCCTCTGTGAGTTGGGGCAAGCACACTTTACAACAGGCTTGCAAGGATAAAAAAAGATGACCCACATAACTCACCAGGTCTGGCAAATTGTGAGCTTTTGACGTGCGTGATTTGTGCTTTCATGGAAACGTGTGAGCGAGCCTTCTGCACTCGCCTGATGTTTCTTGAGTGGCCCTGCAGCACAGATGCTGTGAGGGGCTGTAGGGTCATTGGCGTGGCCATTTCTGGGTTCCTCAGCTGAAGAACACATCACAGAGTGTCTCTTTGTTATGGCCACGTTGCTGACTCAAAAGCTAAGAGGATTTACCAGCTTCCGGGGGTCTCTGGAGGAGGCTATCAGCCAGGTTTTCACTTCTGTAGGTCTTCAGCATCCGTCACAGTGATGACTCAATGGATCAGGGTGAGTCAGGGGAAGGGCTTTTGGAGATCAGAATACTTCCTCCTAGGTGCTGCCTTCCAACTCACGCCAGCTGGGAGGTGAAACACCCACTGACATCTTTCTAACCCTTGATCTGCTTCCTGGAGTTTTCAAACCACTGGTTTTGCTCAGACACGCTGTCCTGTCACAGCCAGAGCCGAAGAATCAAGCCCCATCGGCCCCACTCCAATTTGGGTAATTACATTGGACCCACCTAAAGTTCCCCTGGGATTTTCAATTAGCTATGGGATGCTTCTTCCCAAGCAGCTGTAATCTGTCACCCACTCCCTGTTAAACAGATACCGCATTCCACCCCAGAGGCAATCGGCTGCCCTTTAATGATGAGAAAAAATTGCCCCTTTATCCCTCCCGACCCTGGGAATCCCTGAGGCAGAGTGAATCTGTGCCTGGGAGTGTCCCGAGGGTCTCGGATGCCCTCCCCAAGTGACCTGCTGAGTTCTCTGAGACATTCATTATTCTTTGGTGATTTGCAAACAGCTCACACTGGAAGCTGCAAACACAACTTAATCCAGTTGTGGCCAACTCAGAGCCTTTGACAGATGTTTTTTTCCACGGGGCAGGACCAGGTTGGCTTTTAAAACTGGGCGATGAGGCTCATAAAAGCCCTGGTTACAATGCACTGTGGCTGCCCAGGGTTTGATTCGGTCTGACCTCAGTGATTTGCCCAGCCCCATGATGACATGGAAGGACCAGCCCTGGGTGATGATAAAACTGTCAGGTGGGGTTCAGATGCCTGGGCTCCCCTACTTGCTTCAACCCCTCTGCTTCTCTCTGCAGTTAGGCAAATGTCCTCGGGAATAGGGACTAGGGCCTCAGTGATGCATAAGACACCATCCCCTGCATTAAAGAGCTAGGCAAGTAAAAAGCATAGAAAAGTAATGTGTCTTGTGCAGAGAAGAGAAGAATGGCTACAATGTATTGAGAGGCCAGCTTCCAGCCACTCAGAGTTTTCACAGACTTTCTACAGCTTCATCTTCCAACTCTCCCACAGGTCAGGATTGTTACATAGAGTTTACAGGGGATGCAGACTCTCCCCGGTGGTAGAGCGGAGGGTGGAATCCAGGTCCATCTGACTCCAAAACCTGTGGTCCTCCTCTATGGAGCCCAGGAAGGGAGGCGGGGGAGGGGGAGGATGTGGCCGGGGGGAGTCTCCCTGGAGGAGGTGAGAAGCAAAGAGGGAATCAGAGTTGGCAGGGAAAGGAGGTGCTCCTGGCAGAAGGAACAGCACGGCAAAGGCACGGAGTCGTTGGACAACGCTGTGCTGGGTATTTCTGGTCATTTCTTTTTTTTTCCTTTGGCCGCACAGGGTAGCTTGCGGGATCTTAGTTCCCCAACCAGGGTTCGAACCCGGGCCCACAGCAGTGAAAGCGTGGAGTCCTAACTACTGTACCACCAGGGAAGTCCCTGTGCTGGGTGTTTCTGGGAGGTGACCTGGGAGTTAGGCTGCATTGAGAGGCCACTGGTAGGAGTTTTCCTTTAGCTCCTCCTCAGGGCCTGTAACGGGGGTTGGTCGGAAACCCAAGCGAACAACCCAGAATTCACGGGTGGAAGGAGGCTTGAAGGTGGTCCAGGGGCTTAGCCTCTGGCTCCTTGTGGCCCAATCCCGGCCCCACAGAGCACGGCTTGTCCCTCTTCCAGGCTTTTGCCCCTGCTGTTTCCTCTGTGGGAAATGCCCCCATCTCCACCTTTTCTACCCAAAGAATTCCTGCTTACCTTTCAGAGCAAATGTTACCTCTTCTAGGGTAGATTTCTGGATTCACCCAGTTGGAATTAGTCTCTCTCACCTCTATTCTAATATTTCATGTTAAAAAAAAATGGTACCAGTAAAGCACTTGTTAATCTTCTTAACGACCCTGGGAGGCAGGTATTATTATCCACTGTTTTACAGATAAAGAAACTGAGGCTTAAGGAGATTAAGAGACTTTTCTAAGGATGCACAGCTGGTGGATGGGGAAGCAGAGATTCAAACTCAAGTCTGCCTGAGTGCAAAGCCTATAAGTTGTCACTGGTCATGATTGTCACTGGCAGTGGATTGTCAAGCCCTCCGGGGCATTCAGGGTCTGTGTCTTAGCACAGAACAGTCTGGACCCCCAGACTGTTTGGCACAGAGCTGCACACGGGGCTGACACTGTCCGAAGATCCAGGGAGCTGAGTTGGTGGGGCAAAGCCTCTCCTGGGCATGTGGATGGAGGGGAGGGTGAGGGACCTGTCTCACTCACTCTCAGCAAGAATCTGGTGAGACGCTGACCCCCCCACCCCCACCCCCACCCCCACCCCGCGCAGCTCCCTGCAGGCTGTCCCTGGTCAGGAGAGCAGACATCTCACAGTTTCCTCAAAGACTCAGGGCGACCCGGACCCATGGAGTAACCTCATGCAGTGATTGGCTCATTCCACCTCTAACTTCCAGCAATCAAGCCTGTCTCTCAATGATCAGATTTCTGAGGGTGCTCTGAAAGGGTGATGCAGCCGGAGCAAGGAGACGCCAGCTTTTATTTGTGAGGGGAGAGTGGTGGATCACACCCTGTAACCAGTTCTTCCACGCAGACTAGAGGGAAAGAAAGGAGGCAACGTTTTCCCCCCTTTTCCTGTGGGCACCTTTATCCTAAATATATACATCCAAGCCAGCTGTTCCTCCATCCCAAGATGTGAGCCTCTAGCAGGTTTACGATGGCTGCCAGCAGCCTCCACTGGCAGTGGGATTGTCCACCCTGCCCCAAGGTAACTCTGGTGAGAGGCCCCCTAACCTCACTTTTCTGAGCCTCCGTTGCCCATCCAGGCAGCGGATGGTGGTGCTGCAAGGGATCGTACTAATAACACAACAGCTTTTACTGAGCACTTACTGTGTTCGGACGCTCTGCTAGGCACCTTGCATAGCTTTTCTCCAGTCATCAACCCTCATATAAGGAGTGAGTGTTACTGCTCCTTGTTGCCAGGAACAGAGAGGTCCAGGGACTTGGCTGCCTGGTATTCAGACTCAGGTCTGTGTGACTCTAAAACTTGAAAATTCTCCTCTACCACAATGCCCTCCCCATCTTGCTAGTCACCAAGACTTGAGTTCCAGTGCTGGCATTACCACGAACCTGCTCTGTGACATTGGGTGACTCACTTTCTCTCTCTGGGCACCAACTTCTTAAGCAAAATAAGGATGTTGGATAAGACATCTCTAGGTCTCCTCTAGCTCTCCGAGTCTAAGAATGCCTCTGCTTCAGAAGGTGTTGGCCAAAGGGCAGCAGAGTTCCAGTGGCTGGGCATCCCAGTTCCCTCCTCTGTTTGGATGGGTTGGCTTTGAGCTGTGGTGAGTCTCCTGGGGCCATTCAAGGCTCTGAGAGATCTCTCTTTCATTTTGGTGAGAGACCTTAGAAGAAGCTTGAGATGTGAGGCAGAAGTGGGCAGCCCTTCTATTGCATGGCCAGGAGGGTAGGACATTTCCTGTTAACAATCCCAGGATTCCTGGACAACCCAGCAGACCTCTCTGAATCAAGGCCAGATGGGAGGTCACAGCTGGAAGGGACCTCAGAGGTCGTCATGTCCAACCCCCTCATTTTACAGATGGGGAGACTGAGTCCCAGAGTGAATTAGTAACAGAGTGAGGGCTCAAATACAGGTTCTCTCTTTCATTTATTCTCTCAATAACAGGCTTAAAAGACTCCCTTTCCTGAAGGGGGGAAGATAGACCTGAAAACAACTGCAATCTAAGTGGTGATCGTTATTCAGAGGTCTCTTGATTTCCAACCCAGTATTTTTCCACTCCTACATCCTGCCTTGCCAAAAAGATGTTAATAAGTTTCTGAGATGTCAGTGCTAGAATGGCCTCTAAAGATCTACTAGTCTTGGGATAGCAAATCCTTGGAATTTGGGATGCCTCTTCCCATTTCCTGGCCATGGCAGACATCACAAGTGGCTCACCAATGCTCTTCCCATAGAGTCCAAACGAGGCCTCAGTTCTTTACATGGAGCTCCAGCCAGGCACTACCAAGCGATCAGTATTGGGACATGGCATCGATGCCTTCTGCCATTCCTGATTAGCTCAACGACATCCGTCATCCACAACGACAAATGTACTGAGCTCTCACTTTGTGCTGGGTCCTGTCCTGACTACCGTGTTTTAGGTGTGTCCTCTCCTTTAACCCTGAAAACAAGCCTACAGGGTAGGTACCGTTATGACTGCCCTTGTGCAGGCGAGAAGACTGGGGTCCAGGGTCCCCAGATCACTAGCAGTGGAGCCGGAAGAAGGAAGAAGTCTCCCAGTGCCTCATCCAGTCCTCTTGCAAATGGCTGGGCACTGGGCAGGTCCTGGCTATGTCAAAAAACTGCCATTTCTCCAATAGACTGATTTAGTGACATCTTCCCATTTTTGTCTTTTCTGAAGGAGAAACCCCATCCTAAATTTCTCTGCCCGGCCTTTGCCTCTTCCCCCGAAGCCGCCTCTTCCAGGCCCTGGGCAGTATGAGATCGTGGACTACACGGGGCCCCCCAGGCACCTCATCTCCAGTGCATCCTTCGTGTCCAACACCAGCCGGTGGACAGTGGCGCCGTCCCAGCCAGGCCTGCCCGACCCGCCCGGCCCAGGTCAGAGGATTGCTTTCAGTGATTGTAAAAACCAAACCTGGAATTGTTTGTCATTCTTGGGCCATCAAATACCACTGATTTATAGGCTGTTTGCCAAACAGTTTACAGGGGTTAGAGTGGATCTAGAAGACTTTTCAGCTTACACTTTCAGAGTATGAAAGGTGGGTTTTTGTTTTATTTTTTATTTACTTTTTTAAGGTGAAAGGGCTCTTAGAGATGATCCAGGTCAGGGATTTATAACTGAGGACTCTGAATGTTTCAAGAGACACAAAGCTGGGCTCCAGGGGGTCTATGACCCTGAAATTGTCTGCAGATTTGGAGCACGCTGATATTATTTTCTGGGGAAAAGAGCCATAGCTTTTGTTTAAAAAGTTCATGTCCTTAAGAATGTTTAAATCGCGGGTCTAGTCTGGTGGGGTCACCTCCCAGATGGGAAAGGCCCGGAGAGCAAGGTGTCATAGCCCTGCGGAGGGTGAGTGGAAGGCAGAGGCCCAGACTCTCTCCCCTCAACGCCTTGTCTGTCACAAAATAAAACAGGGCTCCACCCGAGCAGCCCTTTCAAGCCATAGAGTTACCCCCAGGATCTGCCTGAGAGCTGATGGTCTGAGGGACTTTTTCCCGTGGGTGGTCCCTGCACTCCCCTGCCTACTTGGAGCCCCTAGCTATTTACCACCCCCGACACTGGCCAGAGTTTATGGCATTGGGGGATGACATGTGTGCTGATGGGCTAGTGGCGTGGGAGGGGGAAGGTGAGAGCTGAGGCGGCCGCCAGGCCCGTGGAAGTCAGGCTCTCAATGAGCATCGCTGATGCTCCCACCCTGCGGAGGCAAAGGTGACTGAGGCTCAGTGCTGCCCCCCCGAGGCGTCCCCTTCCCTCCACACACACAGGTGAGCAAAACGTAAGGTAGGCGGGACAGGGAGAATATAATTTTCACGGCTCTGTCCTTGGAAACGTAGTGATAAGCCAATAAGATGGCAGAGGTTTGACCTACGGGTCATCTGGTCAGTCCAGGCAGAACTCAGCTTGGTCCCGCAAATGTATGAATGCCCCATGGAGTGGTGGTGCCAGGACCCCGGAGACCAGCTGGATCCTTGTCTGACCCTGTTTGGCCCAGTCCCCTAGGAGCTTTCTCCCAGCATCTTCTCCATGCGGTCACCTGGAATGCAGGTGCAGACCAGGGCCTGCTGCTGTGATCACCTAGGCCAAGGTGGGCTTCCCTGAGGGCCTCCCAGAGTAAGTACATGCAAACATCTGCCTTCTTGGCTTCCAGTGGGCGCAGATCTACCTGGATCCCTCAGCAGCTTCCTGAGGGTGTACCGGAGGCCGTGCGTGGCCCTCGTGAACACATCAGCATCGACACGAGAGTTTCCAGCCACCCCAGGTTGTGGTTCCCAAGCCCTGCGTGGTCCTGGCTGCTATTGTGATAGCTTTCAGTTTTCCCGAAATTTCTGAACTAAATCAAAGCAAAACCGCATTAAGCTGACACCTTGCTTCTATAAGAGTATTGCTCTATTCATTTCTTTTCAAATTTCCTACAAAACTCTTCCGTAAATTTTCTTCTGTTAAAAAAGGTAGTGAGTTGAAGAAGGTGGGGAGCTGGAGTTCGAGTCCCGCCTGGGCCAGTTCAGAGCCGGATGACCTAGGGCCAGTCCCTCCCTCCCTGTCTCCCCACATGTCAGGTGCAGGGGTCCCGCCGGCCTCACCCGCTCCGACGCCGAGTGCCAGGACCTTGAGAATTGGCCTTTTCTCTCTCAACACTGTCTCTCTCTCCTCTCACAGCCACATACAAGCCGGAATTCCCTGGAAAGCAGTCCTTTCTCTACAATGTGGACAAGAAATGGATCCCAGTGTTGTAGTCACCTCATCCGAGCTCAAGGAGAACCCCCCGGCCACCAGCTGTCCCCCCAGGCACCCTGGACGGTCATTCAGAGAGCGCCCATCTCGTGTGTGACGGCTGATGACTTGGGACATCCTTGCCCCCTGCCTGGTGTTACAGCTGGCCTGCCGTGCTTGTCCTTGTCCTGAGCTGCCCCCTGGAGCGTGGACCCCCGCCCCACGGACCCCCGTGGATTCCTGAGCAGACAGAGCCCCCTGGGTTACTTGGCCACGTGCCCTCCAGCCTGGCTCGGCCCGCCTCCCCTCAGCCCTCAGAGCCCGTGCAGCTCAGGATCCAGGAGGAGGTGGCCGATGGCAGATGCCCCGTCTGGAAGGCTGATGTTGAGCCAGGGCTCTGGGGCCACAGGGTGGGCGGCGCAAGGCCGCAGCCCCGGCACACTCCCATGCTCTGGCCTTGACCTCCAGACTCCTCCCGGAGTTCCAGGAGCCGGGAAGGCCCACAGGCACTGTGACAGGGACCTGAAGGGGTTGCCTGGCCCTCACCCCCAGCTCAGCCTTCGTGTCTCGCCCTAGGAAGAGCATAGCAGCATCGCCGTGGTCATGTGAGCTCATCACCCACTTTCAGGAGAGGCCTCCCCATCCATTTGTTGGCTCCGCGCACAAAGGGCAGATGTGGGCAGGACCCTCTGGGGCCAGAGCCCTGGGCACAGCGGTTCTGAGGGGCGCCTGCAGGTTCTTACTTTTGCCCGGCCTTTCCCCTTCCCTGGCCTGGTCTCCGTCCCTCCCACCTTGTGCTCAAGTTCAATATGATCTTTAATGGATCCTTTCTGGCCTGCCGAGTCGGTCCCCCTCAGCAAGAGGATGAGATTCTCAAAGAACCCAGAGGAACTGGAGTTAACCACACGTCCCCTCCTTCCCCAACTATCCACTTGTCTTGGGCTTTTGTAAGTGGAAGCCTCTTGTGCCGCCTCCCTCCCCTCTGCGTGTCCCTCCCTTGCCCTTGGCTTTCTCCTTTGACTTTCCTCCGTGACTGTTAGTCCAGAACTGGTCGCTGACTGCCTCTCCCTTCAGGGAGGGGCAGGTGAGGAAGAGGGAGGGAGAAGGATGGAACGGCCGGTCCAGTTAAACAGAGTTCTCATTTCTCACAAAAGCTGGCCTTGTTGTGAACCTCAGATTCCCGCAGGTGCCCCGCTGCTTTGGGATGAGCGGGAGGCAGCCTGGAGCATGGCGCCAAGAGCGACCAAGGTCTGGACCTAAAGGTGGACACCCTGTGCTGAGTCCGCTCAGGTCCTTAGCTTCTCCTAGAGGTCAAGAGTTGGATTCGAATTTGGAGGTTCAAGGTCAAGCACTTCCAGGGTTGGATGGGCAGTGCAAGGGAGAAAAACAGGTGAGGCGAGAGGAGGTCCAGGAGCTGAGAAGGCTGCCCATGTAAAGGGCAGCTACCTATTGCCAGATCTGCAGAGTTTTCAAAAGAACCTGGGAATTTTTTTAATGTGAAACTTCTTGATTGGAGATGTTAACAACCATATTTCAATTAAAAATTTTTTGTTCAGGCTAAAGGAAACTCTTCTGCTAACCATCAGTTGTCCACTTCGGCGCTAGAAATTCTGGAAGACCCCTTTAAGGCTGACACTTGAAGCTGCACCTTTCTTTGAACCCAGACTCTTGACAATAGGGCCAGACCTGAAGGCCTTGGCTTTTAGGTCCCTCTGACCCTAGGAGACCTTAGCAGGCCACTGGGCTGGAAGCAGCCAGCCCTGGGATCACTGCAGGCAGAGGCTGGCGGGACTGCATAGAAAACAGGACAGGCCGCTCCTCCCTGGGGCAGCTGGGCTGAGCACCAGCAGGTGAGGTCTGTCTCTATAGAAACCCCTCCAAGTGGGGTCAGGAAAGCAGAGACTCTGGGAAGAGGATGGCAGGGCTGCTCTTGGCCAGTCGGAATCGGGGTATTCCATAGAAGACACAGCTGGAGCTGAGGCCCTGAGCTCAGAGGGTCTGTCTGGGTTGTACCGAGCCTCTCTGAAGATGTCATAGGCTGCTCACAGCTCTGTCCAGCCCTGTGGTTCTCAAGCCCCATCTGTATGGTAGGATCACTTGGGGAGCTGTTATAGAGACTGCCCAGGCCCGACCCTCAAAGTTCTGATCTGAGGTAGGGTCTGGGCAGTGGTATCTTTTTTTTTTTTTTTGGCGGTACGCGGGCCTCTCACTGTTGTGGCCTCTCCCGTTGTGGAGCACAGGCTCCGGACGCGCAGGCTCAGTAGCCATGGCTCATTGGCCCAGCTGCTCCGCAGCATGTGGGATCCTCCCGGACCGGGGCACGAACCCGTGTCCCCTGCATCGGCAGGCAGACTCTCAACCACTGCGCCACCAGGGAAGCCCTGGGCAGTGGTATCTTTATTAACATTCTTGGTGTGATTGCAAAGTGTCTAGTTAGGGTTAGGATGTACTGATAGTATTTTCCAAAATTTAATGTGCATGCAAATCACTTGGAGATCTTATTAAAAGATCTCGGGTGGGGCCCGAGAGTCTACGTATTTTTTTTAATTGAGATATAATTGAAATACAACATTGTATTAGTTTTAGGTGTGTTTCTAACAAGCTCCCAGGTGATGCCGATGCTGCTGGTCCATGGGCCACACTTAGAGCAGCAAAGGTCTAGTAAATACACCTAATTGTGGAACTCTTCGTCTGGCCCTCCATGTGTTCATCCAACTGCCTGTCAACGTATCTATCCTTCCCTCCCTCCCTCCTTCTTTCTCCTCATTATTTCATTCCCTCACTCCTACGTTCCTCATCCATCCTTTTCTCCCCTCACTCACTCGCCGTCTACCGTGCAAAGCTACCTGTGGGCAGGGGATGGCAATTCCTCCAGCCACCAGCTGCCTTTGTAGTGACCCCCGTTTGGAAAGGACTTACCTTCACTCCTTTCACCTTTCCACTCTTTGGAGAAGGACAACCCCGGAATGGCTGCTGTCGGACTCAGGAGCTGCCCTTTGCTCCCCGACCTTCTCTGAGGGCAGGGCAGAATTTCCTCAAGCCTTTCAGAGCTCTCTTTGCTTGAGGTCCAAATGGCCTTCCTAGCCATAGACGGCCTCATCTGTTGTCTGTTCACGTGGAGGGTAGAGAAATGGGCCCTGGCATCTTGGCTGGAGGCCGTGGGTGGAGGTGGATGTGGAGCTGCAGGCCCCACCCCTGAGCTCGGCAGCAGGCTTTGCACTGGTCCCCATAGTTCCCCGTGTGCATTAGTCCAGCCAGACACTGGCAGGTTGCAAAGGCAGCAAGGCCTATGGAATGACGGCCATAGAGCAGTGGTTCTCGACCTTGAGTGCACATTGTAATCACCTGGGGGGCTTTAAAAGTACTGAGGCCTGGGCCCCAACCCCAGAAATTCTGATTTAATTGCTGCAGGGTGTGGTCTGGGCAGTGGGGATAAAAGCTGCCTAGGTGATTCCCATGTGCAATCAAGGTTGAGAAGATCGTCTTCCTGCTTCTGGCAGCTCTGGAAGGAAACGAACAGACGCGGAACACCTCTGCGTGCCTGGCCGCGTGCTGATACTCTGCATACGCTCTGCCATTTCACCCTCACGCAGCACCCAGGGTGACGTAGCAGCGAGGCCCGGAGTAGGCAGAGCAGCTCTGGGTGCTCCATGGGGTCGCTCCAGCAGTGCCAGGCAAGCTGTATTGGAGTCAGAGGCCACAGGAAACATCAGTAATACTGACCCTCTCGTCAAAGTTTTGATATTTTATCATGTTTTTTTGGCCTTAATTTCAAAAAGCATTGCATTGGACTGTGAATTAACTTGATTACTGAGCTCTTTGGCTCCTCTTAATTTTGCGCCTGAGGCTAGGGCCTCACTTGCCTGACCTGAGTCCTGGCCACAGGGCCTTGGGAATTAAGACTCTAGACCTCCTGTCAGAGCCGGAAGGCCCTTGGAGACATCCACGGTTTTCATACTTCTTTAAGTTTAGTTCAGACAAAAGTTAATATGATAAATCTTAGTATGTAAACAAAGGAAAGCAGAGCTGCTATAACTGAGTCTGGGGAGGATGCCCAAGGGCTGCCTGCTATCTCCTCCCCCACATTGTAGGGGCTTTTGAGACCCACCAGTGAACCCTGGGGCTCCAAAGATTGTAGCTACCTGATGACCCATTTTACAGCCCCGCCCCTTTTACAGCCAAAGAAGCTGAGGACTAGAGCTGGTGGTGTGCTGGTAAGCCAGAAGGGACGAGGGAGGGAGGAAGCTCTGATTTGCCGTTTGTTCTCTAGGGAAAATAAGGCCTTGATTTGTAGCATTTGTCAATTCCTGTGGTGTAAACACTCCCTCCAACATACCAACAGGACGTCACTGACCTCAGAGTCGGGGAGAGATGGCTGGATCGCGTCTGTGAGCCGGTAGGAGCCGGCAACAGGAAAAGTGAGTTGGTCGAGAGCATGGGGGCAGAACTGGCAGGAGAGCGCGGTCACACGGCCAGAGTCAGTGATCCTGACGTCATAACGTTCAGCCTGTGGGACCACACAGGACAGGCCACACAGGACAGGCTGGGCATCAGGACTCGGCCGCCTTCCACGGTGGCACCTCTGCTTCACCAGGGCCCAGCACTTACCAGCGCCCTTCAAGTTCGAGGCAAACCACTTATAGGATAGAGAAGGAGAGAGGCCTTGTTTACTTTCACCCTCTCCTTCTGGAAGACTTTCACAAAAGGAACTAGTGTAGCATTTGAAGTAATACATACATAGAATTTTATTACTGAATACCATACGAGTATACAAAATGCATAACTGAATAACAGCTAAAAAAAATAATCCAAGAAATGTGAAATACACATTTTTTGAAATGATAAAAACGCATCCATGAAAAATATAAAATGTTGCATATATATACAATATATACTTATATATATATAAAACATAAATGAAAATTGTAAATAAGAAATGTATACAGTAGTGAGCAGGCATGGCAGTCGTTTTACACCGAGGCCACTTTGTTCCAGTCGGTCGGCTCTGACTGCTGTCTAGTGTTGAGGAAGTACATCTATGAGGAGAGTGTATCCACTACAGTGTCTTTTAAAAGTCATTTGCACTGAAAATCAAGTGTTTTCAAGTTAACTAACTGACCAAAGGGTGAGGACTCATTGGTCTGAAGTTGATGGAAGAGTCAAGTCAGCCTGTGGAGACAGGATCTGCTTCCCGCATCCGAACGGCAGCCTGCGGGAGAGGGGCTGTAGAGCAGGTCTTGCGAGGAGGGAACAGCCTGCTGGGCTTGTTAACCAACGTGATGCTGTCCCTGGCCGGGCAGGCTCTGGCCGGAAGTTCAGAGAATAGATTCAAGCACAAGATGAGGGTTCGGATCAGGACACCTCCCAGGTCCCCTCCTGGCCTTGACGTCTGTGGGTCTGTGACTTGAGGGCCTCTTCCCTCAGGGAAGGCATTCAGGTAACAGCACGGAGGCAGGCGGAGAGGTTGTGTGTGGCGGGGGCCACTGCCCAGCTGCTCCTTGCCTGCAGTCCACTCCAGGAGGCCTGAGGCGTGGGGCTCAGGGCTCACAGCTCCGTGAGGACGACCTGAACCCCGCCGTCCAGCTCCCCCGCGTCCAGCAGGAAGGCCGCGTGGTTGCTGTAATGCTGAATGATGTTGTTGTCCATGTTGACCAAGATTCTGGAAGGGAAGAGAAGGTGTGTGTAGAATGGGCTGGGCCCCTTGTTTACAGGGCCTCTGAGTAAAGGGGGACTGTAGTGGTTGCTACCTACCGGGCGCCCCCAGCACTTCAGGCACCTCTTGGACTTTCTCTCTGATCCTCATAACAACCCACAAGGGGACCACTCACCGTCCCACTTTACGGGGGAGGACACACTTCCCAAGTGGCCGAGCCCAACTCAAACCCAGGCCTGCTGGCAGCCACGCCCACCTACTGCACCACATCGCCTTTCCTCAAACACACGAGTGTGGACACTTTTGAGCAACCAGCACAGCGCACCTTAGTCGCCAGGCCAGACTGAGCACTCGGACGCGGAGTGTGAGCTCAAGTGCAGGAGGTGTGGCGGGTGGACCCGTGGGGTTTGGGTTCAGCAGGAGGCTGCGATGTGTCACTCGGATGTGCCCGCCTGACCCACAAGCAGGTGCCACGCAAGGCCCCCTCGGTTTCACCCCAGGAAGCTGAAATCTCAGGGATGGCATCGTGGACTTGAGGGGCTTGGCTGTCTCTCCCCCCACAGTCTTCAGGCAAGGACCTGAGCCAACCTGAGAGGGACAGAGCCTCCGTGCATGTGGCCCTCTGCAGAGGGTCAAAGCCACAGTATAGCCAAGGGCACTCCTCTAGGAGCTGCCTCCCCAGTGAAGGACCCACCAGGCTGTGACCTGTCCTGAGCACAGCAGCTTCCTCTTTGTAATGGGGGCGGGTGCTTTCCTCCATCCACCCCTCCATCCACTTCACCAGCATCTGCTGAGGTCTTTCCATATTCAAGACCTTGCTCCAAACAAAAACAAGGGCCACATAGAGATCCTAGGTCCCGCCCTCCAGGAGTTTTGAATCTACCAGGGCCCGGGAGAATGGATCCTTATAACCGTATTACTCAGCTCATAGATGGGGTACCTGAGCAAAGTCATTTGCCTGGGATCACACAGTTAAGAGATGGCAGAACTGGAATTTGAATCTTGACTTTTGTCTCTTTCCACTGCATTATTTTTTTAGAAAAAAAAAAAAACAACAACAAAACCCAAAACCCTATAATTATAAGCTAGGAAGTGGCATATAAAAGGAAGGCAAAATCCAGGGCTGGGGGAGAGTTCAAGATAAGGCAAGATTATTTAAATGGGACAGGAGGGAGGGCGGTGAGAATCCCAGACTACTACTCCTGGCAGGTAGCCAGCCGTCTGTTTTCCCCGGGGACCCCAGGAGAGGCAGTGGCTTTGTCCCCCAACCCGAGTCCCCCAGCTCAGGATGTGTAATGGAGACGGCAGTGGGCTGAAGCCTACGGCCCACGTCCAGTCGTCTCTGCAATAGCATCAAGCAGCTGCTGCTTTCTGGAAGGAGGTCTGGGCTCAGGCTCCGAGGGCTGGGTGCTGACTGCCAGCATCTAATTATAAGATCCTGCTTCCTTGGGTCCTGTGTGCAGTTCCTTCATTTCACAGAGGGATCTTTGTCTGGGAGCTGCCAGCTGGGAACAGACCAGAGGAGACCAGGGCTGGGGCAGAGGGGTGGGCGGTTTGTCAGTGTTGGTGCTTTTGTTAGTCTCCTCCTATAGTGGCATTTACTGAGTGCTTTAGGTGCCAGGCACTAAGTGCCCTACGTGCACTAACTTGAAGGCCTACTCTCAGGCAGGGCCTCCCAGAAGGCCCAGAGCGCATGCCCTCGCACAGGGGATCCCAGACAGGCCCACAGACCCTTTCCTCTCAGAGGTCAATGACAACCGGGCCCTAGAGGCAGGGGCTTGTCAGGAACCGCTGTCCCACAATGTGGGCCTCCTGTCACTTGCCAGCTTCTGGCTGTCTTCTGTCCTAGTTCGCATAGAACCCCTGGCC
Organism: Mesoplodon densirostris; assembly: GCF_025265405.1. NCBI lineage: Eukaryota > Metazoa > Chordata > Mammalia > Artiodactyla > Ziphiidae > Mesoplodon > Mesoplodon densirostris. The sequence goes on along the minus strand of NC_082662.1, from coordinate 19,936,456 downwards.
AGCCGCCAGCAAAAACAATGTATTTGTTAATCTTTCAAGCACACTCAGTGGTGCTTGTAAAGCTGATTGTATCTACCTTTGTCCAGAGGACTTTCTGGAGGGTTCTGTGAAAATAAACGAGGCCAGTGATTACAATTTCCTGTTCCTCAGATGAGGGAAGCAGCAAATGAGCCTGCCTCTGCTCTCCCGATAGGTTTTTTGGGGGATTCTTCTCATTTAGGCATCGCAGACAATACTAGGCCTGAGGTTTCATGGCTGGGGTGTGTATGGGGTGCAGGTGCTTCTGAAGGGCTGCTGGGTGATGCCCTGGGCTATGGAGCTGGGCAAATATAAATCTTCTGGCCTGGCCACAGCCTTTATTTGCACATTGCTTAGCGGTTAAGGGAACAAGCAGGAGGCAAGATAAAACAGTGGGTGCCTGCGTGGGCTTTAGACAGGCCATGCTTCCTCCTGCCATTACTAACTCTGTAACCCTGGGACTATCCCGAACCCCAGTTTCCTCATCTGTAGAAATAATCATACCAAATTCAAATGGTCAACGAGATGATGCTTGGGAGTTACTTAACCCAGCGCTTGGCATGTAGGAAGTGCTCCACAAATGGAAGTTATTATAATTATAGTTGAAATATCTGGCTGGGGCTTAAGGGAAAGACTCGCAACTCAGCCAGTGGGGCTATGGGGCATCTTTGTGCGCAGTCATACACAAGGCATTTCCCAGCCCCTCAGCGCAGCCTGAGGTGGGATCTGTGAGAGAGGACGGCGGTGGCAGGTGGGGTGGCAGTCAGGGGGTGTGGACACTGGCACCAAAGGGGAAGTGGGGCTGGGCTTGTCTGGGCAAAGCAGAGCCTGCCCTCCGCTATGAGGTGGATTCCGCTCCACAGAGCATGTGAGCTCCAGTTCCCAGTTTGAAACCGAAACTTGGAAGGAAAAAAATACACAAAGAACCCTAGACATTCATACAACCAAAACCAAACGATCCTTTCCCAGGGGCTGCAGGGCTGCACACCTTCCCCCCACCGCCGGCCCTTCTATGGGAGGCTGGGTGGGAGCCAAAAAGGGGAGGGAAGGAGGCCTGTCTGTGAGGAAGGAGGTGGCCCCTGGGCCTGACTGGATGGGCCCTCAGCTTGAGTACAAAACATGCCTCATTTTGCAGTCCCTGAAAGAAGAGCCACAGACAGTAGCCCCAGGGCAAAGCCTGAGCACCTTCCAGGAAGAGCCACGAAGAGGAGCGGGACTGAGTCTCAGGCTGTCTGGAGCTGGAGGATCAGTCCGAGCTGTTCAGGGGCAGGGAGGGGCTGTGGGTGTTTCCCAGGGCCCTAGTCCAGGGTCCTCTAGGCAGGGAATGGCAGTCACAATTCCTCACTGCACAGGGGCCCCCATGCTGGGCTGGTGAAGTGACCTACGCAGCAAGGGCTGCATGCAGAGGCCCAGCTCACTGGCTCTGACGGGGGTGGAAGCCTGGGAGGGCCGTCACCATGTGGCCCTCCAACTGCACCCCCCCATGCCACCCCTGCCAAGGAGGGATCTCCTGGGCAGAGAGCAAAGGCTACTGTGGTCCTTAGCACTAATCCTCTGGAGCCCGTGGCAGGCGGCAGTCACTGCCCGGCCCCCTGGAAGGTAAAGCTTTACTCCCTCCTGCCTCATCCAGACTTGAAGATGGAGGAGGCCTGTGGAGCATCCCTGGCTGGGCTCCCTCAAAATGACGTCCAGGGGGCTTCCTTGGTGGTGCAGTGATTGAGAATCTGCCTGCTAATGCAGGGGACACGGGTTCGAGCCCTGGTCTGGGAAGATCCCACATGCCACGGAGCAACTAGGCCCGTGAGCCACAACTACTGAGCCTGCGCGTCTGGAGCCTGTGCTCCGCAACAAGAGAGGCCGCGATAGTGAGAGGCCCGCGCACCGCGATGAAGAGTGGCCCCTGCTCGCCGCAACTAGAGAAAGCCCACGCGCAGAAACGAAGACCCAACACAGCCAAAAATAAATTAATTAATTTAAAAAAAATGACGTCCAATCACAGCTCCCTTCCCAGACTCATCGCCAGCCATTTCTTTCTCGGACCCTCTGATTCAGCCGGTAGCAACTCTTCTGGGCCCTTCTGCTTCTGTGCCTTTACTCCACTGCTCCTGCCCCTCTGAACGTTGCTTATCACCTCTGAGCCTCAACTTCCCTATCTGTAAAATGTGTGTAATGGTATCTACCTCATGGTATGGCCGTGAGGGTTAAATGAGATAAGCTTAGCCTAGTATGTGGCATGTAGTAGGTGGTTAAATGATGATAGTCACTATCATCATTACCATTAGAGTCAAATGACTTGGTTACCTTGGTTATTTCTGACATGTGGCCCTGTGCTTCCCTCTCCCCCTGAGTAGGTGGTGTATGAGGACCCTTGCATCTGTCTCCCACTCCTTTCCTTCCCAACAGTGATCAGTGTCTGGTCTCTGCAGGTGGCCTTGGCCTGATAGGGCACTCTCCACCCCAACTCCACATCACCTCTACCTCTCCACAAAGCCAAGTACAAACACAGCTCAACTCCGAGCAGCAGGCCTCTGCCAGGCAGGGCGAACCTGCTGGGAGCTCCCTGAGCCAACGTTTTAGAGGGAAAGGGGCAGGGTGGGGGTGTGAGGAGGGAGAGCTGTGCTGGGCACTTACCCCCGCTTGCATTTCTTGTAGACTTTGTAAATGTTCTCCTCAGGGAACCCATACTTCTCAGAGATCTGGAAGAGGATGACAGGAGATTCACCATCTGCTGCCAAAACTGGGTTTATACCAGTCTTTTCTATCATGATTTTTAATTTCCTGATTATAAAAGTAATATATACCCGTATTGTAGAAAAATACAGTGAAGAAAATTATAACTCATCCGTAGTCCTGTATCCCAGAGATAAACACTAATAACATCTGAGTGTATTCCTTCCTGTCTTTTGGCCATATACACGGGTATTTTTATATCCCACATAGATAGTTTTACTTATCATCGTATGTTATAAGCCTTCCCATATCACAACAAACTCTTGACCAACAGCATGTTTAGTGGTTGTAAACTATTCCAAAGGTCATCTGCCATTTCCCTCAATCCTTGCCTATCATCAGACATTTGGATTGTTCCAGTGCTGAGGGCTCCCCACTCACCAGCTAGCTGACCAGCTGTGCAAGCCTCTCGTGGAGATGGAAATGGTGCCTAGCTCACAGGGTTGTTGACAGAATTAAATGAATTGATCTATGTAAAACACTTAGGACAGTTCCTGGCATGTACTAAATAAATGTCAGTACTCAAATAAATGGTCATTATTACTTCAGAAGTGGTGCAACAGGGATGCTCTTGTCCTGTTGTGTGGGCGGGGAGGGGTGGATAACCCACTTACCCTTTCTAGCAGGAATTATTTACCCCATTTGATGGGTGAGGATGCTGAACTTGAAGAAGATAAGTTATGCACCCAAGGCCTAGCCTAGAACCCAGATTTCCTGCGCCCATCACATCCCAGAACATTGGAGCTTAGTCTACAAGTGAGGAAATTGCAGCTCAGAGGCCTCAGCGACCTGGCTGAGCTCACACAGTCAGCCCATTTCTCCCCAGACCTCCTGAAGTCTCCTGTGGGGCAGACAGACTGGTCTGGTCCCAGTTCCACCACCTGGGGTTGCAGAACTCTGAACAAGTCACCTTACTTCATGGAGCCTCAGTTTCCTCATTTGAAAAATGGGTGCCAGGATGGGATGTACACACAGGTGGTTCTGCACAGGAATTGAGACGGTTATGTCAAGGGCCCGGCCCAGTGCCATCCCTGGGGAAAGCTCGGTCAAATGCTGCTGGTTAGTACTACTGGCTGCCTTGGAGCTGCAGGGAACGGCAAGCAACAAGCTTCAGGTGGAGGTTGTCCTCTCTGGGCCTTTCAGGAAGAGGAGCCGATTCAGCTCCTCAGCTGGTCTCTGCCTTGACAGAGGTCTCTCCAGGCAAGAAAAGTTCTTAGACTACTTATCTTAATGGCAGGCAATGTGGCTAGAGGCTATCAGGAAGATCTCAAGTCAGTCTAAGCAAGAACTTAAGAGCTTTCTAACTATATGTTGTACAAAGACAACTGCTTTGTGTGGCTGCCCCAAGAGCGATGAGCTCTTCATCCCTGAAGTATGCAAGTCAAGAGAGGGCACCCACTTGGAAGAGCTACTGAGGAGAGAGCTTGGGCACCAGATGGGGAGCTGACCCTTTAAGGTACCGTCCAACCCAAAGATTCTGAGTCTGTATTCTAGTGACATTAATGGCCTTTTGTGAGCCCAACTTCCTGGGGCTGGTGCCAAGCAGGGCTGATGCTATGTGAAGAGAACAGGATAACATAGCCGAGTGGAGAGAGCCTGGGCTAGAACCTCAGCTCTGTCACTTCTAAGTTACCTTGGCAAGTCACCTGACCTCTGGGAGGCTATTTCCTTATGGGAAATGAGGAGATCATTAATAGTACCCACTTTTCAGGGTTGTTAAGAGAATAGGGTGAGCTAGCAAATGCAGCATGCCTGACAAGATGCCTGACACATAGTGGGTCTTCAATAAAAGGCAGCTAGGTTATCACTTGATTCATTTTCCCTTCCCCAACCTGACATCTTAGAACCATCAGGCTTTTCTGTGTGGTTCGACCTTGAAACACAGCTGGCCCTGGCGGAGGCTGTGTTTGCTCAATTTTTAGCTGAACCACAAAGCTGCTGTGGATTTTGTTCAGGGCTGTTTCACCTGCTCTCTGGCGGTTTGGGGGGTTGGGGAAGGTCTCCTTGCCCAGACACCACCTTCAGCCGCCCCAGCCAGCGCCCCCCGTCCAACCACAAGCTGGAGGAATGAGGCCCTCTGGGAAAGAAAAAAGGGTATCTCTGGGGCCTGGCCTTTTGGGGTTTCATTCCCATTAAAATAGAAACAGGTTTGCAAAGCCAACAAAAAGCTCTGGCCTGTCAGACAGCAGCCATCAGATTAAGGAGGATTTATGGTGTGTGCGACTCCCAGGGTGGAGCCCGGGTTCTGGCTGGGAGATAACATCTCAGAGGCACACCTCCACCAGCCGGGCCCCACAGGCACCCTCAGATGGGTGGGACGGATGGGCCACCAGAAAGCCAGCGTTCCAGCATATTCCTTCCCAGAGTCTTCCTGTGGGAAATCAGAACTATATGGCGAAGAGTCGGGGGAGATGGGAGGGCAGAGAGGGCCGCGGCCAGGGTCCACAAGGCCTCTTACCGCACTCCTCAGGCCCTTCAGGTCCGGGGTCTTCAGCATGAGGGCGTCAAACACCTCCTCAGTCTCTCTCCGCACGTACAACAGCACTGAGAAGCAAAGGGGTGGCTTTTAATGGTGCAAGGGAACATCTGGGGGTGGGAGAATCTTAAAAAATATTATTTGTAACCTAAGATTGATTTCTGCAAAAAGAGCAAATCCTTGCTGAGGGTCTGTACCCAGCTGGGAAATACCCCACCTGGCTCTGCAGGTCCCACACACTTGCTCAGACTTTGCTGATTTTGGTGGGTTTGAATCCCTGCTCTGCCACCTGCCAGCTCTGTGACCCTGAAGAAGTTCTTTTAATATCATTGAGCCTCATTTTTTCCAGATGGAACATGGAGGCAGCTCCACCCACTATTTCACAGAGTTGTTGTGGGCAGTATTGATATAACACCAAGTGGGGTGCAAGGCTCAGTTCCAGGTTGCTGGAAGCTCTTGATCTTGCTTGCTGGTTGGTTTCTTCCTGATGGTCAGCTACAGCACCCCTCTCTCAGGAAGTCACAGACTTACTGTGTCAAAGACAGAAAGCCAGGTATTGAAAACCCACCCCACTCCTACCCCCATTAGAGAAGTGGGGAGGACCTGCCCAACATCATGAGCCTGTTGCCTTACCAGCTGCCCCAGGATGCCCACGTTCAAACAAGGTCAGAGGCAGAAGCCCCCCAGCTCCGTGGCTGTCTCTCCAAGCACCCTGGATGCCCTCCTTACCTGCTCCACCCCCTCACTCAAATCCTGGCCCAGCCCCACACTCCAGGGAGTAAAGCAGCCCCTCGTGCTGTCCCCGCTGGGGTGGGCGCTGCCCTGGCTGCCTGGACCAGAATCAGTCTGAGGCTTTGGGGAGGCCTCATGGGGGGCTGGGGCTGGGATCAGAGGACAGATGGGGTGGGAGTGAGGCTACCTCTCTGTAGATCATCTTCCTTGGCCTGTTTGGAGGGCAGAGGCTCAAACTCCTCGGTGAAGGGTGAGCAGGTACGCTTCAGAGGCAGCCTGTGGGGATGGCAGGGAGAGAGAGGCCTGTGAGGAAGCCAGAGTCTGAGGGGCCCCAGAGGTGAAGAAGACCCTATGAGGGTGGGCACAAAGCAGTGGGACAGAGGTTACAGGAGCAGGTTCTGGAGTTGGGCTGCATGGGTTTAAATCCCAGCCCTGCCCCTCACTAGCAGGGTGACAGCCCCTCAGTGTCCCCATCTATAGCAGGGTGCTGCGTAAAGTTGTGAGGCTGAAGGAGATAATGCACGCTGCTTTTAGAACAGTGTGTGACACACAGCAGACCCTCCATAAATATGGACTATTGTTTCATCATCAGTACTATTCTTTTTTGAAAGAATCAAGTTGGACGTGAGTCAGTGGGAGGAGGGAGGCTTGTGGATTTTAGAGTGAGTCAGACTTAGCTTCCAGCCTGCCTCTGCTTCCTAAAAGCCGTGTGACCTTGGGCAAGTCATTTCACTTCCTCTGAGCCTCAGTTTCCTCATCTATAAAGTAGAGCAATAACCCCTGCTTGCCTGACTCACTGGGGCTGTTGTGAGGTAATAAGTGACATAATTTGGTGTGAAAGAACCTTATGAAAAGTACTTCCTATTTATAAGGAGGAGACTGATATCAACAATACATGATCTTCATAAAGTGCTTTCCCATTTACAAAGATTCTATTACATGCCACTTCTCATATCTGCCTCATCCTCATGAGGCCATTTTCCTTCTTTGACACATTTCTAGCTGAGGCTTGAAGAGGGGAAGGGACTGTGGCTGACAGAGGGAAGGACGTGGAGGTCCATCCTGGGCTGAAGGCCCAAGGGGCCCTGGCCACCCCCTTGGTCTCTTGGTCTGGTGGGTGTGGGGGGAGGGGACACGGGGTTGATCCCCCCAGGTCCTCCCACACAGTTGCCCTCCTTACTCTCCGAATCTGTACCACCATCTCAGAGGCTTTCTCTTTCCCATTTTACAAGCAGGTGTCTCGCCAAAGATTCTCCAACTTTTCAAATAAAACAAACCCATAAAAACTCAGGCAATTTCAGTGAGAAAGGAGCATGAGTCTAGCTTGGGGGTTGGGGGCAGAGTCTCGAGGCTGCTTCCTCCGGGCCCAGCCTCTGGCTTGGGGGACAGCAGAGGGAAGAGCAGGCTGGGAGCTTATGAGCAGTAAAGGGGGGACAGACAGGGAGGTGAGGCCCTTGGCTGCTTCTCTGCGTACCTGTTGGAGGTGCCGTGTCCTGCTGAGGGCACTGCCTGCAACGAAGAGAAAGACATTTTCCGTCACAGACAGGAAGATGCGAGTAGCCCTCAGCTGCTGGAGGCTTTCTGGGATGAACAATCTTTGTGGGGAGATACGGGGGAATGCAGTTTCGATGGCTTTCTAGCTCATTCTGCTCAGATGTGTCCCCTCAAGTGAGCTGAGACCTTGAGTTGAAAGGAAGTACCAAGCCCCAGTTGGATGAGTCAGGATTCAGTGAACACATGAGGTGCTAAGGAAAGGGTGGCAGAATCAGTGAATCCCATCTGAGCCCCAGCGGGCCCAGAAGGGCTGGAACTGCAGACTGTCCTGCAGCTGGTAACTAGGGAGTTGGAGCTGAGGTAAAAGAAGTGGAAGGGGAAGAGGCAGTCGTTTTGAACCGTCACGTGTGCCTGGCACTGCACTACCTGGTGCAGCCATCAGCAGCCCTGTGAGGTGGCACAGCCAGGCCCCGAGAGGGCAGGGTCGCTGGGGCACCACCACGCGGGCAGCACTGTGGTTCAGCACCGGGCTCTCTGCCTTCCCGCTCCCCGGGTGCCCTCTCTCAGGCTCACAGGCACAAGCGCTGGCGCCCCACTTCTTCCTCCCACAGGGAGCTTTGAGCTCAAGTGGTCATCTCCCTACTTGAGGCCTCTGGTTGGGGAGAGAGAGTGGGTTAATGCAGCCTCTTGTGCTATGGGGGCCACAGAACTACTCCAGGGCAGTGAAGGGGGTGTGGCGGACGCAGAGAAGGCTTTGAATGTGCGCCAGGGCTGACCTCAGGACTGGCTACTCTTTCAGCACCATAATCTATCTTATTGTTTGAAGTCACTGCACTGAACACATCTGTACACCGAGGGCCGTTTCTGCAAACATTCCCACCTAAACGGTGGGAGCTCAGTGGAAGGCAACAGTCAGATTGTTTAATATGGAAGCAAACTCACAGACAGGCTCTGGGGTCTTGATTCTGCCACTGACTTGTTGAGTGACCTTGCCTGGAAAATGGGAATAACAGTCTCTACCTCAAAGGATGGCTGGGCTGGGCTGCCCAGGTGAGGTGAGGGGGAAACGAGACAATGCAGCAAAAGGCTGGGCCCAGCACCGCTGGCCGGTCAAGGTGCTTGGTAAATGGCTCCCTGTGTTGAGAGGTGGTGTAACTCAGGGTAACGGGCACTGTTTCTGAAGCCAGGTTGCCTGGGTCCCAATCCTGGCTCTGCCACGTCCTATGTAATTTTGGTCTCAAAGCCTCAATTTCCATGCCATGAATCCAGGGAGAATCCTATTAACAACTTCACAGGGAGGTAGTGAGGGCTAAAGGAGATAATGCAGGGAAAGCACTTAGAGCAGCGCCTGGAGTACAGTGAGCGCTCACAAGTGTTGCTATGATGATTATTATCCACCCAGCTTCGATGTGGCTACAGTCTAACGTGGGACTCTGATATTAGAAACCTGCCCTGTGTGTGCTCCAGGAGTGAACATTTCGATGGGTATGAAGTCCATTTCTTTATTAACATTCTTCTCTTCAGTAGAAAAGGTCACTGAAGTTACATGACCATATATACATTTTTTTAGTCCCCTGGGATTCAATAAAGATAATTTGATGATATCAGGACCTATCAACATCTAAACTGGCCTGTAATGGCTGAGTAGCAGGTTGCTCCCTGCTGGTCTGTGCTAAGACAGCTCCTCCCAGGGGCCACAACCCTCTCTCAGCCCAAGACCCTTACCCCTCCAGGGCGCTGCAGGCCAGAGAAGTGCACGTTGGGGATGAACAGCACTGGCGGGGTCTCCAGGTCTGCCTCAGGCCGCAGGTAGGTGGTCTCATTGCCCCTGAAGCCGGATAGCAGGGAGCCCTTGATGCCTGATGGGAAAAGGAAGGCATCGTGCCTTGAGGTCCCTCCATTCACGCCTCCGACCGCTGCCCTCTAGTCTCCTGTACCCTTCACCCTGACCCAGCCCCGCAGTCACCCGTCCCCACTGACCACTGTTGCTGGAGTCGGGGCACTTGACCTTCCTCCGGAACTGCTTCCGCTCATCGTCCCTCATCTTCCTTTCCGCTCCCTGTGGGGGATAAGGGAAAGGGGGTCACCGATGGTCTTGGGAGGGGCTGGCTGCTTTGCCTCTTAAATGTGGGCCAGCCCTCTGGTGTTGCTTTCTTCCCAGAGTGAGACCAGGAGACGGGAAGGTACCAGCCCTCGGCCCAGCCCAGGGCAGCCCAGCCCTGAGGTCAGGTAGACCATGAGAGACAGAGAAATAGAAAGACGGAGAAAGAAGAAATTGAGAGAGACAGAGAGGTGTGGGGAGAGAGAAACAGAAAAGAGAAAGGGACTCGGAGAGAGATAAGAAGAAAGAGAAATGTGAAAAAGACAGACAGACACAGAGAAAAAGAAACCTGGAGAACTATTTACAGAGATCTAGAAAGAGATCTTCAGAAAGAGGAAGGGATGAGAGACAGAAATGCTGAGAGCAGAAGAAAATATACATAGAGAAACCAAGACAGACAAATGACAAGCACACAGGGAGAGACATTCAGAGAGCAAGAAACAGAGACAGACACACCCAGAATGGCTGGGGAGGATGCACAGGTGGGGGCTGGCCCTTCTCCCTCCCAGGGCCCAGCAGAGGGTCCACCCCAGCCACCTTGTCACAAAAGATCTTGATCTGGCAGACAGCTCGGTGTATCAGGCGCTCAGTGCCTGAGCCACAGTCGTAGGTGTCGATCTGCAGGTTCAGGGGGACACCCTTCACCCCCTTCTGCGAGGAGAAGTCTGTGCTGAGGCAGTTGATGCCGATACACACCTGGGGACAGATGAGGGAGCTAGCTAAACAGCTGACCCAGGTCACCAGGCCTGCTGTTCCATAACCACCCTGTATAATTATGGAGCCTACTGTGTGTCTGGTGGGCACTCTTAACTTCACAACGCCCCTGGAAGGCAAACATCACCACCTCTCTTTTACAGATGGGGAAACTGATGCTCAGAGAGGGGTGGCAGCTGTCCCAAGGTGACACAGGGAATGTATAAGGGAACCGGAGTTTGGGCTCAGGTCTTCATCAGTGGACAATGCAGCTTCCACTAGATTGCCAAGGGCAGCCCAAAGGATCAAGGCCCTGGGAGGGAGACTAAGGGTCCTTTAGGAGCTTAAAATCCAGAGCCCATTTTTTTCCAACTCAGAGCAAGGAGGTAGAGAAGGGCCAAATCCCCCTCCCTCCCAGCTCCAGAAGACCACTTTCCTGCTGGCCCTGGGCCACAGAGAGTGAGACACTGCCCCTATGCATGGCAACCACCAGCTCTAGCCATAGCTGAACCAGTCACCCCCATTGTACAGCTGAGGAAATGGAGGCTCTGAGCATGGATGTGACTTGTTAACGTTTCCACAGGGGGTTGGGCAGGGTGGCATGGTGGAATGAGCCTGGACATCGGGCCACTTAGACCTCTGCCACTCAAGCCATGTGGCTTTGGGTAAGTCCTTTAATCTCATGGGCCTCAGTTTCTTTATCTGCAAAATGGGGACAATTAAACCTACCTCTTGTGGCTGTGAGGCTGGTAGAACACCTAGGGGGCTTGGATATTTTGTAACTGTTGTGAGTGGGACAGTTGGAGTCTCAACCCGAAGCCTACGTGCAGCTGATGGCAGTCTGGGGTCAGTCTTAGTTGGGCATCTCTTGGCAAGCTCACCTAGTGATTGCCTATTGCTGACTCCTCTGTGGGACCCTAGGCCAGACCCCACTCCAGGCTGGCCCCTGTTCCTTGGGGCATTTCCCTTGGAAACGACCCTGACTTGCACAAGTGGGGGTGGGGTGTGGTCCCTGAGCAGACCCCCTTCCTTCCCTGGCTGGGGGAGCCAGGCCCACAGGTGCATGCCAGACATACCTCCCCCTCAGCCAGCTCAGCCCTAATGCAGCCCCCACCCAGCTCACGCCTGAGAAAGACCCAAGCCTGGGGGCTTAAGAGGCTGTGAGAAAATCCCAACCGAAACCCACCTCTCCCTTCCCACGAAACTCATTCCCCACCTCCCTGAACTGGAGGCCCCAGCTCCTCCCCCAGTCCCTGGTGTCTGTTTGAATAATAATAATCCCTCGCCTTTGTGCCTCCCTTTGTTGTTTTCAGAGTCCCTTCACCTCCATTTTCTCCAGGCAGCCTGGACCGCCCCATGAGGCAAGCCAGGGAGACAGGGATTAGGTCCCCAGCTTTTCTAGGCCAGAAAGGCCCTTGCCAAGAGCCAGACCCAACCTTGGTCTGATGGGGTAAGTCTGGCCCAGGTAGGTGAAGGGACAGGCCCAGGGTTACCCAACTCGAGTCCCCAAGTCGCAGACTAGTGCCCTTTCCATGATGCCACCTGTCCAAACAGAAAACCAAGACACAGAGGGACACTGCAGCACAGGTGAGTTCAAGTCTGGTCTCAAGCACTAAACGGCTTAATCACTGGTGTGAAAAAAAATCACCAGAGGCTCCATTTCTCAGGCCTCTCTGATGGGCCCGGCATCGTGCCTGTCTCTTTGACGTGCGTGATCTCATAGGACCTTCACCACAACTCTAGGAGGCAGATTACTCTTCCCTTCCTATGCGCTCAAGAAATGAGGTAATGGGTTTAAGCCCTCATCTACCAGACTCCAAAGCACTTCTCCTGCAACACTCAGCTCTAGCCCACAAGTCAGGAAACCTGGTGTCAGCAGCAGCTTGCTGTGTGGCCACGCGCAAGGCTTAGTTTTCCTATCTGGTAAATAGGTGGATTGGATTAATTAACAACAGCCACTGCTTATGTGCCAGGCTGTTCTCTATCTTTTCCTTATCTCACCTGATCCTCACGCCAACCTATCAGTTGGTGCTATGGTTACACCCCAATTTTCAGCTAAGGCATCTGTCCAAGGTCACAGAGCTGGGAAGTGGGCCCAGTGTTTCTGGCTTCTCCACCACTATGTATCCTGCCTCCTCCACTGGTGCCCTCATCGGAGCAGCTGCCACAGTCCTAGGTACAGGTAAGCCCTATTCCCAGGATGGGGACTTCCAGGCAGCCTAGCCCCGTCCTGGCCGTGCCCCCAGCACTGACCTTGGCCTCCTCGTTGACATTCCACACAAAGGACAGTGCATTATAGGCCACCTCCTCAATGTGTTGCACAGTGTTGAAGTTTTCTTTGCAGTCAGCTGAAACCACAGGAGACCAGAAGGAGAGTCAGAAGGGAAGGGATTTGGGGGCCCCATGGGGAGGGGTCATTTAGGGGGTGGGCCTTGTTCTTGGCAGGGACTTGTATCCTCTCCCCCAAGGACCATGCTTCAATGCAGGGAGGAAATTAGTTACTGTGCCCTGGGCTACAGGTGGAAAAACTGAGGTCCAGCCTGAGAAGCAGATCTGTCCAAACTCCAGAGGGACTCCTTAACTTTGCCAACTAGGCCAGGGCCCTCATGATTTTGTGGTGGAGCTTATACTTTTCATGGGACTGTGATTTAGGACATCTCCCAGACAAAGCAGTAGTAGTAGTAGTAACAATCGCAGTCATAGTGGTAGTAATAGCCATAGTAAAAGTCGTAGTACCAGTACTACTAGTATTGAACCAGTCATATTAAATAAATGAGAGGACTACTGTCATTTACTGAACACTTACAATATGGCAAGCCCAACAATGCTATGAATATTCAGCTGACACATGAGGAAAATAAAGCTCAGAGAAGTTTGGTCACTTGCCCAGAGTCACACAGCTAATAAAAGGTAGAGTAAGGACTGGAGTCCGGCTTTGTCTGGCTCCTGAACCCAGGCTCCTAACCACTGTACTAACTGGCCTCTCAGATAGGTCACTGAATCATCCCTATTTGTATTATGTTCTCTAGTACACGTGGCTCCAAGGCAGAAACAGCACTGTAGGCAGGCAGGGCAGCGGCCGTTTTTCCAACTGACAGCTGAAGAAACCAAGGCCCAGGAAGGGGAGGTGACACAGGTCACACAGCCAGGAAGAGAGTGACAGAGCCAGAACCTGGAGATCTGAGGATGGACTGTGCCTCCCACTCATCTCGGGGCCCGGGACAAGGTGGCACACACAGAAGGCCTTTCCCCTGTACCCTTCCCTCTGACAAAGCCCAAAGGTTCCAGCTTCAAGGCAGACCTGCCCTTGCACTGTGTTTCAAGCCTTCCAAATCACCCACTGCCTGCACTGTTATGCACTTGTGTCTCAATTGGCCAAGCCCCCTGATGGGGACAAGCAGGTCAGCATCCCAGGGGTGTATTTATCTGACACTACTAGGGTCCCCAGGGTCCTGTTTATCTCAAAGCAACACAGAAAAGAAGTCATTGCTTCCAGCCAACAGATGCAAATCCCTGCAAACCCCACAGCATTTGAACTGGAGACAGGGGCCAGGCAGGCTGCTGGAGTCAGAAATAAGTCCTGCAGAGGTCAGAGGGGGCTGGGAAAAAGGGGCACAGCAAGCAAGGCCTAAGTGGGGTGTGTGTGTGTGTGTGTGTGTGTGTGTGTCTGTGTGTGTGTGTGTGTGTGTGTTGTGAGACAGAGGAAGAGAGACTGGGACGGAGGGCTCGGGCGGGCTCTCACCCACATCGATGACCCGCTGCTTGGCGGTGGGTTGCCGGGAATGCCAGTGCTTCCAGAAGCGCAGCTGCTCCACCGGGCCCTTCTCGTTGTCGAAGACCACCATCACCACACTCTGCAAGCACAGCAGTCACTGTGACCCCCAGCCTCAGAAGAGGCCCAGGCAGCCTCATCCCTTGCCAGAGCCCGGGTCAAATGGCCCAGCCCTTTGGCTTAGTTTCCCCCACTCCGTGGCAACGGGCAGTCATACAACAGCACCCTCTCCCTGGGGTCCCTGGCAGGCAGGGCTGACCCGATCCCCGTACCTACTGCCCAAGTACCTTGACTTTGCTGGAGGACAAGGCAAGGCCTTTGCCGCCTGCTGGGGTCCGCAGGGTGACAGGGTAGAACTGGCCCTTGTTGAGGTAGGCCATGGGTGACTCACCCGATTTGATGTGGATGGCTTTAGGGGAGCCCAGGGTGTACTCAAAGTCACTGCGGGGAGGAGGGAGAGGAGAGTGAGGCTGGGCTCCGAGGCAGGAGTATCCCAAAGGGCAGTAGGGCAGGAAGCCCGAGGCTCTGCTATGGCCTTACTATGTGACCTCAGTAAATCACTTTACTTCCCGGGGCCTCAGTTTCCTCTTTTTCAGAGTTTCTATTTAATGGCTTTGTTGAGCCACAATCCTCCTGAATAATGAATAATGGAAACCAGAGACCCCTGAGGGGTGACAAAGTTATAGGGAAGACTAGGACAACAGAACCTTGGTTTTCTAACAGGGTGTTAAGCTCTGAGGTCCTTGTCACAGCCCAGGAAAGGGATGTAGAAATGACTCTCTTCTTTTATGTGCCTTCACTCCCCTCTTTTCATTCACTGACGATGGCTGTTCTGGGGACAGTAGGGTCTTTCTGCAGCCCACTGCCCAGGTGGCCAAGGGTCCAGGGAGACTGACTTACCTCTTGGGGCTGGGATAGTCCTCTGGACATGGGGGTTCCGGGGATGTTTTCAGGATATCTGGGAAGAGCAGCGACTGCAGAGAAACACAATCCAGAGAAAATAAATGACCACATTCAGTTCTGCTGGGACCTCAGCCCAGGGCCACTGCATACAACTGTGAAGGTTGCATAGTGTACAACCTGGACAACAGTACATGGCAGCCCTGCCTCAGCTCAAGGACTCCTTTTCCCATGGATTCCAAAGCTCTGACCGCCTCACTGTCTTCTCTCCTTCCATACACGTGTGACTAGACCCAGGGATGCCGTGAGGGATATGGGGGTGGGCCCTCACCTCCTGTGAGTCATCTTTGAAGGTGCTGTCAGGCTGCCAGCGCTGTGTGGGAGGCACCCCATGAATGCTCTCAAACAAGGAGCTGAGGGAGCCATTATCATACACATCACTGGTGGGCAGCAGGTAGCCGTCCACAGAGCCAGCTTCCAGCTTGCTGGGGCCTGGGGTGAGGAGAGCTGCCTTGCCCGGTGTGGGTGCAGCCCCCTCCAAGCTCATTAGGTTATTCTTCTTGAGCACATCAGGGTACTCTGGGGCTCCAGACACATTCTCTGTCAGGAATTTCATGAGGTGCGTGGGACTTTCAAGGGGGGTGAGGTCCATCTCATATTCCATGCCATGGTAGTACCTGAGGAGAGACAGGAGGGATAAGTGGGTGCACCTCTTCTCTCTGAGGGGCGGGGGTTCCTTGGCTGGACTGGAGGGTGACCATCACACTGACATACTGACCTCTTTTAACCCATGGTAATGTTAGGTCTTACCAACATGTGTGAAACAAGATACTGCAGCAAGCCAGTGTGTCACAGGGATGAGCAGGGAGGAGGGTGTCATGAATGGAACCAAGTACAGGCTCAGAGTTCAGGGGGCAAATGTCTGCTTTATCCATTACAGTACTTGGTAATTAAAAAAACTGAAAGTTTAATTATTTATTTCTTATCCAGAGTCAAATGTCCCCACACTAAAAAAAACCATATTGAGTCGTCCATGGTGTGGGGAAGAGTGGGTATTTGTGAGTACAGTTAATGTACGTTGAGAAAAAGGGCTGAAAGGATATACCCCAAACTATTAAGGGGGGCAGGGAAGTAGGATTACAAGAAACTTACTTTTTTACTTTATTTATTTTTTAGCTAAAATAACAGTGTCTTTCAGGCATTTAATTTTACAGAATCCAAAGAATTTTTACATATGGTCCTCACTTGGTTGTCAAAAGAGCCAGATAGACTATTTTCACACATAAGGCCCAGAGATTCACAGAATCAGAGACATTGAGTGAACACACAGACCTTATAATAAGATGATTCTATTATCGGTGGGTGCTCTCCTTTAATTGTGCCAGTCTTCCATTCCCACCACCATACTTCTGTTACTCAATGCCCAGCCCCAGTATGGATATTTATTTTGTTTTGTTTTGTTTTGGCCCTGCGGTACGCGGGCCTCTCACTGTTGTGGCCTCTCCCATTGCGGAGCACAGGCTCCGGACGCACAGGCTCAGCGGCCATGGCTCACAGGCCTAGCTGCTCCGCGGCATGTGGGATCTTCCCAGACCGGGGCACGAACCTGCGTCCCCTGCATCGGCAGGTGGACTCTCAACCACTGCGCCACCAGGGAAGCCCTGGATATTTATTTTGTTACTACACCAAATTTATTTTTAAAAAGTAAACTAAATTTTAAAATAGTTACAACAATAGATAGTTTAATTATTATAATTATACCAATATTGTTTCCTGGCTGGCCAAATATTTTACTATAACTTTTCTTAGAACAACTTTTGTTGTTATTGGAATTATGATATTAATGAGTTTTTTCATTTAATAATTTTCTACTTGTCTATTCATAATTTCCCTAAAACTGTCATACACCTATGAACAATTTTCTTCAGATCAACAAATATATTATGTAATCCACCAGTTCATTCCTCCCTCCTCCCCTTCCTTCCTTTTTTACTTTATACACTTCTAAAGAGTTTGAATATTTTATAACAAGTAGGTATTATTTTATAATCAGAAAAGCTGACCACATTTTTAAAAATTAGTTTTGAGAAAAGTCTCCCGCACCAAAGCCTACCGTTTCTAGCAGTGGAGGGGCCCTGAGGCCGTTGCAAGAGTCGCAATGCCTGCCTTAGCAGTTTGGATGTTCTCGAAGGCAGAGAGGAGACCAGAAGGTTTCCCATCAGAAGCCCTGCCCAGTGGGGGGAAAGGAAAAGTGGAGAAAGGGGGGCAGGGTCCTTCCAGTGCCCATCTGGTCATGAGCACGGCCTGGGCTGCTTTCTACAAGAAAAGGAACATCAGTGCCCCGAGGCACTAATGCCAGGCAGAGGCCCAAGAGAGCCAAGGGAAAGAAATACGGGAACATAGGTGTCCCCTCCTTTTGAGGCTGCAAGGAGGGTTTTGGAGCTAAGACAGAAAAGCTTCCGTCAGGGCTTTTCCACCACTATGGCTTTGAAGTTTGTTTTCAGTAAACTCCAGCCCACATGGCCTACAGGCACCTAGGATGTGTGTGTTTGTGTGTGTATCTGTGTGTTCAGGCAAGGTCTCACTATGATTTTGTGGGCCCTACTCTCTTTTGCCTTCATAGATCCCTTCCTCCATAAAAATATTTTAAAAACCTTTTACAATTGCATTGATATAAGTACAAATATAACCCAGGTTGGATCATATTCATTGTTTTCTTCTGACTTTAAAATAGATTACAATGCCTTTGTGGGTCCCTAAGAGTACGGTGGGCCCTAGGGACTGTACCTCCTGTGCCCAGGGGATAAGGGGCCTAGAGGTGGGGGTGGGGAAGGGCAAAGGGACAGAGATGGTGGCGCCGACGAGCCTCACCTCTTTCCTTGGTCGTTCCGGCCCCCATTGCTGGAGGACAGTAGCCGCTTCTCCTTGGGGACCTGAGAGGAGAGGAAGCAAGGATTTATGCATAGCTCTTGGGTAAGATCTGGCTGTTAGGAGCCTCAACCCCCGCCAGGGGACTTTGCCAGGCAGGGTAGCTACCTTGGTCACTGGGAG
The DNA here is from genome assembly GCF_025265405.1 of Mesoplodon densirostris. Taxonomy (NCBI): domain Eukaryota; kingdom Metazoa; phylum Chordata; class Mammalia; order Artiodactyla; family Ziphiidae; genus Mesoplodon; species Mesoplodon densirostris. Next base: position 19,918,489 of record NC_082662.1, on the reverse strand, counting down.
AAAACCCACCAGTCCTTCGAATTGTCAGGCCATCATTTAGTCTGAGCCCCAAGTTACAGAGTGGGGAGAAGTACCCCAAGATTAGCAGTTAGGAATCATGGAATTTGGAGTCAAGCAGGCCTAGCTTAAGTTCTAGCTTTACCACTTAAAAGTGCTGTGTGACTCTGGATAAATGACTGTGCTTCTCTGAGATTCAGTTTCTTCATATGTCAAGCGGGGGATTATGAACTCTACCTCAAAGGGATTGTGAAGATTTATTAATAAAAATAATGTTCACTGGTTTTTTTTTGTTGTTGTTCACTGTTTTTTAATGGAGTACTTCCTATGCACTGGACCCTGTGCTATGTGCCTTCTCTGTGTCCTCTAATCTAATCCCTACAACACCTCTATAATGTCTACTAATGTTATCCCCATTATATGGATGAGGAAACTGAAGCCAAGAGCAGCTCCGTCATCTTAGTGATTAGGAGTGTGGACTTATTGGGTTTAATGCCTAGATCTGCCACATATTGGCTGCGTGATCTTGCGCAAGTCCCTTAACCTTTCTGCTCCTCATTGTCCTCATCTGTAAAACAGGAATAATAATAGTAATACCAACCCCTGGGACTGTTGTGAATGTTTAGACCAGCACCTGACACAGGGAGAGGACTATGTAAATGTTACCTTTCATGATTATGATCATAATATTGTTGTATCTTAGAACATCCAGGTCATTTCTCCCTGAGGCTAATAAAGCCAGAACAAGGTCTCCGACCCAGCCTAGTGATTCCAACGCCTGGGTTCTTAGTCTCACCCCATGGAAGAGCATGAGGAAAGGCGCCTGGCACAGTAACCAGCATTCAGTAAGAAATGGTAAGTGGTCACCTTTAGGACTATGTTGCCCAAAGCCACACTGCCAGCTTGTGGTAGGAACAGGTCTCGAACTCCCAACTTGGTGCTCTTTCCACACCATTAGATCATGTCTTTACTATACATAGTGCTGCTCTGAATCTAACATGCTCTGGGATGGGAAGAGGTGGGCAGGTGTATCTCACCAGAACACTATATTGCAATAAACCACTGCAAGCATCACCTTCAGAGCCTGTCCCCACCACTCTAGCCCTGAGAATGGCCTCTTGCCCAGGGGAGATGGTGCTATATTTTATTTTATGGCCCAACCTCAAGCTATATATCCCAGGCTGGAGTTTAAGCTCAGACCTAGAATTCTGGCTCCTACCATGTCCCCAGGCTGAGGCAGTCGGCTCCAATTTCTTTTCCATCAAATGCTATGAGGATGTTATCTGTCTGCTGGGGAGAAGGTAAGGTAGGGTAACCATACCACTCCAGGATGAGAACCAAAGCCAGAGAGATAATTTGGGGCTTTCTCATATCTGAGGCCACTTCCCCCCTTGGCCTCTGAATTTACATAGAGTTTACCTTCCTTTGTGTAGTAGAATAGATAAACTACTTCTTGGGCCTGTGAATTTGAGGGCTTATTTACAAGGTGGCTTTAAATCTTCAAGTTCAGATTCCGTTATCACAACATTTAGCTATTCATGTCCCCCAGCCTGAGATCTGGGAAAGTCTCTTGGAGCAATAACCCAGCCTAGGAAGAGCAAGAAAGTTTGCTGTCATATGACAATTCAGACAGATGGGTAGTGGCTGCCTGGAGTACTAGGTTGAAAAAGATTTTGTGTCCTCATATACCCTCAGTGAGAATACAGTTTGTAATCCATTAGCAATGTGTGGCACAGGCACTGGAAGAGGGGTGATGTCGTGTGTTATGTACTTATGGTTACTGACAGGTTTAAGCACACTTAGCATATATGAGAGGGCCTAATTCCTGTTCTCAGGAACTGACAGTCTCCCAGAGTCAAGGCCAAGGCCCAGGAAACAAGTATAGAATAATACAAGATGGTCTGTCAGGAGGTATTACAATGCATATAATGGCAGCGAGGGTATGAAGGACGGTGAGACACTCAGGAGAGGGAGAGGTGATGTGGCAGCATGGCTTCCAAGAGAAGGTGGGCCTTGGGAAGGGCCCTGAAAGAAGGGAATGGATTCAAGAGCAAAAGGCATGTTCTAGGTGGTGGGGGTGGAATAGGCAGGTGGGGATGACAGGGCAACTGGGATGACCTAAGGTACAGGGGCAGAAAGAAGATGGTAGGTTGGGGGTATTGCTGTGGTGTGTAAGGCCAAGGCATTGATCCATTCAATCAACATGTACTGAGCACTGTGTGGCAGGCAGTATGGGGTGCTGGGGGCTCAGTAATGATCATGACATGATTCTTGCCCTCCAGGAGCTCAGTGTCATGGGGGAGACGGGGGAATAAATGCACAAACAGCAAGTTTCTAAGGATAGCTTCAAGGAAAAGGATGGTGGTTGCTGAGGGTGCCCAGAGGGGGCACAGAATGGGAGACCCCAGAAAGCCTTCCCCACCTCTGGTGGAATGAGCTGACAATGAAGCTGAGGCCCAAAGCTGAGAGTATGGTTTAGCTAGGGGAAAGGGGAGGGTACCAGGCAGAGGGAACAGCATGTGCAAAGGCCCAGAGGTGTGAAAGACCATGGTGAGGGGTTAGGGGTGGTCATGGTGGGCTAGTGAGCCATGAGGCCTGAAAGCGAAGACACACAGTCAGTTAGAGGGGGGCATGCCCAGAGGTGGCAAATGTACCATGTAGTAATCGTAGAGGAAACTCAGGGCTGCAACGCTCTCATCGTCTCCATTGACTCTCATCATGGCCTTCGTGGCCGCCGTCAAGGGATTTTCAAGGTAGGTCTTCCAGGCCTCATCCTCGTTAGTGTAGGGGAATTTCTGGAAGTTAACTGGGTCGTTCTTTAGCAGCCGTACAGATCTGAAACTGAAAGGCAAGTAAGGAAGGTCAAATTTAGGCTGTCCCAGCAGAATTTCCGTGAATGGTCAGCCTCAGAGCAACACCCAGGAATTCAGAGAGTTACCAGCCTTGAAAACTTGAAAGTGCTTCTTCTGTCATCATTGGGCAGATGGAGCAGTAGAATGCATCCAAACTCTGGAGCCAGATGCTTTGGGTCACCACCAAGTGTTACCATGTAGAAGCTGTAGACCTGGGGCCTCAGCTCCCTCATCTACAACATGAAGACTATAATCCCAACCTCGCAAGGCTTCAGAGAAGATTCAGTAAAATGCTCCCATGGTAGATACTTATTCAAGGGGAATTAGTGTAACAAGGATGGGAAACAACAATGACAAGCTGCAAAGAATAAAATTTCCAGGTAACTCAGCATGAGTTCTTCTGATGAAATTCTCCTCAAGACCGAGAAAGACACAGAAGGCTGGAGATCATTTCAACTTAGAGAGTGTGGTGAGGGACAGAAAGAGCCAGAGCAAGGAAGCCCATAGGCAGAACCTGGTCTTGGGAAATGGCATTTCAGACCAACATTTATTGTGGAGTGCCCAAGCAGCTGCTCAGATGCCAGGAACTGGAGTGGAATGCTGCAGGGCACCCCTAGGCAGGCAGAACCTGGGCACTGCGCTGAGAACTTGGACAAATACAAGCCACATAGGCTCAAAGGCAAGAGATCAGAAAAGACTCTTTGGAGGAGGCAGACATTTTAGTTGGTGACACTCAGCATGGGGGATTATATCACTCAGATATGTAGGGTGAGTGTCCCAGGAATAGGAACATAATACAGATTAATGATGATGATGATAAAAATAATGTCTAATCTTTATTGAACACTGACCATGTTTTAGGCACTGAGCTAAGCACTTTTCATGGATTATCTCATTTAATTCTCACAACACCACTGTGAGGCATGTACTATTATTTTTCCTATTTTATACATGAGGAAACTGAAGCTCCGAGAAGTTAAGGGAGTTGCCCAAGGTCCCAGTAAGTGGGTTAGCGAGTGGCCCAGAGGGGATTCAAGCTTGAGCAGGATGCTGCTGTAATATAGAATAGTGTTCTCAAACTTTCGCTGCAACAGAATGACATGGAAGGCTTGTTAAAACACAGATTTCCAGGCCCCACCCCTAAGTTCCCTGGTAATGCTGATGCTGGTAGTTTGGGGACCACACTTTGTGAATCACTGGTGTAGAACATGCTCTTAATCATGAGCAAGGGCACAGAGGTGGGAAAGTTCTGCTTATGTTCACTTTAGAACAAAGAATGTGTGAAGGATACTGGTAGGTGAGAAGCTGGGGACAGCCAGGCTGAGAAAAGAGAACTCCTGAGACTGGTGTCCTGGTGCCCCGGTGCCCCCCTTTCTAGGTGAGTCTCATAGATTCTCTAATGTTAGACACAGGAATAATGCCAGCTGCCACTTACTATACTATATATGAACACTTGCCACTCATCAGCTCTGCTTCTTACAAGAACTGTAGAGGTAAGGATCACTTGCTGCAGTTCACAGATGGAGAAACCCGAGACATGGAGGAGACAAGAAAATGCCCCCAAATCACCCAACTAGTCCATGACACAACCAGGATTTAAACCCAGGCTTGTCTAGTACCAAAGCCACACATTTTCCACTAAGTCATACAGCTTTACCATAGTGCAAGAGGGCAATCCCTGCCACAACAGAAAAATGCTCTAGTTGTGGAATTGCAGGCACTGTGGCAGACTGGTGGGTGGGCAAGGACCTTCACAAATCACACCACAGGAAGTGCCCTCCTGCTGCCCTGCGGCTCAAGCCTACATTCTCAGACACAGAGTGGGAACAGCAGCCAGGCCACACCCAGACAGGCCGAGGGTGGCACTCTCCCAGGGGCTTCTTCCAGGGCAGTGTCTCCCATCTCACTGAGCCCCAGGGTGTGGGGTACTGGGCTCTGAAAGGGAGGGAGAGGGAGCTATCACACAGGAAAGAGAGATGACAGAAACATTCCTGCTCCAGGGGCATGTAGAGGGAGGCACACCTCAAGTTTCTGCTTCTATAAATCAAGGGTCTTAAGATGGAGAAGCGAGAAAAGGCCCCTCCCAGCTGCCTCCTGGGCCTGGGGTTAGAGGAACTTACAGAGCAAACCCAGATGGCTGCCCCCAACCCCTCCCAGTACCAGCCTAAATGGAACTCCTAAACCAAGGGGGCACAGGAGAAACAGGGAAAGGCCTGGTGGACCACTCTCCGGGTCAATAAGGAATCCCAGTGCTTAGCACTGTTCCTCGTTTATAAAATGTGTCTAATAAAAGCACCCACCATGTAGGATGATGAGGATTGAGCACAACATCACAGGAAAAATGCTTAAAACTGTCTCTGGCACATAACAAGTGCTTAATACAAAAAGAATGATGCTGCCATGCCACGGAAAGGATATACTTTACAGAATACTCTTTCCAGAATGTCAAAAATCTTGAGCCTATGGAATCTTATGCTGTAGTTTGGTCTTCAGGTGTTGAAATAATTCCTCATTTATAATTTCTAATAAAGGAGTAATATGCCAAAAAAAAAAAAAAAATTGTGCTCTCGGCCCAGCCTGGAGCTAGACATCAAAGGTTTGCAACGTGGTACAAGACAGGGTCACCCTGCAAGTCACTGGCAGATCTGGGCCTGGAGCCCCAATTTGCTGACTCTGGTGGAATGACCATTATCGGCTTTGATGAGCCATCAGTTATCTTACCCTATTCAAAAGTTAATTTTTAGAAGACAATGATAAAGTCACATCAGAAACGAAAGGACAGGCAATGTTTGCTGTTCATTTGGAGGGTTTTTCTGGTCTACAGTGGTCACCAATCCATCCTGTTGGGATCCCAAAGTCTGATTCCTTGATACACAGCAGCTACCGTACCTCAACAATTTACCATAGGTAGACACTGTTCCATCTATTCTTATGCATCATCTTATCTACTCTGCACAATAGGTTTAGGGGAAGTTGAGACTCAGGTGATATTACCTGCTCAAGGTCACTCAGCTAGTAAGTGGCAGAGGCTTACCTTGAACCTGGACTTGTTGGACTCCGAGACGCAGCTCTTAACCCCATGCTAGTCTCCTTTTAAATGCCTCTTTTATTCTGGCAGTTCCCCTCCTCTGGAATAAACTGAACCAATCCTCCACTGCAAGACAGAAAGGGATTTCCCACCCATATAAGTCAAGAGGGACTGAGTGAGGAAGTGTGGTGAGTGGAAAAGTTCCTGGCCGGGCGCTGGGAGCTCTAGAGCCCCGGTTCCCAAGTATGCTACCAGTCAGTGTCACATTCCAAGACTAAGCATTTGGCTTCTAGAAAGTCTTGGCTATGGATAAGGTTAGTTAGCGTTGACTCAGTGCCAAGTACTGATCCAAAAACTTTTCGCTCCCTGTTCTCTTAAAGATTAGAATTGAGAGTTGAGGGCCCAGTGGGTAAGGATGTGAAAAGCGTTCCAGGAAGGAGTGAGCCCTACTAACGGGAGACAGCCAGAACAAAGAGGGGAAACCAGCTGACTGGAACCTATGCGGTCACCTTCCCCGAGGGCCTCCACAAACTCTCTGTTGGTGTCCCTGTCCAAGGCCAAACTCCTCAGCCATCAGAAGGTGAAAGGGGAATGGGGGAGGAGGGTATAGGGAGAAGAAGTGGCTCTGGGCAGCCTTCTAGCCATCAGGTCTCCACCAGGCCGCAGCACAGAAGAATCTGTAACACCATGGGAGGAAGGAGCAACAGGGTCATAGCCTGAGAGACCTGAGTAACCATGTGTCCTTGGGTAAGGTACTCAGCCCCTCCAAGCCTATTTCCTCATCTGTTAAATGGGTCTATTGAGCATCTTCTGTGTGCCAGTCAGGGACTCTTCTAGGCACTGGGGAATCAGCCAAGAACAAGACAGATAAGGCTCTTCTCCCTTTGGAATTTGCAATCTAATTGGGGAAGACAGACGGTAAACAAGTAGATAAATGAGTTCATTTTAGTTAGTGATAAGTGCTGTGAAGAAAATTAGAGCACAGTCACGTGATGGAGTTACCAGGGCTGGCTACTTTAGAGTGGGGATAATCTCATGGGTTGTTGGGAGAATTAAGTACATTAACATAAGAAATGTGTTTGGGGCTTCCCTGGTGGCTCAGTGGTTAAGAGTCCGCCTGCCGATGCAGGGGACACGGGTTTGTGCCCGGGTCCGGGAAGATCCCACATGCCGCGGAACGGCTAGGCCCGTGAGCCATGGCCGCTGGGCCTACGTGTCCGTAGCCTGTGCTCCGCAACGGGAGAGGCCACAGCAGTGAGAGGCCCGTGTATTGGAAAAAAAAAAAGAAATGTGTTTGGCCCAGAGCCTGCCAGAGAATCATCACTTAGTAAATAATTGGCATCATCACCGTCATCATCATCATGATCATCATCTTCTTAGAACCCCCAAATGAAAGTAAAGCGGAGACTCTGCCTAAGGTTCTTAAACTAACATCCTCTCCAAGCCTCCTGTTTGTGAACCAGGTTCCACATCAAAAACAAAAGAGACAGTGTAATAACCCCTTGCCTTGACTTTCACATTCATTATCTCGTGGAGCCTCCCGACATACATGACATGTTATTATCTCTACTTTACAGACCAGGAAATAGACAAAGGAAAGAGACGTTAGGTGACCTGTTCCAGGGGACTGGCTGAGTGAGTTACAAGGCCAGACTCCTGGAATCTAACTCCATGACTAGTCACTTTTCCACCAACCACTAGTTTCCAAGAAGGGATGTAGAAGAGAGGGGAAAAAACAATAAACCTGGGTGGCATCCATCCACCTAACCATCTGTGCTTCATTTTACTAAATATTTATCAATATTTATTATACTATGTGCCAGGCTTTGTCCTAGGTGGGCAAGACAACAAGATCCCTACTGTCACAGAGGTTGCATTTTAGTGGCAGGCAAGACAGACATGACCACAAAAACAAATGGACAGCTACTATCAGGTGAAGAAAGCTATGAAGGAAAAGAAGCAGGAGGACTTCTGACCTGCCTAAACTTTGGGGAATGACTAGATGTTGGCTGAGAAGAGGGGTGGAGGGGGAGAGGGGCGTGAAGATGGGTGGGGAGGATTTTAGACTTTCCAGGTGAAAGGCAAGACAAAGGCAGAAGCCTGGGACAGCTCCCAGAGCTTGTCTGCCTACTGTGTGACAGGTGTGAGCCAGGTTTTTTGCATATGTTGCCTTGTTTCAAGGAAGGCCAGCCCATTAAGAAGGAAACTCAAGTCTGAGATTTGATAATCCCTCACATTTGCATAGCGTGTTATATTTTTCAACATGCTTCTCATACATTTGTCATCACCTCTGATCCTGCAACGCCCCTGTAAGGTAGGGAGAGAAGGTATGACTATCCCCATTTCATAGCAGGATAAAATGAGCCACAGAGAAGGCCACCGGTTTGCCTAAGGCCACCCAGATGGTACCTCATGGTGCCAGGCCTAGAACAGAGGTCTCTGTCTTCCATCATCAAGAACCTTCACAAGGCTGCCTCCTCAGAAGCCTGGAGGGGTGAAGTGCCTAGAGTGGTGAAGTAGGGTTTCATCCCAAGTCCTTTCAGACTCTAACGCTCACTGCATTCTGGCTGAGCCACTTAAAACTCCCAGTGAGAGTAAGTAAATGTGTCTCCGCCATTAGTTGAGATTTTCTGGGTTCTAGTTAGGGTGCAAAGAGACTTTAGAAATCAAGTCTCTATCTCTCTCTCTTTTTTTTTAGTTTTGTTTGTTTTGGCTGCATCACGCAGCTTGTGGGATCTTAGTTCCCCGACCAGGGATCGAGCGCAGGCCCTCAGCAGTGAAAGAGCCGAGTCCTAACCACTGGACTGCCAGAGAATTCCCTAGAAATCTAGTCTCTGGGAGCAGGTGTGACTTGCCTAAGGACACACAGCACAGAACTGGATTGGGACTCAAGTCTCCTAGCTTCCTGTCCAGTACTCAGCTCAATCACTACCTTATCTCAAAGGCATTTCAATAATTTAGAGATGGAAAAGTAAGGCCTCTGACTCAATCTTACAGATGGGGGAAGAAAACTCACCACCAAGGGGGTAGCCTCAAACCTCACCAAAGGAGGTGCCTGACATAGGACAGATCTGGTGATCTGGGCCCCACTTCCCTCCAGCCTGAGGAGGAAGAGTTCCAGGGGCTGCCTGAGCTGGGTGTTGACACCCAGATATACCCAATGACTTGTCAAACCCTGTTGTGAGCCACACAGCCTCATCAGCAGTGATCAATCACATTCACTAATTACCCACAGGGAGGCCCTGCCACAGCTGCTCACGGAGGAATCATTTTTCAGTCATCCCCATGGAAGGTGTTCCCTGGGCATGACAGGAGCTCTCCGGGGTTGTTGTGCTTGACAGTGGCCCATCTAGTTTCTTGATGCACAGGTTGTGAAATGTGACTTATCACATGCTGGGGCTCACTTGGGGGCCTCAATTGGGAAATGGCAGTGCCTAGGGCATGGCTCTATAATGACTCCAGTTTGAATGAGGCAGTGTGAACTAATAGTTACAGGGTGGGCCCCAGAGCTATGCTGATCTGGGTTCCAGTTTCAGCTCTGCTATTACTAGCTGTGTGACTTTATGCAACTTGACCTCTCCGTGCCTCAATTTTCTTACCTGTAAAAAAATAGGGGGAAGATGAGAGCACTAACCTCACAGAGTTATTATGATAGCTATTGTTCACTGAGGGCTTACTAAGTGCCAGGTGCTGGCCCAAAAATTTCTAGTCATCGTTTTGTTTAATCTTTAGAACTTTGTGAAGTATTACTGTTGGAAAATGCAATGGGATAATGGAGGCATGGGATAATGGAGGCAAAGTGATCAGCACAATGCCAGCACATAATAACATGAACTATTACTACTAATACTCACTTAGTGGGGTAGCCCCCAGAAAATTGCATGACAACTCACAACCTCACTTTCTCCTTCTACTAGTGGCAGAAGGAGACCTGATGCTTGGAGATTCCCAGATAAAGAGGGGCAAGCATTGCCTGCTTCACCATCTGGATCCAGGTGGGCAAGTTAACTGAGAGCCGTCAGGCTCCAGCCAACACCTCTAGTTGCATGTAAATTAATTATATGCCATTTTCTAATTATACCAGAAACTCACTTTCTCCCCTTTGAAAATCCCTTCCTCGATGGGAATTTTTCTTTCATGCTATATTCTCCTCTTGGTTTCCTGTCCAATTTTCCTATTTTTTTCCTCTGTTATTCAACTGAGATGTGAAAGAAGTTGCAATCTACCTCTAGACACAGGGCAACACATCCTTTCATTCATTCATTCACTCTGCTGAATAGTCCCTGTGCTGGGTACTGGGACACAAACGTAAATATCATGCTGTCCCCACCCTCAAAAGTTCCCAATTCTTGCTGACCTCCTAGGAAGGCCCAGTGAAATAATATCAAATATTTGTGAGAGAATTTCCCTTCAAGACTTTCACTAGATCAGTTGCTCTGACCTTTTTAAGGAGGCAAAAGGAACAGAAGAAAGGGGCAGCCAGCCAGGATTATTTGCTCCATTTTACAAATGGAAAAGCTGAGTTCCAGAAAGGGGAGAGGAGACAAGGGAAGGAAAGGAGCTAAGTTATTTTATGTGTCAGCCCTTGTGCCTTTTCATTCTCATACATGCCGTGAGGTGGGTGTTATCACCATTTTACATATGCAGAAACTGACACTTACAGAGGTTAAGGAGCTCATCCAAAAGTCACCCAGTCCGTACATGGCAGAGCTGGGCTCAAACACAGGTGTGACCCCATAGCAAAGCTCTCAGCCTGCTGACTCAGCTACTACACTGTAGGTCAGCGGTAGATCTGGGAATCTCCTGCCTTCCAATGGTTCTTAAATTTGAACATGCATCAGAATCACCTGGAGGGCCTGTTAAAACACATATTGCTGAACCCCACCCCCAGAGTTTCTGATTCAGTAGGTCTAGGGTGGGACTGATAATTTGCATTTCTAAGGAGTTCCCGGGTGATGATGCTGATGATGCTGGTCCAAGGACCACACTTTGAGAACACTGTTTTTTCTTTAATTAGGTGAACCAATAATTCTCTCTTTTAAAAATAATGACTTGGGCTTCCCTGGTGGTGCAGTGGTTGAGAGTCCGCCTGCTGATGCAGGGGACACGGGTTCGTGCCCCGGTCCGGGAAGATCCCACATGCCGCGGAGCGGCTAGGCTCGTGAGCCATGGCTGCTGAGCCTGCGCATCCGGAGCCTGTGCTCCGCAACGGGAGAGGCCACAACAGTGAGAGGCCCGCACACCGCAAAATAAATAAATAAATAAATAAAATTTTAAAAATGACTCTTTCCTTCCTTTCCTCATTTCAAAAGTAACACAGATTTGTAAAACATAGTATATAAAATATGGAACATATAGAAAAATTAGAAGCAGAGGCTAGAATTCACCTGCATTCCTCTGCTCAGAAATAAGCACTGGTAGCAGTTGGCACAACTCTTAGTCTTTTTTCAACATCTGTGCTGGTAGGAAGCAGGGTAGCACATTGGTGTGGGCATCCTTTTGGCCCCTGGTAAGATCTCAGCTTTTCAGCGAGATGTTGGGAAGATATTGCCTGGGGCAAGCTGAAATCCTCTCATCCTTATATTTATACTCCCATCCTTCAGTGGATTGCTGGGAGGGTTACAGGAGATGATGTATTTATCAAGTACCGGACACTGTGTCCGCTGTGGAGTCAGCGCTCAAGAAAAGGCTTGGCTGTTATTTTTGTTTTAACCGAAGGGCGCTTCGGGTATGCTATTTGTGTTTTCAGCCCTGAGGCCCTTCCTCCCCCACCTCCTCCTCTATGTGGACCCCTGACGACCCTCTTGGCTCCAGGCACCGACCCGGCCACCTGGGCGAGGGCAGCGGGCCGAGTGGCAGGGACCGCCGCCGTTTGGGTCGTCGAGGGGCCTCTCGGACTGGGGGCCCAGTCCGCCTGTTTTACAGCCCGGCCTTAACGAGGATTTTTAACTTTTCATTCACCAGCAGCGTAGCTCCGACTTTTAATAACACACCTCCCCGTGCACGACAAAAATTTGCTCCTGGCAATCACGGTTTCGACCACAAAACCACAGCGGGAGGCGTTCCTAGTTAACTCTTTCAGCGCTGCAGGCAGTCTGGAGCTCAACGCTCCCGGAGCTTGGGTGGAGCGGTGGATGGGTCGGGTCCCCCTCCCACCCTCCGCTTCGGCTCTCCAAGATTTTGGGGAGGAAGATGATTCCAGACGGCGGCTGGGGGCCCAGATTGCGGCCCGAGTGGGGCTGCAGAGGGGAATCCTGGCGCGCCTCGCTCACTTCCCTCTCGTCCATTCGATAGATTTACTACGTGCTGATCACTTAATCTTAATCCTCTCATATCCTCGACGGGCTGGGACAGGACAGCACAGGCCGGCCGGGCACCCAGTAGGCCCTCGCGCACTCTAAAGATGGGACTCTAAACATGGCGGCCGGCTGGGGCCCGTCGCCCGCTCTGGGAGCTCTTTTCCCGCGAGAAGTGGGCGTCCGGCAGCGACTTCCTGCGCCCTCGCCACCCCCAGGATCCTTTGCGACCGGCTCTAGCCCCCGAGGCGCCCAGGAAAGCGGGATGGAGGCACAGGAGGTTTGCGGCGTCCTGGAGGCTGGCAGATGCTCCCGGCCTGACCACATAAAAGTCCCGTGCGCTCCACCCGCCAGCTGCCTCGAGCTGGCTTTTAACTCCACCACCTTGGCCTTCGAAGTGGCCTAGTAATAGGGCTCACGTTTATGGAGCTTCTCCTCCGGGCCGGCTGGCCTACATACGGGAGCTCACTGTTTCCCTGACCAGGTGGGTGTTTATAGTCCTTATTGGACAAAGGAGGAAACTGATGGTCAGGGAGGAGAAGCAGATTCCCCAGGACCCTGAAGTTGCTAAGTGGCAGAATTTAGAGTCATGTGCATGTCCGGCTTTTCCTACTACACCAAGGCCCAGCGAGAGGTGGTGATTCTGTCGGGATGAGAATGGATGCTAGGACCAGTCCTCTTAACTCTACACGTTTGGGGGGAATGCAGCAGCAGCAGGAGCTCAAAACTTGCAGGCCAAGCAGCGGATTCCACCCCTCAACCCCCCTTATCAGTAAAGGCACTTGAGCCCCCAGGCACTGAGACGCTGTCATTGTAATCTTTAGTGGTGACTTCAGAGTCTGCCAGCAATTACACAGCAGGCACAGGTTCCCCTCACCCCACCCCAACTGGAGAAGCCTCTACAGTCAGGAGTTCTGACTTCAAACTCAAATCATTAAGGAGGAGAAATGCAGGAAACCTTTTTGTTCAAGTAATCCAGCTTCAGGACATTTACCCCCTAAGGGGCACCAATGAATACATTTCTGTCCGCAGCCTCTGCTGTTTTAACCAACAGATCTGAGTGGGATGGAGACACATCAGAAGATGTTTTTTGTTTTCAAAGTATGGAAAAATAGAAGGCAAGAGGTTCAGAAATGCTCATTGATTGGTTATTTCTGTATGAAGTAACAAGGCTATTTTAGATTGCTCCTTACCAGCCTTTAAGTCAATTGCTTGTCTAAAGTTACTGGATACCCCAACAGCTCCATTAAGTGGGTCCCAATATGGCCACAATTTACAGATGAGGAAACTGACATTCAGACAGGTGAAGTGACTTGGCCAAGGTCACACAGCTAATTAGTGGCAGCTGGAACTTGAACCCAGGTGTTGGCTCCACTGCCCCTGTTCTTATCCTAGTTGTTACCATGTTATCAGCCCCAGGAAGCCCATTCAAGAGAAATCCGATGCGCAGTGACTGTACCATGAACATAGTTAGCTAACCCCAGAGAATCCAAGAGCTGACTGGTATCGTGGAGACTTGTCTGCGGTCAGGACCCACCAACTGCTCTGCTCTCAGGTCTTCAAGTTCTTAAAACGGTCTATTAAGGAGTAGCTAGAAACAAAGATTGTTCAATCCCTGACTCTGCCTACTCACCTCTGAGGGTGGCAGGAAGAGGGATAGTCTGTATTTTAGAAGCCTGGCTTCTGCCAGCTTCCCAAACCCAGGCTACGGCAGCCCAGAATCCCAGCCTCATCCCACGTTCTCCGAGGTCTGGACCCCAAGCCAGGGGTCCATGGTGAAAGTCATCATCAGCCAGCGGGGATTCTAAATCCCACATATGGGCAGGAAGGCACCTGTGTCCTGTCAGGCAATAGGGATGACCTCACTGAAAACCATATCTCAGCCTCCTCAGCCTTAGAACCGCCTTGGAATGAAATCAACCACATTTTACTGAATGCATCTTCAGACTTTGGCTCTGTGCTAAGCATTTTACAGCCTTTATCACACAACTCTCTCAAGAATCCTACAAAACATTCTTATACCCATTTTCTAGATGAGGAAAATGAAGCGCAGGTCAGCTGAATGACTTGCCCAAATCAAGATCTCAGCCCATGAGGAATGGAGCCTGGATTTGAACCTAGGTCAAGCTGACTAAAGAGTGCATATGTTTAACCAGCACACTTCACTTTCCCACTTGGGACTGTTCCAATCCAACAAACAAGTCCCTTTAGAGAAACCCAACCCTCTGCCTAAGACAGTTCTTAGAACCACCTCAAAGAAGTTCCTTTTGGCAAGAAGATAGAAAGCCTAGATGGGATTGGAGCTGTCTCTGATTTCCAAGGCCCCCTTCACAGTATCAGAAAGTGGTGCTGAAAGCCTTCACAGTTTCAGTCCTGTGTTTCCCTACCTGGCTCGAAACTGCTCAGCAGAGAGAGAAAGGAAAAAAAAATTTTTTTCCCAGGGAATCACTCAGCTCTAGCTTGAGACGGGGCTTGCCTCAGCACGCCAAAATGAGATCGTCAGCCCATTCATTTACCCTTACAAATTGCTCTGTGAATCTTGGCGCCAGCCTCCCTGCTCTTTCCCCTTCTAGAAACCCCATCCAGCCTCCATGCTCACAGCGCGCCAGGCATCCACCGGTGTTTACTCACTCAAGTTCATTCGACATCTTCCTGCTCCCAGGCTCCCAGGCTTGACGGATGGATCGGCACCGGGCACCAAGGCTCTTCTGACCGCTTGTCTCTAATTCTCGCCTGACACAGACATTCCCTGCCCAGGGAAGTGTTTGATTTATGTTGAGGTTTCAGTGTCGGGATTCTGCTGACAGGTAGGTTCCCGGCAGCTCTGCCGCTGATTGGCTACAGGTACAGGTGCCGGCGACAGCAGGTATACCTCAACAGGTGCAGCTGTTAACTCTTGGCCTGCCGAGCTGGGGGCGGAGCCTTGGGTGGAGCTGGCCAATTCCTTCCTTGGTGAGGGGGTGGGGGGTGGAGATTAAGGAGGAGGGAGGAGAAAAAAATGTTGGAGAGAAGATAGCCAGAGGAAAAGTACAGTGACAAACAGATACTTGGCTGCAGGAAATCTCGATTCCTGTTTCTAGTTAGTATCCTGGATACCCCGGAACATCCCCCCACCCCCACAAATTCCTTGGGCCCCTCTTCTACCCAGCATCAGCTACTTCACAGCCACCAGGGAATTCTCAAAGGAGAGAGCAGATCTTCCCCTGTGGGTCTCTGTAAAAGTTCCTTTTTTCCTAGAGCTTCCCTTTAAGATAACGACATCTTATTTCTGAACAGTCTTCTACAGTTATTCAGGTGATTTCTTTTGACTTTCACAGTGACCCACTGTGGTAGCTATTATTATCACGCTCTCTTCCTCCCCAATACACTTCACAGGTGAGGAAATGGAAGCCAGAGAGGTAACGTGACTTGCCCAAGGGCATGAGCTAGTGAGTGTCAGAGCCCAGATCTGAATCTTCAGTCATCTCACTGCAAATTTGGCTTTCCCTTTGAGCTGAAGTCAGTGGCCACAATTCAGCAGACATTTATTGAGCACCTGTGGTGTGCCAGGCCCTACTCTGGGTTCTGAGGTGACAGAGGCCAAAAAGACAGGGTCACTGCTCTTAGAGGAGTTTATAGTCTGGCGGGGGGGGGGGTGGTTGTTGGTGGTGGGGGAGTGAGGCAGTGGGGTGGGAGGCAGCCTGTTATTTGGTGTGATACAGATCTGAATGAGGGATGAGCAAACCACATACCTCCGGCCAGCACAGAAGGGATGGAAAAGTCGAAGTCAGTCACCTCCAAAGCCTTGGCTCGCCAGTCATTTCACGAACTCTAATAAGTGCTTCATTCTGTGTTGGAAATGCAGGAGAAATCAGATGCCCGTTAGACTAAGTAATTGTGGAATAATTGCCATGAGCTGTCTCCTGTAAAAAACAAGGTTGGTAAACCCAGAAGGTCCACAAACACAAACAGGAGAAGGCTAGAGCTTTTTTTTAGAGCTTCCACCAGGATTAATTTGAAGTTGAATCTAAGCCAATCTTGGTACCTTTTGTTTCTCCTTTCTCTCTTTCTGCTCTCCCCCCACCACCCACCTCTTGGCAAATTATCTCTTTGCTCTGTCTTCCTGGGAGCCTCACCTCGCCCCACTCCTTTCTCTCTCACGGAAAGGCGGGGTTTCAGCTACTCCTGCCAATTTGATGGAGGTTTTCAAGGTAAAGTAAGGATCCAGAGGAGCCCCCTTGGGTTGCAGTCAGGCCTATGGAAAGGGGGTTTGAGAACTGTCAGAGGTTGGTTTCTCACTGGAGGCTGTGTTGGAGATAGCCAAGGGGGTCCTGACAAATAATAGCAAATAATAATAATAATTGCTAATGAAGCCACCTCCTCAGAGCAGGCCTCTCCTGCCACCCTTGTTAAAGTAGACATTCAGTCACTGTATCACACCACTTAATTTTGGTTCTCTGCAAATGCCTTATGACTTTTGGACATGTTTCTAATTGTTTATTGTCTTTCTCCCCTTCTTCTAGAGTGTGAACTCCATAAGAGCAGAGACCTTGTCTGTCTTGTTCACTGTTGTAGCTTCAGCGCCTTCTACAGTGTCTGGCACATGGTGGGCGCTCAGTGTACCGCGTGCGTCAGGCATTGTGCTAAGCCTTTGCATACATTGTCTCATCTAATCCTTACAGCCACCCTATGTGATGGGCACTTCTGTTATGCTTGTTTTAGAGATGAGGAAACTGAGGTACGAAGTGATTAAATAAGTTACTCGAGCTGCAGGGCCTGGCAGTGGTAGAGCTAGATCTGGAATCTGATCTGACAGCATAGCCTGGGTATCCAAGCACTTGACAGGGGTTATTGGTGGCAGGAGGGCCATTTGGTGCCAGTTGTAACTGCAGAGCTTACTATAGCCCAAGGGATGGCACACTTGTCTGTGTACCTGTCCGCCCACCTCCTGAAAGGCTGTGGAGTTTCTGTCAGCTGTGTTGCAACTCACAGGTGAAGGGCCGTGGGGGTGACTCATGCTGGCTGGGCTCAGGTGGAGGCTGGGATTCCAGGCAGCGTGTCTGTGCTCGCTGGGCTCTTTAAAATGGGTCCTTTCCCTCTACCTCTGGATCTTGTGTCTTTAATCACCCGCACCCATCTGCAGAGATCAGCAGAGGCCCAAATCATGGGGCAGAGGGTTTCTATGTCCCCACACATGGAAGGCTCCAGAAGGCACCCTGGATGAGATGGAGGGACTAGTGGTCTGGAGTAGGTAGGCAGGGTACCATGAGTCAGTTTATAAGGTCACCAGACCCCTCCAGCAGGAGCTAAGCCTCCCAATATGGAGGTACTGGCTGTTGTAGGCCTTCGTTGAAAGCCTCAGAGACGCCAAGGTTTTATTCACTACCCAAGCTTTGCTCCCGCTCTTGCCCCTCTCCTTCACTGTAGCATGGGCATGGCCCAGGGCTTGGCTGGGCTGGCATCTCTTCCCCTTCTCAGATTGGCCCAGTTCTTGGTTTCTTGCCAGAGGAGATTGAAAACAGAGACTATCCAATCATATGTGACATAATAATTATATTCACAATAATAGTAAATAATGATGGCTGCTATTTATTTCATGTTTGTATTTTGCAAACACAGTGCTAAGAGTTATCTGTGTCATCTGATAGCATTGCTCTGAGACTGGCAGACCTGGGTTGAAATCCCAGCCCAACCACCTACTGGCTGTGTGATGTTGGGCAAGTGACTTAAGCTTTCTGAGCCTGTTTCCTCACCTGTAAATGGTTATAAAAATAGTATCCGCCTCATAGGCTTATTGTGAGAATTAAATGAGATAATGTATGTGAAATGCATTGTGCAGCGCCTGGCACAGAGAACTCAGTAATTGTTAGGAAAGCTTTTTTTCCCCTCATTTAATTCTCATTTAAACCCAGTGAGGAAGCTGTTACCTCACTTTACAGGCAAAGAAACTGAGACTCAGAGGGGTTAAATGATTTGTCAAAAGTCAAAAGCTAATTAAGTGAAAGAGTTGAGATTTGAACCCACATCTTTCTGCCTCCACTCTTGTAGAACTAGACTAAGTTAGGAATTATCCTGGGTTCAAGTTCTGCCCAACCGCTGGCCGCTTGCCAGCTAGCTGTGTGACTGCGTAAATCTCTTTTCTCAGAGCCTTGGTTTCCCTCTCTATAAGACAAGATTAGTGAATCACTGTAAGGGCGGAGGTACATATTGTCACCTAGGTTTTCTTTTCTAGATCACTTCTGGAAAAGAAATATTCCTCCTCCAGACATCGTGATCTGCCCCCCTGGAGGATGGCACAGTCCTTCTTTCCTCCCTCTGCTTTCCAGGGTCATGACTGCCCGTGAGCCACTGTTCCAAAAGAGTGTGACATTCTTGGCATGTTGTGGAGGAGTAAAGGTTAGGACCACTGAGTTAAGTGAGTGCTGAGAGCCAGGGCTGCTTTGTACACCTGTGAAGGTTGTACACTGCACAGTCACAGGGCTGTTTACAGCAGACTTGCACTATTGAGCATGATGGTCCTGCTAACAGCCCTTCCTTTTCTAACACATTAAAACTTCATGGTTGGGCTTCCCTGGTGGCGCAGTGGTTGAGAATCCGCCTGCCAATGCAGGGGACGCGGGTTCGAGCCCTCGTCTGGGAAGATCCCACATGCCATGGAGCAACTAAGCCCATGTGCCAAAGCTACTGAGCCTGAGCTCTAGAGCCCACAAGCCACAACTGCTGAAGCCCACATGCCTAGAGCCCAGGCTCCACAAGAGAAGCCACTGCAATGAGAAGCCCACGCACCGCTACAAAGAGTAGTCCCTGTTTGCCACAACTAGAGAAAAGCCCGCACGCAGCAACGAAGACCCAACGCAGCCAAAAATAAATAAATTTATTTAAAAAAAAAAAAACAACTTCATGATTATCCCAAACTTAATGAAAATTTGTTGGCCTATATAAAAATATAGAAAGGACAAATACCCAAATGTCAGCAGTGCTTCTCTGTGGGTGCTGAAATGATAGGATTTTAATTGTTTCCCTATCTCCCCTTCCCACCAAATTTTCTGTATTGATGGTGCCTTTGTAATTAGAAATTCTAAACAAAGCCCCAGTGTAAATGTCATTAAACCAAAATAAATGCCCTTTGACTAAATGGTCATCATGTCCCTATTCTTCCTGGAGTAAAGATGGAGCTAAAGATAGTAAAAATTCAGTCCTTGCTCAGAGCTTCCCTGTGAGGTCCATGGATAGAGATTGGGGGGCTATCCAACCTGCAGGCTCTAGTCAGCTCAGGAATCGGATCTTAATTAGAATTATTATAATTTACTGAGCACTTACTCTATGATACTGTCTTTAGGTGCTTTATCTCACACCTCCCTGCATTATGCGATCGCATAATTCATCCCAGACAGAGATTGGCAAACTCCTAGAGACTGACCAAGTTACTAAAGGAGTAACTCTGGAGTCAACTGCCCGAGACCTTGGACAAGCGACTTCACCTCCTCATTACCCACGTTTCCTCCTCAGTGAAATGATCACCGTGAGGATTAAAGGAGATAACCCAGTGTCCTTAGTACATGCCAGGCACAGTCCAGGAGCTTTATTGCATATCATGTAATTCTCTTGAGTCCTATGGAGTAGTTGTCATAATTATCCCCATCTTACAGAAGAGGAACAGACTCAGAGAGGTGAGGTAACTCATCTAAGGTCACTTGGCTATCTACTTCTTAGTAACAGAAATAGGATCAAATCAACTTCTACCTGACCCCAAAACCATGGAAACAGTCCTTTCAGTCTCCTGAGTTCCTTTTTGGAACAAAGCCTAGGATGGATGGATGGATGGATGGAAGGAAGGAAGGAAGGAAAGAGGTGAGGAGGGAAGAAAGATAGGAAGGATTTGTTAGCTTCTGGACTGCAGAAACTCTACAAGGAAAAATAAATCTCACATGGCACCTGTCCCAGGTCTCAACAAGTGTTCAATAAATATTTGTTGAATAAATGAAAGATGAATGACTGTATAATTTACACAAGATCATTGACATTCTGGGCAATTCAGCTGTGTGGCCTTCTACGCCCACCTCACAGGGAAGACCTCCAAAGTTTGAATCCCTGCCCTCCCTTTTATTAGCGTATACCTTTGGACCAGTGACTCAACTCTGTAAATTTCAGTGTCCCCATCATCCCTCAGAGGGGTTGACCTGAGGATTAAATAAGATCTCAATGTAGAGCCAATGGCAAGGAGTAGGTAGCTGGTATTATAGGTGAGCACCCAGCTTAGGAAGGGGTCCCCAGCCACCACCTATTTCTAGCCTCAATACACAGCTTAGTTCACAGCACTCAGCCCTCAACCTCCCTTAGAAACAGCCCCTTCTATGTGTAAAGCTCTTTTCAGTTTACAAAGTGTTTTCCTATGCTTTATCTCCTCTGATAAGGCCACAGAGAGGTGGAGGCAGAATGTATTACTGGCCCCATTTGATACATAAACTGAGGTTTAGAGAAAGCACCTCTACTTAAGCAAAGGAGTTTGGATTGGAACCTCAAATTTGGGATAAAGCGTTACCGTAGACACCATTATGGATCCTGTGGGTCCCGTAAGTACCATCCTGGATGTTCACCTAAAGGTCTATTTCATCCTAATATTCTTCTGTACCCTGTCACTGGACTTAAGTGGAGGGATAGGCCACACAGCAGACAGAATATAGCCCTGATTTGAAGGCATGGAAGGACCTGGAAGTTGTGCTCATAAAGAGTCAGGACAAGGAGTGGGCAGCCTCCAGGCCCTTTTACACTCTGTACTTTAGATTTTTATCACAGTTCTGCCAATAACATGACCTACATTCCTTCTAGAGGAATGGAAAGACATGAGGAATCATGGGGTCATCGTGAAAGCTCCCCTTAAAAAAAAAAAAGAGAAAGTTTGAAAACCCTGGAGACAAGCAAACAAGCAGGGTTTGTTTGTTTGTTTTTTCCACTTATCAAGTTGATAAAGATGAAAGAAAAGATGCTGAACCCTGGCGTTGGCAAGGGTGAGAGAAAACAGGCTCTCTCCTTGCTAGAGTGAGTGTGAATCAGTCCAAACTTTGGCTTTAGATTTTAGCCCATCCTTTGATCTAACAGTTTCACTCATAGGAATTTCACCTAAGCAAATCTGTATGCAAAGAGTTGTCTGCAAGGATATGCATCAGAGCACTGTTACAATCCTGAAAAATTAGAATTAATATAAATACCCTTCAGCAGAGACTCAGTAAAGTAAACTAAGGTACTTGAATTGTCGTTGGATACTGAGTCATGGTTCAAAAGGATGCTACAGAAGGCCCCTTAGCACCATGGAAATTACTTTCTATACTTAGCATTTTTGAGTCTTTGCTGTGTGCAAGGCACCGGGCTCAGTTGTTTAATCTCATTTAATCCTCAAGACAACAGCTGTGAAGTAAGTACTATTATCCTTATTTTACAGATGAGGAAAATGAGGCCTAGGAGTGAAGTGACTTACCCAAGGTCATTTCCAGGGAGTCTCTGAGCTGGTCTTGAACCTGGGTCTGATTCCCTACTTTAAGTCTTTCACTTACTCTACCTTTAGTAAATTAATCGATTCCTATTTTTAAAATCCATTTACATGAATAGAGAAAGAAGAGGAAAGATACACACCAGAGAGTATCATGGGTGATAGGATCAGGGGTGATTTATAGCTTATTCTTTTTGCTTATCTGTCGACATTATTTCTTCCGTTAATAGAAAAAAAAGAAACTATTTACAGTTATTAAAGAGTAATAAATCAGAGAAGGCTTTTACCCCTGAGCTGAGAAGGAAGAAGCGGCCAGAGTGCTGTCTGGAGATTCTTTCTCTGTTGCCAGGAACCAGACAGAACAGGAGGCAGCTAGAGAGAGGAGTGCCAGGAAGAATGTAGCCTCAATCCTGGAAGGAGAGGACCCACTGGAAAGAACAGAACCCAGCTGGCTCAGCCCATGAGGTCCACTCTCTCCAGGGACCTGGCCTCGAGCCCTAGTAGCCCACCTGCTACTGTGGGCCATCATCAGCCTGCATCAGAAAAGGGCCATTAAGATACTGCCCACTTCCAAATAAGAGAGGTTCGCTGAGAAACACCTGTTAATCCCTACCACCCTGGCAACAAGGCTAAAAATGTATTTCCCTCTCTCTTTCATCTATCTGAAGGGGTCAAACTGGGGACTTGGGGATTCAGATGAGGATTTCCTTGCGGAACTACAGAGGAAAAATGTCCAAGGCCTGGCTTGGACAGAGGGGGTCCTGGTACCCCAGTGCTGAATGGAAGAAGTGAGTGTCTGGGGTCAGGGCTGCCTTCCTAGGTTAGAGTGAGGTGGGGTCGGGTGGGGCGGATGGGATGGGTGTGGCCTGCTTCAGGCTCAGGGAGGTTCAAATAGGCACAGTTAACCCATAAGGTCCCTTCCTTTTCCTTAAGGGTTTTGCTTCCTAGGCTGCCTCTGGTGTTTGTTTAGATCTGATCTCACTGGAGGGGGATGTGGTAGGAGGGGAAGGGATTTGCTAGGGCCTTCTGAGCTCAGTACCTTCTGGAGAAGGCAGAGGCCATGTGGTCAGAGGTTAAGTGCTTGACCTTGGACCTTGCGCATTCAGGGAAGGGTTTTTCTGAATCCACGGCTGGCCTGCCCAGAAGAATTTTAAGTCCCTCAGTTTGGGGAAAGGTGGTCAAGCAGTAGGGAAGAGAAAGGGGAATGATTTAGAAACTGTGGCCTAGAGGGGCCTAAGAGCCATATCTTACACCAGGATCAGGCCCCTCGGACTCTGCCCTTGGGAAGGTGGTCACTCAAAGGTCACCAACCATTCACCGCCCCTCACTTGCCCCAACTCACCTTTCAGCCGGTGTTCCGGACAGGCTGCCCACACTGCCTGGGCACGTGCCATGCTGTGGCCAGCTTTCCCTCCCAGACTAGGCTCATTTATTTGGCTCCATCACCCACCCCCTTGCATTCCCCAATTGCTCTGGGACCTCCTCCACTTCTTGACCCGGCTGTGTTCACACGTTATTCATTTTTTTAATACTTATTTAAAAAGGTATTCTTTAATGAGTAGCTCTCATTTTTTTAATACTTAACTATATGCCAGACTGTGCTAAGCACATTACCCACCCTGTTCCACTCAATCCTCACAAATGCCCAAAGATTTAGTTACAGCCATCATCTCTGTCTTACAGGTGTGGAAACAGGCTAAGGAACCTCAGCATGTCACGCGGCCCTAGAGTGACCAAGCTGGGAACCGAACTCAGGCTGTTTGGCTCAAAAGCTCAGTTTCCGAGCCACCACTTTCTGTTGCCTGAACAAGCAGTCATTCAGTAAATTTAGTGAGGACCTGCTCTGGTCAAGCATGTGTACCACAGGCTGCGGAGAGAAACGAATACTGTCTCTTTCTGCCCACAAGGAAGCCTGGTGGGTGAACCTTCATCAAATCCTTCTACTGGGGAAAACCTTTCCTCGTTTCTCTATCTACAGCTGGAGTTTTGCTCGATCTTTTTTGCTATCGAATTTCACGGATTCATGTGTCTTGGAGGATTCCATGAGAGTTCTCTAATCTCACCCTCCACGTGATGCAGGAGCACCTGCCCCAGCACACACACACACATGCATGCACATGCACACATGCACACACGCACAGACGGTACAGCACATCTAGCTGAGAGCTTAGATTCTGGAGATGAACTACTTGAGTTCAAATCTTGACTCTACTATTTACTGCCTGTGTGACCTTGGGCAAGTCCTTTGATCTCTTTGATCCTCAGTTTCTTCATCTTTAAAGTCACTCCTACCTTGTAGGGTTTTTTTTTTTTTTTTTTTTTTTTTTGGTTGCCTTGGGTCTTCGTTGCTGTGCGCAGGCTTTCTCTAGTTGCAGCGAGCAGTGGCTACTCTTGGTTGCGGTACGCGGGCTTCCCACTGTGGTGGCTTCTCTTTCTGTGGAGCACGGGCCCTAGGCGCACGGGCTTCGGTAGTTGTGGCACGTGATCTCAACAGTTGTGGCTCACGGGTTCTAGAGTGCAGGCTCAGTAGTTGTGGGGCACGGGTTTAGTTGCTCCACGCCATGTGGGATCTTCCTGGACCAGGGCTCGAACCCGTGTCCCCTGCACTGGCAGGTGGATTCTTAACCACTGCGCCACCAGGGAAGTCCCTGTAGGGTTTTGTTTTTATTTTTATTTTATTTATTTATTTATTTTAACATCTTTATTGGGATATAATTGCTTTACAATGATGTGTTAGTTTCTGCTTTATAACAAAGTGAATCAGCTATACATATACATATATCCCCATATCTTCTCCCTCTTGCATCTCCCTCCAACCCTCCCTATCCCACCCCTCTAGGTGGTCACAAAGCACTGAGCTGATCTCCCTGTGCTATGCGGCTGCTTCCTACTATTTTACATTTGGTAGTGTATATATGCCCACCCCACTCTCTCACTTTGTCACAGCTTACCCTCCCCCCACCGTAGGGTTTTAAATGAGGTAACACATGCCAAACATTTACACCACTCTTGTACACTAGGTCCCGATAAAGTGAGCTATTGTTGCTCTCCTTAGGGATGGGCCTATCTGGCCTCCCCAGTGAAACAGTGAGCTCCTCTCTTGCCTCTTCCTTTGCTCCTGCCACTCAGCCCAGGGCAGGTGTGCCTGGTGATGGAAGTTAGTCACCAGGTTCCCCAGCCTCACAGGGAATGTGAGCATCAGTGTTCCCCTCTGCCCAGGAGCCTTTGAAATCTGAGTCACAGCTTGACAGCTCTCCCTAAAGAGAGATTTCCTTCAGCCTCAACCTACTCCCCTTTCACAATAAACTCAGTCATTCGTACCCTCTGAGGTCATGTGCAGATACCCACAGTTTTACCCATTGATGGGCCCTGGGGAAATCTCCGTGGAGATACGAGTCTTGATAGGCAGATGACCATGACTTGACTCTCTAGCCAGTGGCTTTGGCTGTTTGTACATATTTCCAAACTACTAGTGGCCTCTGGATTGATGAGGCAATAGAGGGTCACAGTATTTCATTTGGACTAAGTGGCATCTCAGACACAACCCTGTCTGGATGGGACAAGCTCGGGAGCTTACGTTTCACTCTCTTCTACTCTCCAGTCCCTGGGGGTTCCCTGAAGCCTATGAGGTGGCTTGGGGTGTTGAAAGTTAAAGTTCTCAATTTAAAGACTTATTGTGCATTAGATAGTTTAGTGTTAATGATGACAAGCTCCAGGTCTCTAGAGCCCTAGACCCAGGTTCAAAACCTGGCTCAGCTTTTTGTTAGCCAGGACCCTGAGCTCCCTAACTTGTGTCTCGGAGTCTGTTTGCTCATCTGTAAAATGGGAATAATAAAAGTATTTACTTCATAGGGTGGTTATGAGGATTAAATGCATGTGAAGCATTTAATACAGTACCCAGTACATAGCTGTTATCAGTACTAAAGTCTTGCAGTGGGGGAGACAGTACTGGACCCAGAGTCAAGAGATTGGGGTTTGAGTTCCAACTCTGCTGCTCATTGGCTGTGTTGACCTTAGGCAAGTTAACTCCCTTCTCTGAGCCACAGTTTCTTCAACTGTGAAATGAAAGTTTTGGGTTTGAAGGTCACTCGGGTTCTTTCTAGCTGTGTAAGATCTGTGAACTGTGACTTCGAAGGTACAAAAAAAAAAAAAAAAAAAAGGAAAAAAGAATTAGTACCAGATGCCTTTATCTGACAAGATTACATTTCACAAATCCCAGGACCTTGACACCATCTTCAAAAGCCGCCCCATCCAGCAGCCTCTAGGCTGAAGCTTCTTGACCCAAGGAACTGTTAAAAAAGACCCCAAGATGCTTTCTGGAGCCACATCCAGGACTCCGTGTAGAAAGCAAAGCAGGCATCACAGTGAACTAGCCAGCCCCCAACATCATACCCTGGGATTTTACCCTTCTGTGCCTTGAGCAAGCACCACCCTTCACTCTACCAGAATGGATTAGTTTATGGCAAGGGAGGGATGTTTCCTCTGGAGCCTGGGAATGTTCTGATCTGTCATAAAACAGGCCCCGCCAGGGAACTAGAACGCTTTCTTCTTGGTCTAGTGACCTCTGACACTACCCCCCTTCTTGGCCCCCCCAGCAGTCTGAGCCACCCCCTGCAGGAGACAGTTGCTGGGAATGGAGGAGGCGGTCAGCATCCCTAAGAACAAGAGTCCCACCCCAGTGAGTCTCCGTTAGTGCAGAGTCCCACTGAGTTATTCTTATGCTCTGTTTGAACCCGCAGGGGGATGAGGTGTGTGGGATTTGTAGAAAATGAAAAGCAATTGGTTTCAACTCGTTCTACTAGTTTTTACCCTCTATAGTGAAACATCACTTAACCATTTTAACGTAACAAATTTCCCTTTACAGAGACAGTGGGCCTAAGAGGAATTTATTGGTGGTAACTAACAAACAGAGGTATCTTTTATGAAGCCCTGAATACCCAACATCGTACCGGACATCTTATACCCATTATCTTACTTAAAAAAAAAAAAAAATTGGCTTCACTGTGGGGAAAAAATATGATTTAAATTTTTCAGGTGAGAAAACTGAGGTCCAGAGAAGTAAAGTGATTTGCTTAGAGTAAGTGGTGGTGCTGGGACTTGTGTTATTGCAGAACATCTGCTGTAGCCATGACTTCAGTGTGCAAACTTAAGTGAAGCTTTCTTGGTGAAGTCTGCCCAGGCAGAGATCTGCTCACCTTTTATGAAATCTCAGACTCTGTTTTCTGGAAGACCCACCTGATCATCTTTTTGTCCTTTGACAGCTCAGGGCTCCTCTGTCTGTGGGAAAGAGGCTGGTTCTAGGGATAGATATTGCGATAGGAGACGCTGTTTCCTGATCACTGTCATGTCCAATGGCCAGTAACCATGGACCTTTTCCTCCTGTCCAGCAAATGCAGGGTCCAGATGCAGCCAGTTTTGAAGATAAAGTTTCTGTAAGAATTCTGCAGTATGGATGTCCTTTCCAGGCTCCAGTCCAGCCCTGAGCCAGTTCCTTCTCTAGCTGGAAGTTTCTTTCCTCTTCCTACTTCTGTGTAACTGCTAGGCCCAGCTCAAGCCCACTTCCTTTGCTCCTTTCCCTCTGCCTTCCTGAGGAGTAGCTCCCTCTTCTTCACAGCCGTGGGCTCTACCCTGCTCTGGCTCAACCTTCCTGGGCAGTTTGCTCTGTAACTCTCCTGGACCCAAACTGCTTCCGAGTCCTCTCAAGTCATGTCAGGGAATCCCACAAATGCATTCTGGGAGACCCAAGAATGCCAAAGATGCTCCAGGCAGAAAAGGTTCTGGGATCGAAAAGCTTCATACCAGATGCTCTTATTAGAAATTAACAATATACAGCTATTAAGTCAAGTCTCTGAAAAATTCTGCAGTTAGGAATCCTGTTTTGTTTGTTTTTTCAACCCAAGATTTCCCAAACTGAGATGACCATGAAATCATCTCCCCCTGCCCCCATCTCCACCACATACCTATAAAACCCATAGAACCAGTGATCCTTTGTGGAACACACTTAGAGAAGTGCTACCCCCAGCCCACCACCAAAGTATAAAATTGACCTTCATATTTCTCTGGGCTCATCTAACATGCAAAATAATCTAAGGTGATGTCTGCTCAGTAGGGTCTTTGAGAAATAGATACTAAATGGGGATGAAGATTCTCTTAACAAGATTTGAGGAGGATGCTACTTTCAGAAAAAAATCAGGGATTTTTCAGAATTTGGGAAGAGGAGGAGTAGAATTTGAAACAACCAGCAGACAGGGTTTACAGCACTTACTCACTTCCTATTCCAAGGACCAGAGCCAGGGATGGAATGTACCGGAGAATAATCAAAGTCCAGAGCCCAGAATCAGATAAATACTTTTTGGGTGAATGAATGAATGATCAAATAATTGGTCTCCTGGCCTCCAGACTCTTCCTACTCCATTTTATGCTTCCTGTTGTGTATATATCGTCTCAAAACCCAGGTCTCATCAGTTTACTTTTCTGTCCAGGAATCCTGTGTGGCAACCTGCTTCCTTCAGGATCAAGTCCACATGCCTTGACCTGGCATTGAAAACCCTGCAAAATAAAACTCCAACCTACCTTTTCATCCTTCTTTCTTACTACTCCCCACTGAGTACCCCTTATTCTAGTCACAGCACCTCCCCCAAAACACTATGTTTGTCTTTCTCCCTTCCAGCCTTTTCTCAGGCTATTCTTTTTGCCTCAGATTCCCTCCCCTGCCCCCACTGATACTTATTCAATCCTAGCAACGAGACTCAGTTCAGAGCCCGCCACCCATGTTAAATGAAAGCCAGACACAAAAAGAGGACATTATGAATGATTCCATTTATACGAAGATCAAAAATAAGCAAAACTAATCTATTGTGGAAAAAAACAATCAGAGCTGTGATTGCCTTTGAGGAGTAGAATTGATTGGAAAGGATGCAAAGGGGCTTTTGAGGCATGGAAATACTCTATATCTTGACTCCAGTGGTGGTTATATGAGTGTGTACATTTGTCAGAATTCATTGAATTGTACATTTAAGATTTGTGTATTTCCCTGTATTGTAAATTTAATCTAAATATTAAAATCTTACCAGTTAGATCTCCCTGCCAAGAATGCACTCCTTTGTCTGTTATTCTCTCAAAGCACTCTGTCTATAGTGGCAGCCCGTCACTCAACATAGACAGCCTTCCGTGAGAATTATTATTGGAAGGCCCTCACACAGCAAGTATTTGACAAATGTTTGCGAGATTGAGTTGAGGCTAGATTCATAAAAATAAAGAACAACATAAACAGCTATCATGTATTAAGCACCTGCTGTGTGCCAAGCTGTGCGCTAAGTTCCTTACACATATATTTAATTATATGTATATATGCATGTGTTTACACAAGTATATATAGGTATACACACACACACACACACACACAACCCCCATGAGATAAATTCAGAGTAGCCATTAAGTCTGAAAACAGAAAAACATGCATAACAAATGTGAATGGTTTAGCTGTATTACATTATAATACAGGCAAATTAATAGTATCTTTGTTTCCAAGATTTATGTGATCGTGCGTGTGTGTGTGTGTGTGTATGTATTATTATTATGAGTCTCCATTGTACACCGAGAATACTGAGGCCTAAGGTCACAGAAATGTGTCGTGCTGGAAATAGGATGCAAACCCAGGACTGCCTGATCTCAGAGCCGTTTAGCTGGACTGCCTCCAAAGTGGCTTCACATAAATCCAGGAGAAATGTGACATCTTTCTAGCCAAGAGACTTGAAAACAGCAGTTTCCCTGAAATTGAAAATGTGTGTGTGTGTGTGTGTGTGTGTGTGTTTTCTGGGAAATGTAAAGGCTTTGGGGGGTTCCCACAGCTCCAGGAAGTGGGTACTTAACAAGAGGAGGACTTGGGTTTATAACCCTAACTTTACCATTTATCAGCCGCACAACATGACCATGGACAAGTTATTTAATATCCCTCAGCCTGGGTTCTCCCACCGTCGAGACTGGTATAATAACAGTGCCTACCTCATGGCTTTTAAGGGAAGATTCATTCAATGAGACAATGCATGTAAACCTCTCAGAATGTGTAAGTTCTCAGTAAACGTCTGTTGAGCTTATTATTATTATCATTTTGCTATTTTTACTATGATTACAACTGCCTGCCTCCTCCTCCCCCTCCCCCAACAGTGCTTTGGCCTGCTCCCAACCCCTCCCTTCCTCAGAGGGTGGAAACCCAGGCTATAGTCCTCTAAGAGCTGTTGTGACAGATACTTTCATCATAAACATATCACAGCAGCCAGTCAGCCCAAGAGAAAAAAAAGTCAGCTAACTCCCTGGTGGGGATGACTCCAGGGGATCCCTAGCTGATTTGGGACAAAAAAAAAATCTTTCTTTTGTTTTTTAAGCATCTTTGCCACCTGCTTTGGGCTTCTCCTTGCCTACCTCATTCTGAAATGGATTGGTTGGAAGCCTTGCAATATGAAGAATGGTGCCACTATGACCTGAGTGCCCACCTTTGAATTGCTGGTGAAGTCCTGGCCTTGGAATTCAGGGGTTGATGGGAAGACTGGAACCCACCAGCTGGAACCTTGCCCTTTGGGGTTCTGCCTGAGGGGGACTGGCAGGGGATGAGGTTCCCCCATTACAGTTCTAAAGATCAGGACTTAGGGTTCTCTGCCCTCAGCCTGAAACAACCCTCTGGCAAGTGGAGGACTTGCCAGGGAAAAACCCTCTTGACAGGTCAAGCTTTTGGTTTCTTTGATTTGTAGAATTCAACAGGTCAGTGTTTTTTGAAATAAAATAATGATTTTTCTCATTTCAAAAGCAACCCATGGTCTTTGAGAGGGGGAAAAAAATGAAAATGCAGGTAAATGTAATGAAGAAAAAAATTAAATTCTGATAATTTTCCATCCAAAGAGAACCACCATTGTTCTTCCCTACCCTTTATTCTGTTTAGAGGAAGACCATCGCCCCACAATTAAATGCACAGCCTCTCTGGCTGGACTCTAATCCTAGCTATATACCTGTGGGCTAGTCTCTTTTTTTTTTTTTTTTTTTTTTTTGGGGGGGTACGCAGGCCTCTCACTGTTGTGGCCTCTACCGTCGCGGAGCACAGGCTCCAGATGCGCAAGCCCAGTGGCCATGGCTCACGGGCCCAGCCGCTCTGTGGCATGTGAGAGCTTCCCGGACCGGGGCACGAACCCGTGTCCCCTGCATCGGCAGGCGGACTCCCAACCACTGCGCCACCAGGGAAGCCCTGGGCTAGTCTCTAGAACTTTCTGAGCCTCATTTCCTCAATTGTAGAATGAAAATAAAAAGAGCATCTATGATATAAATTTTTTTTTTAATTTTAAACAGAGCATCTATGTTATAGGGTTGAAACAATGCCTAAAAGTGACTCAACAAAATGTTAGCTCTTATTATAGCAAATGCATATTCTTCCAAAAAAAAAGTGCCATCACACCATAGATACTGTTTGTAACCTGCTTTTTTACCCCCACTAGCCAACAATCTGAATCTGTTTCCAACATCAGATATTCCGTGACGACCTTTATATGGAAGACCTGACCTTATTTATCAGTCCCCCACTGATGGATATTTAGGTCATATCCAATATTTCATTATTATAAACAATGCTGCGTGAAATTAACTATGGCTAAATCTTTGTGCCCAGCCATCATTATTTCCTTGGGGCCAATTTCAAGAAGTAGAATTGCAGGGGTTTTTAGGGTAGGCACAATTTTATGATTTTTTATGCCTGTTACCAAACTGCGCTCCAGAAAGTTTGCACCAAGTTCCTTCCCCACCAGCAAGGAATAAGAGTGACTGTTTCCCTGTACCATCACCAACACTGGCTTTTATCGTTTTTGTCCATCTATAAGCAATTATTCTTGAGCAAGGAGATTTCTTCTATCTGTCTGATTCAACTGGGAACTCCCAGAGGGCAGGGCAGGGAGGCAGTTCCTTCTGTGTGTAGCTCCCATGCCTAGTACATGCTCTATTCATAATAAACACTCACGAAATATCTGAACGGAGTCTCAGAAGACAGAGTGACTTTAAGTGCCCTGAACAGCCAGTTCTTAGTAATGCAAAACCTAACAACTAAGAATGGTACCTGGCGGAAATTCAGAGACTCTGCACAGAGGAAGGCAAAGGCAGTTCCAGAAGCACTGTCCTGATATTCAGATATTAATCAGCCATGTGATAAGTTTTGAGATCAGCCTGGGCCGGGGCTCTGTATCTGCCAGCAGATTTGCATGTATAACTAGAGATCCAGTCCAGTTTCAAATACTTAGGGGATCTCTGAGCCAGGATAATCAGGTTTCATACTGTCACCATTTTGGCGGTGGCCCAGGACACGTCACCTTATCCTTTGGGACTTGGTGTCCCCATCTGCTTAATAATGATTCCAACAGAGGTATTTTAAGAATCATGGGATTCTGCCTTCCTCTCCCTTCCAACATTTATTATAAAAATCCAGGATTTATTATGCTTCCCATCTGTGCTGGAGGCAGGTTGGCCTGTGGATAAGGAAACAGACTCTGGAGCGGGGCATTGTGGGTTCAAAACCCTTGCTCTGAAGCATCCTCACTATATGAATTTGGACAATGGGACTAATGAGGCCTGCCTTAGAGGGTTTGATGGGAAGATTAAATAAACTCATCTGTGCAAAGCACTTACGACAGTGCTTGGTACATAGTGAGTGCTAAGTGTCAGCAATGACTATGTCTTTTAAACCTTGCAGTATCACTGTGAGGTAACAATTATTTACTCCATCTTTTTTTTTTATTTATTTTTTATTTTTTGGCTACGCCATGCAGCATGAGGGATCTTAGTTCTCCGACCAGGGATCGAAACCACGCCCCCTGCATTGGAAGCGCGGATTCTTAACCACTGGACCTCCAGGGAAGTCCCTATTTTCTCCGTCTTAAAGACGGGGAAATGAGAAGTTACACAGCTGGTAAGGATAAAGCCAGGACTGAGCTCACATCCATCTAACTCAGGACTTTTTGCAGAACCCTAAAACGTTAAAGCTGGAAAACACCTTCCAAATCATCTAATCCAGTTCTGACAAGGCCCAGAGAGTGGAAGGGACTTGCCCAAGGACACACAGCAAGGTAGTGACGGAGCAGGGCCTGGGCTCCAGCCTCACAATGGCTGCTCAGGAGCCAGCCACCTGATGCCCAGAGGAAACAAGCCTCTCCCATTGCTGCCTTGCTCCCAGGCGAGGAGAGGAGCCCAGGAGCTTGTGGGGACTTGATGCAACTCTGTGGGCCGGCACAAGCCAGATGCAAGGAGAAGGCGCTGTTGTCACTGGCCGCTCCAATGACTCCTTTTGTCCAATAATTCCAGTCCTGGCTCCCCTCCCAGGGGGGAGATCATTCACCAACTCCCGCCTGGACTTGTCCTCTCTGCAGCTCCCCTCGGTGCCAAGGCAGGGTGACTCCAAGAGTGGCTGTTCCTGCTGCCTGGCCCACCCTGCTCCTCATTCAGGCTCACCACTGGGCAGGGGGCACTGAAGGGCGAGATCCTGGGGGGACAGTCCCCGCCCCCTCCTCAACAGCTCACACCTCCCCTGCCCTGTTCTTAGGCTCTCTTTTTAAAAAATGATATCTTTTATTTAACCCAATGTATTAAAAATAGTTTCAATGTGTAGTCAGTATAAATAGAATATTAATGAGGTGATCTTATATTCCTTTTTTTGTACAAGTCTTTGAAATCTGGTATATATTTTATACTATAACACATCTCAATTTGGATGCTACATTTTCAAGGGCTAATGGCCAAAAAGTGGAAAAACCTAGATGTTCACCAACTGGTGAATTAACAAAAGGTGGTATATTCATACAATAGAGTATTATTCATCAGGAAACCTTGAAAACAGAGGCTAAGGGAAGGAAACCAGATACAAAAGACCATATATTGCATGATTCCATTTATATGAAATGTCCAGAATAGGCAAATACATAGAGACAGGAAGTAGATGATAGTTGCCAGGGGCTGGGAGTTGGGGGGATTGTGGAGTGACTGTTAATAGGTACAGGGTTTCTTTTGGGGGTGAAGAGGTGTTCTGGAATTAGTGGTGACGGTTGCACAACCTTGCGAATGTATGAATAGCCATTGAGTTGCATACGTTCAAATAGTGAATTTAATGATATAGGAATTATATCTCAATTTTAAAAATTAATTATACAATATATTAAAAATAAAAAATGTAGTCCTACCAAAGCAATAAAGTTGTCTTTCTTTAATCCTTTTTTTCTTTTTTTCTTTTTTATATTGGAGTATATTTGATTTACAATGTTTTGTTAGTTTCAAGTGTATAACAAAGTGATTTAATTATACATATACATATGTCTATTCTTTTGCAGATTCTTTTCCTGTACAGGTTATTACAGAGTATTGAGTAGAGTTCCCTGTGCTATACACTAGGTCCTTTTTGATTATCTATTTTATATATAGTAGTGTGTGTATGTTAATCCCAACCTTCTAATCTATCCTCCACCCTGCACCCTGCCACCTTTCCCCTTTGGTAACCATAAGTTTGTTTTCTAAGTCTGTGAGTCAGTTGCTGTTTTGTAAATAAGTTCATTTGAATCATTTTTTTATATTCCACATATAAGTGATATCATATGATATTTGTCTTTGTCTGAATAAAGTTATCTTTAATAGGAAAATATTTTACACTGATTCAGTTTCCAAGTTTAAATGTAAATTAATTAAAAATTAAATAAAATTTAATATTCAGTTCTTCAGTAGCAATAGCCACATTTCAAGTCTCAGTAGCCACACATGCCAGGGCTACCATACTGGATGGTGCAGCTCTGAGGTATTGCTGCTCCAGGTGACCACAAGAGGCTCTGAGTGGCATCCTTGGCCATCTCTGGCCTGGGTAAATCCTGAAGGGACCAGAGGCAGACGGGTATCAGGACACTGAGGTGAATGAATGAAATTATAAAAGGATACACATCTTTTTTTCCCATCACAATGCAAAAACATAGCAGTTTACTCATTCCTTTCCAATAACAACTCTGTCTTACAGGTGAGGAAATCCATAGAATGTCAAAATCAGAAGAAATCTTTGAGATAACCAATTTTTAAAAAATTTACATCAAGTACAATTCACTCTTTGTGGTGTGCAGTTCGGTGGGTTTTGACAATGCATGACACTGTGTGTCCTCCACCATAATCAAGATACAGAGCAGGGGCTTCCCTGGTGGCACAGTGGTTGAGGGTCCGCCTGCCGATGCAGGGGACACGGGTTCATGCCCTGGTCCGGGAAGATCCCACATGCCGCGGAGCGGCTGGGCTCGTGAGCCATGGCCGCTGAGCCTGCGCGTCCGGAGCCTGTGCTCCGCAATGGGAGAGGCCACAACAGTGAGAGGCCCGCGTACCGCAAAAAAAAAAAAAAAAAAAAAGATACAGAGCAGTTCTGACACTCCCTAAGCTCCCTCGTGCTGCAAGTTATTGTTTTACGCTTTCATTTCTGCACTGCATGACAGCTTTCCTACTTCATCTCCTCGGCAGCCCTAGGTCATGGGCATTCAGCTCTCCTTTGCTCGGGACCACTCAGGTCTCAGTGCCAGCACTGGGATGTGAACCCACATCCACCAGCTCCAAAGTTCACATTCCTAACGACAGCTTTCCAAGATTCATTTATCGAGTGCCCGCTGTGCACGTGGTATTCATTCGAATACTCTGTCTCCCCCAAGCCCTCCTCACACCAGTCGTCCTTGGGGTGAATATAATCTCCTGGGAGGTTACCTCCCTCTGAAGCTTGCATCCTGTCATCTGAAACAGCAGCAGGGCAGCAGGCCCAAGGGAGCGCTGGGCCACTCGGAAGGCCCTCCTCATGGGCCACGGTGCTTTGTGACCGTGCGTGGAAGGGAGCTCAGGAGAACATCTGAGGAGCAATGGCCCGCAGTAGCTGACTCCTGCCTGGAGGGTTTTTCTCTCCTTCCCCGGGGAACTAGGATCTGGGGTTTCAAAATCAGTTTTCAAGCTTCATCAGCCAAAAATGTTGTTTTACTCTCAAACGACCGGTTGTCATCTTCCCGATCTTCTAGATCTTTTTTTATAAGCCCTTCTCCTTCCTTAAAGTGACGTGATGCCAAGACTTTCCAGGCTTAACTTCAGGTGAGGGGGGAGGCAGGCCATTTTCGAGAAAGCTGAAGAGACAGTAACAGGAGCCTCTCTTTGAGGCCTCGCCTGTTCCTGGCTTCTGCAGAGGATACAGCCCCAGCCAGACGGGAGGGAGAAGGCTGGTTCCACAGTTGAGGTTCTGGTTGCCTCAACCCAGGTTTAAACAGAAAATTTTTATAAACAAACCCCCTCTGAGAACGGAACAGTAGTTCTAATCCCTGGCCTTTCAGGAGAAAGCAGAGGCTGGGGAAACTAAACATTTTCGGGCTGTGGAAAGACAGCCGTTCCCACCCCTGCGTACTTTGGTGACAGCTCTTATTATGGGGAGAAGCCAGGTCTAGGGGAAAAAAATGTGCTACAGAGTCAAACACAAATGATGAACGATAATTTCTCATTAGCTTCAACCCCCTGGGCTTGGGGGGAGGTGGGCCTGAATTGAGGAATGAGGGATAAAAGTGGAAATTAGCTACTGACATCTAGATTTTTTGTCTGCGTTGGAGAGACAGTTTAAGCTAAGCCTGGGTTTGATTAACTATGGATATCCTGGGGGGTGTGGGTTTCTCTTTTTTTAAGAAAATTTCTAATTATGTATGTTTGTTGGAGAAATTTTTCAAAATTGCCAAAGGCAATAAATAACTAAAAAAATTTTAAACCGTATTATACCACCATTCAATGCTATCTTTTAAAGCTTCCAAACTGTATTTCTGTCCATAAGTGGATCTTTTTTCCACCAAAAAATGGAATTGCACACCAGATTCTGTGTTTTATAAACTTGCTTTTTTTTCACCCCCAAAAAACCATATCAATGGTTCATCTTTGTTGTTGTTTTTTAGGATGACCTTATCAATATTTCTTAGACACACCAGATAAATTACTAATATAACCAGAAATGATGCCCCCAGCCTCTGGGGAGAGGAGCAGGATTACGCACAGCAGTTTCAGGAGGGCGTATTAAGGAGATCAACTCTTCCATCTCTTCTCCTTAAGCGGCTGTTAAACAGTTGAGGCCCAAGATGAAAGGGAAGTGGTGTCAGGGCTGAATCAGCACCTGGATTCGCAGGGCCTGCCACCTGTTTTATTAAGCGTGCTGGTGTGTCGAATGCCATGGAATGAAAAGAAAGGCGTTTTTGTTCACTGGGACTGTGTCCCCTCACCTCCAACCCTCCCCCGCCCCCACCCATCTCAGCCCGAGAGAAATTGAGGGAAAAGTGCCTCAAAAGTTAAAAGCTGTCCCACAGACCTACCTCAGAAACCAGGAAGCTCAAAAGAGCAGTGAACCAGATAGAACTCTACTACCTTTAGAGACCAAGTGCCAGGCCTCTGAATTTTAAAAGAAATGTGTATACGGAATCTCTGCAGTTCCACTCTGGCTGTGTGTGGGGTCTGCCTGCCGGGGACAGGAGGTGGTGGGCTGGTGGCCCTTGGGAGCAAGAGCCTATCTGGGCCTGAGCTGAAGTAGCTCCCAGTCTCCCACCAGAAGGAGCCAGGCATCTCCGTCTCTCATCCCGCACCTTCTCAAACGTCTCTCATCGTTTCCAGTGGAAAGACCGAGTTGTCTGGAACAGTGTCAAAAATCCTAAGACACAATGCTCAGGAAGGAGGAAGCCATAATTAAGGAAGTCCTGAATGTCCTAAGCCCACACGTTAATAAGAGGAACATAATAACAGGCAAAGTGAAGAAGCTCACAAATTACCTAGGAAGCCCCAGCACACTTGGGGATGGGGCCTGGCAGACCCGGGGTTCATTTCAGGGTTTAATGGAGCCCTGCCTGGGCCTTGGCATTGCCCAATGCCAGGCACGGTATTTCCTTCCTGCCTCGCCGGGAGAGGTGAGTAAGTTGGAGGGAGGTGATCGTAGCATAGTCACCGCAAGCCAGGGTGATACTTGCTCGGGGCCACAGAGGGAAGTGGGTCACAGGAGACACGAGGCTCTGTGCTTTGTCTTGGAGAGGTGCTCCCAGATCAGTAAATAACAGTCCCCTCCCTTTCCTCCTCCCTGTTGCACATCTTCCCCTCCCAGTCATTCATCACGGAAACAGGAGACAGGAAAAGGGAAACGAGGCCAGGATGACCCAGGGCTTCTAAAACCCCTTTCCCTCCGAGAGCTCCAGGCTCTACCCTATGGTCATTACGAGCCTCAGAGAGAAACTCAGGAACAGAGAGGTTCATTGACTGGATGCAACTCACGCAGCAAATCGGGAATCCATTTCATTTGCTTTCCATTCAAGATCCTGTTGCTTACTGTACATCCCACAACTTGATGGCTTAATAAAAGCAAAATGGAAACCCCAGGACTCAGTGCATTTTTTCATGACTCAGGATCTGGACAAAATTGGAAATGTCACATGTGGCATGTCTAATACCAAGAGGTTTCTTAATGCCTTGATGTCTGTATGTATGTAGACAGTGATTTCAGGACTCTGCAGCCTAACAACGACAATGACAGTGAATGAATGTTATCCGACTCTTACTGAACCCTTATCTGTCCCAGGCACTTACAAACACTTACATACATTTTCTCAGCTAGTCCTCACAACAAACCTGGGAGGAAACCCAGGCTCAGAGAGGTGATGTGACTGCCCAGGATGACACAGGTCAGAGCCAAGAATCAAACCCAGGGCTCTTGGGGTCCAGAGCCCAGTTTCCTAACTGTATGATTACTACCAGATTTTGGTACCATTTGGGATGCAAACTAGGGTGGAGGTTAAGATCACGGGCCCGAGGGTCAAAAAGACCTTGGAGTCTGTCTTGGCCACCCGCTTTGCCTCCCTGAGCCTCAGTGTCCTCATCTGTGAAATGGGGAAAAGAATGCCCTTTGTGAGCATTAAATGAGATACTTCACATAAAGTGCTTAGCACACACAGTAAGTTAAGTTAGTCACTGGGCTGGGAGTGCCGGCTTCTGGGGGCACCCAGGCAGGAGGGGTCGTGGAGGGGCCCACAGAACCCTTAGAGGAGCTGCAGAAAGCAGTGTTCATTATATCCACAATTTCAGTGAAACCCATAATTATAACCCCTCCTGCCAGCCCCCACCCTGGGGCAGTGATAGGATCTTTGCTACTCTCCAAGGTCAAGTCTGATCACTGCATGGATGGGCAGACACAAGAAGACGGGTAGGACCAGGTGGGAGGGGGTGCATTTCTCTGAGTCAGGCAGCAGGACACACCCACTTCCCTTTCACAGGAGATTGCAGAGTGAGATCGAAAGCCTTGGAGTTTCTGTCCAGGTTTGTTTTTCTTCCCCAAGAGCTCATAGGTAATGTGCTGAATTTGAGCTAAATTCATACTAAATAACAGCTTCCGTCGATTGAACTCTTACCATATACCAGGCTCTGGACAGGGCACATTTTAAGTATGATCTGATCTAATCCTCACCACAGCTCCGTTGGGCTGTATCAATTGCTCATATGTCTGTAGCAGTTATTATGTGCCAGACACTGTTCTAAGCACTACATGTGTAGTAATTTATCCAAATACACATAGATTTACTTTGGGAGAAATCTACCCCAAAATACGCTTGAACATTACCATGTTTGGTCCTGGGGGCATAGAGCTGATGTGACGTGTTCCTGGCCTCAAAGAGCTTTCAGGGGACAGACACATGGAAATATCCATTGCAGTACAGCAGCAAGCCTGGTAACCACCCAGGTAGGTGTGACGTGCAGAGAAACTCGAAAGAAGAAGTGGTTCACTCTGGGGCAAAGGAGGGCGCTGAGTGGTCAGGGAAGGCTTCTTAGAGGAGGGGACATTGAACCAAGTTTACAAGGATTGGATTCTCTCTCTGAGCAACTGAAATGGGAAAGAACATTCCAAATATTGGAACAGCATGGCAAAGGCACAGAAGCGTGATGAAAAGCGGTGTGTACCGAGGGAGTCTTAAGGAGTCCTGGAATTAAGGACTTTGGGACGCCAGCATGTTATTAGCAGCTAGCAGCGGAACATGGACTCATGGAGCAGGTGACTTTTAAACTGTCATCGACTTTTACTGTTAATACCCTCATTGTATCCAAAAGGTCAGAAGCGTGTTCATTTACTACGTCAGTTGTGGTGCCAGGTTGTGGGGACAAGGGCATGAGGCGGACTAAGCTCCTTGCTCTCCGGCATCTTAAGGTCTGGGGTGGGGAGGGGTGTGAAGGTGCAGCGCAGGCTGTTGGTCAATGAGACTTTCTTAGGGTGGGAATGGTGGGAAGAGTGGGAGAGGACAAGGGCGGGGCGTGGGTGGGGTGGGGGGGTATGATAAGAGTTAGATACTGATGCCTAAAGGCAGGCAAGGTGCGATGCATTCCAGCAGGGACAACCAGGGAGGGCTTCATGGGCTAGGTAGCATGGAAGCTTGGCTTGGAAACGTGGGGAGGATTGCAATAGAACGCATTCTGGGCCAGGGCAGGAGCAGCAGTAGGATAGGCGTAGAGACAGGAACGCATGGGTGTGACCAGGGAGCAGCTGGGTTGGGACGCAGCATTCAGTGTAGGAAAAGAAGAAGAAGGAGATAAGATACAAAAAGTTCTGTTGGAACCAGACTGTGGAGAAATGGGAAAGAGGCAGCAAAGGAGGCCAGACCCAGTGATTTGGGCAGCAGGATCTAGGCACCATCCTGAGCAGGGCACAACCCCTCTCTCGCACCACCAAGTAGGGTGTTGGCCTCCTGGGAGTGTCTCTGAGGAGCCAGAGCCATCACAGCCCAGAGGGACAGTGTCTTGTAGTGGCTGGGAGGGCAGCTTCTGGAGCCAGCCGTGTGGGTTCAAGTCCAGTTGCCCTGCTAACCAGCCTCGTGAGGTTGGGCAAGTTGCTTTGCTTCTCAGGGGCCTCAGTTTGCTCATCTGTAAGATGGGGACAGTAATACTTATCTTCTAGAAATTGGCTTGAGGTTTCAGTTAGTTAATACATTCAAAAGGCACAGCACAGAGCCAGTCACATAACAAGTATACCTGCTGTGCTAATGCCTGTTCTATATTGGCCAACTCACTTCACCACTCTCCCTTTCCAGCTGTGGTCAGGTGTGGGGGAGATACAGTGGTTCCATTTCATTCATGCATTGGTTCATTTGCTAGTTTGTCTGGTCATCCAGTTGTCAGGCATTTAGCCTCCTCCCTTTCCCTACCCCTCCACAAATATATTTTGAGTGCTAACTCTGTCCATTGCTCCCTTCGTTTTTCTGACTATTCTCTCCAGTATTAAAAGTTTCTTAAAATTAAAAATTGAAATTTACATTATTCTCCCAGGTTGCATTAGGGTGAAATTTCTAATGAAATCACAGTTTCATTAGAGTGAAAAAATTTGTCTAGGGCCATTTAGGAAGTTTAGATACACTAGACTAAGCTGAAAAATAGCAGTAAGTGAGATACTGCTTCTTGAGCACACACTGCTGACACGTGTTCTTTGCCTTCTACTTGGTACTGGGGGAGGTTTGGAGTGGGAAGCTCCGTTCACTCCTGGGCCCTATTTTTTCAGTTGATAGCCTTTCACAAGGCACTGATCTGTGCTGAGCACAGAGAATATTGATGAGTAAGCAGCAGCCCAGCCCTAGTGAGTTGCCAACCTGGCTCCGAGCCTGAAGTTTTTTTTGTTTTGACTGTTAACTAAAGCAGCGAGATCTGTGCTAAGCAGACTCATGGGAATCCCAAGGAGAGAGCAGAGCCCCAGGGTCACACCGGAGGTAATGGGAGAGAAGAGAAGAGGACCATCATTTCAAAGGGAAAATTTCCCATTCGACCTGGTGTTAGGAAGTAATTTTATTGGCTTCAATGTTCCAATATTCAGATTGTCGTCTGCTTTTGTAGGTGCAGCCAGAGAAGGGAAAGGTGGGACAAAGAATACATGAAAAGGATGCCAGCCTGGAGTTCTGGTGTAAACAGCCCTTTGCCAAACCTCAGTGGAACCCCCAGTGCCCATCACGGGGCGACGGTGGTGATGGTAACAGTGGCCGTTTTTGAGCACCTGCTACATGTCAGGCATTGTGTTAGGCAGTGTGCAGACGCTCGACCCTGCAACGGAGAGGAAACTGAGCTCAGATATTGATCACACAGCCTGACAGCGGTCTGCTGTGAGCACCAGGGAGCTTGCGGAAGCCAAATGGAACCTTAAAAACCCAAGATAAGAGGGATCCCAAGTGTGGGAGGAAGGCTGAAGTATATACAGTCAATCCCCATTTGTGAACATGCCTACTCGCTAAAATTTCTTTGTAATCTCCAAATCAATACTCAAGGCACTTTTCGTGATCATCCTGGGACACGCACAAAGTGACAAAAACCTGAGTCGCCCAGCAGCACATTCCCGGCCGTGGCTCTGCCTTCTCATGTCAGTTCTTATACTGTAAACATAGGTCCTGGGGAATCTCCTGGCAGTCCAGTGGTTAGGACGCCATGCTCTCACGGCCGAGGACTCCGGGTTCAATCCCTGGTTAGGGAACTAAGATCCCACGAGCACTCGGTGCGGCTGGAAAAGAAAAACAAAAACATGGATCCTTTTTATGCGCTATTTGGTGTCGTGCTTTTCACATTTTTGTGCTTTTTCTTGCTGATTTCGCTGTTTAAAATGGCTCCCAAGCATAGTGCTGAAGTGCTGTCCGGTGTCCTACAGTAGGAAAGCCGTGAGGGGGCTTACGGAGAACACACATGTGTCAGAAGCTTCAATCGGCCACGAGTTACAGGCTGGGGTCGATGTTAGTGAGTCAACGATTTATATTAAATAAGATGCATTTAAACAGAAACACACAAAACAAGGTTGTATGTTAATCAGTGGATGAAAATATTGTGATCAGAGGCTTGCAGGAACTTAACCCTGTATTTCCTGTAGGATCATTGGTTCAGAATTGTCTCATTCAATTCATTGGTTCGTGGCAACGTCATAGGATGTAACTGTCACAAATAACGAGAATTGGCTGTGCATAACAAAATGGGAGTTCTTCATTAGAAGTACTTCTCTCGGGTTTCCCTGGTGGTGCAGTGGTTAAGAATCCGCCTGCCAATGCAGGGGACACAGGTTCGAGCCTTGGTCCGGGAAGATCTCACATGCCGTGGAGCAACAAAGCCCGTACGCCACAACTACTGAGCCTGCTCTCTATAGCTTGCAAGCCACAACTACTGAGCCCATGTGCCACAACTACTGAGCCCCTGTGCCACAACTACTGAAGCCCACACGCCTAGAGCCCGTGCCCCGCAACAGAAGCCACCGCAATGAGGAGCCCGCGCACCACAACAAAGAGTAATCCCTGCTCGCTGCAACTAGAGAAAGCCCACACGCGGCAACCAAGACCCAACACAGCCAAAAATAAATAAATAAAATAAATTTATTTTTAAAAAAGTACTTCTCTCACACACACACACAGATATAGTCATACATAAGTACATATATATACACACATATATTCCCATTATTTTAAAACTTTCAGAGGAAAATGCAACGAAACATTGAAAGTCTGCCTTCATTTCTCCATCCCCACCTGCATCCAATTGCTCCTTCCCCATTAATAATTTGATGGATTCTTTTCAGACCCTCTATATTTTTAAGCATTTATAACATATTTTTATTATTTTTCTGACCAAAGTGCAATGATTTTTAAATCTTCTTAATCAGACTCGTATGTGTTTACAATCATATCAAAGGCTATAGGCACCTACTTGGGACTGTTTTTAAATTAGCTTAAATAAGAGCCCACTATATATATATATATTATTTTGCAGGTTTTTTTCTTCACATAACAGCAGGTTGCGCAGCACTTTTTGTGTTTCTGTACCCTCAGATCTGCCTCACTCTTTTAAAATATCTGTGGTGTGCATGTTCTCTCGTTTATTTAACCATTTCTCCCTTTGATGGACAATGAGGTTGTTTCCATTTTTCGTTATGACAATCACTTTTGGATCATGTCAATGGGGGTTCATAACTGAATCAAGATCCGACGGTCTCCTTTGTACATGGGGCTTCTGTTCTTCCCCAGTGGGTTTTTACAGGGATGGGTGCGGGGGACAAAGTCTTGTTCAGATGGTGGCGGGGCAGAGCTAGAGCAGGAGGACCAGGAATCTCTGCAGAGAGAAACAGGTGCCTGGGAGGGCAGGGTGGCTGCGGGCACGGAGCCTGCTCCCTGGCAGTGCGTGTGGTCCCATTCCTCAGGCCCTTGTGCAAACACCCGGCTTTGTCACTGGCTGAATAGGAAAGGCAGCCCCAAATTAGCACTAATGTGAGGGTGTTTAACCTTCTTGTGAGGCCCTTTGAGAAAACACAAAAGAACTTTTTCAGGGGCCGAGCTGTCCAGCCCAAACAGGTCTGACTTGGAGACACATGCCCGGCCCTCTTCAGGTA
The DNA here is from genome assembly GCF_025265405.1 of Mesoplodon densirostris. NCBI lineage: Eukaryota > Metazoa > Chordata > Mammalia > Artiodactyla > Ziphiidae > Mesoplodon > Mesoplodon densirostris. The sequence goes on along the minus strand of NC_082662.1, from coordinate 19,874,433 downwards.
ACCCAGCAGCTGGAATTTTGAACACAGCTCCAGGTCCTGCAGGCCTGCACTTCAAGGGGCATGGCAGGCTGGGGCCTCAGTTCGGCAGGCAGGCTCTCAGGGCAGGTTAGGGCTTTGATGTCAGGAAGGCCTGGGTTCAAATTCCAGCTCTGCCCTCACAGGTCCTGAGCAAGTTCATTTCCCTTCTCAGCCTCAGCTCTCTCATCCATAAAATGGGGATGAAATAGCAATAACTTCAGGAGCTTGTTAAGAAGGTTACGTGAGACCGTGAGGGGTCACCTTCTCAGGGAGGCCTTTCCTGGTCACACTGTTTAGACTTTCAGCGTCCCCTGCCCAGCCCCACATTTCTTTCCTGTTTTAGTTTCCTACGTAGGACTTGTCACCTAACCCGCTATATAAGTTACTTATTTAGTTCATTTATTAGCTGTCTTCGCCAACCATAAGCTGCACAAGGGCAGAGCTTCTTACCTCTTTTCTTCATTGCTGTCTCCCAAGAGCCTTGTGCAGTGCCTGGCACATAGTAAGTCTCTGATAAAAGGCCTGCTGCTGTTGGCATTATTCTTATTCTCAGTGTAACTGCCCAGGGCACACAGACAACCAGGTCCCCGTGGCCCTGGGCCATGTTTATCAGGATTCCCACCCTCCTCAGCCCATAACCCAAGGAGGAGAAATATTTGGGCCCGTGAAAAACCACAGCAGAGGGCTGGGCCTGGCTCCAGAGTTTTCTCTGAGTGGAGTGTGTGTGTGCACGTGTGTGCTTATTAGCCTGTGTGTCTGTGTGTTTTCCCTTCTGGGCAGGAGACTGATGGGACCACACTGTCTGTCAGGCGCTTTCCTTTCTCTTGGAATGGACACAAGGTGGAACTGCATGGGGGAAGCAGCCCTCTGAGTTTCACCAGGCGTGTAGCAGCCTGTGTGTGCGCTGGGTACAGGGTGAGGCCCAGGGTTTGCCCGCCCCAGTGGGCTGTGCTTCAGAACTGGCCTGTCTGAGCCTGCCCACCCCTAATCTGACCTCAGAATCAGGGAACAGATTGAACCCCAAGTTCTAGGGGAGCTCAGCCTGGGGCTCAGAGCCACGGGGCACCCCAGGCTGAACTCCGAGGCTTCTGCCGCAGTCTCCTTGGCCTCTGCTCAAACTTTATCCCACAAGATGCCAAGCCTAAGGGCCTCGGGCAGGTGTCGGAGGTTTCAGATCCACAGGCCTTGGTTCTGAAAAGGACTCTGATGTTTCCTGAGTGCCCACCAAGGCTCCGATCTGTGCAGGAACTGGGGACGGAGGCATGAGCCACTCAGACCCAGCCCTACTCTGTGGGGCCCCCAGTATGGGCCGAGGAAATGGACATTACTTAAACCATAGCTGTGGAGATGCTGGAGAGGGCAAGTAGGAGGAACTGTGGGTGTTCTTTACCGGGCACCTGACCAGGCTGTGGGTGTTCTCTGAAGAAGTAACATTTGCCTTCCGCTGGAAAGATTGTTGGTGTCAATCAAGCGGAGGGGCTAGGGCTGCGGTGGGCAGAGGGGAATGTGTCTCAGGGAGAGTGAACAGCATATGCAAAGGCCTGGAAGCAAGCTTGGCACACGGTGTCATTTTATTGAAATCCTGCAACGCCCCACAAGGAAGCTTCTCTTGCAGGTGAGGAAACTGAGGCTTGAGGAGGTTATGTAACCTTCCCGGGGCTCCACAGATGCATCCTGAGCACGTGGGGTTTTCCTGGAAACTCAGCCTGAGTAACCCCTCCCTCCAAAGGCCAGCCCCATCTACCTGGGGAAAATGTTCAGAAAGTCTCAGGGTTAATGAGATTTCCGGGGAGGAAACACATCATGAAAGAGAGAGAGGGTGAATGGAAAACAGGAGAATTCTGCTGCTGAGGTTACAGGGAAGCTGATTCCCGGATTCCAGCATCCTTTCCCAGCCTGGTTCCATCTTGGGTGCTGTCCCATCCGATGGACCTGTCCTGAAATGAATCACTATGCGATGTAGTAGGCCAGATGCCTGCACGTAAGTAAATAAGCCAAACAAGTGGCCCAGTTCCCTCCCCCTGGAGGAGGCAGCTCTGCGGAGTCTCCAGACAAAACAGGGCGTGTCTTGTGGTTTTAGTTCAATTCATCACACCACTGATTAATAATTAATCACACCATTGATTTTCCCTGTGTTGTTGAATAAGGTCAACTTGGAGAGGTAATGAAAACACCCACGTGACTGGGATCCTGGGCTAGTAAACTGAAGGTGGCATTTGGCAATTCCTGGTGAAGACCTAAACGAGGTGAGGGTTGCTCACTGTGACTTGCTCCACATTTATTTAAAAGTCCAGGATAAATCAGGAGTTTGGGATTAACAGATACACACTACTATATATAAAAGAGATAATCAACAGGACCTACTGTATAGCACAGGGAACTCTACTCAACATTCTTTAATAACCTACATGGGAAAAGAATCTGAAAAAGAGTGGATATATGTTTATGTGTAACTGAATCACTTTGCTGTACACCTGAAACTAACACAACATTGTAAATAAACTATACTCCAATATAAAGTAAAAATTAAATTAACAAAAGAAGTCCAGTGAGCTGTCCCCCTGTGCCACAGTGACAACCACAGCTTGACTCCCTGGGCTGGAGAGGGTGATGTTGTTTTTGAGGAAGCTCTAAGTGGTGGTATCCCTCCCACCCCCACGACAGGGACAGGGTGACTTTGATTGGGCCTCTAAGTGGTACGTGAGGCCCAGACACCCACCTATTCCCAGGTAACCACACCCTCCTGAATGAGCATTGGGCGACCCATCTGCATAGGAAATTTGTACTATTTCCCATTTGTCCAGGTGAATCCATTCTAGCTGCTGCAATTCTCGGAGGCCCCAAATTTGCCCGTGGTGTGGGGAGTATGGGGAAGCAGTTCAGCAGGGAAGTCTGGCCCAAGGGGCTCAGGTGACTCCCAGCTTCAAGAATGGGCGCTCATCCACTTTCCTTCTGCTATCCAGGGTTGAGGAGGTTGAGGGCCTTGGAGATGTTTGAATATCCCTACAGAAACAATAGCCTGAGACCTTTAAAACAGGGCCCGGTGAGGCTAGTTAACTTGCCCAAGGTCACACAGTTACACATGGCAGAGTCAGGACTGGAACCAGGCTTGGGCAGGATCCAGAACCCCCATACCCCTGGGTTAGTATACTTATACCTATGGTTGTATATGTACGGAAAAAAGGTCTGGAAGCACGTATGTCAAAGTGATTGTCCTTTACTAGTGAGATTATAAAGAGAGGGAGGAGAGACTTTTACTTTCTATATTGTAGAATATTTTTTCACATTCATATATTGTCTCACTTTTTTTCTTTACAACACTTTTTTTTTCATTTTTTATTGCCTCATACATTTATGTTCAGGGAAAAGTGAAAACATATGTTTTTAACATGGTGCTCCAATTTGGCAATGTTTGTCAATGGCTTTAAAAATTTCCTAAGGAAATATCCCATGTAGTCAAGACTGTATCTAGAGTCGTTGATCCTGAACTCACTGCCTTATCACCTTACACACGTAGGACACATTCTGAGTGTCGTACATCTGTTGCTGGAACATTACACACCCTTTAAGTGTAGAATATTCAAAGAATATGCAATGACATGGTAAGATGTTAATGATGTCGAGTTAAATATAGGAAAGAGGATATGAAACTGTATATAGAGTATGATGTCAACTGTGTTTTTAAAAAAATTTTACGTAGGAAATACTAAAAAAAAAAAAGCACCAAGTGTTAATAACAGTTATTTTATTTATTTATTTGGTTTTTTTTGCGGTACTCAGGCCTCTCTCTGTTGTGGCCTCTCCCGTTGCGGAGCACAGGCTCCGCTTGCGCAGGCTCAGCGGCCATGGCTCACGGGCCCAGCCGCTCCACGGCGTGTGGGATCCTCCTGGACTGGGGCATGAAGCCGTGTCCCCTGCATCGGCAGGCGGACTCTCAACCGCTGCACCACCAGGGAAGCCCCAATAACAGTTATTTTTGAGTAGTGGGGTTAGGATGACTCTAAACTTCTTTCTACTTTTATTTACTTTCTAAGTTTTCTACAATAATCATATATAACTCTTCTAGTCAGATATAACAATAACAAAACAGCTAACATTTACTAGTGTTTACTGTGTGCCAGGCACTGTGCTAAGCATATTATGTATATTATCTCCTTAATCTTCACAGCAAACTTATGAGTAGATTTGAGAGAACAAGTTAGAAATGTTAAGTAATTTGCTCATCACCACCCAGCTGTTATGTGGTGAGGCTGGGATCTGAATCCAGATAGTCTGACTGTAGAGGCCATTCTCAACCACTATAAATGCTATTTTTCTTTAAAATAAAGATGGTACTTCAAGGGCTGGCTCTTATTCACTGTGCCCACTAGACAGGAAGATGGGAAGCAGGGATGCCATGTACAGTTGGACAGGATGTGGTCTGTGCAAGAGAGCATGTACTCTGCTCGCTAAGCTGTGACCCTTGGCATGGAGCTATATCCACCTTTTCATGGAAATATAAATTAAAACCACAATGAGATATTAGTATATACCTATTTGAAACATTAAAGAGACTGACAATACCAAATGTTGACAAGATAGTGGAGCAACTGGAACTTTCATTCATTTTTGGTGGTAACAGAAAATGACCAATCACCTTGGAAAAGGATGTCAATTTTTTATAATAACAAAGTGCAGTCCTATGTATTTATTCAAGAGAAATAAAAGCATATATTTCCAAACGAGCTTGTACAAGAGTGTTCATAGCATCTTCTTCACAGTAGCTCCAAGCTGGGAACAGCCCATGTATCCATCAGTGGAAGAATGGGCAAAAAAACTGTGGTACATTCCTACAGTAGAATACTACCCAATGAAAAGGAACAAATTACTGATATGTATAACAGTATTGATGAATCTCAAGAACATTAAGCTGAGTGAAAGCAGCCTTACGCAAAAGAGTATATACTGTATGATTCCATTTATATGAGCTTCTAGAATAGGCAAAATAACCTATCGTAGAAAAATATCAGAAGAGTGGTTACCTAGAGGTGTGGGGTGGGGGAGTAGGAGGAGGTAAGCATGAGTATTGACTTGGATAGGGCAGGAGGGAACTTTCTGGGGTGATGGGAATGTTCTATATCTTGATAGGGTTGGGGGTTCCACATGTGTATATGTTTATCAAATCTCAATAACTGCACACTTAAGATTTGTGCATTTCATTATATATAAATTTTGTATCAACAGGACAAACATTGTGAACAAACATTAAACTCTTATTTATTTATTTTTTTTTTTTGCGGTACGCGGGCCTCTCACTGCTGTGGCCTCTCCCGTTGTGGAGCACAGGCTCCGGACGTGCAGGCCCAGCGTCCATGGCTCACGGGCCCAGCTGCTCCGCGGCATGCAGGATCTTCCCAGACCAGGGCACGAACCCGTGTCCCCTGCATCGGCTGGCAGACTCTCAACCACTGCGCCACCAGGGAAGCCCAACATTCAACTCTTTAATGACAGGCATGCTGAAGTATTTAGAGGAAGGAAACTGAATTCTGCAACTTTGTTTGAAATGCATAATAAAATACATATGTTAATGAATGGATAGAGTGATAGCTTTATATGTAAGAAAAGCTAGTGCACTAAAAGGTTCAGAGCAGAATAGAGGTGGCAGATTTGTGGGAGTCCCTGTAAAATTCTTTCAATTTTGCTGTATGTCTGAAAATGTTTAAAATAAAATATTGAAGAACATACTTGCTATACAGAGACATAGTGTTGCATGAAAGAAGCCAGGCACAAAAGAATCCATGATGTGTGGTTTCATTTAGCAGAAGAACAAAATAGATATGATCAATTGATGAGGTTAGATGTGGTCAGGACAGGGGCACGAGGGGTCTGGGTCACTGGAAATCTGCTTCTTCATCTAGGTGCTGATGGGAGTGTTCAGTCTGTGAAAATTCATGATCGCTACACTTCTCTATAATGTACATTACTCTTTTCTGTATGTAAGTGTGTTATACGTTATTACAATGGGTTTTAGAGAGCCTCGCAGTGTTACCAACCTGCTTCGGTCAGTATGCAGTAATACCTCCCCATTTACCCTGCCTGCTCTGGCCTTTGTTCCTCCCCCTCTTCCCCAGCACCCTCCACCCCACCACTTCCTCAACCACTGCAGCCACCACCCCTGACTCTGAAATGCATTCTTCCAGGTTCTACAGCATGTGGAAGAGTCATGCAAAATGGAAAGGAAAGCTCCTGGCTTTGGGGGCCAGAGAAATTTGGGTCCAAATTCTGATTCTGCCACTTACTAGTGGTGTGCCCTGGGACAAATAACCTCCATGGGTCTCAGTTTTCTCCTCTGTTAGAGGCGTGATAATGTACCCACCTCAGAGTGGAAATGTTGAGACTGAATGAGACAATGCACATACATTGCTTGGCTCAGCACCTGTCACATAGTAAATGCTCACTGAATGTTCAGTAGGATGAAATAGTGACTCCAGCTCTCTTCGTCTTCCTCTTCTTTCAACACCACCAGGCAGGGCAGGAGGGAGGGCTTTGGAGTCAGCTGGGTACCCTTGGACCACTCAACTTCAACCTCTCTGAGAATCATCTCTTCATCGTCTAAGGTGAGATAATAATCCCTGCCTGGGGACTTCCCTGGTGGTCCAGCGGTTAGGACTCCTAGCTCTCACTGCCAAGGGCCCAGGATCAATCCTTGGTCGGGGAACTAAAATCCCACAAGCTGAGCGGCTTGTTAATTAATTAATTAATTTAAAAAAAATCCCTGCCTGGCAGAGTTGCTGTGAGGACTTGATGAACTTGAGACTTGCTGGCTTGAGGACTCCGGGGTTTCTGAGAATCCTCCCCTCCTCGAAGTTTCCAAAGCCCACTGTGGGGATAACATCTGTCACCTGCTCCTGTGCTGCTTCTGGCTCATCTCTCCTCAGGCTTTGTGTGAGGACCGGACATCCTGGGGTGGAGGGGCCCCAGCTGTGAGGTCCTGGGGTCCCCCCTTGGTACAGTAACAGCCCCTGAGCCCAGCTGGTTCAGCCCAGCAGTTCCCCAGTTACTAAGTCAATGGCTGCCCTTTGGTGAGGAACTTGCCGCCCAGAAATAGCTACCTGCCGCTGTCACTGCACAAAGGAAGCTCTGTTCAGCCCCAAAGCTGGTGCGCGCTCAGGGCGCCGGCAAGACCAAGGGCTTCCTCTGGACCTCGGCCAGGGCCCAGCCCTGAAGGTAGGTCTCTGCTTTCCAACAGCATCTGCCAAGCACAGAATCATCAGGATGTGCTCATTCCTGAGCTTAAAGCCAGAATCTCTTCCACCCGCCCACTCGGCCAGGGCCCCGGCTAGCTTTCCTGGGGACAGCCGGTTATTGTAGAGCATGTGGCAGGCACGGGCCAAGTGGTCTACAAGCCAAGCACCCTCAGATGGAGAATCAGCACAACTCCTGCCCCAGAGGAACGGGTACTTAGGACCGAGTAGGCACTGGGTAAACATACATTAGCAAGTGTGGTAGCTGAGGGCTTCATTGCAGGGCCGTGTGCCAAAGCATTACACACACTGTCACATTTGGTACTATTATTATCCCATTTCTCAGACCAGGAAACCGAGGCTTAGAAAGGTGAAGAAATTTTGCCCCAGAATCCAGGTGAGGTGACTCTGGAGAGCCCCTTCTCTTACCGACCTTGCTATGCTAGCACCACAATGATGACAATGAGGGTACCTAACGTTTGTTAAGTATGGAGGATGTAGCAGGTACCCTGCTAAGCATTCTACGTACATTATTGTATTAAATCACCAGAACTACTCTATGAAACAGGTATTAAGATTATTCCCCATGGAAGAGGAAGCTGAATAAGTGAATGGCTGCTGGACTTGGCTCCCAGAGAAGAACTCGTCCTTATCACATGCCTGCTCAATAAAGCCGGGCATCAGAACAGGTACGTTCATACTGGTGATCTCAGTTAATCTCCACAGCCCCCACAAGAGGTAGGTGTAAGTTCTCCCATTTCCTAGATGGGGAAACTGAGGTGCAGTGCAGTTAAATAACTTGTTACACAGCTAAAAGTGTTAGAACTGGGGTTCAAACACTAGGCAGTCTGTCCCCCAAACCCACACTCCTACCATCTCATCCTACTGGACCAGCTATGTTCAGCCACGCCTCAGTAAAGAACAGGACCATATGGGACATAGCTGGCTCGAACGATGAAAGCAGTTGAGCGTCAAAATATCCAGGTGGACAGGAAACGAAGAAATCACCGTGAGTCGAAAGAGATGCATAACTGCCCCAGAAGCCCCTAGTTCAGGGGGTGGTATTGCTTAGTGGTGAAGAATGCAGGATGCTAGAGCCAGCCCACCTAGGTTCAAACCACAGCTTGACTATTTGCTAGCTGTGCAAGCTTAGGCGTGTTGCTGAACTTTTTCAGTAAAATGGGGATGATGCTAGCTGTATAACAGTATCTATCTCATAGGGTTACTATGAGGATTAAAGCAGTTAATGTACATAAAGTGCTTGGAGCGCAGCCTGGCACGATGCTGCTGTCAGCAACGTAGGAGCGTCTGAGAGTGCCATGTATTAGGCAATGTACCCAAGTTACTTTAATTTTGCTGCATGCAAAAATATCTTTGATGAGCTGTGATAGGATATTCTCCCTCGATTTTTATAGAGGGTGAATGTGATAAGCAGTCACTGAAGAATGTGTCGGTGTCACTGGCGAGGATGTTATTCCCCAAGATACACAATGCCCCTTACCTCGAGATTCCTCCCGTGCTTTATTCCTCCCAGAGGCGAACGCTAGGAGAGACTGTGTCTCTTGGGACAAACACATATGCTGCCTTGGGGCAGCTCAATACCTCCTTGGCAGTGAAAAATTTGGAAATGAAGTGAAATATGAGGTTCATGTTGTAAGCCCACGTTCTAGGTACACTGAGCCCTCTCTTTTTCCTATTGGTTGCTCTCTTTGTTTTTTTAAAAAAAGAGTTTTTAAACACAGTTTTGTTCAAAATAGAAATTGTTTTATAGATTATTTCTGATTTTAAATACATGCATCTTAACTCTAAACAAAAAACTCAACTTTTTGATGTATCCCCTTGTAAATTTACATATACATTTGGGTAAGTATAATTTTGCATGTGTGTGTATGCTTTTGGAAATGAAATTTTAGAAAAAGGAGAATCACGACCTACTTTTGGAAATGAAATTTTAGAAAAAGGAGAATCACGACCTACTGTTTTGAAACCCACATTTTACCCTTAGCCTACCACAGACATTTTAATATATTAATAACAAGAGTAACAATACCTTCATTCATTCAAGAAGATATTTATGATATCCATAAATATTTTCCAGGCCCTTTCTCTAGGGACTGAGAATAAAAATGAACAAAATAGACAAGGTCTCTTCCTCACTGGAGTTATCAGGCCATAAACCAATAAAAGTAAAATAAATTTAAAAGTTCATTTCAGGGCTTCCCTGGTGGTGCGGTGGTTGAGAGTCCACCTGCCGATGCAGGGGACACGGGTTCGTGCCCCGGCCCGGGAAGATCCCACGTGCCGCGGAGCGGCTGGGCCCGTGAGCCATGGCCGCTGAGCCTGCGTGTCCGGAGCCTGTGCTCCGCAACGGGAGAGGCCACAACATTGAGAGGCCCGCGTACTGAAAAAAAAAAAAAAAAAAAAGTTCATTTCAGATAGTGCTGTAAGGCAGGGGTCCCCAACCCCCGGGATGTAATGCTTGATGATCTGAGGTGGGGCTGATGTAATAATAATAGAAATAAAGTGCACAATAAATGTAATGTGCTTGAATCATCCCGAAACCTTCCCCCACCCTGGTCCATGGAAAAATTGTCTTCCATGAAACCGGTCCCTGGTGCCAAAAATGTTGGGGACCACTGCTGTAAAGAAAACAATGCAAATAGAGTCACAGATGTAGAAAACAAACTTATAGTTACCAAAGGGGAAAGGTGGGGTAGGGGAGGGATAAATTAGGAGGTTGGGATTAACATATACACACTACTATATATAAAATAGATAACTAATAAGGACCTACTGTATAGCACAGGGAACTCTACTCAATACTCTGTAATGGCCTATATGGGAAAAGAATCTAAAAAAGAGTGGATATATGTATATGTATAACTGATTCACTTTGCTGTACACCTGAAACTAACACAACATTGTAAATCAACTATACTCCAATAACATTTTTTTTAAAAATAAAAAATTTTAAAAGAAGAAAATGCAATATGTCAGGGCAACATTTGAAAAGGTGGTCATAAAAACCTTCTTTGAGGAAGTGACATTTGAACTGAGTCTTGAGTGATGAGAATGGCCCGGGCTTGGACTGGATCCAGCAGAGGAAACAGCAAATGCAAAGGTCCTGAGGTGAGAACAAGTTTGGTCTGTTTTAGGAACAGCAAGAAGGCTAGTGTGGCTGGAGCTGAGTGAGACATCAAGATACAGTTGGAGAGACAGGGAGGAGCCAGATCTTGCAAATCATGGAGAAGGGTTTGGATTTTGTTTTAAGTGTCAAGATCTGATTTTAGCCATTTGAAAAACAGGATTACTGTGGCTGCATGGTGAGGACTAGACTAGGGGGTACCAAGTGAGGAAGCAAGGAAACCAAGTGCAGGAATCCACATGGCATGCGCTAGAGTAACTAGGGTGTGGCAGTAGACATGGTGAGCACTGGATGGATTTAGACTTAATTATGAAGTCAGCCAACAGATGTGAGGAATAGGGAGCTCAAGGACAGCTCAGAGGCTTCTGGTAACAGCAATCATTCTCATTTACTGAGCACTTGCTAATGCCAAGAACTGTGCTAAGCTCATTTACAAACCTTGACTCCACGGTTCCCCAAAGCAGGTTTGCCGTCCACCGCATTAGACCTGCCTGAGGGCTTGCTGGAGATACAGGGATTTGTATTTGTATCATCATTCCTGAGATTCTCATCCAATTGCCAGACTTGGGGACACCAGCACTCATAGAATCATTCAACAAGTCCACAGGGAGGACTTTGACAGAGAAGGAACTGAGGCTCTGGGAGTATGTGACTCACAGAAGCTCACAGCTCCCCTTGACTTCACACCTGAACACTTCAACACGGCAGTCGAAATACTGGCAATAAATACGGCAACTCGCATGGTTTTAATAGCTGCCCAGCACTCTATTTTATAGATTGCCTGGCACCAAACCCAATGTTTCCTTTTTATCTTTATTGTCACCTCTGTGGGGTGTGACGTGGACTCGGATTTGAAACGATGGGCTTGAAATCCTTTCTAGATTTGAAACCATGGGCTTGAAATCCTTTCTAGATGTAGCCAGAGTAAAGCACGCCCTCAGTAGCAGTTAATTTTCTTTAATGATAATTGATAACACAAATAATTGCAGCTCCCACCTACTGAGCGCTTACTATAGGTCAGGTCCTGCGCTAAGCCGTTGAGTGCATCCTCTCCTTTACCCCTCCCAAGGGAGTGTGGGCTGGAGATAGCTATTCACATCGCCCTGCCCTCGTTCCCTCCCCTCCTCCCCAGATATCTGTCACACCAGTGGTGATTAAGCATCTCAGGCCTTTGCTAATATTTTGATAATGAGGAGTGACTTTTGACCCACTTCCTGGGCCAAAGCCAGTCTCAGGGCCTTTCTGGGGGTTTGGTGACTCTGGTGGCAAAATCTGACCCATGGCCTCTCTCCTATACTCAAGAATTGCACTGGAGCAGTGGGTGCAGGTCAAGGGAAAAGGGGAGGGGGTCTGTATTAAATGATATTATAAAAGGGATTCAAATAAAATATACCAAAACTTGTGGTTGACTTTGGGTGGTGGGTCTAAATATGGTTTTTAAAAAATTCTTTTTACATTTTCCCTCTTCCAAATTGTTTAGATGTGTATTACTTGTTTAATAATAAAATGACTCATTTCTTTTTCAGGGGGAAAAGGAAAAGAAAGTGGGCCAAAGAGGCCTTGAAAATAGCACTTCTCAAATTTGTCACATCCCATGATAACCTATAACAAAGGAGATCATAGGCTCAAGAAGACTCCAATACGAAGCCAAAAGCATCCAAGCTTCTGCCTGACATCTTGCCTTCCCAGAACACCAGCTGCCTTCTGGGTAGGGCCTGAGAGCCAGGGGCATAGTGGCTGCAGTGATCTCTTCTCTGGTAGTCTATTTACCACTGCCGAGTATTGATATGATACAGGGCCAGTTGGCACTCACTGCCCGAGACAACCTATGATTCATTCTTCCCTCTCCCAGGGAATGTTAACTAGCTATCTGCTCTTGGCTCTCTCAAAACCCACCCAGCCAGACAGCCCTTGGGGACTAAAAGAAGCCAAACTCCACCCGCTGCATGCAAGTTAAACAGAGGGACTGACCCTGATTTTAAAAGAAACTTAGTGTGTCTGAACCAGGAATTAGGTGGAGGGGACAGCAATACAGCCACCCACTACTACTTCCTGGATCCATTGCTATATTGGAAGACGCTTGCGGGCCCAGATCTTTTTTTGTCTGGCACCTCCGCCCTCCAGCCCTGATTATAGGGTTTCGTAGAGACTTCCTAAATATTCATTCACTGGATGAACCAAGAGCATCCTATCATTTAGGCAAATAGCTTATTTGAGGTGTGGTGCATTCATCTTGGGAAATCACCGAGACTGGAAAGTTCCAGCACCAGGCAGAAGACTAGCAGGAAGGAGGCCTTAGGCAGGGGGGGCTGGAAAGGATGCAGGCACATCGTAGGGAGTCCCTGCTTCCTTCCACCTGCCCTGCACCCACACTGCCTCCTCTGAATGCCAAACGACTTCCTAGCTTGATGCCCTCTCCTGTCCCTGAGAAGCATGATAAAAACTGAAGGACAGCCTGAATCCCTTTTCCAATCCTATACAGCTTGGCTGGAATATATAATAAGCACCTCCTGGTACTGTCCCTGAGGCGGGGCCAGGAGAACTGAGTGTGAGCCCCAGATCTGCCACTTAAGAGCTGGATGACCTTGGGTAAGTCATGTATCCAATGGGCAAAAGACTCTATCATCATGGTTTAAGGCATACCTAATTTTAACACAAATTCCCACAATACCCTAAGATGGAGAGACTATTCTTATCCCCATTTTACAGAGGAAGCCCAGATTCAGAGAAGTTTAGTAAGTTAGTAAGTGGTGGAGCTGGGATCTGAACCAGGTCTGAGGACTTTACAACCTGAATCCTTTCACCAGGCCAAGCTGCCTCCCACCCATGCCTACCTGCAAGGCATTGCTGTGAGGCTGGACATGGGCTCATGTATGTGAAAGCGTGTTGTGAACTCCAGCACATAGGATGACTGGTTGTTGGCTGTGGAGACGGTCACAGGACCAGGAGAGGGGAAGGGACTGGAAAAGTTCGTGACCACCTACCACACCTGCATCTGGCCCTATTAACATCCTCGACTCCTGGGTGTTCAGCCCTTGGGAGCCCATCCCTCCCAAGGTGGGTAGGAAAGAATTTTCCCTGCTCTGGAACCAACAGTGGTTTCACAGCAAGGGCTATGCCCCATGGGCTCTCTTTGCTGCACAGAAGCATTTTAGTTTGAGGTAGTCCCACTTGTCTATTTCTGCTTCAGTTGCCTGTACTCTCTCCCATGTGCTGGGCCCCGCCAACAGCCTTGAAGGGTTGGAAATTCACCACAGGTCTGCCAGTGAAGCAATAGGCTGACCATTCATTGTTCCTCCTTCAATCACTCCTTTGGAATTGATGGATTCATATGCGGGTAGTGGTGTCTCTTGGGTGACCTAATCATGACACTATGCAGTGAAGCAAAGAGTGGAGAGAAAATGCTTTCACCAAGCCAGCGCATATTTGTGACCTATTGTGTGTTCAGCCCTATGCTAAACCCTCAGTATATAGATATCATGCCCTTCCTATTCCTTCAGGTTTGTGAGGAGCCAAGGCAAGCACTGGCGAAATTTTCAGCAACAAAACACTAATCAGAAGCTAAGTTTTACTTTGAAGTCCAAATACTGTATTATGATCTTGGATTCATACAGACCGGAGTTCAAAACTGTGTTCTGACACTCTCATCTGTGGCAATTTGGAGCAGCTCCTTGCACCCCTCTGAGCCTGTGAACTGGAGCTAAGAGAAATCTACTCAGTAACCACGGCTGATACTGCTGCTGGGTTGTGCAAAACAGGATGGGATTCAGGACCGCTTCCAGGAGACACTACAGGTGCCTGGCTAAGAGCAGGCTATGGTGACAGACCAAGGACTGACTGCTAACTGTTCTGTGCTAGCTGTGCACCTCTGTGCAAGTCACCAACTTCTCAGAGGGCTCTGTTTCTTATAAGAAGAGAATGCGGTGCTAGGACGCGTCCTGGAGCAGGTGGGGCTTGTGTATGATCACAGGAAAGACCATGTCAGGGAAAAGGAATAGCAAACCTCCCCGGATAAGGCCACCAAGGGGCACACCTGTGACCTCCAGTTGGACTAAAGAAAGAGTCGGGGGTTGGGGGGAAATGCCACCAGCCTTGAAACAACCTCCTAGGGGCCTCACGTGAAAGCCTGAGGAGGAGTGCCCCCTTCCTCCAGAAACAAGATGGACGCCCAGAAGAACCACCTTTTGGGTCCCTGAATGTGAACTTCCGGTCCCAGGGTGCCCCGCGTGGTTGTACTGATCGTGGGAAGCTCTGATTGGGTCCACTTGCCACCGTCCAACACTGAGCTCTCCTATTGGGCAGAGCCTCGCACCCACACGCCTCTCCCTGTGCCTTGACCCAATCAGCTGAGCCAGGGCTGCGAGTCACCCAAGGGACCGGTTTGCCTCCAGACACGGACCGTAAGAAGCCATTTTCCAGAACTTTCTGGACTCCCAGAGTCACAGCTCACTTCCCTAACTTAATGTGCCACTTCCTCAGGGCCGTTGGCCTTGCAGATGGACTCGAGTCCATACTTCATGCCCACAGTTCTGAGGTACTGGCCAGAGTGGTGTTGTCTGAGGCCCTGGAACAGAGTTTATGTGCCTAGCAGCGCAACCGACCCCAGGGCCAGGTTGGGGAAATTACTTCCGATGCTCAAGAAGTGGAAGCCTAGACAGGATGTTATGGTTGGTTACCAGCACCAAGAAGACCATTAAGATGATCCAGACGCGACCCGTGTCTACAAAGAGCATCTACTGCCTTGGAGAAAGAAAAAGACTTTTTCAGAAATAGAACACAAAGTAGAAAGGACCTGTGCTTCAAAAGAGATGAAGACTGGGTGCTTTGATCCTCTGGGACAGCTTCATGGAGTAGCATTGGAACTCTGGAGCAGGAAGGATGGAGCAGATGCTTCCTTAGGATGATGCCATATGGCCATCACTGAGTGTTGGGGATGAACCCCCGGTACTCCAAGATCTCTCTCTCTCTCTCTCAACAGGAGGCAGGGGAGTATAGCAGTTAGGAGCACAAGCCTTGGAGTCGGTCCTCTTGGTTTCAAATTCCTGTTCTTCGGTTTCCTAGCTCTGTGATCTTACCCCACCAACCTCCCAGGTTTGAGACGTTTATTTGAGATAATGAAAGCAGCTCAGTGCCTGGCCTATAGGAAGAATGGTTATTATTCTCCAATGAATAATCACATGCTCTCAAATCAGCATAGCACAAACTGTAGAAATCACAACGACAGAACTGGAACTGTGGACTGTTCCCTTTCCCAGCCACCATCCCATCTCCCAAGGCCTGCGATTCTCCTTGAATGCTGAGTAGAGAATATGAAGTGGGCAGACTGCAAGCAGGCATTTACTCAACTTCACACCTCCTTGCTTGCGGCCCCAGGTGAAGCAGCGAAGGCTCAGGGAACTCCCTGAGGCCAGCCTCCCTCTTGGCTCTGACATGTGCGGGTCTAGAGATGCGACTGATGATTGCACCCTGGACTTCCTGCAGGCGGTGATCTGGGGCTAATCTTTCACCAGATAAGATGGACCCCCGTCAATGGACAAGGAAGAGAGAAGCTGACACCTGCCCTTTGTGGCCTTTCATTAGGAGGCAGTCAGCAGCCTAGGGACATGCAAAGGTTTCCAGCCCTTTAACTCAATGTTTCTTGACGCCTTTCTCTCCCAACTTGCCCCCAGGCATCTTATGGGCAAAGGAAGCTTCTAATGTGACTAGCTCTTCCACAACTTGGGATAAAGTTTCATCACTGCTTGGCACTCCCCTTGTTTGTCACCGTATTCTCATTTATAAGAGATATATGTTAAGAGCCCAAGCAAGGAAAGGGTTGTTGGGCTTTGCTCTGCATTTTGTAATTACCTTTATTTTAATGTTAACCCCAAAGTGATGATCCACAGCTGGATCTGCCTCCACCATTGTCCTGTGGTCTCCTCAAGGACTGTATTTGTGTCTGATTCATTTCTGTGTTCCCAGGGTTGAGCACAAGGCCTTGTACAGAGTAGAGGTCCTTGACTACTTGAGAAGTGGATGGATAGATGACACAGTTCATTCATTTGAGCCTAGACACGTGGGAGCTCACTTCCCAAGAGGAAACCGTCCCAATACTCTTTTCTTCCTCTGAGTGGATCTAGGTTGTTGCCTGAAACTCCCTCATTGATAATTCATCTTTTTGGATTCATCATTGCTAGCCCTGTCCCTCTGGAGTTTGAAATTAAAAAAAAAATCACTTGGTCAGGGGTTCTTAACCTGGGGTCTCAAGGGTCTCAGGAGGTTCAGATTCCTGTAGAACTGTACACAGTTTTCAAAAGTGTGTGGGTTCGGTTTTCTGGTGGCAAGGGTTTCACCAGCGTGGCCACTCGCTTTCTTCAAATTTCAAGAGGGGCTGTGATGACAAGAGGTGGAGAAATACTGTCAGGATGAGGGCCACACATGGAGACTTTCTGAACTTCCCAGATCATCAGTACTCCTGTAATATGTACGTCAACAGTCGTGTCATCTACACAGTGGGGATGGCAGAGTGCACCTCATAAGGCTGTGGTCAGGACTCAGTGCATTTTTGACATCACATAAGTTGGATTGGGGCTCCTCCATACACCCCTCCACACACACTTAAGCTTTTTCAAGGGCTCTCCACTGCTCTTAAAGACTTCCTGCTGCCACCGCGGCCTTCCAGGCTCCTTTCATTGCTCCCTCCACAGACCTTGCTTCTTCCCATCATAGGATCTTTGCACTTCTTGTTCCCTCTTCCTGGAATACTTTCTCAGAGGTGCCCCCTAACTCCCTCTTTGCCTGGATAATTCTTGCTTATCCTTCAGATCTCTGCTCAATTATCTGTTCTTCAAGGATGGCCCCCCCAATGAGGTCAGGACCTTCCCTCACTTGCTCTTAGAACACTCTGGACTGCAACCCACAGCTGTGGCAATTTTATGATTTTAGACTGATTGCTGGGACTCCTTAACTGATGTCTGGCACCTCCACTGGATCGTGGGCTCCAGGAAGGCAGGAATCACATCTGTTTTCCTCTTCATTCTATTCCAGTACATGTGTGCACATAATAGGTGCTAAATAAATGTGTGTTAGGAACAACAAAACTGTCTTGTTTTTGCATACTGGGGCGACCCTGGCTGAAATAGTTTCTCTAATAACTTCTTTTTTTTTTTTAAATTTAGGTCTTGGGCCTCCCTGGTGGCGCAAGTGGTTGAGAGTCCGCCTGCCGATGCAGGGGATACGGGTTCGTGCCCTGGTCTGGGAGGATCCCATATGCCGCGGAGCGGCTGGGCCCGTGAGCCATGGCCGCTGAGCCTGCGCGTCCGGAGCCTGTGCTCCACAACGGGGGAGGCCACAACAGTGAGAGGCCCGCATACCGCAAATAAATAAATAAATAAATAAATAAATTTAGGTCTAGCATTACCAAGTGCTGATGAGGATACAGAGCAATGAATTCTTTTTCTGTTTTTTAATTATTTATTTATTTTTGCTGTGTTGGGCCCTCATTTCTGTGCGAGGGCTTTCTCTAGTTGCGGTGAGCAGGGGCCACTCCTCATCACGGTGCGCGGGCCTCTCACTGTTGCAGCCTCTCTTGTTGCGGAGCACAAGCTCCAGACGCGCAGGCTCAGTAGTTGTGGCTCACGGGCCTAGTTGCTCCGCGGCATGTGGGATCTTCCCAGACCAGGGCTCGAACCCATGTGCCCTACATTGGCAGGCGGATTCTCAAGCAGTGCGGCACCAGGGAAGCCCTCTAATAACTTTTTATTTTTTCTGTAGAGTTCACAAGGAGGGCTTGCTCACATGAATGGTGGGAGATGGTCATTGTGGATGTGGACTCTGGAACCCCACTGCCTGAATGCAAATTTTGGCTCTATTACTTGCTCACTGTATGACCTTGAGCAGGTTATTTAATCTCTCTGTGCTTTCATTTTCCTCATCTATAAAATGAGGGTGAATATAGTACCTACTTCAAAGGGTGGTTGTGAGGATTTGTTGGAGTCACACAATAAAGCAGAGAACAGTAGCCGGCAAGTGGCTGTTGTTACTCTTATAGATCCAACTTCCTCCTCAGTTTGGCGTTTAATTCTTGAATGTGTCTAAAACCTAGGGACCTTCACTTTCTTAGACTTCTTCATTCTCTTTGCATTTACTTGGCCAGCACAAGTAGCAAGGTGCTAACGAAGCCACTGCTAAGATGCAGATTCTGGGTGATTCACTTGGTTTATTAGCTGAATGAACCTCTCTCTCCCCTGAACTCCAGCCTCTTTGTGCATGTAGTTCAGATTGTAGTTTCACCAAAATAGCAAATGACCACACATCTTGGATTTTGGAGTTTGTCTATCAGGAGATGACACCCCAAATATTATGTCAGTAAATGCAAAACAGGGTCTTGAAGGGAGAATTCATTAATGTCCCTGACTCTTCAGCAGGAGCAAGGGTCCAAACCTCCTCTGAACCCAGAAAGGGAACTAACATTTGTTGAGCATCTACAAGATTCCTGACACAAACATCAATTTTTTTTTTTTTTTTTTTTTTTTTGCGGTACGCGGGCCTCTCACTGCTGCGGCCTCTCCCGTCGCGGAGCACAGGCTCCGGACGCGCAGGCTCAGTGGCCATGGCTCACGGGCCCAGCCGCTCTGCGGCATGTGGGATCTTCCCGGACCAGGGCATGAACCCGCGTCCCCTGCATCAGCAGGTGGACTCCCAACCACTGTGCCACGAGGGAAGCCCCAAACATCATTTTTAAATTCAGTCCTCACGTCAACCATACATTTTGGAAATGAGGAAAGTAAGGCTCAGAGAGGTTAAGCTATGTACCCCAAGATCACATAGTAGGGAGACTAGGATTTGAAAATAATGGGTCTGATTCCACTCAAAACCCATGTTCTTTCCACTCAAAAAGTGCTGCGGGCTTCCCTGGTGGCGCAGTGGTTGAGAGCGCGCCTGATGATACAGGGGACACAGGTTCGTGCCCCGGTCTGGGAAGATCCCACACACCGCGGAGCGGCTAGGCCCGTGAGCCATGGCCGCTGAGCCTGCACGTCCGGAGCCTGTGCTCTGCGACGGGAGAGGCCGCAACAGTGAGAGGCCTGCGTACCTTAAAAAAAACATAAAAGTGCTGGGCAGTTTTGTTAGAAAAAGCTCTGAAAGTTTCTTTGTGGTGGTGGAAAAGTTCTGTATCCTGATTGTGATGATGGTTATAAACTCTAAACGTGATAAAATTTCATAGAACTAGGGGCATGCCTGTGTGCGTACACACACGTACACATACACACAGTGCGTGTCATGTAAAAACCTGTCAAATCCAAAGAGGCTTACTTTTGAGTTGATAGTATTGCACCAATATCAGTT
Organism: Mesoplodon densirostris; assembly: GCF_025265405.1. Taxonomy (NCBI): domain Eukaryota; kingdom Metazoa; phylum Chordata; class Mammalia; order Artiodactyla; family Ziphiidae; genus Mesoplodon; species Mesoplodon densirostris. Next base: position 19,854,720 of record NC_082662.1, on the reverse strand, counting down.
TCCAGGTTGTTTTTTTTTGTTGTTGTTGTTGTTGTTGTTGTTTTTGCGGTACGTTGGCCGCTCACTGTTGTGGCCTCTCCTGTTGCAGAGCACAGGCTCCGGACGCGCAGGCTCAGCGGCCATGGCTCACGGGCCCAACCGCTCCGCAACATGTGGGATCTTCCCAGACCAGGGCACGAACCCACGTCCCCTGCATCAGCAGGCGGACTCTCAACGACTGCGCCACCAGGGAAGCCCCAGTTTCCAGGTTTTGACAATGTACTATGGTTGTGTGAAATACTATCATTGGGAAAGCTGGGTGAGGAACATGTGGGAACTCTCTAAATTATTTTTGCAACTTCTTGTGAGTCTTAAACTATTTAAAAATAGAAAGTATTATGTATATATATAAACTCTGATGTTAAGAGAGTTACTGAAGGGGAATTGAGGGTGGCCAACAGGTAACGGACTATCAGTCTTACTTCAGGTCTCTTGGGCTGCAGGTCAGGAGACTTGCAGAGGCTGAGAAAGAGGCAGTCCTGCCCCAGTGGCTACACAGACCCACAGTGCTGTCCATAGACAACCGCGGAGTGAATGTGATTGACAGTCATGCTCATCAGTGAGACAGACTGATTGGTCTGATACAGCAGTGTGCTCAAGCCACCTGGTACCAGCTCTCAAGGGCCAGTGTGTGCACTTCTTCCTAACTCTACATTTAGTGATATCAGATTGGTAGCTTGAAACCAGCTATGGAGGGAGTCTTCACAGCATAGAAATCAGACTTTTTCTCCTGGACAGCTGGTTGTGAAACATTCACCAACACACCACTACCCCAATCTATATCATATGCCCACACTAGAAAGATCTTCTTGGTGCTTCCAAAGGGCAGTGGGGTACCTATTACAGGGGCTGGTTCTAACACCAGCTCTGCTTCCAGCTGCCTTTAACAAGCCAGAGAGCTGAGCCCCAGGGATTTGCCAGTCACACAGAGATAAGGCCTTGTGACCATTTCAGTCACCCTGGATGTCTACCTATAGGGGAAGGGTTGAAGAAAGTCCTGCCCAGCAGTACAATGAAAAAGTATGACATTATTAGCAAGAATGAAGTCAACGTAAGTTGACCTAGAGAGAGATCAGAAAGAATGTTAAATGTAAGAAGCAAATTGTGGAATGCTGGGCTCTGAGCTGCCATGTCCACTCACGCTCCTTGGAAGTTGCCCAATCATTCCCGTGATTCTCTGCTTAAATTTTCATTTTCCCTCATGTTTCTCTGAACATCTTCTCTGCTGATGGTTGGAAGTAATTAAGCCAGCCCCGGATAACTGTATCTAGGCCTTCAAGGAACAAAAACATAAATCTCAGACATAGAGACTATACTGTATATATAAAGTAAGGGGTTTTTTTAAGGCAAAAGGAACACATCCATGTAAATACATATGCATGAATGTATATGTTAACAGGGGCTTAGAGAATGTTTATATTCCTTGTGTCGGAGGGGGAAACGGAAGCTTATTAACTTTTTCTTCACACACTTTGGCATCGTTTGATGTGTTACAACTGGCATATATTATATTATTATTATTATTTGTAATTAACAAAACAAAACAGAAGGTATAGGAGCTCCTGGTACTATTTGTGCTACTTGTCTGTAAGTTTGAAATTACATCACAATCTAAAACTTGACTATTTAAAAACAAAACAAGAACAAAAAAATTTTTTTTTCAAGAAATGAAATACTAGGACTTCCCAGGTGGCACAGTGGTTAAGAATCCACCTGCCAATGCAGGGGACACGGGTTCAAGCCCTGGTCCGGATGATCCCACATGCCGCAGATCAACTAGGCCCGTGCACTACAACTACTGAGCCTGCGCTCTAGAGCCTGTGAGCCATAACTACTGAGCCCATGCGCCACAACTACGGAAGCCTGTGCGCCTAGGGCCCGTGCTCCACAACAAGAGAAGTCACCGCGTTGAGAAGCCAACTCGCCGCAACTAGAGAAAGCCCGCACACCACACGGCAACAAAGACCCAATGCAGCCAAAAGAATAAATAAAATCAAACTCACATTTAAAAGAGAAATGAAATACTAAACCAGTGGAAACCCCCTCCTAAGCTGTCCACTAAACTGAAATGTCCCCCATAAAAAATATTCAGGTGAAAGAGAGGAGGGTGAAGGACAGCAGAGGTGTGGGGTGTGACGTTCCTTTCAGCCTGAGGGAATCGAAAGCCCTTCTTCATCTGATAACAATACATGAAGAACTGGGGAATTTTCAAACTGGGGCCCACGTGCCTAGGCAGGGGCTCTGGAGAGTCTGCGGACCCCCTGACGTTTCAGGAAGACATTATACGTGCATTTTTTTTAATTTATTTTTTTTTTGGCTGCGTCGGGTCTTTGTTGCTGCGCTTGGACTTCCTCTAGTTGCGGCGAGCGGGGGCTACTCTTCGTTGCGGTGCACGGGCTTCTCATTGTGGTGGCTTCTCTTGTTGGGGAGCACAGGCTCTAGGCACACGGCTTCAGTAGCTGTGACTTGCGGGCTTCAGTAGTTGTGGCACACGGGCTCTAGAGCGCAGGCTAAGTAGTTGTGGCGCACGGGCTCAGTTGCTCCGCGGCATGTGGGATCTTCCCGCACCAGGGCTCGAACCCGCGTCCCCTGCATTGGCAGGCGGATTCTTAACCACTGTGCCACCAGGGAAGTCCCTACGTGCATTTTTGTGTGTCCATAGCTCTTAGATTCTCAAGAGCCTCTGTGACCTAAAAGAAGTTAAAATCCACAACTTTGTTTTATCTTTAAATTGTTTGTTTGGAGAAATGATTTCAATAAGCCTGCCTACATGCTGAAAACCTTTTTATTAATGATATTCATTATAACACAATCACAAGAAAAATGAGAAAAACCTAGAAAGTCATACTAGCCGATATTAACTTTTCTTACTCTCTTCTTTTGTTCCTTTCTACTCTCTAAATATTCTACAGTGAACACGTATTATTTTGACAATAATAAAATGTTATTATGAATACATTTTTATTATAACTATAAATATGTATATAGACAGGTGCAGAGACAAAAGAATGGAAGGAGCCACACCCAAAATACTAACAGTGTTTATGCATGAGTGATGGGATTGTGGGTTTTTATGTTTTCTTCTTTGGGCTTCTCAGGAGTTTCCAAGTTTTCTTTATTACTTTTGGAACAGGTAGAAGTTATTTTGAAGCAATAAGAAATTACTTCACTCCCGTTGATCAGTTTTAAGATTTTTTTATTCAACCCCCACAACTGGCACCCCCCTTACAGCCCCTCTCGCCCCAAGTGGCACCACACTCATCTCCTTGTTTGGGGAAAGGGGCCACCAAGACAGGGAGGCTTGCCCAGGCATGCTGGGGCTTTCTTTGGGGTCCCAGCCCCTGAGTCACTTGGGAAAATCTTAAACACACTCCAGACACTTTTCTCCCTCTTCCACTGCTGCTCTCTCGGAGGAAAGAAAGATTTGAAAAGTGATCCAAGAGTTAGGCCAGGAGTGGCTCAGGCAGGCTGCAGGGAGGAGGCCTTCCCGGATTCAAGGATGTTTCTAGAACAAGAGAAGCAGGGCGAAAATTGGGAGGTTGGGGGTCCGGCTGCCTGAGCCCCAGTTCCAGCTCCGCTATTTACCCCAGGCTGGTTCCTTAATCTCTCAAAACCTCAGTTTCCTCATCTGCAAAATGATGTTAGTGAAGGTACCAAGAAGGAGGTTAGGCGATAGGAGGACATATTAACAAAACATCACAAAACTGTGAAAGAGTATACATGGCTCCTTCCCACATGAAAAACTTATCAAAACCCACATGATCTCACAGCAGGCTGAGCAAGCAAACTGTAACCTCTTCACACCACAGTCTCACGGTTGTACACTTTGGATGGTAAACGAAAACGCTTGAGACAGCTTTGTCAGGACTGATCTGGTACCCCGCGAGTTTGGAATTATGTAAGGTCTTTGGTGAAAAGATTGTCACCTAAAACAAATTCATCCTGAATCTCACGGGATTGTCAAATTCCAATGAGGTACTTTATGTCCAGCGCCTAGGTGAGTGCCTGGCATGAAAGGAGGCTCCATGTACAAATATTTATTTCTAAAAGTGGCTTGACCTCCTGACCCTGGGGCCTGGAAGCCACCCTCAGACCCCATCTGCCACCACTGGCCCCAGCTTCCATAAAGGGGAAGCAGCTGCTGTTACTGTCCCAGCTGCTGCCCCATCTGATTCTTACCCCAGAAATAGAATGCAAACAGGGGACAGGGCTTGTGGTAGAAATCCTGGAACTCCTCCTGGGCTAGGAGGCAGTGTCCCATTAACGAGTCAAAACGGGGAGCGGGGTTACCAGCTGTGTGCCCCTAAGATGCTATTTATTCCTCCACGGAGCCTCCTCCTCCTCGCTTGTGGGTCCCCGACTTGTCTCTCGCTTACATGCCACCTCCTCCAGGAAGCCATCCCTGCCCACCCCCTCCCCAGTCTGGGTCAGGACCTCCTCTGGCTCCCTTGCACTGCTCACCCCATCATAGCACTTGGCACAACCAGGTGCCATCGGCTGTTTGCTTGCTCAGCCCTCACACACCCCTCACATCCCGGCCAAGGAGACGGCCCGCTGGGAGGAGAGCGGGGGAGTGTTTCATTCATCTGTGTCGGGGCATCTAGCACAGTGTTCAGTAATCTGGTACGTTAGTAAATGCCTGACTCTTAGCACAGCGATTTATAGAGGAGAGGTTACGAGTCTGGGCTGTGGATCTAGAGAAACCTAGACCAATCCCAGCTCCAGTCCCTGGCTTGGCGCGTGGACAAGTTATTCCCTCCTTGGGACTTGTATCCTCACAGATAGAAAGGGAATTAATAGCAGCTCCCACAGTGCAGGTTACTGTGAGGGTTAAATGCACCAGGCGCTGGAAAGGATTAGCTCAGAGCCCACCGCAGACAGCAAGTACTCCATAAATGCCCTCGTGCTCCTGTTTCCTCGGCCCCCATAGAGCGGCAGCTGGAACCCTCCACCCCCTCGGGAGCGTGGGGACAGTGAAGGGTGCGGCCCAGAGTGGGGGCCCGGGGAGCCAGGCTTCCTGACTTGGATTCATGTCTCCTTCTGAGACAAGGGGTGAGGCTCACCCCACCTGGGTCTCTGAGGCTGGGGCTCCCTCTCTCTTTCCCAAAAGTAGCCTATTGCATCCTGTGAAACTCCAGTGGGTGACTCAAAGACAAGGCAGGCCACCTCAACGGCTGCTCCCAGGGCCGGGCTCCCAGGCAAGGCCAAGGCGTGGGCCGTCCACACCTACCCACACCCCACAGGGACCTCAAAGCCACAGAGAACCCACCCCCCTTCTGCCCCTCAGAACAGCCAGCAAAGCCCACCTCCTCCACCCTTTCTCCTCTTTCCTTTTATCCCCACTTGTCTGGCCTGTTGTTTTCTCACCCGAGGTGAAACGTGAGAGCTGTCATTAGAAATTACCATCATAGTCTAGCAGCTGACACGGGAAGGCGGTGAGAGAAGGGGGCTGCTGTTTGGGGGCACCAAACACACATTTGGCTTTTCACCAATCCCTTCCCCCCTGGACAGCAGGCCAGATGTGTTCACACCCAAATCACAATGATTCTTTCTGGAAATAGTCTGGGAGAGTCTGCCTACAGCAGCAGTTCTCAAAAGGTGGTCTCTGGACTCCTTGGGGTCCCAGAGACCCTTCGAGGGGGTCTACAAGGTAAAACTATTTTCATAATAGTTTTGAGTTGTTATTTGTCTTTTTCACTCTCATTCTCTGACAAAACTCATTCTCTGGAATTTTCCAGAAGCTACATGACATGCGATGTTACAACAGAGTGAATGCAGTTGTGGATACAAGAATCCAGCCATCTTCTGTTAAACCAGACATGGAAGAGATCTGCAAAAATCTAAAACAATGCCACTATTCTCGCTAAATTTTTTTTAATATGGAAAAATTTTGCTTTTTTATGAAAATATGTTTTTATGTTAGCATGTAATGATATTATTATCCTTACTTTAATTTAGGGTTTCACAGCCTTGGCAACATTGACCTTTTGGGCCAGGTAATCCTGTGCACTGTAGGATGTTGGCAGCATCCCTGGCCTCTGCCCACTAGATGCCGGCAGCAACCCCCAGCCCCAGTTGGAGACAAAAATGTCTCCCGACCTTGCCAAGTGTCCCTCTGGGAGGCAAAATTGCCCCTGATTGGCAACCACTGCTTTGAATGGATTAATAAATAAATATTGGGCTTCCCTGGTGGCGCAGTGGTTGGGAGTCTGCCTGCTGATGTAGGGGACATGGGTTTGTGCCCCGGTCCGGGAAGTTCCCACATGCTGCAGAGCGGCTGGGCCCGTGAGCCATGGCCGCTGAGCCTGTGCGTCCAGAGCCTGTGCTCCGCAACAGGAGAGGCCACAGCAGTGAGAGGCCCACGTACCGCAAAAAAAATAATAATAATAAAATAAAATAAATAATAAATATATAAATATTACTAAAACATCTCAGGTTCAATTTCTATTTTGAAATTAGCAATGGATATAACCCGTAAAACCCCTCAATAATTTTTAAGAGCGTAAATTGGTCCTGAGACTAAGTCTGAGAACAGCTCTCCTAACCACAGACACACACACACACACACACACACACACACACACACTCACACACCACCACGGGCTTGCAGATAAGGACAAAGGAGTTGCCAGCCCCGATGGTTCTGATGGAACTGCTCTGGGAGGGGCGGGCTGTGATCAGTCCTTCTCACTGGGCTGCTGCAGGAGATGTGAGTCAGCCTCCCTACGTGAGGGCTAGTTTTTTTCCTTTTAAATAACACTAATTTTGCTATTTCAAAAAACAGAAATCAGCACAAACTCAGGGTGGAAAACAAGCAAAAACACAAGGGGATGAAAAGGAATCCTCAATGATTCCAACACCCAAGGAATACATATATGTCACATTTTGGTGTTTGTCCTAATATTTGGGGCACTGAGTCTTTACAAAGTCATGACCCCAACATTATAGCAGTGGCACCATGAGATGTCTTTCACCCCCAGCTCAGCCCAGGAAGCCCCTTCTGAGATTTTCCAAAGCAACATAAGTTGCTCTCTGATGGACCAGGCAGTGGGTAACTGACCACATGGTGAGACTTCCAGAATACCCACAAAGCCATGTGCTGCCATGGTCACATCTACCCCCAGAGCCTCCTGGACCACTGGTTAGTGCCTGAAAGCTCACCATTCGAGCAGCATTCCTTGAACTTAGGGCTTTGCTCCCTAATGGACCTTCTCGAGATATTTACAATCTTCCAGCTTAAAACCCTCTAGGTTCCCCATCTTCTACAAGTTGAAGTCCCAACACATTTGCCTGAGTTAATAATAATAGCTCCCAATTACCATGTGCTTACTAAGAACCAGGCACTGTGTTAGGCGCTTTACATATCATAACTCATTCCATCTCATGACCTACACTAAGGTGGGCATTATTTCCTCATTTTACGGATGAAGAAAACAAGGCTTGGAGAGGCTAACTAACTTGCCCAAAGCCACAGAGACAGTAGGGGCAGTTTGGACCCACTTCTGATGACACCAAAGACTGAGTTCCTAGGTGCCACATTGTACTTGCCCATGTGTCCCAACAGATGCCTACCTGTTCCTTCAGCCTCTTCTCCCAGGAATGTCAACAGCACAGGCTGTGGACACAAATAGATTCCAACCTTGACTTCATCTTAAAATAGCTCTGTGACTTAGGGGAAGTCACTCAACCTCTCTGAGCCTCATCTGCAAAATAGGAGGGATACTAAGACTGACCTCATAGACTTGTTGTGAGGACTCAGTGATGTAAAGCGTGTTAAATCCTTAGCACTGAGCCTGGCCACTGGTAAATGTTCAGTAAAAGAAAAAAATACCCTTGGCCTGATCACACCAAACCTTGTGGGTTCCCAAACACCCTGAGGTCCTGAAGCTACGCTGCCTTCACGTGCACGGTTCCCTCCATTTGGAACGTCCTCTGCTCCTTCCCTTTCAGCTCCTATTCATCCTTCAAGACCCTATTCAGGCTCCATCTCTTCATCAAAGTCTTTCTTACCTTCCTTTCCTCACCCTCCACACAGCTAAGCACTCCTTCCTCTGACACCTACAACTGGGATCTCAGAACTCCAGGCCTCATGATCAATCTCTGTATGTTCAGGTCCCACCTCCCACCAGCTGAATCAGCACTTCCAGGGTGGGGCCTAGAACCTGTATCACGATAAAGGCGTCCCTATTGATGAGGACATACAGCCATGTACACCATCTCTGCCTGTAGCACAGTATCCTCTCATTATTTGTTTCCAGGATGCTTGGCATGGTCTCCCTGAGAGGGCAGAGAGGGCCTTGAGGACCAGAAGGGGCCTCCTTGGTTTTCAGTCTCCAACCTGCTCCTAACATTTGCTGAGCACTTACTCTGTGGCAAGTACTGTTCTAAGTGCTTTACTTCTATTATCTCATTTAACCCTCAAATTACCCTAGGAAACGGGTATTGTTATCAGGGTAGGCTCTTGGATTGACCTCCATTCCACCATTCTGGGGTGGCCATGAGAACATGCCTAGAACTTCTTACTACAGGGAGTATAATTGCCTAAGGGCCCCAACAGTAGTGCTTTGAAACCCATCCCCATGGGATGGATCCATTAATGACTGACTGTAATGGGGATACTAAGACAGACTCCTTCCTTGGAGACATGAACTACTTTGTAGACCAACGTTGGTTCAGGTGTCCTCCGATGGCTTTGCTGAAACTTCCTTAGATGCTTCCACCCAACTTTCTCTCCATCTCCCCTTCACTTGAGTCAACTTGCTTTGCAAACTGACAGCTCTCCCGGCCTCACCTGGCTCTTTACCTATTTTCTCTACTCATGCATTTCCCCTAATAAAACCCTTGCATGTTTAATTCTGTCTTGGCCTCTGCTTCTCAGAGGACCTAGACTACCTCACCTTTTGTGAAAAGTTTGGAAAGCTAAAAACTATATTTCCCAGACTCCCTCGCACCTAGAATTCTGGCTATGACTTAGATTCTGCCAATTAGTTGCTCTAGTGAGATATTTGCAGGTGGAAGAGAGACAGGATCCCCTTTTCCTCTGCCTTTAGTTTTTTCTTCTGGCCAGCAAAGTTTGGGAAAATACGAGGTTTTCTGCAGCAGATTTCTATGCCCCTTAAGCATGGGTGCCAGGAAGCAACTGCAATGGTGGCTTCAAAATCTGCTTTCCTGTCCTGTGATAGGCAATTAGGGGTGTGTGGCTTGAACATGGTCTTAGAGGCTATAGCTCTCCTGGTGGGTCAATTCTGGACACAGTTCCCAGAATTCCAGCCTAGAGCTTTTGCCTTCTGTCCTTCCAGGAATTCTGTAAGCCCCCAGTTCCCTGTGTTAAATCCCTATTGTTTAATATACATTGAATGGCTTTTGTTTCCTGTACTAATACTGGCATAATTATTATTCCCTTTTTATAGATGAGAAAACTGAGCCTCAGGTGGTTAGGAAAACTACCATGGTCACAGAGTGGGAATAAGCACTAGAACATGGCAGTCAGCTTCCCAGCAGTGCCCTTAGCCACTGCCCCAGGCTCTCTCCAGCTCCATTCACCCTGCTAGGCATTCCCTATACTCTGGGAACACCCTCAATAACTAGATTGGAGGAAAACATATTTCCCGCCTTATAAATGTACTCTCCTTTGTATTCTTAATACAATTATTTTTACCCACTTCATTCCATAAAAGACTTCAGGTGGTTTTTACTTAAGTGAAAAATCTTTCAAAATACAAGTCAAATTTTGTGATGCGCTTAAGAATTGCTTTAAAACAGGGGGAAAACACAAAACTCAGCAAAAATATACATTTTTAAAACTAAAAAGCTATTTGGCTTCCTTTCTTTCTCTAAAAGCAATATATATTCATTGTATTTAGAGGCAAATACACAAAGTATAGACAAGTTACCTACAATTCTACTTCTTAGGAAAAAACACTGTTAACATTGTGTAGCATGGCCTCTGTAGTGAGAGGAAAATTCAGATTCTCTACCACACCCTGCGGTCACAACATGGCCTGGGCCTGTCACCTCTCTGCCCCCACCCACCCACCCTCCCCCTCACTCACTGCTCAGACTTCCACATGTTCCTCTAATGAGGCAGGCACACTCCCACCCCAGGGCCTTTGCACTTGCTATCTCCTCTGCCTGGAATGCTCTTCCCCTCATATCCCTTGGCTGGCACCCTCGTGTCCTTCAGGATTTTACTCAACAATCACCTTCTCATTGTCATTTCCCTCATTTAAAATGTTACTTCCCGCCTCACCAACTCTTCTCTGCTTTATTCTTTCCCCTTAACACCATCACTGTAACGTGTCCTCCATTTTACTTTCTTGCTTGGTATTGTCTATCTCTCTCACCAGAGTGTCACCTACGTGAGGGTATGGATTCCTGTCTGTTCTATTCACTGCTGTGCCTAATATTGTACATCATACAGATATGCTCAATAAACAGTTATTTAATGAATTGCTGAAAGACAATACACATCAAGAAATAGTTCATGCTTATCACTGTTTTAAAACTTTTATCATTTAACAATTTGGAATAAAGCACCTGACTATTTGAAAGCAGCTGCCCTGAATATCCAGAGTCTGTGACCACCATATCCAGTGAGCTGTTTAAAATGTTCACCTGGGGTTGTGATGTGTATATGGGAGCCATAAGGGTGCAATTGTGTCCAGACACTTCCCAGATTCCTCCCACTCAAGATCTGAACCAGCCCCTAATCTGGGGGAGGGCGGTGTTTTATAAGGAATCTGCCTGCCAAAGCCCACAGCCTCTAAAGTTGGCCACAGAGCAGGGCAGCTCCAAGTCCTGTGGTTCCAGACTCGCCCTCTCACAGATCCCTGCTGTCTTGGGGAGGGAACCATAGTGCTCCCTTTGATGGTCTGCTTAGAGCATGGCCTTAGAGTTCTCACCTGCATTCCCCACAGCACAGCTGAGACCCTTTAAACAAGATGCTACTAAGGCCAGTGGGGTGGGGGGATCAGAGGGAAATAAGCACAGACAGCATCACGCTGCTAAGTTCTCTGTGTCACATGCCATGCTCCCTCAGCTTTGGGTTCAGTGACCTCAGTAAATGCCCAGCTCCCTGTCTACCTCTGTGTGCAAGAGGCCCCCCACTCCACACCCCAAAAGAATGCTCCACCTAGACTCCTCCAGGTCCAGATCACAGAGAGTGAGGCCCAGAGGGATGCAGATGCTGTCAAGGCAGGAGAGGAGAGGGCCAGGGAAGCCAAGGATGCAGCTCAGGGAAATACATCCCCAAGTACAAAGGTCATCTGCCAGGATTCGGGTCAGTCACTGGTGGCTTAAGAACAGCTATTTGTGACCTTTATTCCAGGGTATGATCTCATTGGAGCCTCACCACAGTCTCTGTGGGGTAACTTGGCATAATTTTTAGGGGCTCAGAGCTTAGGCTGCCCATGGACTTGTGTGACCTTGGGGAACTCTCACTCTTGCTGACACTAATTCCTAAATCTCTAACAGAGGTTCTCCACGGGGGCAATTCTGCCCCAAGGGCATTTGGTAATGTTTGGAGACATTTTTGGTTGTCACAACTCAGGGGTGGGGTGGTGCTTCTGGCATCTAGTGGGGAAAGGCCAGGGATGCTGCTAAACATTCTACAATGCACAGGACGGCCCCCACCAGGAATTATTCATCCCTAAATATCAATAGTGCCAAGGTTGAGAAACCCTGCTCTGTAATAAGGGGATGATAAAAACCCATCTCATGGGCTGGTGGTGGGGGTTAGAATCAATCGTGTGAAATGCAAGATTTGTGTGTTGCAAAGTTAGAGCTGTCTGTGTAGCTAGCTGGTCGTAGCTTCCAGGGGACCAGGAGCCAATCGCCAGTTGCAGTTTACCAGAATTTGCATTATCATGGGTATTACTGAATTTCATTATCATTCCTATCTTATGGATGAGAAACCCAGTTTCCCATTGGAATCATTTCTGCCTGAGTGCTTCTCCATCTTTGAGGGCTTCTTCATCTCCAGCTTGCTTCTTTCGTCTGAGAAAGGTGGGCTTCAAAACCACCATGTGATGCGTATTGGATTTGTTTGTAAACCAAGGGTAACTAGGTTAAAAATGAAGACCAGAGGGTACTTCTAGGAGAAAAGTCATAGGTACTGGAGCATGAACTTCATACTGTCTGTTTCGTGTGTTCAGAGCTCTTTGTTTGCTTATTTCCTGGTTCACAGATCAGGCTGCTTGATATGGAGTCTGAAGAGGGTAGGTATTATCATCACCTGAATAAATTCTGTCTGCTTTGGAATGTACTGTATTGTTTTTTTTGTTGTTTTTTGTATTTTTTTTTTTTTTTTTTTTTTTTTGGTGCCTGGAAATGACTTCCTTAGGTTGGACTTAGAAGAATTATTTTGGCAAATACACATTAGGTGCCTACACTGTGCCAGGCACAGTGGGTACAGGGAACCAGCCAGCCAGCTGAGATCCAGAACTGAGTACACACCTCAGCTTGGTAAAGTGTTCTCCAACTGTTCATTATTCATTCCCTCATTCATCTAGAAATATTTAATAGGCACCCATGTGTGCCAAGCATGGCTCTGGAAATTTACTTACATTAAATCCCTTTATCTTCAAAATTACCACACAGGGTAAGTCTAATAATACCCACTTGACAGATGAAAAAACTGAGAGTCAGAATGGTGAAATCACTTGTTCAGGATCACACCTCAAGGAAGGGGTGGAGCTGGGCCTGAGCTCTCGACCCCTCTCACACCCTCCCCCATCCTGGGCTCCTGAATTCCCCAGAAAGCTTTGTGTGACTGTTCTCTAAGAACCCTGAATGGAGTGCTTGTCTTTTCCTGGTTTCAGGAGCCATGAAACTGGTATTTCCTTAGCTCTTTACAAACTTAGATGGTTCCACCCTTGAGAGATACCTAAGCACCAGCCTCCCATGACTGAGGGGGAAACCCAGCTGTTCTGGGGCCCTGGTGACGCTGGCCTCGCGCCAGCTATCCTCAGCCCCAGAGTAAAGCCAGAATGAGGGCTAGCAAACAGAAGATGGGGTGAGGGGTCAGCCATCCATCAGGACGGATGGGAGAAAACACCTGTGTTCTTGCCTTGTCTAGTGGATTTTGGAGCCCCAGAATCTGCTCTGCCCCTATTAGCTGAGTAAACTAATAGGCAAAGCTATGTGAACTTTTCTGTTCCTCAGTTTCCGTATTTATACAATGGAGATGATAAGCCCTACATGTGAGGATGAAATGAAATCATGTCTTGCTGTTATTCAACATGAATTGGCCAGGAATATGAAAAGTGCAGCACAGGTAGCTCCTCCTCCTCTCCCCTGTACCCAGGGCAGACCTCACTAGTAGATCACAGACCCCTTGCAGGATCTTAGTACCCCGACCAGGGATCAAACCTGGGCCCCGACCGTGAGAGTCCTAACCGCTAGACCGCCAGGGAATTTCCCCAAGTTAGTGGTTTAAAACAAGCATTTTATTACATCTCATGATTTTGTGGGTCAGGAATTCAGGCAGGGGTCGGCGGGGCAGTACTTTGGCTCCATATGGTATGACTGAGGTTGCTTGATTCAGCTGGCAGCGGGGCTCATCTGAAGGGTCCGTCAGCTTCACCCACATTCCTGGCAGCTGGGTGGAGACTGCTGCAAGGCTGGGCCCAGCTGGGCCGCTCTCCCTCTCCACAAGGTCTTGGGGCCTCTGCGCGTGATTTCACCGGCCAGTGTAGTAAGACCTGTCCACGCGGCTGCTCAAAACTCCACGTGCCAGCAAGTAGAAGCTGCAGTCTCTCAAGGCCTGAGCCAGGACCTAGAAGGGCACCGCTTCTGCTGTCTTCTGTTTGTCAAAGAAGTCACAGGCCCACCCAGGTTCAAGGGAAGGGGACCTCGACCCCACCTCTCCACAGGAGAAATGTAAAAGAATTTGCAGTCATCTTTAAACTGCTACAGCAGGGGAGATGAAGTTTGTCTGCCAAGCTCCGGAAATAATCAGCAAATCGACAGGGCCCTTCTTACCCCTCTCTAGGCACCCACTGTCCCCATATGTATTTATTCAGAAGCTTCTTTGTGCCACGCTCTCTGGGGGACACAGAAATAAGACTTTCCTAGTCCCTGCCCTCCGGCAGCTCACAGCGGGTCTGGGAAAATGGGCCGTGTTCCATAAAGAAGTAACAGGGCCAAGTGACTCGGCCAGGGGAGAGAGATACAGATCCTTCGGAGGCTCACGGGAGGGAAATATGGCTTCCATGGGGGGATAGGGTGGGGCAGGTGGCCTCTGAGCTGCATTTTAAAGATGGCAACACTTTACAGCTGGACTCACATATCCACCGAGAATTTATCGGATGCCTGCTGTGTGCCAGGTACTGTCTTTGGCCTTGAGGATACAGCAGTGGACAGAACATGGCTCCTCTCCCAAGAAGCTAACCATTCTGGTTGGGGAAGACTATTAATGGGCAAGGTTCTACGTAAATAAAGAGCATAGTTTCCGATCCTGATAAAGGCTGTGAAGAAAATAAAGTAGGCTAAGGGGACCACATGTACCTGGGGTGGGGGGCGGGGGAAGGTTGTTGTAGGTGGGGTCTGTTGAGGCCCCCAGATGGCACTGGAGCAGGGATGTGATGGGCGCTAAGGTGCCAGCCAGGTGAGCGCTGAGGGCCGGGCAGGGTGTCCATCAGCGTCAGGGCCAGGGTGAGATAGCGGTGGTCGCAATTCTGTCTGAGGAACAGGGAAAGACCAGGGAGGATGGTGCCCCCTGGGCAGGGTGAGGGGAGGCAGGGCCAGCCAGCGAGGCTGTAGAGGCCCTGGTGCGAAGTTTGCAATTAACTAGGGTTTGACTTGAGCTTGCTGGAAGAAGAACCTGCCGGCTGCTGTGTGGACAGTGGATTAGACGGCGTGGAATCGGGAGGCCAGTGAGGAGGCTGCTGTGATGCCCACAGTGGAGATTTGGGGTGAGAGGAGTGGAAGTCGGGAGGAGGCTAGACTGCGGCTGGCTTGGGAGGCGCCCAGAGCATTTGCTGGTGGACAGATGAGGGTGTGGAAGGACTCTAAGAAGACTCTCGAGTTGGGGGCCTGCCTGCACTGGGTGGAGGGCCAGGGCTGCCATTTCCTGAAATAAGGAAACTGGGAGGAGGAATTTAGTCTGAGCAGAGGGCATGGTTGTCATTTGAATTTTAGCTTCACTTTTTCAAGCAGCTATCATGGTAACCTTGCAACAGTTGTTGTTTAAAACAACGTCACCTGTGAGACAGGCTCTCCGGTGCCCGATCTGCAGCCAAGCAAACCAAGGCTGTGGTAGTTCCCGCCCAGTTCCCCACCTAGCAGGGGCAGAGGCGGGCGTGAACCCAAGGTCTAGCCGACTCCCAGCCCCTTGCCATACATTATACGCCAGTGGTTCTCAACCACACCCCACCCCACTCCAGGGGACATTGGACAATGTCTGGAGACATTTAGGACTGTCACAGCTGGAGAGGTGCAACAGTCTTCTAGTGGGCAGAGGCCAGGGATGCTGCTAAACATCCTGCACGTTGTAGAACAGTCTCCACAACAAAGAATTACCCCATCCCAAATGTCAGGAGTGCTGAGGGTCAGAAACCCTGACATAGACTATCCAAGAGAGGCAAAGAACAGTGTGAGTGGGGATGGGAAGATGGGGGGGGTGATTTTGGTGATGGGACTTGAATGGACAAAGGCACTGGGGCCAGACAGCCCAAATTTTGAGTGAGAAGACATCCAGGTTGGCCAAGGGTCATGTGGGGCATGCACAGTGAGAGGTGGGTTCGGACCAGATCCTGACAGGCCAGGGCAAGGAACCTGGACTCCCCTCAGGGGCAACAGGAGGGCCTGAGGGTCAAGCCCAGGGGAGGGGCACAATGGGAGAGCATGCTTTTCCTTCCCATATCCCTCTCAGGAAAATGGCTAATAAATGTCCTCACACTAAGTGATAGATGATGGAAGATGGAACTGGTGACCCTTTCCTGGGCTATCTGTATTTTAATGATGGCAAAGTGTTCAGCCAAAGAAGTGAAGCAATAATGGTGGAATTTCAGGCATCATCAGGATGAGTCCAGGCAGAGAAACCTGCCAGTGAGTGATCTCAGCCTGGGCTGAGGAGGTCAGAGGCCTGGGCCAGATTTAGGAAGCCCAGGTAAGGAAGTGCACTGATTTTCCATCAAGTCAACATCCACAGAGCACTCAGGACTCCATGTCAGGCACTGGTAAGGCCCCCACACCTGTGAGGACAGTTCTGTTCTACACAAGACCCAAGGCACTCAGGGCTTAAGTGGTAAGTCATGGAGCTGGGACTTGAACTCAGGCAGCGCTGCTCTGGGGCCTGTATTCTTTATCTTGACCAGCCCAGGGAAATCATAATCATCACCATTCTAAGCTTTACACATACTAATTCATTCACTCCTCATGACAATCCTGTCAGGTGGTACTATTATTGGCCCCACTTTACAGATTAGGAGACTGAGGCACAGAGAGGGAAGTAACTTGCTGAAGGTTACACAGCCGTCACGCTAGGACTGAAATCCAGGAAATCCCACTTCAGAGTCCACGCTCCTTCCCGCCATTCCACTGGAAGCCCAGGGCTTTGTGGGAGGGTAGAGGAGGGCCCAGGACAGCTGTGCACCTCCAGGCTGTTTCTGAGATTTCCCACTCTTGCGATGGGAGATTAACACTCTGGGAATTGTAGACACCAGGGATGGGGTGGGTGGTGGGGAGGGACCAAGGAACAAAATACAGGACACATTCTTGGCTTGAGGCCAGTTGAGAAAGTTAAAGAAAAGACCAAGAAAACTCTCCTTTGGGGGCCTGGTGCTATTTTGCAAGGTGTTGCCTTTCTCCTCAGCTGTATTTGCTTTGCCAAACTGGAACGCTTTTCTGAAATACAGCAGCCTAGGAGGCCCAGGGCTGTTTGCCAAAGGAACGGGGCCAGGGCAGGCGGGGAAAACAGAGGGCAGAGCTCTGTGTCACCCCAGAGGCCCACCTTGTCTGCCTGCTCCTGGGAGGATCTGCCAGGAAGCTGAGAAAGCAAGAAAGGGCCAGACAGAGAGAGAAACGGTGGAAAAAGGACTGGGCCAGGAATCAGGAAGCAGGTAACCTCCCTGATGCTGCTTCTAAGCTGATGATTCCCAAGTGTATACGTCCTCAGACCCCCGCCACAGGCTGGGTTCATATATCCACCTGCTCACCCACTGGGCCACTTGGATGTTTCATTAGCATCTCAAACTTGTCCCAAACCAAACTCTGATCATCACCCCATTCCTGAGCATTCCCTAGGCTCTGCAGCCCAGCAGGTGGTGCTCAGGGCAAGAGTCCAGGAGTCATTCTTCTTTCCCTCATGCCCCACATCCTATCTCTCAGCACCTCCTGTGGGTCTGCTGTCAAAATGTACCCTACATCTGACCCCACTCCTTGCCACCCCCATCAGCCCAGTCCGAATCACCAATCATTTCTAACCTGCTCTCTCATCCACCCTTGCTCTTCCACAGACCATCTGTACACAGTGGCCAGAGTGGTATTGTAAGACTATAAATCAGATTGTATGACTCCACTGCTCAGAACCTCCCCCTGGCTTCCCATCACACTAGAAATAAAAGCCACACTTCTCATCACAACCTCAAGATCCTGTCTGATCTGGTCCCTGTTCACCTCTCCTTCTGCATCAACACCCCTTCCCTCCCCCATCACTCTTGCTCACTGAGCGCTAAGCCTGTGGGCCTGCTGTCCGTGCCTTCTACGTCGTTCCTCTCTCTGGAATGCTCTCCCTGCAGAACTTCCCGTAGCTCCCTCCTTCCCATCATTTATGTCTCATCTCCTCAGAGAGACCCTCTACGACCACCACGGACAATCACTCCCTGTCTCTTTTTTTCTGTAAAAAAAAAATGCATAAAACCTCTCATATTCTGAAATGATCAGGTTTATTGATTGTCTTTCCCCTGTAGAATGTCAGCAACTTGAGATCAAGGACTGAGTCTCGTTCCCTGCCGTGTCCTCAGCACTGAAGTAGAGCAGGTGCTCAGTGTGTGTTTGTTCACTAGGGAATGAAGAAGCTCCGAGGGGGTCAGGGCAGGCCGGTCGCAGGCCCTCTCTGCACCCTGGTTCTGTTGTGAGGAAAATGAGGCACCTGAGCTTCACCTGCAAGACCCCTTCACCTCTAACACTGGCTGTGACTCTGATTGTTCAGAACCATGAAAGCCCAGATGGAAGATAAGCAATAGATGCAAAAGAAAAATGATAAAGATGTAATTTTCTGGGACTTCCCTGGTGGCGCAAGTGGTTAAGAATCTGACTGCCAATGCAGGGGATACGGGTTCGATCCCTGGCCTGGGAAGATCCCACATGCTGCAGAGCAACTAAGCCCATGCGTCACTACTGAGCCTGCACTCTAGAGCCCACATGTCACAACTACTGAGCCTGCATGCCACAACTACTGAAGCCCGTGTGCCTAGAGCTTGTGCTCCGCAACAAGAGAAGCCACCGCAATGAGAAGCCCGCGTGCCACAACGAAGAGTAGCCCCTGCTCGCTGGAACTAGAGAAAACCTGTGTGCAGCAACGAAGACCCAATGCAGCCAAAAATAAATAAATAAATTTATTTAAAAAAAAAAGATGGAATTTTCTGCAGATAGTAAAGGAAGGAATGGGAGCCCCAGGAGAGTTGAGGTGTGAGAAGTATTGGTGGGAGAGCTGGGTTCGAATCCCATGTCCGGACCATTTACCTGCTGAGGGATCTTAGCCAAAGCAGTTTGCTCTTCAAAACCTCAGTTTCAGGCTTCCCTGGTGGCGCAGTGGTTGAGAGTCAGCCTGCCGATGCAGGGGACATGGGTTCGTGCCCCGGTCCAGGAAGATCCCACATGCCGCAGAGAGGCTGGGCCCGTGAGCCATGGCCGCTGAGCCTGCGCGTCCGGAGCCTGTGCTCCGCAGCGGGAGAGCCCACAACAGTGAGAGGCCTGCGTACTGAAAAAAAAAAAAAAAAAAAAAAAAACCCTCAGTTTCCTCCTGCGTAAAATGGCTACAATACTCCAAACCCTGCTTACTTTGCAAGGTCACAGGGAGGGTCAAACAAGAACACATTATATGGGTTAGGGTTTTATGAACAAGCACGTGGTAAAAAAAAAAAAAAAATCCAACAAATCTTTACTGCATGTCTGGAAGCCAGACATTGTGCTGGGACCTGGGGGCGCCATGGGGAGCAGCCCTGGCCTTCAAAGAGGAGGATAATCACATAGACAGATGTGCTCTCATCAATAGTGAGGAGTGGGGGTGGGGTGTCCTCTGAGACCCTAGTCTGGGGGTGCATCAGGGAGGGCTTCCCTGAGGAAGTGCCATTTGGGCTGGGAGATGGAGGATAAGCAGGAGTTAAATAGGTGAGGAGGTGGAATGAGGGCCGGAAAGGGTGTTCCAGGCAGAGGATACAGCTCATGCAAAGGCCCTGAGGTGGGAAGGAACACAGAGAATGCAGGGCACTCAAAGAGAACGAGTGTGGCTGCAGAGATTGCGTGGAACATGGAGCAGAAGGAGCTGGGGCAGTGGGCGGGGCCAGATCCTGCAGGGCCTTCCAGGGTGTTAGAAGGATTCTGTCTTTAACCCAAGGCAGTGTGACTTCAAAGGGGCTTTCTTGGGGGAGGTGGCAGGTAATGACATGATCAGATTTGTATTTTGAAAAGGCATCTCTGGCTCTTGTGAGGAGAAAACCTGGAGGGTAGCAGGGTGAATGTGGGAAGACAGTTGAGAGGCTCTACACACATCCTAGCAAAAGCTGATAAAGCTACGACAAGGGGCAGGAACTTGCATGTGCTGTGTTCTGGAGGGTAGTTTCTACAGGGCCATTGGCAATCTGAGCAAAATAGTAACTGTGTAGACACCTCAGTGAAGTAGCTCTGCTTTGACAAATCAATCCTACAGAAATGTTGGTACAGAAGTTCAAAGATAGACCAGGTGTACAAGATATTCATTGTATCACTGCTTAAAATAGTTAAAATTAGAAACAACTCAAATGGACACTAATAGGGGGCTTGTTAAATAACTTGGACAGAACCATGCAATGGTACTATATGGCTGGTAAAAAGAATGAATTAAGTTCATCTGTACTGATAGAGAAAAATAGACACAATACATTGCTAAGTGAGAAAAAAAACAGGTTACAGAATAGCATATATATTATCAAACCATCAATTTAAAAAATTTTTACACTCCACTTACAGTTATTACAAAATATTGGCCATATTTCCCATGTTGTACAATACATCCTTGAGCCTATCTTACACCCAATAAAATATACCTCCCCCTCCCCCATCCCTATATTCCACACTGCAACTTGTAACCACTAGTTTGTTCTCTATATCTGCGAGTCTGCTTCTTTTTTGTTCTATTCACTAGTTTGTTGTATTTTTTAGATCTCACATATAAGTGATATCATACAGTATTTGTCTTTCTCTATCTGACTTACTTCCCTTAGCATGATGCCCTCCAAGTCCATCCATGCTGCTACAAATTCAAACCATCAATTTTTTAAGTTTATATCCTCTTCATGTTTCTGTTTACAGAAAGGCTGGAAGATTGCACCCCATTAAACCACTGGCAATCTCTGAAGTAAAAGACTAGAAGGAGATTTTCACTCTATTGTTTGAATTATATTTTACAATGGATTTTTTTAAGAAAAACAGATGTTTTTCTTTTAAAATATTAGATGCTATAAATGAGATGGCTTCATCCATCACCACCCCACTATCACCTCCATCCCACTGTCCTTACCTCCTCCACCACTATCACCATTGCCACCATCACCACCATCACCATCGCCACCATCACCACCATTACCACCACCATCACCACCATCGCCATCACCACCATCAGCATCACTACCATCACCATTACCACCATCATCACCACCATCACCACCATCTCCACCACCATCACCATCACCACCATCACCATCACCACCACCACCACCATCATCACCATCACCACCATCACCATCGCCACCATCACCACCATTACCACCACCATCACCACCATCGCCATCACCACCATCAACATCACTACCATCACCATTACCACCATCACCACCACCATCATCACCATCACCATCACCACCACCATCACCATTACCACCATCATCACCACCATCACCACCATCTCCACCACCATCACCATCACCACCATCACCATTACCACCATCACCATCACCATCACCACCATCACCACCACCACCACCATCATCACCATCACCATTACCACCATCACCACCATCACCACCACCACCATTACCACCATCATCACCATCACCATCACCACCATCGCCATCACCACCATCACTACCATCACCATTACCACCATCACCACCATCACCATCACTATCACCACCATCACCACCACCACCACCACCATCACCACCACCATCAACATACTACCATCACCATCACCACCATCACCACCATCACCACTCTCCTTACCTGCCCCACCCACTTCACCCAAGAAGTAGACAGTTCAACCCAGTGCTTCTGAGCACAGAATTTAGAGCAGCACTGTCCAATAGAAATATATATGAGCCACATATATAATTTTAAATTTTTGAGTAGTCACATCAAGAAGTAACAAGAAAAGCAAAATTAATTTCAATGATCTATTTTACTTAACTCAGTATGTCTAAAATACCATTTCACCATGTAATCAATGCAAAAAATATTAATGTGATATTTTACATCCTTTGTGTCATACCATGTCTTCAAAACCTGCTGTGCATTGAATGCTTACAGCACATCTCAGTTCAGGCTAAACTTACTTCCAGGGCTCAATAGCCACATGTGGTTGGAACCTCCCCTATTGGACAGCACAGCCCTAGAGCCACACTGCCTGGGTTTGTATCCCAGCTTCAACACATCCTTGTTGTGTGTCTGTGGGCAGGTTACATAACCAATCTTGACTCACCTTCCTCATCTGTAAATTGGGAATAAGAGCAGAGTTGTCATGAAGATTAAATGAGTTAACGTTCAAATGAGGTTTACTCCGGTGCCTGGCATGTAGGCAGTGCTGCATAATGTTAGCCACTGTCAGTCTTCCAGAAAACTGGAAGAAGTTCAGAGGCTGTTCTTCCACATGTGGGAACCATTAGAGAGAATGAGACGCATAAGGGCTGGTGTAGCCGGAGGTACTTTAGACTTCATGGAGGAGAAGGGAGTTTAATCAGGCATTTGCCTGGGAGAAGGAAAGTGGAGAGAGCTTTGTGGAGAGGAGAGAGGAGAATGGTCAGGGTAGACACAGGCCAGGGTCTGGTTAGGCGAGAGGGTATTGGTTGAGGGGCAGAGGGAGGAATGGGGAAGTACTCGACAATGGGGGCAGGGCCAAAAAGCAGGCTGAGGGACCCCAGCAATCATGTCTCCAGAGCCTTCATCAGAGAGATGGGAACGCTGAGGCCAGAGAGGAAAAGTGACTTATCCAGGGAGCCTTGCAGGCCCAGCCGGGGCTCGGCCACACATGCTGCCCGTCGTGCACTTCTCAGAGCACCCAGGCCATCCACGCCTCTGCCTCTGAAGCCAGGTCACACCTCAAGCCAACTGAGATGGGCAAGTGCTGCTTCTCTTCTTGGCCATGCAGAAAAAATCCCTGTGGCTTCCCAGGGCTCCCAGCCCAAGGTCTCAACACCCAGAGAATTGAACCAACTCCCTCTTGCCAGAGTTAATGGTGAATGCACCTCTTCGCAGGGTGGGCAAAGAAACTGGCCTCCAGGCTGCAAATACCCCCAGACTGTCGAGGGACAGGAGTGTATGCCAAGGATTCAATCAGCTCTGTTCTCTGGTCAGTAATTAATTAGGCCTCCTCTGGGCAGTGATAAGCATGTTGGGTCCATTAGCTGGGAGCGTGCTGTATGCACCACTCCTCTGGGCATCACATCCAGCTGTTTGCTCTGGGAAGTGGGTGGCAAGCCTGGCCAGCCCCCGTCTCCAAGTGACTGGCCTTGAGGCGGTGCTGCTCTGGATAGGAGACCCAGGCCTCCCCTGGACTGACCGGTGGGCAGTGGGCAGGCAGCTCATTCACCAGTGGCCTAGGCCATTCCCACCAAGAAGGTAATGGCCAAGGCCACCCAGGGGGCAGAGGCAGTTCCTGGTTGGTGAAGCCCTCTGCAAAAGTCATCCATGAGGAATGTTGCTTGCTTTTGTCATTTGAAATAAGATCTCCAATAAATTGGTCAGTGCCATGTAGGTTGATAAATATCTTGAATATCACTCCAGATAACGCAGAATCCATAGCTTGGGAGATTATCATGAATTAACCCATCACATGACTTAGAGAGCCCTCTTTGCTTCCAGAATAATATTCATCTCACCAGTTGTTTTGAGAATTTGCTGAGATCTATCACGTAAAGGCTTAGCACAGAGCCTGACCTAGAGTGAGCCCTCCATCCATGGAAGTATGCTGTATTGTTGGTATAAGTTATTGCTCAGCTGGGTCTGCCCTTTCTAGAATATTCTATATCCAGCATTTCCCAAAGGGTGCCCAGTAGCACTCTAGGCCCATGAGAGGCTCCACTATAAAAAAAAATTCTAGGGCTTCCCTGGTGGTGCAGTGGTTGAGAGTCCGCCTGCCGATGCGGGGGACACGGGTTCGTGCCCCAGTCCGGGAAGATCCCACATGCCGTGGAGCAGCTGGGCCCGTGAGCCATGGCCACTGAGCCTGCGCGTCCGGAGCCTGCGTTCCGCAACAGGAGAGGCCACAACAGTGAGAGGACCGCGTAACGCAAAAAAAAAAAAAAAAAAAAAAATTCTAAGGTCAAATAAATTTGGGAAACTGCAGATACTTGGAGATTCAAAATGTGCATTGACTAGTAAAAGATCGTTGAAAGCCTGCAGTACAGAATTAACATTAGCATTGTTTAACCCCTAAATCTCAGGGTTCCAAATCTATCTGACCACGGGACTCTCTTGTTCTGGTAGGAGAGTCAGGTGGGGGGGCTTAACATCGATGGGCATCGTCCAGAATTCACTTTGGAAACATCCACTCTTCCTGGCCAAAAACAGGATAGGATGATCAAGTAATGATAGATGATAGATGTACTTGTGTGTCTCTGTGTGTGTGGGTGTGTGTGTATGTTTCATCTGCAAACTGGTCCTGAGGGTCATTTTCAAAGAGGGACCCATCATTTGTGCATGACATGGAAGGCGGACCAAGCCTTCTGAGATGTGTAAGCTCCCAGATGGACTGTGAGTTTACACCACTCTCGTCTTAGTCTCACCTCCTTCCCTTATGGAAGATGCAAAGTGATGTCAGGTGGTGTGAGGTGGGGTCAACCCGGGAAGGCTTCCTGGAGGAAGGGAGTGTTGAACCAGCTTTTTTTAAGGAGGGGTGAGGCCCAGATGGGCAGGGAGAAGGGTGGAGGTGAAAATGGCACTCCCCTGGAACACCTGGCACCTTCCACACCATGCAGAGCCATGTCAAAGCCCAGCTGTTGGCGCTCTGCCCTGGCTTCCAGCCCTCCTTCCTTCCCCTCCTGCCCTCCCAGGTCTAGAGCCACCTCCTGAGTCAGCTCTGGGCTTCCTGCTAGGGGGGTGGGGTCCCCTTCCTGCTCTGGGAAGGGAGACCCCTTCCTGCTCTGGGAAGGGAGGCTTAGCTTTAGGACTCCAGGGTCCCCTCCTTCCTTCCTCTGGGGCAGGGACAATGCACAGCCCGAAAAGAACGGAGAGTGCAAGACTCCGTGTCTGCTCCTCTCTACCAGGGAAACATGACCTCAGCCCTGGGGTCAAACCTGAGGCTCAACCCTCTCACCATAGTCTCTCCAAGGGAAAGTGCAGGCCGAGGAGGGAGCCCTGGGAATGGGACCCCGACCCAGGCTGGAGGCAGGACCAGAGAGGGCTTGGGCCTCACCAGAGGCCCCAGAGCTGGGCCTGGGAGTGAGAGGTGAGCAGGGAGCGGCTGGGGTGGGAGAGGCCCAGTGAGCACAGGCGCTGGCAGGGCTCCTCCACCCCAAGCCCAGGGGAGTGGTCTGAATCCCTCCCTCTCAGCTGACAGGGCAGGGCCAGGAGCGCGTGTAGGGACCTGGAACTGAAACTCAGCAGAGAGTACGCACCCCAGGGACCCTTGCCCAGGTGGAACCCCAGCAAGCCCCAAACTACCCTGGAGCCAGCCCTGCCCAGGGCCGTGCTTCCCAGAAAGCGGGCCAAGGCGGAAATCACAGAGCCCTGGCAGAGGGAGAGGGCTCTGGGGCCAGCCAGAGGGACACGTTCTCTGAGCGTCTGTTAGGTTTCAGGCCCTGAGCTTGGTTCCGGGAACAAAGTAGGGACCCTAACAGGCCTGGCTTCTAACGGGCTGTGTGGCCTTAGCCAAGTCACTCAACTTCACTGAGCCTCAGTTGCCTCAGCTGTAACAAGGTATCCCTAACCTCCCCCCACACCTGCTGCCTGGGCTGCTGAGAAGTTTAACTGACCTAAATCTTGTGCTGTAAGGTATGTGACACCCTGCAAACAGCAGGTGCTCAATAAAGTTGCTGTGTCAACTGGCCCAAATCTGCCCTCGACCTGTCTCTAGATGGGAACCCCAGAGCTCTCTGGGTACCCCCGGCAGGAACTGCCCTACCCCTCTCTGGTGCTCAGTTCCATCCTCTCTGAAATAGGGTCACAGTGCCTGTGCTGGCTACTTCCTAGGATCAAATGAGAAAGACCTTGAACCCATTAAAAAGGCCTTCCCTGGGGCAGAGAAGGAACAGCATAAGCAATGATTTTCAAACTACAGGTCACGACCCATTTTGAACCCAATGTAGCTGCTGCAGCCAGGATTTTTTTTTCTTTGTGGACTAGAAAAAACAATATTGAGAGCATCTCACGTGGTACAGGTATGTTTTTAGCTCATGAAATCTGTATTCCAGTTAAATTTTGATATCACATGTGTTTACTGAGTTAGGATGTGAAGTGTCTGTTTTTCCGTGGGTGAGGAAACATTGGAAAGCTACTGGGAATCATTAAGAACGCAGGTCTGGGACTGGATGGATCTGGGTTTGAATCTTGACACTGCCCCTTACTCATGGAATGACATTGGGCAAGGCAGTCTAGCTCTCTGTGCCTCAGTTTCCTCACCTGTAAAGGGGGGATAAAAATAACCCAGACCTTTTTTAAAAAGGACTGTTGGGAGGATTAAACAAAGTCCTTAGAATGGCCTGGCAGGTGGCTCAGTGAATATTAGTGATTGCCATCAGCCTCAGGCAGATTATAATGTGAGGCCTCGGAGGAGGTCGCCTCTGAAAGTGGGGAAGGGGTCTTCAGCCCCCGTCCACTGGGGAAGGTCATTCCAGCCCTGCACTCCCATTTCTCAGATGAGAAGACTGAGGCCCTGAACCAGGGAGATGAGCTGGAATCTCACCTCCCGCCTCCCAGGCTAGGCCTCTTAACTGTGAGGCTGGTCTTTTAACTGCCTCTTAGGGTCGAGAGAGCACTTAACTCTGATTTTCTGATCTGTAAAATGGGGCAGTAAATAATCAACCTCACAGTGTGGACTAAATGCAACTCCACATGCAAAGTGTTTCCACGGAGCCTGACACAGAGTCAGGCTCAGCAAGTGTTAGCTATTTTCTTTTTTCTTTTTTCTTTTTTTAAAATTTTTATTAAATGTATCACAGTGAGGGCACTAACGAAGCTCCTTTTCTCTCCCGTTGCGGAGCATGGGCTCCGGACACGCAGGCTCAGTGGCCATGGCTCACGGGCCCACCAGCTCCGCGGCATGTGGGATCTTCCTGGACTGGGGCACGAACCCGTGTCCCCTGAATCAGCAGGCGGACTCTCAACCACTGCGCCACCAGGGAAGCCCCAGTGTTAGCTATTTTCACTCACAATATATTGCTCAATTTTGTTAAAAGGCAGGTTCTAAAACAATGTCTACAGTAAGAGTTCATTGTGTAAAAGAAAAAGAAAAAAAGAAAGGTGTGTGATCTGTGTGTAATTCCCAGGAATTGATCATTTCTACATGGTGGGGTGACCCATATGTCATTGCTTTTAGTTTGTTGTATCTAAAATGTCTAGTTCCTAATTTTTCTAACAGTTAATGTGTATCTTTTTGTGAAGAAATAAAGAGGGACTTCCCTGGTGGCACAGTGGTAAAGAATCCGCCTGCCAATGCAGGTGACACAGGTTTGATCCCTGGTCTGGGAAGATCCCACATGCCATGGAACAACTGAACCCATGTGCCACAACTACTGAGCCTGTGCTCTAGAGCCCATGAGCCGCAACTACCGAAGCCCGCATGCCTAGAGCCTATGCTCCGCAACAAGAGAAGTCACCGCAATGAGAAGCCTGTGCACCGCAACGAAGAGTAGCCACTGCTCACCGCAACTAGAGAAAACCTGCGCGCAGCAATGAAGACCCAACCCAGCCAAAAATAAATAAATAAATAAATAAATAAATAAATAAATTTAATTTAATTTTTAAAAAGAAATAAAGAAATTATTTTTATTAACCTATAGAATAACTACTACCCAACTCAGCTGACTCATGTGACATGCCGCCTTCCACCGAAAACCACCAGGTGTGTCATTGTGGTTTGGGGCACCAGAGCCCTGAGAAGCGGCCCGCTTTCCATTTTCTTTTTCTCATTTGTTCATTGTTTTCTTTTTCTCATTTGTTTGTCGTGACAGCTGATGACTTACTGGTGGCATTCTGTGTAACAAGCACATGCCAAAGATTGCAGATTTCATACACGGAGGGAGGGAGGGCAGGTGGCAGAGGCATGCAGTAGTTCATCAGGCCATAAGTCCTGGCATCTCCTGTGTACAAACTGGGGTTGCCAGTGGAGAGGGATAAAGGTTGGGGACGGATACTCTCCAGGCCTTGGATGGGAAACCATGGAGGGGACCCGTGGAAGGGGGTAGTGGGCAGTGAAGCAGGAGGGGTGGGAAAAAGCAGTGCAGATTCAGAGGCTGCTTCCCAGCTGACTGGCCCTCTTCCAGGGCCTTTCCACGAGGTCATCTTACTCTAAGCGGCAATGTGTGTGTGTGTGTGTGTGTGTGTGTGTGTGCCTGTGCATCTGTTGGGGGTGCTGAAAGCAGCAGGGAGGAGGTGATATTTGGCCAAGAAAGGGATATGGAGTTTGAGGAAGAGTCCATTTTGTCCATTGAGTGTGGAGAAAGTTGGACCCAAAATGGACCCTTTAAACCAGGCATGTGATTTGGTGAGGCTCTAGTGTGGAGGGTTACCACAGGCATCCAGAAATTACCCCCTGCCCAGCACCCTGGTGGCCCGTCCTTCCGTTATAGCACATTTGCTCTGCACTGTCATGGCCCACTGGGGTGCTGTCTCGCCCCCCCAGGGCTGTGCCCCTTGAGGCCTGGCACAGGGTCTGCTTCCATCTCAGGCTAGCCCAGCACTGGGCACATGGCCTGGCAAGTCACAGGTGCTCATCACAGGCCAAATGAGAGCCTGAGTCTGAAGATGAATGAGGTCTGGGTGGCAAGTGACTCACTCAAGCCTGAGACTGGGGAGACCCGGCTTCTGGTTTCTCCTTGAGCTCGCCCATGACCCGAGCCTGAGCGGTTCATGCAACATGTGTCTGGCTTCCGTCCCGTCCGCTCAGTGGAGTTAGTGGAACCCACCTCCATCTCTTTCCTGCTTGGAAGAGGAAGAATTGGGGAAAGGTTTCTACAGAGCTGAGGCGAAGAGAGAGGACATGGGACACATTCCAAATGGACACAACATGCAAAAAGAAGGCCGCCGACATACGCCTGGTCACTTTGGGGAAATCAGCAGCAGCTGGGAGGCCAGAGAGTGAGGAGAGGCTGGCTGGGGCCTGGGATGCCAGGTTCAGTGGTTTGGCTTGAATCCATAAGCAGGAAGAGGCCAGGAACCGTATCTGAGAAAATAGGACCAGGCCCAGTGAAGAAAGCTGAGACACTGTTGCTTGGGAGGAACAAAGAGCTCGGTTTATTGTACCAGGAAAAAGGGGTCTAAATGGCTGCCAGGACAGTCCTTGGAGGACACTCCTCCCGAGGAAATTTCTCCCCACTTCCTGAATCTCTGCGGGCAATAGAGATGTAAATGTCAACAGTGCCTCCTGCTGGAAAGCCCTGGCATTACAACATCTCTGTCCTGGAGGTCAGAAATAGCAAGGAAGGGGGATATGTTCTAGAATAGTCGAGCTGGAATAATACAGGCCAGTAACTATTACTGCCGCTGCTGCTTCTCTGGATTAAGAGCTGATTGTGTCCCAGGTGCTGTGCTAAGTACACCTCTTGATTTATCTCATTTAACCTTCACAACAAACCTATGAGATAGGAACTATAATTCACCCCAGTTTTCGAATAAGGAAACTGAGGCAGAAAGGATAAATTACTCTTTCTGAGGTCTCAAGTTACTTTGTAGCAAGATTAGCTTTCTAGCCCAGGTGTCTCTGACTCAAAAACCTATGGTTTTATTATCTACATTCTTTTTTTTTTCTTTTTTTTTTTTTTTTGCTTATCTACATTCTTGGCACGCCTGTCAAGTTCAAGGGTGATAGAGAAATTTTCCCCTTGTATCACCTCCACTTGGCTGGTAAAACCCTGGGTTGAGAAGGATTCTGAGTGTCACAATGAATCAATGATGTCCGCCAGGGATGCTGCAAGGGATGTGGCAGAGTGTATGTCAAGTATGTTTTCATCTCTGATATAGTCTAACCTACTATGTAGAGTGATTTTTTTCAGTACTCCCAAGAAAGGGATTAGGGTTCAATCTTATTTATTTATTTATTTATTTATTTAATTTTTGGCTGCATTGGGTCTTAGTTGCAGTACGAGGGATCTTCGTTGTGACATGCGGATCCTCTGCTGTGGCATGTGGGCTCCTTGTTGTGGCGTGCAGGTTTCTCTCTAGTTGCAGTGCATGGGCTCTGTAGCTGCAGCACTTGGGCTCTCTAGTTGCGGCCTGCGTGCTCAGTAATTGTGGCACACGTGCTCAGTAGTTGCGGCACACGGGCTTAGCTGCCCTGAGGCATGTGGGATCTTAGTTCCACAGCCAGGGATCTAACCCGCATCCCCTGCATTGGAAAGTGGATTCTTAACCACTGGACCACCAGGGAAGTCCCAGGGCTCAATCTTCTGACCTCTATCTTTGCTCATTTACTCAGTGACCTAAAAGGCATCTCAAACTTATGTCCAAATATGAGCACTTGATGTACACCTCCAAGCCATCCTCCCACCATCTTCCCCATCTAAGTACCAGGCATCACTGGTCTCTGTTTGCTCAAGCCAGAAGCTCTGGTATCACCCTTGACCCTCTCTCCTTTTCACACCCCATAACCAATCTTTCAACAAATCCTATTGGTTCTACCTTTGAAATATATCCAGAATCCAACTACTGCTCATCACCTCCACAGCTCCCAGCACCATCATCTTCCTTGGACTGGCATAGCAGCCACCTAACCAGTCTTGCTACGCACACCCTTACCCTCTACACTCTAGTCTATACTGCAGTTGAAATCCGTAGGCCTTCCTGGTTTTCAAAGTACTTTTACATAAGTTACACACACACACACACACACACACACAGAGTAAAAAAGGACAGGGAATTGTCACCCCCACTCGACAGATGAGAAAAACTGAGAACAGTGATGTAATTGACCCAAAGACACACAGTGGGGAAGCTGCAGACCAGGGCTCCTACCACCATCCTGTACACTGCCTTGGCGCTCCCAGACGTGCCGCTCCAACTCCCAGAGCTTCCTATGGGCACATCTGAGGGCAACCCTCCCCAGAGGGTGCAGGAGGTCCAGTAAGGAGAATGTCAAGGAAGTTGGGAGAAATGGCCTTCTCTCTACCTTGGAGTGCTTCCAGAAAGCTCTCCGTCCAACACAACTTCTCACAGGCAGGGTCACTTTCTTTTGGTGTGTGGTTCCCCCTGGTGCTCACGCTTGTGAAATGCAGTTGATTTTCTAAGAAAGCTTTTGGGGGATCCAGTGTGCTCGAAGGGTGGAGATCCTACCTGGGGCTCTTCTGACTGCCCTCTCAGAGGAGCTCCCTCCCAGATAGTCTTCTGTTCCTTAGAGACAAGAGTGTGTGTCCAAGTGGGTGAGGGCCATGCTGCTCCTTTCAAAGCTTACCCATCCACACCTTCTCATGGGAGTCCAAATTGGTACAACTTTTCTGAAAGCAGTCATTAAAAAAATTAAGATTTAAAAACAGGTTTTAAATGACATGCTCATCATATAATGCTAAGTGAAAAATTAGTACCAAAATGTGTATAAAAATACCTATCTATGTACACATAAACCAAAGATAGACACACAAATGGCAGCAGTGAGTCTCTTTAGGGAATGGGATTGTGTTTTTAAAATTTTCTTTATAATTTTATACACCTAGCACATTTACTTTTCTACAGTAAAGTTTTACAAAAGAAAAAATAATAATAAAGCCCTTTCTATCTGGTGTCCTGCCCCTGTTGCCTGCTGCAAGCTGGTCGGAATTCAGTGAAGAATGGGCAAGTTGAAGATTTGTCCACTGGTGGGCACATATGTGCATTCTAATGGGAACTTCTGGACACCGTGCCTTACCCATGCATTTCAGAGTCCTGGCAGTGAGCAGAGAGGGAGGAAGGGGTTCCTTGGGGACCAAGAAACCTTAGGTCCCAGAAACAAAGAAACAGGGAACCCAAAAGAAAGATTATAACCAAGATTCTCAGGCAGCAAGAGAAATACAGGTTGCAGAGAGATCGTGTATACAAACATGCCCTGGATCAGATAGGTAACTGGTATGCTCAAGGTCACACAGCAGATGTTGACAGAGTGGGTTTAGTAGTCAGGTCACCTAATTCCAATTCCTGGGTTCTTTCCCCACACCAGCAACCCGGAACTTTCAGAAAACTCCCGTACAAATACAAATTAGCACAACAGTAAGAAAACACTATTGGCAAAAAAATTTAAGTTTGACGAGATCAAAGGTTGACAAGGATGTTGGGGAGAGGAGAATCTCAGGTATATTGCAGATAGGAAATAGATTGGTTCAGGGCTTCCCTGGTAAAGCAGTGGTTGAGAGTCTGCCTGCCGATGCAGGGGACACGGGTTCGTGCCCCGGTCCGGGAGGATCCCACATGCCGCGGAGCGGCTGGGCCCGTGAGCCATGGCCGCTGAGCCTGCGCATCCAGAGCCTGTGCTCCGCAACGGGAGAGGCCACAACAGTGAGAGGCCCGCGTACCGCAAAAAAAAAAAAAAAAAAAAGAAAGAAAGAAATAGATTGGTTCAGTCCTGTGAAGAGCAATTTGCAATATCTGTTCGATTATGAAATGTACACACCCTGTGACCCAGTAGATTTACATCTCTGTTATCTACCCCAGGGAACATCTGCCCAAGCATGCATGGTGTACAAAGGTGATCGTGGAGGCTGTTTGTCATCGTGAAAAAGTAAAACCGTTCTAAATATCCATCAATTGGAGATCAGTTAAATAAAATATGGCACATCCAGACTGTGAAATAATTTGAGCAATGAAGAAAAAAAATATGGTTTCTAGGTAGCAATGTGGAAAGTTCTCTACGAAGTTTTGTTGAGTGAAAAATGCCAGAAGCAGGCTGCAAAATGATAAGAGTAGGACAATTTATAGAAAACAATGTATATAAAAACCAGGCACAGGGCTTCCCTGGTGGCGCAGTGGTTGAGAGTCCGCCTGCCGATGCAGGGGACACGGGTTCGTCCCCCGGTCCGGGAAGATCCCACATGCAACGGAGCGGCTGGGCCCCTGAGCCATGGCTGCTGAGCCTGCGTGTCCGGAGCCTGTGCTCCACAACGGGAGATGCCACAACAGTGAGAGGCAGCAAAAAAGAAAAAAAAAAAGAAACACGCACAGAGACACACATATTTTCTATGGGATCATGAAAAATCACCCCCAAACTGATCATAGCAGTTACCTTGGGTGTGTATGGGGGGGGGGAGCGGAGGAGAAAGGACAGAGGATTATGTGTTAAAAGGAAAACGTATTCATCTATTGCGTGTGTAATTAAAAATTCATTATTAAAAATAAACAGATACGAGAGAAAGAAAGAATAAAAGGGAGGAAGGAGACCCCAGGAGGATATAGCACACAGTAAGTCGGCAAGGGGGCGGATGGAAGAAGCGGGTGGGAGACGAGGCTCCGGCGCGGAGATGCGCGGATCTGGGGCCTCGGGTGCCCGCCTGGCCGCCTCCACTTTCCCAGAAGGAGGGGCGGGCCGCCGGGTCTCTGCACGCGCAGCCTCGGTCCCTGCACGCCCGCCGGCTTGCACACCTGGGAACCGCTGTTGAGTGCCTGGGGGCTTTCCCAGGCCGGTAAGGAGCAATAAAGGCAGGTTTGGAATGAGCCTGGCTGTTCTTACAGGAAAGGGACAGGGTGTTCTCGGATGAAAGCGATCCTGCCCCTCCTCCCCCACTCCCTCTGCGCCCCCGCCCGGGCCCATCGAATGGGGCAGCGCCAAACTTGGAGTCCTCTTACCTCAGGGCCAGAATGTTCCAACGCCCCTCAGCCCGAAGCAGGAGAGGTTGAGGCCAGAAGGGAAGGAGGAGGGGCCTTGACAAAGACTAAGGGTTGAGCCAAGATGGGTA
This sequence comes from Mesoplodon densirostris, assembly GCF_025265405.1. Classification (NCBI taxonomy): domain Eukaryota; kingdom Metazoa; phylum Chordata; class Mammalia; order Artiodactyla; family Ziphiidae; genus Mesoplodon; species Mesoplodon densirostris. The sequence continues at coordinate 19,821,199 of NC_082662.1, read as the reverse complement.
ACCACGGCCTCTTTCCAGGCTGCCATAAGCTCCTGGGTTCAAATGCCAGCTCCACCTCTCTCTACCTGTGTACCCTTAGGAACGCTTACCCCCTCTTTATTTGAGATATAATTCACCTACTATAAAATTCACCCTTTTAAAGTGTACAATGTTTAATGTATTCAGAAAGTCATTGCAACCATCACCACCAATTCCAGAACATTTTAATCACCTGAAAAAAAAAACACCCATAGCCACTAGCAGCCACTCCCCATTCTCCTGCCTTCCCCCAGCCCCTGGCAACCACTAATATACTTAATGTCACTATAGATTTGCCTATTCTGGACATTTCATATAAATGGGATACACAGGAACTTCCCTGGAGGTCCAGTGGTTAAAGACTTAGCCTTCCAATGCAGGGGGTGTGGGTTCAATCCCTGGTTGGGGAGCTAAAATCCCACATGCCTGTGACCAAAAACCCAAAAAAACAGAAAACCGTAAAACGGAAGCAATATTGTAACAAATTCAATAAAGACTCTAAAAATGGTCCACATTTGGGCTTCCCTGGTGGCTCAGTGGTTGAGAGTCCACCTGCCAATGCAGGGGACGTGGGTTCGTGCCCCGGTCCAGGAAGATCCCACATGCCACGGAGCGGCTAGGCCCGTGAGCTATGGCCGCTGAGCCTGCGTGTCCGGAGCCTGTGCTCCACAACAGGAGAGGCCACAACAGTGAGAAGCCCGCATACCGCAAAAAACCAAAAAACAAACAAACAAAAAGGTCCACATTAAAAAAAAAAAAAACGGGATATACATGTGGAATACAACATGTGGCCTTTTGTGTCTGGCTTCTTTCACTTAGCATGTTTTCAAAGTTTACCCATGTTGTAGTATGTATCAATACATAATTCCTTTTATTACTGGATAGTATTCCACTGTATGAATATACCACATTTTGTTCATGCTTTCATCAGTTGATGGAAAGTTGGGCTGCTTCCAGTTTGGGGCTACTATGCATAATGCTGTTCTGAACATTCATGTACAGTTTCTGAGTGGACATGTTTTCAGTTCTCTTGGGTATGTACCTAAGAGTGGAATTGCTGAGTCATATCATAACTGTATATGTAACCTTTTAAGGAACCACCAGAATGTGTTCCACAGCAGCTGTACCTTATTATATTCTCATTAGCTCAGTTTCTTAACCTTTCTGACCCTCAGTTTCCCATTGGCAAAGCATCAGTATTGATACTTACTTTATAGACTGGCTGTAAGAGTTAGCTGAGATGAAGTAATGAAAGCAGTAGCGCATAGTAGGTGCTCAATAAGTGGAATTATTATAATAGAAAACCTATAGGATTCTGAGCCTGTTCCTTTTGATTCCCTTCAAATCTGACTGGGCATCTACTCCACATTATCCCCATTTATTTACCTACTTCTTGAATTTCCCTTCAATTAACTTTACTGTGGAGCAAAGTTCCTGCTGCCTGCGCTCCCTCTCTCTCTCTCTCTCTCTCTCTCTCTCTCTCTCTCTCTCATACACACACACACACACACACACACACACACACACCATTTAATAAAGGACTAAGCCAAGCTAAGTGGAAAGGTAAAAATTCTTCCATCCTGCAACTTGTATGTTAGAGCTGGAATCAATTACTATGGTGGTTCTCAAAGTGTGGAACCCAGACTGGTAGCACCTGAGAACTTGTTAAAATGCAAATCCTCAGGCCTCACCTCAGAAACACTGAATCAGGGACTCTAGGGATGAGCCCCAGCAATCTGTGGTTTAACAAACCCTCCAGGTGATTCTAATGCACACTAAAGTTCCCAAATTACAGATGAGAAAACTGAGGCCCAGAGAAAGGACGTAACTTGCTTAAGGCCATAGGGTGATAAAGACTGGAAGCTTTGGAACTATGTGGTCCTGGCTGCAAATTCCAGCTTTCCAATTGTGTGACCTTGGGCATGCCCTTTAGCCTCCCTTTACTTCAGTATCTGTCTTAGTCACTTCAGGCTGCTATAACAAAATACCATAGATTAGATGGCTTAAACAACATTTATTTCTCACAGTTCTGGAGGCTGGGAAATCCAAGATCAAGTGTCAGCCAATTCTATTCCTGCTGAGAGCACTTTTCATGGTTTTCAGATGGCAGAAGTCTTCTCCTCATATCCCCATATGGCCGAGAGAAAAATGATCTCTCTTGTGTCTCTTCTTCTTAGGGTGCTAATCCCATTCATGAGGGCTCCACCTTCATGAACTTATTACCTCCCAAAGGCACCATCTCAAAATTCCACCACTTTGGGGGTTAGGATTTCAAATATGAATTTTGGGTATAATCATCTGTAAAATGGGAACAGCATACACCTGCTCCCAGGGTGGCCACTATTCTGCATTAAAGGTAGAATGAGGGCTGGAGCTCAGGCCTCCAGATTTCCAGGCTGGTGCATTTACCCCAAGGAAACTGGCTGTCACCCTTGTACCATCCAATAAGAATGTTCCAGAGACCTTAACATTTGAAATGTTGACATGGAAAGGGAGGCTTTGTTTTATTTTGGGAGGCCTCAAAAGGAAGAGTCAGGTGACTGGCGAAAATTACAAGGACCTAGATCAGTTTAAGGGAGAATTTCCAAACTGGAACTGTTCAGAAACAGATGACAGCCCCAAAGGGTAGTGAGGGTTCATCACTGGAGGATTCCAAGCAGCATCTGGATGCCTGTCTTTCCAGGGTAGGAAGTGGGTGTGGATGATCTCTGAGGTCTCCTCATATGTAACCCTCTGTAGTGGCTATGCGCTGTTTGTCTCCTCTGCATCCATTCTTTGGGGAGTTACCCACCTTCCACTCCACATGGTTGAAGGGGCTGTCAATGAGGGTGTTCCATTCATCCCTTGCACCCCAGGGCACAATACCTAGACTAGCCAGTTAGACTATTCCATCCTCCCTGACCACATTGATTGGTTCAGGGAATGGCATGTGACCCAAGCCAAGCCAATTAGAATCTTTTTCTGCCAGAGCCATCCCAAAGCCACATCCATTCTTGAATTTCCCAATCTGGTGAGCCTGCAGAATTCCTTTTTGGCTTAAGCCATTTTGCAGTTTTTGTCCCTACCACTGATAAAGTCTTCAGTAATACTACCATATAAAAATGAGCTTTCCTGTTCTTGTTTTGAGGCCTGCCTCCCCCCAACTCCCGACAGCATTGCATTAAAACAAGAGCAAGGAAAACAGCAGTCAAAACAACAGTAGTTTCAACCCATTTAAAATCTTTAGTCTCTTGAAAAAAAAAAATGCCAGAACATATTCCATTCCTAACACAGAACAAAAAGTTTTAAAATCCATTTTCTCCATCTCTCTCTTCATCTCATAGTCATGGTAGCTGTCTACTAAACTTGCTCCTTTCTTCTCCAAACACCTAAGCCCCAGTTGGCTCTTAGCTTTTTCCTCCTCACTTACCGTTTCCAATGTCCACTGATCCAACATTCCTGGACCCTTTGCTGGCCCAGGAAGGAAAGAGGGAAGCTGTAACTCATCATACAGTAATGTGGTTTTATACACATTATTCTCGGGGTCAATGGAAGAGGTGTGATTGTAAAATCCCTTCTACGGAGGGAGGTATGACTGTGAAGTCACACTTTCAGAAGAGATGCTGATGTCTTTCAATTATCAGTCATATGCCAAGTTCAGCTTAGTAAATATTTACTGAGTGATTACCATGTGCCAGCTAAGAGCCAGGAGTGGGGCTGAGTTGTCTTGGGCATCTGGAAACGTGTCGACTAAGCCCCAGACATTAAAAGTCTGTTATTCACTCGTCATTGAATACCTACTATGTGCCAGGCCTTGAGGATATATCCAGGAGGAGAGATATTAAAGGCAGAAAAATGATTTCTATGAAATGGTGATGAAGTACTGCCAAAAGAGACATATATAGGGATTGGGAGCAAATCAGTGTCAGGGGTGAAGGAAGTTTCCCTGAGAAAGTGACTCATGAGCTGAGACAGGAAGCAAGAGTAGGAGCTGGCTAAAAGTCTAGAAGACTAGGGGAAAGATCAGCCTGGGAAGGGAATCCCAGGCACAGTGTCTGAAAGATGAGAGAGAGAGAGAGAGAGAGAGAGAGAACGAGAGTGAGACAGAGAGAGAGAGAGAAGGAACGAGAGTGAGACAGAGAGAGAGAGAGAGAGACTCCAGGAGGACTCTCTGCGTGGGTGGAGCATAGAGAACTGGAGAGAGGTTCAAAAGGTAGGTGGAGGCCCCATTGTAAAAACCTTTGACTGCCACGTAAGAGATCATGAGACTCACGCTATGGACCAGAGACTTCAACACGAGCCCCAGGTGCCACTTAGGGCTTGGGATGTGGTTTGTTCTAAATATGGAAGAGCTCAGTTCTGGTCCTTCCACTCTGTGCTGTGTTGAGGCTCCTGCAGACTCAGGAGAGCCCATTGTGTGCATTTCTTCCCAACTTTGTGTTTAGGGCCTCAAATTGAAATTGACCTTGGTGGAGATATCTGTACCACAGAAACTGGTCAGTGCTACCAAGCAGGGCCTTCCCCTGCCCCACAAGACCCAGGCATTAAACATTTACCAGCACCACTGCTTCCACTAAAGAGGAAGCTGGCACTGCAACACTGGTGAGAGTTTAATGCTATGATCTTTGCAAATCAGGAAGTGATCAAGACTGGGACATTTGTGTGTGTGTGTCTGCCCTAAACCATCAGAAGGCTGAGTAGCAGAGGTTTTATACCTACAGGCTTTGAGGACAGCCAGACTGAGGTCCAAATCCCAGCCCTGTCACTAACTAGCTGTGTGACCTTGGGCAAGCAATGTTACCTCTCAGAGTTTCATCTGTTAAAAAAGATATTAATACCCACCTCATGGGGTTGTTGTGTATACTAAATACTATAATATATGTAAACTGTAGTGCCTGCTGTGTAACAAGGACTCAAATAAATACTAATGCTATTGAATACTGTTTGAGATAAAGAGATCTCAATAGAGATATACGCATTTTATTCCAGAATGGACTTATTATCAGTATTTGAGATACCGGAAAGAAACTGAAGCAGCACCCTGAAGACCTGCAGAGAGGCTAGGTCATGGTAACTGGCTGAGATTTTCTCTTTCATCTTTCTTCCATTTTTTCAAGATGACGTCTTTTAAGGTTTTGAGAGATGCAACTTACCCGACCTTTGTGGTCACAAAATGTCCTTTCGTATTGATGCAGCAAGGTATTGATGCAGACACACAATTTCCTAACTTGAAATCATAGGGTGGGAGGAAGGGAGCAAGGGAGAGCAAGCATGTGGCAGATTTTGTCAAAAAGAACAGGTGGGGGGCTTCTCTGGTGGCGCAGTGGTTGAGAGTCCGCCTGCTGATGCAGGGGACACGGGTTCGTGCCCCTGTCCGGGAAGATCCCACATGCCGCGGAGCGGCTGGGCCCGTGAGCCATGGCCGCTGAGCCTGCGCATCCGGAGCCTGTGCTCTGCAACAGGAGAGGCCACAACAGTGAGAGGCCCACGTACCGCCAAAAAAAAAAAAAAAAAAAAAAGAACAGGTGGGGACTTCCCTCGTGGCGCAGTGGTTAAGAATCTGCCTGCCAATGCAGGCGACATGGGTTTGATCCCTGGTCTGGGAAGATCCCACATGCCATGGAGCAACTAAGCCCGTGCACCACAACTACTGAGCCCACGGGCCACAACTACTGAAGCCAACATGCTTAGAGCCCACGTTCTGCAACAAGAGAAGCCACCGCGATGAGAAGCCCGCACACTGCAACGAAGAGTAGCTCCCTCTACAATGAAGAGTAGCCCTCGCTCGCCATAACTAGAGAAAGCCCATGCGCAGCAACGAAGACCCAACGCAGCCAACAAATTTATTTATTTATTTATTTAGAAAAAAGAACAGGTGCCAGATTCAGATGAGCCACGCATGTGGAGCAGGTGGCAGAGGAAGACACTTCTGTGCCCCCTGTCAAACTGCTCCCAGTTCAGTGGGATTCCAGGTCTGAAAGAACTGCAGTTGGTCAGATGAAGTCACAGTTTCAAGGGAGATTCAAAGATACTTACGTGTGCTCCCATGTGAGACCTCTTCCATCTTCCTTGCCTTTGAGGTCTGAACATGGCCTCTGTGAGCCCCTGTTAAGAAGTGCTGATTGAGCTGAAAGCCTGAGGCAAATCCCAGAAGTATCCTGAAATTTCTGAGTGTCTGTACCCAGGGCCAAACACCGGGCAACCAAGTCCTGTGAAAAGGCATTGTCTCTCTCCCCAAAACTGCTGGGATCCAAACTGAGTGCCAGCATCCAACCAGAGATGAGCCCCAGGATGCTCTCTGCAACATAATTGGTCCTACTTCGTGGGCTGGGTCACAACTGAACAACGGTCACCAGGCCCATCACTGAGACCCAGAGAATGAGCAGAGCAGTTACCCAGAGGCAGTGTGGCCATGGAGTCAGACGGGCCTGGGTCTGAATCCAGAATCCAGCACCTGCATGAGCTCTCTGGGGTCTCAGAATGGCAGTTTCCTCATCTGAAAAGAGGAAGCAATACCTCCTTTGAGAGTTGTGGAAGAACAGAAAATAACATATTTAATAAAGAAGAGCTATGATTATTTTTAGAATAAAGTGACTTTTCTTATTGGAAAAGCAAGACGTTAATTAGAAACTAACATGACTAATTTAGTTTAGGATTACTTACTTAAATTTAGAAATTAAACATGAACGAAAAGAAGAAAACCTTTTAAAAGAAGAAAACCTCACTGAGAGATAACAACCACTGACATATTGATGTATATCCTTCCAAAACTATCCATACGTATAGGCACACATTTCTTTAATGGGCCCATATTTCGGTACTTGCTTTTCTGCTGCTGAGTGTATCATAAATATCCCTGAGTCACTACATATGCCTTGGCAACATCGTTTTTAATGGCTGTAGCCTATTCTGTGGGGGGGGGGCTGGTTCCACTATTTGAAAGCGATTACTGTTCAGGTGACTGGTAACAAACACACCACAGGCTTTGGCACCAGAGGGACCAGCTTTCCCAGGAGCAAGCCCATGAAGCTCTGGAGGCTGTCACTCCCCGCGTGAAGGATGTAGAGAATAACACGACAGACCCACCAGATTCTCGCGGGGGTTAAAGTAGATAATATGCGAAAGTGCTTGGCTTAGAACCTGGCACCTAGAACGCTCTCGGATACAGCCAATGGTGCCTGAGACTTCGTCCTTAAACTGGCCCTGAACTCGCCTGTCCTGTTAAAAGTCTCGTATTGGAATTCCAACTGTGATTATTAATAATAAACAGTTTTCCGCTTCTCCCCTCCCTCTATACACGGATTTACTGATTCCCCCTCACCTCCCACCCCCGGGATCGGGCAGAACAAAACGAAGTAGAGGCTCTAGGAGCTACCGGAGGGTTTGAGCGGGGCGGCCCCAAGGCAAGCCCCGGGAGTTTCCCAGTCCTGGCCCCGGAGGGGCGGGCCCACGGCCCGGCCTCCCATTGGCTGCCAGTCGCGTCACCTGCCTTGGGTGGGCCTGGAGGAGGGACCTGGTCCCACCCTGGGCCACAGGAGGACCGGCATGACCGGGAACCCGCGGTGGGCCCCGTTGCTCCTGTGTTTGCTGCAGTCCGCTCCAGGTAAGGGCACGGGGCCGCGGGGTGGGCGTGGGGCCGCGGGGTGCTCCATCCGGTCCGCACCCACCTTCCGACCCAGAGCTCCGGGGAGGGAGTGCCTTGGGCATCAGTCTGTGCGCTGCAACACGTGCAATTAGCAGAGCCCACCCACCACCAGTTTTCTTTTTCCGAGGACTAAACAGACCCGGGTCTTTGAAATTCCTTTCCGGGAAGGAACTGTTTCCTAACGCCAGTTCAGCTTCAGACGAGCAGGAAAAAAGATAGTGGCCGTTCAAAAGTCAGCTGCATTTGTTTATAAAGTGCTTTTCAAGGTTTCCTAAAAGCCCTATCCGCTGCATTAATATCACAGACCCTGACTAGTGGGGGAAATCAAGCAGAAGTGCCCTGCCGTCGCCAGGGGTGCCCTCCCCTTCCTCCCGACTCGGGGTGTCAGGAGTTCCACCCAGGCCTGAGGGGAAGGAGTGCCAGCTTAGCCCCGTGCTGTGCTGTCATTCTAACAAGCCACCTTTTTTTTTCTGAGCTCTCACTGGTAAATAAGGTGACAGGGTACAAAATACCCTGGGATAGGAACCAACCACCAATCCAGGGAGAAGGACACCAAATGCCCCCAAGATATGTCCCTAGTCTTAGACTAATAATTTAAGAGCTAGAAGGGCCCTTGGACATCATCTAATACTAAGGTTAAAAGCCAGCATTTGTTTGAGCAACTTCTTGGGCACCACATTATTCTAGTTTAGCATCACAACCCAACTGTCCTAGAAGATAGGTATTATTTCCTCCCGTTTCAGAGGGGGAAACTGAGGCTCAGAGCAATTAAGGGGAATTACCCAAGAAGGAAGGCATTGGTGAGACACACAGAACAGAGAAGACAAGCTGAAGTGAGCATGACCAGCTTTAGCCGTGGGATGGGCAGTTGGCACAGGGCGGTTCACCCACCCAGGTCAGCTCAGGGGTGCCCCAGCCCCTGGAGCCTTCGCAGCAGTGTTACTGCAGCTGATGAGGGACAGTGTGCCTATGCAGGGAGGAGAGGAGGGTGTCCTCTGTACCCCTTTTTCACCATCAAACTCAATAGTTTTGCTGTCTAGACCTAGCTATCCTTACACCTGAGGATTATTTAGTGTACACAACACAAACTGTGGTGTGAAGGTTTAGGGTGAAGCGCAGCGGGGTCCAGGTTCTAATCCTGGCTCGCACACATACTGGCTGTGTAGCCTCAGGCAAATTATTCACCATCTGTATCTGAGCCTAGTGCCTTCCATGGAAGGGAATGACACCTACCCCCCAGGGTGGTTTGTCCTGAAGATTGAATGAGGTTTTGTGTATAAAGTTTCACACCGATGCCTGGTACCCTTCGAAGGCTCATTAGGAGGTAACTACTCTAGCTGCTATTTCTCCACTGTGGCCAAGCTCAGAATTGAGGCCTGTCCTCAAATAAGACGATTGTAGACTGATTTTGGCCTCATACCAGCCACCTGCTAGGAAGTCCAGAAGCTGGAGCACTGTCAGCATCAGCATCCTGGTGATGCAGTTCCAGCTAGAGGACACAGGATGGGGTGGTCTAAAAGGCCAGGGGTGTGGAGCCGAGCTGAGAGCCATCAGCAGAAAGGTCCCTCCCTCCCTGATGCCGTTCTATAACCTGTATGGATTTCCATCATGGCCCATGTGACACTTCAAGGCACTGCATTCTCCATGGCACCATGAGCTCCTAAAGGGCAGGAGTGGAGCTGTAGTCCTCTCTGAAACCTCTGGCACGCAGTGATCAATAGATGTCTTTGACCAATAATGACCCATAGATGTTGGAAGAATAAGGCTGAACAGGCCCCATGAGAACCTAAGGGAGGAAGTGTGATCAAGAACTCAGACTTTGAAGACGTAGAGAACGGACATGAGGACACGGGAGGGGGAAGGGTAATCTGGGACGAAGTGAGAGAGTGGCATGGACATATATACACTACCAAATGTAAAATAGATAACTAGTGGGAAGCAGCCGCATGGCACAGGGAGATCAGCTCAGTGCTTTGTGACCACCTAGGGGGTGGGAGGGAGACACAAGAGGGAGGAGATATGGGGATATAGGTATATGTATAGCTGATTTAATTTGTTATAAAGCAGAAACTAACACACCATTGTAAAGCAATTATACTCCAATAAAGATGTTAAAACAAAAACAAAAACAACTCAGACTTTGGGGTTGGCTAGGCCTGGATTTGAATTCTGTTTCTACAACTTATTAGCTGAGGGGGCCTCAGTTTCCTCATCTGTAATGTGATGGTCATAATTAGTACCTACCTCGTAGGGATGTGGGGTGGATTGAAGGAGAAAATGCAGGTAACGTGCTTTGCATAGTGCCTGGCACATAGTTAGGGCACAATACACATTAGCTGCTATTATTATCATCCGCAGCATCACCACCACTTCTGAAAGATGTCAGGAAGTGATGTTTGAGTCAAGTCTTTAAAAGATTAGATGGTGAATACCACGCTGTCAAAGACACCTGGGTTCAAAGACACACAGAAGAATGAGGAGGTTTGAGAAGGGCGAGAAGGAAGATTGGCTGCTGCCTGGTGACGTATGTAGGTGAGCAGCCTAGTGACGTATGTAGGTGAGCTGTCAGGAAGAGGTCAACGAGATGGCCCAGCCAGGCCAAGCTGGGCAGGGCTTCACGTATCCTGATAAGGAGCATAGACTTTATTCTGAGGACAAGGGAAGGGCGGAAACTGGGCAGCTGTGTAATCAGATGCATATTTCAGAAGATGAGGGTTAGCAGGGAGGAGGTGCCAAGGAGGGAAGTAGGGGCCAGTGAGAGGTGGTCAGGGAAAGAATCACTGGGACAATGACGTCTGAACGAAGATGAGAAGGAAGCAGAGGAGTGAGCCGGATGGACAGCCAGGGGGAGGACAGTTTAGCGGAGGGAACAGCTCGTGAAAAGGCCTAGAGGTGGGAGTGTGCCCGGCCTGCTCTAGGAACAGGAAAGGGCCAGCGTGGCTGGAGAGGGGCCAGCAAGGGGAGTCATGGGTTGGATAGGGTAGGGTCTTGTGGGTGATTGTAAAGACTTTGGATTTTACCTTGAATGAAACAGAAGCCACTGGAGGTTTAAAGCAAAAGAGTGACATGATGTGACTTTCATTTTAACCCTTGCTGCACTATGGAGAATGGATTGTGGGCACAAGGTTGGAAGCAGGGAGACCAGTTAGGAGACCTTAGGAATAATCCAAGTCATCTCAGTATTCATTCATTCACTCAACAGATTTTTATTGTGCACCTACTATGTGCCAGGGACCATTGCAGGCAGGCTCTGGGGACATGGCTGAGCACAAGACAGAGCATCTGCTCCTTGAGACCCTCAGGGCCGTTCCCTCCTGGAGTCCAGGAATCTATTAGATGGTCCCGTGCTGCACTGTTTTGCCGGAACCCTCAGGTGCCAGGGTGGGCTTCCCGTCATGTCACAGATGGGCCGCTGAGGTCTAAGGAGGGAAAGGGGCTTCAGTACAGCCAGTCGGTGGCATGGCTGTGACTGGAATCCCACAGCCCAGGTTCCCAGCCTATATCACATCCCCTGTGCTTCCGCCACCCCAGATAACTCCCGGTTCTTAAACTCGGTGAGCACCGGACAGCCCTCCCGCACTGCTCGGAATGGCTCCAGACTTCATGACCTCTTTGTCCCCCACAGGGAGGCCCCATCTGGCCCCTCCCCAGAACGTGACGCTGCTCTCCCGGAATTTCAGTGTGAACCTGACGTGGCTCCCAGGACCTGGCAATCCCCAGAACATGACCTATTTGGTGGCCTATCAAAGGTGGAGGGGCGCCTCCGGGCTGGTGGGGTGATAGGGGGAGACCGAGGAGGTGGGCAGGGGCTGGAGGGGCTTGGTTCTCTGTGTCCACGGGTGACGTCCTACAGCAGGTATTGGGAGAGGGCGTTTGATAAAGCTCTGGAGGTGGGGACGTAGCTTAATGGAGAACAGCGCCCAGGTGAAAGACCTGCCGGGGGTGGGGGCAGGCCTTTGAGAAAAGTCTTGGATGGAGCAGTGAGGGCCCCGTGAGGGAATTCTTGAGGGCCTGGATGAGGTGCTTGGCATTCCAGCAGATAAGGGAGGCAGGTGTATCTCTTGCAGAGCTGTGTTAGGCATCGCTAGATGATTACCCTTTTCCCCACGGAGCCTTCAGGGAGCCTTGGAGTCCTCAACTTGGCAGGCCAGGCAGCCACTGCTGATGCAGAGGAATTTGCACATGAAAGCTGATTTGCCATCTTTGCACATAGATGGAAATCATCTGAAGTTCTTTAGTAAGAGAGTAAGCTAATGAAAGCAGATACCCAGGAGGATTAATCTAGAATTGGCGAGAAGGAGGAAGCAGGAAGGAGAAGGAACTGCCACGTACTCAGGACCCATCCTGTGCCAGGCTGAGTGCTAGGAGCCTTGCATGAGCATTTCCCTTCTTCCTCCCAGTATCACCAGGCAGGCCCTGCATTTCCCCTGTTCTAGAGGTGAGGGAACAACTCAGGGGCTGTGACCTGCCCAAGGGAGCCAGTGATGGAACCAGAAGAAAAACCCAAGTCTGTCTGACCCCAAAGCTTGTGCTTTTGCTGTTCTATTACAGTCCCTCCATCTGTAGCATCCAGATGTGAGTGATGGGGGCCTGGCTTGGGAAAGGACAGACTGTGAGAGAGCTTTCAAAAGAAAGAATGGTATAGAACTGTATCAGGAGGCAGAAAATACCAATACCTGACATGGCCTGTATGTTTGCTCTGTGTCTGCACTGTGTCCATACCTGAAACGTATTTAACCTCACACCGCCCTGCGAGGAAGGGCTCAGTGACTCTGCTCTACAGTGGAGTAACTGAAGCACTGAGAGTGTATTTTGCTCAAAGCCACACAGCTGGGCCTAGAGGAGGTGGGATAAATTGATGAAAGAATTGAAAGCCTAACCTCTGGACCTTTATGATATTTTCCTTTCCTTTTACGCTTTTGAAACACCTGTGAGGATTCCAAAACCATGATATTCTAATGGTATCTTTTCATTTATTAGCTGGAATTAATTTTATAAAGAGATGCTTCCTCTCATGTAGTGTTTGATATTCAGTGGTACTATTCATGTAGGCACAACAGAATAAATGCTTGAACTGTTTTCCTTTAATTTACTAGTTTTCAAGATAACGAACTCGTTCCCTATCATGTCCCAAAGGTGATTGACTTGTTTTTTTAATTATCATTACGAACTCAAGTAGTTAAACATATGTGATGGTTTCAATTCATTGCAATTTATTCTACTCATTGAAGCTTGAATTGTCTCATCTTTAGTCTGTGAATGTCTCTTCAGGTTGGCTCCTGAGTCCTTTGAATTTGACCCTAGTAAGTCATGATATCTTTATTGCTATCTGTTGCGAAAAGATGTTCCAGACTCATTTGCACAATTCCTGACCTAAAACCTGAAATCGGTCGTGTGTCCATTTGGTAAGAAATGGTTTTAAAGAACACAGTCTGTGTAGCTGTCTGATCACTACTGAACTATTGCCTTGAGATCTTTTCAGTGAACAGAATTAGGGTGATACATGTAATAATCCCATCTCTATTCCTGGCTTCTACTGAGGTGGCTGATTAAATCCATGAGTCGCACCCATGATCTCCTTATCAAATGATTTTCCAGCCACAACCTTGGTGTTCTCTCCAGAACACGCTTTCTCATTTTTTGCAATATGCATAGGCTGAGAATTTTCCAAATCTTCAATTTCTGGTTCCTTTTTGCTTAACAATTCCTTCTATCTCTCTCTCTCCTCTCTCATTTTACTATAAGCAGTAAGGAGAAACCAGGTCACATCTTCAACACTTTGCTTAGAAATCTCCTCAGCTAAAGTATCCAAGTTCATCACTTTCCACTTCTGATTTTCCATAAAACACTAGGACGTAATTCAGTCAAGTTCTTTGCCACTGTATAACAAGGATCAATTTTCTTCCAGTTTCCAAGAAGACATTCCTCCTTTCCAACTGGGATCACCCCAGAATCACCTTTAACATCTATATTCTGACCAACAGTCTTTTCAAGGCAATTTAGGCTTTTTCTCACATGAACCTCAAAACTCTTTCAGCCTCTGTTACCCAGCTGCAAAGCTACTAACACAATTTTAGATATTGGTTACATTAGCACCTCGCTTATGGTACCAAAATCTGTGTTCAATTACTAGGGCTCCCATAACAAAATATCACAGACTGGGGGCTTAAACAAGAAAAGTTTTTCTCTCACAGTTCTGAAGGCTGGAAGTCCAAGATCAAGGTGTCAGTAGGTTTGCTCTCTCCTGAGGCCTCTCTCAGGAGATGGTCACCTTCTGTGTCCTGACCTGGCCTTTTCTCTGTGGGAGAACAGCCCTGGTGTCCTTTCCTCTTCTCATAAAGGCACTAGTCCTATTGGATAAGGACCTCACCCTTAGGACCACATTTAATCTTAATTACCTCTTTAAAGGCCCCATCTCCAAATATAGTCACATGGGTGTTAGGGCTTCAACATATGAATTGGGTGGGGATGTGTGTACACGATTTAGTCAATAATACTGTTAAGCTGGATTTCACCAAATTTAAAATTTTGTTCTTTCAAAGGAAAAAAAAAAAGCCCAAAGAAAATGAAAAAGCCAGCCACTGAGAAAAATATATTCATAGTATATACACTGACAAAGAACTTATATCCAAAATAAAGAACTCCTACATCTCAAAAATAAGAAGACAAATCACCCCCCAAATATTTGAATAGTCACTTCACAAAAGAAAATATATAAACGGCCAATAAGCACATGAAAAGGTGTTCAACATCATTAGTCATTAGGGAAGTGCAAATTAAAGCTACAAGGAAATACTACTTCACACTCACTAGAATGGTTAAAGTTAAAAGGTCTGATGATACTAAGCATAGACAAACATGTGGAGTAACTCTCATGGAGATTGCCCTCCATATTCTGGGGTTTTGCAGCCACAGATTCAACCAACCATGGATCAAAAATATATTTTTAAAAAATCCAGAAAGAGGGCTTGCCTGGTGGCGCAGTGGTTGAGAGTCCGCCTGCCGATGCAGGGGACACGGGTTCGTGCCCTGGTCCAGGAAGATCCCACATGCCGCGGAGTGGCTGGGCCTGTGGGCCATGGCCGCTGGGCCTGCGCGTCCGGAGCCTGTGCTCTGCAGCGGGAGAGGCCACAACAGTGAGAGGCCCGCGTACTGCAAAAAATTAAAAAAAAAAAAAATCCAGAAGAAAAAAAAAATCTGTAAAGTGCCAAAAGCTAAACTTGAATTTGCCATACACTAGCAGCTATTTACATAGCATTTGCATTGTATTTACAACTATTTACATAGCATTTACATTGTATTAAGTATCATAAGTAATCTAGAGATGATTTAAAGTACATGGGAGGATGTGCATACATTATATGCACATACGAGACCATTTTATATAAGGGACCTTAACATCCACAGGTTTCTGTATCGCCGGCGGGGCCTAGAACTAATCCCCTGTGGACACTGCCTATATATTGTTGATGAGAACTACAATGGTACAATCACTTTGGAAAACAGCTTGACAGTTTCTTGTAAAGTTACACATTCAGTTACCGAGTTTCCCAGATTCTACTCCTAGATCTTTATCCATGAGACATGAAAACATATGTCCATACAAAGACTTGTACATGAACTTTCATAGCAGCTTAATTCATAATTCCCTGTTATGGACTGAATTGTGTTCCCCCCACTTAGTCACTCATATGTTAAAGCCCTAACACCCATGTGACTGTATTTGGAGATGGGGCCTTTAAAGAGGTAACTAAGATTAAATGTGGTCCTAAGGGTGAGGCCCTAATCCAATAGAACTAGTGCCTTTATGAGAAGAGGGACAGCAGGGCTGCTCACACACAGAGAAAAGGCCAGGTGAGGACACAGAGAGAAGGTGACCATCTCCTGAGAGAGGCCTCAGGAGAGAGCAAACCTGCAGACACCTTGATCTTGGACTTCCAGCCTCCAGAACTGTGAGAGAGAAATGTCTATGGTTTAAGTCCCCAAGCCTGGCATTTTGTCACTGCAGCCCTGGCAGACTAACACATCAGGTTTCTTTTCTCCCGGTGTCCTAAGAAATGTTTGCTTGACTCAAGGTCACGAAGATCCTCTTCTGTGCTTTCTTCTAGAAGTTTTCAAACGTTAGCGTTTACATTTCAGTTCTCTTTTATTTTTATTTTATTTTATTATTATTATTTTTTTCGCGGTACGCGGGCCTCTCACTGTTGTGGCCTCTCCCATTGCGGAGCACAGGCTCCGGACACGCAGGCTCAGCGGCCATGGCTCACGGGCCTAGCCGCTCTGTGGCATGTGGGATCTTCCCGGACCGGGGCACGAACCTGTGTTCTGTTATCTCCTTTCTAAGTTTCTCTGATTCTGTTTTGTGTTGTTCTTCCATGTCTTATATCATTTTAAAATTTCTCTTATAATCCATTTTGAAGTAGTAGTTTACAGTTTCAATCTGTTCATAGATATGTTTTTAGCGTGCATTTTCTGACTCATTCAGTTGATCACTTAACTTATTAATTTCTATCCTTCCTTATTTTCTGTTATAAATATTTAAAGCTATATGCTTAACTACATCTCATAAATTTTTATTTGTGTTATATTTTTGATCATTCAATTTTAGAGATTTACTAACTTCCATCATAATTCTTTCTTTGATCCATGAGTCATTTTATTTTATTTTCAATGTGTGATTTTTGAGTCTCCTGTCTTTTTGTTTGAAGTATAATTGATTTACAATGGTTAGTTTCAAGTGTACAGCACAGTGGTTCAGTTATACATATATATATATATATATATATATATATATATATATTCTTTTTCAGATTCTTTTCCATTATAGGTTATTACAAGATATTGAATATAGTTCTCTATGCTATACAGTAGGACCTTACTGTTTATCTATTTTATATATGGTAGTGTGTATATATTAATCCCAGACTCCTAATTTATCCCTCCCCAGTCCCCTTTCCCCTTTGGTAACCATAAATTTATTTTCTGTGCCTGTGAGTCTATTTCTGTTTTGTAAATAAATTTGTATCATTTTTTTAAGATTCCACATATAAATGATGTCATATGATATTTGTCTTTGTCTGACTTAATTCACTTAGTGTGATAATCTCTAGGTCCATCCATGTTGCTGCAGGTGGCATTATTTCATTCCTTTTTATGGCTGAGTAGTATTCCCGTATATATGTATACACACACATACATACATACATACCACATCTTCTTTATCCATTCATCTGTTGATGGACATTTAGGTTGCTTCCATGTCTTGGCTATTGTCAGTAGTGCTGCTATGAACACTGGGGTGCAGGTACCTTTTCAAATTAGAGTTTTGGTCTTTTTCAGATATATGCCCAGGAGTGGGATTACTGGATCATATGGAACTCTATTTTTAGTTTTTTAAGGAACCTTCATACTGTTCTCCATAGTGGCTGCACCAATTTACATTCCTACCAACAGTGTAGGAGGGTCCCCTTTCCTCCACACCCTCTCCAGCATTTATTATTTGTAGACTTTTTGATGATGGCTATTCTGACTGGTGTGAGATGATACCTTGTTGTAGTTTTGATTCGCATCTCTCCATAATTAGAGATGTTGAGCATCTTTTCATGTGCCTGTTGACCATCTGTATGTCTTCTTTGGAGAAATGTCTGTTCTGGTCTTCTGCCCATTTTTGATTGTGTCGTTTGTCTTTTTGATTGAGTTGTATAAGCTGTTTGTATATTTTGGAAATTAATCCCTTGCTGCTTGCATCATTTGCAAATATTTGATCCATGAGTCATTTTAAAACAATTTAAAATATTCAAACTTCCTTTAGTTCTCTTTTTGCTAATGATTTTTAACTGGATTATTTGCAGTCAGAGGAAATAGTTTGAGAGATACCTATTCTTTGAAATTTGAGAGTTGCTTTATTTTTGTTAATATTTTTGATAATATTTTGTTTAGGGTTCGTATGTGGCTCAACCAGTTTCTTGTTTGTTCTGTATATGTTCATTAGACGAACTTTGATAATTATGTTGTTCATTTTATTAACATATGTACTAATAATTTTTCTTTATTCAATTGTTGATTACTGAGTGGGATATATTAAAAATTTCCCATTGTAATTGTGGATTTTCTTTTTCTTCCTGTAGTTTTATCTATTTTTGCTGAATATAGTTTGAAGCTATTTAATAGGCACATATAAGTTAGAATTTTTATATCTTCCTGGTAAGTGGAATCATTCACTACTGTGTAGTGGTTCTTTTCACCTTTACTAACACTTTGGACTTTGAAGTTTCTATTTCATCTCATATTAATATGCCTATGCCAGTTCCTTTTTTCATTGATGTTTACCTAGTATAACTTCACCAAAAAACAAAACAGAGGAATTCTTCCCCCAAATCTGTTCTCTTTGCCTACCTGTATCTCAGCCTTTTCTGATCACCTGTTGCTCAGTCTCCAAACCCAGGAAGAGTCCTCAATTCTCCTTTCCCTCACATTCCACATCCAATCCATGAGCAAGTCTCATCAGCTTTACCTCCAAAATGCATCCTACCTCCAACCTTTTCTTGCCATCGTGCCCACCATTCTCTCTTGGACCACTGCTGCAGCCTCCTAGCTAGTTTATCAGAGTGATATTTTAAAAACATAAATTAGATGACCTCAGTTCCTCTCTTCAGAACCTTCTGATAGCTTCCTCGGACACTTGGAATAAAATCCGAACCCCTTGCCAAGATGGCAAGACCCTGCCTGCTCTGCCCACCCCCCTCCACCCTCACATCCAGTCTGTCCACCCTCTCCTGGCCTTGTTCACTGGGCTTTGGCCACCCTGGCCTTGGTTTTTTTTTTTTTTGTGGTACGCGGGCCTCTCACTGTTGTGGCCTCTCCCGTTGCGGAGCACAGGCTCCGGATGCGCAGGCCCAGCGGCCATGGCTCATGGACCTAGCCGCTCCACGACATGTGGGATCTTCCTGGACTGGGGCACGAACCCGTGTTTCCTGCATCGGCAAGCAGACTCTCAACCACTGCACCACCAGGGAAGCCCCTGGCCTTGTTTTTTGCTGGACAGATCAAGTCCCTTCCCATCGCAAGGTTTTTGCTTTTGCGTTTCCTTCCCCCAGGCCTTCTCTTGGCTCCCTTCGCAGCATCCCGGCCTCAGCTTCAGCACTGTCTTCCTGGCCTTTCCTGAGCCGCCTTCAGAGAGCAGTCACCCCCGCACTACCCTATGGTCACTGCATTTACCAGCTCCTGGATTTATATATATATATATATATATATTTTTTTTTTTTTTTTTTGTGGTATGCGGGCCTCTCACTGCTGTGGCCTCCCCCGCTGCGGAGCACAGGCTCCGGATGCGCAGGCTCCGGATGCGCAGGCCCAGCGGCCATGGCTCACGGGCCCAGCCGCTCCGCGGCATATGGGATCCTCCCAGACCGGGGCACGAACCCGTATCCCCTGCATCGGCAGGCGGACTCTCAACCACTGCGCCACCAGGGAGGCCCCTGGATTTATATTTTTGATGTGGTGATGGTCTCTCATCCCCTCCCTCCAGAGTGTAAGTTCCCGAGGGCAGGACCTATCTGTCACGAATTGCCGATTCCCCAAGAATAATGCCCAGCAAGCAGGTCCCTCCTTTGGACCTCAGTGTTCTCAGGAGATTGTAGTCATGGACCTGTGTGTTCCCCTCTGACATCCAGAAAGCACCTGGCACCGGGCCTGGTACACAGCAGGGGGTCCATAAATGCCTGAACGAATAAACGCGTGGAAAATGATTACTAGCACGACGACCCTTTGGGGGAGCCATGACAGATGAGGAGACTGGGGGTTAGGGACAGTGACCTGCGTTAAGGTCCCAGAGCTAGTGAGGGGCAGAGCCAGGTTTCCCACCCTTGTCTGTCATTCCAGAGCCCGAGCTCTTAACTGGACTGTTCTCATTCTGTCTCAGCCGATGGCTGGCTGGCTGGACAGATGGATGGATGGATGATCAGGTGGGATGGAGGGACGAGTGATCATGTGTTCTCTGAGTTTCCTCACCCCCAAGAGGCTGAATCCATGACCCACACTCTCCTGTCTCCTCCCTCAGCTCTGCACCCCCCAGACGGTGGCGGAGAGTAAAAAAGTGTGCAGGAACCAAAGAGCTAGAGTGTTCTCTGATGTGCCTGGAGAAACAAGACCTGAGCAATAAGTTCAAGGGGCGTGTGCGAGCGGTTTCTCCCAGCGCCAGGTCGCGCTGGGTGGAGTCCAAGTCCATGGATTACTTTTTTGAAGGTAAGTGAAGGACCTGTGGGAGGCTGTCTGCTCAGGAGCTTGGCTCAGAGGCACTGCTATCCTGGCCATCTGCCTCCCACTTCCCCAAAGCAGTGGGCAGCTCTCTGGGGCCACCTGCCATGGGCCTTGGCCCATGTCCAAGTAGCCTGACTTCGTGGCAGGGAGTTAGGGGAGTTCACCAGCCCCAGCAGTTCAGTTTGTACCTCCTACTAATGAGGTTCATGATCTTCTTTTGAGCACAACCTTGGTCATGAACTACACAGGCACTTTATATATTTTTTCCTACTTTTTTAATGTTCAATCTCTCTCTTTAAGAAACAATTTTTAAAAATTCTGGTTGCAATAGTAATTTCTGTACACGGTAGAAATTTGGGGGGGAAAGGAGATAAAAAATAGAGAGGAGAACATTCCCCATGCTTACAGCCTTCATAAATCACTAGTGTTAACACTGAGTGAGGAAAGTGCTTTTTTTCCCCAATGTATTTTATTTCTAATCCTTATAACACACCTGTGGGGTTCATTTTCATCACCCCATTTTAAAAAAATAAATAAAGCAAGACTCACAGAAGTTAAGGAACTTGCCAGCTAGTAAGTGATGGACATGGGATGTGAAATGGCTTTTTCTGATCTTGGACAAGGTGCTCGATCAGGTCAAGAGTAAAGAGGGGAGGATAAATACTCAGACAATAGCCTCATGGAGCTGAGATCTGTAACTTATCACCCAGGCTTCTCAAAATGTTTGAGGACAAAATAGGGCTTGAAGGGTGATGAGGAAGGGATTTAATGAAGGATGGCAGGAAAAAATGGCAGAGAAGGAAGAAGAGATGATTTGGATGGGAGGAAGCTGGCTGGTTGGATGGACGAAAGGAGGAAAAGGATGGATGGGTAAGAAGAAAAGAAGTGTGGAGAGGATGGGGAAGAAGTGACGGATGAGTGGGAAGGAGGAGGCTAGATGGATGGGTAAATGCTTACCATGAAGGAGCCAGTATGGATGGAGAAGTGGAGGATAGGAACGAAAGGCAGACAGATGGATCAGTGGGTACAGAAGGAAGGCTGGCTGCCTGGGAAGGGAAGGAAGGGTAAAAGGGAAGGAGAGGCAAAGGAGAAAGGAAAAACAGGAAGGAAAGATGTATGGAAAGAAAAGAACGGATGGATAGGAAGGATGGAGGAGTAGAAAAGTAGGCTGATTGGCTAGATACAAGGAAGGAAGAAAGTATAAATGAACAGGAAGACAGGATGGATAGGAAGGAAGAAATGTCAATTGGAAAGAAAGGAAGACGATGCTTAGGAAGAAGGAAGGATGGTTGAGAAGGATGCGTGGATGGGAAGGAAGAGAAGCATAGTTGGGAAGGATGGATAGATGGATAGAAAGGAAAAGAAAGATGGGAAGGCAGGCAGAAAGGCTGATGAAGAATGAAGGATGCACCACTGCAGAGGCTGGCTGAATAGGAATAAGAATTAGAACAATAGAGGGAAAGATGCAGAAAGGAGGTTACTTTTTTTTTTTTTTGCCTCCTCCTCCCTGAAGTGCTTCTTGATTCTCCTGCAGCACACCTCAAGCCTGAGTGACTCTTCCTTCCTTGCCCTCAGCTGTGGTGACCCTGGTCACTTTCTCTCTTGACTTTTGGTAGTTTATGTATTTCATTTCCCCCTAATTTCCTCCAACTCCTTGAGGTCAAGATTTATGGGGGCCTCATCTCCCCACTCCCCTCAGCTCCCTGCCCAGGGCTTAATACATATCAGTGTCCAGTGGATATTTCCTGAACACATAGGTAGTGGCACCTTGTGACTCCTTTTTTTTTTTTTTTTTTTTTTTTTGCTGTACGCGGGCCTCTCACTGTTGTGGCCTCTCCCGTTGCGGAGCACAGGCTCCGGACGCGCAGGCTCAGCGGCCATCGCTCACGGGCCCAGCCACTCCATGGCATGCGGGATCTTCCTGGACCGGGGCACAAACCTGTGTCCCCTGCATCGGCAGGCGGACTCTCAACCACTGCGCCACCAGGGAAGCCCAGTAGTGGCACCTTGTGGAAGCCACACATTTTCCCTGAGCACAAACACAGGACAGGGATGACCAGTGTGGCCAGAGCTCCTGCTGGCTGGTACTCAGGGAGGGCTGCATGGAAAAAGTGGCATTTCAGCTGGACCTTGAACAATGGTGTATTAATTTTCTCTTGTCACTTTATTCCAAGTCACTGCCCCCACCATCTTCAAACCATCAGTCAAACCTAGGTGACCTTGAACAGACTGTCAGTAGAAATGGACATTAAAGACTCTGCCAGTGAGACCTCAGAAGCAAGCGAGGAGCATCATAGAGCAAATCTAAATCTCCTTCAAGAATTCTTAAATCGGGGCTTCCCTGGTGGCGCAGTGGTTGAGAGTCCACCTGCTGATGCAGGGGACACAGGTTCATGCCCCGGTCCGGGAAGATCCCACATGCCACGGAGCGGCTGGGCCCGTAAGCCATGGCCGCTGAGCCTGCGCATCCGGAGCCTGTGCTCCGCAACGGGAGAGGCCACAACAGTGAGAGGCCCGCGTACTGCAAAAAAAAAAAGAATTCTTAAATCATCCCGAACAGACTGTTAGTAGAAGTATGGATACTAAAAGCACTGCCTCACAGAAGGAAGTGAGTAATATGTTACTGAAAATTTCAGGAAGGGGGATGCCTCTTATATACTGGCAAAAAGATTAGCAAAATTGTGTCCTGTCGGTATGTGGAAAGCAGAACTTGTAAATGATGAATCTGGACATTTATCAAGGAGATTTGATAAATGTTGTGTTGAAGGCATGGCCTGGTTTATTCTTGGTAATCATAGCAAAATGCAAGGAGGAGAGAGAGAAATTGAGGAAAGAGCATAAACAAAAAGGAACCAGGACTTGAAGATTTGGGAAATTCTTAACCTATTCAGATGGCAAAAGATACTAAAATTAAGAAATTGCTTCCAAGAGTGTGACATAGAGAAACAGCAAAGTGTGTGGTTGTGCAATCATTTACTAAAACCTCAGAAAGATCAAAGTGTTTAGTCAAGAAAAAGGCTCTTTGAAGAGATTTAAGGGTATGACACACAGTTCAGTTCCCCTCAGTCAAATCAAAGGGCCTCTAGAAAGCTGAAGTGTTATCCCTCAGCCAGCTCAGCTAAAGCCAAAAATAGAGAAGGGCTTATCTCAAAAAGATTTGTGGAACTGACTTCTGTCTAATGGAGTAGGTCCCCATGACATCCACAGGAGACCCATAAAATTCTTGAGAATTTTATATCATCAGAAACACTGCCAGCTTGAACGAAAAGGGGCAGAGAGGACAGGAAAAGAAAGAAGGCTACTGGTCCCCCAATTTCTACTGGAAGGAAGCAGACTGGTAAAACTACTTAGCTGCAAATAACTGCTACCTTTCATGAAAAGGAAGGATGATTCAGAGGGTGGAACCAAGAGCCCAGAGAGCAGTGCTGAAAGCCAAGGAGAAGTAGTTCCCAAGCCTTAAAACCTAGTACAGTTTGTGTAGCTGGATTTCAAAACTGCTTCAGCCCAGTGACTCCTTTTTACCTCCTATTTCTCCCTGTTTGAACCAAAATGTCTATAACTGTTATCCAGCGGCTATCCCACCACCTTATATTGGGAGCAGATAACTTGTACTTTATTTTCACTGGTCCACAAATGGACAGGAATTGTGTCCCAGGAGTTGTACTGAATGGATTGCACCCAAAGTCTCACCTGAACCTGATTTAGATACTTTAGATGATGAGATTTTAGAACTTGAGTTGATGCTGTAATGGGATGAGACCCTGGGGTACCCTGGGATGGGGAGAATGTATGTTGCACTGGAGAGGGACATGATTTTCAAGGAGTCAGAGGGAGGACCATGATAGACAGAATGACTCCCCCAAAGATATTCATGCTCGAATCCCTGAACTTCTGAATATGTTAGATGTTACTATTACATGGCAAAAGGAATTTTAATTAAGTTTATGTGTGTTAAAGTAGTGAGATTATCTTGGATTATCCAAATGGGCTCAATCTAATCCCATGAACCCTTAAAAGCAGAGAACTTTCTCCAGCTGGAGGCAGAAGAGGTGTAGAAGAAGGGAAAATCAGAGAGAGTTGAAGCATGAGAAGGATTCAACATGGTGTTTCTGCTTTGAAGATGAAGGGGCAACGTGATTAGAAATGCAGGTGCCAGGACTTCCCTGGCAGTCCAATAAAGACTCTGTGCTTCAACTGCAGGGGGTTTGGGTTCAATCCCTGGTCAGGGAACTAAGATCCCACACGCTGTGCAGCGCGGCCAAAAATTAAAAAAAAAAAAAAAAAAAAAATGCAGATGCCTTCAGGAGCTGAGAGAGGGTCCCAGCTAACAACAGCATAGAAATACACCTCCGCCTCACAACCCCAAGGAACTGAATTCTGCTGACAGCCTGAATGAGCATGGAAGTGAATTCTCCCCTCAAATTCCAGCTAAGAGCCCAGGCCAGCTGACATCTTGATTTCCACCCAGAGTTGAGGACCCCATCAAGCACACCCAGACTCTGACCTACAGAACTGAGAGAGAATAAATCCGTGTTGATTTAAGCCACTAAGTTCATGGTAATATGTTATGGCAGCAGCAAGAACTAATACAAATGAGCAGGATGCTGACAGACCAGTGACATGTGAAGGGCACCCAACTGGAAGGGATGACACGAGTAAAGGAAGGTTAACTGTGTCTGGGCTGGGTGGGGAGCAGGCCTGCCTGGAAGCAGGGGGATGGATGCCCTGCGGCCCCAGAAGGTCCTGATGGGTCCTGTTCTGTTTCTGCTAGTGGAGCCAGCCCCACCTGTCCTGGTATTCACCCGGGCAGACGAGATCCTGAGTGTGAATGCCACGTACCAGCTGCCCCACTGCATGCACCAACCAGATCTGAAATATGAGGTGAATTTCTGGAAACAGGGGACCGGGAATAAGGTGAGAAACCCCTCTCATGCCCCCAGGCTGGGTCCCCTTCCTCATTCTCGCACCAAACCCCGGTGCTTTTCACCCTCCAAGCCCTGAAAGCCTCCTCCAGGAAGCCATCCCTGCATACCCCTTACTCCTGGCAGTCACCCCTTGACTCTGCACAGTGTGATTGGCCTGTGGCCCACCTCTGCCCCCCTCCCCCTAAGAGGCCAAGTTCAGGACATCCTTCCCCTGCACATTACAGGTAATAAACAGCAGTTTTCTACCTAATTTTTTTAAAATTATGAAACCTTTTTTTTTTTAATCTGACTGAAGTATGACAGGCTCCAAGAACCTACTTAGCCTACTTGTTAAGCCACCAGATTCATTAGAAAAAAAACTAGAAAATACAGATAAATTCTAGGAAGAAAACCAAAAGTACATAGAGATGATCGCAAATAACTACGTGGTGTATATCCAATTTCAGACTTGTTTCTGTGTATGCATGTGCATATGTCTGTATATATTTATTTATGGCAGGGGTCGGCAAACTTTTGCTGTAATTGGCCAGATAGTAAATATTTTTGGCTTTGCAGGCCTTATCGTCTGTCACATCTATTCAACTCCATCTGTAACACAAAAGGAGCCATAAGTAAATAGGTACATGAACAGGCATAGCTGTGTTCCAGGAAAACTCTATTTAAAAAAAAAGTTGGGGCTGTAGTCTACGGACCCCCGTTTTTGTCCATTCTGTCTTTTACTGAACCAACGCTCACACTCCTAACCTCTTGCACACTCTGGATCCCAGAGATATATTGATAGATCCTCATCGGATGTGATCCTCACCTTCAAGAACCTCACAGATATTCTCAACCAGCACTGTCCAGTAGAAACATATTGCAAGCCACATTGTGTCATTTAAGTGTTCCACATTAAATTAAGTAAAAAGAAACAAGTGAATTTATTTTCATAGTAGATTTTATTTCATCCAATAGAATGTTATCTTCTCACCATATAGTTAATATAAAAATTACTGAGATGCTTTATGTTCTTTTTTCATGAAAGCCAGTGTGTATTTTACACTTAGAGCACATCTCCGTTGGTACCAGCCACACTTCAAGTGCTCAAGAGCCACATGTGGCCACTGGCTACTGTGTTAGACAGGCAGCGCTAGAGTTTTCTGTGTCTGTAATGGCTGAGTGACCACCGCCCCTGCCCTAATTGATGAAACGCCCTGAGGGTAGGAATCCTGAGGCATCTGTCCCTGAAACTGAGGGCCTGTGGGCCCTGGTGGGGTGTGCATGGGAGTGACCCTGAGTGGCAGGGCTGCTTTTGAACCCAGACCATCTCTACCTCGAAACTCCGTGGAAGAGAAACCAGAGAGTGTTGGGACGTGCTCCCTGAATGCTTAAGCCTGAATGCAAGAAAAGGTGTAGGAGTCACAGCTGTGTCCTGCCAACCCCACCCTGTCCTGGCTGCATGGAGCCGGTGCCCCCCAGCAGGTCCACCCGCCTCTGCTTCTCTCTCCAAACAGACCAGACTTCCTCCCACTCCCCATGGCCAGCCAGTCCAGATTTCTCTCCAACCAGACACCAGCGGACATTACTGCCTCAGCGCCAAAACTATATACACCTTTGGCTACCCTAAAGAAAGCGAGTTCTCTGAGCCCACCTGCTTCGTCCTGGAGGCCCCAGGTGTGTGCAAAGTGGTACAGAAGTGGGGACATTTCCCCTGGGCATTAGGATCTTCATAATTTGCTGGTTAAGAGCACAAGTCTAGAGACAGACTCACCTCGATTAAAATCCCAGCTCCACCCCACTCACTATCTTTGGGCAGCTTACATAACCTCTCTGAACCTTGCTTTCCACACTCTGTAGGATGGGTTTATTCTGATGAGGATTAAATAGGATAATGTACGTGAAGCCCACAGCACAGATGCCGTTGATAGATAGGAGCCCCTGCTTCTCTAGTTGTTACTATGTTTTTCTTCCTAGGATCCAACTGGGCACTCCTGGTGCTGCTACCCTTTCTGCTGCCACTGCTGTTGGTCGTTGCCACAGGGCCTGTGATCTGGAAGAGCTTCAGGGGGAACCCCTGGTTTCATCAGGCAAAGATGCCACAGGCCCTGGTATGGCAAATCTGGGGGTGTGCGACAGAGAGCGAGGGCTGTCGAAGAGCAAGGAAGTGGAGCTAGACTTAGAGATAGTTCAGCTAGAATATCAAGATGGCCCAGACTGCGAAACATCTATCTTCCTATCTAAATTTTCACCATTAGAAATTCATTCCTTTGGCACCAAATTAAAATAGCAAATATGCCTCAGGAGAGATACCCAGAGGGGAGGCGGGAGGGTGGCATCTAAAGGGGACATCTTAAAAGGGTCCCAGTACTTCATTCACAACCTAACCGAGGGTCAGTCTTGCCCAGGCAGACGCTGGAATTTCCCCACCGGTCTGCTAGCTTGCTTGCTTAGAACCTGGGGCCAGCTGGGACAGGGGAAGCCTGGAGAGGTCAGACTTGTTCAGCTGAAGGCCTGGAAAGTGAGGCTGTGGTAGATGAGGCTCGGTGGGCACTCGGGTCCGGTGGGGGCTTTGAAGATGGATTCTGAGAGTCCCTGCTACACGGGAGTGTTTCAGCGTTCCTGGATATGGGACCTGCAGGGAATTCCCACTAACTGAGGCACAACCTCTGTGTTAGATGGGTCTGCACCTTGCCCTATCCCTCTGCCTTCCCATTATGTGGTGAGTTACCAGCTCGACCTCCTGCAGCTGGCACCTGAAACCTGGAGGCTTTCTCTGGCCTCTGGTGTCCACTCTGCCTGTGCACGTCACCAGCTGCATGTGTCAGAGAATTCTCACCGCCACCACCCCTCCATGCCTCACCCGACGGTGCTCTGAGGCCTGTGTCCCCGGCAGGGCTAAGTTCCAGCTGCCCTCGGGGTAACTTGCCTGATAACACCCCGCTATTGGCTGCTATGCCTTGCTGACACTTCCTGGGATCACTTCCCAAAGAAACGACTTACATTTGAATCCTTGTCTCAGAGTCTCTTTCCAGGGGAACCCAAATGAGAACAGTCACTTTTCCAGAAAGGATGACTTTTCTGTTCTTCTCCTCCTTCCCCAAATCAGGACCTCTCTGGACACAGACACCCCGGGGCAACCTTTGAACCCAGTGGCCCAGAGTGCCTGCATGTCTTGATTCTCTGTCCCCAAAAGGAACTGACCAGAAGGGTCAGGCTGACCCCTAGAGTCAGGGCCCCAGCCACCGTCCAGGCAGGATCAGAGAAGGACAGTGCTGAGGAGGAGAAGACCGACGAGGAGAACACGGATGAGGAGGACACCGACGATGGTGTCAGCTTCCAGCCCTACACTGAACCACCCCCCTTCCTGGGGCAGGAACACCAGAGCCTGGGGCATGCTGGGGCAGGAGGGCCTTGGACTCCTCTGGTCCAGGTGGAAGGCTCCTCTGCTTGCGATTCTTCAGACAGAAGCTGGGCCAGCACTGCGGGCTCCTCCCCCTGGGACGAGGCTGGATCATCTGGCTATTTGGCCAAGAAGAGGCCAGGCCGAGGACCGGGTGGGAAGGAGCTCCAGACGCCTCTCCCACCACCCGAATTCTCCGAGGACTCGAGTTCCCTGGAAGAGCCCTCCTGGGTCAGCTGGGGCTTACCATCACCAGGGCCGATTCTGGTTCCCACGGAGCCCCCAGTTTCTCTTCAGACACTGACCTTCTGCTGGGACAGCAGCCCCGAGGAAGAAGAAGAGGAGGGGGAGGAGGAGGAAGAAGAGGGTGGGAGGGAATCAGAAAGTGAGGACAGCGGTGGCGGCAGCTGCGGGGCTAAGAGCCTCCAGAGGATTGAGGTCAGAGGTAGGACGCTGGGGCACTACCTGGCCAGGTGAGCTGCCTCTTCCAGTCTGGTGCTGCTGAGCTTTTTGGGGACCCAGCATGCCACCAAGATTTGAAATCCTGGGAGCATCATCACTGGGGCAGCAGAGGGTTCTTACAGCACCTCGGGGAACCCAGCTAGAGGTGTCCGCCAGGTTGAGGAGTCAGAAGCCACCCCGTCCTATGACCTGCCAGCTTTGGGCCGAGAGCCAAGAGGGGTGGAGACAGGGATGGGCAGAGGTCAGAGGTTGGTTGGGTGTCAGACCACCCCACTGTCCCTGGGGTGACAGGCCAGCTGGAAAAATCATCCCTGCACAACATGAAACAGGCGAGGTCAGGTCACAGGGGGCATTGAAGGCTGACAGCACAAGGGCCCATCTGGATGTGGGGAGGGAAGAAATCTGGAGGCACACCAAGGGTAGCAGGGCTCACGCCTCTCTCCAGCACCCGCTGGGCTCCCTCCTCCCTGAGGCTCGGCATCCTGATTTATGAGTCCCCTAGGGTGGGCCCCAGTGAAGAAAAGTCCAGTTGGCTGAGGGTGTTGGAGAGGAAGAGGAAGGGCGTGGTCCTTCAAATCCCAGTCTCTGAGCCATGCATTACACAGTTTCCACTATCAAAGAGGCCTGGGTCCAAATCCCAGCTCTGCCATTTCCCAGTTGTGTGGCCTTAGGGGAGATACCTTCCTTCTCTGTACCCGAGTCTCCTTTCTACAGCTACCACCTGGGGCATGGTGAGGGTTCCCACAGAGATGTGTGATGCCTGCCACACCATTGGCACTCACCACGTGGTGGCTGGTAGGATTCTCCATCCACCCAGGCTCTGAGGGGACCACTGGGCATCTCCCACCTGTGACCCTAAACTCAGAGTGGCTGGCGTTCTCACCTCTAGTCTTTCTCCTGCCTCCTGCCCTCGCTGACCCCTGCCTCCTGGTCAGGAAACAGTTCTCAGAAGCTGGAGCCCAACCAAGGGTCCCTCTCCCTTTTCCCAGCAAAGAAAATACCAAATGGCCCACCTTCTAGGGGGTCTGATTAATTGGTGGTGGGGGTAGCAACCCAGCAGGGAGTCGGACCCCTGGGCCTGTGATCCCCATCTTAGCACTTCAGACCCTTTAGGTGACCACTGTGGTTGTAAAGACGTCCCATTTCCTCTTCCAGTTTTGAGAAACCACTGTCTTCTGGAAACAGGTGACTGTCCTTACCTGAGGGTAGTGATGGATGTTCTCAAACAACCGCTTTATTAACCTACACCCACCAGTATATGGATGAGCAGAGCTGAGTCTTCACCCGTTAGACCAAGGTTTTGTCAGTTTTGTGGCCCTGCAGGGACCACAGGGATCAGAACAATCCTTGGCTCTGCCATTTCACCTGCCAGGACTTAAGTTCCTCCATTTGTGTAAAAAGCATCTTCATAAGCATTTTATCCACAGGGCTGTGTTGTTTTGAAGCCAACGCAAGGGTAGAACATTAATGGAAGATCTGGAAAAGCTTCTCGAGGGCATCTGGTCCAGGGGTTCTCAAACTGTGTTCCCAAAAGGCCCTGGGCTTCACGGGAGGCGTCTCAATCTCAGGGGAAGCCGTGGGCTGTAGGATGCCCCCAGTGCAACCGGAGCCGCCTCCCTGGGCCCTGATTTCCCCCAGTGGCCCTCTACGTAAGATTGTGCTTAGGAGTTTCAACTGCTAAAGAAAACGTTAGCAAACTCCTTTTTAAATTGAACACCTGTCTTTTGTTTCAAACGAGGAAGCTAAAATGTTGACTGTCTGAAGGTGAGATTGCCCGTCTCTGGCCAGCTGGGCCAACCCCTGTCCCCTTGGCCATGTAAACAGTACCGAGGTCTCGGCAAGGGTTTCCAAGGGGCACGAGACTGGCAGGAGGCCTTCGCCACTGCTGGGACTCGCACACGTACATGCATTTCTGCAGGGGTTTCCCTGCAATGAGGCTTGTCTACATCCATGATTGAGCACAGAAGAGGAAGAACAAACTGGAACCATGGAGCTGGGGAAGGCTGTGGCTCACGGCCAGTTCCTAGGAGAATACCCAGGCCAAGCACAGCGTCCTTTCTGGCACCAGCCGAGCTGCTTCGTGGAAGTAAATTCCAAATAACTAAAAGCTATTCTCACTGTTATCTTAGGCTTGTGTGAAGGAACTGCTTTATCTCTGTTCTGAAACCTTGTGTGTTTTTTAAGCATTTTTTTCAAAGCTTAATTTCTGACAGGCTGAGCTTTCTATTCTAAACTCCAGCTCCTTTATGGTCATTAAGTCTTAAACAAAAAACTGTGGGCAGCTTTAGGAAAGAGCATGCTATTCAATATTATCATTTGTCAGGTGTGCTCAGCACTGAACTGTTTACAAAGCCCTTTCACGTCCCCAGCAGCCAGGAACTACATAGTGGAAACTCCAGGGCCACGCGTGAAAGATGTCAGGGACAGAGCGGGTGATGCCTGGGTGAAAGCAACATTCCCACTCTTTAGGGTAGTGAGGAGATTATATATTGTTCTAAGATATTTGTAGTTATTTCTAATTTTATTTTATGTTTATGTCATATTTAGATAATTTCCTAATGTTTGTTGGGGCCTACCCTAAACTGTTTTAAATAAAGAGCTCTATTTTTAGAGAAAACGGCAAAATCGAATGGAAAAGCATGTGCTCTTATTTCTCAAAGTTTCCTCACCACTCTTCTCGCTGTTAAGACTACAGGGTCTTGGGTTGGGTGCCCAGCAGCAGACCCAGAGGCGAGGATTGTGGGGTATAAAGCAGTGCAGCGATTCCAGAAAGCATCAATAGGGGAGTGGGAAGAGAGGGAGGGGAGGCAGCCAGTCCAGATGCATAATCAAACAGGTCATGGCTCTGGGCAACTAGGATTCAGTCCTCCTAGGGAGCTTTGGGAGCTCAGTGTTGGACCCTCCAGATTTGTTCCCCTACCAGGGACAGGAGCTGAGAGGCGTATCCACCAACTCCCATCAGTCCTGTGTAGAGAGCCACTCCCTCCCAGGGAGCTGCAGGTACTTGCAATTGGAATCCATCAAGCCGAGTACATGACAAGGGTGCTACAATGAAGCCAGAGGTGTACCTACCACCTGGCAGCTCACCCTATTGCAACAATGGTCCATGGAAGGATACAGAAAATCCTATGTGGCAGCCTTGCAACCCAAACTCATTCCAGTAGATCTCTACTGGGGAGGGTCTCCTAGGTCCCACCAATTCTCCCACAAGGTAACAGCTGAAGACCTAAAAAAAATAAAACAGCCTGTTATTTTACCAGCAAAACGGGTTTATTCAGGAACAGCAAAGAATTGCAATTTGGGACACGCAATCTATGGTGAACCACAGGCAAGTCCAGAGAACAGGGAGGGGAATGTTCCTTTATAGGGGAAAAGAGGTTAGTTGGGATGGGCCAGTATAAACACAGAGTCTATTGTTGGAAACTGGGAGTTCGAAGTGTAGTGTTTTTCATTGGCTGAGTTACTACAGTCTCTTATTGGCTAAGCTGTTGCCAGGCAAAGAGAAATTCCTCCTCCTGCTGGGTAGTAAAATAATAACCCTCCTCCTGTTGGAGATACAAAGGTGTGTCTCTCTCTGTTGAGTCTGCAATTGACAGCGAGAGCTTGAGAGTTCTCCTTTCAGTCCTCCCAACTCTATCTTAAATGAGGTTTCTGTTAATTTTCACACTGCCCAGAACTGTGCTTGCAGATTGTCATCATTTACTAATGCCAGGGCAGGCTCTAGACCCAAGATGAGCTGATCCAACAAGTCCCTTTCCCTGGCATTCAGATGTCTTCCTGGTTGGCTTGGCCTGGAACAAGTAAGTTCCAACCTGCTCTGACACTATTTTCCACTCCAAAGAACAGGAAAGCTCAGGGTACGAAGACAAGAATGGGACCTCCACATGAGCTTCCAGGATGAGAAATGGACTGGATCCAGTCCATTCCTGAGGCCCAGCTCCAGCCCTGTCCTCGGCTTCCCTGAATCCTAGTTTTAAGCCAACTTCCAGAGCCTTCTATTACTCATAACCAAATATCCTTGCCAATTCACATTTCATGCATATTGCAGCTTGTAGTCAGGTTGGGGCATCTGCTCCCTTGAATGGGTCCTTTCCAGAAACCAGGGCAGAACTTCCTCTCCAGGTGATCCCCAAGGGCCTCCATCCTGCCCACCTCACCTTTTGAGCTCCTCTTTGCCTGTTTGCTGCCACCTTCGGGACAGTGGTGGGATGGCAGGGCTGCCAGTTGCACAGGCTCTTACAAGAACAGTGCTCAGGGCCTCTGAGAATGGGCAGCGTTGGGGTAATGGATGTTACATCCTGAGAACTCCTTTAGGGAAGGGACTGTTTTCTTCCAGGTACCAGCATCTGGCACAGGGTGGAAACTTGATATTAAATAAGTGAGCAAAGGAATGAATGAGTGAATTGGTATATGAATTGGAGTCAGTAAGGGGCTGGCTGGGGCTGACTTACATATAAAGCAGCCAGAGATCTTGCATTAGATTCTATCCCAGATCCCAAATCCTGTCACATGTGGATGACTGTCCTCCCTCAACCCAGCGTCTGCTCCAAGGGGGGTATCAGTGCCGCTCAGTGAGTGAAATGGTGAGGGAGGGGGCAGCAGTGGGAGACTCATTCCTGTGTGCACAAAATTAGGCTAAAGCGATGGGAGTTTGAGGGGGTTAAAAAAACCACTAGAAGTTATACTTTATCTAAATGAGTGAGTCAGTTCCATGAATCAATTACTCAAGAGATACTGGTTGGCGCCAGGACCTATTCCAGCCCAGGGTACCCCACCCCTTGGCTTATGATGATATAGGATGCAGGTGTGTGACTGCAATTTATAAATTATCAACAGTCTGTTTTTCCCCTTACTGCCTCTTTAAGTGGGTTAGGAGAAGAAAGTGGGATCCCAAGGCAAGAATGCCTCAGAGTACACTCTCCTGGTGGGAAAAACCATCAGCAAGGGGTGGGAGGCCCCTCTCCAGGAGCCGACCCCTCCAGGGTGAGTCCCAACCATTCTTGGGTGTTGCTCGACATATCCCACCCCACTCCAAGCCCTGGCTACTCTGGACACTAAATGGATGTCGTGGAAGCCAGATTCCAACAGGGGCTCAGAATCGCCCACTCCAAATCCCATCTTTGAGTTACAGGCCCTTTCATGGGATATGCCTTCTCTAAATAGCTCTAATCCAGCCTCAAAGCCTAAACTGCAGGATGCAATGCCCTTACTTCCCCCATCCTTGGAATTTGGCCTCAGAAACTACCACCAACTCAAACGTCTAAGGAGACATTTATGACCATAAATGAGGTTATCTAGGGAACATCTACCATTGGTCACAGTTCTCACTGAATACCCCCCGCAACCAAGAGCAGCCCATCCTAAAGGCAGCCACACCTTCATAGGGAGAGCTATTTCCTTAAATCAAAAGAAATTTGCGGGACTTCCCTGGCGGTCAAGTGGTTAAGACTTCACCTTCCAATGTAGGGGGTGCAGGTTTGACCCTTGGTCGGGGAGTTAGGTTCCCATATGCCTCGCAGCCAAAAAGCCAAATCATAAAACAGAACCAATATGGTAACAAATTCAATAAAGACTTTAAAAATGGTCCACATCATGGGCTTCCCTGGTGGCACAGTGGTTGAGAGTCTGCCTGCCGATGCAGGGGACACGGGTTCATGCCCCGGTCCGGGAGGATCTCACATGCCGCGGAGCGGCTGGGACCGTGGGCCATGGCCGCTGAGCCTGCGCGTCCAGAGCCTGTGCTCCGCAACGGGAGAGGCCACAACAGTGAGAGGCCCGCGTACCAGAAAAAAAAAAAAAAAGGTCCATATAAAAAAACCTTTGAAAAAAAAAGAAAAGAAAAGAAAAGAAATTTGCCTCCTTAATATGTCCTCTTACTACCCACCCTGGTTTTCCTGTTTAGGGGTAGCTACACAGAAATGGGCTCAACCCTTCTCCAGGCAGCAGCCCCTCCGATACTTGCAGATGGTGCTGGCGCCTCACATCGCCCCCACCCAAGTCTCTTCTTTCCAGTCATAAATGTGAGCATAACTGAAGAAAAATATTGGACAAGGTCAAGTGCACTGCAGACCAGAGCTCTAGAAGGATTTTTTAAATATTTCTTTTATATTGGGATATAATTAATTTACAATGCTGCGTTAGTTTCAGGTGTACAACAAAGTGATTTAGCTATACATATACATATATCTATTCTTTTTCAGATTCCCCTCCCATACAGGTCACTACAGAGTATTGAATAGCATTCCCTGTGCTATACAGTAGGTCCCTGTTGATCATCTATTTTATATATAGTAGTGTGTATATGCCAATCCCAACCTCCTAATTTATCCCTACCCCCACCTTTCCCCTTTTGTAACCATAAGTTTGTTTTCTAAGCCTGTGAGTCTGTTTCTGTTTTGTAAATAACATTATTTTTTTAGATTCCACATATAAGTGATATCATATATTTGTCTTTGTCTGTCTGACTTACTTCACTTAGTATGCTGATGTCTAGATCCATCCATGTTGCTGCAAATGGCATTATTTCATTCTTTTTTATAGCTGAGCAATATTCCATTGTATATATATACCACATCTTCTGGAAGGATTTTTTTGAGTGAATCTGTGGTGGGCTGGAGTTGTCATGAGCATCTTGCAGGAGGAGAAATCATCCCAGCTGGCTTTGAAGAAGAGGGACTCTGGCTGAGGGAGAAGAAATGGCATCCCCAGAGACGGGTCCAGCCCAGATAAAGGCGCTTCCTCAGTCTACTTGTCTTGTGTAGCCACCTTACTCTTCCTTAGTATAAAATAATACATTTCCTGTAAGAACTTTAGAAAATGCAGATGAGCAAAGGAAGGAAAATAAAAATACCTTTAATTCTACTACCACCCAGAGATAATTCCATGAATATTTTCACGTATATCCTTCAGACTTTTTTCTCTACGTGTGTGTGTGTTTTAACAAGCCTATACTGTACACAGTTTGTGCCATGCTTCTTAGTTCCCTGACCAGTTCCCTTAGCAGTGAAAGCGCAGGGTCCTAACCACTGCTGGACCACCAGGGAATTCCCCATGCTTCTTTTCATTTAACAAAATATGGTGACTCTTTACCAGGCCACAAAATAGTTTTCTCCAGGGTTATTTTTTTATTATTTATTTATTTGTTTTGTTTTGTTTTGTTTTGCAGTACGCGGGCCTCTCACTGTTGTGGTCTCTCCCGTTGCGGAGCACAGGCTCTGGACGCGCAGGCTCAGCGGCCATGGCTCACG
The DNA here is from genome assembly GCF_025265405.1 of Mesoplodon densirostris. Lineage (NCBI taxonomy): Eukaryota > Metazoa > Chordata > Mammalia > Artiodactyla > Ziphiidae > Mesoplodon > Mesoplodon densirostris. The sequence goes on along the minus strand of NC_082662.1, from coordinate 19,785,286 downwards.
GGCCCAGCCGCTCCGCAGCATGTGGGATCTTCCCGGACCGGGGCACAAATCCGTGTCCCCTGCATCGGCAGGCGGACTCTCAACCACTGCACCACCAGGGAAGCCCCAGGGTTATTTTGAAGGCTGCATTTGCCTTGCATTGGATGGACTTACCATTATGCATTTAACCAAACCCCTACTGTCAGACATGGATGCTGTTCTCTTTTACTTTTATTCTTTTTACTATTAGAAATGATGTCTGGATGTTCCCAAGTTCTTTAATAATCCCGGTGTCAGGGGCTTCCCTGGTGGCACAGTGGTTAAGAATCCGTCTGCCAATGCAGGGGACACAGGTTCAAGCCCTGGTCCGGAAAGATCCCACATGCTGCGGAGCAACTAAGCCTGTGTGCCACAACTACCGAGCCTGCGCTCTAGAGCCCATGAGCCACAACTACTGAAGCCCGTGCGCCTAGAGCCCGTGCTCCAAAACAAGAGAAGCCACCGCAGTGAGAAGCCCGCGCACTGCAACAAAGAGTAGCCCCAGGGCCTCCCTGGTGGCGCAGCGGTTGAGAGTCCGCCTGCCGATGCAGGGGATACGGGTTCGTGCCCCGGTCCGGGAGGATCCCATATGCCGCGGAGCAGCTGGGCCCATGAGCCATGGCCGCTGAGCCTGCGCATCCGGAGCCTGTGCTCCGCAACGGGAGAGGCCACAACAGTGAGAGGCCCGCATACCGCAAAAAAAAAAAAAAAAAAAAAAAAAAAAGAGTAGCCCCAGCTCGCCACAACTAGAGAAAGCCCGCACACAGCAACGAAGACCCAATGCAGCCTAAATAAATAAATAAATAAATAAATAAATAAAAATAATCCAGGTGACTTCCTTGTCATTAATAGTCCCACGATCATAGTTCCTCATGACTATGGGGGGCCGAGTTCTTTCATAGGTTCCTTCTTCAAGGTGCTTCTGAGAGTCCCCAAGGAAGACCTCATGTTCCACAGACCCAGACAAGCTGGGTTGCAGCTTGTCCTCTCGGCCTACCAGCCCAGCTTGCTCCAGCGACTGCACCTCTCCCGACAGGCCCTTCTTGGTATTTTGTAACCTGTTTCTCTGGCCATGATCTCCCCACACCCCTTTGTCCCAAAAGTCATCAAAGGCCCCCCATCCATCATAGTCCATTCAGGAACACAGAAACCTACTGAGTCTCTCAAACCAAGAGACTTTCACAAAGGGGATCTGATTACCCAGGTGATGGAAGAGCTGAGAATCCAATCATGGATAGGAAGCAGCCCAGAGAGTCACCACAGCAGGAAGCTGCTCTGTCCTTTGAGCTAAAGGGGAAAATTGGAGGAGATGTTTTTATCAGAGCCCAGGCCACCTGACGGAGAAATGGTGGCAGCTGCCTGACTGGAGGCAGCTGCAGCTCCAGAGGAGACACAGCCATTATAGGGGATGCCATTCAGAGCTGAGGAAGAAGGGGAGAAATACCCCGACTTCTCTCCTCCAGCTCCCCAGCCATCCTCCAGTGCCTCCCATTGGCTGGACCTAACAGGAAACCATTGACAAAGGGGCCTGGGAAATGTAGTTTCCTGCAATTAATAGGAAAGGCCTGGCACAATATCATACTTTAATTCCCCCAAAGCACAGCTCAAATGTGGCTGTGCTGTCTAACTTTGCCAAAGACTCAGAGATGACAGAAAACAATTACAACACAGAAAAGAAAAACTTAAATACAGATCCCTGGATATCATGGCCTACTACATCCTAAAGCCCTCTAGAGCCTCCCTTAGGGTTTGGTGTGGCTATAGGACTCAGCCTGCTGTTGTGTGGCTGGGGCCAGCCAGACTCTCCCCAGAGGCAGAGATCTCTGATCATGTCTACCCTAACCAGAGTCCAGGCCCCTTCAATCTTCTCTTGAGGCCCAGCAAGAAGAGGAAAATCATTTCCTAAACACCCATCCCAGTGGATTTCATGTTATCCCTATAGATACACCTCCACATGGTGGAACAGCTTGGGTGAGCAGTTCGAGCCTTCATTGTCACAAACCAAAGGCCCACTCCTGAATTTTTTTTTTTTTTTTTTGCTGTACGCGGGCCTCTCACTGTTGTGGCCTCTCCTGTTGCGGAGCACAGGGTCCAGATGCACAGGCTCAGCAGCCATAGCTCACGGGCCCAGCCGCTCCGCAGCATGTGGGATCCTCCTGGACTGGGGCACAAACCCGTGTTCCCTGCATCGGCAGGTGGACTCTCAACCACTGCACCACCAGGGAAGCCCCCCGACTCCTGAATTTTGCCCCCATCTCTAGCACAGTAGTAAGAGTCACTGAAATCTCTGATCCATTTTTTCCTAATATTTTGCAGTTCCCAGACCCCAAAGGCTCCGTGTAGGAACGCCTGGACTTCTCACCCCCAGCAGCCTCTCTAGGAGGAGTGCCATCCCCCTTGACCCTCAAGCATCCAGCATGGCAGACCTGCTTTAATACATGGCATGAGCAGGGGCAGCAGACACCCTATATCTCCTCCTGCCAGAACGAAGCCGAGGAGTCTAGCTTTTCCTCTGCCACCAGGAACATTCCAGAACATATTTTCTGCTCCAGTTGTTTTCCTCAGGGTGAATCCATCCCTGAGGATGGAATCAGTGAGGCAAAAGGTTGCAGGCTTCTGATACCCAGTGCCAAGCTGCTCTCTGATAAGGCTGTATGTCGTGGATTATTTATACGTTTTCTGCCTCTCAGTTCCCTAATAAGGACTGAAGAATCTTGGGATGAATCAGCCACCAGACCAGATAAACAAGCCAGTCTGTCACTGTTGCTGTTTTCTGCAACTAAGAAGGGAACTCCCTTGGATCCCGCCCAGAACCTGGAATTCCGAAGCAACGGGCCAGATACCTTTGTACCCAGCTCCCCAGTGGCTCAGGTCCCACCTTTCCCTCCTTTCCCCGCCCTCGTGCCTGGGTGGAGCCAGCTGCCAAGGCGCCAAAGCTTCTCAGCCCTCCCTCTGTGCTCAGTCCAGAGTGAAGACCAAAAGAGGGCTGTGTGCCGGGCCCCGATGAGGACGCTGCTGGTCATCCTGGCGGCAGGATCCCTGGTCGGTGAGTGCCGGTCACCCTGTGGTCAGACCTGACCCCCACCCAGGAGCCAATGATCAGGGTCGTCTCCCCCAGAACTGCATCCAGCCCCAGCACGACCAGTTTCAATTTCTTCTCTGCTGGGCTGACCTGGGTGCCGAGTTTCCCTGGAGAAGTAGATGCCCGCTCAGGTTGCTGGGGAGGATGAGAGGGTCCCTCAAACTCTGGGTTCTTCAGAGACTCAACTGACCCTCAAGACTCTGGGGATACAGTCACCTGTCTGAACTGGGGGTGTGGATCCCCCCACTCCAGTGGATGGAGAATTAGCTTAAGGGAGTTAGACATCCTTGGACCCCTCAAATCTTTCTGGTAGAAATTGTACCTCTGTTCCTCTGCTTCTGGCTGGCACTGGCCTCACGTGGGGAGGTGATGGAGCGTCAGGAAGGACAAAGCTTGAGTCCAGCCATTGCCTCCTTCCATGCCCCTGAGGGGGCCTCTGCCAGCCCCTCGTGCCAGACCTGAAAGAGCATTTTCTCCCAGAGGGCCCAGGTCTGCTGCATTAATAGGTCTTAAAACACCAGAGCTCTTATGAAAACAGGACGAAAGGGCACCGTTTTCAAATCCAATAAAGTGGATTTTTTGGAAGTGGAGAACTTTTTTGGAAGTGGAAAACTTCCAGACCAATGCATGAGATCCTAGATTGTCTCTCTGCTCCCTGAGATGTTTAAAAAATTCAGGGAACTTTCTGAGGAAGTGAAAGCACAGTCCTGACTGAAGAATGGGGAGAGCTGGCCTCTGCAAGACCCCTTCTACCTTAAGTGCAGGATAAAGGCCATAAAGGGCCACAGCTGTGCCCTGCAGGTGTTGACCAGATCCACAGCGCTTCCAGCTGCCACCCGGGCTCTCCAGCCCGTCCTCCCCCTGGCATCAAACGGAACATTCACAGCACACTGGACCCATTGTGATCTAGGGAGACTTGATGCATCTCCCAAGAGACCTCAGACATGTCCCTCCAGACCCTCACCCATTCCGGTTGGAAGACTTAGAGGCTCTTGGCCCTTTACGATGGGGGACACAAGGGAAGCAGCCCTTAGGAGGTTGTTCGGAGTCAGTAAGGTCACTCTAGAGCCCCAGGTGCCTTCACCCCCGGCATTCTTAGGCTGATTCCAGAACATGTTTGAACTGACTTTGTTTGTTTGTTTGTCCTTAGCTTCCCAACTAGTTGACATAGACTTGTTTTTTTCAAACAAATGAGAAAACTTCCTTTGATCACATCTCCCAGGCTGTCAGTTTCTAGACAATACACAGCTCCCCAGGATTTCACAATGTAGACTTTCACCCAGGAAGTGCAGAACCAACGTGGGCTGAGGAACCGGTGATGGATTTGAGGAGGAAAAGGAATGAGTGGGCGAGAGGAGATGGGAGATCTTGTTAGCCCTCAACACCTCCTCAAAGATAGGGGCCAGCCAAGGTCCACCCACACGACTTCAGGAAGCCAACGTGAGTTCCTGCCTCCTGAAACGTGGTGCCAGCCTCCACCCAACCTGGGCCCTTCACCTCCCGAGCATGTCCCAACCTCAGACACTTACCTCCTCCAAACCCACATGGCCCCCCCAGGATACTGACCCTAACCAGCAACCCTCCCACTGCAGACCCTAGCCAAGCCCACCCCCAGACACACCCTGGCCTTCTCTCAAATCCCACCCTCTCTCTTGCCTGCCCTTGACCTCACCACCTCACCCAAAGCCACCATTGAGCTCTGACTTCAAGTGGACTCCCTCCCTCAACTTAAGACCCAGCCTTGAACCCATGCCCCTCCCTCCAGAACAGACCCCAATTCTGCCCAGACTCGGGTCCAAACAAGATACCAGCCACAACTTGAGGCTCGGCAGCACATCCATCACATTTGGCTAGAGGCAGAAGGAACCCCCTGGTGCCCTAGGCCCCATTCTGGGGGCTCCAGGAAGCCTGGAACACAAAGAGTTCTGCAGCTGTTGGGCCTGATCAACCCAGATTCAAAGAGGAATGTGGCCTTAGATTTAACATGTGGATGCACAGCAGGGTTGGACTGTCCTAATATACTTCCCCTTCCCCACAAAGGCCTCCCTTACGGAAATACTGTAGGTAGACTTGGAGTAGAGGGGTAAATAACCCTCCAGTCCCTCACACTCTGGACCTGCTGGTGCTCATGATCATGGTGGGGGGGGGGAGGGAGGTGCGCACACATCATATCAAAGACACGTGTACCCTCAGACCTCAAGGCCTTGACTCAACCGGATCTGCACCTGTTTATTTCCCACCCCAGCCACCCTCTGAGCACAGGCAGAGCCAGCTGCCAGCTCTGGCCGCCATTTTCGTGCACTCTCTTCCTTTCCACAGACTGTGCTAGGAGGGCTGAGAGAAGAGATTTGTAAGTCAAGGGCTCTCATTTACAGTGAAGACTGCTTTGGGGGCAGTGCCCCCTGCCGGCTCCTCTTCTTGGGGCTCTGGCCTTTGCTGCCCCTTCCTTGCCCCATTGTATCCACCCGACAAGCAGCCTAGCACTGTGATGGGCATTGCAGGCTGCCTCTCTGAGCCTCAGTTTTTCTCATCCATTAAATGGGCATAATGATAGTACCTGCCTCATCAGGTTGTCAGGAGGATTTGATAAGGAGACTTAGCCCAGTGCCCGGCACTTTACGTGCATTTCAGACATGTCAGCTGCTGCTGTGGTCCTTATTGTTTATCTTTAGGTAAGTCCAATTATTCCCATTTTAGAGATAAAGAAATTGAAGTTCTAGTTGCTTAAACAGCTTCCCCAAGGTCACGCTGCCCATATGTAGCCTCAGTCAGAATCCACCTCCTAAGAAATCCGTGTGGCTGGGGAAGGTGCCTTTGCCCTCCTCAGAAGGCATGTGGTGGGTGGGCAGGGATTGGTTCGAGCAGCAGAGAGGCAGGAATTCACAGACATCTTCTCCACCGTTGTCTGAAATTACTGACTCTGGGCAAGTTACTTCTTCGACAGTCAACGTTTAGTTGAATCCCTCTAAAATATTCCATTGGTGAGGACGCTAACTTCAGACAGTGTTGAGAAATGAATAAACACAACAGCACGTGTTGGCAAGGATATGGAATCATTGCACCACTCAAACTTTGCTGGTGGGAATAGGAGATGGTGCAGCCGCCGCTTTGGAAAACAGTTTGGCAGGTCTTCAAAAAGTTCAGCATAGGATCACCGTACGACCCAGAAATCCCACTCCTAGCCGTATACCCAAGAGAACTGAAAACATGTGTCCACTTAAAAACTTGTGCACATGGGGCTTCCCTGGTGGCGCAGTGGTTGAGAATCTGCCTGCTAATGCAGGGGACACGGGTTCGAGCCCTGGTCTGGGAGGATCCCACATGCCGCAGAGCAACTAGGCCCGTGAGCCATAACTACTGAGCCTGCGCGTCTGGAGCCTGTGGTCCGCAACAAGAGAGGCCGCGATAGTGAGAGGCCCGCGCACCGCGATGAAGAGTGGCCCCCGCTTGCCGCAACTAGAGAAAGCCCTCGCACAGAAACGAAGACCCAGCACAGCCATAAATAAATAAATAAATAAATAAATAAATAAAAACTTGTGCACAAATGTTCACAGCAGCATTATTCAAAATAGCCAAAAAGTGGAAACAACCCAAATGTCCATCAACTGACGAGAAGATAAACAGCATGTGGTCTATCGACGATTCAGCCATAAGAAGGAAATAAGTACCAATTCATGCTGTAATATGGATGAGGCTTGAACACATGATGCTAAGTGAAAGAAGCCAGACACAAAAGGCCACATACTGGATGCCTCTATTTACAGGAAATGTCCAAATAGGCAAATCCATGGAGGAAGCAGATTATTGGCTGCTGAGGCTGGGAGGAGGGGAGGGATGGGAGTACTGCTCATAGATACAAGGTTTCTTTGTGGGCGATGAGCACATCCTGGGACTAGGTTAACGGCAACCGTTGCACAATTTTGTGACTATATTAGGAAACCACAGAACTGTATGCTTTAAAGTGGTGCATTTCGTGGAATGAGAATCATAGCTCAATACCAAGGAAGAAAGAAGTGAAGGGGAGGGGGGCTGGTCAGTGAGCACAGTCTCCGCTGAGTGAGTGCTGGCTTGCCCCTCAGCGGGCAGCTTGCTAGAGAGCTGGGGCAGAGTCTTTGCACCCTTCTGCTCACCCTGTTCTCACTTCCTGCAGCTTACATCGCTGAGGACACCTCAGATCTTCTTCAGCACGTGAAATTCCAGTCCAGCAACTTCGAAAACATTGTGACGTGGGACAGCAGCCCGGAGAGTGCCCCAGACACCGTCTACAGTGTGCAGTATAAGACGTAGGCGTCCCTCCCACACAAGCCCTTTTGACTCTGCTCTGGAACCAACCCCTCCAAGAAAACCCTTCCTTCTTCCTATGTCCCCACACGCCCCCCCGGGACTGGTGTCACACAGCGACCCTCCCCCACACATAGCTTTGCTCCTTTATGTTTCTTCTGCAGGGGGAGGTTAGAATAATGGTTGCAAGTACAGGCTCTGGGGGCAGACGCCAGCTCTCTCCCTAGAACTCTGGGTGGTTGGGTAACCTCACCAAGCCTCCATTTCCTCATCCATGAAGCAAAGTTAGCAATAGTACCTTCCTCATAGGGTTGTTAGGTGGGTTCAATGAGATAGTCATTAGCACGTGTGCCTGGCAAACAACAAGCTCCCAATCATTGCCTTATATTGGGTTAGACTGGGTCAACGAAAAGTCGTGCCCACACCCACCCGGGCCCCCACCCCGCCCTGTTCCCGCTCATCTCCTCTCCCAGGCAGGAGAGGAGGGTACGTGGGCTCAGGAGTCTGCAAACCTGGGTTCCATTCCTGGTCCTGCCACTTCATCCTGTGGCAAGGCACTTGCCCTCTCCGAGGCCCAGGTCCCTCATCTGTCAATGGGGCTAACAGTACCCAGAACGTGAACTCAGACTGGCTGCGTTCACATCCTGGTTCCCTGCCTGCATGCCTCAAAAACCTGGGCAAATTTTGCTTCCTTAACCCCCAGCTCCCCTACTTGAAAAGGAGGGAGAATAATGTATGAACCTCACAGCACCGTAGTGAGGATCATCCGCATAAAGGGCCTGGGTACACGTGCTAAGTAAATATTCAATATCGTTATCATTATTAATAAATGACAGGCTTGGTGCCAAGCCTGTTCATGAAAGGTGTGTCTGGTCCTTCCCTTGCCCACAGTTATGGAGAGACAGAGTGGCAGGCAAAGGAGGGCTGCCAGCGGATCACCCGGAAATCCTGCAACCTTACCAAGGAGACAGGCAACCTTACGGATCTCTACTACGCCCGGGTCACCGCCATCGACGCGGGAGGCCGGTCCGCCACCAAGATGACCGACCGGTTCAGCTCACTGCAGCACAGTGAGTGCCAGCCCCTCATTGCAACGGGTGCAGGACGGGAACAGGATGGCCTCTTCCCCTCCGGAGTGGGTGGAGGGCCCAGAAGGGCGCTGCCTCCCAGGGCCAGTTAGGGATGTGGCTTTTTAGGGAAGGTGCCCTCAACTGGACAGCATCCCCAGTGTGGTCATTCATCTTTCTCCATCTCCATCCCCACCTCCCTAGTTCAGACCACCTTAATCTTGCCACTTGAGTGCAACCAAGGCCCTCCTAACTCGGTCCTCCTACTTCTGCCTTGACTCTTTTCTGATCCTTGGTCTTAGTCTCGGCTTCAACATCACCTCCTAAGTGAGCATCCCCACCGCCAGCCTCAACAACCCCACTTCACTAGGTCATCGTCTGCTATCCTCCATCACCATAAACTGTTCACTGTCTTCAGAGCTCAGATCACAATCTGCAGTTACTGTGTTTGCTGGCACTTACATCATCTGCCTCCCTTACTGAAAGTGAGCTCCATGAGGGCGTGTGTGGCAGTGGAACCCACTGTGTTCCCAGCCCTTAGCATAGCGCCTGGCACATAGGAGATGCTCAATACGTAGCTGATGAAGGATTGAGTGGATGGATGAATGGATGAATGGATGGATGGATGGATGGATGAATGGATGGATGGATGAATGGATGGATGGATGAGTTGCCAAACTCCTCCCACACGTTAAGTAGGTGATGTGCACTAACTGATTTAAAAGCCACAGGGTTTCTTAAGAAAATAAAAAATAAAGTTAAACAAGTTATTTTATATTGTTTCTTGGCTTGTTCAGTTAATGCATACTTATTGTAGAAAATTTGGAAAATATAGAAATACACAAAGAAAAATAAAAGTAGGCCCAACTAATCTGAACACTTAAACATAACCACAGCTACTTGCAACTGTATCTACTCTTTTGTGATCTGGTTGGTTGGTTAGTTGTTTTTTACATAATGGTATCGTGAACATTTGCCCATGTCATTAAATATTTTTCCACAACACGATATTTCACGGCTGCAAACATGATCCATTCTATGGAGGTACTCTCATTGACTTCCCTAATTCCTTTTTGGAGGACCCTTAACTCAGTTTTTTCGATTTTATAAACAACACTGAAACGAACATTCTTCTAGCTCAGATCTTTTTAATCTTGGAGGTCAATGGACTCTTGAGGACTTTCTATAAATTAGCTTCGGGGGAGTGAGGTTCATGAAACCCTGAAACTGAGTGCAAGATTTTTGTATATGTACATTTTGGGGGAGAAAAGAACCATAGCATTCAATAGCATTCAAACCATAGCATTCAAATTCCCAAAGGGGTCTATAAACCAGTCAAGGTCGTTTGGTTATTTGGAAATTCCATTTTGAGAGAGGTTGAAGTTTAGGCCTGGCCTCTGAGGCCGAATCAATAATATTGGGCACCGCAAACATTGTTTGGATATGTAGTTGAACCATCAGTCCCCAAAGCTGTCATTGCCAGTAGACTAGGGGGCAGGTGCTCCGGGAAGACTCAGGGTAGGGATGTGTGGAGGCTGGGACAAGAGTATGATCAGCCTAGGGGTCCAGGGCCCCTCTCCCTGGACTCTTCCCACTCACCCTTGGTCACCCCTTTGCTAGCCTTACACCCAAACACCAGTTGCTTCTCTTCTCACCTGTTCATTTAGCTGATGCTTTCAGAAGCATGGCTGGGGTTGGGGTGGGAGGGGGTGGAAAGCAGTCATTTCCCAAGGTCCAAGGCAGCCTCTCAGACACTCCTGGCTGATTCTAACTTTTTTTTTTTTTTTTTTTTTTTTTGCGTTACGCAGGCCTCTCACTGTTGTGGCCTCTCCCATTGCGGAGCACAGGCTCCGGACGCGCAGGCTCAGCGGCCATGGCTCACGGGCCCAGCCACTCCGCAGCATGTGGGATCTTCCAGGACCGGGGCACGAACCCGCGTCCCCTGCATCGGCAGGCGGACTCTCAACCACTGCGCCACCAGGAAAGCCCCTGATTCTAACTTTTCATTTCTTTTTTCTCTCTCCCTTTTGCCAGCTATCATCAAACCACCTGAAGTGACCTGTATCCCCAAGGCGAGGTCCATCCAGATGATTGTCCATCCCACCTACACGCCCATCCACACAGGGAATGGCCACCGGCTAACCCTGGAGGACATCTTCCAGGACCTGTTCTATCACTTAAAGCTGCACATCAACCATACCTACCAAATGGTAAATGAAGGGTAAATATATGTGCCACCTTGGTCCTTCCCTGCCTCGGAAACCCATTTCCCTCTCTGCATTGCTTCAAGTAGAAAGGAGATGTGTTATATAAATCAGTGTTTCCCAAAACATGTCTACAGCCTACCTCTTGTATATTCACACACACAATAGCATGCTAAAGCCTCTGACAAGTACTGCAAAGTCAAGACTCCAGTTTCAATTTGCTTAATACAACTCTCGCATGTATTTGATCAGAGAAACTCCTTTTATTTTGCATTACATGTATTTTTTTCTTGCCTAATGCCTTCTAACATCCAGGGGAACAACTTCTATTAACATCCTCAGGTGTTCACTTTGGAAAATGCTGGAATCAATTTCTACTGCTGCAGTTCTTTCTGCTGGTTCTCCACCTTCTGTGGGAACTGGATACAGGCAGTGTCTTAAGATCAGTAATACTGAAAGGTGGAAGGCAAAGGCATAAATTGTCAAATGTTATACATTTCTTTTTGTATTCAAAAAATAAAATATGTAGTGTTTTCCCCGGCAGTGTGTGCCACTAATTCATAATTACATTGAATGACTATTCCTGCACTCAAGGAGCTTATAATCTAATGGGTGGGGAGAGAGTTAAAACAAGAATTCAAATTCATACAGCTATAGGTAGAGGGAAATAAGAGTGTTGTGTGGGACAGAATGGAGGCTGGGAGGGGAGAGAGGAGACGTCAGCTCAGAGAGATCCGGAAAGACCTCTAGAACAGAAAACTTTCTGGTGCTGATATCAATTCCTGAGGTGTACCAGGTAATATATGCTTATTGTGTCATTTAATCTTCATCACAAAACCTATGAGGTAGTTGCTCTTATCTCCATTTTATGAATGAGAAAACAGAGGTTCAGAGAGGTTAAGTCACTTGCTCAAGATCGTTCAGCAAATAATAGCATAGTCAAGATTCAAATCCAGCTTTGTTCCAAGCCCACATTCCTCCCCTCCCTGCTCCACTGGCCTACACTGTCCCACCACGATCAGAGAGAGAAGCAGGAACGCTTAGGATATTGTTGGAAAGCACAAAACTGCCCATTTGGGCTGAAGCATAGGGACATGTAGAACAGTTTCTCAAAACACGGTCCCAGACCAATGACATCAGAATCTCCTGCAGCCTTTGTTTAAAATGCAGGTTCTTGGGGACTTCCCTGGTGGTCCAGTGGTTAAGACTTCGCCTTCCAATGCAGGGGGTGCGAGTTCGATTCCTGGTTGGGGAGCTAAGATCCCACATGCCTCACGGCCAAAAAACAAACAAACAAAAAACCCATAAAATGCAGGTTCTTGGGCCCCCTTATAATCTGCTTCATCAAATTCTAGAGTTACACCCCTGGGATCTGAATTTTACTGAGCAACCCAGTGCTTCTTACTCACTCTGAAGTTTGAGAAACACTGATGGAGAGGAACAATGCTAACCCTAAGAAGACAGGCTGGGACCATGCCGTAGAGGTAGGGAGGGCGGATGGGGGAATCTTTATTTATTTCAGTAGTCGGGAAACGATTAGAGATTACAGAGCAGGGAGAGTCTATATCACAACTAATTTTTGGCAAATATTTGGCATTAGAATATTTTATTGTTATTGATTTACAACTTAATTCAGTTTGTGATCAGAGAACATATTCTGTATGATTTCAATCCCTTATGGAGACTTGTTTTATGGCCCAGAATATGGGCTATCTTTGTGAATGTTCCACGTGCACTTGAACAGAATATGTATTTTGCGGGTGTTTGGTGGAGTGCACTATAAATATCAATTTGATAAAGGTGGCTAATAGTATTATTCGTATCTTCTATGTCTTTCCTGATTTGGGGGAGGTCTATTGTTCTCTTAATTGCTGAGAGTATTACAATCTCCAGCTTTGATTGTGGATTTATCTATTTTCCCTTTTAATTCTGTGCATATCTGAAGCTTTATTATCAGACACATACACATTTATGATTGTTATAGCCTCCTGGTGAATTGACCATTTTATCATTATGAAATGTCCCTTTTTATCACTAATAATACTCTTTTTATTGAACTCTACCTTATCTGCTGTTAATATAGTGACTCTAGCCTTCTTATATTTATAATTTTCATTGTATATCTTTTTACATCCATCTATTTTCAACCTACCTGTGCCTTTATATTTAAAGTGTATCTCTTGTAGACAACATTCTGACAGTCTTTCTCTTTTTAAAAATTGAGATGTAATTCACATACCACAAACTTCACCCCTTTAAAGTGTAGGATTCAGTGGTTTTTCGTATATTCAAGAAGTTGTCCAACCGTCACCACTATTTAATTCTCTTTATTCTACTTTCAAGTTCTCTGACTCTTCTGTCATCTCCAATCTGTTGTTAAAACCATTCAGTGGGAATTTTTACTTTAGATATTGTATTTTTCAGTTCTAAATTCTCTAATTTTTATAGTTTCTAGTTTTTATAGTCTCTAGTATTTATAGTTTATGCTACTGAAAATTCCTAGTCATTCTGTCATTATGAGCATGTTTTCCTTCACTTCCTGAGCATAGTTATACTAGCCACTTTAACACTGTCTGATAATTCAAACACTTTGGTCATCTTGGGATAGGTCACCATTAACTGTCTTTTCTCCTGAATATGAAATACATTTTCTCTTTCTCTACATGTCTAAAAATTTTGGAATGCATCCTGGACATTGTGAATGATATGTTGAAAGGACTCTGGATTCTGTCATATTCCTCCAAAGAGTATTGATTTTTGTTTGTTTCTTTGTCTTAGTAGGCAGTGAATTTGGCTGAACTTCAAACTCCAAAATCTGCTAGGCAGTGAATTTGGCTGAATTTCAAACTCCAAACTCCAAAATCTAAGTTCAGTTAAGTTCAGTTGAAACTTTAGCTGGGCTGCTTGGAGTCTACCCTGCTCATGCATACTTGAGGCACCAGCCAGGGATTTGGGCAAAGTTTATACACAGAATTCAGGCTCTCTCTCTGTGAACCTCTCCTATCTGTGATTTCTCCCTCACTTTCCAACTTTTGTGATTGCCCTGAACTCTGTCTTCTGGTTCCTCAAACCAGTAAGATTACAAGGTTTTTAATCTAGGTTTCACCCACTCCACATGGTATAAATGGGGGCCTGCCTTCAGGCTACAGGACATTAAAAATGAGAGAGAAACTCATTCAGTGCCATTCCCTTCCTCCTTTCTCTGGTATCTGCCTGCTTTTGCTTACTTTCCAATGCCTATAGGTAGTTTTTATTTTGGCCAGAGTCTATAGCTGTTATTTTACGGAAGGTTGGTCCAATAGAAGCTATAAATTACTGGGAGCAGGAAGAGGAGAGATCAAATGTAGAAATGGAAGAGTGATCAGGGTGGGAAGTCTGGGGGCCTATTGCGATGGTACTAGGCTGGAAACGAGAAGGGCCTGAACCAGGGTGGAGGCAGTGAACACCCGGGGAAGGAGGACTCTTGGGGCCTTGACAACTCTACTGGGGTTAATTTCAACCATATGAGTTCCACAAAACAATAAGCTGTTAAATCCATTCGTGCACTTCTTCACCCACTTTCACCCCCTTCAAAAGAAAAAACAACAAATAACCCTAAACCTTGGCCTCCATGTGCCTGGAAAAGAGAAGGCATAGCTGAAACACAAAGGACCAAAAAGAAAATTCTTAGCTTTTAAGCTCCCAAGAACATAGCTCCTGTCCCTTTAAAGAAAAGCTTATGGATTATTTCAGGGTAATCAGATACAAAGGATGTGAGAGAGATTTGTCAAGAATGGTTTTAAGGTTTGAGCCTTGGACATTAGAACAAGAAAGACATTATTAACAGAATTAGGGAATCAAATACAGGTGCGGGTTTGGGCTTGGAGATGGGGCAGGACCCAGAGAGAGGAGATCAGGACGTTCGGGCATGTCAAGTTAGAGATGCCCACAGACTGCTGTCCAGCAGGATGCTGGCGGTGTGTGCCAAGAACTCCATAGCTCTTACTGAGGTCAGTTTGGGAGTTATCCACACATTGGTGATCACCAGAGCCACGGGTCCAGAAAAGATCACTAAGTGAGAAAATATGTGGAAAGAGAAGAAAGAATGGATGAAGAGTGAAACTTGCAGAACAACACCGAGGGGCTGAAACCAGTAAAAGAGCAATCGGAGAGGTAGGAGGAGAACCAGAATGATGGAATGAGGCAGCCAAGGGAAGAGTTCAAGGTCAGAGAGGTTCGAGACATACAAGAGGGCAAGAACTGAGAAGAAGCTCCAGCAGAAGGATGGGCAGATGCAAAGGAGCAAGGGCTTACTTCAGAAGCAGAGTGTTTGCAGGAGCGACAGACATTCAACATCACCAGAGCCTAAAGGACCAAGCGGGCTCTAGGGAGGGAAGAGTCAACAAAGGGAGCAAGGACCTGTAATATGACCCGGGTCATCAAAGGATTTTCAACAGAGGAGCTTTGTAATTATATTAATTGTTTAGAAAGATCACTGTGGCACCAGGATAAATTTGGAAGTAGACAGGGACAAAACCAGAGACTGGTGACCAGTAAGGAGGACACTGCAAGAGTCCAGGCCAAAGATATTGAGGCCCAGTTAAGGCAGAAGCAATGAGGAGACAAGAGAGGGATGGATATTCAAAGCGTTTTTGATATTTTATTTAAGAAAAGGGGGGAAAAGAGGAGAACTGGGAGAAGGAAGAATGGTGGGGTGTTGATGATGGTGGTGATAATAACAGCAGCTAGTATTTAGAGAGTGCATGCTGTGTGCCAGACACTGTTCCAAGTGAAAGTGCGTGAAGCTTGCATCTGATTGGATTTAGGGAGAAAACAGAAGGTAGGGCAATGGGAATGGAGCACTGCCAACTGACCTACCGGTTTATGGTTTGGGCAGCTGGTGGTACCATTTTACCAAGTGCAGTAGCCCAGGCAGAGGTGTAAGCAGCCTCCACATAGAGGTTGGTGTATAAGAGATGTTGTTCTGTGTTCTCTGTCAAATTCAGCACCTTGGAGGGAAGCAGAGAGAATTTGAGTTCTTTGGCCTGACCCCTGACACGGAGTTCCTTGGGACCATCGTGAGTTTTGTTCCAACCTGGTCCAAGAAGAGCGCCCCCTACACATGCCGAGCGAAGACGCTGCCAGGTAAGTTCTGCTGAAGCCAGAGGGAACTGGGACTCCTGAATTCAAACCTTGACTCTGTGCTTTCCCCCTTGTAACCAAGGTGAGGCTTGGTAGTGCTCTAGAAAACCACAGAAGGATTACTAGTGTATTATTAAAGTCAATCTTTGTTTATTCATAAATGAGTTAGCTGTTGGGTTATCATAGCAAATGTTTAATCTCCACCCTCCAGCCTATGTCTGAATTTCCTCTCTCTGGCAAACTGCGTGTGTATCCTGGCCAAGCAAATTCACCTTGATGTTAACTCAAGTGAGAGACCCCAGGAAATAATCTGCAGATGGGACAGCAGAGAAGATAAAAAGATCCCTCAGTACCTTCTAAAGTCAAATAAAAATAACAGTGATTATAATAGCATTTCTGCAGTGCCAACCAGGGACCAGACACTACGAAACACAGTTCTCATGCTTCTGTGAAGCATCTTTGTTCCACTGAGGAAACTGAGGTTCAGAGTGGTTAAGTAACTTGCCCAAGATTGCACGGGTGGTGAGGGATGGAACTAGGCCTAATTCCGGAGAACACGTTCTCACCACTGCACTACCATAGAAAGAGTTTTGAGTCATCGGCTCAGTGGGATGGCGTCCCATCCCACTCGACTCTAGCACATTGAAACTCAACTCTCATCGTAAGCATCATGATGTTTTTATTAGTGCTTATCTTCATAGAGATAGAAATGTAATGCTCCAAGTTTAGGGGATGAAAAAGGCGATCGCATTGGACTGGATGGATTTGGAAAACAGTCTCCACCTTAGTCATTTTGTTTAGATTAATGATGTCAGGAGGTGATTTCTGTTCTGATGAATAGAAGCGAGGCAGCTGCTAGAGGCTGGGCCCGAGGGTATAACTGCAGCTTGGTAGAAACATCATAGGGTAGGTTCTGGTCCTCAGCTTTGTTCAGAAACTCAGCTCATCGGTTTCCCCAAAAGCCCACAAGAGACTGAGTTCTCCACCCGAGTCCCAGTGCATTTGTTTTCATGGGAAGATATGCCTGGCGGAACAACAGCCAGCACTGACCTCTTGCACGGGGCATGCCCTTCCCGGGGAAAGGGCCACATGAAGACCAGAATAGAACTTGGCAATAAGAGAACTAGAAAAAGGAAACCAACTTCACAGGCACTGAGTTGGGAGTGTGTGTATGATTGGTGACTCTCCCCTGGACCTTCTAGATAACTGTCATTCATTCCTGGCCCGCCCCTGCCCACCTGCTTACTGACCACATGTGGGCCACTCCACCCATATCCTTCTGTTGGTTTGTCCTTATGTGATCTAGCTCATGATATGATATCATTTTTTTCTAAGACTGTAGCTGCTTTTATATGAATCATACTTCATGGTGGCTATTTCTTGGTGACATATAGAAAGCACCTTATCCTTTATAATCAAGTATGTTAATAACAATTCCTACCATTTATTAAGTACCTACTCTATTGCCAAACATTGTGTTAAATTCTTTCCATATATTATCCCATTGAATCCTTATAACAATCCTGCAAGTTGTATAGTATTATTCCCATTTTACAGAGGAGGAGCTCTGGCTCAGAGAGGTTAAGCAACTTGCCGGTGACCACACAGCTGGTCAGTGAACCTAGTTGAGTTCATCTGATCCTGAAGCCTGGGCTCTAATCACCACTTTGCAATTTTGTTTAGAGCCTGTCCCCTCTACTGCACATTTATTTCTCTTACTTCCTTATCATAATGAAACGTCCTGCCCTTGACCCTGTATCCAGGGGTCTGTCTTATCCGCAGAGCCCAGAATCCCTCCTTTATCTACCTCTCAGAATGTCTTGGACCATCATCCCAGCATCTTGATGCTGGAAAGGGCTCTATGTGTTGGTTCACCCCATATCTTAATTTTACAGATGAGGAAACGGAGTCATCATTGCGTAGTGGCTGTGAGAATGAGCTTTGGAATTATACATGTCAATCCTGGCTTCTCCACTGAGTAGCTGTGTGACCTTGTTCAAGTCACTTAACCTCTCTGAGACTCAACTTCATTATCTGTAAGGAGTGAGCATCCATGGCCAACTGTTTGGTGGGATAACATTGGTAGAGCACCCCACACAGTGCATGGCATGTAGTAAGAGTTCAATCATCGCTGGCTGCTGTTATTAATAAATGGTAGGCTAGAGAGGGTCGTGCAGAAGATGAGGGTCTCATCAGTGGCTGAGCCAGACCTCTAACACCCCACATTCTAGTGTTGCTTCCATTATTTCTTCCTACTTCCCCGTGAGTGAGACGGCAGAAATGTTCCAAGTCCCTGTCCTGTCCTGGTACAGGGAGCAACAGTTTTCCAGTTACATTAAGCATGTCATGTAGAGACATTTGGGTCCTGTCTTCTCCCTGGTGGAAGTACATGTGACAGGGGAAGTGGGAAGCTGACGAGAGAGGCCCAAGCCACAGGGGCTGGGGGAGGAACGCGGAGTGGGCTAGAAGTAAAGGCTCCAGCAATTCCCAGGGTTCACAGTCATTGCCAAGGTCACTGGCAACTGATGATCAACTCCCCAGGCTGAAGCCACACAGGGGCCAGGAACAGAAGGAGGGTGACTTGGAGAGTCAAGACCCCCAGGTAATACAAATCTCCAGTTTTAACAAAAACTCCAGCTACCTCTTCCTTACCAAGCCACTCGCCAGTCCCACTTGAATTGGTGACAGGAAGTGTGTCATGCCGAGACCTGGCTGCACCCACCCATCCCAAAGATGCAGGGCCATAGGAAGGAGGCTCAGCATAGAGCCCTTAGCTATCCTCTCCTTCCATTTTCGAAAGGGTGGTGCCTCCCCAGGCTCCCTCCTGAGTGAGCTCTTCCCAGCTCAGATCTTGGTAGACAGGTGGGGAAGACAGACCCCTCCCACTGTCACATCTCCCCTCCCTTTGCCTCTTTCCCCCACCCCGAGGAAGGCAGGACTGTCCTTAGACCCAGGCAAGGGGGACCCTTTTCTGAGCCCCGCACTTTAGAAGGCCCCGCTCCAGCCCTGCTCTGGCCATGGCCCTCCCCGCAAGATGAAGAGTCCTTAGGTCCACATGGGCAGATCCCCCTGGAACCTGTGAGCTCCTAAATTCTCTGTACAGACGGGCAGAGTCTGTGTCCAATCTCAGCAGATCTCCTCCTTGGGTCTTTCTTCCAGAGGGCAGACACTCTGTTGATGTGCAGGCCCTCGGCCCAAAGGGTGGCCAGTGGGTGGGTATTTGTAGGCAGCGTGGATGAGCTTGGCCATGAGCCCATATCCTTGGGTGTGAGGCCCCTGGCAGTGTGGGCTGGAGCCAGGCTGGGCCTGCGGGAGCTTCCCCCTGCACCTCCACCGTTCCGCACAGCACCCCGAGGCATCCAAGAATCAAAAGTCAAGCCTTTCGGGTTGTTATGAAAAGTATATCTGTCAAGGTGGGAGCACAGAACATATTTTACTTAACAATGTAAGAACATGATGAAATTCCGAATATTTAGACGTATGATGTGTGGCCCTCCATTTGTGCCCTCACCCCGGGCCCTGTAAGTACTGGGAAGAGGAGAGGCCTTCCCAAGCCTGGCCCAAGAGGCAGGGGAGGAAAAGGCCCAAGTTGGCAGTACCACACTGGCAGCCTCACCCTTCCTGTTCTGGCCTCTTTCTCCCCTAGATCAGACGTGGACCTACTCCTTTTCTGGTGCCTTCCTGTTCTCCATGGGCTTCCTGGTCGCAGGGCTCTGCTACCTGAGCTACAGATACATCACCAAGCCGCCTCTGCCTCCCAACTCCCTGGTGAGCCGGGGCCCCGGGGAGGATGGAGAGGCCGAGAGGAGGGCACGGGCCCCGGGACCCCGCCTCTCCCTCATTTCTCCCTCCAACCTAAAGATGTGGCTGGCAGCTCCCCCGGTGTATGGAAGAGAGCTAGGGGGAAGGAAGACGAGGCTTGGAATAGAAAACCCACGTGGCTTTCAAGGGGGCGCACACCCTGCCTGAACCGTTAGCCCAGGTACTGCCACCTGGGATCGCAGGCCCACTGTTGCTACATCTTCACATTTTCTCCAGCGAAGTCAGAATTTCAGATTGTAATGTGAAATCCCCCATGTTTCAAATCTTGGCAACTAATTTTTTTAAACTAAGCCCCTGCAAACCATACACATTACATCGGCAGCCCAAGTCTGGCCACCAGAGCTGCATCTTTGTTAAAGCAGCCATGCCCGCTGCAGAGCCTGCGCAGTCTGGGGCTCGCAGAGAGGGCTCACGCCCATCCACCCCTCCAAGTCAAAGGCCAGATGAGCCATTTCCTGTAAAACTCTCCAGGCCTCCCCTGTCCCCCATTCTTCCCCACCTTTCTCCCCGCGTGAGGCCCTTAGGGAGCCAGAGCTCAGGAGCAGTTGAGCCAGAACCTGGAGAGCATTCCCCAAGGGCACCCCAAACCTGAGCCAGCTGCTTCCAGAGTGCCCGCCTCCTAGAGAAACCACAGCCTACCCGCTCTCCCTAGACAACCAGACTCTGGAAGCGGCCCTCAGATAACAGGCCGGGAGCCCTGTGCCTTCACAGAGGCTCCAGCACTTAGAGGAATCCCTGGGAAGGGGTACGGGGCTCACACATCTTGGAAAAGCCCCCAGATGGTCCACCCCTTCCCCTCCACCCCGGCCCTGCAGAGGACCGCGGCACGCACGGCACCCCTGGGGAGCTTGAACGCACCCTAACGGGCACACTGTTCTCCCTGCACAGAATGTCCAGCACGTACTGACCTTCCAGCCTCTGCAGCTCATCCAGGAGCGCATCTTAATTCCCGTCTTTGACCTCAGTGGCCCGAGCGGCCTGGTGCAGCCTGTCCAGTACTCCCAAGTCAAGGTCTCCGGGCCCATCGAGCCTCCAGGAGCCCCAGCACGACACAGCCTGTCTGAGGTCACCTACCTTGGGCAGCCGGACCTCTCCATCCTCCGGCCCTCTGGCGGGCCACCTCTCCAGACACTCCCGTCACTGTCCTATGCCCCTCAGGCTGCCCCTGAGGGCGGGCCCCCGTCCTATGCACCTCAGGTAACCCCCAAAGCTGAACCCCCCTCCTACACTCCCCAGACCATCTCGGAGGCCCAGCCTCCTTCCTACACCCCTCAGGCCACTGCGGACAGCTGGCCTCCTTCCTACGTGATATGCGGGGAAGGCCCTGGCAGAGACCCCCCACCTGTGACACTCTCTGGTCCCAAACACCTCGGAACTAAAGGTCAGCTCCAGAAAGAGGCACCAGCTGGAAGCTGCAGCCCAGGTGGCCTTTCTCTGCAGCAGGTGACCTCCTTGGCTATGGAGGACCCCCAAGAAGTAAAATCCTTCCACCAGCATCTGGGGATTCACACGGACAGAGAACCTGACTCTGATGTCATACGCAGAGGGGAGCCAAGGACACAAAGCTACATAAAGGGCCAGCTGCCCCTCCTCTCCTCTGTCCAGATCGAGGGTCACCCCGTGTCCCTCCCTTTGCAGACTCCTTCCCACCCATGTTCCCCCACAGACGAGGGTCCGAGTCCCTGGGGCTTGCTGGAGTCCCTCGTGTGTCCCAGTGATGAGGGTCCAGCATCCGAGACTGAGGCCAAGAGCCCAGGCCCTCGGGCCCCAGACCTGGAGTCGCCCATGGAGCTGGACTCTCTGTTCAGAGGCCTGGCCCTGACGGTGCAGTGGGAGTCCTGAGCGGGAACAGGGTGGGCCTGGGGCTTCCTCCTGTCCCCACCCTTACCTCGCACCTTGGCCGTCACTCCCGCACCCAGCGGCGCTGCGCACTCTGCAGCCCAGCCCCGGGTGGATGCCCTTGAGGAACCAGCAGAAGGAGGATGCCGGACCCCTGCGGTGGCTGAGCTCCCTTTGGAGTGAAAAGGCATGAGAAGGGCTCCAGCCAGAGGAGTTACAGAAGTGCATCATATACAAGCGAGTGAGTGCAAATGAGCATGTGCACGCCAAGTTCTGCAGGGCAGGACGGACAGTCAGAGTGCAGGAGTTAATATGGGGAACCTCCCGGAGATCCAGGGTCCCGGCTCCTAACACGCTGGACGCAAAGTCCTCCACGAGCCCGCCTCTCTTCATTCCTGGCCACTTGCATAATCTAGTTCAGCAGACTGAGGCCTCTGCCTCCTCTGTGGTTCCCCAAAGGTGAGAAAAGGAGCCTGAAAAAGGACACCTCATAGCAGACTGAGCAGAACCAGAACAACCTGCACTTCTGCCAAGTCCAGAGGCAGCCTGATGACAAGACTCCAGGGAGGGGTGCAGCCTGCGGCTCATCCCCAACCAGGGCTGCTGCCTTCAATTGCACCATTTCAGCTTCATTCCTCTGCTCGAGGCTTTATCCCAAGTGAAATGCAGGTCCACCAGGGAGGGAGAACATAGAAGCCTTTTCTGTCGGCAGGAGTTTCAGACCCTATCCTGGCAGCAGGGTTTGAAAGGAACATGGGGCCACGGGGCAACTGAAGGAGACACAACTACAAACTGGACCTAGTTCACAACTTTAGAAACTCAGCCTTGGATTCAGCCCACCTGGGTTCAGATTGCAGACTCAGTACTTACCAGCCATGTGACTTCAAGCAAATGAATCACGGCTCAAAATCTCTGTTTCCTCATCTGTGTCATGGGGATAATAACACTGACCTCACAGGGTTGTGGTGAGGATGAAATTAAATAATGTCAGCAAAGCGTTTCATCGTGCCTGGCTCATGGGCAGGGCCCAGTAAACAGTAGTATTTCCTGTTGTGATTTTTACAAAATAAGACAGTACAGGAGTGACCCACTCCCCCAATTCAGCTTGATTTTGGATCAGGCATTTTCTCATGGGCTTAAATTATCCTATTTCCTCAGGATTGCTCCAGGCCAAGCTGGAGGCGCTGGACTATCTAGGAGGGGGCGAGGGAAGGGATTGCAGGAAACAGGGTCCAGGGACAAATGGAACCTTCTCCTTGAATTCATAGGTGGAAGCTGTTTTGGGGGTGGCAGCAGCATTCTCAGAGGACCTTCCTCCCCGACACCCCACCAGAGGCGGCCCAGGGCTGCCCTGTCCTCCTGCCCTTGCACAGGGTCCTTGTCCGAGCTTTCAGCACGCTGTCACGTCCTTTGTATCATTGCCTCTCACGTGACCCCTATGATGAGGAAACCGAGGCCCAGAGAGGAGAAGGGGCTCCGCCCACAGGCCCCCACTGAGGCTGTGATACAGTTGGAGCTCAAACCCAGCGATTTTTTTTTTTTTTTTTTTTTTGCGGTACACGGGCCTCTCACCGTTGTGGCCTCTCCCGTTGCGGAGCACAGGCTCCGGACGCGCAGGCTCAGCGGCCATGGCTCACGGGCCCAGCCGCTCCGCGGCACCCGGGACCCTCCCAGACTGGGGCACGAACCCGCGTCCCCTGCATCGGCAGGTGGACTCTCAACCACTGCGCCACCAGGGAAGCCCAAACCTAGCGATTTTTGTCTTCATCAAGAGAAGGAACTTTCCACACCAGTTTGGATTCTTGTAGGATGAGACTCCTGGGGCATAAGGAGGGGAGGACCCCAATGGGGTCCCCGAGGGGCAAGCGCCCCCAACCCCATCCTGTCCCAAAGCCCTGTCTGAACATTTCTGAGAAACAGCATCAAAGTCCAGTTGCCCCGGTGAGACCCTTTCCGGAGCGTGCAATGCCCTCCCTCCTCTGTACTCAGTACGTGTCCCCTCCTCTTCCTCCCCTCCCTGAGACACAGCACCAGGGAGCACTGTCCTTATCTGTTTGTAATTAATATTTAACATCTCTTCAGGGTCACTGGTTTAGACCCTGATATCTCCATAGCAGAGGGGTGGACCGCCCTCTCCAACACCCCCAGCCCTTTCTCCTCCTGGCAGCTGCTACGTTGGCCCTAATGACTGCTCCCTTCCCCCAAACTACACACAAGTCTGCTTCCTGTCACTCAGGGTGAACTTGGCCAAAGGTTGACTGTCTCACCTTGTTTAGTCATGAAAAACAGCTTAACACCTGGACTGTTCTCACCAGGGTGGGCCAGGGTGTCAGAGGTTTTTTTACTGAAAGCCATAAACATCTCTTCCAACTCACAGGCCACAAAGCTCTCTAAGCCCCTTGGGGCGAGAGTCGTTCCTACAGTCCATGACTCTCTGGGTCCTGTGACCCTCCTCAGGCTGGCCCTGTCCCCACCAGGCTGCATACCGCCTCAGGTCTCTGGCTTCCCAGGCAGGCAGCTCAGGCTACCAGCTAGGGGACAGGGTGTCCAAGGCCCTGGAGCTGGGCTGGGACGTTGGCATTCCTGAGGGTCCTAGGCTTTGACTCTACCACCAGGACTCTCCACAGCCTTGCCCCACGTAGTCCAGAGAAAAGTGAGTCTGCAAGGTGTCACCTGCCTCCAAGGCAGGCAGAGCCCAGCCCAGGAGCAAACGAATAGTAGTGCAGTGGTGGCTGCACTAGGAGAAGTCAGAGGAGGAGGAACTCAACCCCGCTACTGGGAAGGTCCTGCCCTCGATGGCTCATTCTTTCATTCACCTGCCCTGATAGGCCGCTTTACTGATATTTTGCAAAGGAGGAAAATGTGGCTCTGAGGGGTTTCTTGCCCAAGATGGTTTCCTAAACTTGCCTCACCATGAGAATCGCCTGAGGAGCTTACTGAAAATACAGCTTCCTCAGCCCTAGCCCAGACCTGCTGAATCCATAGAGACTGGGGAATCCAGATTCTCAGTAAACTCCTTTGATGATTCCTCTTAGGCAAGTGGAGGGAACCATGCTCTTATACCAATAGTTTTCCTATCCTTTGGCCTCAAATCATCCCCCTAGAGCCACCCCCATCTCCTCCCCTGTATGGGAGCTGGGGAGCTGCAACAAGGGGTGGTATTTCAACCTGGGATGGCTACAGATCCCTGGCCTCCCAAACCCCCGGCCCCAAGAACACACAGGGGTTGCCTGAATTTCCACCCAGAGAATAGGGCCATCAGGGACGAGGGTTCCTCCAGTGTCCTGGAGGGCAAGGCTGGATCCCTCTGTGCCCATCCCCAGTCTGAGTGTCAGCCTGGACAGAGGGACACAGCTCTGAGACCCCATCCCCACACCCTCAGCCCCTCAACTGATTTTCCCTTCCCACTCTAAGGAGGAAGGGGCATAAGGAAGATGCGTTTTTGACCTGCTCATATGAGAAGAACAGTAACTGGAATTAACTGAAGTGTGAGAGCAGCAGAGGGAGGGAAGGGAGACTAAAGCCGGGAGAAAGGAGGTAGTGGGAGAACGCATTGGACCAGACAGTTCTCCACCTGACCACCAGGTGGAGCCATCAGCCAAAGACAGTTTGGTTGCTGTCAGACAATGGTGTGGAGGTTCAGGATGGTGGGCAGGTGGAATAGAGTTCAAATGACCGTCTGTAATATTCAGAAGTCCAGGGAGGGCAACGAAAGGGAAAAGGAGGGGAGAAAGAATGAAATATTTAAGAAGTACTAGCCATGAGTTAAGTACTATACCCGGCATTTCATGCATTTTAACCTCATTTGAATCTCATAAACATTCTGCAAGATAGGTATTCATTCGTTCATTTTTGACAAGCATATACGGGGAATTCCCTGGCTGCCCAGTGGTTAGGACTCCGCACTTCCACTGCAGGGGGCACGCACGGGTTCCATCCCTGGTTGGGGCACTAAGATACTGCATGGTGTGACAAGAAAGAAAGAAAGAGAGAGAGAGAGAGAGGGAGGGAGGGAGGGAGAGAGAGAGAAAGAAAGAAAGGAAGGAAGGAAGGAAGCAAGCAAGCAAGCATATATCAAGGACCCAGTTGTATGCCAGGCACTGCTCCTGGGGCTAGGGGTACAGTGAACAAGACAGGCAGGCAAGTTCCCTGTTGTCTTAGAGCTTGTATACAATTTGCAGATAAAGAAACAGCCCAGAAAGGAGGCCAAGATCCCCCCATTAGTACAGGTGCCGGAGGTGGGGATTTTTTTTTTTTTTTTTAATCTGGCTGTGCCAGGTCTTAGTTGCAGCACGCGGGATCTTCGTTGCAGCATTCAGTCTCTTAGTTGTGACATGCGAGATCTAGTTCCCCAACCAGGGATCGAACCCAGGCCCCCTGCATTGGGTGCGCAGATTCTTAACCACTGGACCACCAGGGAAGTCCTGAGGTTGGGATTTAAACCAAGGTTCCTAGAGCTCCAAGTCTGACCTCTGCTCAGCCTCATGGCCTGAGGGCTAGCTGTGCTCTCACTAAGGCACATCAGGAGGAGGGAGGGCATCATTGGCTTAGGGTACATGGAGTACATGGGAACCCCACACCCAGAAGGAGGGGTAGAGAAAACTCTCAGCACGCCTAGAGTCGTGCAGTCATCGGTGGAGCGCTCACTTAGCTAATATTGCTGGGTGCCAGACATTGTGCCACAGACTCCACATTCCCTAATTGAATCTTTGCAATCAGACTGCAAGGCAGGCATCATTGACCCCACTGCACAGGTGATAAAACCAAAATGGCTAAGTGACTTGCCCGAGGTCATAGAGCCAGTAAGTGGGGGCACCTCCATCAGGCTGCTTTGGGGGAAAGGGGTTATAGAACCAGTTTAAATGTCTGTCTTGTGCTGGATTGGAAGCCCACACCCCTTGGCTGTAAAACAGATTCACACTCACTCCTCATAATGAATGTATAAAGTGGGTCTTGGAAATCCCTTCCTAGGTTGGGTCAGTATAAAATGGGAGAGAGGGCTTCCCTGGTGGCGCAGTGGTTAAGAATCTGCCTGCCAATGCAGGGGACATGGGTTCAAGCCCTGGTCCGGGAAGATTCCACATGCCACAGAACAACTAAGCCCATGCGCCACAACTACTAAGCCTATGCTCTAGAGTCTGCGAGCCACAACTACTGAGCCCGTGGGCCACAACTACTGAAGCCCATGTGCCTAGAGCCCATGCTCCGCAATAAGAGAAGCCACTGCAATGAGAAGCCTGCGTACCACAACAAAGAGTAGCACCTGACTCGCCGCAACTAGAGAAAAGCCCGTGTGCAATAATGAAGACCCAAGGCAGCCAAAAATAAATAAATTTATAAATTAAAAAAAGAAAGGGAGAGAGCCATCAAATGTCCTCCGCCCAAAGATGCTCTTAACACTGCAGCCAGGGAGGAAGGGAGATGCTTAGGAAGGGGGTTTCAAATAGGGCAGGAGACTGAGATTTTTTTTTATTTTAATATTTTTATTGCGGTATATTTGATGTACAATATTACATAAGTTTCAGGTGTACAACATAGTGATTCACAACTATAAAGGTTATATTCCATTTATAGTTATTATAAAATATTGCATATTCCCTGTGTTATACAATATACCTTTGTAGCTTATTTATTTTATACACAGTAGTTTTTACCTCTTACTCCCCTACCTTTATCTTACCCCTCCCCCCTTCTCTCTCCCCACTGGTAACCACTAGTTTGTTCTCTAACTGTGTGAGTCTTGTTTCTTTTTTGTTATATTCACTAGTTTGTTTTATTTTTTAGATTCCACATATAAGTGATATCATTCAGTATTTTTCTTTCTCTGTCTGACTTATTTCACTTAGCATAATGCCCTCCAAGTCCATTCATGTTGCTGCAAATGGCAAAATTTCATTCTTTGTTATGGCTGAGTAGTATTCCATTGTATGTATACACCACATCTTCTTTATCCTGTCATCTGTTGATGGACACTTAGGTTGCTCCCATATCTTGGCAATTGTAAATAATGCTTCTATGAACACTGGGGTGGATGTATCTTTTCGAATTAATGTTTTCATTTTTAAAATATATTCCCAGGAGTGGAATTGCTGGATCATATGGTAGTTCTATTGAATTTTTCGAGGAACCTCCATACAGTTTTCCATAGTGGCGGCACCAATTTGCATTCTTACCAGTAGTGCACGAGGGTTCCTTTTTAGCAGACTGAGATTTTGTCTGAAGAGCTCCCTTGTGTATTCTCTCCCCAACACCCTCTCCTGAGGGGTCCCCAAGGCACTAGGAAGAATGACAGGCACAGTGCTGCTGGGCCCCCTGAGGCTCCAGGAGGAGGCCCAGAGGGAAGCTGTGTCTCTGCACTGGGGCACAGCCTGCCCCAAACCTGCTCAGCCCCCAAGACCTGGCTCAGGTGTGTCTTCCTCATCACGTCCTATTGTAACTGCCTGTCTCCCCATCTAGATTAGGGCTTATTTCCTAACGTCAGAGGCACCTTATCTTTTCCCTTCTGCATCCTCAGTGCCCACCAGGCCTAGGTATGAATGAACATGAGGGGAAAAAATTGAGATGGGAGCAGGGCAAGCAAAGGTGGGGAAGAAAGTTCCCACAGTGGCCACTCGGGAAGCCTGAGGACTTTGGACAGTGAAGGAGGAAAAGGCTTCCCCTCCTGTCCTGCCTGTGCCACACCCCTGCACACACCCTGGTACATACCCCACTGTGGCCGGGCGGGGCTGGTCAGTAGCTGCTGGAGGGGGTTACGTAGAGAGATGAGAAGAAACCCACTTCCGTTTTCGCCAGTGATAACTTATGAGCACTAAAGACTCATGTTTAGGTCACATCCCCTCCAGGTCTTCACAAAGTCTGGGGGCCCAGCCTCACGATCTCCATTTTCAGAAGGGGAATCAGATGAGAGAAGCTGAGGGTCTTCCCCAAAGCACCTGTCACGGTGGTGGGCGGGGCGGGGGGAGGTAGAATTCAGATCAGAGCTCCCAGCAGCTGAGAAAACCTCCCCTGATCTGTTTTCCATACAACCAGGCCTGAGCTATGAGCTCCTTTCCACTGCAGTAGTGGGGCTAGAGTTGGATTGGAAGGGATGGAGCCGAGGGGAGGAGCTGTCTTTGGGAGGGGGTGGGGGTGGGGACAGCTCCACCTGTTGCTGTCGTCTTGGCAATGCTGGACCCAGGGAACGGCCCCTCCCTCTGTCGACTCCCCCCAACCCCATAGTTCTCATCCATTGTCATCACACTGTTTCAGCGCTGCTATATTTAAGGCCCGTGCAGGCTCCAAGATCACATTCTTCTCCCGGTCCCCGCTGAATCCAGGGCAAGAAGAAATCAAGGACCCTCTCATCCTCTGGAATCTTCTCCCCAAAGACACCTAAACGGGCACGGCTGCTTCTGTGAGTCACCTCCAGGGATCAGGGGTGGGGAGGGAGACCTCCAGATAATGAGACCCTCAGCTTTCCATTGGCAAGTGGAGTGTGTGTGTGTGTGTGTGTGTGTGTGTGTGTGTGTGTGTTGGGAAAGGATCCTGGGAGACTGGGAAAGCAAAAGTATACATGTGCTTAGGTATCACCCCAAGTGGAAGTGAGAGGGGATTCTAGAAAAAAATCTCTGCCCCATCACACTGTTCTGTGTGGCCCTGGGTCTTCTGAGCTGAGCCTTCTGTGATGTGAAAGCTACAAAACACACACACACACACACACACACACACACACACACATCATTTGGGAATGCCCTGAGAAGTGGAGGCTTTTCTGCAGGAATCAGGCATCAGCAGGGACTGGGGTGGGCTGGCAGGTCCAGCAAACCTAGAGCAGTCCTGGTGGAGCCCTGCTTGGCCGGCCCGGCAGGCAGGGGATGAGAGCAAGCCCGGAGGGCCCGCATGGCAAGGCGGGGAGGACGTTCACCCAGCCTGGGCTCACTGGTACGAAACCGAGGCCAGCACTCCAGCCTCGGAAGCTGGTGGGGAGCATTCAGAGCACATCCCAGCCTGGGCAGGCTGTGTCTCCGCTCCCGCCCACAGGACCCAGCTTTCTGCCATCAGGGCTCTGAGTCACTGTGGCTTGGTGCGCGTCTCTTCCACTCCTGAGGAATAGGAGAGGCTTCCTTGCCCCTTCTCACTGAGGGATGCTGTCAGGGGACCGGGCCGGGCAGGGCTGGGGGTGGGCGGCAGACAGACTGAGGCTTGGGAGGAAAGTGGAGTGGGTGGGGCAAGCCACACAGCAGGACCCCTGGCCTGTGGCTTTGCACCCTCCGGGGAGGGCAAGGGGGACGATTTCCCTTCCTGGCCCACCACACACTGCTGACCCCTCCTCAGCAGGCGCACACAGCACTCTGGAGACAGGACTGGGAAGCTGCGAGCTCCTCCTTGCTGCCTAATCCTTAGCCTCAGTCATTGCTTTAAAAAGAATCGATGGCTCATCCACTAAAGCCAGGGGTCTGGTTGCAGGCGGCCCTGGAGGTCAGGGATGAGCGCCAGGCCCGCCCTGCCGCGCTAATTAGGAACAGAGCATTGGGGGAAGGGAGCCAGCTGCTGATGCCAGGGAACGTTAACCCTCAACTGCTGGGGCCGGGGCCATGTGTCCCAGGAAAGCCGGGGGCCTCCCTGCGCAAGGGTGGTACCCAGCGGCTCTCTCCTTGGGCTGTGAGGAGGAAGGAACAGAATGGGCAGGCCAGTCATTCTCTGGGTGCAGGCAGACCCTCCTCCTCAGGAGGAGCCGGATGGGAAGCCCAAGGGGTGACTGTCCCGTTGTGTTCAGCCGAGGTCACTGTAGGAGCCCAGAGAAGCCTCACGGGCAGCCCTTGGCCCCGGCGGACACTGCAGCGACCCACTCTGCCTGGGGTGTCCTTTGTGGACGCCCAAGGGGAGCAAACTTTTAGGAACCGGAAGGATCAAATCCCAATAAAATTGACCCTTGGCAGCCCGAGCCCCCTGACACCCCAAAACAGGCCCTTTTAGTCCAAGGATCTCTGATGAGGTCAGCGGGCCCACCTCCCACATCATGGACTTAGAGAAATGGTCCCCCACGGGCGAGTTCCCACCCAGGTCAGAACACAGTCCATGCATACACACTCCACCACGGCCAGCAGGCCCCGAGGGAGAGGCACGGACAGGGCAGAGCCGGACCTCATAGAAGCAGACAGGAGAGGGCTGAGGGGGTGGGCCCCCCTTCTGCTTCTGCCTTCATGCCCAGGGTCTACATCAGGGCCTCCCAGGTCAGAGGCCTGGCCCCGAATTCCCACCTGGAGAAGGATTGGAAGCCATTCCAGGGGTTCCACCAGGAATCCTAGAGCTTCAGCATCAGAGGGCCCTCAGAGGCCTGGTGGTGACACCGCACCCCAGATCTGGGAAAGAATGTAGTGCAAGAACCCAGAGCTAGCTAGCTGGGGGTCCCCCACTCTCCTCACCTGCCTCTCCATGTCCTGGACATCAGAGCGCTCAATCCCTCACCGCCTGGGAAGCTGAGACCCGGAGAAGGGAGGGCCTTGCCCAGGTCATGTGGTGGTGGGGGGAGGGGGCAGGTGCCACTGGAAGCCAGGGGCCGCTGGGGCAGCACATGGAGTGGTGGACAAGCCAGGCTGAGAGCACAAAGCCTGCCTCTGTCACCTGGGGCGGGTCCCCCCCATCGGGCCTGAGCTCCCCTGTCTGCCCATGGGAGAGAGAACCCCTACCAGCAAACCTCCAGAGATGCTGGCGGACCCCACGGGGAAGGTGTGGGTGGACGCCTGGTGGAGTGACCGTGTACCTTGGCTCGGCAGGTTGTCGCTCTTGCAGCCATGACTCTGCCTCAGAGCTCGGGAGGTATGGGGGAGCCCCGGGCACCCCAGGCCGTGGCGGTGCACAGGCTGGAGCACCGCCGGGAAGAAGAGCAGAAAGCGGAACAGAAGCACAGCCTGCAGATGGGCTCCTCCACGCGGAAACGGACCTTCCGCAGCAGGTGGGAGCCTCGGGGACCCGCCGCAGCCCCTGCCCTTCCCCCAGGGCCCTCGGTCTGATGGGGAGGCACAGCCCTGCTCTCTGGAGGCCCCAGTCTGCGGGGGGAGGCATAGCCTTGACCTCTGTGTACTTCAGTTTGAGGAGACAGGCACAGCCCTGCTTTCTGAGAGCCCGGTGTGAGCAACGAGGCACAGCTGTGCCTGTTAGTACCCTGAGGTAGGAAGATGGATCCCCCAGCCAGACCCCCAGCCAAACCTGCAGGAGCCATGAACTCTCTTTTCCCGGAGGCAGCGAGGAGGAGTATCAGTTCAGCGCAGCAGACTACGCCCTCGCAGCAGCCCTGGCTCTGACGGCCTCCTCAGAGACATCGTGGTAAGTCAGGTGACCTTGCCAGAGAGCCCTGGGCTGGGAAGAGGTCATCCTGTCCAGTCCTCTGCCTCCCCACTGGGCTCCCACACTCAGCTTAAAGAACCTGCCCGAAGTTACACATCTAGAGTAAGCGGCTAGTCAGAGGTTTAAGCCCGGGCTGACTGACCACAAAGCCCAATGCACCACCCTCTGGATGAGCCCTCAGGCAGTAGTGAGGGAACATTCCCGAGGGAGAGACTGGTGGGGGTCTGTACTTCACCTACTGGCTCCCATGGCGGGGAAGGAGGCCGGGGATGGGGAAAGGAGGAGCAAGGAAAGCAGCCCAAATTTTGGACACAAGGCCCGAGATGGGAAGGCCTCTGAGCCTGAGAGCATCAGGAGGCCTGGGTCCTGGTCCTGGCTGGCCTGGAGCAGGTTACCTAACCTCAGGTCCCTACCCTGTAGAATGGGGAGACTAAGACCTGTCCACCTGCTTGTAGTGAAAACAAGAAGAACAATGGTTTGTGAAAGAGCCTTACGAACTGTATCAATAATATTCATTACGCACCTTCTAAAAGCTGGACCCACTCAGGGTATTTTGGAGGCAAGAGAGGATTAAAAGTTGCCTTTGTCCTCAAGAAGCTTTAAGTGTGGCCTGCAGTGCTGGGCGTGGGGAAGGCAGGGCCGGGGCGTCCCCACATCACCACCCCCAGGGTCTCCACCCCTGATGGCCTCCGTCACCGCAGGGAGGCCCAGCTGAGGCGCCAGACCAGCACCGTGCAGCTGGAGGAGCGAGGGCAGAAGCGGGTGGGCTTCGGCAATGAGTGGGAGAAGACGGAGATCGCCTTCCTACGGACCCAGTGGCTGCTGCGCCAGAGGCGAGACCGGAAGGCGCTGAGATGGCGGGTGAGAGGGATGGGCTGGGGCCTCCAGGGCCCTGGAAACTGCCACCCATCACACGCCATCCAACTCGACCTACCTCCTTCTCGAGAAGAGCTGGACATCCCAGTGCCCCTACCCTCTAGCTGCGTGACCTTGGTCAAGCAATAATTCTAACTGAGCCTTGGTTTTCTCATCTGTAAAATGGGTGTGTGTGGTACCACTGCTTGGTGTCGAGGTGGGAAGTAAATGAGATCAGGCTGGTAAAGTTACTTTCCCAGTGCCTAGAACACAGAAGACCTTCAGGGAAGGCTACTCCTGACAAAAGTCAGGGATCTGAAGCCACTTCCATACCCCCTCCCTGGGCAGGACAACAATAGCTGTAATACTTACATGGGTGTTATCAGTGCCTATGTTTTTCACATATTAACTCATTTAATCCTCACTGCAACCCCACAGGAGGGTGGGGGAATATTATTATCATCCCCATTTTACAGATAAGGAAATGGAGGACTGGCCTATGGTCTCACAGCTAGTAAGTGGCAGCGTTTGGCCTTGACCCCATGCCCTGCCCTCTGTGGCACGCTGCCTCTCAGCCGCTGGGGTGGAGGGTGCTCTAGCCCATGTGGGCCTTACTCCAGAGCCTGGGTGTCGGGGGAAAGCTAACAGCAAAGACGGGGGAGAGGTGGTGCCCCGGCTCATAGAAGTCACAGGCCCCCTCCTGCCTCCAGACAGAGAAGAAGGTCCGGGAAGCCAAGGAGCTGAGGGAGCTGTGTTCTGGACGCGGGCCCTGGTTCTGGATCCCGCTGCGCTCCCACGCCGTCTGGGAGCACGCCACAGTCCTACTGACCTGCACCGTCCAGGCCTCGCCTCCACCCCAGGTCACCTGGTAAGCCCCCGGGGGGCAGGAGAGAAGGGGTCCTTGCCCTGCCCCCACGCTCTGGGCCTCTGGGGGTTCCCTGAGTGTGAGGTCCTTACACCCAACACCTCCCTTCCAGGGGCCCGGCCCCTCCGCTAGAAGTTCCTGCCGCCTTAGAAAAGCTGCAGACCCACAGACCCTAAGCTCTGCCCGCCCCAAACAGAGCAGCAGCTGCTGGGGAGGCTCAAGAGGGGTTATTCTTAGCTGCCTCCCAGCCAGCCTGGAGCTAGAAGTCTGGGCTGCCCGGGGAGCCAGCGCTTGTAAAAATATGATTCTGGTGGCATGTGAAGGCAGCTGCTCTGAGCTGGACATCTCTGGGGCTGCAGGAAGATGGGGGGAGGCAGGGAGGGCGGGGGCCCTGCAGTGAGAAGGAGCCCAGGCCTCGCGCTCTCTCTGCCAACGTGGTGTGTGGTCTCAACTATGCCTCTTAACCTCTCTGGTCCTGCCTCCATTTCCTGTTCTGTAAAATGGGTTGAAGACCTCCTGTCCGGCTTGCACGTGGTGAGGATTTAATGCCACAACAACGCGGAAGCCCTCAGAACTTGAAAGGTGCTGGGAAAGCAGGAGGTGCCATTCCTGGGAATGAACCCGTAACAGAACCACAGAGTCGAAGCCTCGCTGGCGGAGGCAGGCAGAGGCCGGAGCCTCCTGAATGCGCCTGGTGGAGGTGGGGGTGGAGAGTAGGAGAGAGTAGGAAAGTGATCCTTACAGTTGGTTTTTCTTTTTTTTTTTTTCCCTTAAAGCATATATAATGCCTCAGAAGTCAGAGAAAGAAAAAGAGCTTAGGCCAAGAGCAATCAAGAAAAGTGTTCTGAGGGAGGTGGCCTTGGGGCTGGTCATTGCCAGATGGCATTCATTCAAATTCCTTGGGGACCAAGGCAGTGCGGTAGGAAGACCGCTCCCAACAGCCAGCCTGGGCTAAGTGGGGGTCAGCTGCTCAGCTGGCCTGGCCTGGCAGCCAAGCCCTGCCCTGCCCTGGCACTGAGGCCCACATCTAAGCCATTCCATGGGAGCCCCTTGGGAGGGAGTCTTGTTTCCACCCTTGCCAGCAAGGTTGCCACAACCAGGAGCTGAGCATTCCTTGTAAGTGGCAGAGGCCAAGGCCAGGCCCACCTCCAGCCAGAGGGACTCAGGTGGCCCCCGGGGCTCCTGGCTTTGGGATCTGGTTTCCCATCATCAATCACCTCCGGCAGGGCCACATATCCTCCTGGGATTGGCCTCCAGAGCTCTGCCCAGGCCCTGGTAGAGACCCAGCCCCCCGGTCAGCAGGAAGATGCTGGCTGCCCAGGCTTGTCAGGCGAGTCCATTCATTCACCAATTATTGGGCACTTCCTGAATTCAGGGGCAACTTCAGGGCAAGTTAGGCAAGGCCCAGGCTGGCTATGTTTATACTGCAGAAGTGGGTCCTGGCCACAATTCATTAATGTCAGAATCACTCTCCCAGGCCAAGTAGCCTTCAAAAGTAAAATCTCACACCAAAATATGGGGAATTCCCTGGTGGTCCAGTGGTTAGGACTCGGTGCTTTCACTGCCAGGGGCATAGTTTCGATCCCTGGTGGGGGAACTAAGATCCCACAAGCCGCATGGCCAAAAAATTAAAAATTAAAAAAATAAAGGGGGGAGGGGGTAAAAAACACCAGAATATGTAGGGGAAAAATAAACCTAGAAAAATAATAAAAATCTCCCTCTTTTATGTGGGCCTCTCTGGGCCAGGCTCTGGGCTGGGTGCCTCGCCTTACCTGTCTCACTTAATGCTGTTTTATGACTGGCTGCCATTCAGCCTCATCCTTCAAGGGCCTGCCGTACAGGCAGGAGACTGAAGCCCAGAGGGGGGCAAAATGAGACCTCAGGTCTCTGGCTGCCCAGGTTGTGCCCAGAGCTGCAGCTGCTGCTTTTTCTGGGAAAGGCAGAAAGCTGGTCAGGCCGAGTTGTCTGGAATGTTCCTGACAGCTGGCAGGTGGGGGGGCTGACCTTGGCCCCCAGGCCTGGGAGATGTGGAAAGATTGGGCACGCAGATTAGGCACCATCCTCCCCACAGGAGACTTAGTTGGGCTCCTTTCAGAAGAGGTCACAGCCTGGGGGCTGTGTAGTGGTGCGTGGGCACAGCACTGTTTGGTTGCCATGGAGACAAACGTGGGGGGGTCTGTCCAAGGAAGGTGATGTACTGAGGTTGGGGTGCCCTCTCTTGGCCAAGGCCTACTCTTTGAACTCAACCACCCCTGATCCTGTCTTTTCATGCAAAGTTCTCATGGACACAGAGGCCCAGAGCGGGGGACTGATTTGCCCAAGGTCACACAGCAAGCTAATTTTCACAGACATTCACTCGCCAGCCCCGACTCCTCAGGCCTCCAGAACATACCCCAGTGGGCTGTGGACAGACACAAGGCCACCTCATTGTCCAGTGCCTGTGGCAGAGAATGGCAGAGAAAACCAGACCCCAGAGTTCACAGAAAACAAAAGGAAGTATCCAGGGTATAGCAGGGCAGGGCGATCTACGGGGCCATGCTCAGGAATCACCTGGGAAATTTTAAAAATTATTGATACCCAGGTCCCATGCTCAGAAACTCTGATTTCATTGATCTGGGCTTCAGACTGGGCATGGAGATTTCTTTAAAGGCTTAAATAAGATAGATCTTTTTTCTCTTTCATGTAAATGTCTGATGTAGACAGGGTAGGGTTGCTATGGCAACTCCACCCACAGATTCCTCAGGGACGCAGGCCTGTTCCCTCACACTGCTTCAGGGCACAGGCCTTCCTGGTTCGAGATGCAGCCCTCATGGCCATATTCTTGACGCAGAATGGAGGGAAAGATGATGGGAAAAGGGGTAAAGGATGTCATCAGAAGCTTGTACTTACTTTCTGCTGACAAGACTTAGTTTAGTCACATGGCCACACCTAGCAGAAAGAGAGGCTAAGAAACATGTTATATTTACTTTAGAATAAGAGGGAGAATGGCTACTGGAGAACAATGAGCAGTTTCTGGTGCAAATTCTCAAAGGCTTACGTTCGGACTCTGAGCATGGAGATTGTTAAAGCTTCCTCTAGTGATTGTAACAAGAACTGAGATCAAGAACTGCTGTCTTGGGGTTGACGAGAAGGTAGGGATGGGGAACTTTCCTTGGTACCCCCTTCAGAGAGGAAGGAAAAGCTGGGGCCTTGTCCTTGGGGGGTACCACTGGTAGGGGGAGGGGCAGATACCCCTAATTACAGCTCCCTCTTCTCACCCTCCAGAAGAGAATGAACACTTAAGCATCTACAGCAGGGGTTCCCAACCCCTGAACCATCCCCCTCCCCACCCCTCCCAGTCTGTGGAAAAATTGTCTTCCACGAAACCAGTCCCTGGTGCCAAAAAGGTTGGGGACCAGTGATATGTACAGCCTTCAAGCTTTACATATCTTATCCCATTTAATCATCACAACAACCCTACAAGGTCAGTGAAATTATTATTCCCATTTCACAGATGAGGAAAACTGAGGTTCAGAGCAGTGAAAGTGCTGCCCTGGGTCACACAGGTAAACAGCACAAAGCCGAGGTTGGAATCCAGGTCTGAGAGGCTCAGGATCCTTCCCACATGGAATCACACTGCCTTCCACAAACCACTGTGTCTCTACAGGTACAAAAATGACATGCGAATTGATCTCCGCCTCTTCCCTGCTGGAAAGTACCGAATCACCAATAACTATGGGCTGCTGACACTGGAGATTAGGAGGTAGGACCATGAGCCCTAGAGACCCACGGCCCCCAGTCCTAGCACTACCACGACCAGAGCAATGAGTCCAGACCCTTCCTCGGAGCTATGAACCAAGTCAGCCTCGTCTTCAGAAGTATCTGGGGTGCTTGTTAAAGTACTGATTTGTGGGATGAATATGCCCCTTTTGCCCCCAGAGAGTCAGATTAAATAGGTCTGGAGTGGGGCCCAGGCATTTGTATTTAACAGACACCCCCATGTGATTCTAAAGCCTTGGAATACACGGTGAGAAATCTGGACTCAGAGGCTAGCAGCAAGGACTGAATGAATGCTGAGCTAGGCATGCGGGGACAGCTCGTTGCTGGAGGAGAGAAAACACACATATACACACACACACACACAAAAGGGGAAGCAGCTGGAAGGAGAGAGGTAGGTAGGCCTTTCAGGAGGTGGTGAGTCTTAAGCATGGTTTTAAAAGAAGAGGCAGGATGTATGGAGGGAGAATATGAGCACAATCTGCCCCGAAGCGTGCATTATGCGTATGAGCTGCCAGGTGTTGAATTCCTCCGGGTGCTAAGCCCTGTGCTTGCTGCTTTACACGTATGGTTGATAATGCCCACCACCATTCTCAACAATGCAGGGAAGCATTGTTCTGTCCGTGTTACAGGTGAGAAAACTGAGGCTCTGAAAGATTAAGTGTCTTGCGCAGCCTGTACAGGGCAGGGCCTGGGTTTGAGTCAGTTCTCTCCATCTGGGTTCTTTCCAATACACCAAACCCTCCACCTCAAGCAACTTGGGCTTCAGAGACACAAATATGAACAGGACCCTCGAGAAGCAAAGTGAGGCTACATGGACATAAATACCTGACTATCCAAGGCTACAAAGAGAGGTGCCCCGTGGGCTGCACAGTCAGGGAGAGCATGCAGGGCTGGGCAGCCTGGAGGGACACATGGAACCGGCCCTTGAAACGAGAGGGATTCCTGCCCCGAGCAGCCAGGGGCGGTGAGGGGGCACCAAGGGGCCTCTCTGCTTGCTGATGGGGCTGGATGTGTGACTTGTGTCCTACCATCTACCCTCTTTGTCACCATGGTGCCCTGGGATGGAGCTGGCCCAAGCCTCCACTGGGAACAAGACAAGGCTGCCCTGGCTGGTGGTGAAAACCAGGCCTGCGGTTGAGAACCCCTGGGCATCCGGCCCAGTTCTGGCACAGACTGGCAGTGTACCTGGGGCAACTCTGGCTCCAGGGTTCTGCTCTGGAGGTGTTGATAGGGCCAGAGGCCGTGCCTGGGGGAGGGCTCGTCACCTCGGTTGAATTCCAGTTGCTCTGGGACTCTGGACAAGTCACTTAGCTTAAGTGTTCTGATAACAATCATATTTTCAAAGCACTTTCACCTGAGATGACTTAGGCTGCTGTTACGTCCCGAGATTTTCAGAGGAGGACTTGGAGGCGTGGAGAGGGACAGTGGCAGCCCAAAGGCCCCCAGCTTCTCAGAGGCAGGCCCTGACCTAGAGCCTAAAGTCCTCCCCCAGGCCTTCCTGTTAACCCCCGCCTTCCCCCCACACCCCACCTGCACGGGGCCTTGAGTTTCCCATGGAGCTCAGCCATCTCGGAGGGGAACATCTCCCTCCCTCCTTTTCAGATGCACCATTGAGGACGCAGCCACCTACACAGTGATGGTCAAGAACGCCTACGGCCAGGCCTCCTCCTTCGCCAAAGTCCTTGTCCGCAGTGAGTCCGGCCATCACCAACAGGCCAGAAAGCCCACAGCAAACCCCAGATGAGCAAATGAGGACATGAGTCTTCGTCAGACTCGGGGAGGGACCCCCAGCCCAGGGGTATTTGGTCTGGGATCAGGTGACCAGGGCAGCCACCGGGATTCCCGCTCCCTGGGGCCTTCAGAGCAAGTGAGAGTCTCCGCCCTCAGACTGTACAACCTACATCCCTGTTCAAGGGGACCCCACCTGCCTGTCCCCAAAGAGTATGCTCATCCCACGGAGCTGGGCTTGGGTCCAGATCCAGCTCAGGGCCTCTGGGAGGGCGGTCTGGCTACCAGCGGTCCTCAGGGGCAAAGGCCGAGTCCTACCAGGTCCCCTCCTGACCCCCACTGCCCCTTTTGGCTTCTGGTGCATATTCCCCAGTTGGCTCAGGTCCCTCCTGGAGGGACACATGAGGCAGAGGAGACACTCAGGACTCTGCCGGGCCCCCGTCCACGTGCTGCCTCTGGCGCCGACTGGCCGTGTGAGCCTGGCTGCCATCTCACTTACCTGACCTCCCCACCTGCAAAGGGGGAATCCTACCGCCTTCCTCAGATACTCCTGTGGATTAAATGAGATGGTTTAGGTAAAACTTGGCTGGATCAGGCTCTTGGGGGAAGGCTAACCCTCCCTCCCCCGACCCCATGGCCAGGGCCGAGCCCAGCCCAGAAGGCCACACCTTTGAGCCCAAGGCTTTGCCCTCAGGGCCCTGAGAGAGAAGCTTCACGTGTGTGGGTTCATGCACACACACACACACACACACACACACACTGAGCAGCAGACAGGCCGGAGTCTAGTCCCCACCTCCCAGCCTCTCATCGGACCTTCTTAAACTGTCCTTCACAGCCTCTCCACCCCTCTGCCCTGTTCCCCAAATCACTCTTGGTAGGCAGCTATCCCCGCTGCCATGCCAGGCTCTCTGGGTGGAATCTGAGCCGTCCCTATAGGCAGTGCCCAGAGTCAATTGCAAGGTCAGGCATCGGGCCCTTGGCCCCTGCCTTCCTCTGTCCGCCCATCCTTCCCATCATTTCATCCACATCCCCATCCCTCCTCCATCAAGGCCATCCCAGGGACCAGTGTCATGTCCTGGCTTCAGGCTGCTGGGGTGCTCGCTAGGTGATTATGCCTCAGTTTCCTCATTTGTATGAGAGGATAATAATGACAGCAACAGACAAGGCTGCTGTGGATTAAACGAGTGAATAAGCGGCATGTGGTACACGCTATGTGAATAAAAACTGTTCTCGCTATCCCCTGGTGCTCCGTGTCCACACCACCTTGGACTTCACCCTGAAGCCTCCCGGAGGCTCTCTTAGCGCTGCCCTGGACCCACCAGAAATCCCAGTCTGACCAGGCTCCACCTGTAGGACTGTGATTCTGGCGGTGGATTTGGGTAAAGGAAGGAAACCACCGTTTATTGAGCACTGACTGTATGCCAGGCCCCTGCTGAGGGCTTTGTTCATGTGAACTCATGTATTCGGAACCCCACCACCACCACCATCAGGGAGGAATCAGGAAGGAACTGAGGCACAGAAAGGCTAGGGAACTTTCCCCAAGCTGAAGGGGGAGCCACTGCCAGATCAGGATTCAAACCCGTGACCAAAGGCCATGCCTCCAAAATCCAGTAGGAACGTGGGCTCTGAGCCTTCTCCAACTCCATTTGCTCTGGATTTTCAGCTTACCTGGGGAAGGATGCTGGCTTCGATTCAGAGATCTTTAAAAGTAAGGAGGCTGGGGGAGGGATGGGCCTTCAGGGAGGAGGGTGTCTGGGGCTCCTCATCAGGGCCCCCAACAGTCCCCTTTAGAATATAGCCATCCGCTGCCCACAAAGGGATGTCCACGTGTGGTTTGCCTATAAACTGTTAATACCTGTAGACTGGTTTCTGGGGTCCCTAGGCACCCCGGAGCTGCCTCCAGCTGCTGCACTCTCAGTGGCCAAAACTGAACAAGAAAGGCAAATCCAAAAAGACAAACCAGTATTTGCCATTTCAGCTCATCTGGTCCCCCCTAGAGAAATCCCTTCCCCACCCCTGGCCCCCAGGATCAGGCCCCCTCTTCTCCTTGTTAATACCACCTGCAAAGCTGTGAATCCTGACCCGAGGAGTGGGGACACCCCAGAAGGGTCCCCACTTGCATCTAAGCCCCAGGCTAGGCTGGCAGCCTCAGAAGACTTCTGCCCTAAATTTCTGATCCCACCCAGGACTGATGTTTGGCCCCAACGTGGAATTCACATCGGTGCTGAAACCGGTCTTCGCCCGTGAGAAGGAATCCTTCTCCCTGTCCTGCCTATTTTCTGAAGATGTATTAGACGCCGAGCAGAACATCCAGTGGTTCCGAGATGGTGAGGACCCCTAGTCCTGGCCCCTAACCTGCAGAGGCAGAGGTGGAAGCCAGAGAGGGACTAGAGCCCTGGCTCCATCCCCACCCCTGGGACCCCCGGTGGAGAGAGGAACTCAGCTATGCCCGCCCCCTAACTGGTACAAGCTGGGCGATGGGTGCCGATGAGGTAGACGGAAGCAGAGCACAGCCAGGTGGGTTCAGATCAAGTCACCCTGCAAAGTGTCACCGAGCACCCGTGGTACCAGGCCCTGTGCTGGGTGCCGGGGCAGGGTTAGGAACAGACATGCATGAGCTCAAGGGGCTCTCCATCCGGGAGGAAGCAGGAAGCCAAAACACAATTGCACACGACCCGTTGAGAGCCTGTGGCTGGCCAGGCACCAGCCCAGCCCTTTACATCTATGCGCTCGACGTCAGCACCCTAGGGGTAGGTGATGACATTTGAAGCAACAAGAACAGAGACCAAGGCCAGGAGCAGGTCATCCTGAGGAGGGTCAGGGCAGGTTGTGACAATTGCCTCGGGCTTTTCAGAGTCAGGGTTGTAGCTGCAGGTACATAACTGCTACTCGTGAGCTCGAAGATGCGGGGGTGGGGGGTCATGGGCCAGGGCTGGGGAAGGCCGGTCAGCCAGGGAGGGGAGGAAGAGCTGGACCTCCTGCCCCATTCGTGACCAGGCCTGCAGCCAAGGGCCAGGAGCACAGCCCCCTGACACCCCAGAGCTTGAGCCTAGGGAAGCTGCCCCTGCTGGGGGCTGGAGTGGAGGAGTGGAAAAGCCACGAACCCTGAGAAACAGCTGCGATAACAGGCCAAGAGGTTTCCCGAACCTGCAGGTCTTCCAGAACAGAGGTGCTGACAGGAGGGAGGGGCCTTTGCGTGGCACGAAGAGCAGGATGGTGCAACAGCAGGACCGCAGGGCGAGACCCTGGAGTCCCAGAGCCCCTTCCCCTTCCCCTCACTAAGGTCCCGCCTGCCCAGTCCCCACCCGCCTCACTGACACCCCAACTCTTTCAGTCAGTCCCCTACCCCTTTCCTGAGTCCCCATCCCCCCCAACAGTCCCCCCTCCCTCCATTAAGCTCACACCCCCTGCCCACCGAGCCCCACCTCCTTTCTCGAGCCCCCAGCATCCCAAAGAGCCCCTGACCCTCACACAGGGCCCCATCTCTCTTGTTCCCACTTCTTCACAGGGCCTCCGACTCCTTACCGAGCCGCTCACCCAGCCGCTGACCACTCCCCTGAGCCCTCATTACCTCACTGAAGCCCCAGCCCCTTCCCTGGGCCCAGCCCTGCCACCCCCCCGCCCCGCCCGCCTCAAGCCTTCTGCAGAGGAGAGTTCAGAGGCCACCTTGGCAGAGTCCTGGAGGTCACCACACCCTCCCCAACTGCCCAGCAGAGCCTCAGGCTCTAGCCAGGCCAAGCTCACCTCTGCCTAGACCCCCAGAGCATCTGTGGGTTCCCAGGTGAGGCCCAGATTCCCCACGAGCTCACCCTGGACCCCTCCCTCTGCAGGGAGGCTGCTGAAGTCCTCCAGCCGCCGGCAGATCCTCTACGCAGACCGCCAGGCGTCCCTGAAGGTGTCCTGCGCCTACAAGGAGGACGAGGGTCTCTACGCGGTCCAGGTGCCCTCGCCCTTTGGGCTCCGGGAGCAGAGTGCCTATGTGTTTGTGAGAGGTGAGGGGGCGGTGAGGGGCCGGGGCTCTGCCTTGACTGATGTGCTGTGGGACATTTGGGCGAGTCCCTGCTCCTCGAGGCCTCGTTTTCCATGCTATATATCAGGGGTGCTGGGGTAGAGTCTCTCTAAGAATCCCTGTGCATCCCATGACCCTCCAAAGGGACACAGCCTGAGAGTCTCAGACGCGGAGACAGCTGGAGAGGGAGGGCTGATCGTGGGCTGGGATCATTCTAGTCCTGGTTGATTTCTGTCTCCTGGCTTTGCCACTTCACTAGCTGGGTGATTTTGGGTAATTCACTTCTCCTCTATGAGACTCAGTTTTCCCACCTGCAAGATGCAGGGTTGCGCCGGAACTCAGAGATTAATTATGCCAGTTGTTCAGGTGTGTGGCGTAGAATGGGCCCCTAATAAACGGTACTCCTACCCCCTACCCCCTACCCCCAGATGCTGTTGTTTGAAAGGAAGAGGCTATTATTCAGGTCCTGCTCCTTGAGATCAAACTGAGCCCCTGGGGGGTGGTGAATGAGAAGAGGATGAGGGGTGAGAATGGGAGGGGGTCTGTTGCCAAGTGGACATTGACTGGAAGAGCCTCCCCCCACTCTCTTCCCACCCCCGCCCACCCCGGGCTTCAGATGCTGAAGCCGAGAAGCCCGGGGCTCCAGGGTCCCCCCTGAATGTTCGATGCCTGAACGTGAACAGGGACTGCCTCATCCTGACGTGGACCCCGCCCAGCGACACCCGTGGCCACCCCATCACCAGCTACTCCATTGAGCTGTGAGTCGGTCTCTTCTTCAGTGGCAGAGCCCATGGGGGTAGATGGCTCTGTGAGGATAAGCGTGGGGGCCGCAGGAAAGAGGGACCCCCATGCCTGTCCTTGGAACAGGGCAGGAGGTAAATGTGTTAGTTAGGGGCAATAGAAGGGTGTCCGCCCCTGGAGTCAGCCGCTGCCCTCTAGACCCTTTACAGCAGGAGCTGCCACTGGGAGGGGCAAACATCAGTGCTTGAAACCTGAGCACATGTGGATGCTGTCCTCCCTGAGTGACGGAGACAGAGTAGCACTGACGCGGGAGGGAGGGGGCACACCAGGAAAGGGAAGGCCTAGAACATCCCACCTCCTCCACCTGCCGCCGGCTCCGAGGCCCTAGCTGGAGGTAACCCAATCCAGCCACTCGAATCCTTACAGCAATCCCTATCTAAGGGGGAGGGAGACTCTCTAGTGCCCCATTCTACAGATGAGGAAACTGAGGTACACGGCCCCATCCAGCCAGTACTGAGGACAGTGGCACCCAGGGGGGCGCAGAGACCCCAGACTCCGAGGGTCACTCTGGAAGGCACTCCGACAGGGAGCGGACAGCCCTCTGGGGAAAGGCTAACTCACCCACTCACAAGCCACGTGACCTTGGGCAAGTCATCTCACTCTCTAAACGCGGATCCCGTTGGTAGAGTGAAGGTAATCACACCTAACCGTGAGGACCGTCAGGATGAAACGAGATAACAGGTATGGAGGGACACAGCACAGCTCCAGGCACACAGGAAAGCTCCATGAAAGGCACTAGCTCTTTTGATTAGCATCGTGCTTGGTGGAGGATGGTGAGAAGGCCTCCTGGGGCCCGAGGTTGGAGCCAGGCTTTTAAATGGAGAGATGAGCTGGGCCGGCAGCCCAGGGCGGGGGAAGGGCCCTGGAAGAGGCTCACACTGGGAAGATGTGACTCATGGGCAGGGGCTGCAGCCGGGGCCTCTCTCCCACAGGTGCCAGGGCGAGTCCGAACAATGGGTGCCCTGCCACCAGGCCCCCGGCGGGACCTGTCGGTGCCCAATCCAAGGCCTCATCGAGGGCCAGAGCTATCGGTTCCGGGTGAGAGCCATCAGCAGAGCGGGCAGCAGCATCCCCTCCAAGGCTTCAGAACCGGTTGCCATGGGCGACCCTGAGGAAGCCCAGAAGAAGACAGGTG
Organism: Mesoplodon densirostris; assembly: GCF_025265405.1. Lineage (NCBI taxonomy): Eukaryota > Metazoa > Chordata > Mammalia > Artiodactyla > Ziphiidae > Mesoplodon > Mesoplodon densirostris. The sequence goes on along the minus strand of NC_082662.1, from coordinate 19,740,374 downwards.
GGCACAGAGGCCCTGCAGGGACATTCCAGAGCATCAGTCAGGGCATACTCAGGACTGCCTCACGCAGGAGACAGGCGCACAGCCCCCATGCCAAGCCCTGATCCAGGAGGGGAGACACAGCCCAGCCCTCAGGAACCCCTAACCTGATGGAGGAGTCACAGTGCTGTCCTTAGCAACCCCTAGCTGGAGGGGAAGGTACAGCTCGTCTGATGGAAGAGACACAAACCTGTCCACACAAGATGCTAATCTGGGGTAAAACCACAGCACCCTCTTCAGATGCCCTTAATCTGAAGGAGGAAAACCGTCCTGCCTCAGAAGCCCCCAGCCTGGACGGCGGGGGGGCACAGCCCTCTCAGCTCTGAGGAGTCAGCCTGATTTGGGTTTGCTGTGTCCTAGGGATCTGACCCCATCACTTCTCTCTGTCCCTCTTTGTCCCGAGAGAACAGAGTATCTTAGGGGTCCAAGAGCAGCAGTGCTGCACTTTGGACCCCTGAGATCGTGGGGCCCAGATGGACCTGCTTGAGGACACACAGTGAGCGGCCGGAAGGCCAGGGCCGGGAGGGGGGGGGGAGGGAATCAGCACCCAGAGTGGGGCAGGCCCTTCCCTGTCGCCTGCTGAGCCCGCCCACCACACACACCCTGCACCTCTTAGTTCTCCCCTAACATGTTCCCTTCTCCCCACTAGAGATCCCCTTTGATACAGGAAAAACGATCATGGTCAGCACAGATGATTCTGAAGGTACGTGTGAACCTCCTGACACTTTACCTCAAGACTCCAGCCCCCTTTGCAGTTCTGGAAACTCTGGGCCACAAACTGAACCCAGAGGCAGAAGCTGTCATGTGCAGGGTGCGGGGAGGCGAGCGCGGGTAGGATCCAGGCTGAGGGGCCAGGCTCTCTGGTGGGCGACTGTGCCCCTCGCGGAGGAAGTAGACGTCGGGGAAAGTCCCGGCAGGACGTGGGGAGACCTGGGTTCTGGCCCTGGCTCTGCCCGGCCTTGCTGGGTGACTGGAGCAAGTTCCTGCCCCTCTCTGGACCCCAGCTCCCTCCTCAATGAAGTGAGGGGCTGAGATCTGGGGTCTCCGATGGCCCACACATCTCCCCGCCGGATGGCTCTGATTCCAGACTTCGTGACCATCCCCTCGCCCCCGACCAATGTCCACGCCAGCGAGATCCGCGAGGCCTACGTGGTTCTGGGCTGGGAGAAGCCAAGACCCCCGGGCAAAGCCCCACTGACGTACTTCCTGGAGAAGGTACGGAGACCCCAAGGGCCCCAGCCCCAGGCCGGCCTGAGAAACAGAAGCGCTGTGTTACCAGGACGTGGTGGTGGTGGGGGGGGTGTTCAGGGAGGCGCTGGGAGACCCTGGCAGTGTCCCCTGGGGAGGCCTGAAGAGAAGAGAATTTCCTGCCTGGAAGGCTTGAGCATAGCCCTGCACAGAGGCAGGGGGGTGGATTAAATGACCTTTCAAGGTTACCTCCAGCCCTGAGAGGCCAGTTACTGATGGCAGTTCCGGAAGCTATTCACAGAAATACACAAAATTAAGAGACGCAGACAATAACAACAGTAGGTCCACCATGTCCTGCGTACACCCACACCCCAAGTCTGTCTGGCACCTGGTCACACATTGGGTCGAACACCTAACCTTGGCCAGGGCCAGGGTGGGAGGGAAGCCAGGATGGTGCCCACCTGCCAGGGTCATTGACGGACAGCACATACAGGGCATGGGGGGTGGAGGTGGGTAGCACCGGGAGGCGGTTCTCCCTGGGGGCAGAGTAGGGGCCGGAGACTGGGGAGGGGGGCAGCTCATGTGAAATGGATTTCACAGTGGAGGGGAGGCATCGTGGCAGAGTAAAAAACAGCCTGGTGTTAAGATCCATTCCATTCCTGACTTCTGCTGTGTGAGCTACTTTGCTAAGTTCTCTGAGCTTCAGTTCCCTCCAGCATAGAATGGAGACCCTACCTTGTGAGGATGAAATAAAAGCAGTACATAGCCAGGGCCCGCAGCCCTGGGACTGTAAACCCTTCCCAAGGAGATGCTCTTGCCTCTGAACGCCTCAAAGGAAGACACCAGGTTTACCTTCTCATGCCTCGCTGGGTCCAGCACGGTGCCTGGCACATGGCAGGTGGACAGTACAGTTTAGTGAATCAAGGAATAAAAATGTTCTGGGGAAGAGTCTGTGGCTCTCGTTGTCCAGATGGGCCTCTCTGCACATTCACAGGTGATCCTATTTCTCTGACATGGGAAAGCTATGGATAATGGAGGATTTGTTTTGTGAGACTATGGAGTATAATGGTTAAGACCTTGGAGTCAGACTGCCTGGGTTCTAATCTTGTCTCTGCTACTTACTAGCTGTGTGACCTTGGGCAAGAAATTTAACCTCTCTGTGCCTCAGCTTCTTCTTCCATAAAATAGACATAATAATTGTACATCTTATAGGGTTGATGTGAGAATCAAATTAACTAAAGCACGTCAAGACTTAGAACAGAACTTGGCACACAGTGGGTGCTCAGCCATGTTCCTTGGTTTTTGTAGCGATTTCTTAGCCTACCTGGGTTCTAGGCTACTGACAGCCAGGTGGGCTTTGGGAGGGAAAAGCACAGAGAGGGCAGGGTCAGTGGGTCCCCCCAGGGCTTCTAGGTTTTAACTCTCACACCCAGACTCAGCAGGTGGCCTCTGGGTGCCTTATTAACCTGCATCACCCTCAGCTCTTCACCCTCTATCTACCCAGAGACACAGGATTTATAGCTGCCTTTGGGGCCCCTGATGCTGTGTAGAATGATCAGGTTTGGGGGTACACACACCGGAGCTTAAATACCAAATATGCCAGCTATTAGATGTGTAAATTTTGGCCAAGTTACCAAAACTTCCTGAATCTGAATTTCCTCGTTGGTGGGGAAATTAACCCTTACTTTGCAGAGTTATTGTGAGAATTCATCCATTTACTCATGTATTTATCCCACAAACATAGACTGAGCACCTCTCATGCGTCAGTACTGTTCTCAGTGGTGGATAAAACAGACAAACTCCTGCCTCCAGAGCGGAGATTGGAGTAGGGGGTGGGGGATGGATGACAAAGAAGATGAATCCGAAAAGTATTTGGCACATTTGCTAATGTAGGAGCTTAGGAGAAAGACAGACAGCATGGAGGGGATTCGGAGTGTTGAGGGAGGGGCTGCTGACCTTTCATATGGGGGGCGGTGCTGGGGAGGCCATCCTGAGAAGGTGAGTTTTGAAGAAAGACCCAAAGGAAATGAGGGGCAAACCAGAGATTTCTGGGGGAAGAACATTCCAAGAAAAGGGACCAGCAAGTGCAAAGGCCCAGAGGCAGGGACTGGGCCCGGCACCATCAAGGAACAGCAGGGGGACACAGAGCCTGGCGAGTGGGCAAAGGTGGGCACGGAATGTGGCCAGACAGGTGGCAGGAGTCAAGCCATGGAGAATTTCGCTCTGAGGGAGATGCGGGGCTTGGGAGGGTTCTGGGCAGACACGGATGTGATCTGACTTGTGTTGTAAAAGGATGCCTCTGCCTGTCCTTTGGAGAAAAGACTGAAGGGAGTTCAAGGTAGAAACAGGCAGACCAGTTAGGAGGCTACTGAGATAACTCAGGTGAGAGACGATGGTGGCTTGGATCAAGGTTGTGGAGGGGAGCATGAGGGTGATAAGCCATGGTTGGACTCTGGATACATTTTGAAGGTAGAGCCAACTGGGTTTGTTGACAGAGCATCTTCGGGGGATGAGAAATGAGAGAAAGAGTCCAGGATGGCTCCCAGGGTTCTGGCCTGAGCAGCTGAAAGGATGGGTGCCACTAACTCGATGTGGGCTGCATTGGCAGGGGGGCAAGTTCCAGGGTCAGTTCTGTTGAATGTGAGATGCTCGATGGGCATCCAGGTAGAGACGTCACGGAGGCAGGTGGATCCAGAGTTCAGGTGTTGAGGGGCAGCCTGGGCCGAGGATAGAAGTTAGTGAGAGCACGTGTGGAAGGCAACCACTTCACTAAAGGCAAGTTTCTCTCCTTTGTCACAGTCGGTCATAGGTAGTGGCGCCTGGGAGGCCATCAACTCAGAAACGCCTGTGAAATCCCCGAGATTCGCCCTTTTGGATCTGGAGAAAGGGAAGTCGTATGTCTTCAGAGTGCGAGCGGTAAACCAGTACGGCATGAGCGATCCCTCGGAGCCCAGCGAGCCCATCACCTTGAGGGGGAAGCCAGGTACCTGTGTGATGTAGGAGATGGGGCCAGGCCAGCCCAGGCTGTCAGCCTCCAGGGCTCGGGACCCCGCGGCTGCCAGGACAGAGCCGTGCCCATTTCTCTGTCCTTGACCACTTCTACCTATCACGAAGCTGAAAAGCAACATGATCACAGGCCTGTAAAGTTTTAGACCATCAAGAATTATTGATACATTTCTCTGGGCAGGAGGTTCTTGAAAGTATAGACATTTTTTCTAGATCAACAATTCACAGGTTGCAGGATCCAGCCAGGTCCAGCACAGGATCTGAGTGTGACCAAGTGGTCCCTCAGTTCTAAACGTCTCCAACCAGGGCCTGACCCCACCTTGTGCAGCCAGGAGTGAGCCCCTGGGCAGGCCTCCGGCCCTCTCCCTGGTCCCACCCCAAGCTCCGCCTCACCAGGTAGGACCCCTCTCATCTGCAGCACAGCGTGGGCCTGGGCAGGTCATTTCTGAGCTGCGAACCTTGGTGTCCTCACCTGCCAAACCCATTGTTCTGAAGGCCTGGTAATCACCCCCACCTGTGGCTCCTTGCCGAGTCTCCCAGCAGCAGCTCCATCCTGGTCCTGACTTCCCGGGGTTCCCTCTCTCCTCTCAGGCCTCTGGATTCTGATAAGATCAGAATGTTCCCTGCAGCTGCCATCACCAACTAGTCCTTTAAGGAACCCAGCTGTAGCACTGCCCATCTGAGAAGAGCCTGATATGCTGCAAGGCCTGTTTGGGGAAGATTTCAAAGTCCTAGATTTGTACTGTTTCAATAATGTAGAAAAAAGAAATATATATATATATATATATATATATATATATATATATATTCATAGTAAGTATAAATAGGTTGGTGGGCAAATGGAGTTTTTCTTTTTTTTTTTTTTTTGCGGTATGCGGGCCTCTCACTGTTGTGGCCTCCCCCGTTGCGGAGCACAGGCTCCGGACGCGCAGGCTCCGGACGCGCAGGCTCAGCGGCCATGGCTCACGGGCCCAGCCGCTCCGCGGCATATGGGATCCTCCCAGACCGGGGCACGAACCCGTATCCCCTGCATCGGCAGGCGGACTCTCAACCACTTGCGCCACCAGGGAGGCCCGGAGTTTTTCTTTAATTCTGGTCTGGTTAACATTTAGTCTTGACTCAGGGGCCTGGCCAATGACTGGTTTGTGATTGGATGTGGGCAGTCTCTGGACCACAGGGCAGCCTTAGGGCAAGGTTCTGGTACAGTTCGGAGAAGTAAAGGAGGGGAAAAGAAGAGAGAGGAGGGGAGGAGAGGAAAAAAGAAAAGGCATTTACTTGTATGATGAAAGCGAAGTTATTGTACAAAAATGGGAAAATACAAAAGAAGCGAGAGAGAGAGAAAGAGGAAGGGAAGGAGGGAGGGAGGGAAGAGAATTCCCTCCACCCCAGGATCCCGCTGACCAACGGTAACCAGTGTGAACATCTAGGTTCTTGGGCCTCTGGCCTTTGACGCATGCACGCTAGTGCATCTTTCTGAAAGTCCAATCAAACCACGTGTAGAGCTTTGCATTCTGCCTTTTACAATTAACATTATACCACAAACATATCCTCAGGTCTTGAAATCATGATTTCAGTGTGTGAGTACTACTCCATACATGGATGCCCTCAGCTCAAGTTCTTGCCTACGGGTAGAATCAGGTCTCTTGGACACATGGGGCCCCTGAGTGCCCTCCTCCTACCCTCTCCCGCCACCCAGGCTTCATCCACTCTCACACTGTCTTCAACCGGAGAGGCTGAAGTTGCTGACAGGACCTTCCTGAGCCCAGGACCCCAAGTCTGTTTCTCAATACTTCCCCTGGGCCAAATGCAGAGCCTGGCTCAGAGTAGGCACTCAGTAGTTACTGGACTTATGTTGGATTGATGCTGAGTTCAGCCTTTGCCTGTTGACTTTGAGGCACCACCAGAACACAAGGAGAAGTGTCCAGGGAAAAATGGAAGATGAGGCTCTAGAGTTCAGGAGAGAGAGCAGGCCTGGAGGTGAAGCCTGGGGAGCCACCTGCAGAGAGGTGAGGGTTGAAGACATGGGAATGGGTGGACACTTGAGATGAGACAAGAGGGGAAAAATGGAGCAAGTCAAGGAACAGACACTTGGAGGAGTCCCACATTTGGGGACAAAAGAAAGAGGGGGAGCCACAAAAGGATGTGTAAGGAGTTTGAGAAGGAAAAAGAGAACTAGGAAGGTCCTGTATCTGACATCCATCCATCATCCATCCTTTCATCCGTCTATCCATCTATTCATCCACCTATCCACCAATTAGTCTATTGATCCATTCATCCATCCATCCATCTGTCCATCCATCCATTCTTCCATCCATCCATCCATCCAAATCTGTCCATTTAACACATCATGGCAGACCCTACCTCAAGGAGCATAGACTCAGGGAGCCATGAAAGTTAAAGTTTCAAGGGAAATAAAATGAAGTTTCCTAGAGGTCAAAGATAAGGCTGAGGAAAATTGTCAGATCTGGTGACTTCTAAGAGAGAGAGAGCGACAGTAAAGATTAATGAATGGGGATTTTAGTGAGGAAGCAGAGGTGTTTGGAGGTAAGATGACAGAAGGCTTTCAGAATACAAGAGTCTGGAGGACACCTCTGGGACTAGGAAAGAGCTGCCCAAAGCCCCAGGGCATGTCTGCAACGCACGTGCCCCCCTTGACTGCCGTGTGCGCACCTCCCCGCCTCCCCCACACGCCTCCCCCTCCCCAGCCGTGTAACTCAGCATCTTCACTCAGTCCACACTTCTGATTTTTAGCCACTCTCCCTCCTCCAACTCAAGTTCAAGCTTTCCGAGACACACAGACCTCTGTCTCCCTGACCTGGGATCCTGTGAAAGACAGCCCAGAGCTCCTGGGTTATTACATCTACTCCCGGGAGGCAGGATCATCCGAGTGGAAAACAGTTAACAACAAACCCATCCAGGGCAACAGGTGAGTTTGCCCCCACCCCCTTCCTGCACTAGGGCAGGGCCGTACTAATAATGAAGCCTGCCATTCACGGTACAGTTGGGCGTTGGGCACTGTTCTAAGTTCTTTTCATATATTAGGTCATTTAGTTCTGGCTGCAATCCTATGAACTTAGGACTATTATTCCTTTTTTATTTTTATTATTATTATTTTTTGCGGTATGCGGGCCTCTCATTGTTGTGGCCTCTCCCGTTGAGGAGCACAGGCTCCGGACGTGCAGGCTCAGCAGCCATGGCTCGCGGGTCTAGCCGCTCCGCGGCATGTGGGATCTTCCCGGACCGAGGCACGAACCTGTGTCCCCTGCATCAGCAGGTGGACTCTCAACCACTGCGCCACCAGGGAAGCCCCGTATTAGTTCTATTATCATTGTACAGATGAAGAAACCGAGGCACAAAGCAGTTAAGGAGTTTGCCAAAGCTTAGCTAGTAAGTGGAGTTTGCCGAAGCTCACTTAGCTAGTAAGTGGACTTGACCCAGACAGCCTCTTTTTCGGCAAGCACTCACTAGGAGCATGCTGTTTGCAGGTAGTGGTGACTGGCTAGGTCTTGTCTTTCCAGGAGCTTAGAGACAGAGAGGCAGAGAGTGCAGCCAGGGCAGCTGGGGTGCAGGCTCCACACCCGCTCCTCCCTCGCCGGGCACCCCTGCACAGAGACTCGCCCTCTCTGAACCCGGCTCAGACTCTTGTACTTTTGCCTATCTCACTTGCACTCCCCTCTGAGTCTCCCTCCTCACTCGGTGGCCCTGGTCCTTGCAGGCAGAAGCCTCGAGGCTTCTGGACTCATGACTTCTCTCCGTTTTGAGGCTCTGTCGGGGCAGGGGCTCAGGTAGGGACACCCACCCCCCTTCCCTTTCCATCAGACAACCGGCTGGGCCCTGAGCACACCTGTGGGCTCCCCTCACCCTGGGCTGTGAGCCCCAAGATGGTCTCACCCAGAAAAGGGGATAGGACCTGGTGCCCCTCTGGCACACGGTGCCTCACGGTCACTCATGCTTTGTCACTGCTAAAGTTCTCCAGTTGGAGAATAATCAGGTTTTGGACAAATGAGCTCAGAGTCCAGGTTACCCCTAGGATGACATCTCTCCCCTGACTTGCATTCAGATGTGCGTCCCTGAAGGGGAGGACAGGGGCTGAGGGAGAGTCATGTGATGAAAGTGGCATGTCGGAAGAACGTGTCACACGTGGGGCGTGGCGTGGTCCTCTGGTACATCCAGAGACCTCGTCACATGTGTGCATGTCATCGGTTACATGTGTCAGGGCTGGGAAGAGGCTAAACACTGCTGCCCAAGAGTGCTGCCTGGGGTGATGGTGTGAAGGGAGCTCAGCTGGGACGTAGGGTCTGGTCCACCACCGTTCCATGAGCTCCTTAGAACCTGGCTCACAGGAGATGCTCAAAAAAGACCTGAATGAATGAATACTGAACAGGCAGGCGCTGCGCTGGGATTCGGGAGACCCGGGCTCGGTCCAGGTCGTGTTCCTAACTGGCTCTGTGCTCTTGGCTCACTCCACTCCTTCTGGGGGAGCCCTTCCCTACCTGTAAAATGAAGAGACTGGATGGTTTGATCCATAAAGGCCCCTCTGACATTCCAACATTCAACTCCTCGGGGTCAACTGGCCAAGGGAAGCTCCCTGTAGAACAAGATTTGCTACAGGAAAATGTTGATAAGTGAAAAGGGAAAAAAAATGTTCACAGTTTGGGTCGTATCAAGAAGAGACAGGATGGGAGGACATTTTTCTCTAAGCCAGAGTGTCCTTGTATGTCTCTGGCTGATAATTCAGAGATCTTTAAAAGCACTCTGTGCTTTAGTCACAGCATCCGTACAGATAAGAAGAGCCATTTCTTGTGTTTCCAGGACGAGGCCCAAAGTCCTAGAGATGTACCAGGTTGCTCAGTTTAGGGGTTGGCTACCTGGGCCTTCAACTGGTAACTTTCCCAGTGTATTCGCATCTTAATGATGGGCTCTGGAAGCTACATCCTTTAAAACCTTAAGGACCTCATCCTCCAGGGGGCAGGCATCACTCTGGGGGCAGGGGCAAGGTCTTTAGACAAGAACTGAGGCCTCAAATCCTACCACGCTGGTGGCCACTTATCCCCACAAAGTTGTTCTAGAAAGTTCAGGAATGTCTCCGTGCTGCTGGTTTGGCCTTTCCTGAAGGCTGTACATTTCTCTCCCAGGTTTACAGTTCCCGGGCTGAGGACAGGGAAGGAGTATGAGTTTTGTATCAGGTCAGTCAGCGAGGCTGGAGTTGGGGAGAGCTCAGCCGTCACTGAACCCATCAAGGTCAAGCAGGCTCTGGGTAAGTCCAAGGGGCAGGTGCAGCCTGCACACCTCTGGGGACAGACCTGGGCTGAGCAGAGAGCAGGGGGCTCATTGACCACCTCTTGGAGGGTCCAACTCCAGAGGCCATGGGGCAGAAGCCTTCTCAGGGGATCTGGTGCTGACCCCGACCACCCCTTCCTTTGGGGAGGAAGTAGCAATGGCCTGAGGCCATGGGGTGAAGTCTGGCCAGCTCGGAGGCCCAGGTGCCCTGCATGTAGTTGAGTCAGCATTACCAATGGACGCTACTGGCTAAGTCCGTGCCCCAGAGCAGTGTGAGCACCCACTGGGGGAGGCTCGCCACCTCCCTCGGGCCCCACTGCTCAGTCCGGCTGCCCCTCGGGAGCAGTGGCCCTCACCCCCTTGCCTCCCCGTAGGTACACCATCTGCTCCATATGACTTCGCCCTCCTGAACTGTGGGGAAACTTTTATGGTCATTGGGTGGAAACCCCCTAAGCGGCGTGGAGGGGGCAAGATCCTGGGCTACTTCCTGGACCAACACGACTCAGAGCAACTGGACTGGCACTCGGTCAACCAGCAGCCCATCCCCACCCAGATGTGCAAGGTGAGGCTGGAATGCGGCCACTGGCCGGGTGTCCTGATTTGTGTGGGTGGAGAGTGGGGGTCAGGGTTGGAGGTCCTGAGGCTGAGAGAGGCCTCAGGTTTGGTGCCTCGATAATCCAGCTGATTGCCAAGTGCAGACCAATCTTCTGTGAAGCTCCTATAGACCTCCTGCTGTGAACCTCGTCCCCTGTCTCCCCAGCCTCAGCCTCCACAGTCTGTGTTTCTCCTCTTCAAGGTCAGTGACCTTCATGAAGGCCACTTCTATGAGTTCCGTGCCCGGGCAGTAAACTGGGCTGGTGTTGGAGAGCTGTCAGCACCCAGCAGCCTGTTTGAGTGCAAAAAGTGGACGATGCCTCAGCCAGGTGAGCAGATGGGAGGTGCCAAAGCCCAGCACCTGTCCTCCCCTCCCCTCCCCCAAACTAACAAACAAGATGACCGCTACCGCCGGGCTCGCTGTGCATTCAAGCTTGCTCTGGTGGTCCCAAACCCCAGACCCCTGCCCCCTGTAACCTCTGACACAGTCTTAACTCTGCCAAGTCAAGAGCCCTGACCTTGGCCATTGACTGGCCCTGTACCCCCATCCAAATTATCCTCTAGCTCAACACCCCATCTAAGCTCCGATTCTCAACACAGACCAATGTCAAACCCCAAAGGCACACTGCTAGGTGACCAACTCGTCCCAGTTTGCCCAGGACTTTCCCAGCATTACCACTTGTATTACCACACAAGTCCTGTGTCCCAATCCTGGACAAACAGGGCGGGTTGGTCACCCTCTGCACCACTCCCGCAGTGCCATCAGCCTTCTCACAAACTAGCCCTTCATCTCCCCCTTAGGAAGGAAGGATGACAACCTTCCATCCTTCTGTTCAGCTCAGTTCTGTTTTCAGCACAAAACCTTTACCTGAATGGCAGATAATCACTATGCGTGATGCTTTAGACAACGACAGTTATAAACAACTGCTATTTGTTGGGTACTTACTATGTATTGACACTTTGCATAAGTTACGTCATTAATGCTCACGACAGCACTATTTTATAAGAACTATTATTATCCCCATTTTACCGACGAGGAGATAGGAACATAGAGGCTAAGTAACTTGCCCAGAGTCCCCATAGCCTGAAAAAGGATGTTCGCCGGGACATGAACCCCAGTGATCTGACTCTGGAGTCCACACCCTGAGCTTCTACATTAAACACTGAAATGGCAAAGAGGTTAGAAAGATTAATGCTGTCTGGGACAGGGCTGGGGAGGGTCAAGGATGTTTCCCAGAGGAAGTGATACTGAGCACACTTTGAAGAGTTAACTCTAGTTCAGACACAGACCAAGCTTTGCCATGAAGCCAAGGCCGGCCAGGTCCCCACCATGTCCAGAGCAGGCACTTCCAGGCCTGGCTGGGACTGAAAGATTGATAAGCTTGCTGACTCGCCACCCGCCCACTGGCTGACTGGCTGGCTGGCCATTTGGATATCCATCTCCTTCTCTACCCTGTCTTCCCCCAGGACCCCCGTATGGCATGCGGGTGTTTGAAGTGCGGGCCACCTCCCTGATGCTGACGTGGGAGCCCCCACTGTACCAAGGGGCCGGACCGGTCACGGGCTACTGCATCAGTGTCCAGGAGGAAGGCTCTGAGCAATGGAAGCCGGTCACTCCAGGCCCCATCTCTGGCACCCACCTGAGGGTGAGTCCCTGCCCCTTCATCCTCTGACCCGCCCTAAGCCTTCCCTGCCACAGGATATGGCAGGACTACGGAACGCCAAAGCTGGAACGACCCTCAGAGATCACTGCCCTCACTTAATGGCAGCAGAGGACCAGAGAGGGGGAGTGGCTTAGCCAGGGTCACGCAGCGAGTCAGTAGTAGGTCTGGCCGGCGGTTGGTCTTAACCTGCTCCATGCTGCGCAGACTCCCCCCTAAAACCTCACTTATAATCAGCAAGGTATATTAGTATTTGGATATGCACATCCCCTTAGCTAGGAATTCTGCTTCTGGGATTGAACTGTAGAGAAATAATTAGTCAAGTGTGCAAAGACCTAAGGACAGTGATGCTCGTTGTAGCGTTGTTTATAAAGGCAAAATTTGGAAACAACTTAAATGTCCATCAGTAGGGGGTTTGCTTAAATAAATCACAGTGTATCCTTAATGTGGACTCAGTGTCAGGGAGTGTAAAGGCTACAGTAGCTGAAGGAGTGGCAATACTATAAAGAATGAGGTAGAGCTAAAAAAATTAAAAATAAAAATTGAAAAATTGAAAAGAAAAGAATGAGGTGGAGCTACGTGTATGTTGTGACATAAAAACATATCCACCATATGTGGCTAAGGAAAAAAAAGCACAATACAGAGCAGGATATTTATATGTTAGATAACATTTAAAACATGTATATCATATTGTATATTAATGAACATGGAGACATATGCGTTCCTTAATTTAAATGAGAAGCAAACTCTAAACTCTTTGGATAAACAAGAAATCTAGCAGAATCATTGGTTTTATTCACCTGCGGTGGTTGTTTTCATTGGCACTCGTGTAGAAGGGGAAGCGCAAACAATGCTCTCCTGGCATAAAAAAGACAACTCACACATATTTGTCATGTCAGAAAACAAAGGTGTCCGTGGAAGCATTCTTAGCAGACACAAATTACTAACAGACAATCCATCAGGATCACAGACTTCACAGCATCCATCTCTGAAGCCAGCATGTCTCAGAGGCCTTCTTTGTTTAAGGAAAGTTTGTAAGGAAAGTTCTGTGATGTGTATTAGATTTTATCTTCTGCAGCTCTAGGGAGAGAGGGAGTATTTTCTCCACCTCATTTTCCTGAGGCATCTTTCACCAGCAGGCAGGAGGGTGTGTGGGTTTCAAGACCACACGTTAGCACTCTGTTAGCACCAAGAGGAAAGAAAGCAGGCTTGAGAGGCCCAAAACAATGTGGAAAGAAGATACTAACAAGCAGAATATGGCACGTCACGTTTCTGCGTGGTTTACGTGCATCTGCAAGTCTAAATGGATTTTTACAAAATTGTCAGTTCTGGTCATCTCTGGGAATGGGGCTGCCAGGAGAGCCTTACCCCTTCATTTTATATTCTTTTCTATTGCTTTAATATTTCCTCCAACAAACATAAATTTCTTTCATAATCAGAAAAAAATAAAAATATTTCCTTTTGAAACAATAACATTAAGGCTATCTAAGACCAGATGAAGAAGGGCTTCCCTGGTGGCGCAGTGGTTGAGAGTCCGCCTGCCAATGCAGGGGACATGGGTTCGAGCCCTGGTCTGAGAAGATCCCACATGCTGTGGAGCAACTAGGCCCATGAGCCATAACTACTGAGCCTGCGCGTCTGGAGCCTGTGCTCCGCAACAAGAGAGGCCGCGACAGTGAGAGGCTCGCGTACCGCGATGAAGAGTGGCCCCTGCTTGCCGCAACTAGAGAAAGCCCTCGCACCGATATGAAGACCCAACACAGCCAAAAACAAACAAATAAATAAATTTATTTAAAAAAAAAAAAAAAAGACCAAATGAAGAAGGGCAAGCTTCAGCCCATGGAATGCTCTGAGATTTCCGCCCCCACGGGGCCCGGCTCCCTACAGTAGAGTCGGCCAGTGCTGGACAGCTGGCCCGAGAGCCACGCAAGATGGATGGTCCCTCTGCTCCTCAGGCAGGCTGGCCCAGGGTGGGGGAGCCTCAGTGACTCGGCACCGTTTCTGCACGTGGATGCTTGGCCGGCATTCACTCCCTCAGTCATTCACTCAGCACTTCTGGACACCTACTTAGTGCCAGATCTGGAACTAGATTGTAGATGTACAAAGCTACAGTCACAGTCCTTAGGGAACAGGCCATTACAGTACTGTGTGTCATACAATCAAGGAGGGTCCGAGGGATTCTGGGAGCTCCAAGGAGGAAGATAAGAGGCTTCTCCTGGCCTCATCCCATCTGTCCAAGCTGAGTGGCCAAGGGTGAGCTGTTGTTGCTAGACCAAGAGAAGGGGAGGGCGTTCCAGGCAGAGGGCTCAGCAAGGGCAAAGGCAGGGAGGCGTGAAGCGATGTGATGCGTGGGGGACCCTGAGGAGTCAGGGAGTGAAGGGGGCGCAGAGAAGAGGACAGAAGGCTGAGGATGGACGGGTGAGGAAGGCTTTAGGTACCAAGCCTCGAAATCTGGACTTTACCCTGAAGGCCACTGAAAGAGTTACGTGTACTCAGACTGCCATCTTGGAAACATTGGCAGAGGGAAAGATAGACTGGGAAGAAGGGTCTAGAGGCAGAGGCTCCATTTAGGAAACTGTTGGACTAATCCAGAAGAGAAGAAATAAAGCTGCAGTCAAAGGCGTGGCTGGGACACAGGCCACATTCAAGAAACGTTAGGGAAATAAAATGGGAACTTCGGTGATTAGATGTGTAGGGCTCAAGAAAAAGCTGTCAAAGATGATGATCACCGGGCTTCCCTGGTGGCGCAGTGGTTGAGAGTCCGCCTGCCGATGCAGGGGACGCGGGTTTGTGTCCCGGTCCGGGAAGATCCCACATGCCGCGGAGCGGCTGGGCCCGTGAGCCATGGCCGCTGAGCCTGCACATCCGGAGCCTGTGCTCTGCAACGGGAGAGGCCACAGCAGTGAGAGGCCCGCGTACTGCAAAAAAAAAAAAGATGATGATCACCAAGCTTCTTTCTAGGGTGACAGATGGAGGAGAGGCAGGGGGCGCAGGAAGAGAAAGGGTTTTCTTGTTGAGAGGCTGATGATGCGTTAAGTTCCGAGCAGGTGGAGCTCCAGGCATCCCAAGCGTAGGAGGTAATCTCAGGGGAGAAGCTCACCTGAAGCTGGAACTCAGGAGAGCAATGTGCCCCTAGCCTGCCCCCCACCCCCAGGGCAGCCTGGCCCTCCTGGGGGTCCCCTGCAGCCCGTGGCCAAGGCTGCAGGAAGGGTGGGTCTTTGCCGTCCTCCGTGCTCACTCTTGCCCCCTCCCTTCCCCCAGATTTCTGACTTACAGCCGGGGAAGACCTACGTGTTCCACGTACAGGCTGTGAATTCAGCGGGCCCAGGGCAGCCGTCCATGCCCACCGACCCCGTACTCCTGGAGGACAAGCCAGGTAGGGGCAGGGGGAGGGCGCTGGTCTGCAGCAGGAGGACAGAACCTGCTGGGCCCTCACCCCGCCTCACCCCCCTGCCCCTCATTCCTTCCTGCCTGTTTCTCTCCCATCCACACTCTCATTTATTTCTATGGGATCCCAAGATATGAACATATGGTTTCCTTCCATGTGCTGGGTCTTCCGTTCTTTATATGCCACATTCTTTTTTTTTTTTTTTTTTTTTTTTTTTGCGGTACGCGGGCCTCTCTCTGCTGTGGCCTCTCCCGTTGCGGAGCACAGGCTCCGGACGCGCAGGCTCAGCGGCCGTGGCTCACAGGCCCAGCCGCTCTGCGGCATGTGGGATCTTCCCGGACCGGGGCACGAACCCGTGTCCCCTGCATCGGCAGGCGGACCCTCAACCACTGCGCCACCAGGGAAGCCCCATATGCCACATTCTTAAACTCATACAAGTCTTCGTGGATATTTAAAAGAATAGCCAACTTTATTTCAGATATGCCGTGTGGCTTTGCCTGCCTTGCAGTCACGGCTCCCGAGGTCCGCTCCTACCACATACGCCAGATGCTGCGCTGGGTCCTTACACGGTCTGGCCCTCCCAATAAGCCCCTGAGGGAGCTGTCACTGTCTCCACTTTAGAGCTGATTTTATTGTAGCTCAGAGAAGTTAAATGACCAGGTCACGCGGCTAGTATACGATGGAATCACTCAGCTCTCCTCGCTATAAAGTGTGTTCTTTTTCCATTCTTTTAATTATTCATTCATTCAGCAAGTATTTGGTGACACCCACACTGCACTGGGGACATGGCAGTGATGAGAAAGCAAGGTTCCTGTGCTGGTGGGAGGAGGGGCAGGACGAATGGACAGTAAACAAGTAAATGATGAAAAAGTCAGTGATAAGTGCTATAAAGGAAGTGAAACAGGGTGATAGGGTGGGGTGGGCTTTCCTTTAGTCTCAGTAGTCTGAGGAGGTGACATTTGAGCTGAGAAGGAGCCTGATCACACGAGGCCTTGGAGGCCACAGCAAGGAGTCTGGGCTTTATTATTTTATTCAAGAACCATGGGCAGCCACTGGAGGGGTTAAGCAGGGGAGCGACCTGACCCGGTTTATCATTTCTAAATGTCTGTTGCCCTCCGTTGGATCCTGCCCCCAGATGCTCGGGAGATCGAGGTCGGTGTGGATGATGAGGGCTTTATCTACATGGCCTTCGAAGCACCCGAGGCCCCCGACTCCTCGGAGTTTCAGTGGTCCAAGGACTACAAGGGCCCACCGGACCCACAGAGGGTCAAGGTCGAGGAGGAAGTTAACAAGTAAGTGAGGGGAGGGGGCAGCACGACTCGTCCACGGCTCCCAGACGTTGTCGGATGAGTGGGCAGAAGCTCGTGGGTGAGACCAGCCCGCAGGACCCCCAGATAACGAGCTTGAGAGGACTGCTTGGTCGCTCATGAAGGATGCTGACCGCCACCTAGGGAGAAGTGAGGGAGAGTGCATTGGAGAGGCTGAAACGGTGCCATGCATTTGCAGATCCTTTTTCTGTAAGGAATGTGTGTGCCTCTGAGGAGACGCTCAAGACTTGGTTTCTAGCCTGAGTGCCAGTGACTTGCTCTTGCAAGTTCTCTGGGCTGAGCTTCCTCATCAGTAAAAGAGCGGTTAGGATGTCAAGTGCCCCCAGGTCTCCCTCCTCCACCCCCAGCAGCTCTGGCCTTGGCCCTGTCCAGCAGGAGGCAAAGCTGATGACTTGAGCCCTGTGGAGAGAGTCAGGCCTGGGGGATGTGGCCAGTATGAAGACTGCTCCAGAGAGCCTGGCTAGTGAGGACCATTGAAAGTGGCAGGCCAGACGTGCCTTGGGCAGGGGACCCCAAAGAGGTGTAAGGAGGCTGCCACCCCTGCTTACTGGCTTGGCCGGGGTCTGGGCTGGGGTGCAGGGCTTGCAAAGCCGACCGAGACTCCCCAGCTCCCAGGCCTCCAGGGCACACGGCCCCTCTCAGAGCCTCTGCCCTCCTGTCTCTGCAGGTCCAAGATCATCCTGAAAGAACCTGGCCTCGAGGATTTGGGCACCTACTCGGTGGTGGTCACCGACGCTGACGAGGAAATCTCAGCAAGCCACACGCTGACGGAGGAAGGTGATGCCCCTGTTCCACTGCCACCTCCCCAGAGAGATGACCCAGACATGGAGTCCCAAACACAAATACCCCAGAGGCCAGCAAGAAGCAATAAAAATGAGTAAAGCAGAGATTTCCAGGGAAGTAGGCCCTCACCCACCCATTCAGTCAGTCAGCCAATGAATAAGTATCTGCTGAGCACTGACCATATGACAGAGACTGTCCTAGGCACTGAATTACATCAGTGAACTCAACAGGCAGAAATCCCTGCCTGATGGAGTTCACGCTCTTCTTGTCTTTCTCTTTATCTACTTTTGATAAAAAGCAAAGGTACCAGTGAATTATTTCACTGCCTTCTGTAGCCTAAGAAAAACAACAGCATAAGTAGAATGATAAACTGCAAATGGCAGTCGGTCTGAGTAATGAGGATGGCAAAAGGGAGCAGTGGGGACTGTGGTAAACCAGAGAGGGGATGCCGGGCCTCAGCGGTCATCTATGAGACTCACCCTCTGCTGTCTCCATAGCAACTGGGACAGCCCATTGTCCTCCCTGATGATTGCACTGGAGGCCCTTTGATTTTGTTAATTAGCAGAAGGCAGGCAGGTCCAGAGTGCAATTCCAGTTCCACAATTTCCTGGCTGCTTGACCTTGGATAAGTCATGAAACCTCTGGGCCTCCGTTTCCTCATCTGTAAAGGGGGATTATAATCCCTGCTGTCCTAAGTGAAACAATGTTGTTATGCAGATATACTTAGATGATTCCATGCAAACTAAAGCCATCCACAAAAGTAATGGGGTTTGCTTTTTGTTTTTGGACTGGATGCTTGCCATGTGTCCAGACTCATCATGCTAAGGACTCTGGAGCTTATAAGAGGAAATGAGATATGAGCCCTGCCCCTGCCAATTCATTCATGCAACACGTATTTATTGAGCACATACTGTGTGCCAGATACCATGCAGGTCCAGAGCTCAGCTTAGCAGAAGAGACAAACCTAACACAAAAAAGCAGTTAGCAGTGGGACAGCACTCTGCCGGCCTCTGCCCTAGACACGTGCAGACTGAAATGCTCAGTGGGAAGAGCAGACCCTCAGATACTGGGACAGTATGGCTCAGTGGGGAGAACAGACCCTCAGATGCTGGGACAGTATGGCTCAGTGGGGAGAACAGACCCTCAGATGCTGGGACAGTATGGCTCAGTGGGGAGAACAGACCCTCAGATGCTGGGACAGTATGGCTCAGTGGGGAGAACAGACCCTCAGATGCTGGGACAGTATGGCTCAGTGGGGAGAACAGACCCTCAGATGCTGGGACAGTATGGCTCAGTGGGGAGAACAGACCCTCAGATACTAGGACAGTATGGCTCAGTGGGGAGAACAGACCCTCAGATACTACGACAGTATGGCTCAGTGGGGAGAACAGACCCTCAGATGCTGGGACAGTATGGCTCAGTGGGTTAACAAGGGGCCTCAGGAGGCAGACAGTAATGCTCACCCCACAGCATGGTGTGAGGACTGCTGAGATCATGCAGAGCCTGGCACACAGTAGGTGCTTCTCTGGGGAGGTGGCACTTGATCAGGTCTTGAAGGACAGGAGAATAAGCAACCTCAGGATGGCCTGCGGCAGCGCCCACAGCCCCCTCAGTGCCCCAGAGCCAAGGCCCACAGTGGTCATCAATCAACCCCTCAGTAGCCAAGTCGAGTCTCTTGGGACTTTCACCCAGTGTGGACGCTAGGACGGCTTCCACGGACCCCACTGGCCCGAGTATGTCATTCTCTTTGGTTTCTTCCTTGCTTCTCCCTGTCCCAGAGCTGAACAAGCTGAAGAAGTTGAGCCATGAGATTAGAAACCCAGGTAAGCGGTACAAGCCACCAGCCTTGGGCAGTCCCGCCAGGCCCACTGGGGTGTTCTGAGCAGGGCTGAGTCAGCCAAGAGCCAGAAACTAGCCGGGGGGGGTGGGGGTGGGGCAGGGGGGGAGCAAAGGATGGGGACGTCTTGGGGCTGGAAGGTCAGAGACCCAGGGAGTCCTCAGTCCATGAAGGGAACAGAGCGGCCAGCAGAGAGCACATGGGATGCAAGGGAGGGCAGAGTGGCTGGTTTTTTCTTCTTCTTGGATTGTGGATCATCTAAACCCCTGTTTCCCTCCATTGGCCAGGAGTAGCTTTTGCAGTCCCTGGGGCAGGGGTCACAAATTTGGGTCCATATTGGAATCACCCCCGGAACTTTTCAAAATCCCGATGCCCAGGCCACACCCCAAACAAATCAGAACCTCTGGGTCTGGAGCCAGACACTGGTGTTTTAGAAAGTCCTTGGGGATCCAGTGTCCAGCCAGGGTGAGAAGCTCGACCTCAAAGCTGTGGGAAGAGGATGAATTCCCTGAGATGAAGTCAATCTAGGGGGACTGAACGCGGGAAACCCTCCCCAGCCCCTCACCCCAGTCGTGTCTGCGTCAGACTCTGAAACATTTTGCACATTAAATGCCCACAGTGTGCTCAAGGTGGGGCTGTCGGGAGTGGGGAGGGGAGAAGGGTTCCCTGCCCACCCTTTTCTGTCCTCTGTCTCCCAGTGATCAAGCTGATCTCCGGCTGGAACGTTGACATCCTCGAGCAAGGAGACGTGCGGCTTTGGCTGGAAGTAGAAAAGTTGTCTCCAGCCGCTGAGCTGCATCTAATCTTCAACGAGAAGGAAATCTTCAGCTCACCGGTAACTGGGGGCTCAGAATCCCTAAGTGAGGTTCCTGGCCCAGGAGGTGGTCTCACAGGCAGTGGTCTCCACTGGCTGCACCTTCCCCTACCAGACATTTCAGAAATGGCCACCAGCTTTGGCTGTCACAGTGATAGGGTTGGGGGGTGAGGACACCTGGATTTTAGTACCTGGGGGATGGGTGGTAGGGATGCTAGACACTTGCCAACGCAAGGAACACTCCCACAAAGAACTTCCCATGCCTCCCACAATTCTTCACTGTCCTGTCAAACATTTGTAAGGTGAAAAACCTACATTCATGCTTATAATTATCCAAGCCTAGACCCTAACTCTGAGATACAATCACAAAGAATTTTTTTTTGCAGTGTAATTTTTTTTGCAGTGCAATTTTTTTACACTGAATAGAGAGTTTTTATTCTATTAGCCACATTACCTATGCTCTTTCATTCATTTTCCTGTTCTTCTTGTACTCATGAGAATGTACATGGGTACAATCTCTCATGACAGATTCAATCATGAGAAGATCTTATTTGTGAATTTCATCTCCAGATGGCCATCAAAAAATATGTGTTATAAAGAGGGGAGCTGGTTCTGACAGAGGAGAAAGAGCTCAGGGCTAGATGTCAGAAGACTCATATTCATCTCCTGTGGGTTGTGTGCCCTTGGGCAGGTCTCTTCACCTCTCTGTGCCTCGGTTTCTGCATCGGTAAAATGGGGTTGGTTGCCCCAGAATCAGGAGGAGCAATTGGGAAAAAAATAGATTTGAAAGTTCTGCACAGAGATTAAGCGTTACCTTGGCTCATGGTAGAGGCAGGGTAACAAAGTCTGGACTCTTGGTACACAGCGCTGATACTAGCAGGTGCCGCTATAGAAAAATCGAACTAGACGATTCTCTCAAATCATACATACACCCTAAATGTGCAAAATAAAACGTTAGAAAACTGTTAGAATGTGACAAAATGTAAATAAGTGTTAATTCTGGGTAGCAGGTACACAGGCCTTTTTATATTATCCTTTATAGTTTTATGTGGGATTTTTTTTATATTAAATTGCAAAAGAAGTAGAAAATAACCAAAAAACATGGCACAGTAGGAGGTTGGGGATTATTATTAATTGCAACTGATGCAAGCATGCAAGACGGTTTCCAGTGTCTGCCGGGCCCCGGGGTGTTCTCGGGGGCCGGGTGTGGGAAAAGCCCAGTCTATACACAGGAGAGGGGTACCTAGGGCCCCCTCCCCAGTCTCTGAAGGCTTCTAACTCTGCATATATTACCCCCAAGTCCAACCACGCCCCGATTTGCACCCTACAGCACAAATTCCCTGTGAGTGGAAAAGGGCAGAAAGACTTTCGGGTTTTGTTCTCCCCAGAACCGCAAAATCAATTTTGTCCGAGAGAAGGGCCTGGTGGAAGTTATCATCCAAAACTTGACTGAGGACGACAAAGGGTCGTATACTGCTCAGCTCCAAGACGGAAAAGCCAAGAACCAGATCACCCTGGCTCTGGTGGATGACGGTCAGCTGTGCCCTGACCCCCGCCCTGCCCCATGCACCCGGCCTCAGCTCTCAGCCTGGGCGTCTCTATCGATACATCCTGACGCCCTCCTCTGGACCTGCGCTCCTTCTGATTCACACCCGTTCCCCCTTCTGTGTTCACAGAGTTCGACAAACTTCTAAGGGAGGCAGATGCTAAGAGAAGAGACTGGAAGAGAAAGCAGGGTAAGAAC
The DNA here is from genome assembly GCF_025265405.1 of Mesoplodon densirostris. Classification (NCBI taxonomy): domain Eukaryota; kingdom Metazoa; phylum Chordata; class Mammalia; order Artiodactyla; family Ziphiidae; genus Mesoplodon; species Mesoplodon densirostris. The sequence goes on along the minus strand of NC_082662.1, from coordinate 19,718,715 downwards.
TGCTGGGGCGAACTTCAAACACCTCGGCCAGCAGGCCAGCAGACAGCGCCGGGGAACCGCTGGGCAAGTGGATTAATAGATCCCTCCGCCCTGCTGGACCCCCCGAGGGAGGGCCACTGCCATTTGATCTAGTGCTGTCCTCGTGCCAGAACGAAACAGCACTTGCCCAACCCCGAGAGTGAGCGCCCTAAACTTTGCACCCTAGATGCCTCCCAGATGCCTCACCCCAGTCCCCTCCCTCGTGGGGGCGAAATCCCAGAATCCGAGGGGCCAGTAGTCATTAGGTGCCCCTCCCCAGCTGCCTTCCCCTATCTCACCACCAGGTGGCGCCCGGTCCGAGCCCGGCGCTCTGACCGCTGGGCGTGCTGTTTTGCCCTCACAGGTCCGTATTTCGAGGAGCCTTTGCAGTGGAAGGTCACCGAGGACTGCCAAGTGCTGCTGATATGCAAGGCAAAGCCCCGCCCCCGCCTCCAGCCCTGCCCCCAGGGCCCGTGGGGCAAGACCTGTGGTTGTCCCCAAGCCCCGTGGTTGTCTTTTGTCCCATTCCCTGCAACTCCACACCCTGTGCTGCTGTGATCCCAAGCAGAGGAAGTAGCCCCAGGGCTTTTGCATTTAACTGGAAAACAAAAGCCCAGGGAGCAGAGTTAGTGTGAATCAGTGTGCGCTGAGTCAGCCTTGAGCTAGATCTCCCAGCTGCTCTGGGAGGGGCTCTGGGGGTCAGGGGTCTGGGAGCAAGTGAGGGCGGGCTCTATATTTTGAGCGGTAGTCCCTGTGTCTGTTAGTAGCTCTGCCAGACACTGTTCTCAGCACTTCAGAGCATTACTTTATTTCATCTGCCTCACAATCATCTGTGAGAGAGGTGTTACCATCCCCACTTTAGGATGAAAAACCAAGTGGGGAACTAGCTCAAGACTACATGGTAACAGGCAGAGTCTAGAGCCCAGGTTTTAACCGGATGTGCCTGACTCCAAAGCGGGAGTTCTTTCTCAGCACCCTGCAGCCTTTTAGATAACTGGGGGAGGGCAGGGGAGGGGAGGGCGCACTCCCAGAAGTCTATCCATTCAGCAAACCTAAGTACCTACTCTGTGTAACACACTCTGCAAGCACTGGGCATACAAGGGTGAAGAAGTGGTCTCCTTAGGCCTGTAAGATCCCACAGTCCAAAGCAAGATCGTGGGGAAAACAGCGTAGCTCCTGCTGTGATGGAGATATGCAGGAAATTGATTACTCACGATGGGGCACACTCGGGGGTGCATAAAGGAAGGCTTCCTGGAGGAGGTGACACAGGCATTTACAAGAAAAAATAGGGTAGGAAAGGGATCAAGAAGCAGAGGGAATAGCATTAGCACAAGTCCCAAGTCCAGAAACCATCAGAGGAGACATACGGTGTGAGGAAGGGGTTGGCTGAGATTTAGCCTGGGGGCGGGGGGGGGAGTCATGTTTGTAAAAAAAAAAAAAAAAAAAGGTTCTGATGAACTGAGTCTTCACTTAAAAGAGAAAGCCTGAAGGAGTCTTCTCACTCCCCACCTTCTTCAGGTGACCAACACCAAGAAAGAAACCCGCTTCCAGTGGTTCTTCCAGAAGAAAGAGTTCCCAGATGGTCAGTATGACCCGCAGACTGGAGCAGGGCTTCTCTGCATCGAAGAGGTAAGTGCAGCTCTGACTTCAGGGCTCACAGCCTCCAGGCAGTGCCAGGAGCACTGGGCAGGGAGTCAGGACCAGGGTGAGGCAAGTGAGGCACTGACCTCACACACAAACTTTCAGGAAGCACTGAAAGGCTCAGTACTCAAGATAAATATTTCATGCAATATATATATATATTTTTTAATTGCGGTACGTGGGCCTCTCACTGTTGTGGCCTCTCCCGTTGCGGAGCACAGGCTCCGGACGCGCAGGCTCAGCGGCCATGGCTCACGGGCCCAGCCGCTCCGCGGCATGTGGGATCCTCCCGGACCGGGGCACGAACCCGTGTCTCCTGCATCGGCAGGCGGACTCTCAACCACTGCGCCACCAGGGAAGCCCCTCATGCAATATTTTTAAGGATCAAAATTCATGCCAAAAAAAAAAAGACCATGAGGGAAAACAATACCAAAACTTTAAATAAAGACAGGCTCAGTAATACTGATTTTTCCTTTCAGTTGGATTCCAGTCCTGGCCCTGCCACTGACTGCATGGCCCTGGGCTAGTCACTGTCTCTCTCTGACCTCAGTTTTCATCTGTTACACGAGCAGGTCAGAGGGGTGCTCTCTCAGAGATTCCTTCCTGCCCCCACAGCCTGAGATTCAGGACAGGAAGACGGTCTCCATGTGAGGCAGGTCTGGGCAGAGCAAAACAGGGCCTGGAGCTCACTTCTCCCACCCACGACCTCCCCGTGGCCCTCGGAGGAGTGTGACCTGGTTAAGGTAGAAATGCAAGGCTTATTCTTAAATATTCAATGTTTTTCTGCCTTGCCCCTGATTTCTGTGGCCTCACCGTGTGCCAAGCAGGACTGCGGCAGATGCAGGTTTGCAGACTAGGAAGGAAATAATGATTTCAGGGTCCTCTCCCAAATCCTGGCCAAGATGATGGCAAGTTGGCCTTTGTCATCACAGTGCAAACTCCTCACACAGGGCTTGGCATCAAGTAGGTGCTTAATAGCTACTGAGTCTTGTCATAATCATCCAGCCTATTGGTGCAGAACTTTCTGGCTTCCGAAGAGTTATCTCCCTTGAACCTCACAGCAACTATAGTACGTAGCCAGGGCAAGGATTATGCCACCATTTTACAGGCGAGTAAACTGAGGATCAGAGGGTTTAAATACCAAGATACAAAGCTTGAGAGTGGGGCCGGAAGTTTCTCCAATCACTCTTACCGGAATTTGGCTGGGACTTTGGAGCCTTCACTGAGGGAGGGGGCAGGGGACATGGGAGAAGACTGTTGGGGGTTACAGCCCTTTGATACCCCAGTTAAGAGATGCTTCTGCCTTGAATCCTGCCTCAAAGCACACTATGTAGAGATGGTTGGGGTGAGAGGGGCCCTTTGAGGGGACAGGGAGGCAGATATCACGCCCCCACCCCCGCAGCCCCTGGAGGAGATGCTGTGTAATGAGAGGGCACAGCTGACTTTGACCTTGCTTTCAAAGCATGACCCAAGTTCTTGCTTTGCTGAGTGTTGACCCAGGCTTCACCTGGGGTTGACAAGCATGTGCCAGGAAGGACCCCCTTGTCCTGAGCAAAAGAGAGCACACTTCCTTCTGAGAGATGCAGAGAGGTCCCTCTATCCAGGGCCCCTGGAAAGCAGGGCAGTGCTGCTGGAGGGTGCGCCCTGCTCGGCCCACCTCTGCTAGGAGGGCTCGCTTTGCTCTGCTGAGAGCAGCTGCCTGAGAATCACATGCGGGGCGTCTGTTTCTGCCCTCAGTTCCCCCTCTCGCCCCACCTCCAGGCCCAGACAAGCCCTGGGCTTGGGATCAAAGGGCTCTGGAGCTGGAAGGAGCCTCAGAGATCACCCATCGCAGGGGGGTAAACTGAGGCCCAGGGAGGAGAGTCAGGGGCAGGCCTAGAGCCCAGGCCTCCTGATTTGCTGTCCATCGCTCCTCCTGGAACTCATGCCGACATCGCCTTCTCACATCCTTCTTTGCAGCTTTCCAAAGAGGACAAGGGCGTTTACAGAGCAGAGGTTTCCGACGAGCGAGGGGAGGACGACAGCATCCTGAACCTCACAAGTGAAGGTAGGAGCCGGCGACATCAGAGACGGGCCAGGAGGGCCTCACACTGAACCAAGAGATGCAGTGTGACCTGTGGGGAAACTGTCTGGGATCCTCACTTGGGGCAACTGAGGCCCAGGGAAGTTAAGTGACCTGCCCATGGCTGCACAGCTGGTCAGTGGCAGGGCCTGGTCTGTGTGACGCTGGTGCCCATGTTCACTGCACTATCCCACAGCGAGCCCAGGCTTCAAGACCCGGAGCCTGAGTTCCCTGCTCTGCGCCCCCAGTGGGCCCCAGGCTCCTCACCAGGCTGGCCGTCTCAGCCTGCAGGAAGACTGTCGTGTCGGCCCATTCGTCCTCCATGTGCGTTGCCCCCCCGCCCCATCTGTCACGCAGTGCCCCAGATCCCCTCCCCACCCCTAAGCCTGTGTTCTGAGAGCTGCTCATAAGGTCCACCAGCCTCTTCCAAGGACGGCCCCACCTGGTGCATCCCTAGGGGAGCCCCACATCAGCTGACCATGCCCTCTGTCTCCCTCCAGCCCTGGATGCCATCTTCACTGAGCTGGGCAGGATTGGTGGTAAGCAAGCCCCCTCTTTGCTCAGCACTGCCGTGATGCCACATAGCCTCCGGGGGACCTCTAGCCGTCCTTGGCTGCCAGGGGTGGGTTTAGTTTCCAGCCTCAAAGACTGGGGGAGACGCTCCTCCCTCTTCACCACACTGTGCTCCCCCCACCACACCCCAAAGCAGGGGCGAGCTGGCTGACCCCCAGATGTGCCGCCCAAAGGGCCTTGGGGAAGACTCACCCTTCTCCCATGCCTCCCCAGCCCTCTCTGCGACCCCACTGAAAATCCAGGGGACCGAGGAGGGGATCCGGCTCTTCAGCAGGGTCAAGTACTACAACGTGAACTACATGAAAACCACCTGGTTCCACAAGTAGGTTGGCCTTGCCCTGGAGCCCTAGCCAGGCTGGAGGGGGCCCAGCACCCGCCTCAGAGCCCAGTCCTCAGGGCTTGGCAGAGACAGAGTATCTCACCGGTCCTGCTGTCCACAGAGGGAGTCTGGGACCGGGAACAGCTGTTAGAGGCAGAGAAGGGAGGCTCCCCAGGAAAAGTGGGAACCCTGGCACTAAGATCACTTTCCCAGAATATCCATGGCCAGAGAAGGACCGTTGTATTAGACCACCATCTGAGAACTAGGGGAGAGAAGGATGCAGGGACAATGGAGAACCAGATGGTCAAATGCCCTTCTGGGTCTTTGCAGCCTTAGCAAACTCAGGCAGACAGGCTGAGGGGAGAGGTGCAGGCAGAGGGACCTGGGGGTGCTGACGACTAACTGAGGGCCAGGCCTTGAAGGCAGGATCAGGTATCAGAGACTCAGCCAGGAGCTAAGTGACCCCAGAGAGTTTGGGAGCAGAATTTTCCCAGTGCTTCTTACTTGCAAACGTCAGCCTTGTGGAGCAGACATTACTGCACCCATTCTATGGAGAAGGCTAGACGGACTTAGTCAAATTTGTCATGTGAGTGAGACCAAGGCCAAGCTGAATTTCAGAACAGTGAAGCTCCTTCTCTAGAGTTTCTGAGCCCTGTGACTAAGCCCAGAGGTGTCACTTCTGTGACAAAATACTGACATGGGCCAGGTGTCTTTAGGAATGAAATTTAAGTCAAGAAGGAAAGGAGTTTATATAGTTTATAAGAATCGCATAAGAGTGATTGTGGAAAGAAACGCTGGGAGGTTTTAAGATGAGGAAAAGGATGAAGTGAGGAAGTGGCTCCCACTGGTGGGGTGTGGGGAGGTGGTCACTGACCCTGGAGCACCATTTCCTCAAAGTCCCAGCCTGCAGGACATGTCACAACTATAGATTCAGCACTGCCAAAAGGTTTGATGAATGAATGAATGATGAATGGATGAGTGGATAGATATTTATCAAATATGTCATGGATGGTCACCACTTTCAGCTCACACATCTGGGAACAAAACCCCGTGAGAGGAGTTTGGGGCAGGGGTGCCTGTAGATGGGCAGACAGACAGCCCGTCCCGGACTGAGCTGTGTTAACCATTTCTTTGCCCTCACATTCAGAGAGAAACGCCTGGAGAGTGGTGATCGGGTGAGGGCTGGCACCACCCTGGATGAGATCTGGCTCCACATCCTGGACCCCAAAGACTCAGACAAGGGCAAATACACCCTAGAGATAGCGGCCGGGAAGGAAGTCCGGCAGCTGTCAGCTGATCTCTCGGGGCGAGGTGAGCGCTCCGCCTGTCTGACCTCAGTAAAACCTGTTTAGAAAACCCCATGGTCTTTTGGGGGGGCTCCCATCTCTCCACCCAATCCTAGCACTGCCCCAAGAGAATGCTGGAACAGAGTGGAGGAACAGTCAGCACTGAGCTCTATACCTGTGGGTTGCAGGAGGTGGGGAGATTGGGGGTAGATGCCCTGATGCACCTTTTCCCCTTTTCCTTCTCGTAGCTTTTGAGGACGCCCTGGCTGAGCACCAGAGACTGAAGTAAGTTTCCTCGGCGTTTCTCAGTGTGATCAAGGCCCCTGGGGTGCACAAGCACAGGACCCTTCCTGGGAGGCCGGACAGCTCCACCGTTCCCCCGTCCCCACCTACCCCCTACCCGGGCAGGACTGTCCTTTAACAAATGAAACACCAGGCTTTTTCCCATTTCCGTTTTTCAGAGCCTTGGCCATCATCGAGAAGAGTAAGTCCAGCCATATTTCTGTTGTTTCCACTTCTGAGTTTGGGGCGGCTTCCCAGCTGCTCATGCCTCCTGGCAGGTAGCTGGAGTCCCAGTTTCCCATGGGGTCTGTGTGGCTCTGGGCCGTCACAGAGCTGCCGGGAGACCCGGATGGTGGCAGCGTGAAGACAGGTGGATGAGGAGTCCGAGGATACCTGAGACCGTGGATGTGGATGCGCCTGGTGCGGGCCTGGTGGCGAGTAGGCACACGGCCGATGTCGGTGGGACTCCAAAGGCGGGGCAGACAGGACCGAGGCTGGGCTGATCTTCCCAAGCGAGGCCTGGGAGGGGATGACTTTAAAGCTGAAGCTGGTTCTGGCTGTCGGGGCCCTAGGGCCTCACCTAATCCAGGACACAGCCTCTGAGTTGCCCAGGGGGACCACCAGGTCCACGCACTGGAGCTTCTCTGGGTCCCCGCAACCAGTTCTAAAGTACCCAGTTCCGGGAGGCTGGCTTTCTGGTCTCAGTGAGCCAGCCGGTCAGTGTAGGACCTTCCATGAGGGGAAGCCTCCTGGCAGCAGAGCAAAGCAGCCCCGTTCAACCTGACAGTGAGGAGGGAAACTGACCGTTTGGGGCCATTGGTAGGAGGGGGCATGAGCCCTACATGGCGTCTTGTCCCTGAGTGTCCCCACTTGGCGGGAAGTGCAGGCCATTCGTAACTGCCATCTGGAAGGGGTCTAAGAGCAGTGAGGAGCCCGCGCAGCGGGCGGCCATCTTGGTGGGCGGAGCGCAGCCTGCAGACCGGACTCAGCCCGTCACACCTCCTAATCACCTGCCCCTGCATCCTGGAATGCCGAGTCTCTGCACAGGACACCCCTCCAGGACCCTCACAGAGGGGCCTGAACTCACCGCCTGTGGTTGCTAGGGCTGGCCGAGTTGAGCGTCCAGGGAAGTGGATTGTTTCGCCCGCCATGATGGGCCTGGTGAACGTTCCTCCCACAACAGTGTCCATCTCTGGGCCCATCCTTCCCCTCCCCCCTCAACCCTGATTCAGGCTCCTCCTCCCCTACATCTGTTGCACAGACACCAGCCACTTTAGGCTCTTTGCACATCCCTGATCGTGGTCTAGGGTCCGTTCCCACAGCCTCGATTGCGACATGTTGGCTTTCTGCTTAGTGATTTACAACCACAGCCTCTTCCTGCCCAGCGCCATGGCCACCAGATCCCCTCCCTTGACCAGAGTCAGTGTCCTGAAAACTCCCTTCCTATTCACTCCCTGAGCTGGTTCGTCACACCAGTTGTGTGCATTTTGCCGGTTTAAGGCTCAGAGCAATCTTATCACCTTCTCTCCCAGTCCTCAGGGGAGGGGCACCTCACTGTCACCTCCAGGTACCACCAGCCATGATAATAACCTCAAGTCAATGACAGAAACACATTACGTCCCCTATCTTATGTTTATAAAGGCGAGGAAATAACATAATACAAGTTTAAGGATGTCCACCCAAAATGATACAAATAAGAAAAAGAAGAATTGCTTTAAAATAAACCTCAACTTCGTGGAACCTGCTGCTGGGAAGCAGCTGTCAGGAAAACATTCATCACTGGGGGTCTCGTTTTTCCCTTCTAGATCGTGCCAAAGTGGTAAGGGGCCTGCCGGACGTGGCCACGATCATGGAAGATAAGGTATTGACTGTTCCCCAGCCCACAGCCGGCAGTCCCACCCTGGGTTCCCTCCTGTATCCATCAAAGAGCACGAAGCAACGCAGTACCGCGGATTCCAGAGCCGAAGGGGCTGGATGCACCAGAGTCTGGCCGAGTGACCACACCTCATTGGTCACATGTAGTATAAAGGAAAGACACTGAGCCTGGTGTCAGGCCCGTGGCGGGGGGGGGGGGGGTGACAGGCCTGTGCTCACCCCAGTTCTACCCCATCTCTCCAGGTGGCCCTGGGTGTCACAGACTTCTCCGTGTGAACTTCAGTTTCCACAGGAGCTTGACTAGATGATACCTAAAAAGCCCTTTCAGGACTGAAGTTTTTCAAGTCTAATGTTCTAGAAAATGATAGCTAACGTTTTCATGTTGCTTACTTTGTGCCAGGAGGCACTATTCCATTATTTAGCCATCAAGGCAACCACATGAAATAGTGTGTTATTACTAGTCATACTTTATAGCTGAGGAAACTGAGGCCCAGAAAGGTTAAGGGACTTACCTAAGGTCATACAGCTTAAAGGAGCCGGGCTGAGATTCACAGCCTGGCAGCCCAGCTCCAGACCCTGAGTGTTTGGCCATTACACTAGAGTGCCTCTGCAGTAAGAATTGCTCTGTTGAGAATTTTCAAACTTAATTCTTAAATCTTTATGTTAAAGGATCCGGGCTGAGATTCACAGCCTGGCAGCCCAGCTCCAGACCCTGAGTGTTTGGCCATTACACTAGAGTGCCTCTGCAGTAAGAATTGCTCTGTTGAGAATTTTCAAACTTAATTCTTAAATCTTTATGTTAAAGCAATCTAGCCTTATTGGCATGGTAAAATCATAATGAAATATACAATAAAAAGCAATAAAGCGAAGTCCAGGCCATTCTGGGGCAGGTAATTGCTAAATTAATAACGGCCTGACAGTCTAACTAGTTAAGTGTTCCTGTAGAAATGTTGAGAATGGAGGATGTGGGGTTAGAGTAAAACATCTCCCTTTACTGTTATTACTTTATGGGTCACAAAAAAACACACATAATGAACTTATGTTCAAGGAGCAGCTTGTACTGGGAGCTCCATGGGAGTGTGAAGGTTTGTAACCTTCACAATTTACCAAGGGTTATTCCAAGCGGGTGGACTGAGCGTTCCCTTCCTGTCCTTTCCAACAGACCCTGTGCCTGACCTGCATCGTCTCAGGAGATCCTATCCCTGAAATCTCTTGGCTGAAGAATGATCAGCCCGTTGCCTTCCTTGACCGCTACCACATGGAGGTGAAGGGGTTGGAGGTCACCATCACCATCGAGAGGGTCAACAGTGAGGACAGCGGGCGCTACGGTGTCTTCGTCAAGAACAAGTATGGCTCCGAGACGGGCCAGGTCACCATCAGTGTGTTCAAGCACGGGGAGGAGGGCAAGGCGCTGAAGATGTGACGGTCGGATTCACGCACAGCCTGAGGTCTGGTCTGCATGGACTATGAGGGTCAACCAGTGGCTCACAGCCTGGCACAAGCCACAGAGGCGGGGCGGGGGGGATTGGACATTGTGGAACCCGGGACATGGGAGGGGAGTAGCTACACCGAAGTGGAGAAGCATAGACCTTGCTGGGGTTCTGGGAGGCCTCCAGGATAACGGGATCAGCACTGGACTTGGAATGGGAGACCTACGTGCAAAACTGTTTCAACACTAAACTCTCCATGAGCCTTGCCTTTCTCATCTATCAAATGGGAATTCCTACTCCTACGGATTGTTTATGAAAACCCCTTGAAACCATACACCAGTGATTCTCAACAGGAGGCAGTTTTGTCCCCCAGGGGACATTTGGCAGTGTCCAAATTTTGGGTTGTCACAACTGGGGATGTCCACTGGCGTCTAGTAGGTAGCAGCCAGGGATGCTGCTAAACACAACAGCTCCCCACCACATAGAATTCAACCCTAAATGACAATAGTTCCGAGGTTGATGTACCCACCCCAAAAACGGATTTATCACAATACCTCCTTTTGGATACTGTATTTTCAATTCACTTACGTTCAACGAACATTCATTTGAAGTCTAGCGTGTGCCAGGCTGCGGATGGCATTGGGAGCACAAAGATACATAATATGCAGGCCCCGCCCCCAAGGACACCTCAGCCCAGGAGGAGAGTCAGACCTGGCTGCAAATGACTCCAGGACAAGTCAGATGATCAGGATTATAAAACAGGCCCACATAAAGTTCCACTGGTGGTCAGAGGAGGGAGAGAGGTGTTCATCCCAATTAGGGAAGGTGAGCTTTAAAACACCTTCATGAAACTAGCAGAATTGGTTGTTGGGCCCTGAAAAAATAAGTTGGATTTGGTGATGGTCATGGGAGGAGATTTCAGGAGCAGGGGATGGTGAGAGCAAAGGTGCGGCGTGGGGGTGATGCTGCCTGGGTGACCTTGGATGCCAGGCTGGAGAGTTGGATGACCTTCAGGACTTCCAGCTCAGGGCCTCTGCCTGGCGGGACAGATACTGGTTGGCCTTGCTTGCTGGACCTCTGTACGGAGCTGGGCATTTCACCACCCTCCAGTTTCCTTCTTTTTAAAAATCAGATTGGGAGGGGTGGGGTTTATAAAGTTAGAGATGTTTGTTGTAAAATTTTGGAAAACCTTGAAAATGTTGAAGGAGAAAATAAAACTCATCTGTACTCCCAACACCAAAACAAAACACCCACCTCTGATTTCTGAAATGATTTCTGAATTTAAAGGTAGAATAAATCACTCCTACATTTACCACCTACACACGCATCAAGGCATGATGGGTAACATATCCACAGCAGCTACAGGTGCAGTCAGGCCAGGTGTTCAGTGAGGGGGGCGAGGGGGCCAGGTGTCCTGCCGTGCCCTGGCTGGGAAGGAGTATGGAGGATTATGCAGGTGTTGGAGGCAAACACACCCAGGCTTGAAGCCAAGCACTCACTGTGTGATCTTGGGCATTTTTTTTTTTCCTTTGTCTGGGCCTCAAGTTCCCATCTATAAAGCAAGAAGTCTGAAAGGTCATTTTTGAGGGTCCTTTCAGCTGACACTACCTCTTACCTAGGAAGACTGTGGACAGGGCAGCTCCAGGGTGGGGCAGTGGGGGTGGAGGTCCCTGAGACCTTTCGCTGTTCTCTGTCTTAGCTCCTCCCACTTAATCCCAAGTAAACCCCAAGTGCCACTCAGGTGCGAGAAAGGACCTTGCTAAAAGATATTGTGATAAAATTTTAAAAATTTATATCTGGTCTTTGTTCTTGGCTTGGGACACACAGCTCCTAAAACCCTTCGGATCTCCAGGGTGAAAAGAGCATCTTTTGTATACTAATAAGATGGCTGGTGACTGGGGGGCCTTTGATAGCTTCAGGATGGGAGCTGGTCACCAGAAAGACCAAGGCAGGACTAAAGGGTTGGAACTTTCTGCCCCCAGCCACCTCCACTTACCTCTGGAGAGGGGAGAGAGACTAGAGGTTGAGTTAATCACCAGTGGCCAATGATTTAATGAATCATGCCTAAGTACTGAAAGCTCCATTAAAAATTGCTAAGTGACAGGACTCCAAGGGCTTCTGGGTTTGTGGACACATCAAGGTGCCAGGAGCGTGGTGCACTTAGAGAGGGCGTGGGAGCTCCCTCCACACTCCCCGACTCCTTGCTCTGTGGACCTATGCATCTGACTGTCCATTTGTATCCTTCATAATAAACCAGAAACTGTAAGTAAAATGTTTCCCTGAGTTTTGTGAACCATTCCAGCAAATTATCGACTGAGCAGGGAGTCATGGGAACCCTCGACTTATTGCCAGTTGGTCAGAAGTACAGGTGACAACCTGTAGAGTCTGACTCTACCTCTGGGTGGTTAGTGTCAAAACTGAATTGAATTATAGGACACCCAGTTGGTGTCTGGATATTTGGAGAACTGGTTGTTGGTGTTAAAATAACCCACGCATTTGGTGTCCCAAGTGTTGTGAGCCAAACCAGCTCAGAGTTATGAATCAGCCACCTCCCCAGGGGTCTTTCCCATCTTCATCTATATTTCCTGAGCCCAGGGTAGGTAGAGGTAGCACACCGTCATCCAACAAAGCCAGACTCCGCAGCTTCACGTCTTTCACACTCTGCAGCCTGAACCACTGGCCTTGACTTTATTCTCCTCTCCTTAGCCTGTTCCCAATGGCCTCCACTCCTGCCCCTGGCCTGGGCCACTTCCAGCATCCCAATTTCTGAACCCCTCTGATTCTTCCATATTTACAATTCCCACTTGCTCCTTGTGTTATTCTTTTTTTTTTTTTTTTGTGGTATGCGGGCCTCTCACTGTTGTGGCTTCTCCCGTTGCAGAGCACTGGCTCCGGGCGCGCAGGCTCAGCGGCCATGGCTCGTGGGCCCAGGCGCTCCGCAGCATGTGGGATCTTCCTGGACCGGGGCACAAACCCGTGTCCCCTGCATTGGCAGGCGGACTCTCAACCACTGCGCCACCAGGGAAGCCCAACTCCTTGTGTTATTCTTTACTGGCTCATCCTGGGAAGCATCTCACTTGGTCCAGCCTGATCCCTGGTACCCTGCATGGGACTCAGAAAGTCAGAAACTTTGTCTCTTATCTGGTGAAACCCATCAGCGAACACATGGTCCTGGCATTCTCCAGGAGCCCTCCGTGGATCTCTTGGCACACTGGACTTCCAGGGAGCCAGGCAGGGCGTGCAGGCTGAAGGAAGGCCAGCCAGCCAGTGTTCCCCCTTTATCATACCAGTGGCCCCTCCCCACACCCGTTCTGCCACCTTTCACATACCAACCCCAGTGCCATCCTTGGCCTAAAGAATTGAGAGCCGAAAAGAGGGAGAGAATGAGGAATAAGAACCCTGATGGGAAATGCCTGGCCTGTGTAATAATTAACCTTTACCCACTCGGCCTCCGCCACCGCTCATCAGATGCTTTCAATACCTCAAAACTTCCAAATCACTTCCAGCAGCTCGGGGTGACATTTTCATGCCAAAAATAGTTTCAGAAGCATCACTTCCCAGATGTCTCTAGCTAGAGGAAGCCAGATAGTTTATTTTCAGCATTTGAGAAAAGTTTCAATTCTGAGGCGGGAGGAGTTTCAGCCAAGAAGTGCCCTGGGTTGAGAGCAAAACATATTGCACAGCCTGTGAGGAATGTGCCCCTCCTCTCCTGGGCCTCCCAGAAACCCTTGTGCCCCTGGGCCGACTTTTATATCACCGCTTCCTGTGCTATAGCAGATCTAAAGAAAGAGAAACACGGGGCCACACAAAAGCCTTTTCATTCCAATTATAGAAATGTTCATGGCGAAATGAGACTTTGGGTTTGCTTGAAAATACTCCAGTTTAAAAAAAGGAAAAAAAGTAAGAGGAAGATAAATAAATAAAGAGAAATAAATGAAAAAGTTAGCAAAACATTGTTGATTCTTGAAGCTGGTGATGGGTATATGGTTACCATGCTCTCTACTTTTGCATGTGTTTGGAATTTTTTTCATAATAAAAATATTTAAAGACTCCAAGGGAGACAAACCCTTGGCAGTCTTTTCATCTGGAGTCATATGAGTTACTTATCCAGCAATTAGTCAAGGACATTAGTTACAGGCGAGTGAGCACAGGGTTCCTCTCTGGCAGGCAATGTATACAGCCTGCTATTTTTCAATCACACTAATTAAAATTAATGGGAACAGAGATGTTCTACAAGAAATAATTATCAAGTCATGGCTGTAGTTTAAAAAAACATTATACATCCAATTGATTCGTTGACTCTGTATTCATTCAGCACAAGTTTGCTGAGCTTACTATGTGGCAGGAACATACAGATTTACAGCTTGGTGCTATAATCTGAGATCCAGCTTTGCTTTCCTTGGTGTGTGTGTCTTAATTAAGTAATTTAAAGTTCCTGTGTCTCGTCTGTAAAGGAGGGCTGCTGTGAGAATTAAATGAGGGGATGCTTGCCGAGTAACTAGCGTGGTGCCTGAGAGGATGGAAATAAATGGCAGATTTCCCCACCCACCCATTCCCTGTAGTCTCAGTTGCTGGGGAAGATAGATGGGCTAATCCAGCTCCCACAGAATTCAACAGTTCCTTCTGCACTTTTTTGACTGATGACAGTACAGACACTTACAGAGACAGGAGTCCACAAACCTCAGAAGGGATTTTTAAAGTAGCATCTGTTGTATTCTTCCAATGATAGAAGTGATAAATGGTTGCTGTAGAAAAATTGGACGAGACAGAAAAGAACCAAGAAGAAAAGTAAAAATATCCATAAGCTGAACAGACTTGTGGTTGCCAGGGAGGGGAGGGAAGGATTGGGAGTTTGGGATTAGCAGACAGAAACTATTATATATAGGATGGATGAACAACAAGGTCCCGCTGTATAGCACAAGGAACTATATTCAATATCCTGTGATAAACCATAATGGAAAAGAATGTGAAAAATAATATAGACATGTATAACCGAATCACTTTTCTGTACAGCAGAAATTAACACAACATTGTAAGTCAACTATACTTCAATAAAATTTTTTAAAAATATATCCATAGGGCTTCCCTGGTGGCGCAGTGGTTGAGAGTCCGCCTGCCGATGCAGGGGACATGGGTTTGTACCCTGGTCCGGGAAGATCCCACATGCCGCGGAGCGCCTGGGCCCATGAGCCATGGCCGCTGAGCCTGCGCATCCGGAGCCTGAGCTCTGCAACGGGAGAGGCCACAACAGTGAGAGGTCCGCGTACCACACACACACACACACACACACACACACAAATATATATATATATATATATATATATATATATATATATATATATATATCCATAAACCCTCCAACCAGAAATAAATACAATGGAAGACACTGTTTATTAACTAGCCTAACAGATATTCCCAGCCCTTCCCCATTGCCACCTCCACTCTCAAGACTGGAAAGCAAAATATTCACTTTCCCAGGCTCCCTTGTAGCTGGGGGCAGCCACAGGACACAGTTCTGGTCAGAGAGACATAAACAGAAATCTGCTGGGGCTCTTTGGTAGGCTCATGTTCTCAATAGAAGGGACAGACACTGCAGGCACCAGACTACCCCCTTTCCTCCTTCCTGCCTCAAATGTGGACATGGTACCTGGAGCTGGGCAGCCATCTTGTGACCATAAAAAGCAGATTGCAGAGATGCCAGCCCAACATCACCATGCTGCTGATGCCAGGCCTTCAGACCCCCAGACAACTTATGAAAGAAAAATAAATCCCTCTATGCTTAAGGCACCATAAGTCAGGTTTTCCGATCTTTTGAGCTAAAAGCATTCCCAATTCACACACCACTTGTTAACATTTTTTTGATGTATTTCCTACCAGTCTTAACAGAACTGAGAAGTCTTACATATAATTTTACATTCTGAGTTTTTTTCCTATGATATGACATCATACAAATTTTCTCACATCACCAAAAAGCATTCCAAAACCCTATGTTAGTGTTTATCTATCATGTAACTTATATCATTTCCATGTTCCCAGAAATAGTTTCCAATTTTTCACTAGTAAATGAGCCTGGGATGAACATACTCATATATAAATCTTTGCTTGCATCTCTGAAAAATTCTCTTGTGTAGATTCTAGAAGAGGAATTACTGAGTCAAAGGACATGAATTACTGGGTCAAAAGCAGACTAGCTACATGGCAGGAGTGAAAGGGAACTAATTGATTGTACCCTGGCCTTCCCCTCAGGGACACAAATCAGAAGTTAGTCAATCATCCAACACATATTTATTGAGTAGCTATTTCACTCCAGGCACTATGCTAGATCCTGGCGATACAATGATGACTGAAATAGACATGAGCCCTGCCCACATGGGAAATACCATTTCTCAAATGGCCACCCAGAAAGATGGTGACTGGTTTTTATTGAACCATGGCCAACTGATGAAAGGAGAGGCTCACCATAAAGCTAAATAGCAAAAACCAAATGAGAAAAATATTTGTGATCTCTATGGAAAACATAAGGCTAATATGCTTAATATACAATTGCAATCCAATCATATCATGACTGGTATGCTATCATCAAAAATGATGCAAAAAAATATTTAGAGGCATGGAAAGATGTACAGGATAGGTTTTAAAAATCAAAAGGCAGGGCTTCCCTGGTGGCGCAGTGGTTAAGAATCTGCCTGCGGTGTCCTGGCCCGGCCCCACGCCGGCCATGCGGTGGTCAGGCGCTGCTCTTGGGAGCCCAGGGAGCCGGAAGAGAAAGGGAAACAGATGCTGGAAGATCCTCCTGAGGGCAGAGAACTAGATTCTGCTGCTGATTTTAAATTGGGAAATGTTTTCCACCACCTTGTGATGCCAAAGTCCCTATCATTTGACACTAAAGAAGAGAGTGAACATCAGTATGAAAACTCTGATGAAGAGAAAGAGGATGGAAATGAAAAACCAGAAGAAGGATCCAAACTGGATATGGTCTCAGCAGAGGGCAGCTCTGGAAAATACAGTTGGAAGGTATAAAAAGAAGTGGACAGCAAAAGAAAAGAAGAATTTGTTTTTCACGGATATTCTAGTTTTCATTAGCCCACAATACAAATGTTGTTTCAAAGTTCAACATCCCAAAATGATATTAACTGACATCTGACTTTATTCTTACCTTTTACAGATAAATTTGACAGTATTGTTCACATTGAAAATAAAAGCTTGTTTGACATGAAGAAAAAAAAAAAGAATCCGCCTGCAAACGCAGGGGACATGGGTTTGAGCCGTGCTCTGGGAAGATCCCACATGCAGCAGAGCAACTAAACCTGTGTGCCACAACTACTAAGCCTGCACTCTAGAGCCCACGGGCCACAACTACTGAAGCCCATGTGCTACAACTACTGAAGCCCACCCACCTAGAGTCCATGCTTTGCAACAAGAGAAGCCACCACAATGAGAAGCCCAAGAACCTCAACAAAGAGAGCCCCCACTCACCTCAACTAGAGAAAGCCTGTGGGCAGCAACGAAGACTCAAAGCAGCCAAAAATAAATAAATTAACTTAAATCAATTTTTTTAAAAATCGAAAGGCAAATTTCAAACAGTATATAAAGTATAAACTTATTTAATGAAAATTAAAATTGTATATATTTTAGAAGACTAGAAGGTAAACATCAAAATATTGACAGTGAATTCTCTAGTGGTGGGATTATAATTGATGTTTCTTTTCTCATCTGCATTTTCAAAATCTCTATAAACTTGGGCTTCCCTGGTGGCGCAGTGGTTGAGAATCTGCCTGTCAATGCAGGGGACACAGGTTCGAGCCCTGGTCCGGGAAGATCCCACATGCCGCGGAGCGGCTGGGCCCGTGAGCCACAGCTACTGAGCCTGCGCACCTGGAGCCTGTGCTCCGCAACAAGAGAGGCCGCGACAGTGAGAGGCCCGCGCACCGCGATGAAGAGTGGCCCCCGCTCGCTGCAACTAGAGAAAGCCCTCACACAGAAACGAAGACCCAACACAGCCAAAAATAAATAAATAAATAAATAAAATTAAAAAAAATTTAAAAAAAAAAATCTCTATAAACTTGCATTATATTTTAAACAGAGGAGAGAAAAAAATTTTTTTTGAATGTTTTAAGTTACCACAGATATGCACCCTGTTTCTGCTGAACTAGCCTCTCCTTATTCTGTTTTCCTGGTTCCAAGATCCTGTTTATTTTGCTTTTGTAATTCACTCATCAATGTTACCTAACACCCTCACTTCATGATCCTTTGAGACTTAAGCCTACCCAATGCCTTTTTAAATTTCAGATATTGAATTTTACAGTTTTGGAATTTCCATTTGGTTCTTTTTTTATAGTTTCTATTTCTCTATCAAGTTTTTCCTATCTTTTCCTTCATTATGAGCATACCTTCCTTTACAGCAAAAAGCACAGCTATAATAGCTACTTTAAAATCATTAACCAGTCACCTCAGGGTCAGTCTCTTTTGACTGTCTTTTCTCTTGAAAAAGGATCACATCTTCCTTTTCTTTGCATGTCAAATAACTCTGGATTTCGTTTTGAATATTATGTTATGAAGACCCTGGATTATGTTATATTTCCACTACAGAGTGTTGATTTTTGTGCTCATTTTGTCAGGTAATTAACTTGGTTGGACTAAAAATATAAACACTGTCTTTCGGCAAGCTGCTCAAACGTCAGTTCACTTCTTTTATCCTTAGCTGATCTGCTTGTAGTCTGTCCTATGTATGTGTAATTTAGAGGCTGGCCAGAGATTTGTACAGAGTTTATAAAGAAGTCTTCCCTCTGACTCTCACCTTTCCAGGATTTCCGCCTCACTTTCCAGGGGCTATGATTGCCCTCAACTCTGTCCTCTGAGTTTTCAGGCCAGAAATACTGCAGGTGTTCTACTGAACACCTCAAATGGTGCTGACTGCAGTATACTGAAAGGCATTTAAAAAATGAGAAACTCATCCTGTGCCATTCCCTTCCTCCAGGTGTTGACTCCTCTCTGGAATCTGTCTGCCTTTGTTTATTCTCCAGTGCTTCAGGTAAGATTTTTAGTTTTTTTTTTTGTTTGTTTGTTTGTTTTTTTTTTTGCAGTACGCAGGCCTCTCACTGTTGTGGCCTCTCCCGTTGCGGAGCACAGGCTCCGGACGCACAGGCTCAGTGGCCATGGCTCACGGGCCCAGCTGCTCCGCGGTATGTGGGATCTTCCCGGACTGGGGCACGAACCCGTGTCCCCTGCATTGGCAGGCAGACTGTCAACCACTGTGCCACCAGGGAAGCCCTAGTTTATTTTTTATTTAAAAAAATTTTTTAATCTTTTTATGTTTTGTCCAGAGGTTAATATCTGCAGTCTGCAGGAGGATCAGTCCAGCTGGAGCTTACTTGGGCATACTGTAATTGGAACTCATTGTGACTTACTCTCTTGGCTTCAATATTCAGTAGCCCCTTCTAGGTGAGGAGTCCCCATGGCCAAGAGGATGTGCTGCTCAGAGCATCCCTTCCTCCTGGGAAATGCCTCAGTGATTTCTGGCATCTGCCTCTGATCAGATTTTGGATAGGGTTGGGCACCCTTTGCCTTGGCACTCCAGAGACTGTCCGGCAGGTTTGACCCTTACGTGGTTGCCCACAACCGGACAGTCAGAACTCGTTACATTTTTTTGAATCATCTCAGTGGTAGCAAATCACTGAGCTTTGAGGATGAGTTTACTTTCAAAAGCTGTTAAAAGCCACTTGGAGGGACTTCCCTCCAAGCAACTCCGAGCAACTAAGCCCGTGTGCCACAACAAGAGAAGCCACTGCAATGAGAAGCCCGAGCACCACAACGAAGAGTAGCCGCCAATCACCGCAACTAGAGAAAGCCCGAGCGCAGCAACAAAGACCCAACACAGCCAAAAATAAAAATAAATAAATAAAATAAAACAAAAACCACTTGGAGAAAACAGTATTGGCCTTAGACCCAGGCCAGAGGGTCTTCTTCTCTGGGCCCCATGCTTTAGTGGGCACTGTGACCCTCTGCTGGCTGCACCCCTCTCCATGGGCCAAGGAGTCTTTGGAACCAAGGGAACATGGTAACACAGTCTGCGACATCTCCCCTTTCCAAACTATGCATGCAATACCCAGCACCCAGAACTCTCTGGCCAAATGGTCCCAACTCACTTCCAGGACCTGCATGGACCTCTTCCACAGATGTGGAAGGCAAAATAATGGCCCTTCAAACATGCCCATTTAAAATAAACTTTAATAGTTGGACAAGAAAGACGTGGTCAAAATGTAAAGAAACAGATCTAAATTAGAACAGGGGAGCAATACACAGAGTGAGTAGGGAGCTAGAATGGATTAGGAATGTGGTGAAGATGACTCCTGTCCCTTTTGAGAAGAGTATAGTAGTTAAGCATGTGGACATGGGCACCAGGCACGGTCTGCATTAAACCCCAACTCCACCACCTAACCTCTCTGTGGTTCAATTTCCTCGTCCATAAAATGGGGATACTCTTGTACTTTCCTCTTTGGGTAGTTATAAGGATTAAATTAATTATTATGTGTAAAGCACTCTGTAATGTGCCCAGCATGTGGCAGTTGCTCAAAAAAGATTAGCAATTTTTATTAGCTTCTCCCAACTTCGAGGCTCAGAAATGCCAGGAGAGGGAGAGGAATTGTATGGGAAAGACGTAATTCAAAAATAAAATATGTCATGATTTTAAACAATCAGTGATGTGTATTAAAGAAGAATCTATTTGAAATTGACTCTGGGGACATTCTCCTTGAATGGCATTGAATGAGCAGAGAAGAAAATGCCATCCTAGCACATTACTTGGCTCTATTTACATAATGATAAATATGTAAACTCTGTTTCTTGGAGATCAAAAGATAACTGTGGAAAGTTGACAGAAAAGATGTTTATGAAGCTCAAAGGCACATAATGTATCCAAACTTTGTTATATAGCAGAAACTAACACAACATTGTAAAGCAATTATACTCCAATAAAGATGTTAAAAAAAAAATGAGAACAGGAAGAGGTTGGAGGTTGTATAACCCACAACGAGAAGTCAGTAGAAATGTCTAAAATCAATGCATTGAGAAGTAACCACACAAATCTATCTTTAGAGGTGTAGGGTGACCAGTAGAAGAACTAAAAACAGAACCATTTCAAGTGGTAGATTCCAGATTGCTTTCTGAAGATGGGAAGGCAATTAACAGCATTTAGTTTACTTGGTATTTTTCCAATAACAATCTCTAGTCCCTAAAGCAGCCTCAGGGGGCGGGCTATGTGGGTTCAAATCTCAGCTCACTTATCTTGGTCCAATCACTTCACCTTTCCAAAATTCAGTTTTTTCATCTGCCAAGTGATGAAAACAAGTGTGCCTACCTACACAGGTGATTGTGAGCCTCTCCCTTCTCAAAGGATTGGTTGGAGCTGGGTTGTGAGGCAATTCAGCTTCCAGCAGAGCCTTTGCCTATTTAATTCCGAATCCGAAATTGAAGTGAATATGTTAACAGAGCAGATTACAAAAGCATGCAGCTTGCTGGCCAAAGAGCTCAGATCTCTCCAGCAGCTGTCAGCTGGGGTTGGGCCCCATGGGCAAAGGGACTGGCAGCTCAGCAAGATTTGCTCCTCCTGACTTTGACCAGATGAGCTGGCTTTCCCAGCTCTAACATCCTGTGACATCTTTAGTGGCTTCCCACTTGCTTTTGTACCAATCTCACAGGATACTAAGCATGTTTAATAAAGTTGTCTCACCCATCTGGTGCTCAGCACATGACAATATTTCCAAATCATTTGTATTCTCAGGAAATAAGAATAATACTTTGAGTACCAGATGCTATACTAGCAAATCATTTTCATACATACATACATACATGTACATATATACATCCATATATATTTACATATAATTCATAAATATATTTTTTATATTCTGCTCAACTGATCTCTACAACTGTCCTTTGGTAGATGTAAACCAAAGGAAGATCAAGGAGGTTAGTTGATTTGCCAGAAACTACACAGTTAGTAAATGGTTGAACCAAGATTCAAAGCCCAGGCTGCCAACTCTAAGACTCTTTTGACTGTAAACCATGATGTCTGTATGACACCTTTAGCATTCTTCAAGATTTCCCCTGAACATCTGGCACATAAATCATTCAATTCAAAGAGCTAGCTGGCCCTGGTCAATTCAGCAGCCACCAACCACATGTGACCAGTGAACCCTTGAAATGTGGCCGGTCCAAACTGAAATGTGCTGAAGTATAAAATATACACCAATTTCTAAGACTTAGTACAATGAGAAAAATATGAAATAGCTCATTAATAATTTTTATATTGACTACATGATGAAGTCATAATATTCCAGATATACTGAGTTAAATACAATCTTATTAGAATTAATCTCACCTGTTTCTTTTTGTTTTCTCAGTGTGACTATTAGAAATTTTTAAAATTCTATATATGGTTCATGTTACAGAATTTTATCTATCTATTGGACAGAGCCAAGTTAGACTGTTCAATCAACAGAGACATCTGTGGATCAATAGAAAAAACACTGGTGGAGAAGTCAGGAAACCTGAGTTCAAGTCCTAGCTTTGACATCAGCTAGCTGTGTGGTCTTAAGCAAACCACTCACCCTCTCTGAGCCTCAGTTTCTCCTCTCTAAAATGAGGGACTAGATCAGATTATTTCAATGAGCCCTTCCACGCTGACAGTCTAAGTTTGTACCAGCAAATCTCTCGGCACTTACTAACATCTTTGTCTTGTGGGAATTTCTCAGCCAGGAGTTCTATCTGCCCCATCTTGGTCATAAACTCCTTGAGGATAGAACAACAGTAAATTATCACCTCTCTGTCCCCCAGCCTCAGTCTCACTGCACTGTAGCAAGCACACAGTGGGCACTTAATCATAACTTGTTGGTTTGAAACTTATTTAAAGTCTATTATTAACAGTCCCTGCTTCCTTTTCCTTCATCTCTCCATTCCCTCCTCCCCCTGCCACTCAGGATTTCCCCAAAGATTGACATATTACAATTCCAAGGAGCGTGAAATAAGAGTGTAGTTTGGCAAAAGTTTAAGCAACTTCTTGTCATCCTATATGCATCGGCGAAGTGTAAAGCTGAAGGGTGGGTGTTACCTTCCAGCCCAGGACTTGGGATCCTACTAGGGTCATCAGAGGTTGCAGAATACAAACAGTGGACAACTTTTTGTTCTGAGTCTGTTTTCACCCATGTTGAATAGGCCTCCCAAGTCACATTGTTAATTATGAAACTAATTTGATTAAAATTAAAACGCAAGTGAATTCACTTCCTGAGCAGTTCCTCTAGTTTCTGCTTTTAAGAGTATGTTCTGAATTTAGTTAGATTATGAATTGCCTGAGAACAGGTGCAGGGCCTTGAGCATCTCGATATTTGGTGCCCTCATGGCATTGGGCAAATTGGAGAATGTCAAAAAAAAAATCTTTGCTGGCAACAGAGAGTTAAATAGAAGCTGTCATCAACTTCAGGAACTTGGGCTGAGTGAAGTCTTCATTTAGAGCTAATGTAAACTGAACTGTGACCAAATGCTAGCACCCTGTGCTAGGACATGTGGCATTTAATCCTCTTAACCATGACGCAGGTTACTATTATAATGCCCTGTTCAGTTTACCTGGGAAGTTTGTTCATTTCAAAAATGTGTTTTGAGCTCCTACTGTGAGTCAGACACTTCTAGGCATTGGGTTCTGTAGTCTATTGAAAGGGAGATAATAAACAAATGAACAAAAAAACAATATCAATTCTACTCCTAGATATATACCCAAAACAGTAGAAAACAAGGACCCAAACAGAAACTTGTACACTTCACAGCAGCACTATTCACAATAGCCAAATGGTAGAAACAAATCTGAAGTGTCCATCAACCAATGAATGGATAAGCAAAATGTAATACCTACATACAATGGAATGTTATTTATCCTTTAAAAAGAATGAAATTCTGACACATGCTGCAACATAAATGTATCCTGAAAGCCAGACACAAAAGGACAAATGTTATATGATACCACTTATATGAGGAACCTAGAAATAGGCAAATTCATAGAAACAAAAAGTGAGATAGATGGACTTCCCTGGCGGCCCAGTAGTTAAGACTCTGCGCTTCCACTGCAGGGCCCATGGGTTCAATCCCTGGTCGGGAAACTAAGATCCTGCATGCTGGCCAGAAAAGAAAAGGTGGGATAGAGGTTACCCAGGGCTGAGAGGAGGCGGGAAGGGGGAGTTATTATTTAATGGGTGTAGAGTTTCTGTGTGAGATGACGAAAAGTTCTGGAAATAGATAGTGGTGACGGTTACACAACACTGTGAATGTACAATGGCATTGCATCATACACTTAAAAGTGGTTAAAATGGTAAATTTTACTTTATGCATATTTTTACCACAATAAAAAGATCAATTAAAAAAACTAACAATTTCAGATAGCAGCATGTAAATGGGGTAAGGTGATAGAGATTAAAGGTGAAGATGGAGCTATTTTAGGGGGCATTATCAAGGCAAGTCTCTTTGAGAAGCTGACATTTGAACTGAGACTTGAAATGTGAGAAGGGGCCAGCCATGTAGAGAATGTCCCCGGGGGAAGGATGCTGCAGGCAGAGACAACAGCCAGGGAGGGGCTCTTCAGCAGTTGAAGGAGCCCAGTGTAGCAGACTTGTTCAAAAATATTCATATCTACATGGTTCATTATAGCTAAAAACTTTGAACAACTCTGTTGTCCATCACCAGTAAGATGGATACATTAGATGTTATACGTTCACACAAGGAAGTGCTATAAGCAATAAGTTAGGACTATACACAATGACATGGATGAATCTCACAAACATAAGTTAGAAAAGAACACATCCAGGGAATTCCCTGGCGGTCCAGTGGTTAGGACTTGGAGCTTTCACTGCCAAGGGCGCGGGTCCAATCCCTAGTTGGGGAACTAAGATTCTGTAAACCTCCAGGGGGCAGCCAAAAAAAAAAAAAAGGACACATCCAGTAGGACTGTATTCATATAGAACTAAAATTAAACTTAATTACATTGTTTGAGGATGCATACTGTTGGAGGACAAAGAGAATGAAAAGTGCCCACTGAACTGAGAGTATCTTGAGACTGAAAAACGAGGCAGGCAGCTCCATACACTCAATGGGTCAGTGTATTATAGGGTAACTTGCTCACAGAGTGGGATCAGGCAGATGACAATCTGGAAGCATTCACGGCTGCGCTCTACAGCACAGAGGGGCCACTGGGACAATTTTATAGTGAACCTAGCGAACGGGGGTACATGCTTGGAAACACAGGGTGCTCTCCTGTCAAGATTTATGAATGAGTAACTAGTCTCCTGAGCACTGGGAGTAAGTCAGCCAAGGTCTTCATCATTGTTTGGGAACTAAGAGCATAGAGGCCACCTGGACCTAACAATCATTAAACAGTATCTATTAACTACAAAGCCCTGGACAGAGAAGAGATTTGCTACATAGTACAGCCCAAGGTAGGGTCAGTGGAAGGACAGGAGGAACAAAAGGGGCCCAAGATTGTGTCAGTTATGCTAACATCCAGACACATAGAGATGTACTAAAACTAAAGTAAAGTAAAGTAAAGCAAGGATAGTATTATTATAAAAACCAGGATAGTAGTTACCTGGAGTGGGAGGAGGGGAGGTGAAGATGGAATTGTGATTGGCGGTTGGGGGGTGGGCGGGCTGGGACTTGCAGGATGTTTACAATGTTCTACTTCTTGACCTTGGGAGGGAGAATACATAAGTGTCCTCTTTATAATTATTAGTTAAATTATACATATGTGTACTTTTTTAAATTAATTAACTAATTTATTTATTTTTAATTTTGGCTGCGCCGGGTTTTAGTCACGGCAGGCGGGATCTTTTAGTTGTGGCATGCGGACTCTTAGTTGTCGAATGCATGCAGGATCTAGTTCCCCAACCAGGGATCCAACCCGGTCCCACCCCCCCCACCCCCACCCCCACCCCCCGCATTGGGAGCCCCAAGTGTTACCCCCTGGACCACCAGGGAAATCCCCATATGTGTACTTTTTATATAAGTAAGAGTCTAGGGAAAGATATGTAACAAATACATAACATAGTATTAAGATTCAGAATATACAAAGAATTACCAAAAATCAATAAGAAAAAGACAAATGTATTAGTCAAGGTCCAGTCAGGTGACAGAAACCACACAGTAATTTGAACTGGGGAAGCTTGATGTGAAGTATTGTTATCTAATAATAGGGGACTCTTAGGGTAATTAATGACTAAGGTGTAAAGAGAATGCCCAAGAATGAAGCAATAGCTGATATAGGGAACAGGCCTTACCTATAGGACTGAAGCAGACTGAAGCAAGGAAAGAACAAATCTGGAAGAGATTCAGACCTCATGAGAGAAGATGTTGCTCCACTAGATGGTGGAGAGGTTTGCTGAGATGCCATAGGCCAGGGCTGACAAGCAGAAAACCGCCCACTTGGGTGAGAACAAAATTCACTAGGAAACTACTTAATGGAGAAGAATAGCTGGGAAGCCACCCAGTGGGTGCCAACAGAACTCACTTAGAAGATGCCCATGTGGTGCCCCTGAAACTCACTGGGAAGCTGCCCACAAGGGTGACTCTAAAACTCACTAGCATGAGCATGACTGTTTGTCCCACATACCACTGGTCACTGAAAATTGCTAGCCACTATGCATCACAGGAGCAAGAAAAGAAGAACACGGAAATCCTGAAGAGAAGCCCCCTTCTTCCTGCAGTTTCCCCCAAGCATGCTCTACAGACAAGGCTGATTATCATGCCAGCTGGCAAAGGGGAAATATTTACAGGGATCCATCTTAACTATCAAAAGCAGGGCAATGAATAGTGGCTTTAATGCTGAGACACAATAAATTGTTAACTGACACCACAAACAAATAACCCAGACTATCCTTAGAAGGATAGAAAAGAAACTGGTACAATATCTATCTCCAGGGAGAAGTTTGACCGACAGAAAGGTAAAGGTGCATGCTTTCCATGGGCAGACCCCAGGGGAACTGCCAGGAATGAGACACCCACAAAGAAATCTGCCCCAGAGAGTCAGATGTCATCTGCCAGAAGTCAGATGACATCACCTGTAAAAGGCTGGATTTCAAAGCATCAAACACAGAACTGAGATGGGGTGGCCAACCAGAGGAGGTATTGCCCACTCTGTGGAACTGCAGGGGGGTCCCCAGAGAGGGGATCGCAAAAATAATCCACAAAATCACCTCACAGGACAGTCATCCTTAGATTTCCACGACTCCAGTAGTAATCTGGCACCAACGTCAGATTAGTAGTGAAGCCACCAAAAATGATCTTTCCCTCCCCCTGCCCCAGCCCTAGAGGGACCCAAAACAGGGCCCGGGGAGTGGGGAGGGAGGGAAAGGAGAAAAAGAGAAGACGCCAACCATGTGTCCTCCCCACTCTGCAGGCTTCTGAGCCTGGGAAAAGGGAAACTTTATATTGGATGAAAGTCTGAAGGTTTTACATCAGACTGGACTGGGGCTTTTTATTACCTTGTCTGCCAAACCCACCAGTTTTTTTTTTTAAGTTTTTTAACTTTTGTTTTATATACAAAGAGGTAATATTGTTTCTGCATAAGGTAGATTCCTGGATGACCCATTCAAGGAAGTTCACTTAGTCCAACTTAGTCCACCATGAGGCCAGCCGATAAAGATGGAGAATGATGAGGTAAGCCCTCCTGCACCTCCAAATGGTGTTCATTCAGTTTCCCAAGGCTGATTTCTATCAGTTCTCTTTCATAATTAAATAAAGTGTTTTGTGGGTTTTTTTCCTGGAAGAATTAAGGCCTTCCTATGCACAAATATTGTTTCTGCCACTGTTGCTAAAAAACTCCTTTGTGATATTAATCCCCACTGGAGACCACCCCTCTCCATGTCAAACAGAGGTGCTCATTTCACTTGAAAGATTGTTTTTAAAAACCTCCAAATTCTTCCCAATTCAAGACAGTTTATATTGTCTCAGTGATCCCCAGAGTTCAGAAGCATTGAAACTTTTTTTTCTATCAATAAAAGACAAATTTAGCTAAAATACGTGCCACTACAAACATTAAGCAGCCTGAATCGCTCCCCTTTGGCTAATCAACATTGCAGAAATTCCGTCAGGTAAACTAATCTGAGCTCCTACTGTTTTGTCAGGAGAAGATGAATAAAAAATAATCCCGATTTACCCCTATTATTGAAAAAAGAGAAAGAAAGAAAACAAGCCCAAAAAAGATCTTCAAAAGCACTCATAAAGCTGTAAGTTTCTGCCAAGCTCTTATGGGTTTTTTTTCTTTTTTTTTCTTTTTGCGGTACGCGGGCCTCTCACTGTTGTGGCCTCTCCCGTTGCGGAGCACAGGCTCCGGACGCGCAGGCCCAGCGGCCATGGCTCACGGGCCCAGCCGCTCCGCGGCATATGGGATCCTCCCAGACCGGGGCACGAACCCGTATTCCCTGCATCGGCAGGCGGACTCTCAACCACTGCGCCACCAGGGAGGCCCACTCTTATGGGTTTTGTGAAATCTTATCATTCACAGCACCACAAAACAAACAATTCTGCATACACTTTCCTGTTTCTGCCATCAATTTGCACCTGGGTTGGTGGATCCACTTTCAAGACCAACAAAGGAAAACTTCTTTAGATTCATGCTGGAAAAGACCTTACCTTGTTCCAGTGAGCTCATAAACTGCTGGGAAGCATCGGGGTTTCACAGTGTAGGTTCACAAGTCATTCTCTAAGAAGATATCTACCCCATGCAAACACCCAGTGAACCAGACTCTTTTCTTAAAGTAGATGTAACAGCACTAGTAATATTGATAAAATGAATGCACCAAACCCCTCTCTATGCAATATCACTATGAGTTAAAGCTTCAGACACACACATTAACAAAGTGACCAAAATTACTCAATGATCCCATTTTCTTCACAAGAAGCCAAAACTTAAAGAAGCAACTCCATGACCCGCGCTGCAGGTAAGTAATATATTTTCAGTCTAAACTGTCCTGGAGGCCTGTGACAATGTTTACAGCTCTGTAAAAATGGACAATAAAATCTTTAAAAGAATTTTCCAAGGTCAAACTAAAAATTTAGCACTATCTAAACGGCTCTTGATGAACTAAAATTCTAGTTTAAAAAAAAAGGTTATTTTAATGAACAGTGACTTTCTGAGTCACTGGTGTCTCCAAGATACTTTTGCGGGGTTTTTTTTGTTTTGTTTTGTTCTGGGCTTAAAGAACAAACATTCATTTCCCAAAGATCTGGAGGCTGGGAAGTCCAAGGTCAAGATGCCCGCAGATGAGGTGTCTGGTGAGAACCCACTTCCTGAGTCTTAGAGGACTGTCTTCTGCTGTGTTTGAGTGAGGGAGCTGAAAAATATGGAACACTTCACGAATTTTCATCTCATCCTAGTGCAGGGGCCATGCTAATCTCCGTTTCATTCCAGTTTTA
Organism: Mesoplodon densirostris; assembly: GCF_025265405.1. Classification (NCBI taxonomy): domain Eukaryota; kingdom Metazoa; phylum Chordata; class Mammalia; order Artiodactyla; family Ziphiidae; genus Mesoplodon; species Mesoplodon densirostris. The sequence continues at coordinate 19,689,780 of NC_082662.1, read as the reverse complement.
GTACTATATGTGCTGCTGAAGTGATCACTTCAAGACACCTTTGGATCTTAATCACTCACTTGTTCTTTGATCAAATGGAAAAACACTGCATTAATTACGTTTGGGCAAGTTGTCACTATGACCTTACTTGGTCTTGTTGCTTCTTGCTGGAGAGATTTTTCTCTACTCCTGTCCCTATAACTCAGAGGCTTTTACCAGTGATCTTGCCTTGACTGTAAAATTCTAGTTTCTAAAAAAAAAGAATGCAAGGCTATTGGTTGGTCTAGAATGAGTTTGTCTCAAAACACATTTTGTTAAATACATTGATTTCCTGAGCTGATCACTGACCAAGGTAATATTCTGCTGTCCCTGTCATTAGTAGCTTTATCCTGCTTTTCTTTTCTTTTTTTTTCTTTTTTTTTTTTTTTGCGGTACACGGGCCTCTCACTGTTGTGGCCTCTCCCGTTGCGGAGCACAGGCTCCGGACGCGCAGGCTCAGCGGCCATGGCTCACAGGCCCAGCCACTCTGCGGCATGTGGGATCTTCCCAGACTGGGGCATGAACCCGCGTCCCCTGCATCGGCAGGCGGACTCTCAACCACTGCGCCACCAGGGAAGCCCTATCCTGCTTTTCTATCTCCCAATCCAAGGCTGTCCCCAAAACTTCACTAGATGAACCTTAAGTCAAAACACCCAAGTTCTGAGGACTGTGTCTATCTCAAAAAAGAACATGACATTCTAATTTATTTAAACCTCACTTTACAGTTAATCTTGGCTCAGAATTAAACAAAAACTTAAATAGAAAACTCAGTCAAACAAGTTATTCACATGAAGTCATAAACCAGCAACCATCCACCCATGCACCCACCCACTCATTCAGCCCACAAATATTATTGAGCACTTACAAAGTGCCCACGTGCAGTATTAATTGCTTGGAATGGCTCCGTGAGCAAAACAGACAAAATCCCTGCCCTTATGAAGCTGCCATTATAGTGGGGATGGAGGGAGGGGTGGTGGAACAGAGAGGGGTGCTGCTCGGCTGGTGCCAGTACCTCTGAAGGGGGTACAGTGAAGCTGCTTCTGCAGGTGTTAAAAACACTGCAAAGTGGATTCAGCTGCCGCTACAGGAAGGACCTGCTACTGCTTGGGTGAAGATCTGTAGCTGGAGAGATGTTCACCGGAACAGGAAGCAAACTGGGAAGAGCAAGTCCCTTCCTCCTCCTCCATCCCTGCAATCTCCCTCAGGCGTTGTCTATGCAGAGTCTAACGGGGACCAGCTGGCACAGCAGAAATGTAGTTTGCAGAGACCCAGCACCAGCATTGCAAAGAATATAGGAAGGTGAGGTGGAGCTAAAATAGCTTGTAACTGGCACAATAATAAAAAGATAATTTGGGTTAGAAGATGATAAGGGAAGGGCTTTGGGGGGAAGAAAAGAGCAAGGTAAAGAGGATCAGGAGAGTGTTACATTTTAAATAGGGCAATCAGGGCGGGCCTCATTGAGAAGGTGATTTTTGAGTTATAACTTAGAGTGATGAGATGCACCACTAATCTAACAATGGTCCTATCCAAGATGTCTTCCAGGCAGTCACTGCACTGCCAGTAATTGTCCAGGACCAGCAAAATTCACTCCGTCAGGCCTTTCTTACCCAGATTTATATTTGAGACAGAACTGCTCCTATTTCTCGCATTTCCTTTCCCAATACTATGTAAACAGATGCTTTAAACTGAATCTCAGGGACAAAGCCCTTTCCTAAAACTGAAAAGATACCCGATCTGAGGGATTTATCACAGGTGGAATCACCTGGCATGACTCCATATTCCAAGAACATTCTAGAGAAAGCTTCTTCTCTGAAACAGAGACTTACCAGTTACACACACACACACACACACACACACACACACACACACACACAGAGGCATTCTTCAGCCTATAAGACTATTGATGCCAAGGCTGGGAATAAGCAAATTTGTGAAAGCTGTCCAATCATCTAAGAAACCATTTTAGGGGGAATTCCCTAGTGGTCCAGTGGTTAGGATTCTGTGCTCTCACTGCCGAGGGCCTGGGTTCAATCTCTGGTCAGGGAACTAAGATCCCATGAGCCGTGTGGTGCAGCCAAAAAAAAATTAATAATAATAAGAGTAATGCTGCACCTTTGAGCTTTCAGAAACCATTTTAAACATTGGCATATTCCATTATGTAAAATAAAAGGGTTTTTCAGATAAAAAGTAAAAGCCTGGGTAGAGTGACCCACAGAACCAAGAAGCCTTGAAATACAGATTAAAACCACAACACTCCCATCAGAATAGCTGAATTAAAAAGACTGACAAGTGTTCACAAGGACTTGGAGCAACTGGAATGCTCATCTCTTGCTGGTAGGAATATAAGATGGTGCCACCTCTTTGGAAATCTGTTTAGCAGGTTTTTCTAAAGCTAAATATATGGCTACCTTCTCATTCAGCAGTACCAATCCTAAGTATATACCCAAGAGAAATGGTTGCACAAAAAGACATGTACAGAATGCTCCTAGTAGCTTGACTTGTAATAACCAATGACTGGGAACAATTCAAATTAGTCAACAGATGAATGGGTAAATAAACTGCGGCAGAGGCATATAATGGGCTGCTACTCAACAGCAATGACAACAAAACAGCCCTCTGTACACTTGTCCATGCAGGACCCCATGGGGCCTTCCTGGGACAGACCACCCTATGTCCTGCACCTTCCTTTTGTTTGTAGAAAAACTTTAGCCTCCTAGGCCTTCCCCAAATTCCAAAGAATAAATTTAATCAGAGAAGTGAGAAAATGCAGAAGGGAAACAGTCAAGCAAGACAAAATAATAATAGTTTAGCCATTAAATGGAGTCAGGGACGTTTAGTTCCTCCTCAAGTGCTATAGATAATATTCTGAGTTATATCCGTTGAGCTGTTTTGCAGATACTGAAACCCCCACCAGATGGAAGAAGTTAACTGTATGCTGTCCACAAACATGTAGATCCCAGACCAGTTGGAACCAGAAGGCTAATGATGTTGACTCCCAATTACCTCACTACCAACCAATCAGAAGTATGTCTACAAGCTAATCATGAACTCCATAACCCCCCTCCCTTACCCTGTCTTTAAAAACCTTTCCCTGAGAGCCATCAAGGAGTTTGGGCCTTCTGAGCATTAGCTGCCTGGACTCCTTGCTTGGCGCCCTGCAATAAATGGTACATATTCCTTCACCACAACTGGTGTCAGTAGATCGGCTTTACAACACGCAGGCAAGCAGACTCAAGTTTGGTTCCATAACACACTCAATAACTTCAATGAATCTCAAAAACAAAAATACTGTGCAAAAGGAGCCACACACAAGAGCACATACCGTATGTGCAAGAACAGGCAAAACTGATGATAATAGAAGTCAGAACTGTGGTTACCTCCAGTAGCGGGGTGGTATGGACTGGGAAGTTTCGAGGAAGCTAGCTGGGTTGCTGAAAGCATTCTCCACCTTGATCTGGGTGGTAGTCACGTGGATAGGTACATATGTGAAAATCCATCAAGCATTTAGGATTAGCCTGGCTATGAACTTTGTAATCTGTGTGTTATCCCTCAACAGATAAAAGAAAAAGAGAGGAAGAGAGGGAGGCAAGCATCTTTCCTTAGGGAAGCATGGTAAGAAATCAAGTAGTCTATAATCATCAGCTGACTGCTCAAAAAGAAGTAGTGCTCAAATCTATCAAATATGACGCAGCTTCATCAATCAAGAGAAACACATCAGAACAAACCAATTATAAACAAAATTCAAGCTGCTGTAAAATCTTTGAAGGTTATTCTAGTCAGCTCCACAAACTGGACAAGTGCCCTTAAAAAACCCTTTAAAATACTAAAAAGTTTGTCCTGTGTTTCCTCTTATATGACAAATAGTGATGCCTTAAATCTTTCTATGGACAAATTAAAGCAAGTCCTAATCAAAAAGGCACTTAACCAAATATATACATCAATCAAAAAAGGAAACAAATAGTTCTGATATAATTTGATCAGTATTCTTTAGAATAGTAGAGGAGTGTGTGGAATTTGGCTGGTGCTCAGTGTTTGAACAAACAGTTCAAAAATTATGCTTCTCTGTCTCCACAATAAAATATAAATATCTGAAACCACCTAACCAAGTGGATGACATAAGCCAGTTCATTCATTGCAAGACATTTTTCAGACAGCTGGTCAGCTACACAAGTCCCCCACCCCTACCCGTACTGAAGGACAGTTCAGGAGATATAAAAAACATTTGATTAGTAAAGAAACAACACAATGTCCAACATCAAGGGCTACGGTAAGTAGTGATAAAGCTATATTGTGTAATATTGTGTAGCACTTAAAAATCATGGAGTAGAAGTCTACTTATTGACATGGCCAATAAACACATAAAAAGATGCTCAGCTTCAATGAAAATCAAAGAAAACTACATTTAAACCTAAAGAAATGTATTTTACAAGATTATCTGTAGTAAAAAAAAAAAAATCTAGGAACAACCTAAATGTCCACCCACAGGGCAATTTTTTAATAAGTTATAGTGTACCTATACTGTGGAGTACTACACAGAACAAAGAGAATGAAGTAGATCTAGGTGCACTGACAAGGAAACACAACTATTGTATATAATGAATTATTTTTAAATTTTATTTTATTGAAGTAGAATTGATTTACAATGTTGTTAATTTATGCTGTACAGCAAAGTGATTCAGTTATACATATACATATATACACATTCATGTTCATATTCTTTTCCATTATGGTATCACAGGATATTGAATATAGTTCCATATGCTATACAGTAGGACCTTGTTGTTTATCTGTTCTATATATAATTGTTTGCATCTGCTAATCCCAAACTCCCAATCCATCCCTCCTCCACCCCCCATAATGAATTACTTTTAAAGCCACAGAAGAATCTATATAAAGAAGCTTTTCCACTTAAATTTCAATGTCTATAGATTCACAAAAAGAAAAACTCCAGAAAAAAGAATGTCAACACTTCCCTCCGCCAACAGATGTCACCGATTATAGTGAAAGGTCATTTTAGACCTGCCATGGTGAACAATACAGTCCATTACTCAACTGTGTTGACATCCTTGTGCCCAAGTAATTGTTCACACATTATCAACCCCATAGTAACCAATAAGCATAACACCCGTGAGAATCTTGAAAGCAATAATAAGAGGCAAAATTACAAAAGTAACCAATGTAGAAATAACATTTACTTTGCAAGTGGTGAGAAAATGAGGAATGGAAAGTTACAGGTGCATCTGGAAGGAATTGTCACTGTGAGAACAGTTTTAAAGCACAAAAAAATAAAGCATGCAATAAAGGAAAAGAGCTGTGTCTATTCAATCCAAACTAAGCAGAAAAGAAAAAAAAGAAAAGTGAGACTGATGAAATGGAAAAAGTTTCAATCTGTGGCTAAATGATCAGGATCAAATCAGCTATTGATCAACTAATTTGTCTGGAAGTAAGAAGTGGAAAGAGTTAAAGGTAAAGCCCAAATTGACATCAGCCCTTATGAACTTAAGGAGAGGGAAGGGGATGAGCCCCAGGGCTGGGAGCACCCCCTACCCCAGTTAACCCCCGGTGACAGAGGATGGCTCCTGGTGATGGCCTCCTCCCACCAAGCAGCTCCACTGCTCTCGGTTTCCCCTCAACTGCCTAGAGAGAAGAAACCTTGAGAGGCGGCAGTCTCCCTAAATTGATTCCCCAGCCCTGAGGATTGGAGAAAGAGGGAAGAGTAAATCATGTTTCTGTTTGCATCCTAATCCTTTTAGGGCTTTTGTATGGCCAACATCACCCCACACGAGACAGGAGGGATTCGACAAAAACTGGTTAGAACCTACTAGGCCCAAGATGGCGGAAGATTCGACTTCCAGTAGACCTCAAGCCTCATTATACGCTCATTGTAATACATTAGCATAAGCTAAGTGACACACGCACAGGTGCCATGACAGTTCCGAGGCTGACCTAAAAGGCCAAAAGTGGGCGGGGGCCCAAATTCTGGAAATTTCCTCCCCTTCTCCAAAATAGTTGGAATAATCCTCCCACTCGTTAGCCTATGAAATTACCCAGCCCATAAAAACTAACATATTTCGGGGCGCTATCACTTTCCAAAACGACCCTATGCCCTGGGACCAGTCTCCCTTTTCAGAAGGACAGCATTCTATCTATGGAATGTGTACCTCTCTAAAAAAATTTGCTTTCACTTTACTATGGCTCAGTCTTGAATTCTTACTTCTGCAAAGCCAAGGACCCTCACTTGGCAGCCTATCCCATCCCTATCGGTCACTTGCCCGAGACCTGGGACATGACCATCCTCTCGTGCCCCATTTTCCTGCAACACATAGGCACCTGCCCTGGAGGAAGGTGAAGATTTGTTCTAAGACACTGGGGGGGGGGGTGGGCAGGGAAGCAAGGCAGACCCATAAACCAAACCAAACGAGTCCTAATCAAACAGGCAGTTATCCAAGTATACATACAAATCCAAAAAAGGAAGCAAAATTATTTTTCTCCAGACCCACTCCCATCCCCACCGCAGGCCTCACTTCACATGTGCCCCCCTCCATTTAGCTCAGAAAAATATCTGGAACAACAGTGATTCATCTTAACACAAAAATATAGAAGGAAACATAATTAACTGCAAATACTATGGCAAATATTAAGCCCACATATAAAAATTGAATATCACTCGAAATTCAGGTTTGAAATTATCACCCTTGGTCACCCATGGGGCAGGCAGGGAGGCTTCGGGTCCTGGGTTCTTGGCTTTGTGCCCTGTTTCCAGCTCTCTTCCCCCACCCCCTCTCCATGGGGCTTCCTTAATTTCCCAAAAGTTTGACCTCATCCTGAAAGCCCATTCACTTACCTATCACATACAAGAGGGCCCTTCCACATCATTTTCCATTTACTAGAATTTTCTTTTCACCATTTTTCCCCCCTCAGGAGGAACTTTTCCCTCCTTCTGGGAAAAAGGAAAAAATTCCTTTCAGTCAAGAGGTCAGTGACCGTGACCTCCAGAAATGGTCCCCAATAAAGAGATTCATGGGTAAACAGGAATCTCCAAGAATTGCCACAATAACACACAGGGGTTTCCTTCTAAGGTTTGTGGGCACAAATGTGGTCCCATCAACAGAGAGACTGTGGTCCAACACTGACACGTGTGAAGGAGGAGGATGCCAGCTGCCTCCTTTCTGGGGTTCCTGGCCCCCTCTTGTATCTCTTTGAGGGCTGCCAGGAGGTGGTGTCTCCCATGTTCTCTGCCAACAGCCAACCACTCCGGACTGCACATCTTGTTGCCCCTCTTGGACCAAAGCCCCCCATCTGCAGCCCCCACTGTGTCCTCAAACGCCACCCAAACCAATGCTGTCCGGGGCACTGGTCCATCGGTCCTTGTCACATTGGCCTGGACACCAGCACACCTCTGACTCGCCCCTCATCTGTCCGTAGCTTTGAGTTTCCCAGGCCATTGCCAATTCCTTAGCAACTGTCAAAGATAAACAAAGCTGGGGCTTCCCTGGTGGCGCAGTGGTTGAGAGTCCGCCTGCCGATGCAGGGGACACGGGTTCGTGCCCCGGTCCGGGAAGATCCCACATGCCGCGGAGCAGCTGGGCCCGTGAGCCATGGCCGCTGAGCCTGCGCGTCCGGAGCCTGTGCTCCACAACAGGAGAGGCCACAGCAGTGAGAGGCCTGTGTAGCACAAAAAAAAAAAAAAAAAAGATAAAGCTGGACATGAGTTAAAACGGCAAAAACAGATTTTATTCAGTAACTACCGACAGTAGGGCTATTGCTGAGCTCCGCGCACTTTGCGCAGAGGTGACTAGGGCATTGTAAAGGGAGAATGAGGGAGTAGGGAGGGGAGAGACTGGGAGACTGGAGGCCCTATCCTTCCTGATGAGTGCCTTTCAAAGGGATGACTCTCTGGTCCTTGGAAAAGACACTCCTGAGTTGTAGGAGTGACATATACATCTCAAAGGGACAGAGGAGAATAAGCCTTTGTCAGTAAAGGCTCTAGGAAAGGGAGGTCAGAGACCTAGGTCAGGCGTTGGCTAAAACAAACAGTAAGTTCTTTTGACAGCCCTGAGCTTTTCCAGACAGGAAGGAACTCAAAAGCGGGTTCTGAGGACTCAAGGACACAGCCTTAGGCTGCTAGAAGCCATGCTGGGGTTGGTCGCGTCTCTTAGTGTAGGGGTTTGGATGGAGTCATCGTGTGCCAAGAGTTCTTGCATTTCTCCTTGCCCGTCACCCAGATCCACACCCTTGGGCTCCTGACCTTGCTGTTGCTACCTGCCTGCCTGCCACCCACCTCAATTCTTGTCCACAAGCTGCCAACAGCACCACCCCAAATGCCACTTGTACCTCTGACTGCAGCCTGCTTATCAGCTGCTGGCAGGGGAAGGACTCAACTTTCTCTTTGCTTGGGTTTCTGGTGCCACAACTCTCTCAGCTTTTACACCAGGAGCATTTTCCTTCCCCAGTGTAACCACGAGCCACCAGCAAGAGTTCCAGCTACTGCCCCACCCTGTGTGGAGGAGCCACTGCCCACACCTGTCCAAGGCCCCATAGCTGAGCCTGGCATGGCCACATTCCTTCTTCCCTATTGTCACCTCTCCCAGGGAACACAATTCCAACTACAACTGAGCTGATGTGGATGCATTAACCCCCCAGCCAGTCTACTCCCACCCTGACACCAAACATGCCCAGGTAAATTCAACCCCCAAGTGAGAGCAAAATTCAAACTATTTTCCCTGGTGCTCCTAGGCCTATGTAAATAAACAGCTCTAACCATGCAGGAGGGTAGAGTTTTACAGTGTTATCCAGTGTGGTTTTTGTTCCTGAATCCTTCCCGTCATCAAGAAGCAGCTAGGGCATTTGAAGCTTACCCTCCAGGAAATCATGGAGAACGCAGCAAAACAATTCTTAGTTTTTTTAGTTTCAAAATAGACTTTTGAAATTTATGGCCAAGGTCATATTTGAAAAAAAGAGGGTGGGGGTTGGGAGGGGAAAAAGCTGTTGAATTTTAAAACCTAAGTCATGAAATATTCAAAGCACAGTATTTATGTCTCAATAAATTCAGAAGAACGTGCAAGAAAGTAAAAGCAGTTTTTCCAGCTGCAGGATTGAGAGGAGAGAGGTTAGGGAGAAGGGGCCCTGCTCCCTGCCATCTTCAATCCCTGGCCCATTCTCGAGAATAGAATTGACAGTAGAATCCCGTAAAGGCTCACAGAGGACCCAAGAGCAGAGAATCACCCTTGTTGAGGCCCCAACCAACGCCAACAGTTGACTGCAGTTGTATGAGCAGTCCCAGCCAAGACCAGCAGAAATGCCGCCCAGCACAGCCCAAATAGCTGACCCACAGAAACCTGAGCAAATAATATGATTGTTGTTATAAATCACTGAGCTTGAGAATGGTTAATTACACAAAAATAGATAAGTGAATTTGGATAAAATCGCTTTATTTGTTTAAATTTGTACTGGAAAAAAGAAATAAACAACATAATCATTTCTATAGCAAGAAGGTTATGTGTTTAAAGATGGGTAAACTTATGTATACTTTCTATATGCAGAGAAAATGTCTGGAAGATCACAAAAGAGACTGAACGATGGCTGGAGAGAGGAGCTGTGGGAGAGTGAAGCATACTTTCCACATGTTTGAGAGTTTATAAATGTGCATTACATTTATAATAAAAGGAAATTCAGGGCTTTCCTGGTGGCGCAGTGGTTGAGAGTCCGCCTGCCGATGCAGGGGACACGGGTTCCTGCCCCTGTCTGGGGGGATCCCACATGCCGCGGAGCAGTTGGGCCCGTGAGCCATGGCTGCTGAGCCTGCGCGTCCGGAGCCTGTGCTCCGCAACGGGAGAGGCCACAACAGTGAGAGGCCGGCGTACCGCAAAAAAAAGGAAATCCATTGAGTACTTGGCTATATACCAGGCACTGTGCTAGGCATTAGGATCAAAAAATTGAACTAGACATTGCCCCTGCCCTCGGAAAGGTCCTGGCCTAAAGGTGACAGCCATGCAAACAGACCACTGATAGCAATCTGAGCAGAGAGAAGAAAGACATAAAGAAGCAAATGGACATTTTTATGGGGCAGGGCAGGGAATGAGCACACTGGGACAGACTGAAAAAGTCCACAGAGGAGGCTTAAAGATAAGTAAATGCTGGTGGCATAAATGGGGGAGGACCTGAGAGTAGGGGTGGAGGGGGGTGGCACTTCCCACCTCTGGGCTTCAGATCTTCCCTCATTCTAAGATGAGGGAATCAGGGTGAGTTCTCTTGGACACCACTTCCAGTTCTGAAGCCCTAAGCCTTCCTTCACCTTCTCTCCCTCGGTTCAGGTAGCATATTCATCACACAGTGAGAATAAGAAAACTAATACCATATGTAGGGGAAACTCAACATGTGGACAGAGCTGTAAACTGGGACTCAGGGATGTGAGTCTCTTAATCAGACTTCTGCAGGCAGATATTGTTTTGTCTTCTGTGATTCAAACACCACATGTGTGCATTTCAGAGGTCAGGTGTAGGGGAGGAAAAATATTTCCTCTACCTATCTTAATTAAGTTCCTCAGTTGGGGCTCTGTAACAAAAGACAGATTAACAAGAGAAAACAAACAGAATTTTGTCAACATGTATATTTCATATAAACATGGGAGAAACTCAGAGATGAGTAATTTAAGGAGGTAACTTAGAACTCAGGCTTATGTAGCTTATGTAGCATCTTCAACAAAGAACAGTACACTTGTAGAGCAATGGCAGGTCAAAAGAAAGAAGATTTAGGCTTCAAAGGGCAACAAACTGTGTGAAAGTAAATACATGGGGGAAAACTAATGGAGTAACGTTTGTTTGTTTGTTTGTTTACAGTAACGTTTGTCTCTGGGATGATAAGAGTCCAGAGTCTTATAGTAAAGGAAAATTTATATCCTGCCTTTAAGCAGAAATGGGGAAGGTTATAGAGAGCTTTTCCTGCATTTGCTATTTCTTAATTGCCTTCAGCTCAAAATAATTCTTACATTAAAAAGGGATATTTTGACATATTCTGGTTTACTTCACAAGTTATGTAGACCAGCCATCCATCTGTAGATGGAATCACTGAAAAAAAATGGGGAATTACAAAACAGAGGACAGTGTCTTATCTTGGCACCCAAGGCAAGTTCCTAGAACCTCAGCAAACCATGCAGTGGGTTGGGAAAGAACACTGGAGTCAGGAAACTGAGTTCAAATCTGGATCCAGCTGTGTGACCTTGGGCAAATTATTCGCTCAATTATTCTGTTTCTCCATTTACATGTTATTTACAAGTAACTGAGCCTCTATGAACCCACTCAAGACTTAAAATCAATTTCAAACATAATCACATTAAAACACACACACCTCTGAAGGCAAAGATGAGTAATGAGTATTTTTCCTGGAATTATAGTACACATCACATAGCAAAACTTCCCCAAAATCTTGACTTTGTAGGGGAGGAAAAATAATTTTCCTTTTACACTTATGAGTTCTTTAGCTGAGACCCTTGTAATAAAAAATAGAGAAAAGCATAAAAGAAAAAAGCAAACCGAAGTTTATTAACATGTATGGCTCATGTATACATGGGAGATACCCAGGAAAAATGAGCACCCCAAAGAGGTGGCTTTAGAATTCAGCATTAAATACTATGTTAATAGGGAAAGAGGTAAGGGAATGTAGGCCTCTTAGGGGAGAGTATGTAATTTTGGGGAAAGATGAATGGGCTCTTAGAAGAATATGTGGGAGATAAGATAGTTTGTGCCAAAGTTACCTGGGTGTGGTATTGACGTCCAGTCTCCTCTCCTATGATAAGAATGAATCTTCCCCTGTTAACAAAATTCCCAGGGAGGGGATTTATGACATGTGAGTTCCTTTGAGAGGATTTATCTTTAGGCAGATAAGGGAGTTCAGAGAAAGCCTCTCCATGCATTTGTTGTTTTTCAAATGCCTACAGTTCAAGATAATAGATATATCAAAGCAGCATACTTTGGGGTGTGGCATGGCCTAAATGTCTACAGTCATATTTTGTGGTGGCATATTCTACAGCCTTCAGCTCTTTCTTCAAATTCCTCTCCCTTTAGCAGCTGCTACAGTTGTTCCTCTCTCTGTCTCTCTCACTTATATCTTCCAGCCCCTCTTCACCCTCTTAGCTGCTGATCCCCCTCCAGCCTTACCCCCAGGTCCAGCTATTCCTTTCTTATGAAGAGCAGTGACTCCGCCTAACACCCTCCTTAGATGATTATCTACAACTATTCATTAAAATACTTTTGGTCTCAAAGAATGGATGAAGAACACAGACCTTGCCAAGTGTTTGGGAGGATTAAATAAGAAAAGTATGTCTAGTGCCCAGAGAGAGCAGACACAGCAGATATGTGTTCCTCTTTTTGCCATCCTTTCTCCTGGACAGTAGTGGATATTCACAAGTGGAAAATGGGGCAGAAAAGCAAGCTGCCTTAAGGAGAACTGTCAACCACTGAAAACCAGAGTTTGTACTAAGATTTTGGGGTGTGTGATTGAGTCCCCTCCCCACTACACACACATCTTTCTAAAGTACCCCCAATCCCCCTTCACCCAGTCACACTACTGCCCTTAAACATTCTTCCTTGTGGCCACTTCACTACCTGACTCTTTCCCCACCTGTTCTTAGCTACCTACCAGTAGGTATTCATGCAAACGTCCCTAAATAGGCAGGCAAGTTACTCACTGATAAAGGACCCTGCTCTCCCTTCTTGCTACCTTGAAATCCTTGCTCAACCCTTCTCACAAGGTATTGGTAGTGTTACCAAACCAAACATGGGTCCACTCACCCAACGTACAGCAAAGTCAATCTACTGACAGCAGGTTGCAGTAAAGGAGAGTGCAGCTTTTATTGCAGGACACCAAGCAAGGAGAATGGGCAGCTCATGCTCAAAAGACCTAAACTCCCAGATGGTGTTCAGGGGAGGGTTTTTAAAGGCCACATTTGGGGTGAGGGTTGCAGCTCACAGAGTTTTTTCTGATTGGTTTGTGATGAGGTAACAGGATGGTGTTTCAGGAATCTTAATCATTAACTTTCTGGTGGCAACCAGTCTAGGATCTACATGATTGTGATCAGCAAGTAGTCACCATCCTCCATCTGGGTATGTGTGTGCGCGTGCGCGCGGGGTTGGGGGTGCTGTCTCAGTATCTGAAGAACAACTCAAAAATATGCATCAGATAGTTATGTATATCCCTTGAGGAAGAACTAGGACTCTGTTTTATCCACTGAACTATTGTTTCTAGACTGCTTTTCCTCTTTTTCTGCATCCCTCACCTCCCTAATTAGTAATTGCTTGAGTCTGTTCTTTGGAACTCAGGGAAGTCCTAGGAGACTAAAGCCTTTTTCTACAATCAAGAAACAGGGGACACAGAGGGGCTTTTGCACCTGGGAAGGCCCCATAGAATCCTGCTCAGTTTCAATCCCTGCTTTTCTTTGATACTCCTCAATCCTAAGGGGAAGGGGGTGGGATAATAAAGGGAATACAGTTTTGAACTGAGAGGTTAATCATAAACCCAGCATGGGAACTCGGTTTTAGGGGAGCTCAGTTTCACTAGTTCTAGTCCCTGTGAGCAAAAACCAATTGCACCCAGTCAATGCTACCTCAAAACATGCTATGTGGGGCCTCCCTGGTGGTGCAAGTGGTTGAGAGTCCGCCTGCCGATGCAGGGGATACGGGTTCGTGCCCCGGTCTGGGAGGATCCCATATGCCGCAGAGCGGCTGGGCCCGTGAGCCATGGCCGCTGAGCCTGCGCGTCCGGAGCCTGCGCGTCCGGAGCCTGTGCTCCGCGACGGGGGAGGCCACAACAGTGAGAGGCCCGCATACCGCAAAAAAAAAAAAAAAAAAAAAAAAAAAAACATGCTATGTGGCAGTTTCTTCTAAAGTTAAACAGTATTTACCACATGACCCAGCCATTCCACTCCCGGTGTTACCCAGAAGAGGGTAAAATATATGTTCACACAAGATTTATACACAAGTGTACATAACAACTTTATTTGCAGTAACTAAAGACGGTAAACAACACAAATGTCTATCCGCAAGAGAATGGACAAGCTGTGGTCACGTGACAGAGTCCAAGCTTGTACTGCCCACCACACAACAGGCCAGCAAATCAAGAGACGAGTTGTTGGGACAAGGAAGAGTGAATTTACTCAGAAAGCCAGGAGACCAAGAAGTCTAGTGTCCCAAAGAACCAGCTTACCCGAGTTAGAATTCAGGCTTCTTTTATACTAAAAGGGGAGGGTTGGGGGGGTGGCGGGGAGGAGGTAGCTGGTTGCTGCAAACTTCTTGGTGCTGGAATCCTTTGTTCCTGCAGCTGTCCCTGTAGGTCAGGTCAAGATGTTCCTATAAACCTCCCACAAGACAAATGTATTCTCTGTTCTGCAACTTTTCATGTCTATATGAATGGAAAAATGTTACACATTTAAAGGTCAGAGCCTTGAGGATGGGCTATCCTGTATATTTCAGGCTACAGGCAACATTCTTTCACAAAGATGCAGAGTCAGCATGACTAAGCACAGGCAACAGAGCTCAAGGGTTAGCGCTAAAGGACTAGATCCAATATGGAGTCAGGTTTGTTCTCTGTTACAGTCACTCCATACAATAGCACCAGCAATAAAAAGGAATAAACAGGCAACCACACAGATGAATCTCAAAAATGTTATGCTGAACAAAAGACACATGCCACAAAAGTGCACATACTAGATGGTTCTATTTACATGAACTTCTAGAAAAGGCAAAATGAATCCGTGGTGACAGACAGCAGATCAGTGGCTGCCTGGGCCCAGGGGTTGGGGAGGGCGGAGCGTAACTGCAAAGCAGCAGGAAGAAACTTTGGGGGGTGATGGAAAAGTTTTATATCTTAATTGTAGTGGTCATTACCCAAGTGTATATACATTGTCAAATCTCATTGAACTGTGCACTTAAAATGGGTGCATTTTATTGGATGCAGATTCATCAGTAAAGTTGAGCTCTTAAAAAACTGTTCTGTTTCTGCAGGTCTCAGAGGCAGGCTCTGAATACAGCACGTGGTATGTAACAACTGATAGTAGTTATTCCAGTATCCCAAGGAAAACCATTCCCAATCCCAAATCTGGGGTGCCCTGGAGAACACCCCCAGAAGTCTTTCTCACCCAGGGTTGGGTTTGTGCAAGTTCAAAAGCTGATTGAAAGGGGTTTCCTAACTCAGCTCTTCCTGCTGTGGCGGAGAGCAGGCCTGAACTATTTCAGGCCCAAAGGCAACATCCTTGAGAAGTTCTATCTGGAAGGAGTGGGAGATCGCCATGGCAACCTGTCCCAGGCCCAGCCCTGGCCAGCCTCCAAGGCACACAAATAAAGCCATTGGAATGTGGTGCAGGGCAAAGGGTGGGGTGGGGGGAGAAAGTTGCCAAGTTGCCATGAAAACCAATAATGTGAGGCCTGAGGCCCTGGGAGCTGTCAGGGAAGCTCAGGGGGGCCCCCACAGGATCAGCCCCAGGGAAATATAACATGTTCACAGACAGACAGACAGACGGACTTGTACACACACACACACCCTGCTTGAAGAACAGCAGTGCTGCTTTTTGAAAAAAGAGGCCTGATGAAATGAGAGTCCTGCCTTTAGAGCCTGACAAACAGCCCTTCCAGTGCCCAGTGACACTTCCTAGTAACCTCAGGCAAGTTTCTGAGCCAGTTATCTACTAGGCCCACTCCCTCCCCTCTTTGCCCGGAGGTCACCTTCTCCCTGAGACCTTTCCCGGTAACCTTACATCAAACTGCAGCCTCCCCTGCCCCAAACGCCTGCTCTGCTTTATTTTTCTTCATGGCACTTAGCACCACCTGACATATGAGATATTTCACTTATTCATCTCGTTTGTTGTCTTGTTCATGTCAGTTCCACAAGGGTGGGGATTTTCGTCTGTCCATGTTCTCTCACCAATGCCTAGAACAGTGCCTGGCACATAGTAGAAATGCACAAGGAACATGACAGAGCATGGACTTCTCTGTACATCAGCTTTCTCATCAGCAAAATGGGGATAATTCTACCACTGTGGGGTTAATGGGAGTGTTAAAGGAGTGGGTTTAAGGCTGTGAGGTAGGTGTCCAGCCCTTAGTGGGGTTCCACTACGGCAACTCACAGTTAGAGTCTTCGTTTAGTGAGGCGTAATCGTGAGCAGGTTCCTCATTACTGCCCTTCTGCACTTTGGTCCACATTTAAAAACAACTTTCCTGGGTTCTTATTTGCTACCCTGACCCGAGTCCAAGAACTTACCTGTGTCCATGTTCTGCAAAACCACTAGATAGTAAAGACAATGTAACGAGAGATTTGATGCACAGAGGCATTTCTCTCTCTCTAAATATTTGTTAGAAGACTGAGCAAATGAACTAATTAATTCATAGGAAAACACGGTCTTAAAAATGTATAGACGAGGACTTCCCTGGTGGCGCATTGGTTAAGAATCCATCTGCCAATGCAGGGGACATGGGTTCGAGCCCTGGTCTGGGAAAGATCCCACATGCCGCAGAGCAACTAAGCCCGTGTGCCACAACTACTGAGCCTTCACTCTAGGCCCACAAGCCACAACTACGAGCCCCTGTGTCACAACTACCAAAGCCCACGCACCTAGAGCCCGTGCTCCGCAACAAGAGAAGACACAGCAGTGAGAAGCCCGCGAACCGCAACGAATAGTAGCCCCCGCTCGCCGCAGCTAGAGGAAGCCCGTGCACAGCAATAAACACCCAAAGCAGCCAAAAAATAAAATTAATTAATTAATTTTAAAAAATTGTTTAATGTACAGACGATTTGTACAGGCAGAAAATGTTTAACCTGTCAAAGGAGAGAACAGGTATTTCTTGCCTACTTAGACTGTGCCAGATGGCGTGTTAGGCACCTGACATGTCTTATATTGTTTCATCCTGTGTCAACCTTACAAGGAATGTATCCAAGAATGAACAAACTGAGGTCAGGACACTGGCCTGAGGCCGCAGAGCATTAAGTAGTGGGACAGGAGTTGAACCCAGAGCTGACAAGCCCCACTGCCTGTGTTCCTCCTGCCGCCCCACCCCACCCCACCTCCTTTGAAAATTCATTTGGTAAAAGGCCTCTTTGCCAAGCTAGGGACTTTGGATACATTCTGTTGGCAATTCTAAAAAAAAAAAAAAAAGCGACTGATTATAAATATATGGGAACTACTAAGGAAGGAGGAATTATTTCTGCCTGAGATAAATCCGAAAAGCTACCGAGGGGAGATGGAACTGTTTCGGGACTTGTATTTCTATTTCATTTAACTCGTGTTTGCAGAGGTTATCACTGGCTTTTGGTTCCAACACATGACAATGAACAGCACTTTCTATTCATATGAGTTTTCCATCATGTCATATTTTCAGCAGGTCATTCCTTTGGGATCCCGTACTTTTATCTATAGCCGTTTACATCACTTCATTGCCAGAATTTATCATGTTCTGGCAACGGCCACTTTCCGAGGGGCTGAAGCCTCCAACTACAAACCTTTAAGAAAGCAGAGAGCGTGGAGTTTGGAGCCTGCTTGAACCGACTCTCCTGTTCAGTGACTTCACAGAGGTAACTTGAAATTAGCCAAGATGAAAGCATTTACATGGCAGAAACCGACAAATGCTTTAAACCGAGGCTCTTTTTTGTTTCCCCTAGAGAGCTGGTTGTTAAACATTGTTGCACTAACACACAATTGGCTTAGCTATTGTGAAAGAGCAGAGAGAATCCTGGATAGAAGTCAGAAAACTTGAGTTTTAACCTGGTGATATTACTAACGCATTTCAACCTCAGGCAAGTCATCTCACCTCTCGGGGCCTCAGTTCTCTTTTCTGTTAAATGGAGGGAGATTGACTAGCTTCAAAAACCAGTATTGCGGGGCTTCCCTGGTGGTGCAGTGGTTGAGAGTCCGCCTGCCGATGCAGGGGACGCGGGTTCGTGCCCTGGTCTGGGAAGATCCCACATGCCGCGGAGCGGCTGGGTCCGTGAGCCGTGGCTGCTGAGCCTGCGTGTCTGGAGCCTGTGCTCCGCAACGGGAGAGACCACAGCAGTGAGAGGCCCGCGTAACGCAAAAAAAAAAAAACCAGTATTGCGACCCAGCAATCCCACTACTGGGCATATACCCTGAGAAAACCATAATTCAAAAAGAGTCATGTACCAAAATGTTCATTGCAGCTCTATTTACAATAGCCAGGACATGGAAGCAACCTAAGTGCCCATCAACAGATGAATGGATAAAGAAGATGTGGCACATATATACAATGGAATATTACTCAGCCATAAAAAGAGACAAAATTGAGTTATTTGTAGTGAGGTGGGTGGACCTAGAGTCTGTCATACAGAATGAAGTAAGTCAGAAAGAGAAAAACAAATACTGTATGTTAACACATATATATGGAATCTAAGAAAAAAAAATGTCATGAAGAACCTAGGGGTAAGACGGGAATAAAGACACAGACCTACTAGAGCATGGACTTGAGGATATGGGGAGGGGGAAGGGTAAGCTGTGACAAAGTGAGAGAGTGGCATGGACATATATACACTACCAAACGTAAAATAGATAGCTAGTGGGAAGCAGCTGCATAGCACAGGAAGATCAGCTCGGTGCTTTGTGACCACCTAGAGGGGTGGGATAGGGAGGGTGGGAGGGAGGGAGATGCAAGAGGGAAGAGATATGGGAACATATGTATATGTATAACTGATTCACTTTGTTATAAAGCAGAAACTAACACACCATTGTAAAGCAATTATACTCCAATAAAGATGTTAAAAAACAAGAAACAGTATTGTTAGGCCCCCAAGTTATTCCTCAAAAAGAAAACAGTTTAGAAGTTCTTCAAGCAATCTTCAATATTAAAAAGAATGAAAGAAAGAAAAGGAAACCATGCATGAATCCCCTGATAAGACCCAATCGGTTAACTTAAGGAATAAATTGTGCTTCCTGGTTAAAATCTTTCAAAATCTGAAACTCAGAGGAAAGACAAGAAAAGCAGGCAGCCCTCTGCTCCCCTCAATCCAATGTATTGAGCACCGGAAATGGGGCAGTCGCTGCTGGTCACTGATGCTATCATGCCGGGGAAGACACAGTCCCTGCTCCCAGGGAGCTTGCAGACTTTGTATCTTTTGGGTCCAGAATTTGTCCCAACTGCCCATGCAGGCAGTTATTTTTAGTCCCATATAGTTTCTTTGTATTTTGTTGCTCAAGGAGAGGTGTGTCAGGTGCAAGCATTGCAGCACTGAAGCAAAAGTATCCCAGGTCCCAGCAAAGGGTCCCAGGTCCCAGCAAAGGGTCCCAGGTCCCAGCCTGTCTCAGTACCACAAATTTGGCAGCTTAAATAACAGAAAAGTATTCTCTCAGAGTCCTGGAAGCTAGAAGTCCAAAATCATGGGGTCAGCAGGGCTGAGCTGCCTCTGAGACTCTGGGTAGAATCCTCCTTCCTTCGCCCTAGCATCTGGTGGGGCCATCAACCCTTGTGTTCCTTGGCTTGCAGCTGTATCTCTTCAGTTTCTGCCTCGGTGTTCTCCCTGTGGGTCTTTGTCTCTTCACGTCATAGTCTATAGACACCAGTTATATTGGATTAAGGATCTACCCAGCTTCAGCATGATCTCATCTTAACTAATTATATATGCAACAACCTTATTTCCAAATAAGGTCCTATTCTGAGGTTCTGGGGACTAGGAGTTGTTTTTTTTGTTTGTTTGGGGTTTTTTTTTTTTTTTTTTTTTTTGGTTTTTTTTGCGGTACGCGGGCCTCTCACTGTTGTGGTCTCTCCCGTTGCGGAGCACAGGCTCCGGACGTGCAGGCTCAGCAGCCATGGCTCACGGACCCAGCCGCTCCGCGGCATGTGGGATCTTCCCGGACCGGGGCACGAATCCGTGTCCCCTGCATCGGCAGGCGGACTCTCAACCACTGCGCCACCGGGGAAGTCCGGGACTAGGAGTTTAACACAGCTTTTAGGGGGACACAATTCAACTTGTAATAGGGAGAGATTTAAAAATTGAATCAATAAAACTAATAAATTTATTAGGTATGGGGGAGGGGCAAATAAAGGCTAGAAGTCAAGGGTTGCATGTTGATTTCTGAGTAGATGGTGGTCAAGGGAACCAAGTAGGGAACACAGGAAGGGAAGTGGATTTCAGGGAGTAAGTGATGAGTTTCATTTTGGATGTGTATCAATTTAAAAATGTGTTCAGCCGCAAAAAAACAAAAATCCAACGCTATGGGGGCTTCCTTTTCCCATATAACAAGCCCAGAGGTATGCAGTCCAGAGCTGGTACAGTTGTACCCCATTGCCATCAGGAATCCATGCTCCTTCTGTCTTTCCAGTTGCCAACATTACCATGTAGGGCTTCACCCTCCTGCCTGTGTGTCCTGGTCACCTACAGGCTATTCCAACTCCAGCAACTACATTCCAGACAAGCAGAAGACAAAGGAAACTGTTAGAAAAGCAAAAACATCCCAGAAACCCTAAGCCTGTGTGTCATCTGGCTACCTCTGCCTGCAAAGGAGACTGAAGCAGACAGTACTTTTAGCTGGCACATTGCCACCCTGAACAAAATCAGGGCTCTGTTAAAAAGAGATAAAGAGAGAGTAGATTTGAGGTAGGAAACCAGCAGTTTCTGCCACAGTCCACCCCTTTGGCTAGCCAACATTCAAACACATCCTTCTTCCCATAAATAAAAAGCACTTACCCCTCCCCAAGAAATACATCTGCAAAGTTCCATCTCGTCACTGACTCCAGTGCGCAGTCCAGGATCTTTAGAGGCTTAGAGTCAACATGTTGCTTCCCTTGAGGAAGGATCCATAAGCTTAAAGCTGAAAGACTAGTTTCTCTCCCCAACAGCAGTGAGTTATAGATACAGATACAGATGTAGATATAGATATAAATAGAGATAGATATAACAAGTGATCACTTATACAAGTGATTGATTGATTGATCACATTTTAAACCCTCTTTGGGAAGAGAGGAGCATGGCAAACACCCAGCTGCCACTGGTCAATGGTGCTCATACAATCCCACTGGGCAGGAACAGTGAGCATTCACTGTCCTGGCAGTGAAACTCCTTGGTTAGCTCCTTAGCAGCCCTCGTTCTGGCCTCTGGAAGGATTCTCCTTGTTTGCTATTCCCTACTGAAACCAGATGGCACTTTTCAGATGGCACTTGAACCCAGTCAAAACTCAGACTGGGACTTGAACCCACAATCCCTGACTTAGGAGGGAACTCGAACCCACTGTCTTTTTTTTTTTTTTTTTTTCAGTAATGCATTTATTTATTTATTTATCTTTGGCTGTGTTGGGTCTTTGTTGCTGTGCGCCGGCTACTCTTTGTTGCGGTGCGCGGGCTTCTCTTTGTTGCAGAGCACGGGCTCTAGGCGTGTGGTCTTCAGTAGCTGTGGCACGCGGGCTCAGTAGTTGTGGCGCACGGGCTTAGGTGCTCCATGATATGTGGGATCTTCCCGAACCAGGGCTCGAACCCATGTCCCCTGAATTGGCAGGCGGATTCTTAACCACTGCGCCACCAGGGAAGTCCCCCCACTGTCTTTTACTTGAAACCACTCACCTGGTGTCTGGACTAACTGAAGCTCAGGTTCTTTGTCTCAGAGCAGAAAGAATTCAGCAAGAGGCAAAGCAGCAGGCAAAGAGTAAGTTTATTAGCACGGGACGCTTGTGAGAGATACAAGCGGGCAGGTGAGAAGGCTCTACCCCCAGGACTGAGAGGACTTTATTTTTATAAGCAAAAGAAAAGTGGGGAGGGGGAGAAGACCACCTTCTTCCTCATTTGGGTGTAGATATCAAGGCTTATATCATTAGTTCCTCCTTAAACCCTATATGGTCTAACCAGGACTGCCATGGCACCATTTAAATCATATGTATATTAGCAGAAGGGTGGTAACATATACTAAAATCTGGTAATTCATCTCAGGTTTCAGTATAATGTCTCCTTTCACTTAGTTTTTTTCCCCTTTCACCTCTATTCCTATGTTGGCTACAGGCAGAAATGCTACACTTCAAGGACCATTAACTCCCTAACTTCATGTAACAAGATTCAGACCCCGTATCTATTGTCTTGTGTTTCAGGTTTGTGGCTTGAGTGTGCCTGGTGCTTGAATGTGCTGGTCTTCCTTCAAGGTAGCATAGATTGTTACTAGGTTACTGGATTCTTTCCTTGAGTGGTCATTAGCCTACAACAGTCTCCCAAACTCCCTTAAAATTCCATCTCTGTCTTTAATCCCCTCGTGGAATTTTTTGTTAAAATAAATTTATTTATCCTACCCTATCCCTATCACTGTGGCTACACCTGGTTCGGGCACTGGGAAGAATACCCTTCTTGGAGGCTGTCAAGCTTCAGCAGACACTGCTGCTCACATAGAACAGGTCCCATCAATGTCTTAGGGGTTTCACAGGCTGTACTGAACAGCCTGGGGGATTCTTTGATAATCCAAACCTTCAAGATCTTAGCAGGCTTCCTCTATTTGTTTCAGTTCTATGAATAACCCTCATCAAAAGACCTTGCCCAGCTCTTTTCCAGAGCTGAAAATTGGCAGAATATGCCAACCCCAAATATGCTACTTTGCCGTAAGGATTTTTGAACTAAAGACATTTGAAAAGCAGCAGGTACAGGAAGGACACTGACCACCTGTGCCCACCCCCTCTCCACTGCTCTTTTCTTCCTGAAAGCAGGAGATAAATAACTCCCTAGTGCAAGATGCCAGGAGGAAAGAAGCATTCTTACCACCAGAGATGGGGGGTGGAAGCAGGAGAAATCTATACAAACAGACCTTTTAAAAACAACTCATCCTACCTTGGTCTCCCCATATGTTTTACTTTTCCACAGTTGCTCCTCTTTGTTCAACTAAGTTTATAAACTTAGATTGGGGGTTGTCAAGGGGGGGAGGTCAAGGGGGGGGTCTTCATTTTCCTAAGGGAAATGTCCATATAAAAATCCATATGCTTTTCTCCTAATAATCTTAGTCAATTTAATTCTCAGGCCCAGCCAGAGACCCTGCGACAATAGAGATACAATTCTGCCTCCCCTACAGATTTAAGTCTGAAGACCTGCTTTTTTACCTCTGTATTCTGCCAACCTACTTCTCACTTAAAGGTCTTTGTCTTGAGACAATCCAAAATAAAAGGTGGGGGAGGGCTGGAGTGGGGAAGGAAATGCTCAATGCCCTCTTTGCTGGTAGACCTACTCCCTTGAACTGGCAGATACTTCTTAATGGAAAATGTCTTTTGGAGGACTTTGCCAAAAGGGGCAGGAAATCAGTACACAGCAACCTTCTAAATGTTTTCTACCATTTCCTCTAGCCCTGATTGGCATGGCTCTGTCCCAACGTGTAGCAAAAAACAGTTTGACTGAATGCCACTGCATAACAAAGCTCACCAGCTTTTCAGGCTGCAGCCGTTGGGACCTCATTAACTACCATTCTCCTCCACTCAGTCAATTTCACAGATTAGGGCCTGTGACTTCCAGAAACCACCTTAAAATACGAAGTCTACATGCATCAGGGTTCTTAATTGTAAGCAACAGAAGCTGATCCTGGTTGATTACAGAGAAAATAAATGTATTTAAAATAATCTCAATGGCCCACAGAATCTGTGTGAAACTGAAGAAAGTGGCTCAAGATTAAGCTTCCAAGAAAAGGACTGAAAACCAAAAACCTGGCCTGATGAAGAAACTGCTGCTTCTGCTACTGCAGTTGCCACCATGATGTGCTAATGCCGCCATCTGCATTTCGACCAGAATCTCCATTTGATTATAACCACCGCTGCACCAGTAATGCTATCACTTGTGCATCAGGAGCTCAGCTCAACTTGAAAATGCTGTATCCCTGAAAGCAATTCACCTCTGCCACTGCCAGGAAAATGGTTTCCACGCCAAGCCTCCTTCCTCAAACTGTGCCATTCTGAATCAAAGTTTCATATGGGCGAGTCCCATTGGTAGAGAATAGCTCACAGGCCTAAGCCTGACCACAAGAGACTGGGAAACACCTTTCTGAGGAAAAGGGACAGATGAGGCTGGAAACTCCCCCAAACTGAGCAAAAAGTACTGAGAATCCAGAAAACATAGCTATGTGGGGCATTCAAGTGGAGCAATCTGGTAGATGATGACTATGCATATCTATAGTTTGGGAAAGCTACCTGGGCTTGGGAGCATACAGGTGGTATTATGGTTTGAACTGTGTCTCACCAAAATTTATATGTTGATATCCTCCTCTCCATTACCTCAGAATGTGCCTTTATTTGGAGATAGGGCCTTTCCAGAGGTAATCAAGTTAAAAAGAGATCATGAGAATTGGCCCTAATCCAACATGACTGGTGTCCCTCTAAAACGGGGAAATTTGGACACAGAGAGAATGCCATGTAAAGATAAAGGCAGCAAGCCAAGGAACATCAAAGATGGCCAGCAAACCATTAGAAGCTAGGAGAGAGGGAGGGAACAGGTTTTTTCCTCACAGGCCTCAGAAGGAACCAACACCACCACGCCTTGATCTAGGACTTCGAGACAGCAGTGAGCGGTCCCAAAGAGAGATCTTAGTTCCCTGCCCAGGAACTGAACCTGGGTAGCCTGGATGAAAACCAGGAATCCTAACCAGTAGACCACCAGGGGCTAGAGGCTGGAAGTAAAGTCTCCCTGGCTCTTGCCCCCGTTTGAAAGCAAGAATGTTTCAAGGAGGCAGAAACTGTAAAAATGAGTACAAAGTTTATTATTAGAGACACAGCACAGGGCTTCCCTGGTGGCACAGTGGTTGAGAGTCCGCCTGCCGATGCAGGGGACATGGGTTCGTGCCCCGGTCCGGGAAGATCCCACATGCCGCGGAGCAGCTGGGCCCGTGAGCCATGGCCACTGAGCCTGCGCGTCCGGAGCCTGTGCTCCGCAATGGGAGAGGCCACAACAGTGAGAGGCCCTCGTACCACAAAAAAAAAGAAAAAAGGTTAAGAGCTGTGCTTTGTGGGTGGAGGTGGGGAGGATGAAAATTCCTGGCCTCTTCCGGTTTTCTGTGCAGGCAGAGTGCAGTCCTCAGACAAGAGACACAGGTGCTGGCTGCGGGGAGTGAAGGCACATGGGGGTGCTGGTGTACCCCCAGACAACGAAGGAGTCCAAGGTCACATGGGCAGAGCTCTGGCAGCCTGTGCTATACAGCTGTGGGTTGGCAGGACAACAAGAGAGGAACACACGAAAGGTTCTATATCCCCTTCTATTCTATAGGGAAGACATTTGAGGAGGATGAAGAAGGTTTAAAGTATGAAAGAGGTGCTTGCTCCAGCAGCACATATACTAAAATTGGAACGATACAGAGAAGATTAGCGTGGCCCCTGCGCAAGGATGACACTCAAATTCGTGAAGCGTTCCATATTTTGGGGAAGCAGATTCGTGAAGCGTTCCATATTTTTGGGAAGCAGCCGTATAGCACAGGGAGATCAGTTCGGTGCTTAGTGACCACCTAGAGGGGTGGGATAGGGAGGGTGGGATAGGATGGTGGGAGGGAGACGCAAGAGGGAGGAGATATGGGGATATATGTATATGTATAGCTGATTCTCTTTGTTATAAAGCAGAAACTAACACACCCTTGTAAAGCAATTATACTCCAATAAAGATGTTAAAAATAAATAAATAAAAAATAAAGTATGAAAGAGAAAGCTGATCAGGAAGGTACAGAAAGATTGCCAGGCAATAGTGAAGTCCCAGTTGAGAGAGAGACCATGACCTTGTCATGGCACAAACACCAACAGCATCCAGGTATAACAGCATGGTGGGGCAAAAGAGGAGTGATTGGCAAAGACGTGGTAAAGGCATTCGGTCTTTCCTGGGCAGGAAAGGAACTTAGAACCTTAGAACTGAATAGAGAGGGAGACAATGTAGAGGCCAGGGGCTTGGCAGTTTTAACAAATTTGAAGAACAGGTATTGTGGGAGCAACTGGGTTAAAAAAAATGTGGAAGGATGAGAGGGTGTGGTCCCAGATTTAAGAAACGATGATGCAAGGTCCAGGCTGTGGCCATTACGGTGGGTACCTAAGGTGGAACAGAGGGGAAGGTCACTGGAGCTGAGGAGGTCAAAGAACCAACAGGCTGCTCTCACCACGTTGCTGGTGCCTGAATCACCCCCTCCTCTTCCCCTCTCCTCTCCTGGCTGAAGCCTGCGGAACCACAGCCAGAAGCTGGGACCACCGCAATCCTGCCAACTACAGTGCAAAGATGAAACAGAATTTAGAAACAATTGTTTGGCTTGAAGACCAGAAAACCAGACACTATGAGATTAAAGACAGAAATAATTTAAGAAACATTCACAGCAGTGACTAACCCAAGTTCTTTGAAAGGTATCTCAGCGCCATGAACTGTTTTTTCAAGATCGCCAGGTAGCAATTGACTGGCTTCTTGATTTAGCTCTTAGACTTGACTATGGAGGTAATGCTGAAAAATACAAAGACTTGGGACCTGATGGTGCAAAACATGCAGACAGTGCAACTAAAAATGCAGAGCCATTGATCAATTTGGATGTAAAGAATCCTGCTAGGAAGGCTGGGGTAAAGGCTTTGCTAACCTCCTTTGGGTTCAGCGTCACAGGGATTACCTGGTAACGATTAAGGCAATTCTCATTATGGTCCAGGAGCTCCTGAACAGGATGCAGTTGCTGGAGGAAATCGAACAAAAGAAGGCTTGCCTGTTGCTTTAGACAAGCATATTCTTGGTTTGGACACAGGAAATGCAGTTCTCCATGAAGCTACTCAAATTCTGTTGCATATAGAAGAGCTCAGAGAGCGGCAGACAAAAATAAATGCAGCCAGAGTGGCTGTTCAGACGATTCTTGCTGATCCAAAGACAGACCACAGGCTGGGGAAAGTTGGAGGACAAACACTGTAGGATTTCAGCTTCTCACCTGCTTAGTACAATTGGGAACCATGTACGCTCTGGCATGTGTTTGGAAATCAAATGTCACATTTTCAAAGGAGAAACCCCAGAAAATGGATGATGGTCTAGAGATTTACCATCATTGCTTTTTCTTTAATAAAGTTCTAGGAAGTGGGGAAAAGAAAAGAGAACTAGCAGGATGGGTGTGGAACGCATCATGTACATGGACGCTGAAAACTCACAGGAAGCCTCAGAGCCAGACGCTGACTAGAGCAATGCGAACGGTAATAATCATCACTGACACATACTGGGTGCTTCCACCTGCTTTATCTCATTTCATCCTCCTTCTCTTCCTTCAGGTCTTAGCTTAAATGGCACCTCATTCCCTAACCCCCTTCCCATCATAGTTCTCCTTCATTCTGTCTCAAACTCTTCATAGAACATATATCAATTTATAATTATTTTCTTCTGTTCACTTTTTTTTTTTTTTTTTTTTTGAGGTATGCGGGCCTCTCACTGTTGTGGCCTCTCCAGTTGCGGAGCACAGGCTGCGGACACGCAGGCTCAGCAGCCATGGCTCACGGGCCCAGACGCTCCACGGCATGTGGGATCTTCCCGAACCGGGGCACAAACCTGTGTCCCCTGCATCGGCAGGCGGACTCTCAACCACTGCGCCACCAGGGAAGCCCCCTTCTGTTCACTTTTTAGCTGAATGACTGTCGAATGCCAGTAACTATTCTCCAAGGTGGTTACTATTACTCTCCCATTTTACATCCAAGAAAATTTAAGCTCAGATATTATTAAGTGCTTTACCCAAGAGCACACAGTGAGTAAGTGGCAAACCTGAGACTGGAACCCAGGAACATCTGACTCCAAAGCCCACATTCTTAATGATAACACCTCCACAAAGTTTTCAGTGACTGAGAGGAGATGACCAGGAAGTGGGGAGAGAGCAGGGCAGAGATTGGTGTACTGCCCTGCTCTCAGGTTATATGGTAATTGTAGGACCAAGGACTTTCATACTAGAAATAGTTCAGAAGTAGCCCTGGGAAGGAAGGAGGGCTGCTAACCTACCTTCTGACCCCAGGTGTTCGAGATGTGGGCGATGCATAGTATCCTTTTGAGAGAGCTGCAGAGAAATCTCTCGGAGGAGCTCTGGGTTTCTATTAGCCAAGAGGTGGAGGGAAATTTCCATGAAGAGCTCACACTCCTCGGGAGGGTTTGCTTAGCATAGGATGAGGCTCCAGGGGGTGCAGTGGGAGGCTTTAGGGGAGCAAAGCCGTAGGAAGAGGCAACACAGAGCAGAATGCAGACGGGGGTGTGAAAGAAGATATATAATGGGGAGGCTTATATTTTGAGCATTAAACCAAGGATCAGAGGGCTGTGGGGAAGGTCAGGTTCAGCTGGTAACATATTTGCAAAGAATCATTCTTACCAGTCTTCTGATGGGCAGGAGAAATTCAGAGCGTTCTGGAAGAAGTCAGTCTTGTCCTAAGTTGGTTGGGTTTTGAAGACAGTCTCATCCAGGTACACTGACCCATGAGAGTTCTATTTAGTCCCCAGGACTCTATCAGCAGTTGAACACAGCAGAGGGAGTGGACATGATTCAGGTCTCCAGGAATGTGTCAGGTTTGGCCTGTACTGATTTGCTTCAAACAGAATCAGACAGCACAACAGGGTAAGCCTGCAAGTTCCTGGGCAAAAACTATTTACTCAGCTCTGGAACTCCAGAATGTAACAGACGCCCACCTCACATACCAGAAAGAAGCTCGCTAAATGCTTGTTGATTGAATGATTGCGGGTTTATACTCTTTGTGATGGAATTCAGCACAGCCATCTAATAATATGGAGTATTATAGAGACATTGAAGTTCAAGATTAGATTTGAGTAAAGATTGAATCAGTAGGGCTCCCCCGCAAAATCCTTGAAATATAGCAAAATGGAGACTATTTTTTCGTGTGTAGTGAAAAAGCCTAACGTAAGATTTTCCATCTTAACCATTTTTAACTGTACAGTTCAGTCGTATTAAGTATATTCATATTGTTGTGAAACAGATCTCCAGAACTTTTTCAGCTTGTAAATCAGAAGCTCTATACTCATTAAACAACCCCCCTTTTCCCCCTGCTCACCAGCCCCTGGTACCCACCATTCCACTTTCTGTTTCTATGAATTGGACTACTTTACATACCTCATATAAATGGAATCATACAGTATTTACCCTTTTGTGATTGGCTTATTTTGTTCAGCATAACATTCTAAAGTTTCATCCATGTTGTAGTGTGTGGCAGGATTTCTTTTCTTTTTGAGGCTAAATAATATTCCATTGTATGCATATATAGTTTGTTTATTCATCTGTTGATAGACATTTGGTTTGCTCCTACCTCTTGTCAGTTGTGAATAATACTACTCTATATATGGTTGAACAAATATCTCTTTGAGACCCTCCTTTCAATTCTCTAGGATATATATTCAGAAATAGAATTGCTGGATCACCTGGTAGTATTATTTTTAATTTTTTTAGGATCTTCCATACTGTTTTCCATAGTGGTCGCACCATTGCACAATCTTGACAACAGTACACAAGTATTCCAATTTTACCACATCCTCACCAACCCTTCTTATTTTTTTTTAATAGCCTTTCTAACAGGTGTGAGATGTGGGTTTTTTTTTTATATAGCCTTTCTAATGGGTGTGAGGTGATATGTCATTGTGGTTTTGATTTACATTTCTCTGATGATTAGTGATGTTGAGCATCTTTTCACATGCTTCTTGGCCACTTGTATTCATCTTTGGAGAAATGTTTATTCAAGTCATTTGTCTATTTTTTGGTTGGGGTATTTGGGGGTTTTTTTGTTTGTTTTAGGAATTCTTTATTTATTCTAGATATTAACCTCTTATCAGACATAAGATTTGCAAATAATTTCTCCCATTCCATAGGTTGCCTTTTCTCTCTGTTGATTGTGTCCTTTCATGCACAAAAGTTTTTAAGTTTAATGTGGTCAAAATGTAGAAGATTTTTTAACCACAATGAAGTAGCTAAGAGATCATGGGCTAATATATTTAATGTTGGCAAGAAAATCTTGCTTACATGATTAGGAAGATATTCAAGGTAAACTGACATTTGCACTAAAACATCTCTTTATTTGAAGTGTTGGCTTTGTAATTGAGCCTGCATTTACTCTAGGCTGTATTCCTCAAGGGGCTCAGTGCAACACTGGACCTGCTTAATACAGTAAAACTGATGTTATAAAACTTGGTGCAATAAGACGACAACAACAAAAACCAAAAAAACTAAAAAATAAAATGAAACATGGTGCAGAAATTATCACTAACGAAAGGTATTAAGCAAAACCAGTAATATTAGTGGTTTAAAAGTTGCCACCTGGATTATGCAGCCATTACTTTTTTTTTTTTTTTTTTGGCTGCACCACGCAGCATGCAGGATCTTAGCTCCCCCACTGGGGATCAAACCATTGCCACCTGCAGCGGAAGCGTGGAGTCTTAACTACTGGACCGCCAGGGAAGTCCCACAAATGTTAATAAAACCCTTAAAGGACATGATAGAATGCTTTGAAAGTAATGTTAAGAAAAAAAAAGTTAGATATAAAATTGTAGAATTCATTTTCATAATTTTAACAAAACACATGCGAGACCATAAAGCTGAAAATTCTGAGGGAACATTGCCAAGACAAATTAAAGAAGACCTAATTAAACAGAGAGGTATACACCATGTTTATAGATTGTAACATTCAATATTGTTGAGATACTTTAGTTATCTTAAAACCACTAATGCCCATCAGCAGTAATTCATTATTTAAAATAGTGGTTTACGTTTTATATTGCTAACAGCTGAAAAGTGTAAGCATTTTACTGGGATACCCTATATTGTTGAATTTGATTGATTTCAGGGTGGGCTCAACAAAAAAGTAGTTTCTGAACCTGCAAAGGAGATGACCAGTGCTGGGATTGTGGGTTTTTTACTGGGGACAATCGTATTTTTTACTGAGTGACTGTCCTACAAGTGAGCAAATCCTTTTTGACTCCTCTTCAGCTATAATAATCTGGGATTAGCCTCAGCTTCAGAGGTAGAAGCAACATGTGGCATCACCTCTCAAGATGGTATGAATAAAATAGTCCTTAGGGCAAGAAATCTTAAATTTCCCCATCAATAAAAAGAAAGTATTCCCGTGCTCCTGGGTGATGGAGCTGTATTCAGATAAGGTTAGGGCTTTAGATCACTGGAAAATTAACTATTCACGGAATAGTTAACGGAAAGTCATTAACCGTTCTCGTGCCCTAGGGCACTCCAATATGAAGAGTCAAGTTGAAGAGGGAGAATCAGCCAGCAAGGGAGACTGAAAAAGAGTGTCTACTAAGATGGGGCGGGGAACCCTGTGTGGTGTCGTAGAAACCAAGTGAAGAAAGTATACTAGGTACTGTATGAATCAGGATCCAATCAAAGGAAAGCAAACCAGTTCTAGGTATTTCAGACAGAAGAATTTAATAAAGGAACTGGCTACAAGAGTATAGAAGAGATGGAGCAGCAGAAGAGGAGAGGGGCGATTACTCAAAGATTATTAACTTCAGGAAACCATCACCACTCTGGGCTAGAGGTGCAAAAATGTTACCTGAAGCCCAGGGCACAGTATCCCTAAAGTTCCTGTTGGTTGTTGGAGCCCAGTTACCTGAGCAGGAGCCCGGGAGCCTGCACTTACAGGTTATTGCTCCTGTGTCCACAGGCACCACCCAGATCCACTGCTGCCATTGTCACTAGAGCCAAGGCTGTCACCACCACCAACGCCGTACTGCTCAGCTGTACTGCTGTCACTGATGCCAAAGACACCACAAGAAACCAGAGTCAGAAAGGGAGGCAATTCTCTCTTCCTTTCATCTGCCAGTGCCTTTCGTTGACAAAACCTAAACAGAAACCGGCTAGCTCGGGAGTCTGGAAAATATCATTTGTCTCTCTCTGATACATAGCAGAGCATAGAAAGGTAGATAAGGGTCAAGAGCAATAGGCAAATGACCAGCATAATCTACCCTTTTGGTCATTCAGCATCCCTTCTTATTCTTCTGCCTATATTTAGGTCAAAGACTCAAAGACTAAATTGAAGTTACCTACCAAATGCTGCCTACATCTTAGAAACCTCTCATAGCTCTCCACTACCTTCAGAGTAAAGTCAAAACCCCATAGCTTGGAGGTTAAGAACCTACCAAGCTAGACCAAGCTTCCTTTTGTAACTTCTCACTATTCCAACTAGATTGATCCATATTTCATTTCCCAAACACATCTGGTATATTCCTCCCTCTAAGCCTTTGAGCTTGTCATTTCCCCCACCTAAAATGCATTCCCCTTCTCATCTCTTCTACCTCCTCTGCTTCAAGCCTACCCAACGATCACAGCATGGCTCAGGTTCAATTCCTCCACACAGCCCCCTCCCAAAGGTGCCAGCCCTCAGCACTCTTCCACTCTTGAATTCCTCAAGTCTATGCCACTGATAGAGACCAACTAGCCTTCCTGGCATCCCCATGGCACCTAGTGGCATATTGCCTCCAACCTATCCATTTACTGGCTGATTTCTGGTGGTGGAGGATAGGGAAAATGAATTGGCAATACATAGCCGACTATTAATTGGAAACCCAAGGCACTTACTGCCCGATATCAGCTTCCTGCCATCTCCCATAGGCCCCACTAAGGCTCTGCCTGTTTAATTCTGAATTATAATTTGGAGCAGTTCATCAGTTCTCCATAGCAACCTTAGAGGAGCTCAGCGGGCCTCCAGAGACATTGTTCTCAGATTACTACCAAGCTAGCAACCTGGTTGAGGGTATTACTAAACCACACAGCTTGCCAGCTAATATCAAGTCAAAGCAGAAGCAAACAAAATGTTTTCAAGGGTGTTGCTCAACAGGAATCATGTGCCCTGAGAAAACTTGTAAAGACTCAGAACTAAACAAATTTCTGCTTAGCCATCCCGAGTCTGCTCCTGACAAAGATTAAAAGAAGCAAAGCAGCTATAAATCCTCCTTCTCTATGGAAGTTTAAGATGTGGTTCAGGGCTTCTCTGGTGGTGCAGGGGTTAAGAATCCGCCTGCCAATGCAGGAAACACGGGTTCAAGCCCTGGTCTGAAAAGATCCCACAGGCTGCGGAGCAACTAAGCCCGTGTGCCACATCTACTGAGCCGGTGCTCTAGAGCCCGTGAGCCACAACTACTGAGCCCGTGTGCCAAAACTACCAAAGCCCGCGCGCCTAGAGCCTGTGCTCCACAACAAGAGAAGCCACCGTGATGAGAAGCCCGTGCACCTCAATGGACAGTAGCCCCCGCTCGCCGCAACTAGAGAAAGCCTGCGTGCAGCAATGAAAACCCAACACAGCCAAAAATAAATAAATTTTTTAAAAAGATGTAGTTCAGAATAGTAACTCTTACCAACAAAGAAAATTGTTCATCAACACGAACGGCAATCAGCAAAGAACCAAAGATGTGGTTCTTGTCCCAGTTCTGCCCTGCATGAGGCATGTCCCTTTCCCTCTCTGGATCTCAGTTTCCTCATCTGAAAAACTAGGAACTTGAGCTAGATAATCCCCAAGGGCCCTTGCAACCATAAAATCCAAAGACATCTTTAATTGCTTTCTGGTCTTCTTTTACAAAACATCCAATTATTCATTGAAGACTATTAATCATCTATTATCTTGAAAGCCACCACATATGACTGTTCAGATTGTACACTGAACAAATCCAGAGGGCACCATCTACATTGGGTTTGTGTGAACTGTACCCCTGTGTTGAGTGGTACACAACCTGAACATCCAAACATAGCAGCCTTGATTATGCTCTTCAATTTTGATAATATTTAAGTTTTCACCTTTTATTTTCTTAATACCCGTTGTTTCCTGACCTTGGGTCCCTACCAGCAGAGATGAAACTACATTAATATCTGGTACTGAGTTAAGTACTCTCTTATTGATTAACTTTTAATCATGGACAAGAAAAGAGAATAATAACATTAATACACTATTGACCACATATGTGCAAGATACTTTACATATATTAACATTTAATCCTTATGAAATCCTATCAGGGATAAATATTTCATCCTTATCTTTGGATGGGAAAGTCGAGGCTCAGGGGGACTAAGTAAACTACCCCAGGGTTCCCAGCCAGAGCTAGAAAGTGGCTGAGATGAGGATTCAAAGCCACGTCTGACTCCAAAGCTCATCCTCTTTCCACTCCACCACCCACGACACCTTCTGTATGCTCCATACTCTGCCAACAAGCTTGACATTTTTCTGATATCAGTGAACACGTACAAGTAATTAGAACATTCAGTTAACCAGAAGCAGCAGTAACGTTGCATAATCACACTAGAGAGAAGTCAACACTCACCCATTTCCATCCTGATGTTGCCGCTAACTAGAGATGTGCTTACCTGTCTGTGGGCCTGTGCCCTCATTTCAAATAGGAGTGATGTCTTGGGACCTTTTTAGGTAAGTTAAGTACCAGCAATTCCTATAGCAATGAGCATTTAATTATTTGCATTCTCTGAGTTTTTGTTAGTCTTTTTGGCTCCAGCTAAACAGTTGTGCCACTCTTGTGACCACTTCAGCCACCAAGGAGAGTTCTTTGTGGTCCTTGCTTCTTTATGCCTCCCTCAGGGCACTCCTGTACTTCCCCCTCAGCCTCAAGATCCCAGGTCTGAGAACTTATTCCATGTAGATTTGTAGGCTTTGAGACACTAGCCTATTATCAGCAGCCCTTGTTTCCTTCCCTCTAGTGTCTCCAGCTCTTTCAGGATTTCCCAGTGAATCGAGCATTGCATTCCTAAAGAGGGCTGATGTCAGAGTTGTGGCCAAACAGGAGGTGAAATGGAAGGACAGATGCTGGCTGCTCCTTCACAGACCCTGTCTTTCAACTCAGCATCAATCAACAGAACTAGAGGATGTCCTAATGCGCAGCCATAAAACTTTCAGATCCAGACCAGGTTTTCCTTCTCAATATGAATAGTCAATCATCCTGACTATGATTATGAGGGTAGGGGAAAAAGGAGATCTAAATAAAATTAAAATGTGAATTATTTCCCAAGTGCAGCTGTTTTCTGCTCCATAACACCTGGATACAAGATATAATATTTTCTTTATTGGTCTACGTCACACTATATCTGGCTCTGAACTCTGACCTCCGTGGATGGGAAAAAAATATAATCTTCGTTATATGTAGAGGCCACATCCTTCCCCTTCCCCTTCCCCCAGAATTGTACTTGGGTATCAGGGCACTTAGGCAATGCCAAAATTTGTGGGAAGGTTCTCTGATCCTCGGTGTGTCGAGTTTGACACTAAGAAGCTCATTACCCAAAACTATATGGCCCATTAAAAGATGACAGTTCATAGCCCAGTTCATAGTGAGTGGGGACCTCACTCACTCCCAAGATTGCCATGATGTTGAGGGTTTAAATCCCAGGCTCCACGCATCACTTCCAACAGAGGAGCAGCCCCTCTTGGAATGCTGCATGGTGGCTGGGCACTGGTCTCTGCCACTCTTGTGACCACCACTGCCACCAGGGAGAGTTCTCTGTGGTCCCTGCTCCTGTGCGGCTCCAGCCTGCTGTCTAACTCTGGAAAAGGGGCATGTGATTGGTGAAGCTTAGATCACAGGTCCATACCTTTGCTACAAGGGAGGCTGGGAAAACAAGCATCTATACTGTGAGGTAGGCTCTGCCTCTTACCAAGACATGGAAAGCAAGGGATTCCCCAAGCAAGTCATGGGCAGGAACAAAGAAGGACAATGTCTGTACTGCTTTAACCTGTGGATCTTGGCAAAAACCCTTGTCTTCTCCTGAGCTCAGCTTCCTCAACTGAAAATAGAGATAATGACACTGACTTCACAGCATAAAAGCCCAGGAGACAAAGGCATACCTGGGCGACCCAGCCTCCCTGTCTCCGGGGTATGGCAGGATGGGGCAAAGGGAGACGAAATCCCAGGAGAGAGATGAGATGTAGGGAGCATGCCTGGAGGTGATATGTTCTGACCATCAAGGCAAGGACCTGAGCTGAAATGCCCCCTAAAAGTGGGAATCATCCAGAAGTCATGCCTCTGCAACAGTTAACACTGAGCCAAGAGCATTCTAGAAGGAGTCAGACTTCAGGAAAGGAAAAAGAGAAAGAAGAAGGTGCTTTAAAATGGGACACTGTGTACACATGGAGCCAGGAGAGGGAGGAAAGTCAAAACGTAGGGCAGGGCTAAAACAGAGGTCATCTTGCCCTAAATCAGGATTGGGTAACTGAGGCAACTTCTCACAGAGGGCTCCAAGTCTTCTGATCTTCCCACACGCCTGCGGGCTGCCTGTGAACCAAGTCACATAGTTGCCAGTACAGCAGCAGTGAAGCTAAACAATTAAATCTCTGCCTCTTTGCTTTTCATGCTGAAGGTCTCTCCATGTGAAAAAATCTAATGTGATTTTTTCCCCCATAACTGTGTGCCTCCTCTCATGTTCCAGACAGGAAAATAAATAACAATTGATTATGAAATATGGTTCCAAAAAGCATGTTGAAGACTTGTTTACTGGTGTTTTTAATCTCTACAGTAGTTTGAGCTCAAAAATAATAATAAAAACACTATGACTATATACAGTGAAAGATATATACATATTTTTAGAACACCCTGCACAATTCTATAGTTACTCTATATTTATACACCATATGTATGTGTGTGCATACATATAGAGAGAATTTGTCTATATATGTATACACATATAATCACTGAATTGTACACTTTAAATTTTACTAAAAGTTTTACTAAAAATTATTGATTTGTACACTTACAGTGGGCATATTTTATGGTATGTAAATTATACCTCAATAAAGCTGTCTTTAAAAACCACCCTACACAAGATTTGAAAACGAACTACAAACTAGCAGAATATATTTGCCATGAAAATAACTGTAACAGAGGTATCCTTACTATATAAAGAACTCTTCAACATCATGAGAAGAATGTTTACATCCAAATTGAAACACGGGCTAAAGGAGAAACAGAAATGGTCAGTAAACATGAGAAAAATCTTCATTTCACTAACAATCAAATAAACGTAGTTTTAAGAAGTAAAAGTTTTAATCTATAAAAATCTTAAAAATTGCAACTTCTTTTTTAAGATGATGTCCAGAATTGGTGAGAGTAGCTGACCCAGGCTGGGAAAACTCCTAGATCTCCTAGATATCATCTCCCTTCCTAACCCAGAGGGAATTAAGTCCTCCTTCTTTGTTTCAGTGTCACCCTAAACTTCCATCACTTATGCCTTATTGTTACTGGCTACTTACATGACTGTATCACCCAGTTAAATTTCAACCCCCTGAGAGCTGTGGCTTATTCTTCAGTGTACTCCCAGTTCTAGCAGAGAATATAAACTCTACATGTTTATTCTATGTTTATTGACTGAATAAGAAGAGTGAAATTGGTACAGATTTCCAAAGGGCATTTTGATCATGTCTATCAAGTCCTTAAATTCTTTAATATTCTTTGACTCAGTGATTCAAAACTGAGAAGTCTGTTCTAACCAAAATGTACAAAGATATTTATCTCAGGGTTAAATGTGGAAACAATGCAAATGTTAAACATTCAGTAATAGATTAAATTTTTTTAATTTTATGTCCTTTTTTACTGTGGTAAAATGCACATAACATACTATTTTAACCATTTTAAAATGTGAAATTCAGTGACATTTAATACATTCACAATGTTGTGCAACCATCACTACTACCTTGTTCCAGCACATTTTCTTCACCCCAAAAGGGAACCTCATACCGATTGAGCAGGCTCTCCCCATACCCCCTCCCCCAGAAGGGGGAACCACAATCTGCTTTCTGTCTCTATAGATTTACCTATTCTGGATATCTCTTATAAATGGAATCATACAGTACTGTATGTGGTCTTTTGTGTCTGGCTTGTTTCATTTAGCATAATGTTTTCAAGATTCAACCATGTGGTAGTAATTCATTC
The DNA here is from genome assembly GCF_025265405.1 of Mesoplodon densirostris. NCBI lineage: Eukaryota > Metazoa > Chordata > Mammalia > Artiodactyla > Ziphiidae > Mesoplodon > Mesoplodon densirostris. Next base: position 19,651,933 of record NC_082662.1, on the reverse strand, counting down.
CTTTTTATGGCTGAATAATATACCATTGTATGAATATACCATATTTTATTTATCCATTAATCAGCTAATGAACATTTGGGTTGTTTCCACCTTTGGCTATTGTGAATAGTACCGCTATAAACATTCATGTCCAAATTTTTGTTCAAACACTGTTTTCAGTTCTTTGGAGTATATACACCAGGAGTGGAATTGCTGGGTATTTCTATGTTTATGTTCTATAGTAATTCTATGTTAAATTTATTGAGGAAGGGCCAAACTGTTTTCCACAGTGGCTGCACCATTTTACATTCCCACCAACAATGCACAAGGGTTCCATAGATTCACATTTTATTATGTGCTTTTGTGATGTGAGACTGTTCTGGCATGAATAAAACAGACAAGTCCCTGCTTTTAAGAAGCTGACATTCAGGGACTTCCCTGGTGGTCCAGTGGTTAAGACTCCATGCTCCCAATGCAGGGGACGTGGGTTCAGTCCCTGGTGGGGGAACTAGATCCCACATGCATGCCGCAACTAAAGATCCCGCATGCCGCAACTAAGACACGGTGCAGCCAAAATAAATAAATAATAAAATAAGTAAGTAAATACAAATAAAAAGAAACACATTCAGCAGAGGGAGTCAGGTAATAAACAAGTAAATAAATATAAATCTTCTTTTGATTTTTTTTCAACTATTTAAAAATGTTAAGACCCATTCTTAGTACATGGACTGTGCAAAAATAAGCTGCAAGCCAGACTTGGCCCGAGGGCTGTAGTTTTCTGACGCCTGATGTACATTCCCACTTACCAAGACTGACCTAGCTGCTGCCAACCTGCCGCCAACCTACCAGGTACAAAGATCAATGCTGAGCCCGGGATACGATGCCTCAGGACTGCCAACCAACCCCTTCAGCAGGAAGAGATAGGGTTACAGTGATACCACGGGGGTAGGGAGGAATGCGTGTAGAACCCAGGTGATCCTGGGACTTCCCTGGCAGTCCAGTGGTTAAGACTCCGAGCTCCCAATGCAGGGGGCATGGGTTCAATCCCTGGTTGGGCAAATAAGATCCTGTATGCTGCGTGGCACAGCCAAGAAAAAAGAACCCAGGTGATCTAGTCAGGTCTCTCTTCATATCGCTTACTTGACAACTGTACTGCAAATGGACAAGTGCTGCAACCCTGACCTGAGAAGGGCATGGTGACAAGGGGCTCAGACCACTATGGGTGAGCCATCAAGATTAGAAGAAGTGACACGAGCATGAGGATAGTGGAGGAGGGACAAGATGGGTGTCAGCTGTGGCCCAAGAGCAGCTGCAGCTACGGAGCTGTAGTTCATCCCAAGAGCCTCCCTCTTTCAATTTTTCCCCTTAGTAAGAAAGACCCATGGGACCCATGAAGGAGGTGCTCCCCAATAATGTCAGAATAAAGGGATCTGCACGGAGCAAGGCATGGACTTTAGCCATCATGTAAGTGTAACTGAGCAGGACCCTATGGGGCCTTCCTGGGACAGACCCCTCCCCCATATCCTCTGCTGTAGCTCCTCTCTGAAGTACCCAGGTAATAGTATCTCATGCATATTTCCTGAGTTTTTCAGATGCTAAAAACCACCACCAAATGCAAGAAATTAACGACCTGATGATCGTGTGCATGTAGGCCTATCTAAGGATCAATCACCATCAACCAATCAGAGAATTGTGCATGAGCTGATGACATACCCTGTGACCACCCCCTCCCTCACCTGGCCTTTAAAAATGATTTGCTGAAACCCTTCGGGGAGTTCAGGTTTTGGGGGACAGAAGCCACGCATTCTCCTTTCATGGCTCAGCAATAAACCTCTCTCTGCTCCAAAGTCCAGCGTTTTGGTTTATTTGGACTCACCGTGTGTCAGGCACATGAACTTGGAACGTGAGGTCAGTAACAGAAGTGAGCCCGCTTAGGTCTCACTTTCAAGAGTGACCTTCCCCCACCACGTGTGTTGTTAGCTAATAGCCTCAGCCACAGCGCCTTCAGGATCCAGTCGGAGAGCAGAACGTCCAGTTCAGTCAGTTAGGCAGGTGAAGTTCCCTCTTATACAGCCTCTTTCAGACGTTCTAATTCAGGTCTTGCATTGATTGGATGAAGGCTGCCCACGTTAGGGAGGACAACCTGCTTTACTCAGTCTGCCTGTTCAAATGTTAATCTCATCCCAAAACATCTCCACAGACACACACAGAATGATGTTTCACCAAATGTCTGGCACCACAAAGCTTAGTCAAGTTAACTATATTTGTCTATTTGTGTGTTGTGCTTCAAACAGTCTCTGACTATAGGCTCAGTGACACCCATAAAAGGAATAGATACCTGTAAGCAAGCTTTTTTACTTGGCCTATTGTTACTCTCTGGGACTGGATAGTAATTGATGGGCATCTTGGATGATATAAAACTAATCTGATTAAAATTAAGATAAGTCAATTATGAACCATGTAAAACTAACCTAAAACTCAATTTTACAAATACTGTGTACCTCACTAGTTTAAGAACTCCTTGAAAACACAGGAACTGTTTTAAATTACCTTTTATTCCTTCAGCCTTATATACTGTCAGAAAGTCTTATAATGTCTCAAAGGTTCAATCGCTTCATCTGTAGAATGGGGATTAAATGATTAAATGAGATAGTGCAGATAAAATGATAAACACAGGATCTGGCATGTAGTTAGTTCTTGTTCAGTGTTAGCTTTTATTATCATCATCACCGTTTCTACATAAATCAATTATGCTACAACCATGTAATGAAATGTACCCTTTTAATGTATCCACAACATCTTTCCTTTCCCTCTTCTTCCTTACAAACAGAACTCTAATTTTGTTGAGAATAAGAATGGTTAGCCTCCCTTGATGATAGGTTTGGCTACAAGACTCAGTTCTGGCCAATTAAGTATAAGTGGGTATTGTTGTCTCTGACTTAATAAGTTCCTTGAGTGTGGGTGGTGGGTGGTGATTCAGCTAGCATATGCCTTTTGAACTTTGTCCTACTCTTTCTTTTTTTTTTTGGACTGTAGACATGATGCCTTCAGCTCCAGCAGCCATCTTGTGACCATGAGGCAATTTGAGTATAGAAGCCAGCACTAGGGATAACAGAGAAGAAAGAATGAAGGAGGAGCCTGGATATCCTGAAGCTGCCATACCAGTCCTGGACTCCCTATTCCTGACTTCTCATTATACAAAAAATAAATAAATAAGTGAAACTCTAATCTGTTTTGACCACTCTGTATACCTGTTTCCTCATCTATAAAATGGAAAGAATAATAGTAACCTAGCTCATAGGTTTGGAGTGAGGATTAAATGGGTTAATATACGTGACCTAAAATAACTGAAAACTGTGAGCAGAATGACCTCTGAAAGTTGTAACATTCTGCTACTTCTTGAGCCATTTCCCTTGCTCTTTTGTGAGAAAAATGCCTGGCATTTAAGTGCTCAGTAATAAGTGTAAGCTAACATGATCAACATTATTATTATTTCAAGTTTTTGTTACAGGCAATTGAACCCAATTCATAACTGATACAGCAGTGATTAAAAATTATACCTATTAAAACTATCTAATGGCCAGGGAGGGAAGATAATTCTTTTTTTTAAATTTATTATTTATTTTATTTATTTTTGGCTGCGTTGGGTCTTCGTTGCTGCACGCGGGCTTTCTCTAGTTGCGGTGAACAGGGGCTACTCTTTCTTGCAGTGCGCAGGCATCCCTTGCAGTGGCTTCTCTTGTTGCCAAGCAGGGGCTCTAGGCACGCGGGTTCAGTAGTTGTGGCACGTGGGCTCTAGAGTGCAGACTCAGTAGTTGTGGCACACGGGCTTAGCTGCTCCACAGCATGTGGGATCTTCCCAGACCAGGGCTCGAACCTGCGTCCCCTGCACTGGCAGGCAGATTCTTAACCACTGCACCACCAGGGAAGCCCCAGAAGATAATTCTTTATAAAATGTTCAGTGAGGAAGAAAACACATTATAAAACTGTATATATGGTATGACCCCAATTTAAACAATTATAGAAATGCTCAGAAATTCAGAAAAGTCTTAGAAGTAATTAGTTCTGAGTGGTATGATCACAGGTAATGTTTGTTGTCTTTATAGTTTATTTCCAAAATATTAACAATAAACACAGGACATTTATAACTGGGAAAAATGTTATTTTAAGACATTAAAAAGGAGGGTAAGATATAACAAGTGATTTTTACCTTAAGCGTATTCAAGGTAGGAATCCACGTGCTAGAAGAGATCATCTAAGGAATAAGGTAAACAAATATGTGCAGTAGTGGTGAATTCACCCACAGAGCAGAACTAGTGGGAGCCTGAGGTTAAAAGAGTCTGCATATAGGTAAATTGATAATGTGTTTATGTATGTGCCCCAAAGTTTCTGACCCACAAGTAAGGAATGTCTAAAAGGGAACACTGAGTCCTCCTCAGTCTGGGGAACTTGGCTTGCTGCCTACTCATTAGAGTGAGAAGGCATCTAGGAAACACCAGGCATGTCTTATTAAACGCATTTAAAGAGCATGCTTCTAATTGATTGTTCATGGAGACAGAGGCAGTGCCGAGCACCATCCATGGCAATTGTCTAAATCAAACAGTCGTAACAATAAAATTAAGCTTGATGTACTGACTCAAGGTTTTGGTTTTGTCTATGGAGACGGGCTCATACTTCCATGGCTTTAACACACAGAATTTGTCCCTGTGAGTCTCCCTCTAGCTAGCAGCACGGCCCTCTCAGGCGTGATGTTTGTACTATCATCCACAAATCAGGAAAGAGCTGTTTTAGGATCAAGGAAATTCATAGGTATATATTTTACACTTGGGTCTTACTTGTGCAATTCTGAGAACAGTGCGCAAGGAAAGTGGTTTTCTGACATAAATCCCAATAAAACATAACTTCTTCAAGAAGAGGTGCAGTGCCAACAGACCGTTTTCAGAGGTTAACGTTTGGCTTTCAAAAAAATTGCCAACCCTGGTATTGTGCTCGGAATGAAATTCGGTGCTCTTAACCACACATGACAACACTTTTGTGAGGAAGTGTTTTACTTCCAAAATTCCTTGGTGTATCTCCCTCCCCACCTGCCTCACATGCTCCCACCACCACCTGCAGCAGATTTAGAGTTTGGTAAACTGCCCAGCTCAAGCCCCAGCTGAGCGGTGCTTACTTTCTCTACTTTTCCCAGTATCATCTTTTTCAAGACTGGGATACTAAAGCACAAAAGATAAAGGGGCACTTGGTATGTGAGGCAGAAAGCGATTCCAGTGAGTAAGTATTTGTACCTCACTTGCTCTTATTATTTCTCTAGGCATTATGAGTAATAATAATAATTGCTAACCTTCAGGGCAGGCTTCAATGGCTGTGCCACCTGTGTAGTTGCACAGGACCCCGCTCTCGGAACAGCCCTGCACTTGACTTAGTGCTCTGCTATTGTCATCTTAATTTTTGAACGTTTTCATTTTGCACTGAGCCCCACAAATTATGTAGCCAGTCCGATTAACATTTATAGGGCATTTGCTATGCATCAGACTGTGTTCTAAACATTTATCCATATTAAAGTTGGGTGGAGTGCCACCAAACTGTATTAATTTCCTCATTACTGAGGGTAATTTACAGGAGTCTGTTTTCTAGCCACTAAAAAGTGCTTAAATTAACTTGGGAGGGGGGAGTAAGGAAACACTTGTTCAGCAACTCTTTGTTTTAAAAAAAAAAGTTGTTTTTTTTTAAACTGTCACATTACTGTCTTTCATATCACAGATCTGCAATTACTTGTTGACCAGCTTGTTTCCTACGGAAACATAAGCTCCATGTTTTTCACCACTGAATTTACAGCATCTAACGTAATGTCTGACACATAATAGGTAATCAATAAATGTTTTAATAAACTAAGCGTCCAAAGCATCTTGGAAAATATAAACGTAGAAAAACAATGTCTCTCCTACAGAGCACAACAGATTATCAAATCACTTAATTGCTATGGATGCGGATTGATGCAAAAATAATGCTTTTTTGTCGTTTTGTAAAATAAAAGTTCATTTAAACAGTTCTTTAGTCCCTGCTATCTGCTTGGCAATGTGCTACATGCCAGAAGCATTCTAGTAGATGGAGAAACACTGCAATACATAAACAATGCACACTCAGGAAGCCGTTAGCAACGAAGACAGTGTAGATGACAATGGAGACTAAGATGTGAGGTTTGCGTCCCATTTTGGTAGGGAACAGCCTTTAATGGGGAGAAAACCCCGTGGATAGGTGAAGGAAACAACCAAGAAGGGTGTACGCGAGGGGCGACCTGGGCAAAGGTGCTCAGAGAGTGAGTCCACCGTGTGCAGAAAGCACTGGAGAGGCAGGCCTATCTCTGCAAGGACACACACCTCCTTCCCTTTCACACTAACACGAGAGGCCATAAATTCTTCTCTTGCCGATGAGAGATCTGATAAAAGCCAGGTTATAACATGGACCAGACAGGGGAAAGCCTGTCCCTCCGAATTATAATATTTAAAACTCAGTCCAATTTGTAAAAACTGTACAGTATGGTGTACAGGTTAAAACATCTGCTTCCTGACTTGCAGGGGGGCGGTCAGGAGGGGAGGACGCGGTGCAAGGGAGAAAAGGGCGGCAAAATAAAGCACTTAAGAAAGAAAGAGCGGGCTAGCGGGAGAAGGGGAGGCAGCTCAAGAAGCCAATGAATGAGATCTAGGCTGCAGCACGTACTCCCGCCGCCCGCATGCGCAGGCGCAAGCTGCGTGATCTCGCGGGAAAGAACCGTCGCAGGTCCCGGCGTTGCACTCAGGTAGGAGGTGGGGGGAGGCGGGAGTGAACTCTCGCGAGAAGAGGCGGTTGTTGTAGCGGAGCTCTCTGGCTGTGTGTGTCGAGGATCTGGCGCCGGAGCTGCGGACGGTTTGCTGAGCCCGTTAGTGTCCCTGCTGAGACCCACGCCGCCGTCATGTCCCGGTACCTGCGTCCCCCCAACACGTCTCTCTTCGTAAGGAACGTGGCGGACGATACCAGGTATGTACAGGGGAAGCACTCTGGGCCCAAGAGGGGAGGCCGCGGACGCTCGGAAAGGACCGGTGCGGCGGCGGCGGCGCGCTGGGCCTGCGCCGGGGGAGGGGAAGGAGTGAAGATGGCGGGTCCCGCGCTGGCTTTCTGGCCCGAACTAGGCCGCGCAGCCGGCATAACCGCCGCGTGAGAGCGAGGGCGGCGCCGCTGGTCCTCCCGGGCAGCCGCGGGAGAGCGGGCCGCGTGGCGGCGTTTCGGTCCCCTCCCCCTCCGCAGATGGGGGCCCTTTCCTTCCCGCTTCCTCTCCGAGCGTTCAGCCTCTGCCTCCGCCGAACATCAGCTCCCCCCATTGATTTGAAGTTCGCGTTCTTTGGGGTCCACGCCCCCTTGGCCCAGAAATTTTTTTTTTCCCCTAGTTAGAAAGAAAAGCTGCTCTGCAGTAAAATAACGGATCGGGGGAGGGGAGTGTGGCGAAGCATTTGCTACCCTTTTTGTTGCTGTTGTGTTTTATTTGCGATTTTTTTTTTTTTTTGGGTGCTGTAGATGTTTGGATAAAGGGAATGTTGAGATTAGAGATATAAAATTCTTCCACTTAAACGGTACAAACTAGTTCTTCCCATTTCCGGGAAATACTGGCCACCCTTTGAAAACGGAGGTTTAGGAAGCCTCTACCATTAGGACGTTGATAGCTAAATTGGATTAATCCGGACCGTCCCTTTGTTCTCGCCAATTCCCTTAATTGCTTGGAGTTGCCGTCAGACTTTTTTGGAAGAGATCTTATCACAAGATGAGATTTACTGTTTAACAAATAATCACTCTACACACACACAAATCAAAAAATTTAGGTAGCCTCGTATGAGTTATATTTTTCTGTCTTACCTTTAAGTAGAGCAAGTAAGCAATAGTAATTACTCTAGCATCTAGGAAACTTTCCCCTTTATGTCATATTGACATTTATTGAGGAATTATATATATTTGTGACTTTTATTTTTCAAACCGTATCTACCATTAAGTGTGTAACCCTGTCGCTAAAATTTGGAGGTAAAATAAGTGCTTTGTGTTTTTCAGAATACTAGAGTTGCTTTGATACTGTTAAAAAAAAAACATAGCAATAGTTATGTACAACTTAATGCTGCTATACTGTTTATGAAAAATGAAGGCTGTGGATAAAAGCAATAGAGATAAGTTGTGATCAGATTTCCTTAAATGTCCGTTTTCCTGTTGTTAATGTAAAATAGTGATAGGTTTTATTATAAACTGCGTTATTATCTTCCAGAATCTCGCATTCTGGCTTTTTTTCAAAAAGACATATTGTTGTATATTCTTACCGTTGGCTCTTGATGTTGAGATTTAGAAAGCTTGTTTGTTTCAGGTCACCCAGGAACATAGCACAGTCTCTTTCATTAATTGAGATATTACAGAAAGAAACCTATTTCTTACAAAGAAGCTTTTAAAGGAGTGGACTTAAAAATTTGGCATCTTTTTATGATGTTTTAGGTCTGAAGATTTACGACGCGAATTCGGTCGTTATGGTCCTATAGTTGATGTATATGTTCCACTTGATTTCTACACTCGCCGTCCAAGAGGATTTGCATATGTTCAATATCCTTTCTTCAGATGGCTGATTAGTGAGGGGTGTTGAAGTTTGAAATTCAAGTTTTTGTAAGAGGTAACATCTAAAAAGTAGTTGTTTTTTTTTTTTTTGTCTTCTAATAATGTTTTGTCTTCAATTTTTTCTAAGTTAATTCTGACTCACACATTGCTCTTACTATTTCTTAAAGTTGATCCAAAAACAGTAAAATATTTAAATTCCCATTCATGCTGCTGAAACTCAAATCAATGATTATAATATGTGATTTAAATCTGAATACACTCTGGTTGCTACCACCTTTAATGTAACTCAAAAGTTAATATGTTCTTGTGCTTAGCAATTAAAGTTTGGTATTCTTGTTTGTTAACTTGAATCACTTGATCAAAAACAAATTGTATAACAATGAGGTAAACTTCTTTAATATTGTCCCCTAATTTGCTGTCCTCTGTTGTTACCTCAGAGAATGTAAAGCTGTACAGTTATGGCGACCCCAAAGAGAAAGCATGAAAGAACCTTTAGAGTAGAGTTCAACACTTAAGGCAAGTAGACAAGCCAAAGACCTCTTAAGGATCAGGCTTGAAGAGAAGGGAGAGTTTGGGAAAAGAAAATATAAAGAAAAGCTGGAAGAAGGACAAGCCTAATGGGAGACAAAGCCTCGCTTTATCTACAAAAGGGGGAAAAGGTTGTTTTTCAAAGTTAAAGATAAAGCCATCTGTCATATTTGGCCAAGCATCTCATGACAAGTCCTTCTGACAAGCACTTAAAGAGTTAAAGGTCAAGATGAAGTTGAATGATGGCCAAGATTAAAGGAGTCATACCTGATGTATCCTACAGAATAACTATTTTCCTTTTTTTTTTTCTCCTCATGTTTTGTAAGCAGTTAATTTTCAAAATTATTCTGGTTTGGTCTAGTGACAAAACCTGTAACTTGATTTACGTGGGCCTTTGATGTTGTGATGTGGTCTTGTATAAATGCACTCTCTCTTAGCTTGTGAAGTTAAAGTGTACCAGGATGTAATGTTGTTAAGCTTAAACCCAGCATATTTCTGTTTTGGACCAAGTGGTCAGGTGCCATAGGGTAGAAGGCAGTGCTCTTTGGAGTAGCATGAGGTTCTGGAGTCAAGCCGACTCCATAGAGCCGTGCTTAGAGGGCACACAGGTGCATGCACTGGGGACTACTTAGAAACGGCTCTGGTGGTTTTATAAGGTCAGATCCACTAGAGATACTGTCTGTTTATAGATTTTTTTAAAGAGGCTGCTAGGGGCACACACATACTCCTAACATCTGAAACTTAGCTCTGTGAAACCTGCTGGCCCTGACTGCTTTAGCACATGTGATCAGTTGGCCCAGAATGGGTTGCAGAAGGCCTTATCTTTGGTATGGGTACGTAATCAGGATCTATGGGAAATTGTTCCTTGGCCCAGAGTTTCAGGTGACATTACTTGCTTCAGTGAGATCATCTCCTTGTGGCAACAAAGGTTTGGGCTGTGGACTTCAGGCTAGGAAAAATTCTTATTGCTTAAATTCAGTGGATCTCTTGAAACTTAGCAGAGTTCTAATGAGACTTAGGCGAAATGCCAAAAGCTGCTACTCCTGCAGGCCCAGTGATCAAGGACAGTTGTGGGAATTGGTTGCAAAGTTCTGTTACAGAGGATAAGAAGTATATCTGGCTTGGTTAAAAAAAAGAAAAAGTAACGGTACATTCTGGCTTACAATGTTGGCCTGATTTTACTTGGTTTGGGGGTGGCCTGGGAACCAGGATCAGCAGTTTGAAGAGTATGTGATACTTGAGCCAGGAAAGAGTTAACCAAAGGAATCTCAAGGTGAATTATAGCTATTTTTATACACAAAGTCTGTCTATGGTCTTCAAATAGTTAAAAAGAAATAGGTAACAGGATTTTGCAAAGACCCTGAGTACAAATTTCTCCGTAACTGGCATCAGAATGATACTTGACTGTCCCTGCTCTGGTCCTCTTTTCTATCTGACCCCATTCCCAGCTAGCTTTCTCTTAACAGGTCAGGTAGAACCTTGCCATGGTTCATCCAACCCAGTATTCTGTTTTTGAGGGTAGCTCCAGAGGATGATAGGCTCTCATTAATAATTTTTATACTTCTTGGTCTAAATCCTTTAAGAAGTTATTCTGTCTCTCAAAGTAGCAAAGTAGTATACCCTTTAAATGAACTTGTTCTTTTCAATTATTTTAGAGCCCAACTGCATTAACCTGGAGGGGTGGTTGATTATAGTGTGTTCAAGGTTCTAAACTCCCCATCAGCCTTTGTCTTTTCATGATGAAAACTTCTTGATTTAGGACTTGAGAAAACCTCTCGTTCACTACACATAATAGCCTCAGAGAGAGAACTGGGACCCTGTTGTGGTCTTTAAGTCCTTCCAGAACAAAAAATAGGGAATCTAGTGAGGCAGACCTTTTAGTCTCTGGAGTAAAAGAATATTAATATCAGTCTTGAAGAGAGTATGTCGCTTCAGGGATTTTTTTAATCAGCACTCAAGATCTGCGCTGCTCTCAAATTTAAGAACTAGAAATGGACAAGTTAGAATAGTGAATTTTAGTACAGAATGAAAATCCACAGCCAAACCTAGCCTAGCTCCCCTTCAGAAGCTTTTATATCAAACACTGCTCTGCATATGTGCTTGGCTTCTATTAGAATGGTGGTTTTAGGAAAGGAACTAAATTTGGTCAGAATAACTTTGTTGGAGAACAAGGCAACAGCCTCTCAGATCAAAAATGGATACCAGCGGTTCCTGCTTTAGGCTTATAAATATTATCTTGAAATTTCTCAAATTGAAAACCAGTCCCAAACGCACTTCTCTCCGGGGAGCTTTATGTTTAGTGTCATGGTTAGGGCTTTCCAGTCCAGGAATCTTTAGAAATGGTCTGTTATTTCTTGGCAGCATGCTTTTATGGTCTGTGCATGGATATAATATGATGTCTTAAGTATTGCTTGACGTTCTCTTGATATCTACAAGTGGCTGGTGTACCAGTCTTCCCAATAAGGTGTAATAAGGAAGACAACTAAGTGAAATAATAATGTTAGATATGTCTGAGAAAAATAGCAAGATTAATTTGAGGTTGATGCTTTCGTTTCTTGTAAGGTATATTCCGCTTGCTTACACAAGAACTATTGGCATTTTCTTTTTTTCATTTGAAACAAAAATATGAAAAACAGTTTTGGTTTTATTTTAAGAAATTTTTGTTTTAGCATACAAAATAAAATTGACATTTGTTTTTCTTTTTTGTCTTGTTTTATAAAATTCTTAAAACTCAGGAAAATCTTCTGATGGGATTACTTGGTAGTTCAGCTGTAACAGGCCTTATTTCAATAATAACTTCATAATATGTATTCATAAGTGTTTTCAAACTCATGCCTTAGGGAGTCACAAGTGCTTTAATACTCTAAAGTGTTTATAGCTGAATCAACCAACCAGTTAGTGGGGTCTGGTTGATTTTCTAGAATAATATTGAGAGGTTGTGAATTGTTCCAGACTTACCAACTGAACTTTCATTCATTATCAAAGTTTGCAAAACTTCCCAAGCCCCTTAACATTTAGCACATTTGAGGATGTTCGTGATGCAGAAGATGCTTTACATAATTTGGACAGAAAATGGATTTGTGGACGCCAGATTGAAATACAGTTTGCACAGGGGGATCGAAAGAGTAAGTACCTTTATGCCTATATGTAAAATGCATCATTTCTTTTTTTTTCTGTATATAGATTTTTTTTTTACTTGGAGTATAATTGCTTTACAAAGGTGTGTTGGTTTCTGCTGTATAACAGAGTGAGTCAGCTACGCGTATACATCTATCCCCTCCCTCTTGGGCCTCCCCCTCACCACCACCCCCATCCTATCCATCTAGGTAATCACAGAGCATTGAGCTGAGCTACCTGTGCTATACCACAGGTTCCCACTAGAGATGTGGATGGACCTAGAGTCTGTCATACAGAGTAAAGTAAGTCAGAAAGAGAAAAATAAACATGTATTAACGCATATATGTGGAACCTAGAAAAATTGTACAGATGAACCTGTTTGCAGGGCAGGAATAGAGATGCAAACATAGAGAATGGACGTGTGGACACAAGAGGGGAAAGGGTGGATGGTGGGATGAATTGGGAGGTTAGGTTTGACATAAATACAGATTTTTTTTAATTTTATTTTTTAATTTTATTTTTTTAGCCAATTTATTTATTTTATCTTTGGCTGCTTTGGGTCTTTGTTGCTGCGCATGGGCTTTCTCTAGTTGTGAGCGGGGGCTACTCTTTGTTGCAGTGTGTGGGTTTCTCATTGCAGTGGCTTCTCTTGTGGAGCATGGGCTCTGGGCACACGGGCTTCAGTAGTTGTGGCACGCGGAAATACATCATATTTATACAAATTGTTCTGAGAGTGCTTCTTGGAAGTATTGTGCAATATGTCTATCTGTTCAAAACCCAGAAGGATGGTTTTGGGGAAGATAGAGTATCTTGAATACTTTGCAGAATTTCAGGGTAGACAAAAGGACTTGGAATGCAGTGATCAGAATGCCTGAAATATGTTTGGACTCTTTAAGAAGGTAGATCAGTACTATCAGCTGTGGCATGTTTAATATACTAAAAGTGGAATTGAAAAGAATAAACTTTGGAAAGTTTTGGTTCTCTTGAGCCATTTCCCTTCTGCATAAAGATCATCAAGGTGTAATTGGGTAATTATGTAGGTGCCTGGCTGTAGAAATGAACAGATAGACTGGGAAAGACTATATAGATTAAATTTAGAAAAGATTTTATATTAGTACTTGGTTTTTATTAATATGCAGGCATACACCAGGTGTTGGCTGCATGCTAATGAGGCATAAGTACAGGCTTTGGGGTCACATACACCTGGGTTTGAATTCTGGCTCAACTGTTGTTATGTTTCCTTAGGCAAGATATTAAAAGATAGAGATTAAAATAGCTGCTGGAAAAAAAAAAGCTGCTAAAGAGAGAGGGGGTACTTAGGTAGACACAAGCTGTTGGTGATTCTCTAGTTCTTGGGTTGAATGATAGGTTCCTGGGTAGTCAGTGTTATTTATACATTCATACACACGTGCATAAAGTATCTGCTTCATAGGATTGAATGAGATAACGTAAGGATTGAGGACTGTCAAGGGTGTGGGTGTCTAAGGCATTCGACAAGTGTTAGCTTTCTTCTGCTTTTCTTTGTCATGGTTTCTCAGAACTGTGTAACTATATATTATTGCATTTTGACACTACATATCATTCGTAGGCCACCATTAAGTATTTTGTCATTGTTAATTTTGTTCCTAATGAATGGAAACCATGGTAGGATAATTCCAAATTAGCATATGGTTCAAAAGTCATTTGTATTTTAATTCGGAATTTTAAAAATACTTTCATGGTATATTTTCCCAATGTCAAAGTAGTTGGCATATTTTTGGACAACAAACTAGATGTGAGAGGTCTTTGAAAAAACAAAATAGTTGGGGAGATATTTGAGGGTATCATTTTTAATATAAAACAGTCTTCTGATAGACTTGCTTGAAAGTAAATACCTTTTCTAAGGTTAACATTCACAAGTAGCCACAGATTTGGAGGCATAAAGGAAGGGGATGCAGGAATTTTTCCTATAATTTGGAGGCTTAAATACTACGTTTTTAATGTTTGTAAATATTTCTGTTCTATGTATTTCATAGCTCCAAATCAGATGAAAGCCAAGGAAGGGAGAAATGTGTATAGTTCTTCACGCTATGATGATTATGACAGATATAGACGTTCTAGAAGCCGAAGTTATGAAAGAAGGAGATCAAGAAGTCGTTCCTTTGATTACAACTACAGAAGATCTTATAGTCCTAGAAAGTAAGTGATGTTGTACCACAGAAAAGATTTAGTTTGTTGGCCTTTAATTTTTTAAAATCTTCTTGTATACCTTTAATTATGTACATTGTATGGTTCATTGAGACTAAAAATATTTTTAGTGCTTTATTTTAAAAGTTTTATGGTTCACTTTTTTAATTAGAACCTTGTAAATAGACATGTGTCATTGTTTGCTTTTTCTGATGTACTTTTTAGCAGTAGACCGACTGGAAGACCACGGCGTAGCAGAAGCCATTCCGACAATGATAGGTAAATAACTTTGCTTTGAAAAAGACTATACATTTTTCAATTTCAGAGTGAACTTTTGCTCTAAAAATAACAAATTTGATTAATATAGAATCTAATTTTTACTCTAATTGTATCTCTCCTCTGTTTTGAAAGATTCAAACACCGAAATCGATCTTTTTCAAGATCTAAATCCAATTCAAGATCACGGTCCAAGTCCCAGCCCAAGAAAGAAATGAAGGCTAAATCACGTTCTAGGTCTGCATCTCACACCAAAACTAGAGGCACCTCTAAAACAGATTCCAAAACACATTATAAGTCTGGCTCAAGATATGAAAAGGAATCAAGGAAAAAAGAACCACCTAGATCCAAATCTCAGTCAAGATCACAGTCTAGGTCTAGGTCAAAATCTAGATCAAGGTCTTGGACTAGTCCTAAGTCCAGTGGCCACTGATAGTATAAACCATGATATTTTTAGGCATGTATCATTCATTTACTCATAGTTTGGTTTACTTAAATTATCAGGAATACAATGTTGCAATGATGCTTTAAAAAAACACTTGTCAGTTTTCCCTGTACCAGGCAATGGTTATTATTAAAATGATATGCTGTTGAGAAGCCACTCTTAAGAGTCCAGTTTGTTTAATGTTATGGGCAGCTACCAATTTGTGGTGTCTCTGTATATTTTTGTAAAGATTCTCATTTTTTAATGCTTGAGGTATTGGTGAAAAGATGTTGGTTGACCATAATTTGCAACATTGTCTTATTAAAAATAAACTTTCATATCCATATTTGGTAGAACTGTTAACCTAGAAATGTAGCTTGCTAATAAGGTAGAATGATACAAAAGTGAAGTTGTAGCCACCGTACAACACTGACCCAATTAGACACATTTAGGTTCAGGGTGGACCTTTTTGTCTTGTCAAGGTGTCGAGACCCACGATGATAATTTATGGCACAGTGTGGAATAGTTCTTTTGTTAACCCCACTGTCTCTGGGAATGACGCCAACTGGGTTAAGTAGCATTTTCAGGGAGATGGAGTTTTTGATTGAAACACGGAGCCTTCACTTTTCTGGTTTCTGTGAAGATTTGGAACCATAGAAACATCGGAAAAACCCACCTTAAAATTTGGGCAGGTTGATGATGGCAGAAATAATTTTAAGGGGAAAAGAATGCTCTTATGCAGTTACTCTAAACTTTAAGGAGCATTGTTGACCATAATATTGCTTAGTTTTCTCACTGCTGTTAAAAGCAAGTAAAGTGTTTTCAAAGTAGGTTTTGTTTGTGTGTGTGCATAGTGTAAAAGGACTGAATTTTGATGCTTAAAGCACTTGGTGTGTGCATTTGTATCAAAATTTGCCCATATCTTTATGAAGGAGGCTTGTTCTTCACGCCTCAGTTTATTTAATGTGAGGCAAGTAAAAAGACAACACTCCCATTCTACGCGATTCTGTGGTGCCATGAGATTTTAAATAATTCTGAAAAAAACTAATTTTAAGGAAGTCACATCTCTTGAGGTTTTGACTGATTATCCATGTAGTACCTGATGAAAATAATACCCTAACTCTTTATAATTTCTAACATCTCTCTGCGAGATCATTTGGGGGCAATAAAAAGTGACTTGATGTGTCCAATCTCATTTCAGAATAAAAGCTGGCATCCTTAAAATTTTTAGATTGCTTGCTTACAGGCATAATAAGTAAGAAATATTGTAGGGAAACCATTCCTTTTAGAGGATTACTTTTTTCAATTTTGGTTTTAGTAATCTAGGCCTTGCCTGTAAAGAACAAAAGGTGGTTTTTAAATACTGTTTGTGGAATGTGTTTAAAGGATTGATTCTAGAACCTTTGTATATTTGATAGTATTTCTAACTTTCATTTCTTTACTGTTTGCAGTTAATGTTCATGTTCTGCTATGCAATCATTTATATGCACGTTTCTTTAATTTTTTTAGATTTTCCTGGATGTATAGTTCAAACAACAAAAAGTCTATTTAAAACTGTAGCAGTAGTTTGCAGTTCTAGCAAAGAGGAAAGTTGTGGGGTTAAACTTTGTATTTTCTTTCTTATAGAAGCTTCTAAAAAGGTATTTTTATATGTTCTTTTTAACAAATATTGTGTACAACCTTTAAAACATCAATGTTTGGATCAAAACAAGACCCAGCTTATTTTCTGCTTGCTGTAAATTAAGCAAACATGCTATAATAAAAACAAAATGAAGGAAATAATGATTAACTGGAATTATTATAGTTTTGAATGAGATTATACAATAACAACGGATTTAGGAATATTTTAAATCAGTGTTGCACTAGGCACAGGTTTTACTTTGGAAATGATAGAACCTGCCAGAAAGGTACATCTTTTACGTAGTACTTAAAAATTCCTTATGTAATGTCAGAGTTGTTTCATTATTGCTTATTAAATCCCTTGGGTTAAATAACTTAGAGGTTATTGGTAGTGTTAAGATACGCATTAAAATGAAAGTTGAGTCAGCTAATTTTAAGTTTATATTTTCATTATTAGATGGACCAATAATTCTACTCTTCCCCATCCTAAACAAGATGGATTGGGCCTTAATGTTTATGGCGTGATTTAAAATATTTTTGCATTGAGTGTTCGTGAGCACTTAATATTAAGTGATAATCACTGTGGGGAACTGGTTTAGGTGTTTTGTGGTTTGAGTTCAAGCTGCTTTATAATGACAAGTATAGCTGATATTTATTGAGTATTTATGATGTGCCAGACACTGTTCTAAAAGCTTTATGTGTTAACTCATTTACTCATCACGAGACCCTATGAGAAAGATACTTTTATTTTCTCGTGTAACAGATGATAAGGAAATGGAGGCACAAAGAAAAAGCAGTAAAAGGCAGATCCAGGATTTGAGCTCAGCCGGATCCTTAGATGGTTTTTTTTTTTTTTTTAATGGACTGTAATTAGAGTAGATTGGGGAAATAGCCCGTTTAATTTTTCTGTCTGTATAGAATTAGAAGTAATGGTTTCGTTTTTATTTTTTATTTGTGTCACTTATTTTTAGACTCATGCTATTTTCTTGAGAACCTTATATGTTATTTCTAAAGTGACATACCTAAATAACATAGCTTCAAAGGGACTATTTTATAGTTGAACCCATGATAGATAGGATCCTACTCATACTTAAGGATCCTTATACAGGGCTTTAATGTTGGGTTACATAGTTGAGTTCCATAATTATTGAGTATCTACTGTGTGTCTGGCATGGCTCAGTATTGGAGTAGAACATATCAAGACTCAAGTGAGAGCTGACACTTCACCTCTCTTTTTGCTTAAGATCTCTCTGCATTTTTTTTTTTTTTTTGAAGCCAAGTAAGCAAGAAGAATAATGACAGATAATGCTTCAGTGAGAAAGGAAAGGTGCTACATAGAGTATGAGCTGTTAAGTTACAACCCAGGGAAAAGACCTGGGAACTATTATACTATTCTCTTGAAAATTTGGCCCTGTAAGCTGCTACATCCAGTTCAACTAACAAAATCCTGTATACCACAGAGAAGAATAAAGAAAACCAAACTGACAAACATCCTTCTTTTATTTAAGACCAAACTGCAGCTGGAATACCCAGTACAGTTCTGCTTACTACACTTCAAGAAAGATCTGAGAAAGCGGAAAAAGAACCAAAGAAGGGCAGTTCAAGCGACCAAAGGGTGGGTGGAAGGTGCTGCAGTATGAATACTGTACGAATATTTTGACTCTGGTCTGAAAAGATAAAAGAATGTTATCGAAACTACATGGAATAATTGAAGTCCCTTCAAGTTTGAAAGTAAGCCTTTTAGGACAAATAAAAGGAAATTCAACTTTGTACTTGTGGAAACTAATCCCTAAATCTGAATAGGTTTATATTGATTCATGGGTAACAGGTCCATGTTAAATTGGAAACTAGGATGTTTGAATATCAAGGAAGACAGCCATAGTCTCTTATAGTGCCTCTATTGGTCTGTCTCAAACTGAATTGGGTGAGAAAAGGTATGGTCCAATATAAACTTGCTTATCTCTTAAAGTCAGTTCTGTTTTTGCTATTGGCAAATCTTGCCTTTGTTTATTCCAGTGCCAGTGTTTTCTGCTTAATGGTTTGCTTTGTTGGCATCTGAGTTTCCTTACTTGTATGCCACATGCGGTTTACATCTTCCTTAAACACTCTCCCACATAAATTCCGATTATACTTGACATCCAGCTAAGAGGGTCCATCTCTTCTCACCTCTTTCCTAGTCAGTATATTCAGCAAACATTTACTGAGCCCTTACTGTGGGCAAAAATTGTACTGGGTAATTGGGGAGAAAAATAGATAAAATTCACTTATTCAATAAATGTCTACTGAGCACAATCTAGTGAATCATTACAGTGTGGCCTCACTGTTTTGTTTGAGGTGTATTCATAACTATTTTACACCATTTATATCCTATGTAATTATAAAACCCAATATACTATCAAAGATAAGTAATTTTGTGGTTATTTGCCATTTAAAAGTATCCAGTATTTGTTTTCATCCCATTAATACAAATAATGAAAAAATGATTTGTTTTAATCTGTAATAAACTGATTTATTGTGCAGTGACTGTAATATACTAGAGTTATATATAATTGTTAACTCTGCCTCCTCAAACACATGTTAGGAAACAATCCCCCAAAATAAGTATTTAACTTTGCATCAGATGTAAAGGAGACTCTGGGTGCTATAATTAGATTATTTCGAGGCAGATAGCTGTTATTCCCAACTGATTTAGTATGTTCTGTAATTGAGAAAATGTTCACCAAATATACTTTCTAGCGATTTACATGTACATTTTATAGGGGACATGTTCTGTGTATAGTGAATAAATAACTTTTATAGTATCACAAAATGTTTTGGATTCCTTAGTTCCTTATTAGGATATGAAGTTTATACATTGATTTCATCACTTGCATATTTGGTTTTTGTCTTTATTTCTGCCACATTTAAAACTTTGTATAAAGTTACTCATCTAAAAATACAGAAGTGTTTAAGCCTTTAATTTATAACGATTTTGAAAATATAGCAGAATATACCTAAGGGAGATGTGAAACGGAGGTATTTTTTTACCCGTTTTAATTTTTCAAACTTGCCCGAGATCACACAGCAAGTAAGTGGCAGATACTAGATAAGTGTCCAAGGTTTTTCATTTGGTTCCTTTTTTTTTTTACAAACGGGAAAATTTTATAACAATACAATTAATATAATGGAATCTAGAGTTCACTTAGAGGGAAGCTTTAATAGATTTATGAAAATTATTTAATTACAAAAAGTATTTGTAACTTTCTTGGATGGAAAAGGTGTTAAATGTAATCTAAGATCTCAACAGCTGTTGACTCACTTTCCAGCCTGGCTTTCCAAATTTCAATCTCGTATTGCATTTTGACCATATTCCTGTTTACAAAATCCTGAGATAGTTTTGAAGTGGGGAGGCTGTGACAGGAATAAAATAAGTGTTCAACTAGGCGGTCTGTCAAAGCTTTTAGGAGTCCCAGGAGTGAATTGTCCTCACTGATGAAAGAAGTCAGCAACCTATTATTCATCTTCAACTACTGACATCTATAAGACATAGCTAGCTGCTATGGAAAAGGATCTTTTTTGGGGGGTTTTCCCTTTGTCCCTTCCTCCAGCAGTGTCAGTTATGTTCATTGTGTTGCTTCTATGTATTCCTAAGTTGTTTCACCCTTATGTTAAAGATGGGGGATTCCTTTTTTATTTGGAGTACAAAGCAAGGCATGTAAATTCATTTTGTTGATAACTGACAGAGTAGTTTGTAAAGAAGTAAAAGGCCTCTTTGTGTCGTTTGTTGTAGAGTACATCTCTGAATGCTAGATAATGAAATAAACTGGTCTAGGATCCAAAAAAATCTTGGAATTTTTTTTTTTTTTTTTTTTTTTTTTTTTTTAGGTTTAGCTCTGCCTGACAGATTTGTGGCTGGGTAGGCTTTCCTCATTTGTGTAAGAGGTTTGAGATGTACTCTATCCCACTTGGTTTACGAAGTAATTGCCTATGAGACAATTAAAGAAACACTAGAAAACTAGTGTTTTCCTTCAGGTTTTTTTCCACCTTGTGCTTCTGGGATGAAGAGAATTTACCAGAACTTAAGTGTAAAGATAGGTTATGGACTCAAGATTCCATCGTACTATATACGCTGCCATCAAAAAGATACAACTTTAAATTGTGACACTGACAAGGCTCATGCTGTGGCTGACTGCAGCCCTACAGGGTAGATGAGCTCTTAACAACTTTTTGGTTCTTAAAAGAAGTACGACTTGAGAAATTCATGTCAACCATACTTCCTGTACGCTAACCATAACTTTATTAGTACCTTTCTAAGGTATGAGATATAATACGATTATTAACTTTTTAAGTTAACCGTAGCTATTAAAAATTTTTGTAGTTAAAGCTGATGTGCTCTTAATTCTCTGAACACTTTTACCACTGGAGTCAATCCCAAACCAGAAATCTAGTATATACTGTATTTACATGTATACATCAAAACCTAACATAAAGATGCTTGGGATGAAAATTGTTGAATCTAGTGGGATTCCAGTGCAGTACTGCAAAGAACTGGGCAATTCTTGCCACTGTTAATAGAAATTACACTGGGAATAAACAGGAAAAGACTCATCATTAATTTCTTCCAGCAGTTTGCATGAGAAAATACAGCCTGGCCCTGGGATTCACTGCTTGCTTAGTGTAGAAATTAAAATATTTTTCTTGAACTAGTTTAAGCTATCCTATCATTTGGAACGTATTAAAAAGCCAGTTTAGTTCTTGTGTCTTTTCTCCTCCAAGGTCCCCTTGTGAGAATTGTTTATAGAAAAAAAAATTCGCAGAATTTCTCAAATTGACAAGAACTCTTGTGTAGAAGAGGGAGACAGGCGATTAAACCTGCTTTACTCAATTTGGTATGAGATGAATTCAGAAGCTTTATGTAAGTTTCCAAAGTAATATTCTGTGGCCTTTTACTGTTAGCCCTGCTGGGAGGAGGAAGCCACAGTTGCTTTTTAACGGTATAGCTGCTAATCCAAATGTCTGTATCAGTTAGCAAATTGGTTGCCTCTTAAAACCAACGGTCCTATTTGTTATTTCAGTAGGATTAATTATGTGCATTCTAATAATATTACATAGTCATAACAATTTTTTATACAATAAAAACAAGACACGGGAAAAAGCAATTTTATTTTTTAATTTCATGCTTCAAATTCCTGTATGTACATTAAGTACTATTATATAAACTTGTCTTTAGGATATCATTACTTGATATGGGCAATATTATCTCACCTGAATTTATCTGGAGAAATACAACTTACCCATTCTGCTTAAAAGTATCAAAAAAGCTGCCAAATGAGAAAAGAGGGCACCTACACTCATATTCTAAACAGACCCCCCGACACACTTTCCTTTTAATTTACTATTGGGTTGGCTGTTATAATTAGCGCTTATCTTTAAGGTAAGCAAAACATGTTATCATGGTATTAGGCAAGAAATTGCATCTTTTGCAATGAGTGGTCCCCTGGGTTGCACCTGTTGACCAAAAAAAAAAAAAAAAACCAACACTGGCATTGTACACTATACTCATAGGTTACACAAATTGTTGAAAGCCAAAATGAATCTTGTAAGAGGAACCTCTTAATAGTTAATCTTTGGGCTTAAGAAATTAAAATAATCCCATACTGCATTTCACAACTCTCAAAAATAGGAAGTGTTTTAGCAGCTTAAAACCTTTTCAGTTATATAAAACTTCTTACACTAGGATTTACTTTGAAATATAGTTTACAGCAAGATCAAATATAGTATACGTACAGTGGCACTTTAGCACAAGGGCAAACTTTAAAAACAAGGTATTTTTGGACCTTTAAAATTAGGCCATAGTATAAAAAGAGTCCATGTCTTACATTCAGCAAATTCATACTAAAATATTCTATTTTTGTAGGATAAATGCCAACAAAACTTTACATATGCTACAAGTTTATTACATATATTTACATGGCTCTTTCCTAGGTACATAAAACTTTCACATTATACAGCTCCCAACTTTAAACAAGCTTTGCAGGGATGATTTGAAGCCAGATCACTGTCAGAATAGCTTGTGCAGTGCCATAATACTAAAATGTATTCTGAAAGCTACTCGGTGAACACCGAATACTATTTCTATAAAAAATGGTTTCGGTGCATTTGTTGGCAGACACCTATCCACTGCACGTCAGTAACAGGGACAGTGGGGTATACTGTTTCATTCTATAGCCCCTAGTGCCCTTTCCGCATTCTCCACCATACAGTTCACTAAAATACAACTATACTCTAAAAAAAAATTCACATTTTCTTTTGGCAGTGCATCAGATTGTTGGCATATTAACTGGTTTAGGTGTTGCTAGGACATTAAACTTTCAAATATTCAACTAGTTTTCAACCCCTGTATGTCTTAACTGGATGCTTATAATCACATTTACCAGATCTCAACAAGGCAATCTGCTGATCCATGAATGATAATCTTAAATTACTATTTTCCCCCAACAGGCAATAGAAAAAGTTGATTCCTTTACCATTCCCCAAATCTAAACTTGACTGGTTTCACTTGAATGGTTACTCAATTGAAAACACTTAGTATTGATATGAAGTACAATTATCAATAATTTAGTTATTTTAAGTTGCACTGATTCTACCATCACAGTGCACATAACACACAAAACAGTTAAGTCTGATTATATTTTCTACATTAATTAGCAGTTTTACAGATTAAATTCCCTAGTGAATTTGGTCTGAGACAATTGCCAATTATCCTTAAATATGACTAAATTTAAACACATTAATTCATTTTACACCTGTACTTTAAGTAAGGTTTTAAGTTGAAATGTCATTATTTCTTTATCAGAAGGATTAAAGGAAACAGGAACCCAGTGGCTTGGTGGTTTAGGAAGAACACTTGGTGATGGCGGCTCACTAAATTTGGCTCCAGCATAGTTCTGATTACTCTGAGACTTAAAAAGTAAGGTGGGACTTGATAAGCTAGAGTTCCAGTTTTGATTATTTGGAAAATTTTTGTTCTTCCCCCCACTTTGCATGGCCTGCCATGCAGCTGCTGATGAATTATAAGTATGTCCTCTTTCCTTTTTCTTATGAACAATCTTCATCTGAGAATTCTGATCCTTGGTCTTCTGTCTACTAAGCTGTTGTTGGTTCTTACTAACATTTCTAGACTGAGGGGCTGGAATGTTATACCTCTCTCCACCACCCATCTTCAGCTTCTTTGTCACCTGTAAGTGAATGCAAACAAAATATTGAGTAGAGTTCCACTTCAAATAGTTCAAAACTTTAAGAAACTTCAATAGCTCCAATTTGTAACTCCAGAAATCTTGGGTAAGACTCAAATACGTACTATTCAGCTGCTTTAACTTCACTATACTGTTCACACTTCATTACATGCACTTTATTACCTTCCTAAGAACAGTGAGCTTATCCACAAATCTGAATAATCCTCTATTTAAAAATAAAAACAGTTTAGGATGAGTCCATCATAAAATGCCCCATTACAACGGGAAGTTTTTGATACCTTTCAGTCTGCTTTTCAGATTGCAGGATTTCCACCACCTGTCCTCTTCCTTGCTGCCACGCCCAGGATAATAGATGTTGCTTTCTGATAGATCCTTTCCTTTGTCTCAATACAGAAGTTTTCATGGGCCGATCTGCTGGGTTCAGCCTAGGAGCTGAGGCCAACATCTGAGTCTCCTCAGCACACAAGTTTGAGAGAAGTCTTAGCTAGAAAAGCAAATATTTATTTCAATTCAAAAACACAGGAGAAAGTGATCGTTGATATTTACTACAGAAATAGAGTGACTACTTCCTGAACTAAAAGGCAGAAAATAAAGTCTCTAAAGATGGCTTTGACCTTGTAACTGTCATCATTTAAAAACCCTCAAGAGCCAGGAAACCCTGAGGAATCTGGGGAGGGGTGTCCGCCAAATCCCGCAACAAGTTGCATCTTCTTCCTAGGAACCTTTCAGATTCTCACACGGATTTTGTGACCAAAATGTTAAACCACGGAGGCATTAACCTTTACAGCCATGCCAAGAAATGGGCTTAAAATCTTTCCTAAAGACCATGTTTTGAAAGTTCCACCAGAATTTCCCTTGGACACATCACATATCTATTTTCACAAAGCCTCCTCTCCCAACGTGTCTACGTCATGCAGCTCTTCCTTTGGTTATGAACTCTTGACTCCTCCCCGTCTTAAAATAAGTTTCACAAGCCGTAACAAGCGAAGTCAGTTCTTAAATACAAAAAAAAATGCCTCCCTATCGTGAACATTAAACATTCGAGATTTCATCTGATATTCCAAGAAACCAAGTTATCGAACAAATAAGAAGCCCTCTTTTCGAAAAGGTGAGAGGCCCCTCCAGACTATGTTAACAGCCCTAAAGAAATTAGTTCCCGGATCGTGAGTCATTCCGAACGCGAGCCCGGAAAGTTCGGTTCTGCCGACGGCGCTGGGCTTCCGAGCGGCTCAGCGTTCCTCGAGCCCGGCCCGGGAACCCGCTCCTCCGGGCCGCTCGCGCCCGCCCGGCCTCGGACCTCATCTCCTTCTCCCAACAATGGGGAGCGCGGCCGCCAACATGGCCGCACCCGCCGCGCCGCCGCCACTCACCGACTTCGAACCCGGGACTACGGCGGCGGCGGCTCCTGCTCGGCGTCGAAGCCCCCCTCCCCTTCCAGGGAGAGACGAGGCACGGAACGAGCGAAGCCCACGAGCACCGACGAGACAGCTGCAGGCCACCTCAGCGTCCCGACCGACCTTCCCTTCTGCCTCTACCGACAAAATGGAGGCGGCGGTGAGCGCTAGAGCGGGGCCGGGGGGCGCGGCGGCCAATCAAAACACGCTTTTGCGCGGCCCGGCCAATGATACGCGGGCCGCCGCCTGTTGCTGGGGCCCGACGGGGCCGGGGGAGGGGAGGTGGTCGCGGCCGAGGGTTTGAAATCCTCCCCGAGAAGAGCATGTCGGGAACGACCGCCGCGGCACCGGCCGGCTACCGGGTGACACCGGCCTCTCCCGGAGGTACCCGTCCGTCCTCGCCCGGCACTTCAGAATACGGCCAACGCCACCCCCTCGTGGCGACTCCGGGGCCCGAGCCCGGCGCGCCGGGGAAGGGGCGTCAGCCGCCCGCCCGGGCAGCGGCTTTCACCCGGGCTACCCGGCTCGCGGGGCCCGCGGCCCTTGGAACCCGATAGTTCCCCGCCGTGGGGAGTCAGCGAAGGGGCTTTGAGTTCCCGAGTTAAGTTCACCGAGCCGTGTACCCGATCTCTTACTGATGGAAGGTACTCCACCAAGTTGATTTCTGAAGCTGGCCCCTGGCCACTTAGTCCTGACACTCCTGTCACTCTGTTCCCCGGCCACGGGGACTTCTTTGCAGCTCTCCAGCTTGCGGTTCCCCTGCGGTTCCCTCTTGTCCTCCCTGCCCGCAGCCTCGAAATTCTTGAGTAGTTGCCTCCCTTGTGAAGGCGTTTCCGACACAGGTGCGGATCAAGTTAATCAGTTCCTCTTTTGTGTCCCACTGGCCCTGAACTTCAGTCACACGGTGTGGTGGCTACGTGTCTGCCCATCTCCACACACACACCTCTTTCTCCGAGCGCAGAGCACACTGTAAGCGCACAAGAAACATCTGTTGCGAGAATGGGGCTCCCTTATTCCCCTTTCTGCCCAGTTTGTAAGTGAAAGCGGGGAGAAAAGGTAGAGTTCAGTTGATTATGCGACCAAGGTGCAGGGAAAAGGAAAAGGGCAACTTCTTTGGAGTAAATGGATAGCAACCCAGAGTCTGTGTTTTAAAGAACACCAATTTCTATGAACATGTACGCATTTTTGTTACAGGATTTATATGTACTTTTTATTTGTTACAGGATTTATATGTACTTTTCATAAGTCCCGCATAATTCGTTTTTTAATCTTCAGTTTTTCTGCTACCATCATCCCCCACCCCTATGTTCTTGTAGCCATGGACCTTAATTAAGTTTCTTAAGAAAACCAATTTAAAAGAGGAGTTTGTTAATCAAATTAATTAGGTGAAATGTGTAGAATAGAAAAGATATTTTTGAGCATGGGACTTTCAGCTGCTAATCATTATAGTCAAGTAGGATGTACATAGTAAGCGACCTTACTGAAAGTGTAAGTCTATTTCCTAAAAATTCAAGAAGTTGGCTTAGACATCCAGCCAGATTACAGCCAGGCTGTATTTAATGGATTCAAGACTTTGACTTAAAAGACCCTTACAATATATTTTTTAATATAGTGCTTTGTAAAATGAACAGTCTGGTTTCAGTCTGAGCACTTCTCTTTTCTAATTCTTTTTTATTATCATCATCCAAATATCTTTCAAATTCATCCCTCCTATACTCCTGCCTCACCCTCCTTTCTACCCTCATGGATCTGATTGTGTTACTTTAAAACAACAACAACAACAAACACTGCATTGGCCCCAAATTGTATTACAAAATTAAATCACCTTCCGGATCTTACCTGTATAAACATACGGGTAATGTATTGGATGCTTGTAAACACACACACGATGTACTGTATTGGATACTTACTCCGCCTCCCTCTGCCCTGTGGTAAATTGTTTTGCTTACATCATTTCATTTAATTTTCACAAATTGTGGAGTAGGTGCTATTTTGATCTCCACTGTACAGATCCAAAATCTGAGGCTCAGTTTAAAGCTGAAAGCCACACACTAAGGCTCCAGAGCCCACCCTGTGTTCCCTGCAGCATCCGTGTCACCTCTGTGTCCTCCCCAGGGCCCAAAATGTGCTTTGCCCAGAGCAGACACTGACTGGCTGCTGACTGGGGTGCTGGGGAAGCTTGGGCAGGGTGAAGCCTCCATCTTGCCGTCTGGCTGAGCCAGCTTCTCTGCCAGAAGGTCAGAGTCAGGCTGCGCGCCAAAGACGGCCGTTAAAGCCTTTACCATGTCCCAGACTCCCAGGAGCCTCCCAATATAGCTCCAGTCTCATCCTTCATTAATATTTACCAAGTACCCACAACAGCTCAGAACTGGAGAGCAGGAGTTAAAAATCACATCCTTTTCAGGACATCTGATACAGCCTCTGCCTGTCCCAGGCTGGGCTTTAAAGTCGGTTCCACCAACACGATCCAATTAGTGATTCTCAGATCAAATAGGAAAATGTTGATATAAACAAACAGCTCTCAGGATGTCGATCAGCCACCAATACTGGGCACCAAATGCATAATAAATGCGTGGGTGTTTAATACCAAGCATTTATTTAACAAAGATTTACCTGGTGCCTTCTTTCAGGCAGGCACTCCGCCAAGACCTGGGAATACAACAGTGAATGAGGCTCCATCCCAGCCCTAAAAAACTCAAAAAGCTTTTCCCTTTACCACTTTTCAGAGAGGGAAGCTGGTGACTGAGGAGATTCATTTCCTCAGTTCTTCCCCAGAGAGTCAAGGACAGGTAGTCCTAACTGTATGCAAACACAAAAATCAACCTGCTAACACTGAGAAGGAGTGCAGCTTCCAGACCTTGTGCTCAGACCCTGTAGAATGGAAGGTAAAAGGAGAGGCTTTCCACACTCGCTGAAATCCTTTCCCCCGAGAATCTGTTTTGAATTATGTATCCGTGGGAGCTAAAAATCAACATTACCTACCTAATCTGTAAGTAGAAGTGAGGCAAAAGACATTTCTGAAAGTCCAGCTTTGGAGTACTGGCAAGGTGCAGGCTGATGCTTATTCTATTCAGACCCCACAAGGGCCAGAGCAAGTGAGACAAACACTCGAGTTTGCCAGATATTTGGAACAAGTCTCTAGTTGAACTGACTGGCTTTCGGGCTGGATCACTTACCCCGCCAGGGTGTCTATCACAAAACAAGCCAGTTTGGTTCTGTTTCTTCCTCAAGCTCATCTATGAATTCAGAGGACAGCTTTGAATGCTTGCAGGTCTGTCAGCTAATGGCTTATTTCATTTAGGGCAAGCAAGTTCTTGGCACCTGCCAAGAGTAAAGTGGACGGACAACCTGCCTGATGTTTTGATGTGTGTTAGGACTCTTATCTTGTTGCCAAACTGGTATCAAAACACACGCACAGTGGTTTTGTTTCCTGGGGAAGCAGCTGCTGCACGCTCCCCAGTTGCTCACACATTCCAGAGCGGTTGCAAATCAGTCCTCAGCCATTACAGCCATTTCGGTCTAATTACTAAATGGGGCACAGGAAGTCAGTGTGAAACTCCCACACTTCCTCTGACTCTGACCCGGCGATTCTCAATCTTCAGTACCTTTAAAGGGTTCTGCTGCCTGGACCCCCAGGCCAGGATCAGAATCTTTGAGGATGGGTGCTTGGGTGTTCCAGTTCCAGCTGAAGGCTGGCAGAATATGCCACTCCTAAATATGCCACTTTGGCATAATGATTATTTTGAGCTAAAGGCACTTGAAAAACAGCAGGTGCAGGAAGGGTGCTCTGACCCTCCTCCCCTTTTCTTCCTGAAAGCAGGAGAAAACGCCCTTGTGAAAGATGCCCTTCCTGGGCTTCCCTGGTGGCCAGTGGTTGAGAGTCCGCCTGCCGATGCAGGGGACACGGGTTCGTGCCCCGGTCCGGGAAGATCCCACATGCCGCGGAGCGGCTGGGCCCGTGAGCCATGGCCGCTGAGCCTGCGTGTCCGGAGCCTGTGCTCCGCAATGGGAGAGGCCCGCGTACCGCAAAAAAAAAAAAAAAAGAATCCACCTGCCAATGCAGGGGACACAGGTTCAGTCCCTGGTCTGGGAAGATCCCACATGCCGGTGAGCAACTAAGCCTGTGGGCCACAACTACTGAGCCTGAGTTCTAGAGCCTGCGAGCCACAACTACCTGAGCCCACGCGCCTAGAGCCCATGCTCCGCAACAAGAGAAGCCACCGCAATGAGATGCCCGCGCACTGCAACGAAGAGTAGCCCCCGCTCACCGCAACTAGAGAAAGCCCACGCGCAGCAACAAAGACCCAACACAGCCAGGAAAAAAAAAAAAGATACCCTTCCTATACCAAGAGGAAAGAAATGTTCTTATCACCAGAGATGGGTGGGGAGGGGTGGGGAGGGTGTCAAGGCCAAGAGAATTCTGTGCAAACAGACCTTGTCAGAGTAAGTCTGGAACCAAGCAGACCCCTGTGGGCCACCCACCCCCCCTCCCCAAGTATTGATACAAAGGCCCATTCACATCTCCTGCTTCTTGTTTATAGAAAAGCTGAAGTCTCCCAGACCTCCCTGAGTCACAAAAGAGCAGGCTGAAGCAGCTAATGATTAGGACAATAGAGTCACAGACTCAGTGTCTGATGCACCTTCCTGAGTTGTTTTACAGATACTGTAACTGCCACCAGAGGGAAAAAGCTAACTGCATGATGACCAGACTGCAGCTGTGACATATAAACTGCTCCATCTTGAGCAGTAGTGAAACTATGGCTAGCACAGCTCCAAGAACTGGCCTTAAGAGAATGGGATTAACACTACTGCTCATAATAATCTGTGTCTTTGTGGGCATCAAAATAATTATAGCTTGTTCTGCCCATATATGTAAAGGGGCGAGACAGCTGTCAGCAGGGAGATGCTACATACCCGTGTCGACATCTTCCACTCTAAGAATACAGTGCCCTATGTCAGCATGAAGAAGTTACAGAAGATGGACTTTCACCCACGATCCCATAGAGATGGAATAATGTTCTGACAAGCGGGGATTTGTGAGCAGCTTTTGGCAGAAAAAAAGCTCTTTGCAGGAAGGAGCTCTCTGCAGGAGGCACCCCTTTATCTTGACACTAATCTTAAACCAGGCATCCCCATGCTCTACTCATCTCCGGCCCTAGTACCCCTTTTAAATCTTTTGATCACACAATAATTTGCCTAGCTTGTTGGTTCTTTCCATCATGAGTGAAGTAGAAATGAAGAATAAGAAAAATAAGAATAACAGATGATCAGATCTCTTTCCTAGCTTCCCCTTCAGTAATCTCTTAAACAAACTGTATGAACAAAATAGCATCTAAATAAAGATCATGAGTCCCCAAGGGCTTATTTTACTTAAAATTCATTTGGCCTTTGGCTTATTTCTAAATAAAGAGATAAAGATCAGGAGGAGTGACAAGCCTGCACAGGGGTGTATGGGGACGGCTCTGGCCCCCAATCTCAGTGGTTAACTAACATTACTTCCCTGTTTCCTTTTAAAAACTTTCATGGCCGAGCAGAAACTTCAGATGTGGTTTTGGAGGATGCTGAGTCCACCTTCTCCCCAGGTTGCCGGCATTCGGTTTAAAGACAACTTTCCTTTCTATCAACACTGATAGAGTATTGATTTTGTAGGCAGTGAAGAGTGGGACCAAATTCAGTAACAACTCTTACCTTCTTTTAGACTCTCCATATATTTTAGTTACTTTTCCACAGTTGCCTGCCTTTGTTCAATCTAGTAGAAAAGCATTTAGGATTTACCACTTCTTGGGGTCTTCATTTCCCCATGAAGGCTCCGCATCACATAAAACATATTAAATAGACTTGAATGTTTCTACCTTGTTAGTCTGCTTTACATCAGTTTAATTCTCAGGTCCAGCTGAAGAGCTTACGAAAGTGCAGGTAAAGTTTTGCCTACCGTGCATCTGATTCCAGTGTCTCACTCTGGTTGACAGCTCCTGCTCTAAGTTTTTCTAAGGGCAATCCCCTAGCATGGGGATGTATGTGTGAAGGATGTATGTGTGAAGCCCCTTTGTCCTCCATAATCCTCAAAGGTGGTGATCACACAAACAATTGGAAAAAGTGAGAAACTAGCTCCTGAACACCCAGAGGTACTTAGATTAACTTCATAAAGTGTGTGTCTCACAAGTGGACTCCAGGCTCTACCAGCAAGCTCCCTGCTAGTCCATTGAGCCAAGCTGTCCATTCCTTGGCCCACTGCAGGGGCTGAGCTCCCAGTCCTTCAGGTCAGAAGCTGTGTGAACAGCGAGATGGGAAGCAATGTTTAGAAGAACAACCAAAACAGGCTCAGACGTGCAACTGGATTGATAATAAGAGGAAATCTGGGACACTCACCGAAAAAATATAGTGGGAGATGAGAGCCATCTACTTATATTGGGTTAGCCAAAAAGTTCATTCAGGTTTTTCCGTAACAACTTACGGAATATATAAGGTCATGACCATACCTGTCTCCCAACTAGTCACACCCAGGGCATGAGGAAGAGGCACACAGTCCTCAGCTCAGAAGTCGTTGGAGTCGCTAAAGAGAATCAGATGAGATATGAGCCCCCTCAAACTCTCACATCATGTCTGCTCAGCTTGACAATCTCTGAATTCCTGCAGATATCTTGCCTTGTCACTTTCTACTTTGTGTTGCTTTGTACTGTAGCACCTAGCGCTTGTTTTTTTTAATTTAAAAAATTTTTGTCTGTGTTGGGTCTTCATTGCTAAGTGCGGGCTTTCTCTAGTTGCAGTGAGCAGGGGCTACTCTTTGTTGCGGTGCACGGGCTTCTCATTGCAGTGGCTTCTCTTGTTGCGGAGCATGGGCTCTAGGCGCGTGGGCTTCAGTAGTTGTGACACGCGGGCTCAGTAGTTGTGGCTCACGGGCTTAGTTGTTTTGTGGCATGTGGGATCTTCCTGGACCAGGGATGGAACCTGTGTTCCCTGCATTGGCAGGCAGACTCTCAACCACTGCGCCACCAGGGAAGCCCCACGTAGCACTTTTAACACTTTCCAAATCTACACTATCAGAGTGCTTTCACAAGCATTATTACAATCTTGGCATTAGCTCTACAGGAGAGGTGTTATTACCATTCTACAGATGAAGAAACTAAGGCTCAGAGAGACTTTTTCAAGTCAGCAACAAAGATCTTTTCTCTTAAACATTTTTATTGGAGTTTATCTTGTTACATAAGTAACGTGTGTTAACTGTAGAAAAGGCAGATAAACGAAAAAATAAAATAAAACGTCTTACCTTCCAGATAAGCACAGAGATAAGGCTTTCAGAGGACGTCCTTCCAGCCTTTTTTCTATACTGAGAAGCAGTATGGAGTGGTAAGAGCACAGACTCCAAAGCCTGTCCAGAGTCAAATCTCAGCTCTGTGACTTACTGGCATATGACCTTGGCAGGATTTTTAACCTCTCTGTGCTTTAATTTCCTCATCTGTAAAATGGGGATAATACAATACCTAATAGTTAGTGTAGGGAATTAACTAAGTCAACATCCTTGGAGTACTTAGAACAATGCCTGGCACATAGAAAGCCCTCTGTTATTGAGCTTTTTTTTTTTCTTGTTATAAGAATAGTAATAAATGGCATGTGTTCTTTTGTTATCTGACTTTATTTTTCACTTTTTTTTTTTTTTTTTTTTTTTGCGGTATGTGGGCCTCTCACTGTTGTGGCCTCTCCCGTTGCGGAGCACAGGCTCCAGACACGCAGGCTCAGTGGCCATGGCTCACAGGCCCAGCTGCTCTGTGGCATGTGGGATCTTCCCGGACCGGGGCACGAACCCGTGTCCCCTGCATCAGCAGGCAGACTCTCAACCACTGCGCCACCAGGGAAGCCCCAACCTCATACTTTTGCTTGTGGATATTCAGTTTTCCTAGCACATTTGTTGAAAAGACTGTCCTCTCTCCACTGAATGGTCTTGGCACCCCTGTTGGAAATCATGTGACCATATATGTGAGGGTTTATTTCTAGGCTCTCTATTCTATTCCATGGATCTGTGTGTCTATGTTTATGCCAGTTTCGCATTGTTTTGATTACTGTAGCTTTGTAGTAAGTATTGAAATCAGAAAGTGTGAGATATCCAACTTTGTTCTTCCATTTTCAGGATTGTTTTGGCTACTCAGGGTCCCTAACATCTCACCACTTTTGCTATATTCTGTTTATTGGAAGCTAGTCACTGAGTCCAGCCCACAGTCAAAAGGAGGAAAGGATGTAAATACAATTGTCTCTCAGTATATGCAGGGGTTTGGTCCCAGGACCCCCTCAGATACCAAAATCTGTGGATGTTCAACTTCCTTGTATAAAATGGCATAGTAGTTGCTTATAACCGAGGCACACCCTCCCATATACTTTAAATCACCTCTAGATTACTTATAACACCTAATACAATGTAAATATTATGTAAATAGTTGTAAACACAATGTAAATGCTATGTAAATAGCTGTCTGCTTGTGGCAAATTTAAGTTTTCCTTTTTGAAACTTTCTGGAATTTTTTCCCCCTGGAATATTTTCAATCTGTGGTTGGCTGAATCCAGGGATGCAGAACCCATGGATACAGAGGGCTGACTGTACCAGGACGCAGGGGTTACTGGGAGCCATTTTAGGGGCTGCCTACCAGAAGAGCTAACATTTACTGAGGATTTAATATACTAAGCCACATACATGTACATATACTCATTTAATCTTGACAATAACCCTGGAAATCTTTAACTATAATTAGACCTAGTTTGTACCAGAAGGCATTGAGGTTTAAACAGATTAAACTGTTTACCTATGGCCCCACAGCTACAAAATGATGGGATTGAGATTCAAACCCAGCCTGTCTGATTCCAAAGCTGTTGTTTTTAGCTGTCGTACTATCCATGCACACTTGGCTGTTTCAATAGCTCAGGTGATTGTAAAACGTTATCGGTTATAATTTAGAGCTTAAATTTACAATTGCCAAAAGTCTCAGATGACTGTTCATGAGCAGAAGAATGAGCTCTTTCACCTGCATTTAGCACTAGTCAAATGAATCCTATTTTAGTTCAATGTCAACTTGTTAAGGAAGTTTGCTACTCACTGTGGAAAATGAGTGACAAGCCCACTAACACAAACATGTTGAAGAATTTCCCTTCTTGCTACACTGGAAATGGTATAGGCTCTCCAGACTTCTTCTTTTCTTCTTCTTTTTTTTTAACATTTTTTTAAAATTATTTTTTATTTATTTTTTTGGCTGCGTTGGGTCTTCGTTGCTGTGCACGGGCTTTCTCTAGTTGTGGCGAGTAGGGGCCACTCTTTGTTGCCATGCACAGGCCTATTGTGGTGGCTCCTCTTGTTGCAGAGCACAGGCTCTAGGCACGCAGGCTCAGTAGTTGTGGCTTGCGGGCTCTATAGCACAGGCTCAGCAGTTGTGGCGCACGGGCTTAGTTGCTCCACGGCATGTGTGATCTTCCCGGACCAGGGCTCGAACCCATGTCCCCTGCATTGGCAGGCAGATTCTTAACCACTGAGCCACCAGGGAAGCCCTCTTTTTTTAAATATTTATTTATTTATTTGGTTGCACCACATCTTAGTTGCAGAAGGCAGGCTCCTTAGTTGTGGCATGGGAACTCTTAGTTGTGGCATGCATGTGGGATCTAGTTCCCTGACCAGGGATCAAACCAGGCCCCCCTGCATTGGGAGCGCAGAGTCTTATCCACTGAGCCACCAGGTCGTCCCAGTTCTCACGACTTCTATAAGAAGAACCTCAGCTTGAGGGAAGCTTTTGGACCTAACTTCATGGGCAGCTCATAACATCAAATCTCTCGAACTTCCCCAGAGTTTCTGGATCAGGTCACACACAAGAGAACTTTGGAAAAACAGGTTTCCACAGAACCTCTGGGCCTGAGAGAGTTCTGCGTTCAAATAACTTCTCCCCCACCTCCTCCCCATTCAGATTCTGCTGCTTATGAACGGAAGGTCCTCTTCCTACCCTGAGGAATGTGTCCAGGAAAGTCTGCTGAAGCCATAAAGACTCTCTGCTTCTCTTTCTTCCCCTTCTGTTGAGATGGCATCTGCAAACTCTCAGCAAGAAAATGATACGTTGAGTTTTAAAGCCCAGGATAGAAAGCGTGGTTTAGAAGTGTTTCAGGAACACTGAAAAAAATTTTTTTAATGTGTTTTTGAAAGGTGTTCTTGTTTTCATTACACTGTAATGAGCAGATATAATTGCCTTAGCCCTTCAGCTTAAACAAGGAATCCACTCCATCACTCTTTTTTCCTGAGCTCCAATTCAGTCCTCGGAGCTGGATTGGATCCTTTGCGGGTGCAGTGATGAATGAGACATGGATCTTGCCTTTAAGGCATTTTGACAACAGGAGTCAGAAATGAGAGCAACTGTGTACACTGTACAGCAGAGCAAGCCAAGTGCTCTGAAAGAGCCACAAAGAACTATAAATAAGTTTCTTCACGTTTTGCCCACAGCACTACTTTCATTTAGAGAAGTCCTTTCACTTACTTTCACAAGCTTTCCTTGAGGTCCACCCCACCCCACTGGGTCAACACAATGTTAAGAGCACAAGCTCTGGAGCTGGACAGCCTGGTTTTGAATCCCAGCCCTGCCACTCAAATGATGCACAGCCTTGGGCAAGTAACTTAATGTCTCTCGGTCAGGTTCCTCATTGGGAAAATGGAGATGATAATCTATATCTCACTGGGTGATTGTGAGGATTAAGGGAAGTGGTGTGTTTAAAGGGCTCAAAGCCCAGGAGGTATAGAGCATTTAATAACATTAGCAGTTACAGCATTTCCCTTCCATAAATGAGGAGCCTGAGGTTTAGCTGACTTGGGCAAACTGACTTGCCCAGAATCATTCAGCTAGTAGCCAGTGGACCAGGGCTTGAACCCAAGAATTCTCACACCAAGTCCAATGCTCTTTCTGTTGTTCAGCAGCCTGAAAGCTATGGGAGTTCAGAACTTGACCCCGGGTCTGGGAAAAGGGGTTGGGGGGGTGAGCAATGGAAATCCAGGGAGGTTTCCTAAGACAGCGTGGAATGGAGATTGTCCTTGAGTTCCCATATACGAAAACCTTCATCTAAAGATAAATTCCAAAAGATACATGCACCTCAATGTTCACATCAGCACTATTTACAATAGCCAAGACATGGAAGCAACCTACATGTCCACCAAGAGATGAATGGATAAAGAAGATGTGGTACATATATGCAATGGAATACTACTCAGTCATTAAAAATAGTGAAATAATGCCATTTGTGGCAACATGGATGGACCTAGAGATTATCATACTAAGTGAAGTAAGCCAGACAGAGAAAGACAAATATGATATGATATCACTTACATGTGGAATCTAAAAAAAAAAAAAAGATACAAATGAACTTATTTACAAAACAGAAATAGACCCACAGACATAGAAAACAAATTTATGGCTACCAAAGGGGAAAGGGGTGGAGGAGGGATCAGTTAGGAGGTTGGAATTAACATATACACACCACTATAGATAAAATAGATAACCAAAAAGGACCTACTCTATAGCACAGGGAACTGTACTCAATATTTTGTAAGCACCTATAAGGGAAAAGAATCTGTAAAAGAATATATGTATATCTATATCTATCTATCTATCTATCACTTGGCTGTACACTTGAAACTAACACAACATTGTAAACCAACTATACTTCAATAAAATAAAAAATAAAGATTTCTTCCAACAACAACTCAGTTTGACAGTGTATCCTCTTAGAAGTATTAGTGTAATTTCTTTCTTCACGTCGTACATTCAATTACTTTTCATAGCTCCCTCCTCTGTGTTTTCAAATACACAGTGCACACTTCTATTATAGCACTCATTGGAGGGTATTTGGGTTACCTACGGTTCTAGTTACTATTGTTGCCTAATAAGTCACCCCAAAGCTTAATGGTTTAAAGCAACAGCAATGGTTTTATTATCTCTCCAAGTTTCTGTGGGTCCAGCATACAGGAAGGATCGGCTGGGCAGATTGACTTCGGTCTCCCATGTGGTTGCTGGTGGCAGATGGTGGATGAAGCCTACTGGGCATCTCTCTGTCTTCGTGGTCTCTCACAGCCTCTCCTTGTGGTCTCTCCACATGGGCGAGTTTGGGCTTCCACACAGCATGGCAACCTCAGGGCTGTCAGATCCTTTACATGGTAACTGAAGTTTTCAAGAGCGAGGGTTCCCAGCCTTGCAAGTCACATAGCATCACTTCTGGAATACTCTTTCAGTTAAAATAATCACAAAAGTCCTCCTAATTTCAAGAGGAGGTGACATAAACCTCACCTCTCAATGGGAGAAGTCATACAGATGGGAGACTTTGTTTAGGTCGTCTCTGGATAATGCAGTCTGCCAGTCTTGCTTTTGTGTCCACCTTCCATGCTAGAACACTTGTGCATTCATTCACTCATGAAGTCATTTGTTCACTCATCAAACATTTGTTGAGTGCCTACTATGTGTCAAGCACTAAGCCGGTCCCTTTATATAGATTATTTCGTCTAATCTTCATGTCAGCCCTTTGAAGCCAGTGCATTATCCCATTTAACAAGTGAGGAAACTAAAGCTCAGAATGGTGCAGTGATTTGCCCGAGGCCACACAAATAATGGAGAAGCAGTGATTTTAACCCATAACTGCCCATTCCAGAGCCTATGCCCATTCCTTACACCAGGCTACGCTCCCAGCTTCAACACAACCTGGTCACCTGTAGGGCCTTTCGATCTGATCTGCACCTTGGTGAGTCTCCTTGTCCTCCATCCCCCCAGCCTAGGTCAGTGGCTGGGAAGAGGAGTGAGGAAGACACTGCCTGGGACCAGTGGGAAGAAACCCCAAGTCCTGGGCCAGCCATGGGCCTTACATTTGTGGTTCCAGAGGTTCTGGCTGCACAGTGCATGATTGGGATTCATGCCCTTATTGATTCACCTATTCACACATGGCAAATAAGGTTTATTTCAGTGCCAACTCCAGTGGACAGTGGCAGCCTCGAGTGCTGTATTGTGGAGGATTGTGAGTAGCACTGGGCTCAGCAGGAATAAGGGCCTCTATCGACTAGTCATGGCTACCATGGGCATGCAACTGGGAGTTGCAACTCAACTCTCGGCCCTTGCATCCACCTTCCCAATATTATAAAGTTACATCTCTTTTCTTATGGGAGGATACTAGGATGCAAGCACCATGAGGGCAAGGACTTTGTTTTGTTTACTGCTGTAACCCCAGCACCTAGAACAGGGCCCAATGGGAATTAGGATCTCTATAAACATTCATTGACTAAAAGAGACAGTTATGACATAGAAGTTAAGTGGGTTGACTCCATGGGTTTGAATTTCAGCTCTGCCCCTTGCTGGCTGGATAACATTGGGTAAGTCATTTTATTTAACCTTTCTGAGGTTCAGCTACTTCATTCACTCATTTGTTCATTCAATAAATATTAGTTGAACACCTAGTATGTACCAAACACCGTTCTAGGCATTGGGGATGTAGAAGTGACCAACATAGACATAGATCCCTGCCCTCGTGGAGTTTATATTTTAGGGAAGAGAAACAGACAAGTGAACAAATAAGTGAAATATAGAGATTTATAGAAAGGACCTTTGGATAAATACAAGTTTCTGGCTTTCAGACCATAATGCTAAACTGGATTAAAATGCAAAGAGAAAAAAGCAAATCAGAGTACCCAAGAACAATGAGAGAATATCAAAAGTTATAAGATATGCTTACTTGGACTACCAGAAGGAGAAGAAAGAAAGAATGGAGTAGAAGAAATATTTGAAATATTAATGGCTGGTAACTTTCCAAAATTAATAACAGACACTGAACCACAGATCCAAGAAGCACAGAAATCTTATCCAATGAGGTAAATACCCCCAAATGCACAGCTAGACATATCATATTAAAAATGCAGAAAACCAAAGACAAAGAGAAAATCTTGAAAGGTGTCAGGAAGTTGGGGATAGTGTGATAGAAAGAATACCTTATCTATAGAGGAACAAAGATAATAATTACACCAGACCTCTCATCCAAAACCAGGAAAGCAAGAAGAGAGTGGAGTGAATAATTTAGTGTGTTGAGAGAAAAAAAACCCATGAACCTAGAATTCTATCCAGCAAAATTATCCTTCGAAAGTAAATGAGAAATGAAGACTCTCAGACAAACAAGAACTGAGGGAATTAATTGCTAGTAGATTTTCTCTGCAAGAAATTTTGAAAGAAGTTATTCAAGAAGAAGTAAAATATAGGTCAGAAACTTGGACGCACATAAAGAAGAGCAATATAGGAGGAATAAATGAAGAACTCTTCAAGAACTGAGTAGGCATTCAATGTCACTTTGAATGTTGGAATAAATGAATGAGTGAGTAATAGTAAATGTCAGCCTTTTAAATAAAGTGTTTGGTGATATTTCAAAATATATATATATATATAGTGGGTGTCAGATGATGATAAGTGTTTGTTTGCTTTGGCCGTGTTGGGTCTTCGTTGCTGCGCACGGGCTTTCTCTAGTTGCAGCGAGTAGGGGCTACTCTTCTTTGCGGTGCGCGGGCTCTCATTGCGGTGGCTTCCCTTGTTGCGGAGCACGGGCTCTAGGTGCTCGGGTTTCGGTAGTTGCGGCACGCAGGCCCTAGGGTTTGCAGGCTTCAGTAGTTGTGGCACACGGGTTTAGTTGCTCCGCAGCATGTGGGATCTTCCCGGACCAGGGATCGAACCCATGTCCCCTGTATTGGCAGGCGGATTCTTAACCACTGCGCCACCAGGGAAGTCCTTGATAAGTGCTTTGAAGAAACATAAATCGAAGCAGGAGGACAGGAAACCATGAAGTAAAGTAGAAGATTTGCCTCCTGGCCTATAAGACCCTTTGAAGATTTTAATCCAGGGCACAAAGGATGGTAGACCTCA
Source organism: Mesoplodon densirostris (assembly GCF_025265405.1). Classification (NCBI taxonomy): domain Eukaryota; kingdom Metazoa; phylum Chordata; class Mammalia; order Artiodactyla; family Ziphiidae; genus Mesoplodon; species Mesoplodon densirostris. Next base: position 19,611,678 of record NC_082662.1, on the reverse strand, counting down.
TCTCAGCCAAGTCACCTGGACCCCCTTCTAACGCCTTCCTAGGAAAGACTGTATTTCCATATGTAATGTAATATGGATATATGATCTTTATTGCTAAGACTTGTGAGGTTTTCTCACAAATGAAAAAGTGTTTGTTGAAAAGTTTAGTTCTATGCCTTGACTCCTTCCAGGCCTACCCAAATCCTTTCCCCTATAGATCTTCCCTGCTAGGTCACAAGTCCCACTTCTTAATCTTTTTTTTTTTTTAATTTATTGGCTGCATTGGGTCTTCGTTGCTGTGCGCGGGCTTTCTCTAGTTGCAGTGAGCGGGGGCTACTCTTTGTTGCGGTGCACGGGCTTCTCATTGCGGTGGCTTCTCTTGTTGCGGAGCATGGGCTCTAGGCTGTGGGCTTCAGTAGTTGTGGCTCACGGGCTTAGTTGCTCCGCGGCATGTGGGCTCTTCCCAGACCAGGGCTTGAACCCGTGTCCCCTGCATTGGCAGGCGGATTCTTTTTTTTTTTTTTTTTTTTTTTGCGGTATGCGGGCCTCTCACTGTTGTGGCCTCTCCCGTTGCGGAGCACAGGCTCCGGACGCGCAGGCTCAGCGGCCATGGCTCACGGGCCCAGCTGCTCCGCGGCATGTGGGATCTTCCCGGACCGGGGCACGAACCCATGTCCCCTGCATCGGCAGGCAGACTCTCAACCACTGCGCCACCAGGGAAGCCCTGGCAGGCGGATTCTTAATCACTGCGCCACCAGGGAAGTCCCCTCAATCTGTTTTTGTTTTTGTTTTTGTTTTCTTGAATGCTTATATCTGTCAATTAGCTGGTAGGTATCTATTTGTCTGCTTATGTGTCTAGAACTGTGCACAGTGATGGTTCAATACCTGGAGGTTGTTTTTATTTTCCTTTCATTTATTCAATGGACGTTTACTAAGTACCTACTGAAAGTCAGAGCTGGGAGGTCCACCCCATCCTCTAATTTTACAGAAGAAGCATCTAAGGCTCAGGCTTGTTCAAGATCACACAGCCAGGATGAGGCAGAACTAGAACTTGAACCCCAGTCCAGTCTTGCCTCCACCGTTGCTTCCTCAACCATTCAGGTATTCCCCACAACCCCTTGCTTGTGGACTGTTTCCTATGGCCTCTCATGGGTCCTGAAAGCTATTGGAAAATTATTCACGACACTTGTTAAAGATGGTAAGAAAGGCTTTATTCAAGGGCTGGGGGCAGGGAGCATTATGATGAGTGTAGGGACCACTGCAATGGTTTTTTGCAGCGGGAGAGAGATCGGACTCAGCTCTGAATACAGTATGGGCACGTGGGGATTTCTAGCCAAGGGGCAGGGTGGGTGTGAGCGGATGGAAAATTACTAAGAGGCAACATCAGGAGTAAGGGGTGTCGGGGGTGGGATTCTGGCTAAACTGCCCTAACAGGATTCCTGCTGAAGGCCGGCCAGGGCGATCAGACATCACCTGGGGCTGGTGGAGGCTGAGGAACCCAATTAGATATGGAGGGAGATCAGCCATGGAGGATGGGGGATTCTGACTAAACCAACCTCGCAGGATTCTTGCTAAAACTGGACAGCGCAGAGATGAACATGAAAGTCCAAAAGTTGAAGCCTGATTGAAAAGTTCAGGGGAGCCTGAGTAGAATTTGGTCCAGGAGAGAATCTTTGCTGCTATTCAGTCTACCATTAAAAACCGTGAAATAGTTTAGTCAACTTTCTTTTCTTGGAAGGTTCAAGATAAACCTATCGGCAGCTTCTTGAGCCCACTCTGAGTCAGGAGTTTCCAGCCAGTTGGACACTTTGGAATCTGCCCAGAGTGGAAACCACCTTTGCTGACCCTAAGATTGCTTAATCACCTGGCCCGGCCAGTCAGGCGTCAGGAAGTGCCTCCCTCTGACCCATTTCCCTCGACCCTGCACGGAGGCCTTGGATGCTGCCTCCTCTTTGTTTAGAGAACAGTTCTTCCTGCTCCTCCCCTGCCTTGGGGCTTATTTTGTCCTCAGCCTTAACTCTCTTTGCCCTCTCTGCATTTCTCTGAATTGGGAAGTGAAAAGGGAGTTCTCTGCCCTCCCCACTCCTCCAGGACATTGCCCGCTACTCAAACCGCCCCCACCCCACTCAGGCTGCGTTCTCCTGTTCCCTGTTCCCTACGTCTTGTTGATCACATGTGTCTTGTGCCTTTTGGACTCCTCCGTAGACCCAAGCACAGTTCTAGACACAGAAGTAGGCAAATAAATACCTACCAGCTATTTGACAGATGTAACCATTCAAGAAAAAAACAAAAACAAAAACAGATTGAGAAGTGGGATTTGTGACCTAGCAGGGAAGATCTATAGGGAAAAGGATTTGGGTAGGCCTGGAAGAAGGAGTCAAGATCAGACAGAAAAGCAGGAGGGAGAGGGCACTGCAGGCTGGGATGACATCATAACCAAAGATGCAGAGGCAGTGATATGCAGGCGGGTCAGAATTCCAGACCTGGACAGGAGGCCCTCTAACAAGTGTTTGCAAATTTCAGTGTGTGGGTGATTAAAGATTATGTTTTGGGCTACAAATAACATTTTAAAGAATAAAACAGAGTAGATTTGAAGAGAATAAAGAGGATTATTACTGTTACATGAAATTGATGCTGTAATTTTATTCATAGCATGTAAATGTTATTATTATTATTTTTAGATAGTTGGTTATTTAAGTAATTAAATTGCTATTTAAGTACAATTTTCCTTTTTTACTAATGCTTGCCGCATGTGAAGGAAATATTAGATATGGTAATCACTTGGATCTGTGTTTCAAGTAATTCAGAGAAGCACACGATGCATGTTCAACAACCTCACCCGACGCTGGCATAGCCTCAGTTCCACATAGCTCAGGATTCATATGCTCTTCCCCAGAGCAGGAAACCAAAGTCCTGAGAGAAGTAACGGAATCAATTTAAGATGATCTTGCATGATTCACTTTTATTTCCCTTGGAAAGACCCAGAGAAGTAAAGGATATGGGAGAGAGGGAGGAAGGACAGCTGGGTCAATGTTGTATTGTGTCCTGGAGGCTAATCTTTCTTTTTAAATTAAGTTTTACTGGAGTATAGTTGACTTACAATGTTGTGTTACTTTCTGCTGTACAGCAAAGTGAATCAGTTATGCATACACATATATCCACTATTTTTTAGATTCTTTTCCCATGTAGGTCATTACAGAGTATTGTGAAGAGTTCCCTGTGCTGACGAAGTGAGAGAGTGGCATGGACATATATACACTACCAAATGTAAAATAGATAGCTAGTGGGAAGCAGCCGCATAGCACAGGGAGATCAGCTCGGTGCTTTGTGACCACCTAGAGGGGTGGGATAGGGAGGGTGGGAGGGAGACGTAAGAGGGAGGAGATATGGGGATACATGTATATGTATAGCTGATTCACTTTGTTATAAAGCAGAAACTAGCACACCATTGTAAAGCAATTATACTCCAATAAAGATGTTTTTTAAAAAAGCTCAGGGGCTTCCCTGGTGGCGCAGTGGTTGAGAGTCCGCCTGCCGATGCAGGGGACACGGTTCGTGCCCCGGTTCGGGAAGATCCCACATGCCGCGGAGCGGCTGGGCCCGTGAGCCATGGCCGCTGAGCCTGCGCGTCCGGAGCCTGTGCTCCGCAACGGGGGGACAGGCCACAACAGTGAGAGGCCCGCGTACCGAAAAAAAAAAAAAAAAAAGCTCAAGAAATGAAAGTTATTCCAAAAAAAAAAAAAAAAAAAAAGAGTTCCCTGTGATGTACCCTAGGCCTTTATTAGTTATCTATTTTACATATAGTAGTGTGTGTATGTCGATACCAATCTCCCAATTTATCCCTTCCCCCGCTTTCCCCCCTGGTAACCATAAGTTTGTTTTCTACATCTGTGACTCTATTTCTGTTTTGTAAATAAGTTCATCTGTAACATTTTTTTTAGATACCATATATAAACGATATCATATGATATTTGTTTTTCTCTGTCTGACTTGCTTCACTCAGCATGACAATCTCTAAGACCATCCATGTTGCTGCAAATGGCATTATTTCATTCTTTTTTATGACCAAGTGTAAATGTTAGAAATGTACTGGGTCATAATGTAAAATGAATTTTTCATGGATTACAGGAAAAAATTTTTTTTCTTTAACTTTTACTAAACCAGCCTGTTCATTTCACAGATGAGGGGACTGGGGCTCATAGAGAGAGCTAGGGCAGCCCTGGGGACCCGACACAGATCTCCTGACCCCTGGTGCTCTTCCACAAAGCATCCCACCCCCTGAGCTAAGGGAGCAGATAGAACTCAGCTCTTAAGCACTATGGCTCCCATTATTTTTCCCTCCCCGGGGACACTCCCCAGTTTTTCATTCAACACATACTTGTTGAGCGCCCACCATGGGTTGGGCATTTGTGCCAGGTACTGGGATAGTATGAAGTTTACGATGGGAATGTAGGATTTACTGCCTGACGTTGGTTTTCTCTTGGGTTAACTTTTAAATTTTTTGTTCTGATTGGGGACATTGAAGAAAAATTACTCTGACAATTGTTAAAATGGTAAGGAAAACTTTGTTCAGGAATACTGCGATAGGAATATTGCAATAAGGAAGAGAGATGGGGCTCAACTCCAAATACAGCAAAGGCAGCTGGGGATTTAAAGCCAAGGAGCAGGGTGAGGGTGCCAGTGGGTTGAAAGTTACTAAGAAGAGATATTGAGGGTAGGGGGATTCTTGCTAAAGGCAGGCCAAGGACTGAGACATCAAAGTTGGGGGATGAGGGAACTTTCCTGGTGGTCCAGTGGTTAAAACTCCACACTTCCGCTGCAGGTCCCTGGTCAGGGAACTAAGCTCCTGAATGCCACGTGGCCAAAAAGCAAAACAAAGCTGGGGGATGAGGGATTTGAAAAGATATCAATGGTGGGAGGGGAGGATGACTTAGTAGCCTTCTTTGCTAAGACTGGGCTGGGCAGGCCTAAGGCAGGACAGGGGCCAACATCAAGGCCTAGTTGAAAAGGGGACTCAGAGGAACCTGTCTACAGTTTGGTCGGGGAGAGAGTCTTAGTGATGGCATCCATATCTGTCTTATTAATCTTGTGTTTACAGTTGTCCCTGATATTTATACGGTGCTTTCCATTTTTTGCACTTAGTTGCTAGGTAGTATTAGTACAAAGGAAAACTGAAGTTCAAGGAAATTAAGTAACTTGATCAAGGTCACACAGCTGTTCAGTGGAAGAACTGGGAATGGACGCCCAGGTCCATCTGCTTCAGAGCCCAGACGCTTAACCACTGTGCTGCATTGCTTCTCATGGCCAGACCCAGTTGGAAAATCCAAATCCAGTACTCTGCTACTGAAGATGCCTGCCACAGGTTCTGATTGGGAGCCCAGATGTTATCTGCCTGCGCTTGCACTGCTGTCTGAGCCCAGTGGTGAGAGAGAGGCTATTATTAAACTCTCTCAGGCCCCTGAGCCTAGCAGGCTCAGATCTGCCCTCAGCCCCTGCCGACGCCGTTATTTATAGAGCTGATTGTTTCCCCGCTGCGGCTGGGCTCTGCCCCCAGGGCAAAGGGCCGATGGAAATACCCACATGCTTTGCCTGGGCACCAGAGCTCAAAGTTTGGCTCCAGATTCAGGTTCTGTTGATCCACCCTCTAATTCCTCTTTTTAGCCGTCCTCTCTCCTCCGTCCCCAAGTCCCCCACAGGCATGTTGAGGCCCTCAGCACCTCTGGCCTGGATTTGGCGGCAGCGGAGAGAAAAAGATCAAATAGCAGTGGCTCTCTGGTTCCCTGCAGTGGGATCGGAAGCAGGCATTTTTGTCTTCTCCCTCACATATATTTTAAATTTCCCAAATGTCTGCAATGAGAATTATTATACTTTTAGGGGGGCCCCTTGGGTGAGTTTACTGTCTCAAGTAGCCCCCTCCAGTCTAGGATACCTTCCTCGCAGGTAAATGATTCATTGATGGACTGAATTTCTTTTATCCACCTTCCTCCTGCGCTCTCCTCTGCCCCTCCCCCTCCACTACAGGTAACCTCTATGCGGTACCTCTTTGGTCACCAAATAACCTTGACTTTAAATATATCCTTGTAAAATATGTTGTATTGTTTTCTGTGTGTAGGTGTTTTCTAATCTACAAAAATAGTAGTATGCCACACGTCTTATTCTGCTTCTCTCTTTTTTTTAACTTGCACATATGTGGACATTGTCTGTGACTTCTGTTTAATTCCATTATCAGAAAAAAAGGCCCAACAAATAGCAAAGGTGGGATCTGATGGATTTCAGAGGTAGCTGTGAGTTAATGCGGAGTCACACGTCCCCTTCTTTTGACATACAAAGGCAATACATTGGAAAAGGGAAGAATAGGTACCCTTGGCGAGGGGATGTGCGTGCATTCATCTATGAGAAATTACCAGCTATCCTCACTGGGAGGGCTGGAGAGGGAGAGGATGGGACAACATGGAAATGCAGAGCCAGAAGGGTCCTTAGGCAGAGGTTGCAAACTGGAGGCCCACAGGATAGATCCGGGCTGAAGATGTGTTTTTTGTTTAAACACATGTTTGATTAAAAAATCAAGGAATTCCAGATTTGGGGTATCTCTTGAAAAGTCATATGGTTTGGCCACTTGAGCTCATTCCTTCAAGGAACAATCAGCAGAGCCGAGAGGCACAACCTCCTTTGTGTCAACCTCCTGAGACATGGCAAGCGCTCTCTCAGCTGAAGTATAGTTGATTTACAACGTTGTGTTAATTTCTGCTGTACGGCAAAGTGACTCAGTTATGTGTGTGTGTGTGTGTGTGTGTGTGTGTGTGTGTGTGTGCGCGTGTGTGTATAAAGATATATACATTCTTTTTAATATTCTTTTTCACTATGGCTTATCCCAGGACATTGAATATAGTTCCCTGTGCAGTAGGACACTGTTGTCCATCCATTCTATATGTAATAGTTTGCATCTACTAATCCCAAACTCCCAGTCCATCCCTCCCCACCCTCCCTCCCCCTTGGCAACCACAAGTCTGTTCTCTATGTCTGTGAGTCTGTTTCTGTTTTGTAGATAGGTTCATTTGTGTCATATTTTAGATTCTATATATAAGTGATATCATTTGGTATTTGTCTTTTTCTTTCTGACTTACTTCACTTAGTGTGATAATCTCTAGTTGCATCCACGTTGCTGCAAATGGCATTATTTTGTTCTTTTTTATGGCTGAGTAGTATTCCATTGTATCTATGTACCATATCTTCTTTATCCATTCCTCTGTTGATGGACATTTAGGTTGTTTCCATGTCTTGGCTATTGTCAACAGTGCTGCTATAAACATAGGGGTGCATGTATCTTTTTTAATTATAGTTTTGTCCAGATATATGCCCAGGAGTGGGATTGCTGGATCATATGGTAACTCTATTTTTAGTTTTTGAGGAACCTCCTTACTGTTTTCCATAATGGCTGCTCCAACTTACATTCCCACCAACAGTGTAGGAGGGCTCCCTTTTCTCCACACCATCTCCAGCATTTGTTATTTGTAAACTTCTTAATGATGGCCATTCTGACGGGTGTCAGGTGGTACCTCATTGTAGTTTTGATTTGCATTTCTCTAATAATTAGCAATGATGAGCATCTTTCATGTGCCTATTGGCCATCTGTACAGCATCTCTGTACTTTAATAAGTTTTCCTGGAGAGTCTGATGAAGTTAAAAGTTTGAGAAACATTGACTGGGACCTGGTTCCTCATTCCTGGTTGAAGAAATTGAGACCAAAAAAAAGAAAGTGCTTTGACTGAGCAACTGTAGATTCTCCCCAAACCAGAACGTAAACCTAAGGCTAGTCCAATTCCAGAGACTGCACCCAAACCACCCACCACACTGGAGAACCTAGCTCCACTTACTTTCAGCTTATATTCCCAGTAAATGTACAAGAGTGTCTCATCACAGGCTTTCCATCATTGCTATTGGTTTTTTTTTGTTTTTTGGGGTTTTTTTTGCCCAATTTGGTAAGTGAATCACCATGACTTAAGCATGTATTATGCAACCACCTAAAAGGGTGCTAGTAGTAAAAACTTGCAAAGATACACAAATCCCTTTCCGTGTAAATATCACCACCAATATCTGCATTTAGTAGATTAAGATAATTGTACGTCAGGTTTTTTTAAAGCAGAAAATAACAACAGTTTGTTGAAAATATGTTATTCCACAAGCTTGCCAGAGCATTTTATTTTCATTTTCCCAGGTTAATTCAGGTGCCCTGGATACTGGAAGCTGAGTCCTCTGAAAGAGTCACATGGCCTAGAAGTTACCAAGGAGGCTTCCCTGAAGCCTGGTAGGAAAGACACGACCCAGGAAGGTTCCTCCTTCAATCAGGCCCCAATTATGGCAGTGCTCTGGGCCCAACTATGGGCAGATGCATCCAGTAGATGGCAGTGTCTCACAGAACAAGGGCCGGGGGAAGCTGTCCACTAGGAACTGAAAAAATCGACTCCTGGACCCTCCCCTGCAGGTGCACCTAGCCCTCCCTGGGGAAAAGCAGAACAGACTTCCTGTGTGGGCCCCCTCAGCCCTGCCCACAATAGCCAGAGGACTTGGAGATCTGGACCGACCGAGCAAGAAGGGCCCTTATCCATCACGTTGTCCAGTGCTGCCCAAGGTGTGCTCAAGGACCAACAGCATCACCTGGGAACTTGTTAGGAATTCAGATTCTCAGGCCTCACCCCAGAATACTTTAGTCAGAAACTTGGGGTGGGGTGGGCCAGCAATCTGTGTTTTAACAAGCCCTTCGGGTGATTCCAATACACGCGCAAGTTATAGAAGCACCTATCATTTTAGAAGTGGGGAAATCGAGGCCAGACAAAGGAAGTAACACAGCCAGGCAGTGGCAGAACCACACTAGAACCCAGATTCCCAGTGTTCTTTCCACCTTAGCCTTTAAGTAGCTTCCTTCTTTTCTTCATTCATTCATTCATTTATTCCTCACTCATGCATTCAGCCTGCCATTCCACTCTCTGGGCTGCAATGGAGAGCAGGCTTTGGGGTCAACCTCCTCCTTCTTCTTCATGATGAGGTTTCCTCAAAACCAGGGGTCAGGGAGTCAGTGTCATGGAAGCATCTGCTGGATCTTTGCCAGCTCAACCTTGGTGTTCTCCAATTCCGGTCCAGACAGAAGTCTGATGTAGGTTGTAGGTGGCCCCCACACCCCAGCTACCTCCTGTCTCCTTTTTCCTCTTTCTTAGCATCCCAGGGTCTCTTCCCATCCTTACTGTCAATTACTTGCTCTTAGGAAAGGCACAAGAGTGCTCCCCAAAAGACTTGTCATCAAATGAAAGGCCTCCCAGAATAGGGTTTGCTCAGAAGGGACCTGGGCTGGGTCTAGAGCCATTTCTCCACCTCCGTGTTATTGACATTGTGAGCTGGATAATTCCTGTGTCCTGCGCACGGTAAGATGTTTGGCGGCATTCTTGACTTCCACCCACTAGATGTCAGTAGGATCCCCTCCCGGTGTGACATCTTCAGATATTGCCAGAGGTCCCCTCTGGGTGGAGTTGCTAGACAAAATATAGAACGGCCAGCTAAATATCAATTTCAGATAAACAACAAATAATTTTTTAGTATATGTATGTCTCAAATATTACCATCTTATATTTTTACTCGCTGAATCTAGTAACTCCACCTCCAGGGCAAAATCTCCCTTCTTGAGAATTACTGGCCCAGATCTATCCCTTGGGGTCTGGGGTGTGTGTGTATGGGGGGGGGGCATTAGGTGAAAAGATCTGATGACATAATTAAAGGTCATTACCCTAGGGGGTGAGAACTTTATTGTACTCATCTTTGTATCCCTAAGGAGAAGTAGATTCTCATTAAATATTCTAGCTGATAACAGGTGTGAGAATAGTTTGAACTGTATCAGGGGTCGGACTGGGCGTTGGCTACACACTCCCTGCCCTCAGGGATCCCGTGGTCCAGCAAACACAAACTGAAAATGGTGTTTGATTTGACCCACTTAGCATTTTTAGAAGATTTGACTTTGTGGTCAACATTCTAAAATTGGAAGCCACTACATAAAAGTCAGGTTTGCTAGTATCGTTGAAAAATGTGGTACATCTTCCAAATGCTTGGAACATCTAGCAATCAGGCCTGCACTCCCAAGTAGCAAGGCTTGCCTGGAGCTGAGAGATGTGTTCCCCTTTTCCCCTGCAGTTCCCACCACTCCTTGTTGCCCCCTACCAGCATCCTTCACCCATTTATGTTATCTGCCTGGTGCCTGTGGGCATTTGGATTTCAAAGCTCTAGTCTGGTGGGGAAGAACATTAGAATGGAATGTCCTTTTAGGTGATCTGTGTAAAAAAAAAAAAAATGGGTGCATTATCCCCATTTTACAGATGAAGAAACCGAGGTTGAGTGAATTGCTCAAGATCATAACAGCTAGGCTGGGTTGGAACCCAAATCCCATGACTCCAGGGCCTATGCCCTGGCCAGAGATCCCCATGAGAAACAACTCAACTGTGAGGGCAAGGATGTTGTGACACTGGGTACCCAGAGGGGAAGTGGTGACAGGGAGGGAAGGCCAGAGCTCCCCACACTCACTCATCTGTGAAAAAGCAAAAGCAAGAGAAAGCTGGTTTGAGGGCAGCAGCCCCACAGGAGCTCTGACTGGGACCCAGGGCTGGGCCTTAGACACACAACTGCCAAGACTCCTCAACGTCCAGCTGGGTCAGGGAGCTCAGCCAGGGACAACCGTGAGTAGCTTTTTCTGTTGTCTTATTTTGGGCTTCTTCCTCTTTCCAGAAAACCTGTGTTCTTACCTTATCCCTTCCCTCCAGGGTTGTAAGAAGCTGGGTGGGCCTGCCTGGGGCCAGGGGATTGATGTTGTAGAGGACTCCTGAGGTTTTTGAGGACCAACCCCTGGAAGGTTCAGGGCTGGTGCAGTCCTCACCCTTAGACAGGACAAGAATCAGCTCTCAGCATTCATGTCCGCCAAAGTCAGGACACAAGGTGATGATCACAGCCCGCAGAGAGCCTCACTGTGTGCCAGGTGCTGCTCTAAGGGCCTTTCATGTTTATTTAATCCTCGCGACGGTCTAAATCATTCCCCACTTTATAGACGGGGGCTCAGCAACTTACCCGAAGTCATATGGGCGTTAAATGAGAGCTCTGGTCTTGAACTCAGGCATTCTGGCTCCATGGCCCACTCTTCAACCACTAGGCCCTCCTGCCTTACAAGGTACAGGCCTAAATAGCAGGTGGTGGGCCAGGAAAAAACCCCAGAAGACTAAGACTGGAAAAGACCATCTGGTGAGTCCCGGCCTTTGTTTTACAGGTGGGGAAACTGAGGCACAGAGAGACGCAGCTTGCCCGGTTGAGGCAGCTCGGTAATGTAGTGTAGTCTAGTCCACACTAGACCCAGGAGGCTAGGGGTCCACTTCCCTGGAGGTTCCACTCAGCGAACAGTAGTGTTGACGAGTGTGCTCTGGGGTCAGTGCCCAGGTGCGAACCCCAGCGCAGCCTCTAGTAGCCCTATGGCCTCAGACAAATCACTCCACTTCTCTCCCACTCAGCTTCCTCTTCTGAGAAATTTGGGCCCGGGACCATCAGTCACAGGCTCGTGGGAGTGTTGACGGGATGAGGCCGGTGCTAGGACGGGTACCTGTGCTGGGCTCAGCAGGTGGCTGAGGTGGAGATTCTGATCTTCACCCCATCTGTGCTGGCCCTGGATTAGAGATGAGGATAAATGAGGCTGCGGGCTGTTTTTCCCTGGAATGGGTGGCATTAGACACCTTCAGGGCATAAAGACCAGGACTGGGGTGGGGGAGGGGCTGGGGAGGCCTGGGAGGTGGCACTTCACAGCACTGGCCCCAGCTCTGCATCCACCTTCTGGCTCACCTCGAGACGGCCCCTAACCTGCCCTGGGGCCAAGCATCAATTTCTATCAATGAAGCATGTCCTTTAGCCTTTGGCTGGTTAAGATCAGGTTAAGGTGGGAAAATGGCAGCCCGGCTCAGCTGAGCAGAGCCCTCAGCGCCAGTCTCTTTTCTTCCCTCCTCACCTTGTTGCATCTATTAATCTTACCTCACGCTCTCAGATGTGCATAAAATGTTTTTTGATTCGTTCTTCTTCTTTTTTTTTTTTTTTTTTTTGGCTGCGTTGGGTCTTCGTTGCTGCGCACGGACTTTCTCTAGTTGCATTGAGCGGGGGCTACTCTTCGTTGCGGGGCGCGGGCTTCTCATTGCTGTGGCTTCTCTTGTTGCAGAGCACGGGCTCTAGGCACGCGGCTTTCAGTAGTTGTGGCACATGGGTCTAGTTTAGTTGCTCCATGGCATGTGGGATCTTCCCGGACCAGGGCTCGAATCCGTGTTCCCTGCATTGGCAGGCGGATTCTTAACCACTGCGCCACCAGGGAAGTCCCTATTCATTCTTATTAAAGCACATTCAATAAGACTCTGAGTCCCCATCCTCCTGAACTGGTCAGTAACTGAACCTCACTCAGTGTGTACGGAGCCTCCCCCGCCCCCACCCCCGCCTTCAAGCATCACACATCAACTCTTAGGGTCACCTGCCGAGCACAGAGTGAGAGAAGCACCCAGGCTCCTCCTTTGGTGAATGCCCCTTGTCCAAATGGGTTGGATCCTCTGAAGTCCAGCCTGGAGCCCAGATTCTTTGCTAAGGCTCAAATCCCCTGTGTCTTGGATTCACCCTCAGGGTGTGCCACCTAGCAACTTTCCCCAGAGGTCCCACCATCTCCCCAAGGCACTTCCAGGCCAGAGCCCAGGTCCCCAACGCTCAAGGACCCATGACCTCTGGTCCCCTCCCTGTGTGGGGCCATCTCTCCTCTCTCCTCGGCTTTGGATCACAGATGCAGGCTCTTCTCTCCCCACCCACCTGGGACACCAGCTTAACCTTCTTAGGTTTTTCACAAAGGACAGGAAGAAGGGCTGTCTTCAAACAGCTTCTGCTTTCCACCCCACCCCTGCGCAAAGTCCCTGAGCCGGGAGACACCAAGGGCACTCTGAAGGGAGACAGGCTGTCCTACCCTACAGAGAAGGAGAACCAAGGCTCAAAGGCAATGGGTACTCGCTCAAGGTCACATGGCCGAGGAAGAGAAGAGCCAGCGTTGGGTCCTGCTCTGCGGGCTCCAAAGCTTGTGCTGTCAATCACCGAATCCTGTGGAAGACCCAAATCTCCCTCACCAATTAGTCAGGTGGCCCTGGCTGAGCCACATCACCTTTCTCAACCTCAGTCTCTTCAACTCTAAATATGAAGCTATGGTAGCATTACCTACCTGTCTCAAAGGGGTGCTTGTTTATTTTCTGAAGTTAACATTTACTGAGCTTTCTAGCATGATATGCTGGAGCTCTGCTAGCCCTGAAGACTCACCTCTTTCAATCCTCACAGCAGCCTGTGGGGGAGATGCTATCACTACCCACATTTGAGAGTTGAGAAACTGAAGCTGACACGGCTTAAGACCTTGCTCAAGTTCACACAGCTGGTCACGTGGCAAAGCCAAGACCCAAACCCTGGTCTGCCTGAATCCAGAACCATGGTACATTGTGGTGAGAATCAAACAGGAAAACAGTTGTGGAAAGTGCCTCATAAGCAGTAAGGTGCAATGCAGGCTCCAGGGCCAGCCCTCTTCCAGCAGAAAAGGACAAGACCATTATTCCCTATTCCCACCGTATCCTGGAGAGATAGGGTCCACAGAGCATGGGGTGTGTCCTGTCCCCACCCCCATGCAGCGAAGACCCCAAAGGAAAAAAAATAGCAGACCAGGGCAGATCAATGGGGTAGGTCAGGTGCGGAGGATCCTCCCCAGTGTCATTAGACCCAGGCGTGGGAAGGAAAGCTGTGGGTATCCCATCCAAATCGGGAGGATGTTTGTGGGACCTCAGGCAGAAGTGACAACATGGGTGAGTTGGGCGTCCTGTGGGTTTTGCTGCTTCTCTTCTCCTCCCCCACCTGCTCCCACCCGCACAGGGGAAGCCCCTGATCTGCTCACCCAGTGAGTCAGAAGCAACCCCTCCCACCAAAGTCCCCCTGCCTTCCTCTCTGGGGATTGCGGCCACCCCAGAGTTCCTCTTTGAGAATCACAGCTGCATTCACAGTGTTGCCTCTGTCAGAGTTCAATGAGTCCATCCTTTATGTGTCTCCGTGGATCTGCCTGGATCCTGGGGAATCTGATGGAGCCAAAAGCAGGAGACGGGAGCCTGCTGAGGACCACGGGGGAGTGAGGTGCTTCATGGGCCTTCTCTAAGTTGTCACATAATACCTACTGGACAGATGAGATCACCAAGGCTCAGACACAACAGGTAAATGGCAAAGACAAGAGTCAAGCCTGGGTCTGTCTTTCCACTACTTTCCACCAGCTCTTCCCAACAGGGAAGAAGGTGTTCCAGAAGGTTCACATTATTAGAATGTTTCCATTTTTTGAAAAATTAGTGAATAATTATTTTGCCATTTAAAAGGTATTTTTCTCAGGGTGAGAGCTTCTTAAGATACATGAGAATTGGGAATTTCCTGGTGGTCCAGTGGTTAAGACTTGGCACTCTCACTGCCAGGGTCCTGGGTTCGATCCCTGGCTGGGGAACTAAGATCCTGCAAGCCACATTGCGCAGCCAAAAAAAATTTTTTTAATAAAATAAAATAAATGGAAGAATCAAAAGCAGCAGTTAGTGGTGATCAAACAAACAATAGCCTCATGACTCCCAACCAGGCTGCTCATCATTTGGTCACTGGAGTGGCTTTGGCTGACACAAGGTTTTACATTGGTCTTATTCTTAATCTTATGTTGCTTAATTTATACCTTTAATGAACCAATGATTAAAGAAAGGAATCAAAAGGAACTCTGAGGTCGAATACACAAGGACATAGGAGAAGGAAGATGATGACTCCTCCGCAGATAAGTCTCAAGATTTATCATTTGCATTTATCTGATCAAATTCCTTATATAGACTGTCATAAAAATTCTTGTGAGTTACAAAATTTCAAAGATTATTAAAAAGAGAAAATAGGGCTTCCCTGGTGGCGCAGTGGTTGAGAGTCCGCCCGCCGATGCAGGGGACACGGGTTCATGCCCCGGTTCGGGAAGATCCCACGTACCGCAGAGTGGCTGGGCCCAGGAGCCTGCGCGTCCGGAGCATGTGCTCCGCAGCGGGAGAGGCCACAATGGTGAGAGGCCTGCGTACCGCAAAAAAAAAAAAAAAGAGAGAGAGAAAATAATATGTACTCTTTCTTTCCCTGTGTTGGGCATAAAGGTAATCTATACCTGCAAGGCATATGCAGAGAGGTGCTTGCAAATAGGGAAATGAGAGCTATTTTATCTTACCATACAACAAACATAAAGTTCTCTTTTAAAGTACAAATCAGATTTTTTTAAAATTAATTTATTTAATTTATTTATTTTTGGTTGTGTTGGGTCTTCGTTGCTGTGCGTGGGCTTTCTCTAGTTGAGGCGAGCGAGGGCTACCCTTCATTGTGGAGCACAGGCTTCTCATTGTGGTAGTTTCTCTTTGTTTCAGAGCACGGACTCTAGACGCGCAGTCTTCAGTAGTTGTGGCACGTGGGCTCAGTAGTTGTGGTGCACAGGCTTTGTTGCTCCGCGGCATGTGGAATCTTCCCAGACCAGGGATCAAACCCGAATCCCCTGCATCGGCAGGCAGATTCTTAACCACTGTGCCACCAGGGAAGCCCTACAAATCAGACTTTTAAGCATCAAATCCAAGAATGCAAACCCCCAACTTATGAAAGTGATCTCGCAGGGCTTGCGGGATCTTAGTTCCCCGACCAGCAATTGAACCTGGGCCCCCGGCAGTGAGAGCGCTGAGTCCTACCCACTGGACCACCAGGGAATTCCCCATTTCATTCTATTTTAATGTCTATTTGGTCCCCCCATAAAACATCACTTTAAAATTTGTTCAGCAGCCATGCATTTTCTTCTATCATGAATTTAAAGCAAATCAAGCACATATGCCACTGTAAAGTGGGGAGAAGTCAAAATTTGTTTTTATATATTATGCATATAATTTAAATAAAATAAATGTTAGGGAAATTTTGGAAATAATACACTTATTAAAAATAGTACTCTTGATGGGCTTCCCTGGTGGCTCAGTGGTTAAGAATCTGCCTACCAATGCAGGGGACGCAGGTTCATGCCCTGGTCCGGGAAGATCCCACATGTCACGGAGTAGCTCAGCCTGTGAGCCACAACTACTGAGCCCATGCACCTACAGCCTGCACTCCGCAACGAGAAGAGCCACAGCAACGAGAAGCCCACGTAACCCAACGCAGAGTAGCCCCCGCTTGCCGCAACAAAGACCCAACCCAGCCAAAAATAAATAAAGAAATTAATTTTTAAAAATAGTACATTTGACTTAAAAACACTTCCTTTTTCGTGGACCATAGAAAATTATGATATAGCCCAAATAATTCTCATGGGGGTTTGTAAAATTATATTTTACTGTGAAATAGTTCCTGAGTCAGGAGAGATGAGAGATGGTCTAGTCCAACCATCTCATTCTATTTTATTTTACTCTTTAAATTTTGGATATGATCCTTAAGTAATCTGGCAGAGAAAATGTACACAAAAAACAATAAACATAATAGCTAACGTTTATGAGGATCTATTAAGTGCCAGCCAGGCACTGTGTTATGCGTTTTCTACATGCCGCCCACCCCATTCACTCCTCACAACCGCCCTGAGGGGAGATAATTTCATTATCCCCATTTTACAGATGAGGACGCTGAGGCTCAGGATAGTGAGGTAATTTGCCCAAGAGCCCACAGATTTAATAAGGGGGCAGAATCAGAACTCACAATTGTGACTCAAGGCTGCCTCTTAAACTTCTAACTATTCCCTTCTTATTCTGAGCTGATCCTTACCTGTTCACCACCTCTCTTCACAGAAGCAGGAGATAGAAATCCAGGTTACCTTGCAAGTGGGTATACTGAAGGAATCAGTATTGCTGGATCTGATCCCATATCCTAGGCCAGAAATGGTAATGTGCTTTCCTCTTCACGGCCACAGAGGCCAGAAGCCAGACAGATCCTCAAACACACGTGAATTCATTCTATCACAAAAGGCTATGGTGGAACTTGCATGAGGGTCAACTCCACAGATGTCTGGCCTCTCCTTATCTGTCCATGGCCTGAATGCCCACACTAGGTTTAATTTAGCATCAGCCGCTGTCCAGCTGTCCCTGTGACCCTCCAGCCACTCTGTCAACACTCACATCTTAGCGGCCTGCAGCCCTACGACTCAGCCTCTTTACTGATGCCAGTTCCCTCAATTATACAAGGGGAGTCATACCACTTCCCTCATTGGCTTGTCATGTGGAATATATGAGTTAATGTGTAAAGGGCATAGCATGGAGTCTGGCCCACAGTATACAGTAAGTGCTCATTCAGTGTCACTTTCTGTCTTTGTCATGAGCACTGGTGTGTTTCAAGAGCTGAGCCTCCAGGGCTCTGCGCATCATCACCCCACCACTCCTGCCTCTGCTCGGGGACCAGCCCAAATTGTAACTGCCACCCCCACTGCTGCAACCCTAGAAACAACCAGAATCAAGATTAGGGAGGGACCCCACCGTTTGGGATCTGGCCAAGCCAGGAAGAGGCAGAGCAGCCTGCAAGGAAACCACAGGGGATTCAGAATACCCACCATGCAGTTAACCTTTTCCTACTCTGCTATACAGAGAAGCCACCATGAAAAGTCCTCAGCATCCTTCAACGGCCTCTCTGCCCCCCCTCCCCCCACCCCATTACAACGCTTTGCTTGTCCTACAGAGAGCACTTCATGGGCGGAGGGGGCTGACCAGCCACTTATAGGTGTAATTTTAACAGTTTTAACAATGCTCCTAAACCCACCTGCTCCCCACGCCATGCTTCCCATTGACTCCTGACCAAGCGTCCACCAGCAGCAAGTACCCCCAGGGGGAGGGGGAGCCAGAGACTCTTATTGGGCATTTACACTTTAATGACTGAGTTCCTAAAATTTTCTGTAGTAGGTTTTCTTTGAAAGAGGAGGATAGGGACTTCCCTGGTGGCGCACTGGTTAAGAATCCTCCTGCCAATGCAGGGGATGCGGGTTTGATCCCTGGTCCGGGAAGATCCCACCTGCCGCGGAGCAACTAAGCCCGTGCGCCACAACTACTGAGCCCGCGTGCTGCAACTACTGACGCCCGCGCGCCTAGAGCCCGTGCTCCACAACAAGAGAAGCCACCGCCATGAGAAGCCTGCTCACCGCAACAAAGAGTAGCCCCCAGTCGCCTCAACTAGAGAAAGCCCGTGCACAGCAACGAAGACCCAACACAGCCCAAAATAAATAAATAAAATAAATAAATGTATTAAAAGAACAAAAAAGAAAGAGGAGGATAGGCCTTTAGTTCCTATTATCAAGATGAAGATAAGAGCACAGAATCAGAGTGAAGCCCTGAATCGCAGAGATGCTCCCTGCTGGGGCAGAACTAAGACACGTGTCTTCAGACAGCACGTCGAGGTGCCCATCTGGAGGCTCCGAACCCTGGGATCTGCAAAAGCAGGAAACAGGGAAGCCTATGTACTTACAGTATTTCAAGAACCGTGCCCCCCAAAGGATAGAGGTCCCCAGGAGAAAGCTTCAGGATCTGACTGAGCAGGAGGTATGAGGGTGATGGGCCTGGGCCTGGGTTCAAATTGGGCTTTACCCTCTGTATGACCTCGGGCAAGTCACTTCATTCCCGTGTGCTTCTATCTCCTCGTCTGTAAAAGAGAGACATGAGAAGAGCACCACCTTCCCCTCCTCATTGTGAGGAGTAACTGAGTTTACATGCAAAGCCCAGTGCTTGGCACACAGCAAGCCATTGTCATTAAGGTACAGTCCCCCCTACCCTGCGATCCCCCTCTCGCCCATATATTCAAGGCGGGCAGGTCAGGCTCTAAAAGGCTTTTCCTGTGTCCTCTTGCCACAGAACTTTGAGAGTCACTTTTGAAATGTTAAGCCAGGCATGCCCTTCCTGCTGATGTATATTCTATCAGCCCGTCTTTTCCCCCATAAATCGATCAGTTGTGTCTACTTTGAGAATCTTGAAGAAGGTAGCCCTCCCTGAGGATTTTCACAAGTGTCACAGAACTCCTTCAACCAATTCACCGGACAAATATTCCTTGAGCAGCTGCCATGGGCCAGGCAGCGTTCTAGGCCCCTGAGACGCAGCAGGGAACAAAACAGACAATGAGCCCCGGATCTCTTGGAGCTGACCTGTCAATGCCTTGGCAGCTAATGGTGGTGCTGGAGGCCCTGGTTAGAGGAAATGGTCCAAGGAGGAAAGGAGGAAAAGGAGACCAGGGAAGAGACTGTTGCCCAGACTGTGAGAAAGACCCCCATCCCCCTCCATTCAGGCCGGCCTGCCGTCCATGGACTGGGCCTGGCACCAGCCGTAGCAGAACAGCCTGGCTTTGGGTTCTGATTCTGCCGCCTACAAGCTGTGTGACCCTGGGCAAATCCATTCATCAGAACCTCACTTTCCTGATCTCTAAGATAGTGAGAATAAAGCATTTCTATCTGCAAGGGCAGTTTGCAGGATAAAGGAGAGAGTGCAGGTAAAATGCCTCCTGTCGTGCCTGCCACAAAGGAAGCACAGGAGACAGTGAAAAATTCATTTTCCTCATACGTTTTAACCACAACGACATATTATAACACACTGAATGCAGAAGCAGAGATGAGAATCCAGCTGCCTGACAATAAAGATATCTGCCCCCCAAAATTATTTTCATTAAAAACATGTTATTTCTATTAACATGTAACAGTTTTTTTGTTGTTGTTGGTTTTTTTTGGTTTTGGTTTTGTTTTTTTGCGGTACGCGGGCCTCTCACTGTTGTGGCCTCTCCCGTTGCGGAGCACAGGTTCCGGACGCGCAGGCTCAGCGGCCATGGCTCACGGGCCCAGCCGCTCCGCGGCGTGTGGAATCTCCCCGGACCGGGGCATGAACCCGTGTCCCCTGCATTGGCAGGCGGACTCTCAACCACTGTGCCACCAGGGAAGCCCAACATGTAACAGTTTTATTAAATATTGTTTCTAAGTTGTCAGTTTTGTTTTCTACCTAGTAGGTGTTGAAAGATGTAACCTGCAAGGAAAGCCCTTTAGGATCTGGGTCACTTTTTGAGATGGTAAAGGGGTGCTGAGCCCATGAAGTTTGAGAACTGCTGCTCCAGGCGTTCTCACTATTAGCTCTTTTCCAACCTGACAAATCCCCGCACCCACTCCCCGCCTCTGCCCTGCCCCGGCCCTGCCCCAGCCCGCCCCAGTTGTGTGCAGTTAATTGTACAACTCAAAATGGAAGGACCAAGTTGGAAGGGTTTTGAGATCTCATCTGGTGCAGATGGACATTCTGAGGAGGGGACCGTTTTGCCTGAGGTTCCCAGGCATCAGTTCCACCTAAAATTGGAACTGGAATCCAGACTCCTATCTCCTTGGCCCAGGGCTCTCCTCGTAATTGCAGGCTGTCGGGTACTGACTTCTTACCGCAGCCTGGTTAATAATCCATCAGGCTCCCAGGCATATTGTCAGTTTCCTGTTCACTCAGCTCCAAAAGTCCTGACTGGAAACAGGATCTTCTCCCTCTGCTCACCCCCTCTCTCCTGCCTTTTGCCTTCCTCCTTGACCACACCCCTGCCCTCACACCAGCCCAAGAGCATAGCAGACATGGCATTGTCACTCTCATTTGTTGCCAACTAACAAAGAACTTGAGAAAGTGAGGAGAGGGACTTCCCTGGCAGTCCAGTTGTTAAGACTCTGTGCTTCCACTGCAGAGGGAGCGGGTTCCATCCCCGGTCAGGGAACCAAGATCCTGCATGCCACGTGGCATAGCAAAAAAAAAAAAAAAAAAAAAAAAAAAAAAAAAAAAAAAAAAATTTGAGGAGAAAGCTACAATATGTGTACATATTATATATACATATATAATCTGCCATCAGTGGTGGCCTAACTGTGTACCAGGCACTATACTAAGCATGATGCTATCCCAGCTAGTCCTCGTGCTTCACCACCAATGAAATGTGTGCTATATGTTATTCCCATTTTACAGGTGAGGAAACTGAGGAAAAGAAGTGAATGAAGTAAGTGACTTTATCCAAGGGCACAAAACTAATACTTGGCTGAGCCAGGACCGGAAATCAGCCTGACTGGCAAATCCATGGGGATCAGTACTTCACCAGGCTGATGGGGACAGGACTAAAATCTACTCCAGCTAATAGTAGCAATGGAGGCATGACTGAGTGAAACTGGTCAGAAGAGGAAAAAGACAAAAAGAGAAAAGAGATGTGATTTGACCCTGGGACTAAAGACAAAAGATTGCCTGTGTCTGGCGTCACCTGGGCAGTGTCATGCATTAGATCCTGTCCCTTTATCAACTTGACTTTGTCATATCATAAAGGCTCAAGTCCTAGCTTGGCCTGCCACTTGCTGTGAACTGGAGGCAAGTGACTTGCGCTCTCTAAACCCATTTGCTCAAGGAATGCTACCTGCTTCATATAATAGCCATGAGCCCTTCCCTGCTGTGCAAACTGTCAAGTATGATCTGAATGTGGGCCTTATGAGTCTATTCTCTGAAAGGGAAGTTGCTGGAGTATAAGGTAGTTGAAAAGAAGAAGAAGATATTTGAAAAGACTCAACAAAACTGTCCTGTGGGCAGATTTCAGGTTTGTTAATTTACCGTGTAATGGTTTGGAGGTAAAGAATGTAAAGCAATAGGATGGGACCCTGGGTCTTCAGAGGAATGAATAAGAGCACAGGTTCCTGACGCCCCCAGCCAGTCTCTTAGCAACCCTGTACCCCAATTTCTGCATTTATGAAATATTGAAAATAATAATATCAGGTTTAAATGAGATACTGAAGAGAAAGTGCTAGTGCAATGCCAAGCGCCCATCACCTCTATCCTCCAATCTTCTTTTCAGATGGCAGTATGGAGGCGACAGAGAGTAAATGACTTCTCCATAGAATTAACCAGTGCCAGAGCCAGGTTCAAACCCTGAGTATCTGCTTCCTAACTTGGGACACTTTTCTTTCTACTACATTGCACACACATTCTGTCATTCAATTAGGCGGCCAAGCTACTGCTTAATTGTTTAAAATAATTATTTCATCTGCACATCAAGAATGCTGGTATTACAGGGAAAATATTTTTGCAACTCAGAAGTAAACTTGTGAACAGTTTAAAAAAAAAAGAATTCAGGTATTAATTTCCCCAGTTACAGATGAAGAAACTGAGGCTCAGAGAGTTTGAGTAACTTGCCCCTAGGTCACACAGCCCATCAGTGGCAGAGCTGGGATTTGAACCCTGCAATGCTTCATTCCGAAGATGTGGCATTTAACCTTCGCTACAGTGGAAAGAGGATTCAGGCATCATTTAGCTCAATTCCTCCTGGGAGAGAGGCTGGAGATGATACGGATTAATGAGGAAGGAAGGTCCAGGGAGAATGAGTGTCCAGACAGCAGGTGGTGACCCCACAGGCCCCTGGGCGGGAATGATGAATGGTGAGTAGACAGCAGACTTGGGACAAAATCCTTCAGCCCCACAAGGCAGATTCATGGGGACTGGGTTTCTTTGATGACCAACAGACATTTGAGAAAGGAGTTGTAGAGGAGACCTCAATGATGATCTTTTGCCCCAATTCTGTAAAATACAAACTCTTTCCTAAAAGCACTGGAGGTGGCCTATGTTATGAATTAGGGCAGTGGAAATAAAAGTGAAGCACTAGAGAGACTTCTCTGGTGGTCCAGTGGCTAAGACTGCACACTCCCAATGCAGGGGGCCCGTGTTCAATTCCTTATCAGGGAACTAGATCCCACATGCCACAACTAAAGATTCCGCACGCTGCAACTACAGATTCCACATGCCGCAACGAGATCCCAAGTGCCAAAACTAATATCCGAAACAGCCAAATAAATATTGATAGATAGATATATTTTTTTAATTAAAAAAAAGAAAAAGAAAAACACTAGATACTACTAAAAGGAACAATAAGTGAATGAGGAACCAACCTTGAATGACCCAGCACTGCTGGTTTGTACTGCATTTAGCTCTGAGCTTCCTGGCAGCTGAGGGAAAAGGAAACACGAAAGTTTGTCTGAAGAAACCCGCTTTTTTCCTAACAGACATTTGTTCATTCATTTATTCAATAAGTTGATTTGAAGATATTTAAGAGCCTACTTTTTGCCAGGCCCTGTGCCCAAGGGCTGGAAATCCAGGAGGAAAGTACTAGAGAAATCAGTTTGGGAAATAACCCCTTTGGCAGCCCTTTGCATCTCTCCTCTAAGGCAATTTCTATACTCTGCCTCGCATCGATAACCTTCTCCTGCGGCTCATATCACTGGAGAAATTTTAAGTTCCTTCTTCCACGTGCTGGCCCACCTCCCCTGCCAAATTCATTTTAGGAATGACTATCCTGGCGCTCTGTTTATAAGGTTAAGGATCCTGGACAGTTGCCAACCTTCTAGTTAACTCTCTGCTTTCGACCTGCTGCTTGTGGTTCCTGCCTCTTTCCGGAAGTCTGGATCTGTGGGCCAGGAACACTACGGTGAGAAGCTCACAGTGAGGCTTAGGGCGCGGGAGGACTGGGACAGATGGACAATGTCTGCCATGACTTGGGAATGGGGAGTGGTGGCTTGGGGGCCATCAAATTGCCCTGCTTATGTGGGCTGAGTTCCATCTCCATAGGGCTGCTTAGCTTAGCTCGGGCCCTTCATCAGAAGATCTCCACCAAGAGTCTACTGGGGGCTCTTTTTGGTGTGAGGGGGAGTAGAACACAAAGATGCCACCACTCCCTGACCCAGATTCTACACTCAAAATCAGAAGCTCACAGTCCAGGGAGCAATATGAGGAAAAGACACAAATAAGGGAAGGTAGACAGTGATCCATGCTTTAGGACTCAATGAGTTTCATCCTCATAGACAGGTAAGGAGAAACCAGAGAATACTTCCTGGAGGAGGTGACTTTTGATATAGGGCCTGAAAAACTAAATAAGATTTGGGCAAAGGAACATAGCCCACGGCCCAAAACTCCAGAAAACTTTCTTGCAACTGCAACCAAGTGCTACCAAGCATGGAGGGGAACTAGGAGAAGAAAGATGGAAGGAAGGCCCCACGACACCCTTCCTATGGCTGAACATAGCACCAAGAGCCCTGCTGGGAAGCAAGTCAAGAGCCTCAACTTGGTCTATTACTAATGGATCATTCATGCAGGTCAAACAGGGTTTTTTTTGGTTTTGGTTTTGTTTTTTTAATGTGATGGTCTGGACTTCATGGTGGTAAAGTGACCACTGAGGATGAGTGAAGAGCTTTCTATATGCCTAAGTTCTCAGACGACAGTTGGACAAGACCAGCACAGAATCCTGTAAGAATCCTATAAACTAATTCTACTGAGTATGTCCTGCCATTCATTAGACACATACTGTAAGCCACCATTCATTTCATAAATTTCTATCACTTGATTGCACAACAGTGTGATATGGGTAGTATCCCTCCTAGTTTACAGATGGATGAAACAGAGGCTCAGATAGGTGAAGTTACTTGCCCAAGATCACACAGCCCACAAGGTACAGAGCTGGATTTGAATCCAGGGCTGGTTGAATCCAAGGAGGTCTGGTTGCCAAGCCTGTGACATTGTGATCCAACATGGTGAGTTTCCCAGAGGAGACCTAAGACGTGACCCAGGCAACCCACTCGCTTTAAAGATGAGAAAAGAAAGACCCAGACAGGAGAAAGGACCTGCCCAAAGTCACTCAGTGGCAGAACAGGGACTGGAACCCAGGCCTCCCCACTCCCAGTAAGAGATAAATATGATGGCTCCTGGTCTCAGCTTCTCACTGCACTTGTAGCGGCCACGATCAAAGGGCCAGCTCCTTCTCACTCACACATGGTCCCCAGTGCCTTTGGGCTTTCAACACAGCAGTACAGAGGGGCCAGCTGTGACCATGGCATGCTTTCACTTCACACTTTCAGTTCGGGTCAGTAAAAGCCCCAGGCGCACCTTTTCCTGAGCAGCTTCCCGGCGCTCAAGGTGCCCTTCGCAGACACTCAGCAGGAGTCAGGGCTCCAGGTCCTGGACACCCACTGCAGCATGGACGTGCTCTCTGGGGAAAGAGTGTCATGTAGTTTGGGGGTTTGGCATTTTTCTTAGGCGGGAAAAGCACTTGGTTGTTTGTTTCTCTTTTAATACTACATTTGTACGATGTCAGGTCACAAAATGTTTTTGCACGCATCAGTGGTTCCTAATATTTGGAACTCCACTGACACGCTGATTAAAAAAAAAAAATGAACCTTTTCCTCCTAACAAATGCACAGACATGAAGTCTTACCTACACTTTGAAAGGAGTGGTACCTCATCACATCCTCCCCATGGACCTGGTTAAAGAGCCATGGGGGAGATTGCCAGCCAATTTGGTTTTCCCAAGGAGAATCGGACAGGTCTTGTCATTGTCATTTCACAATGAGAAGAGGGGCTCAGAAAGCTGAAGGGACTTGCCCAAAGTCACATGACAAGCCATGCAGAGGTGGAACTGGAACAACAAGCACTGAGTCTCTCTCTGCGCCGGGCATTCAGACCAGTCCTTGCCAGGAGGAAGGTTCATCTAGAAGCCAGAAGCTCTGACTCCAAAAGGGATTTCTATCTGCTCAGAGGGAAGGCAGACAGGGATCTGGGTTTCCTGTTGCTCTGTGCATCCTGTTGTCGGATGTTTTCTTGTTAGGACCTCCATCCAAATGCCTGCATTTCCTGGCCTTACTTAATTTGGACAATAACCATAGGTTGGTGGCCACGCCAGGCCTGGGTGAGGCACAAATACAAGCCACCACCACCCTGGCATCCCTCTTCTAGGCTGGACTCTGCGTGGGGTAAGCCATTCTCTGATGGTGGGGGGCTGTTTTCTAAGGGAAATATGGCAAGAGAGTTGGAGGGGGATGGGACTGGGGCTGCAGGGGTGCAGGGAGGAAGCTTTCAGAAGTGGGATGGTGGATATGGGAGCTGAGAAAGGCTTACACTGTCTCTTATTCATGTCCAGGGCTGAGAACTTGGCTGGCACCATTTCCTATCTCACTCTGGGGTGGCCTTGGCAACATTCAGCAAAGGGCATCCATCTCAGGGAAACACCCCTTTTCAGCTTTTCGAAATAGGGTCACTTCTATGCTTACAGCACGAGGGTTTTGATTGTGGTTTGGGAGATGTGAAATCTAGTTCCAGCTCAGCTGCTGATTTGTTGGGTGATCTTAGAAAATTACATCACCACCCTTAGACTGTTTCCTTGATGGTAAAATGACAGAGGTGGATTTGATGAGAGGTTTTCAATGTGTTCCTTGGAGCCTGAGGGCTCCACAGAGGAATCTGGGCTGCCTGGAAGAGAGGACAATAGGTGACATGAATTCAGATTTTTACCTGATTTATGAATAGGTGTTCCATTGATGGTAAAAAGCATTCTGCTCTCTTAAAATTTAAAAAACACTGGATTATAAGAGCTGCCACTTATTAAGCTCATATAATGCTCCAGGCACATTACTGTCAACAACCTCACTCTAAGCAGGTTGAATTATCCCATTTGAAGATGCTCCTAATAATAATAATAATAACAATAATAAGCACTTCCATATGTTATATTAATTTACTGAAATCCTCACAAAAACCCATTTTACAGATGAGAAATGGGAAAACAGAGGCATTAGGTATCTTGAACAAGGTCACCAGGCTAGGATTTGAACCTACCCTATGTGCTCCCCTCCCCCTAACACTCTTACTTGGGATCTACACATTGGCAACAGCCCCTTTCCATC
This sequence comes from Mesoplodon densirostris, assembly GCF_025265405.1. Lineage (NCBI taxonomy): Eukaryota > Metazoa > Chordata > Mammalia > Artiodactyla > Ziphiidae > Mesoplodon > Mesoplodon densirostris. The sequence goes on along the minus strand of NC_082662.1, from coordinate 19,584,941 downwards.
CAAATGGGTTTCATTCATTAAGCAGTTTTTGTTGTTTGTTTGTTTGTTTTGGCCCCCACTGCGGCTTGTGGGATCTTAGTTCCCCAACCAGGGATTGAACCTGGGCCCTCAGTAGTGAAAACGCAGAGTCCTAACCACTGGAATTCCCCATTAAGCAGTTTTTTAGCACCGACTAGGTAGCAGGCATTGTGCAAGGCACAGAAGACCCAGAAATAATGAAGGCTCAATCCCTGACCTTGACAAGCTGTGTGCCCTCCTCCAAGTAGTTTAACGTCTCTGAGCCTCCATTATCTATGAAATAACAATAACCACAATTCCTATATCAGAGATTGTGTGGATTACTTTAGATTGTGGCTGAGAAAAAATATTTTGTAGAAGTTAAGTTGCATACAAATATTGGTTGGTGCAATTATCAGCCTGGTTGGAGAAAAGACTAATCAGAACTGGTTATAATATATACAGAGTAAGTCTAGGAACTTGGTGTGTGACTGCGGAGTCCTGGAAGCTTTCACTGGGCGAAAGACGAGTCCAGCAAAAAGATGAGCCAGGGAGAGGAACCCCTGGGGCAAAGGTGCAAGAAAGCAGAACTATCTGAGGAATGGTGAGGCAACCAGTTGAGCCCAACTGGGGTTCCCTACAGCAGCTGCAAAGGAATACTTCTGACCTTGCTGTCACCAGACAGTACAGCACGATGGGGTGGGCTAGCGCTGTCCCATGAGCCCCTTGTCATTTAAAATGTTCTAGTAGCCACAATAAAAAATAAATAAATAGTGGGATAGGGAGGGTTGGAGGGAGACGCAAGAGGGAGGAGATATGGGGATATATATATATGTATAGCTGATTCACTTTGTTATAAAGCAGAAACTAACACACCATTGTAAAGCAATTATATCCCAATAAAGATGTTAAAATAAATAAATAAAAAGAAACGGGCCAAAAAAAAAAAAAAAAAAGAAATGGGTGAAATAAATGTTTTTATTTAGCCCAATATATCGACTGGTAATTAATATAAAAACATTACTAATGAGCTATGTTACCTTCTTTTTTCCATACTGTCTTTGAAATCTGGTGTGTATTTTACACTCAAGGCATATCTCCATTCAGACTAACCACATTTATGGTGCAGGTATAGACAGAACTGGAGTTGAACCCCAGTTCTCAACTCTTAAATAACTAGGTCATCCTGAGCAGGTTTCAAATTAAGAACAGTTCAGTGAAGTGTCGAGCTCTCTTCTAAATATATTTTATGTGTTAATTCACTTAATCCTTATAACGAGAATTATCTATAGTGGTGGGTTACCATCATTATCCCCATTTTATAGATAAGGAAATGGAGTAAAGGGAGCCCAGAGAGCTTATCATTCCTAAACCTTCTTCCACTCTAAAATGAGCACAAGCACACCCACCCTGGAAGTTACTGTGAGGGGAGACTTGAAACTGCAGCGAAGGTCTTCTCACCCGGACACACCAGGAAACCACTGCTCGGGAACCACAGACCTCGCTTGTCCCAACTCCCACTCCCTGATAACCTCTAGCAAGACCGGAAGTAGGGTGAGGAGAGGGAGGCCCTCACCATGGGCACAAAATTTAAATGGGTGCCAAAAAATTATAATAAATTCTGTTTTGAGTGTAAATAAAATATTTAAACTTTATAAAATAGTGTTGTGAGTTTTAATGACCTACTTTTCCATTTTTCAATAATAACTACTTTTTAGTGTTTTATTGTTTAATGTTTTGAGGGGGAAAAAAAAAGCCAGTAAAGAATACAGGGAGGGCTTCCCTGGTGGCGCAGTGGTTGAGAGTCTGCCTGCCAATGGAGGAGACACGGGTTCGTGCCCCGGTCTGGGAAGATCCCACATGCTGCGGAGCGGCTAGGCCCGTGGGCCATGGCTGCTGGGCCTGCGCATCCGGAGCCTGTGCTCCGCAGCGGGAGAGGCCACAACAGTTAGAGGCTGCGTACCGCAAAAAAAAAAAAAAAAAAAAAAAATACAGGGAAATGTCTACATAGAGGAACACATTTTTTCCCTTTGCCTCAGGCAAGACATTATAACAAATTCTGTTTTGAGTGTAAATAAAATATTTAAACCTTATAAAATACTGCACTCCTCCTGCTTCTCTAGTTCCTCTGCCACTGTCCACGAGTTCTCTTCTCTTTGTCTACTCTATAAATCCTCTACATTCTCCTAAGGGATTGGACTTTTGGCTCAATGGTGTGATGTTAACATTTATCCTTGTTGACACATATAGTTCTAGTTCATTTTTTACTGTTTCATTTATTTCTGTGTATGGATGTACTATAATTTATCTATGCATTTTGCAATTGATGGACTTTTGTTGGTGGTGGTGATGGTGGTTTTCTTTTGCTATTTCAAAAATGCTGCTTGTACATGTCTCCTTGGGCACATTTTCAGGAGCGGAATTGGTACACCTCAGGGCAGTGGCTCATCTTCAACTTCACTAGATTTTGCCAAACTGCCCTCCACAGTGTTTGCCCCAACTTACACCCCCGTCACAGTGCTGACCGTTCGCACTCGATATTGTCAGATTCATCTTTTTGCTGATCTGATGGGAGTGAAACTTGCCTTTCTGTGGATGCTATTGAGGTTAAACATCTTTTTAAAGGATTATTGACCATTTCTCTTTCATGCCTGATATTTTTCTTATTTGTAGGTTCTCTCCTTCATCTTAAGTAATCTTGCCTGAGGTTTGTCTGTTTTATGATCTTTTCAAAGAACTAGTTTTGGTCTTTGTCAGGGCTTCTTATTCTCTGTTGTTTAACCATGTCATCAATTTCTGCTCTTATTATTTCTGCCTTCTGCCTTCTTTGTATTTTTGCTGTTGCTCTTTTTCTAATTTCATGAGTTGGATGTTTAGCTCATGAGTCTTTTTTCTTTTCTAATATGAGCATGTAGGTCTATAAATTTCCCTTTCAGTACTACTCAGATGCATCCCACTCATTTTAATATGATATAATTCTAAGAATTTTCTAACTTCCTTTATGATTTTTTGGCTCAGGAATTATTCAGGCGCTTCAAACCTGTGAAGTTTGTTAGTTATATTTTTTAAGTTCTTGATTTCTAACTAAATTGTGCTGTGGTCAGAGAACATGGTTTGTATGTTACAGATTATTTAAAGTTTGTTGCAATTTACTTTTCACCTAAGACAAGACCAGTTTTGGTAAATGTCCACATTTGCTTGAAAACAATGAGTATTCTCTAATTATTAGGTGCTGAGTTCCATATATGACTATTAGATCAAACTTATTAATTGCATGTTCAAATCTTATATATCATATTAATTAGTATATTGTCTGCTTAATTTATTAACTTCTGAGAGAGGAATGCTAAAACTCGCTGACTATTCAATTTCACTTCAATTCCACAAATATTTGTTGAGTATCTACTATGTACCAAAAACTATTCTAAACCCTTATATCAGTGAACAAAATAGTCAGTTCCTTGACCTTATGGAACTTAAATTCTAGTGGAACAGATAATAAACAATAAAGATTATGTAGGGTAAATTATATGTTAGAAGGTGATTAGTGATATGGAAAAAATAAAATATAGAGCAGAGTAAGGGGGACCAGAAGAGCAGGAGGGTGGGGTGAGCTACAGTTTTAAATAAGATGATAGGGTAGATGTCTTTGAAAAGGCAAAATTTGAGCCACAACTTGAAGAAGGTGAGATTGACCCATGCATAGAAAAGAGTGTTCTGGAAGAGGGAACAACTACTGCAAAGGCCCCGTGGCGGGGGGGGGAGAGTACCCATTAGTAAGCCAGTGTGGCTAAAGCTAGTTGACCAAGGGAAGCATGGTTAGTAGGGAGGTCAGAGAGTCAATGGGGCCGGAACACACACAGCCTTCTAGGCCACTGTTAGTACTTTAGCTTTTACACTGAATGGAATGGGTGCTGTGTGGGGTTTGGGACAGAGGAGTGACATATTTGAAAAGGATCTGACATATTTGAAAAGGATCACCTTGGCTGTTGTACTGAAATTAGACAGACCTGGTTAAAAGCAGGGAGTCAGTTAGGAAGCTATTGTAGTAAACCAAGTAAGAGATTATGCCTGATTTTTAAAAGCCTAAATTAGATCAATACCTTTACTCACTTCCTAAATAAAGCTTCAACTCTATTCATTTCTCTTGGCTTGTGTTACTGTCATTCACAATTTTACTTCCACTTTGTTTCTATACCCTCTAAATCAGTCTCAGTCATCATTATTATTATTATTGTTGCTTTATACATATTTTTAATTTACTCATACATTTATCAATTTATTTGTTCACAATTCCTGCTTGCCTTTCTGTTCTTCCCTCTGTGAAGAATTTCCTTCTTCTAATGGCATATGATTTAGACTTCCTTCAGTGAGAGTCTGTTAGTGGACAATTCTACTTGTATTTCTTTATTTTGAGTGACAGTGTAGCTTTTTTCCCTCTATCTTCTGGCTATTATTACTGTTATTGGAAAATCTGCTTTTAAATTTAATTGTGATTCCTTTGCCTTTTCTCTCTGATTGTTTTAAAGTTTTTCTTTGTCTTTGGTATTCTGAAGTTTTATTATGTTATATGTGAGTGTGGAATTCTTTTTCTGTTTGTTTGGTTTTTGCTGGTGGGTTGGTTTTGTTTTTGGCCCCGCCATGTGGCTTGTGGGATCTTAGTTCCCCGACCAGGGATCGAACCAAGGCCCTGGCAGTGCAAGCACCAAGTCCTAACCACTGGACCACCAGGGAATTCCCATTGGTTTGTTTTTAAAATTCTGTTCAACACACGACTATATATAAAATAGATAAATAACAAAATCCTACTGTATAGCACAGGGAACTATATTCAATATCTTGTAATAACCTATAATGGAAAAGAATCTGAAAAAGTATATATATATATATATATAAACTGAATCACTTTGCTGTACACCTGAAACTAACACAACATTGTAAATCAACTATACTTCAGTTAAAAAAAAATTATGCTTGAAGTTCACTGTGATTTCTGAATCTGAGGAGCCATGTCCAGGAGAATTCTGGGCAATTCTCCACTAGCATCTCTTTGAATATGGCCTCCCCAATGCCCACCACCAATTCTATTCTTCCCTTCTGAAACTCCAGTTAGATATATTTTAAACCTTCTCTTTCAATCCTTCCTGTCTCTTAACCTCTCTTTCATATTTCCCATCTCTCTATCTCCTCGTGCTGCATTTTGGGAAGTTTCCTTAGATCCACCTTCTAGATCAAAGCTTTTCAGCTAGTCTCGTCTGCTCTTTAACCTACCCTTAGGGTTACTGTTTTCAATGACTTCATTTTTCACTTCCAGAAACTCTACTTGATTCTTTTTCAAATCTGCCTAGTCTCTCATTAGGTAATTATGGTTTTGACACCTTATTGTTTAATCATATTAAACATATTCGGACTTCCCTGGCGGTCCAGTGGTTAAGGCTCCGTGCTTCCAATGCAGGGGGCATGCGTTCAATCCCTGGTCAGAACTAAGATTCCACATGCCGTGCAGCCAAAACAAACAAACAAACAAACAAAAAAAAGCTTATAAACATATTCTATAACATAAACCCAAGAATTATATGAATTCTTGGAAGTCTAATTCTACTGTCTGACATTTCTGCTAACTCTTGTTCATGTTTCCTTGTGCATTTTGTAATTTTGCATCATGAGCTCAAATTCCATGGGCTTTTATATGTGGAAATCTTGTGTGACCTGGATACGAGAGTATATCCCTCTAGAGAAACTCAGAGTTTGCTTTCTAATAATGTCCCATACAATATTTGGGTGCCCTGTTTGTTTTTCTCAATATTTAGGACATTCTTATACTAAGAATGATTCATTTATCTGACATTCAAATTTATCTAGACTCATATAGTTTATCTGGCAAATCTACTGGTGTGAAACCCAAGTCTTGTCTCCCATCCCTAAATAGTTGTTAAAACTTCAGCATCTTACTTACCAAAACTGGCAAACAAAACAAAATAAAACATCAATGCAAAAAACCCTCCACCATATCACTCTGGATTCCATTTTTTCTTGGTTTTGATTTCCTCTCAGTTTTTGACACTTGGAGATTTCCTTACTTTCAAAGGGAAGTCTTAGGTGTAGTTTTCTGGGTTTTTTAAAAAGGCCCAAAAAGGCAGGTCACTTTTATTTTATTTCTTATTTTATTTTATTGAGGTATAATTGACATGTAACATTATATTAGTTTCAGGTATACAACATAATGATTTGATATTTGTATATACTGTGAAATGATCACCACAGTAAGTCATTAACATTCATTATCACACATAGCTGCAAATTTATTTTCTTATGATGAGAACTTTTAAGATCTATTCTCTTAGCAACTTTCAAATACAATATTAGTAACTATAGTCACCATGTTGTACGTACATTCCCAAGACTTATTTATTTTATAATTGGAAGCTTGTACCTTTGACTACCTTTACCCATTTCACCCCCCGACCCCAACCCCTGCATCTGGCAACCACCAATCTCTTCTCTGTATCTATGAATTAGTTTTTTTTTTTTTCAGTTCCACATGTAAGTGAGATAATATGGTTTGCAGGTCGCTTCTACTTCTTGAATTCCCACATGGCTCTCCTAAGGCAACCAGTACAGACCTAGCACCCCACTAGGATGAAGAAAGGGTAAAATAGAGAGAAACCAATATAAATCGCTGTTTCAACATATGATCCATCGCACAGGTAAAGTGTTGGGTTAGAGTCAGTGATTGTATGTGGTCATTATTGCACTGATTGAAAAAGAACTCATTTCTTCTTCTCATTGTACTGCAGCAAAGGCTTCTTGGTACGCCCGGCAGAAGCCGAGGGACCCAACCCATGGAGACATGCTGGAAGATACAGGCAGCCAATGGCTCCACTGATGGCTTGGATTTCAACTCCATGGAGGATTACATGATCCTGAGCGGTTCCCAAAAGATAGCTATTGCAGTGCTGTGCACCTCTCTGGGCCTACTAAGCGCCCTGGAGAATCTGGTGGTGCTCTACCTGATCCTGTCCTCACACCGGCTCCACAGGAAGCCCTCGTACCTGTTCATTGGCAGCTTGGCTGGGGCTGACTTTCTGGCCAGTGTGGTCTTTGCCTTCAACTTTGTAAATTTCCACGTCTTCCATGGCGTTGATTCCAAAGCTGTCTTCCTGGTGAAGATTGGCAGCGTGACTATGACCTTCACGGCCTCTGTAGGCAGCCTGCTGCTGACTGCCATTGACCGCTACCTCTGTCTGCGCTACCCACCTACATACAAAGCCCTACTCACCCGTGGGAGGGCACTGGTGACCCTGGGCATCATGTGGGTCCTCTCAGCATTGGTTTCGTCTCTGCCTCTCATGGGATGGACTTGCTGTCCCAGGTCCTGCTCTGAGCTTTTCCCCCTGATCCCCAATGACTATCTGCTGGGCTGGCTCCTGTTCATTGCTGTCCTCTTCTCTGGCATCATCTATACCTATGCGCATGTCCTCTGGAAGGCCCATCAGCATGTAGACAGCTTGGCTGAGCACCGGGACAGGCAAGTGCTCGGAACGGCCCGGATGAGGCTGGATGTGCGGTTGGCCAAGACCTTGGGGGTGCTGCTGGCTGTGCTCTTCATATGCTGGTTCCCGGTACTGACCCTCATGGTCTACAGCCTGGCCACCACTCTAAGCGAACAGGTCAAGAAGGTCTTCGCCTTCTGCTCCTTGCTCTGCCTTGTCAACTCCATGGTCAACCCCATCATCTACGCCCTGCGGAGTGGAGAGATCCGCTCCGCCGCCCACCACCGCTTGGCCCACTGGAAGAAGTGCCTGAGGGGCCTCGGGCCTGAAGGAAAAGAAGAGGTCCCGAGGTCCTCAGTCACTGAGACAGAGGCTGATGTGAAAATCACCCCAGGGCCAGATTCCAGAGAGCTGTACTGCTCTAATCACTAATGAGGTCACTTTCACAATTTTAAATAAGCCAAGTCAGAAATCATTTCAATCCCTGGAGGAGAGTGTCTTTGATCCTCTCATCTTACTTGAACCAGACCCAGCGGCCTGGACACTTACCCTTTTTCACTGAGTGTTGGCACTGACCCCTGGAGGGTAACCTGGCCACGCCTGTCTGCACACAGTCTGTTGGGTAGCCAGGCCCTGTGAGGGGTGGCAAGGTGGGCAGGAGGCAGGAGGCCTGGGACAGGCTCATTGCAAGTCAGGACAACCTTCCCAACAAGACGGCTTGGTGCCTGCATTCTCTAGAGACCACGGGAGCCAAGCGGAGCCTTCAGGCTCAGCAGTAAAGGACCTGGAGGAAATCTGGGAAGAATGGATCACTCTCCTGGGATCTCAGGATGGCTGGCTAGCCCTTCTTCCTGTTTAATTGTTGGGTCCACCATGGTTCTAGAGCTATGAAAGGCCCTACCTGCAGGTCACCCTTTCCCACAGAGGACCAAGAACTGCAATGCAATGAGGACCTAGGATGTCGATCCACCTCTTGAAGAGATAACTGACAAGCCTCCAGTTCAGGGCATCTTATTATTAGGGCACCGGCCCTCTCTGACACCCTGATAATCCCCGCTCACAACCATTGTGTCCTCCTAGGTATGCGGGGAATACAGAGGAGACTGGGATCGCTTGAGATGCAGATTAGTTTTGTGAAGACCTATTTGATGGTACCACTGGAAGCAGGCAGTGTCCCAGTCTGACCCAGCTCCAAAAAAAAGGAAGATATTCACAGAGATTTTATAAATGCCCGAATTGTTCCCGGTCATCCCTCAATCCAGCCCCTTTGTCTCTTCCACCCCCATGCCCTATAATGAATAATAAACAGAGCAAGTGGGAGGAGGGGGAAATTCCCTTACTATGTGCCAGGTATGGTGCTGACATCCTACAGTCCATCATCTCCAGCAAGGATTCAGCCCCATACTTTTGGAGATCCCAGGACACCCATATCTTACATATCAGGGAGGCTAGGTTCCTACCAAAGGGACTTAAAGCAGTAGGCAAGAGAAACCGTTGATGGTGAGGAGGACTGCAGAGGAATTCTAATGCAATTATTTGGAGCTACAGATGGAATAAAAGGAAAGATATTGATGAAACATGTCTTCATTTAATACTTACAAGACAAGATGTTCACTATTCATTCATTCATCCACCCATCTCACAAATATGTGCCAGGCTCTGTGCTAGGTCCTGGATGTCCAGCCATAAATGAGACTCTACCCCTGTCTAATGGAGCTCACATTCTACATCTGGTGGGAAGAGAGCCAAGAAAGAAAGAAAGAAGATGATTACTGGTGGTACAATGAAAGAAATCGTCAGGGTCATGGGATAGAGATTAACCGAGGTAACATTAGGTAAGGTAGAACTACTGTGTGCTCTGGTCATAAGAGTCAACTGGCTTTTACTGAGGTTTTACTATGTGCCAAGCTCTGGGCTATGTGGTTTTAAATGAGAGATCTCACTTAGTCTTCCCTGTAACCTGATGAAGAGGGCTTGATATCCTCATTTTACAGGTGAGGAAATCTCTGAGAGGCAAAATCACTTGCCTGAGGTCACACTGCTAACATGTACCCAAAGCTGGGGTTTTCAACCCAGTTCTGTTTGATTCCTAAGCCTCTTTACCACTAACCTCTTGGCCTAGTTCAGTCAAATTCTGCTCAATTAGGATAGTAATAATAAATAAGTCTATAAATAATAATGACATCAATAATAATAAGTCTAACAGTGATAAATATGTATAAAGTATAAGTGATAATATGACTTAATAGGTTCAATAATAATATTAGACTTTTGTAACATCAGATTTCTGCACACTTATGATAATAACTCATCCTCATTTCTCAACATACCTCATTTTATGCCCTGTATTAAACTTCCTGCAACAATTTTCCACAAACTGAGTGGCTTAGAACAACAGAAATTTATTCTTTCACAGGTCTGGACTCTAGAAAATCAAGGTATCAGCAAGGCCATGCTCTCTCCAAAGCTGCAAGGGGAGGATCCTTCCTTGCTTTTTCCAACTTCTGGCAGCTCCTGGTGTTCCTTGGCTTGTGGCAACATAACTCTTATCTCTGCCTCCGTCTTCACATGACCTTTCCCCACCCTTTATCTCCAGGTGTCTTTTTTTTTTTTTTAATTGAGGTATAGCTGATTTACAATGTTATATTAGTTTCAGGTATAAAACATAGTGATTCAACATTTTTATAGACTATACCCCATTTACGTATTATAAATATTGGCTATATTCCCTGTGCTGTACAATATATCCTTGTAGCTTATTTATTTTATGCATAGTAGTTTATACCTCTTAACACCCACCCCTATCTTGCCCCTCCCCCTTCTCTCTCCCCACCGGTAACCACTAGTTTGTTCTCTATATCTGTGAGCCTGTTTTTGTTTTATTATGTTCATTCATTTGTTTTATTTTTCTAGAGTCCACATATAAATGATAATATACACTATTTGTGGTTCTCTGTCTGACTTATTTCACTTAGCATAATACCCTCCAGGTCCATCCATATTGTTGTACATGGCAGGAATTTATTCTTTTTTAATGACTGAGTAGTATTCCATTTCATATATATATATATATATATATATATATATATATATATATATATATATATATATATATATGTATGTATGTATATCACATCCTCTTTATCCATTCCTCCCTTGATGGGCACTTACATTGCTTCCATATCTTGGCTGTTATAAGTAATGCTACTATGAACATTGGGATTCATGTATCTCTTCGAATTAGTGTTTTCATTTTCTTTGGATATATGCCCAGGAGTGGAATTGCTGTATCATATGGTAGCTCTATTTTTAGTTTTCTGAGGAACCTCCATACTGTTTTCCATAGTGGATGCACCAATTTACATTCCCACCATCAGCGTACAAGGGTTCCTTTTTCTCCACATCCTTGCCAACATTTGTTGTTTGTGTTCTTTTTGATGATGGTCATCCTGACTGGTGTGAGGCAATATCTCATTGTGGTTTTGATTTGCATTTCTCTAATAATTAGCAATGTTGAGCATCTTTTCATGTGCCTGATGGCCATGTGTATGTCTTCTTTGGAAAAAATGTCTATTCAGGTCTTCTGACCTTTCTTTTTTTTTTTTTTTTTTTGCGGTACGCGGGCCTCTCACTGCCGTGGCCTCTCCCGTTGTGGAGCACAGGCTCCGGACGCGCAGGCTCAGCAGCCATGGCTCACGGGCCCAGCCACTCCATGGCACGTGGGATCCCGTGTCCCCTGAATCGGCAGGCGGACTCCCAACCACTGCGCCATCAGGGAAGCCCCTTCTGACCGTTTTTAATCAGGTTGTTTTCCTTTTTTTATATTGAGTTGTGTGAGCTGTTTATATATTTTGGATATTAACCCCTCATCAGTCATATCATTTGTAAATATTTCCTCCCATTCAGTAGGTTTTCTTTTCATTTTGTTGATGGTTTCCTTTGCTGTGCAAAAGCTTTTAAGTTTAATTAGATCCCATTTATATTTGCTTTTATTTCCTTTGCCTTAGGAGACAAATTCCAAAAAATATTGCTACGATTTATGTCAGAGAGTGTTCTGCCTATGTTTTCTTCTAGGAGCTTTATGGTTTTCCATCTTACATTTAAGTCTTTTCTCTTGGTGTCTTCTTTTAAGGACACCAATTATTGGATTAAGGCACACTGTAATCCAGTATGACCTCATCTTAATTTAACAAATTACATCTCCAAAACTCTACTTCCAAAGAAGGTAACATTCACAGGATTCAAGCAGACATGAAGTTTTGGGGGACATGCTTCAACCCAGTACAGCCCCCAAGGACAAATTTCAACCCTCTCTTACAGCACATATCATGGACTGTGTTAAGTGGGAGTCACTGGCTTGTCTTCCCCCACAAGATGAGCTCCATGTTTATCTCTCAGTTCCCAGTGTTATGTGAAGACCCAGCATAGAGTCTTAAAGGGGCTGATCAATATCTGTGGCACTGAACTGCTTCTAAAAAGCTTTAGATTACATTTTGGAAAATCGAATTTTATTTTAACCCAAATACCTATCTTTTTGTAAGGCAAAGAAATTGAATGATTTTTTAAAGGTGGATATGTGGCTCCTTAAATTTGGGGCATGACTTTCTTTATTCATTGGTGGGGTCCTATCTCATTTCAGCAAAGAAAATGCCCAAGTGCCTAGCATAAATTGATACTCAGTAAACATCTGTTTAATGAATAAAACTAGAGTTTTAAACTAGAGTTTAAAAATCATTGAATTAAATGCACTTCCACACTTTCTTCGTCTCTCCTTTCACAATCACACTCTATTTCTGCTTAGAGTTTATGGAGGGTGAGAGCAAGGGAGAAGGGGGACCTCAGGTATCACAGAGAACTGCTCTCATTGTTTAGATGAGGAAATGGGACCAGAGAGTGGACAAGACTTGCCCAAGGAGACCCAACAAGGTGGTGTCCAATGCAAGAAACCTAGGTTTCCCAACTTCCAGTTTTTCCACCCTATTGCAATGCCTCTCACCTGCCCCTACAGATTTACATTTTGGTTATGAGGCTAAGGAGAAATGAAGGTCATGGTGTCTTATTTTATCTCCCCCAAGATGATTTCTGTAACATCAAAGACCATTACCCTGATCACTACAAGATGTGTACGAATGCTTTTTGTTGTTGTTGTTTTGTTTGTTTGCTTGTGTTAGGTGTCTGGGCTTGCTGTTGTGGACAATATTACAACATAATCTTGCAGAGGAAGTAACGGAAAATAAAGAAAATGGCTGTTCATTCAGCAACAGCCACTGTGTTCCTTTATCACTCCTAGAATGAGGAAGTGCTTGCTTCTGTCGACACAGACTTTGACAGGTTCTCTTGCACCTCCTGGGGTGCAAGAGAGAAGCAGCGTTTGAGAGACATAGATTCTGCATCTGGAGACCTGGGTTCTGGTCCCACCTCTGATCCAAACTAGTTGCATGACCTTGGGCAACTCCAATCCCCTCTCTGGGTCTCAGTTTCCTCTTCCATAAAATGGTAAGAGTAAAGAAGGGGATAGTGTCGAGGGTCTCCAAAGTTCCTTCCAACTCTTACCTGCAGCAGTTCTCACTGATATGTAGGTACCAGTTGTGCCACGGGGGAGTCATTAGACTTCCCACACCTGACAGCCTCACCGCCTGTTTGTGCGGGCACAGCCTCTACCAACTGTAGGGGAATTTGGTGACCTCCCTGCCAGACAAGGTTCCTGAAAAATTGAGGAACCTTGAGCCTGAGGCTCTCAATTTTCTCACGCAGTTACTCTAAAAATATTCCTTCGTGGTAGCCTGTGCATGGGTCTTGTTTTTCCAAGTAGATGTTAAGCTCTTTGAATTGCCTCAAAATTCCTCAAGCAAGTTCAAAAAATATTTATTAGACAGGCAAAATGGTCACACCTGTTCTTCCTCTTTCAGCGCCCACTTTCCTCCCACCTCTCCCCTTATAATGCTTCCTCCCATCGTCCTTCTGTCCCGTCATTTCTGCCAGGGCTGTTACAATGCCCTTCCATCTGGTATTCCTGCTTCCTGAGTTGTTCTTCCATACTACAGCTCAAAAAGTCCCCCATAGCTGCCAACGGCAAAATGGAGCAGTCCCAGTTCTCTGCACACACCGGGCCTTCCACACCCCCTCGATTTCACCCCGCAGTGAATTCTAAAGTTTTCAATCATCGGTCACACCGCCATCCTCCTTGCACCTTTCTCCCTTTGAGAGCCAGGGGTGTTAGGGACCGCCCACCAGGAGGGGAAGACGCTCGGTAGCCAAGCAGCCTGGGTTGACCCACCCCTTTTTCCTTCCGAGCCAATCATTAGTTAGGGTGGGCGGGGCCACGCGCCCCGCACTTGCGCGTTCAGTGGCGGCGGTGGGGCTCCAAGACAGCTGTGCCAAATCCCGAGATGAAGTCGCGGGTGGTGGGCGCCGAGCTATTGCTGCTGCTGGTGCTCGGCACGGTGCGGGCTCTGCGCTGCACGCACCCTCCGCGCTGCACCGACCCTCCGCGTCGCTACACCGCGGACTGGCCGAGTCTGGACTCCCGGCCGCTACCGGCCTGGTTCGACGAGGCCAAATTCGGAGTGTTTGTGCACTGGGGCGTGTTTTCGGTGCCGGCCTGGGGCAGTGAGTGGTTCTGGTGGCACTGGAAGGGCGAAAAGCTGCCACAGTACGAGAGTTTCATGAATGAGAACTACCCACCCAATTTCACCTATGCCGACTTCGGGCCAAGATTCACTGCGCGCTTCTTCCACCCGGACAGCTGGGCCAACCTGTTCGAGGCCGCCGGGGCCAAGTGAGTGCCGCCGCGGGGGGCGGGCGGGGCCCCCCTTCCCCGGCTAGGGCCGACCCGAGCGCCGGGAGGGGACTTAGGCAGGTGAAAACCGAGCGGGGGGAGGCTAGGCGACTTGCCGGGTCACACAGGTGTCCGTCTGACTTCAGATACCGGGGGTACTCTGTTTTGCCTCCTGAAGGATGCAGAATTGAATATGGCACGTCTGATCCTAAGAAGGTGCGTCTGGTTGAGGATTAGAAGGAAATAAATGTTTCCGGTTGGTGGTGGACCGCAAAGCCCCCAGTGTCTGCACCTGAATATTGAGAGGACTGAGCTACGTGATACCTAATGTCCCTTCCAGGTCAACAAGGCAATCAGGATTCCAGGATTTTAAGCCGGTGGTATGGAGTCTTGTCCTAGTTCAGCTGCGAACTTGAACAAGGCATTTTACCTCCTTACCGCCTCCTTCCATGGTTGTAGACGGGGATTGTGTTCCTCCTTTCAGCTTTAATATGTCCTGGAGGGAAGGGAGTTCTGGTGTGCAGTGTATTTGGGCAACAATACAGATTCTCTTTCAGCTGCTCTTCTCAATGCCTTGCACATAGAGAGTGCTCAAGAAATGTCAGAACTGTTTTGAGAACTGTTGCAACGTGCTTGTGAATGGTTCAGGGAACTGAAAGTGCAGAGCACTGGGGCTGGGAAGAGAGAGGCAAGGACTCACAAGGTTGTTGAAGGCTGGGGCTAGTCCTGAGGGAATCATCCTTGAAGACAGGATGTTGCAGAGTAAGAATGAAGGCAGGTAGGTTTCCCGGCTCCTGGCTTAGGGCAGTCTTCCACCCTTACTTTGTCTCCTCACCCGTCTTCCAGGTTTTAGTTTCTCTTGGACTTCAAGTTCTCTTGTACTAAATAGAAATTACAACTGATATTTAGTGTTTGCAGTTAAGTGTATGGGAATATAAGCCTTGAATAAACAAAGGAGGAGTTCACTGTCTTCCAGAAGCCTTAGAAATCCATAATTTTCAAATGAAGAAGTTAAAATCTGGGAGATATCCTTTGTCCAGGACAAGATGCCCTTGCTATGGACAAGATGACTGGCCCAGACAGAAGAAGGGAACTAATGTCCTAGACTCCAAATGACTCTAAGGTGACTCTAAGGTGAAGGTTCTTTCCACCACACCAGGGGTCTGCAACCATGGCCAGAGGGATTGGTCCTCTGCCTATTTTGGTAAGTTTCTTGAGATGAGAAGGATTTTTACATTTTAAGGGGTTGTTTTTAAAAAGTAGAAGAAGAGGGGCTTCCCTGGTGGCACAGTGGTTAAGAATCCTCCTGCCAATGCAGGGGACACGGGTTTGAGCCCTGGTCCGGGAAGATCCCACGTGCCACAGAGCAACTAAGCCTGTGTGCCACAACTACTGAGCCTATGCTCTAGAGCCTGCGAGCCACAACTACTGAGTCCGTGTGCTACAACTACTGAAGCCCGCGTACCTAGAGCCCGTGCTCCGCAACAAGAGAAACCACCGCAATGAGAAGCCCATGCACCACAACGAAGAGTAGCCCCCGCTCACCGCAACTAGAGAAAGCCCGCGTGCAGCAACGAAGACCCAACATAGCCAAAAATTAAAAAAAAATAAAAAAATAAAGTAGAAGAAGAATATGCCACAGAGAGGACTGTGATCCACAGAGCCTGAAATACTGTCTAGACCTTAAAGTTTGAGCTCTCCACATCGGCCAGTGATTAAATTGTCACATGTGAGCACCAGCTATTTTTCTGCCATAAAAGTAAATGAAATGGTGAGTGATTTGGTTGTTATTTCAACACTTGCCTTTTCTCCCCTTTTCTTTTGGCCTTTTGTCACTTCTGTGAATGAGAGACAATTCATATGGGCTTGGTAAAACAAACAGCTTACTTTTTTTAGTCATCTGCTATTTCCAGTAGAGATTTCTTTCTCCTTTAGGGCAAAGGGTTTTTTAAAAAAAACTAATCATCGATACACAGAAGGGTTGAAGAACTGGAAAGCCAAGGTGTACATATTTTCCCTTACCTATTCCTTCCTTCTCTCCAAGTCTCCTGGTTGTTTGGGAACTAAGGACTGGCTTCCCTGAGTTTGCTTTCATTCCTGGAGCAATACCCAAGGGGTGTTGTGACTGAAGCAACTCCCTGGGTGTCACTAATATAGTCACTCATACAAGTACAGTTGACCCTTGAACAACATGGGTTTAAACTGCATGGATCCACTTATATGCGGATTTTTTCCAATAAATATACTGGAAAAATTTTTGGAGATTTGCGACAATTTGAAAAACTCACAGAAATATCGAAAATTAAGAAAAAGGTATGTCACAAATGCATAAAATATATAGACACTAGTCTATTTTATCATTTACTACCATAAAATATATACAAATCTATTGTAAAAAGTCAAAATTTATCAAAACTTACACACACACTTTCAGACCATATGTGGTGCCACTCACAGAAATGTAAAGGAACATAAAGATGCAGTATTAAATCATAACTGCGTAAGAGTAACTGTAGTACATACTGTGCTACTGTCATAATTTTGTAGCCACCTCCTGTTGGTGTCACGGTGAGCTCAAGTGTTGTGAGTATCCACTCAAAATGCCACGTGACACTCATCATCTTCACATGAGCACTGATCCCTCCAGTAAATTGCCTATTGCAGTAAAAAGTGATCTCTCGTGTTCTCATGTATTTTTCATCTTGTTTAGTGCAATATCATAAACTTTGAATAATACCATGGGACCCACACAAAGCGCCCCTAGTGATGCCAGAAGTGATCCCAAAAAATAGAGAAAATTCAACATTACAAGAAAAAGTTGAAGTGCTTGATATGTATCATAGATTGAAGTCTGCAGCTGTGGTTACCCGCCATTCCAACATAAATGAATTAATGTTAAAAAACCACCACAACAACAAAAAACCCATGAAGCTGTCACTGCAACTATGCCAGGATGCCAGGAGGTGTGAAGAACCTTGCACTTCTTGCATAGTACCTTTTTATCTCATATTGAAAATGCAGCTTTGATGTGGGTGCAGGATTGCTATAAGAAAGGCATACCTAAAGACTAATATGATTCGAGAAAAAGCGAAGTCATTACGTGACAACTTAAAGCAAAAGGAAGGTGAAGGCTCTAAAGGTGGAGAATTTAATGCCAGCAAAGGATGGTTTGATAATTTAAGGTTTGGCTTTTAAAATGTCACGGTAACAGGTGAAGCAATTTCTGCCGACCAAGAGGTGAGTTCCCAGACGCCACTGAGAAAATCATTGAGGAGAAAGGATATCTGCCTGAACAGGTTTTTGATACGGATGAAAGTGCCCTATCCTAGGGGGGTGGAAAATGCCATGAAGAACATTTATTAGTAAGGAGGAGAAGCAAGCACCAGGATTTAAGGCAGGAAGGACAGGCTAATTCTACTGTTTGGTGCAAATGCAATCGGCTTTATGATCAGGACTGTCCTTTTCTATAAAGCTGCTAAACCACGAGCCTTGAAGGGAAAAGATAAACACCAACTGCCAGTCTTTGGGTTGTGGAACAAGAAGGCCTGGACAACAAGAACACTTTTTCTGGATTAGTTCCATCATTGCTTTGTCCCTGAGGTCAGGAAGTACCTTGCCAGTAAGGGACTGCCTTTTAAAGTTCTTTTAATATTGGAATATGCCCCTGGCAACCTAGAACCCCAAGAGTTCAACACCAAAAGCATCAAAGTGGTCTACTAGCCCCCAGACACAACATCTCTAATTCAACCTCTAGATCTTTGGGTGTCATAAGGACCTTTAAGGCTCATTACACATGGTACTCTATGAAAAGGATTGTCAATGCTATGGAAGAGAACCCCAATATAGATAACATCATGAAAGTCTGGAAGGATTACAGCATTGAAGATACCATTGTTGTTATAGAAAAAGCTGTGAAAGCCGTCAAGCCCCAAACAATAAATTCCTGCTGGAGAAAACTGTGTCCAGATATTTTGCATGTCTTCACGGGATCTATAACAGAGCCATCAAGGAAATCATGAAAGAGATGTGGATACAGCAAAAAAGATGGGGAAGGGGGAGGGCTTCCCTGGTGGCACAGTGGTTAAGAATCCACCTGCCAATGCAGGGGACACGGGATCGAGCCCTGGTCCGGGAAGATCCCACATGCCATGGAGCAACTAAGGCCACACGCCACAACTACTGAGCCCGTGTGCTACAACTACTGAAGCCCGCGCACCTGGAGCCCGTGCTCTACAACAAGAGAAGCCACTGCAATGAGAAGCCTGCGCGCTGCAATGAAGAGTAGCACCCGCTCACCGCAACTAGAGAAACCCCGCGCGCAGCAACAAAGACCCAATGCAGCCAAAAAAAAAAAAAAAAAAGATGCAGGGTGAAGGGTTTCAAGATGTGGATCTTGGAGAAATTCAGGAGCTAATAAACATCACACCTGAGGAATTAACAGAGGACAGCTTGATGGAGATGAGTGCTTCTGAACAAGTGCAGAGGAAGGAGATGTAGAAGAAGCAGTGCCAAAAGACAGATTGACGTTAGGCAATCTGGCAGAAGGATTCTGATTACTCAAGACAGCTTTTGACTTCTTTTACCACATGGACCCTTCTATGATATGAGCACTGAAACTAAAGCATACAGTGTGGACTTCCCTGGTGGTCCCGTGGTTACCCCTCCAATGCAGGGAGCACAGGTTTGATCCCTGGTCTGAGAACTAAGATCCCACATGTCAAGCAGTGCAGCCAAAAAATAAAAACAAACAAACAAAAAAAGCAACTAGTGGAAGAAGGATTGGTATCATGTAGAAGTATTTTTAGAGAAATGTAAAAGCAGGAAAGGCAGACAGAAATTGCGATGTATTTCCATAATGTTACACTGAATTCCTGCCTCTCCTGCCTCCCCGTCCACCTCTTCTGCCTCTGCCACCCTGAGACAGCAAAACCCACCCCTCCTCTTCCTCTTCCTCCTCAACCTACTCACCATGAAGACCTTTATGATGATCCACTTCCACTTAATGAACAGTGAATAATCATTATGCCATACAGTTAATAAACGTATCTGCTGTGTGTGTGTGTAAGTGTCTTCATGTGAAAACCTAAGAACTGGACGGCAAGAACTGTATGAAACGTTTTTGTGCCGTCATCATCGTCATCATTGCCTGAGTATTCATCACGTAGAACATCATATGCAAGATTGGTATGGAAGTGAACAGCCAATCCTTACATAAGGTAAGTGACACAATAAAAAATTACCAATGTATTGGTTTTCTTACTGTTTTAAAACTTTGCTTTCAAAGAATTACATTACCATACAGTATGCCCTCCCCTCTAGCCCCTCATAATGGGATAAACTGTGTATCAGCCTATCATCACAGGCAAGTGGTTTTTTTTTTAATGTAACAATGTTTCCAGTACTGTGTTATGAATAGGATTATAATACCATATGCCATAAAAATTTTATAATGATTCATTCATTAGTGTATCAGCTAGGCTACCATGAAGCAATCATATTGATTACACTAGGCTACTGTAAAGCAATCTTATTGCTGCTTCTTTATTATCAATGCACAAATCATTATACCTGCAAATAAATATGAATTTCTTTTTCACATTAGCTTTTCACTATTTATATCTAGTTTTAGTAATAATTATAACATCTACAGTGTTTTGTATCATGTAAGACAGTATTGATGTAGGTACTGACAGGTGGTTCATCTTGTAAACAGATAATGTAAACTTATGGTATCAATAAATACAATACAGTACTATAAATGTATTTTATGATTTTCTTAAAAACATTTTCTTTTCTCTAGCTTACATTATTGTATTAATACAGTACATAATACATATAACCTACAAAATGGGTGGGGTTTTTTGTTTGTTTGTTTGTTTTTGTCCACACTGCATGGCATGCAGGATCTTAGTTCCCCGACCAGGGATCGAACCTGTGCCCCCTGCATTGGAAGCGCAGAGTCTTAACCACTGGACTGCCAGGGAAGTCCCCCAGAATGGGCATTAATCAATCATTTATGTTATCGGTAAGGCTTCCAGTCAAGAGTAGGCTATTAGTAGTTAAGTTTTTGGGGAGTCAAGAGTTATACATGTATTTTCTTCTGCACAGGGGGTTGGCACCCCTCACCCCCACGTTGTTCAAGGGTCAACCATACATTTCCTGTAGTCAAGTTCTCCCAACCATTTTAAAAGCCTCAGGCATACCAGGTAAGTTTGTGCTGGTGGCCCACTGCCCACTTCCTTTGTTCATATGGTTTCAATGTCCACAGGTATGTAGTCCTGACAACAAAGCATCACGAAGGCTTCACAAACTGGCCAAGTCCTGTGTCTTGGAACTGGAACTCTAAGGATCTGGGGCCCCATCGTGATTTGGTTGGTGAGTTGGGAGCAGCCATCCGAAATAGGTGTGTGTCCACAGATGATTACTTCATCATCACTTTTGATCTAGCCATCCAATGTGCCATGCCTTCTCTACTCGTGTGTTTTTTAAGTTTGCATTTAACCAATACCTTGAAGGGCTTCTGGCCTTGAATTAGCAGTGTTTGATGCTTGGCAGTTTTCATATGACCAAAGGTGACACCATCAGAGAAGTTCATAGCCCTGTCTGCTTAGGTGAAGGATACCCAGCATAGACCCCAATTCTTCATTTGCATTCTGCAAAGGATTTTTTCTGGAAAGCCTACCAACCCCAGGCCTTTTCCAGTATCTGATGGAGGCCAGGGTTGGGCCTCTCATCTTTGTGTCCTCCTTAGCTGTCAACACAGAGCTTTGCAGGCATTCAGGGAAGGTTTAGATGAATAGTAGATCAAGAGAGAACTGAAGAGGGCAGTTAAAGCAGCAAAAAGTGAGATAAGGAGCCACCCTGTTGAACCTAATTAATGTTTTCTAATATTTGCCACTTAATAAAAAGTAGCTTCCCAAGATCAAAATGCTGGGAAGTGGCAGAGGTGGGATTTGAACCTAGGTATTTTGGTTTTGCATCCTATATTTCTGGGTATGTTTGCCTCTAAGGAGGAAAAGTGGTATTTGTGTCATGCCCAGTCTCAGCTCTATTGTGATTTGGCAAACTTGATGTCCTATTTAAGGGGTACACCAGCTGCCTGTTTGTATAAGTAAAGTTTGACTGGAACACAGTTGTGCCTATTCATTTATGCATTGTCTCTGGCTGCTTTCAAGCTACAATTGCAGAGTTGGGATAGAGATCGCAAGGCCTGCAAAGCCTCAAATATTATCTGGTCCGTTGAGAAAGCATTTGCTGACTTATGTCGCCAGTTAAATATTCAGTTTCCCAATGCTATGCTCTGCTAATAGTCCTGCTGTAAGACTCTAAGATGTTGATTAGATCTGGACTCAAAGATCCTTGATTTTTACCTTCTTTATATTTATTTAGTCCCTGAATCACGTGATGAAATACTTAACTTCAATTGTTTCTGTCTTATCTGTGCCATTGCAATGTTACATTTACTTCTTACTTGTATTATAGCATTTCCAAAACACTCACTATTCTTTTTTTTTTTTTTTTTGCGGTACGCGGGCCTCTCACTGTTGTGGCCTCTCCCGTTGCGGAGCACAGGCTCCGGATGTTCAGGCTCCACGGCCATGGCTCACAGGCCCAGCCGCTCCGTGGCATGTGGGATCTTCCCAGACCGGGGCACGAACCTGTGTCCCCTGCATCGGCAGGCGGACTCTCAACCACTGCGCCACCAGGGAAGCCCCCAAAACACTCACTATTCTTAACTCAAAACAAGCTTTATTTTGTATGAAAATAGGTCACTTTAACCATATTTCATTTGGGAAACGTTAAAAACTATTTTTTTTTTAGAATTTAATTTTTTTATACGGCATGTTCTCATTAGTTATCCATTTTATACATATTAGTGTATATATGTCAATCCCAATCTCCCAATTCATCGCACCACCCCCCTGCCACTTTCCCCCCTTGGTGTCCATACGTTTGTTCTCTACATCTGTGTCTCTATTTCTGCCCTGCAAACCAGTTCATCTGTACCATTTTTCTAGGTTCCACATATATGCGTTAATATACGATATCTGTTTTCTCTTTCTGACATACTTCACTCTGTGTGACAGTCTCTAGATCCATCCACGTCTCTGCAAATGACCCAATTTCGTTCCTTTTTATGGCTGAGTAATATTCCACTGTATATATGTACCACATCTTCTTTATCCATTAGTCTGTCGATGGGCATTTAGGTTGCTTCCATGACCTGGGTATTGTAAATAGTGCTGCAATGAACATTGGGGTGCATGTGTCTTTTTGAATTATGGTTTTCTCTGGGTATATGCCCAGTAGTGGGATTGCTGGGTCATATGGTAATTCTATTTTTAGTTTTTTAAGGAACCTCCATACTGTTCTCCATAGTGGCTGTATCAATTTACATTCCCACCAAGAGTGCAAGAGGGTTCCCTTTTCTCCACACTCTCTCCAGCATTTGTTGTTTGTAGATTTTCTGGTGATGCCCATTCTAACTGGTGTGAGGTGATACCTCATTGTAGTTTTGATTTGCATTTCTCTAATAATTAGTGATGTTGAGTAGCTTTTCATGTGCTTCTTGGCCATCTGTATCTCCTCTTTGGAGAAATGTCTATGTAGGTCTTCTGCCCAGTTTTGGATTGGGTTGTTTGTTTTTTTAATATTGAGCTGCGTGAGCTGTTTATATATTTTGGAGATTAATCCTTTGTCTGTTGATTCGTTTGCAAATATTTTCTCCCATTCTGAGGGTTGTCTTTTCGTCTTGTTTGTAGTTTCCTTTGCTTTGCAAAAGCTTTTAAGTTTCATTAGGTCCCACTTGTTTATTTTTGTTTTTATTTCCATTACTCTAGGAGGTGGATCAAAAAAGATCTTGCTGTGATATATGTCAAAGAGTGTTCTTCCTATGTTTTCCTCTAAGAGCTTTATAGTGTCCGGTCTTACATTTAGGTCTCTAATCCATTTTGAGTTTATTTTTGTGTATGGTGTTAGGGAGTGTTCTAATTTCATTCTTTTACATGTAGCTGTCCAGTTTTCCCAGCACCACTTATTGAAGAGACTGTCTTTTCTCCATTGTATATCCTTGCCTCCTTTGTCATAGATTAGTTGACCATAGATGCGTGGGTGTATCCGTGGGCTTTCTGTCCTGTTCCATTGACCTATATTTCTGTTTTTTGTGCCAGTACCATACTGTCTTGATTATTGTAGCTTTGTAGTATAGTCTGAAGTCAGGGAGTCTGATTCTTCCAGCTCCGTTTTTTTCCCTCAAGACTGCTTTGGCTATTCGGGGTCTTTTGTGTCTCCATACAGATTTTAAGACTTTTTGTCCTAGTTCTGTAAAAGATGCCATTGGGAATTTGATAGGGATTGCATTGAATCTGTAGATTGCTTTGGGTAGTATAGTCATTTTCACAATATTGATTCTTCCAATCCAAGAACATGGTATATCTCTCCATCTGTTGGTATCATCTTTAATTTCTTTCAACAGTGTCTTATAGTTTTCTGCATACAGGTCTTTTGTCTCCCTAGGTAGGTTTATTCCTAGGTATTTTATTCTTTTTGTTGCAGTGGTGAATGAGAGTGTTTCCTTAATTTCTCTTTCAAGTTTTTCATCATTAGTGATAGGAATGAAAGAGATTTCTGTGCATTAATTTTGTATCCTACAATTTTACCAAGTTCATTGATTAGCTCTAGTAGTTTTCTAGTGGCATCTTTAAGATTCTCTATGTATAGTATCATGTCATCTGCAAACACTGACAGTTTTAATTCTTCTTTTCCAATTTGTATTCCTTTTACTTCTTTTTCTTCTCTGATTGTCATGGCTAGGACTTCCAAAACTATGTTGAATAAGAGTGACGAGAATGGGCATCCTTGTCTTGTTCCTGATCTTAGAGGAAATGCTTTCAGTTTTCACCACTGAGAATGACGTTTGCTGTTTGTTTGTCGTATATGGCCTTTATTATGTTGAGGTAGGTTCCCTCTATTGCCCACATTCTGGAGAGTTTTTATCATAAATGGGTGTTGAATTTTGTCAAAAGCTTTTTCTGCATCTGTTGAGATGATCATATGGTTTTTATTCTTCAATTTGTTAATATGGTATATCACATTGATTGATTTGCATATATTGAACAATGCTTGCATCCTTGGGATAAATCCCACTTGATCATGGTGTATGATCCTTTTAATGTGTTGTTGGATTCTGTTTGCTAGTATTTTTTTTTTTTGCGGTACGCAGGCCTTTCACTGTTGTGGCCTCTCCCGTTGCGGAGCACAGGCTCCGGACGTGCAGGCTCAGCGGCCATGGCTCACGGGCCTAGCGGCTCTGCGGCATGTGGGATCTTCCCGGACCAAGGCACGAACCCGTGTCCCCTGCATCAGCAGGCGGACTCTCAACCACTGCACCACCAGGGAAGCCCTGTTTGCTAGTATTTTGTTGAGGATTTTTGCATCTATATTCATCAGTGATATTGGTCTGTAATTTTCTTTTTTTGTAGTATCTTTGTCTGGTTTTGGTATCAGGGTGATGGTGGCCTCATAGAATGAGTTTGGGAGTGTTCCTTCCTCTGCAGTTTTTTGGAACAGGTTGAGAAGGATGGGTGTTAGCTCTTCTCTAAGTGTTTGATAGAATTCACCTGTGAAGCCATCTGGTCCTGGACTTTTGTTTGTTGGAAGATTTTTAATCACAGTTTAAATTTCATTACTTGTGATTGGTCTGTTCGTATTTTCTGTTTCTTCCTGGTTCAGTCTTGGAAGGTTATACCTTTCTAAGAATTTGTCCATTTCTTCCAGGTTGTCCATTTTATTGGCATAGAGTTGCTTGTAGTAGTCTCTTAGGATGCTTTGTATTTCTGCGGTGTCTGTTGTAACTTCTCCTTTTTCATTTCTAATTTTATTGATTTGAGTCCTCTCCCTCTTTTTCTTGATGAGTCTGGCTAATGGTTTATCAATCTTGTTTATCTTCTCAAAGAACCAGCTTTTAGTTTTATTGATCTTTGCTGTTGTTTTCTTTGTTTCTATTTCATTTATTTCTGCTCTGATCTTTATGATTTCTTTCCTTCTACTAACTCTGGGTTTTGTTTGTTCTTCTTTCACTCTAGTTCCTTTAGGTGTAAGTGTAGATTATTTGAGATTTTTCTTGTTTCTTGAGGTAGGCTTGTATTGCTATAAACTTCCCTCTTAGAACTGCTTTTGCTGCATACCATAAGTTTTGGATCATCATGTTTTCGTTGTCATTTGTCTCTAGGTATTTTTTGATTTCCTCTTTGATTTCTTCAGTAATCTCTTGGTTATTTAGTAACCTATTGTTTAGCTTCCAGGTGTTTGTGTTTTTTACATGTTTTTCCCTGTAATTTATTTCTAATCTCATAGTGTTGTGGTCAGAAAAGATGCTTAATATGATTTCAATTTTCTTAAATTTACTGAGGCTTGATTTGTGACCCAAGATGTGATCTATCCTGGAGAATGTTCTGTGCACTCTTGAGAAGAAAGTGTAATATGCTGTTTTTGGATGGAATGTCCTATAAATATCAATTAAGTCTGTCTGGTCTACTGTGTCATTTAAAGCTTGTGTTTCCTTATTAATTTTCTGTTTGGATGATCTGTCCATTGATGTAAGTGAGGTGTTAAAGTCCCCCACTATTATTGTGTTACTGTCAATTTCCTCTTTTATAGCTGTTAGCAGTTGCGTTATGTATTGAGGTGCTCCTATGTTGGGTGCATATATAGTTATAATTGTTATATCTTCTTCTTGGATTGATCCCTTGATCATTATGTAGTGTCCTTCCTTGTCTCTTGTAACATTCTTAAAGTCTATTTTATCTGATATGAGTATTGCTAGTCCAGCTTTCTTTTGATTTCCATTTGCATGGAATATCTTTTTCCATCCCCTCACTTTCAGTCTCTATGTGTCCCTAGGTCTGAAGTGGGTCTCTTGTAGACAGCATATATATGGGTCTTGTTTTTGTATCCATTCAGCAAGCCTGTGTCTTTTGGTTGGAGCATTTAATCCATTCACGTTTAAGGTAATTATCGATATGTATGTTCCTATGACCATTTTCTTAATTGTTTTGGGGTTTTTTTTTTTTAGGTCCTTTTGTTCTCTTGTGTTTCCCACTTAGAGAAGTTCCTCTAGCATTTGTTGTAGAGCTGGTTTGGTGGTGCTGAATTCTCTCAGCTTTTGCTTGTCTGTAAAGCTTTTGATTTCTCCATAGAATCTGAATGAGATCCTTGCTGGGTAGAGTAATCTTGGTTGTAGATTCTTCCCTTTCATCACTTTAAATATATCATGCCACTCCCTTCTGGCTTGTAGAGTTTCTACTGAGAAATCAGCTGTTAACCTTATAGGAGTTCCCTTGTATGTTATTTGTCGTTTTTCCCTTGTTGCTTTCAATAATTTTTCTTTGTCTTTAATTTTTGTCAGTTTGATTACTATGTGTCTCCACATGTTTCTCCTTGGGTTTATCCTGCCTGGGACTCTCTGCGCTTCCTGTACTTGGGTGGCTATTTACTTTCCCATGTTAGGGAACTTTTCCACCATAATCTCTTGAAATATTTTCTCAGGTCCTTTCTCTCTCTCTTCTCCTTCTGGGACCCCTATAATGTGAATGTTGTTGTGTTTAATGTTGTCCCAGAGGTCTCTTAGGCTGTCTTCATTTGTTTTCATCCTCTCTTCTTTATTCTGTTCCACGGCATTGAATTCCACCATTCTGTCTTCCAGGTCACTTATCCGTTCTTCTGCCTCAGTTATTCTGCTGTTGATTCCTTCTAGTGTATTTTTCATTTCAATTATTGTTTTGTTCATCTCTGTTTGTTTGTTCTTTAATTCTTCTAGGTGTTTATTCTTTAATTCTTCTAGGTCTTTGTTAAACATTTCTTGCATCTTCTCGATCTTTGCCTCCATTCTTTTTCCGAGGTCCTGGATCATCTTCACTGTCATCTTTCTGAATTCTTTTTCTGGAAGGTTTCCTATCTCCACTTCATTTAGTTGTTTTTCTGGGGTTTTATCTTGTTCCTTCATCTGGTACATAGCCTCCTGCCTTTTCATCTTGTCTGTCTTTCTGTGAATGTGGTTTTTGTTCCACAGGCTGCAGGATTGTACTACTTCTTGCTTCTGCTCACGTTAAGAACTATTAATAAATCTTTTATGAAACAATAAACCTATATGAATTAATTCAGCTACACAGAAAATGTTACTAATGATTATTTGAGTAATAAGATTTTAGATATTTTATTCTTTATACTTGTCTCTATTTTCTAGTATCTCTTCCATATGTATTCTTACGATTTGACAGAAAACATTTTTTAATAGGACTACATGTTATTGAGATAATTGACTTAAAAGACAAAAGATGGTTTAAATGACATTTGGTGTTAAGATATTTATGTATAAAAATAATTTGTTATGTGTATTATCAAAAACATAGTAAGCCCAATCATTTTGCTTAAGTGAATGATGAGATAATTTAAGGAAATGGTTGTGGATCCTGCCCCTCTGCATGCCCTATGGGTAAGTTTCACTGAGATGTTAAAATGCTGCAACTGATTTTTCTTAAAATAAATTATTTTTTCTTTGCTTAATGACAGTTGCTGTCCTGTTTTTCTGTTTAAGGAACATACGCTATGGACTCTATCACTCACTCTTAGAATGGTTCCATCCTCTCTACCTACGTGATAAGAAAAATGGCTTCAAAACACAGCATTTTGTCCATGCAAAAACAATGCCAGAGCTATATGACCTTGTTAGCAGGTACAAAACAGAAATTTTTTTGGCCTTATGACCTTCAGCAATGACACCTGAGCTTCTTATAGGATACTGTTAAGTTGAGGGGAAGGGGAAAAGGGGTAGGACATCAAAATAGTAAAATTAGTGGTTGTGTTAAGACAAAATATATTTTTTCTTCCTACTTTTCAGAACTTTCATAATATGGTCATATTGCCTCTATAAATTGAAACAAACAAAACTGAGGATGGTAGTAAGTCAAAACTTCAGTTCCCTCCTTACATGCTATTTTCTTTCTCAGGACCTTGAAGAAGGGCAACATGGTCTAACACACCCTGAAGAGGATTTGGCATCTGGCAGATTTGTATTTGAATCCTGGCTCTAGTTACTTACAGGCCTTAAACAGGTCACCCTTCTGAGCCTCAGATTCTTACTCTGTGAAGTGGGGATAATAATGCATTCTGTATAGGGCTCAGCATAGTATGTGGAAAGTATTTGTCACTATGCCTGGCACAGAATAATGGTGTTGTTATTACCATTATTCTTAAAATGATGACTTTCACTTTGGCATTTGTCCCTAGTCTTCACCACATTTTATTCTGAGTTTGTCCTTCTTGCTTCTGGGGGCTCCTAGAGGATGGTGGACCTTTAAAGATTAAGAGGCAGCCATCTCTGCCTGGACTCTCATTGTAGACCAGAAGACAAAAAAAAAACTCCTTGCATCCAGATGACTTCTCTAAGGAAATAGTACAGTTGTAAGAGATCAGCATAGGCTTTAAGTCAGAAATCTAGTTCTTTTTTCTTACTGACTGTATAGCCTTGAACAAACTACTTCATCTTTCTAGAACTCAGTTTCTTTATCTGTTTATACATCACAGGGTTGTCGTGAGAATGAATGAAGTAATGAGTATAAAGTGCCTAGTACAGTTTCTCGTACACAGTGGAACACAGACCAACAGTGCTTCTCTCACCTCTCAGGCAGTCAGTCATTTTCCTGGAATCAACCTGCTGTCCTAAGTAGTTACGGAGTACAGCACAAGATTAGGCATCAGGCAGATTTGCATGTGGGTTCCACCTCCTGTTACTTAACCAGCTTTGTCACCTAAAACAAAGTACCCTACTGAGCATTAGGTTCTTGCTTTCTAAAGTGGGAATAATAATGCTTACCTTATAGTTATAAATACACACACACACTCACACCTCATAGGGCTCAGAGTAATAATATGTGAAAGATGCAACTGTGGCTCAAGTGAATTCAATAGATTTTTATAGTCAAAGTTTTGGGTAGTTGTCCCCAAAAATGCATTTGGCAGAACAGTTCAAGCTCTTAATACATCTTAGAAGCAGAAACATTAATCCTATAGTTCTGGAGCACCACTCTTTTCATTGGAATTAGTTGTCGGAAGGAAACCAAATTGTATACACACTGATTACAACTCTACTTTTTTTTTTTTTTTTTTTGCTGTACGCTGGCCCCTCACTGTTGTGGCCTCTCCTGTTGCGGAGCACAGGCTCCGGAAGCACAGGCTCAGCAGCCATGGCTCACGGGCCCAGCCGCTCCGCGGCATGTGGGATCTTCCTGGGTCGGGACACGAACCCGCATCCCCTGCATCGGCAGGCGGACTCTCAACCACTGCGCCACCAGGGAAGCCCACAACTCTACTTTTTAAGTTAAGACATTAAAAAGAAAAAGATTAGGAAGAAATACACCAAAGTGCTGTGTATTAAACAGTGCTTGTGTTAGCTAAGGGGTTTGTGTATGTGTCTGTGTTATCATTTTTGTCTCTCTAGTTTTCCACCTTCTCTGCACTGCGGTAGTTTTTTGGTACTTTCCAAATAGGAGAAAATTAATTTTTAAATATTTGTTGCAAAGATAGATCCGTAAGACTTTACTATGAGTGGATTCAGATAATAAACATTGTTGTCATTGCTCGTCTCTCAGGTACAAACCTGACTTGATTTGGTCTGATGGAGAGTGGGAAAGTCCTGATACTTATTGGAACTCTACAAATTTTCTTGCTTGGCTCTACAATGATAGCCCAGTTAAGGTACATGATTATATGACTTATCTCTTATTTTTCTGTTGTGATAAAAGAAAATGTGAGGAACCAAGATCCAGAGTAATAACAATAATGACAACAGCAACAATAATAAATAGTAATATCAATGTGGGTGTGGTAGGGATCAGGGAACTTAGTGGATGTTAAAGGTTTCTCCATTAATTCTTTTTTGGCCCCTTACTTGGAGTATAATCTTTCTTCTTCTCCTTTATTTCTTGATTTTTACAAGATAGTTTTAAATCTTCTTAAATTTAAGTAGGCTAGAAATAGTATGTAGAAGTCCCAGACCACCATAGAGAAAATAAACTATTAAGTAAACAGACATTATAAATGAGAAAACCACCCCCAAAATTAATATATAAAACATGTAAAATTAAATGATAAGAATAAAATGTGAATATCTATGACTTCACCTACTCTATGTTGATTATGTAGTTTAACTCTTAAGGGGAAATTTCATTTCCCTTATATTCCAAATTCTTTTTTTTTTAATTAATTAACTTATTTTTTTGGCTGTGTTGGGTCTTTGTGGCTGCGCGCCAGCTTTCTTTAATTGAGGCAAGCAGGGGCTACTTTTTGTTGCGGTGCACAGGCTTCTCATTGCAGTGGCTTCTCTTGTTGCAGAGCGCAGACTCTAGGCGCGTGGGCTTCAGTAGTTGTGGCTCACGGGCTCAGTAGCTGTGGCTCACGGGCTTAGTTGCTGTGGATGGCATGTGGAATTTTCCCAGACCAGGGCTCGAACCTGTGCCCCCTGCATTGGCAGCCGGATTCTTAACCACTGTGCCACCAGGGGAGTCCCTCCAACTTCCTGAGGGAACTTTGCCTACCTTGTCCTCTCCCCCATAATCAACACTATTACGCTGCACGATAGCTACCCATTTAAAGTTTGTATTTCAATACACTTACAAAGCAGCAGACATCTTAATCTTCACTATAGAAAATTTCAAAAATTTTACATATTTTAGATTTGTTGTGGATTTTAAAGAAAAATCTAAGTGTAAGACCAGTTTGAACTGAGCTTTCTTGGTAGATTCATAAACCTCTAAGGATCTCATTGGGTAAATATTACTAAATTCAGAAAATGGAGAGAAAGAAAAAAGGAAAGATCCTCTGTGACAAATTGAAGCAAATTCAGATTGGTTTTCTGGGACTTGCGAGATGTGTGGGGACCTCTAGTGGCGCAGTATTGTGGTTCTTCCCCGATGGTCCTCAGGCTAGGGTGGCTCCGTTGTGGATCCTTGGGTGGGACACCACAGACCCTATTCTACCCACTCTTGTTCTGTATGCTTTCTCACACATTGGGAAAGAGGGTTGTTTTGGAGATATACTCATGTTAGGAAAGTACTTTTAGGAGAAATAGTCCCTTCTCCTTATTCTCCATTCTCTCTAGTTCCCACGTGGCTCACTCCTGAGCTCTCCGCAGGTCTTCCCTGGGAGGTCACCTTCCCCGTCACCCTATCTAAAATTGCAGCATGCCCCTGTCCCACTGTTTGTCTTTCTTTGCTTTATCTTTCTCTTACCACTAAGATATTGATATTGGCCTAACTTATTTCAGATATCATTTACCTCATTACTATCTGTCTCCCTCACTGAAGTGTCAGCTTTGTGAGGGCAAGCATTTGGGTCTGTTCACTGCTATGTCCCCAACCCCACAAACAGTACTTGGCCCAGTTAGGTGCATAGTAAGTATTGGTGCAATGTAAACTAAATCTGGCTCCTGGCAATTTATATTCTTTCCTGGAAGAAGCAAGAAACACTCCTGGATTGGTGATCCCTGTTTATGTTCATCCCTAACTCTGCTGTGATGTCACATTATAATTTTTCACATATCTGTCTCCTTAGCTAGTCTCTGCTGGATTTCTGAGGGCAAGAACTGTGTTTTATTTACCCTAGATAACCCAGTACGAGCCTCATAGTAGTATTTTTTTAAACATTTATTTATTTATTTGGCTGCGTCAGGTCTTAGTTGCAGTGCACGGGCTCAGTAGTTGCGGCACACGGGCTCTCTAGTTGTGGCACGTGAGCTCTAGGGCACACGGGCTTAGCTGACCCACAGCATGTGAAATCTTAGTTCCCCGACCAGGGATCGAACCTGCATCCTTTGCATTGGAAGGTGGCTTGTTAACCACTGGATGGCCAGGGAAGTCCCTTATAGTAGTAGTAAACATTTACATTAAGTTATTCCATGTGAGGATTTCTCAAAGTTCAGCAAAACCTTGAGGGAAGGAAAAGAATGTTTGATTTTTTCTTATCTAAGTAAAGAAAGTCAAGGTTGTACAGTGGAAAGCATCCCGGGCTGGGTTCAAATACCTGATCCACAGGCCCAGCTTTCTGAAACTCTGCCTGGGGATGTGACCTCGGGCAAGTCTCCTCCTCTCTATTTCTCCTCTGATAGAATAAGTGGTTTACTAGATTATTTAAACAGGCCATTCCAGCTCTGGCATTACACATTGCTAGGCCAGGGTTTCTCAGCCTCGGTACTATTGACATTCGGGGCTGGATATTTCTTTGTTGTGAGGGGACTATCCTGTATGTTGTAAGATCTTTAGAAGCATCCCTGGTCTCCACCCACTAGGTGGCAGTAGCACCACCCCCAGTTGTGACAACCATAAAAACTGTCTGTAGATTTTGCTCAAAGTCTTGTCCAGGGCAAAATGGCCCCCAGTTAAGAAACACTGCTCTTGGGCTTCCCTGGTGGCGCAGTGGTTAAGAATCTGCCTGCCAATGCAGGGGACACGGTTCGATCCCTGGCCCGGGAAGATCTCACATGCCGCGGAGCAACTAAGCCCGTGCGCCACAACTACTGAGCCTGTGCTCTAGAGCCCGTGAGCCACAACTACTGAGCCCGCGTGCCACAGCTACTGAATCCCACACGCCTAGAGCCTGCGCACCACAACAAAGAGTATCCCCCGCTCTCCTCAACTAGAGAAAGCCCCGCGCACAGCAATGAAGATACAACACAGCCAAAAATAAAATAAAATTTAAAAAAAAAGAAACACTGCTCTCGACTAAGCCTGCTCCTTGCTTCCAAGTAGGCACCTAATATATCAAACTGTGTTACGTAAGGAAGCTAAGTGATTTTACCCCCGATGACCCCGGTACTCCTTCCTCCTTTAGGATGTTGTCGTAGTAAATGACCGATGGGGTCAGAACTGTTCCTGTCACCATGGAGGATACTACAACTGTCAAGATAAATTCAAGCCAGAGACCTTGCCAGATCACAAGTGGGAGATGTGCACCTCAATAGACAAGCTGTCCTGGGGCTATCGTCGCAACATGGCAATGGCTGACATCGCAAGTGAATCTCGAATCATTTCGGTAAGAGCACCTGTGAGGTAATGATTTGTTAACTACCTTCTGACTAAGAGTGGTAGAAGCACTGTGGATGGAAGTGCAGGCTGATAGATCCCTTTAGGGTTCTTGAACACACTCATAAAACCTGTCCTAAGGAACTAGGTATAATTAAGAAGAGTTCTGTACAGAGATGTTCTTCCCAGGATTATTTTCAGTTTGACATATGGGTTGTTTCAATTTCTTGCAACCAGAAAGGAATAATTACGTAGATTTAGGGATTTTCCTTAACCATTAAAATGTTTCTGAATGTAATATGGATTAATGCTTAGAGGGTTGGTGTAGTATCACAACTATATAGAATTAACTGCATAGGAAAAACACCAAAAGGAAACATCAAAAGTTAATGGTGTGGTGTCTTTGGGGTACTGTAACAAAACCTCCTTTTTAAAATATTCTGTATGTAGCCTTAATTTTTCTGGGCTGCCTTGAAGTGCTACCGTTTGAGGTCACGCTAAACACACACGCATCCCACTCCAAAAATCTTAAAGAATATATCTCTTTACAGCATGTTTTCCTGAAGGGGCAACATACACATTTATATAGCCCACCACATACAAAGTGTCCTGAAATTCATCAGATCTTTTCTACCTCCCCAGAGTCTCCACAGCACCTGCTCTAAATCTCTCCTCTCTGATCCCTGTTTTCTCTCTGGATGGCTCCATGGGATTCCTTCATGGCCAAGTGCTTTGTTTTCAGTTCCCCTGCTCACACTCTGTGCTTCTGACACACGACCCTTCCCACTGCATATGGCACCACAGCAGGTGCCGGTTCATGGGGAAGTGCCCGTGATTACTCCCTGGAATTCGAGTTAATATATTTCTCCACCTTGTAGCAGGATTTAAAATTTTTCTCATATAAGCCTATCCTGCTTTTATTATGACAAAAATATATAGTATTTTCCAAAGGGTAAAGGATATTCACAAAAGAGAGGGAGAATGTAGCCTAGATTCTTTTTCTTCCCTTCATCTGTGTGCTCTAAGCATTTCTCCAGTCTTGGCATTCAGAGCTGGGATTTCCTTGTTTCTGTTCTCTCCAGGAACTGATTCAGACAGTAAGTTTGGGAGGCAACTATCTTCTCAACATTGGACCAACTAAAGATGGACTGATTGTTCCCATCTTCCAAGAAAGGCTTCTTGCTGTTGGGAAGTGGCTGAGCATCAATGGGGAGGCTATCTATGCCTCCAAACCATGGAGGGTACAATCTGAAAAAAACACGACCTCCGTGTGGTGAGTCTAGTCTTCTGTTACGTGCAGGAATGGGATGTGGCCCATCCTGAGCTGGCATCTCCTTGGGCCCACAGTGGTACAAGCCAGGCTGGGAGTCATCTTGAAGAAATGCAAAAATGGTCCTTTTGCTATTAATTTGTGCCCAGGTTTATGTTTTAGGCCCCAGGGTATCTTTGACTAGTAAGGGAGGCTGAAGTCTTGGTGAAAAAAGAAAGAGCTACAAAGTATCAGTCAATTTGCTTGACAATGTTACCCCACCTCCTAAAAATACTAATAGCTGATACTTGTACAACATCCACAATATGCAGGCTTCATTCTAAATTCTTTCCCCTAATTTAATCCCCTCAACAATCCCACCAAGTTGATACTATCATTATCAGGTTACAAGTGAGAAAGCAGACTCAGGGCAGGAATATCACTTGCCTAGAACTACAGAGCTACTAAATGGAGAAGTCATGATTCATACTTGGATTGTGGATCTAGTTTTTTGATCTTGCGCTTCAGTTTTTTTCAACTACAAAATGGGGTGATGATACGTAACTGCCTAGAGTGTTTGTGAGGGTTAAATGAGATAACATATGTAAAGTATCAGCAGAGTGCCAGGCACAAACTAACTGCTCAGTGAAAGACCTCTCTAAGTGTTATACCAGAGAGCAGGGGTCTTTGGATCAGGGGAAACACGTTCATCCTTCTGTTTTGGATGAGTTTCTATTTAGTGATTTTCACCCTCTTCTCTAAGCATGGTGAAATCTCAGAACAACAAACTTGTCTTGGGAATTCCCTGGTGGTCCAGTGGTTAGGACTCTGCGCTTTCACTGCCCTGGGCCAGGGTTCGATCCCTGGTTGGGGAACTAAGATCCCGCAAGCTGTGTTGGGTGGCCAAAAATTAGAAAATAAAAAAAATTTTTTTAATTAAAAACAAAAACCCAAATTTGTCTTCATTGCACACCTTGCCTTTGTTATATCCGTGACTGTTTTCATATGGATTTGGAGTCAAAGAATGACTTGAATAATGAGGCAAATGGCTTCAGTGTGAGATAACTAGTATGAGAGTTAAACATTTTTTAAAGAAAACTTAGAACCCCGTAGAGAGAGAAAATGAAAGATATCACCAGAAAGAATCTTCCAGGGCTGCTTTCTTCCCACAGACCTTAATTAGTATCGAGTTATTAGTGCTTCCTCATAGCAGTAACAGACTGAAGGTCTTTGAATTGGTAGATAATTGAAAGGGGAACATATAAGGTCATGTGGCAGGGTAATAAGCCAGATATCTTTGACAATCATGTTTCTTTTTTCCCAGGTATACCTCAAAAGGATCAGCTATTTATGCCATTTTCCTGCACTGGCCAGAAGATGGAATCTTAAGCCTTAAATCCCCCATAACTACTTCGACTACAGAGGTAAAGAGCCTCAGTCAGTCTTGTCAGAGACGTAACTTTTTGTAAAGGAATTGGCAAGCCTTCTCTAATTCTTCCTTCCTTCCCCAGGTTTCTCCCATATTTATTCCCCTTTTGCACTGTCTTCCCTGCCATGGCCCAGCATAGTTGTTTCCCACCATGTTCAGGCCACATTCTGTGCTCATCAGTGCATTAATGTTTTTTCCATTCCCTTTTGCTTTCTGCAGGTAACAATG
Source organism: Mesoplodon densirostris (assembly GCF_025265405.1). Classification (NCBI taxonomy): domain Eukaryota; kingdom Metazoa; phylum Chordata; class Mammalia; order Artiodactyla; family Ziphiidae; genus Mesoplodon; species Mesoplodon densirostris. Next base: position 19,548,694 of record NC_082662.1, on the reverse strand, counting down.
CTGGGAATCGAAAAGCATCTGAAGTGGTCCCCAAATCCAGGTAAAGGTCTCCTTGTGTACCTGCCCCAGTTACCACCCTCTGCTCTTCCGACTGAGTTTGCTTGGACTGTAAAGCTGACAGGAGTGGAGTGATCATTGGAGTTCAACAAGAGACACTGCCTACACTTTGATTTTCCTCTTATAGTACCATCACTGTAATAACTACCCCTGTCTACTCACACATCTCTTTTCCAACGCACTTTAATAAAAGGAAGGAATTACGTTATGCTGATGTCTCACAGGATCAAAGATCTGAGATCGATTGCTAGCATCTCTCTCTCTGATCAGCAGAAGGGATTGAACAGTTAAGCTTATCCTAACTTTGGGAATTATCTACGATGGAAACTTCACTCTATTCTGTGTTTCATAACCTGCTTGTTTACTCAGATGACTTCAGATCAAGAATAAGCCAAGTCATCCCGTTGCCTATGGGAGGAGCTGAAAAGGATTTGGCAAAATCCACCACATGCTATTTATTTAGCATCAAATGTGACCAATTACCCCCACCTACCCCCAGGAGCAGGAGATCCTGGAGGGGAAGGAAGATGCTTCCTAGGCTGCTAATAGCTTTTTAGAAGTTTCCAAAGCAAACTAAGAGCTCTGAAATTCAGTCTATTTACAGTCATACTATGAAGAAAATGAATGTGATTCTGCCCTACTTTCTTTTTTTAAAAAATTTATTTATTTAATCTACTTTTGGCTGCGTTGGGTCTTTGTTGCAGCGCACAGGCTTTCTCTAGCTGCGGTGAGCGGGGGCTACTCTTCGTTGTGGTGCGCGGGCTTCTCCTTGCAGTGGCCTCTCTTGTTGCGGAGCACGGGCTCTAGGCGCACGGGCTTCAGTAGTTGTGGCATGTGGATTCAGCAGTTGCGGCTCACGGGCTCTAGAGCACAGGCTCAGTAGCTGCGGCGCACCAGCCCAGTCAGTCCGTGGCATGCGGGATCCTCCCGGACCAGGACTCGAACCGGTGTCCCCTGCATTAGCAGGTGGACTCTTAAGCGCTGCACCACCAGGGAAGCCCTGCCCTGCTTTCTTTAATACAATCAAATAAATAAATTTGTACATCAAATTATTTTCTACCAAAAAGCATGTTCTTCCAGTTTCTATATGGATTGCTTATAGCCTTATGTTTATGTTTTATAAAAACGTAGAAGGGGGGTAACCTGCCAAGTCTCTTTAATGCAGAGCAAAGAAAGTGATTCCTTTGGTTCTTCTACTCCTCACTTCTAGTACCATTCTTTTGAGGTGACTATCAGTTCACCCTCTCTAACTGTTATAGATCTAATAAAGTTTTCTGTTTCTTTTTTATTTACTACCTGTATTTGGAAACCCTTACCCTGCATTTACAGAAAATTTGTTTTTCTCATTTACAAATGTAAAAGACGCAATATCATACGGACGATATAGTATGTCTGCAACATATTTAAAGGACCATAAAAACTTGGATGCAAAAAACTGTTATGTTTGGAAATTTTAAAACACACGTCTAAATACTTATTGATCAAAGAAAGCACCAGATGGGGAGTTAGAAAACACTTAGAATGATAATGAAAACACTATGCACTGAAACTTGTGAAATGTAGGTTTAAAAAAAAGTCTTTAGAGAGGGTTCTGGGAAGATGGCAGAGAGGAATCACCAAGAATCTGTCTCCTCACCTAGACAACAATTGCGCTGGCAGAATCTGGTGTAACTATTTTAATGTAACTATTTTGAAACTCTGGAGTCTAAGGAAGGCTTGCAACTTCCAGAGGAAGACTTGGATGGTAAATTCCGGTTAATTCTGTTCAATTTCAGCTACCCATCCCTCATCCCTAGTCATGGAGTAGGCAGCTGTGCATGTGTTCTTGGAGCAACTTACACACAGCTTGTGAGAGCCAAGCTGGGCAAAAGGACCCTGTCCTCCAAATATCAGGGATTTGTGCTCTGATTGCTGCTTTTGACCACAGAGTTACAGGCAGAGAGGTGGGCAAGCCATTGTTGTACCTTCCCCATTGTCGCAAGCCCCACCTCCAACAGCTAAAGTAACTTTCAGAGGATTTAAAGGGCTGGTGCTCTTTTTCCCCCCTTTTGTATTTTCCCCCTTTTGGGAGCTAGACATTAAAGGTTAGGAAATTCAAAAACAACTGCTTATGTGGGGAATATTAGAAAGTGACCATGCATGCCCAGGGAAAGAGTCAGAAAAGGCCTGAGAAGATCTCAAGTTTACACCTCTAGCTTATCCTTGGCACAGAGACAGCCTACAACAATCAAAAAGGAAAAAAGAGCAATGAACAAAAACTACAAAAAACAGCAAACCCTGGGGAAGGGGGAGGGTCTTATTTCCAGGTTGCCATATTATTAAGTTCAAATGTCCAGTTTTCAACAACAAGAACAACAGCACAATCACAAGACATACAAAGAAACATGAAAATATGGCCCATTCAAAAGAAAATAGTAAATCAACAGAAACTGTTCCTGGAAAAGAACTGATGGCAGATATACTAGACAAAAACTTTAAAATAACTGTTTTTAAAATGTGCAAATAACTAAAGGCAGATGTGGAGAAAGTCAAGAAAATGATGTATGAGTGAAATGAATATATCAATAAAGAGACAAAAAACCTAAAAATAAAAATTCTGGAGTTGAAAAGTATAATACCTGAAATGAAAATTTCACTAAAGGGATTCAAAGGCAGAGTTGAGTAGGCAGAAGAAAGAACAGTGAACTTGATGATAGGACAGTAGAAATTATTGAGTCTGAGGAGCAGAAAGAAAAAAGATTGAAGAAAAGATCATATATTTGGCCATGAATTAGTCTCAGTAGATTTTTTTAAATAGGTATTTTTCATACTATCTTCTATGACCACAACTAGATGAAGTTAGATATCAATAAGAGGGAAAACTGGAAAATTCACCAAATTGTGGAAATGAAACAATGCACTCTTAAACAACCAATGTATCAAAAAAGAGATCACAAGGAAAATTAGAAAATACCTAGAGATGAATGAAAACAAAAACACAACATACCAAAGCCAGCAAAAGCAGTGCTAAGGGGGAAATTTTTTGGTATAAACACATCCAAAAAAAAAAAAAAAGCGAAGAAGAAGAAGGGAAATTTCAAATCAACAACCTAAATCTAGAGCTTAAGGAATTAGAAAAAGAAGAACAAACTAAAACTATAACTAGCAGAAGGAAGGAAACAATAAAGATTAGAACAAGATAAAATAAAGAATATAAAAACAGGGCCTCCCTGGTGGCGCAGTGGTTGAGAGTCCGCCTGCCGATGCAGGGGACACGGGTTCGTGCCCCGATCCCGGAGGATCCCACATGCCGCGGAGCGGCTGGGCCCGCAAGCCATGGCCGCGGAGCCTGTGTGTCCGGAGCCTGTGCTCCGCAACGGGAGAGGCCACAGCAGTGAGAGGCCCGCGTACAGAAAAAAAAAAAAAAAAAAAAAAGAATATAAAAACAATAGAGAAAATCAATGGAACCAAAAGTTGATTCTTAAAAAAGTCAACAAAATGGCAAGCCTGTAGATAAATGGACTAAGAAATAAAGAGAAGAGACTCAAATTACTAAAATTAGAAATGAAGGTGGGGACATTACCAATTCCACAGAAATAAAAAGAATTATAAGAAAGAACTATGAACAATTGTATGCCAGCAAATAGGATAACCTAGATGAAAGTGGACAAATTCCTAGAAACACAAAACCTACCAAGACTAAATCATGAAGAAATAGAAAAATCTGAATAGATCTATAACTAGTAAGGAGATTGAATCAGTAAAAAGAAATCCCCTGGCAAAGAAAAGCCCCGGACCTGATGGCTTCTTTTGGGAATTCTACCAACATTTAAAGAAGAACTAAAAAGAGCAACACCAATCCTTCTCAAACTTTTCCCAAAAATTGAAGAGGAGGAAACACTTCTTAACTCATTCTATACTACCCTGATACCGAAGCCAGACAAAGACACTACAAGAAAACAAAACTACAGGCCAATATTCCTTATGAACATTAGTACAAAAATCCTCAACAAAATACTGTCAAACTGAATTCAACAGTATAGTAAAGGGATTATATGTCATGACCAACTGGGATTTATTCCTGGAATGCAAGTATGGTTCAACATACAGAAATCAATCAGTGTAGGGGCCTCCCTGGTGGCGCAAGTGGTTGAGAGTCCGCCTGCCGATGCAGGGGATACGGGTTCGTGCCCCGGTCTGGGAGGATCCCATGTGCCGCGGAGCGGCTGGGCCCGTGAGCCATGGCCGCGGAGCCTGCGCGTCCGGAGCCTGTGCTCCGCAATGGGGGAGGCCACAACAGTGAGAGGCCCGTATACCACAAAAAAAAAAAAAAAAAAGAAATCAATCAGTGTAACACACCACATTAACAGGATGAAGAAAAAAAACCACATGAGCATCTCAATTGATGATGAACAAGCATTTGACAAAGTTTAACACCTTTGCATGACAAACTAGGAACAGAAGAAAACTACCTACTGAATACAAGCCATATATGAAAAAACTACATCGACATCATACTCAAGGGTGAAAGACTGAAAGCTTTTCTTCCAAGATCAAGAACAGGACAAGAATTCCCACTTTCACCATATTAAACATAGTACTTACAGTTTTAGCCAGAGCAACTAGGCAAGAAAAATAAAAGGCATCCAAATTGGAAATGAATTAAAAGTATCTCTGTTTGCAGATGATATGATCTTATATATAGAAAACCCTAAAGATTCCACACACAAAAATCTGTTAGTTACAACAGTAATCAAAACAGAATGGTACTTGCATAAAGCAGACATATAGACCAATGGAATAAAAGAGAAACCAGAAATAAATTCTCACATATATGGACAAATTATTTTTGACAAGTGTGCCAAGACCACTTAATGGAGAAAAGGACAGTCTTTTCAAAAAATGATGCTGGGAAAACTGGATATCCATATGCAAAGAATGAAGTTAGACCCTAACCTGACACCATACAAAAGTTAACTCAAAACAAATCAAATATCTACATGTAAGACCTAAAACAATACAACTCTTCAAAGAAAACATAAGACAAAACCTTCATGATATGGATTTGGCAGTGCTTTATTGGCTATGCCACCAAAGGCACAGACAACAAAAGAAAAAATAGAGAGACTTCATGAAAATTTAAAAATCTTGTGCATTAAAAGACACTCTCAGGGGCCTCCCTGGTGGCGCAGTGGTTGAGAGTCCGCCTGCCGATGCAGGGGACACGGGTTCGTGCCCCGGTCTGGGAGGATCCCATATGCCGCGGAGCGGCTGGGCCCGTGAGCCATGGCCGCTGAGCCTGCGCGTCCGGAGCCTGTGCTCCGCAACGGGAGAGGCCACAACAGTGAGAGGCCCGCGTACAGCAAAAAAAAAAAAAAAAAAAAAGACACTCTCAAGAGAGTTTTTAAAAAAAGCAACCCCCAGAATGACAGATAATATTTGCAAATCATATATCTGATATGGGATTAATATCAAGAAGATATACAAATGGCCAGTAAGGCATGAAAGATATTCAAAATTACTAAGCACTAAGGCAATGCAAATTAAAACCACAGTGAGATACCACTTCATAATCATTAGGATGGCTATTATCAAAAAACAAAAGCCAGAAAATAACAAGTATTGGCCAAAATATGGAGAAATTGGAACTGTTGTGTGTTACTGGTGGGAATGTAAAATGGTGCAGCTGGTTGCAGAAAACGGTGTAGCAGTTTCTGAAAAAATTAAACACAAAACTAGCACATGGTCTAGCAATTCCACTTTTTGGATATATACCCAAAAGAACTGAAAACAGAATCTCAAAGAGATTATTTGTAGACCCATGTTCATAGCAGCATTATTCACAATAGCTAAAACATGGAAATGTATATATATGTAGTTGATTCTTGAACAATATGGGTTTGAACTGTGCAAGTCCATTTATATGCAAATTTTTAAAATAAATACTACAGTACTAACCCAATCAAAAATGGGCAGAAGACCTAAATAGACATTTCTCCAAAGAGGACATACAGATGACCAAAGGCACATGAAAAGATGCTCATCATTGCTAATTATTAGAGAAATGCAAATCAAAACTACAATGCAGTACCACCTCACACCGGTCAGAATGGCCATCATTAAAGTCTACAAATAACAAATGCTGGAGATGGTGTGGAGAAAAAGGAACCCTCCTACAGCATTGGTGGGAATGTAAACTGGCAGAGCCACTATGGAAGACAGTATGGAGGTTCCTCAAAAAACTAAAAATAGAGCTGCCATATGATCCAGCAATCCTACTCCTGGGCATATATGTGGAAAAAAACTATAAAAAGTTACATGCACCCCTCTGTTCATAGCAGCACTATTTACAATAGCCAAGACACAGAAACAGCCTGAATGTCCATCAACAGATGAATGGATAAAGAAGATGTGGTGTGTATAGTTGGGAATTCCCTGGTGGTCCAGTGGTTAGGACTCTGCCCTGTCACTGCCAAGGCCTGGGTTCGATCCCTGTTCGAGCCAAAAAAAAAAAAAAGATGTGAGATATATATATATATATATATATATATATATATGTATGTATAGATACATGTATCTATATCTATATCCACAATGGACTACTACTCAGCCATAAAAAATAATGAAATAATGCCATTTGCGGCAACATGGATGGACCTAGAGATGATCATACTAAGTGAAGTAAGTCAGACAGAGAAAGACAAATACCATATGACATCACTTATATGTAGAATCTAAAATATGACACAAATGAACTTATCTACAAAACAGAAACAGACTCACAGACATATAGAACAGACTTGTGGTTGCCAAGAGGGAGGGAGGGTGGGGAGGGATGGGCTGGGAGTTTGGGATTAGCAGATGCAAACTATTATATATAGAATGGATAAACAACAAGGTCCTACTGTATAGCACAGGGAACTATATTCAGTATCCTGTAATAAACCATAATGGAAACGAATATGGGGCAGAAGGGTGGCCATTGGGGCCGTTGAGGCAGCGGCAGCTCCGGGCACCGTGGCTCCAGAAGGAAGCAGGGCCGCGTCCCGGGCCGTGGCTTTGCTGCAAGCCTGGCGGGGGGCTGGACAGGAGCCACAGCTTCGTGCACCACATCCGACGGAGCCAGCTCGCCCTGTGCTGCACTGCCCCGCGCACCGCCACTGCCCCCAGCCTGGCCTGGCCATCCGTGACTCCTGCTCAGCTCCCCGCAGGGATGACTACGACAGGAGGGTGAAGCAGGCGGCCGGGGAGAAGGCGAGGAGGCAGTACAGGCCTGTGCCCACTCGGCCTCGAGAGCCTGACCTGCAGGTGTATCTGCCACTGTAATGGGGGCGGGCAGGTGCGTAACTGTTGGCAAGCGCCCACTGGCGCACGACCATTAGCGCGAGACCGTTGTCGTGCAGCAGTTGGAGATTCTGCTCCTCCAACAATCAGCCTGGCAGTGATCACGGCAGAGAGCACAGTGAGAGGAGGATCGGCCTTCTCCCTCCCGGCCTCAGGCTGGCAGGTGAGCTGGGAGGCCCGGTGGGGCTGGCTGAGGGCTGTGTCCTGCAGAACTCCAGAGCCCTTGCCACGTGGCCCACTGGCTGGGCCCAGCCCTTGACCTAATGGTGGCAGCAGTCTCCATGGCTCGCAGTCCATGGAGGCCTCAGCAACCGAAGTATACGGACACTGCCATTAAGGTGACAGCTTCACCAGCTTCGGTCTCTCCGTTCAAGTTTCTGATTGGTATTTGCTAACGTTTGTTTTAGTGGAGGTTTATAGGAACATCGTGACCTGACCTCAAGAACAAAGGATCTGAACCCAGAAGTTGGCAACAGCTAACCACGCCCCTCCCTCACCTTTCCCATAAAAGGGCTTTGCTGAAAGCTTTCAGGGAGTTCAGGGGTTTTAAGGCATGAGCCAGCCGTCTCCTTGCATGGCCGTGCAATAAACCTTTCTCTGTGCCGAACTTTGATGTTTCGATGTTGTTTGGCCTCACTGTGCATCGGGCACACGACTTGCTTTTGGTAACACTAACAATCTACAGCAAACATAATACTTAAAGCCATAATGTTTAGAAAAAAGCACTTCCAACCAGGAATGAGATGGGGCGCCAAGCATCACTGTTACTATCCAGTGTTGTTTGGGAGGTCCTAATCAATGCAGTCAAACAAGTAAAAACATCAGGGGCGTAAGAATCAGAAAGGATGAAACCACGCAGTCATTGTTCTTGGATGATGGGATTGTTCACATAGAAAACTTCCAAGAATCTATACAAATAAAGTATTAGAATTAGGGGAATTCCCTGGCGGTCTAGTTGTTAGGACTCGGGGCTTTCGCTGCCCCCTGGTCGGGGAACTGAGATCCAGCAAGCCTCAGGGCATGGTCAAAAAAAAAGTTATTCGAATTAATAAGATAGTTTAGCAGGTTTTTGGATCCATCAATAAAAAACAATTGCATACCTACAGTCCAGAAACTAGAAAACGATGAAAAAATTCCATTTACTTTAACAAAAGATATAAAATACCTAAAACAAAATTAGCAAAAGTTGTGCAAGAGACTCAACAGCCGAAGTTCCAACTTCTCTAAGTTTCCAACCACCATTTCCCACTGGAAGGAGATGGCGGGGCAACAAGATGGCTCCAGGCAGCATCTCAGACCTTTTGGACGCTTTGGCACCCCAGTCTCCCTGATTGTATGGAAGGTTCCCAGTAAATCCTGTTGGGTGGATCCTCAAATAGATCCAACTCCTGGCAAAATCACGGCCCCAGGTGTGTTCTCAACTCGTAAATTTTCCAGTAGATACTGAATGTCTGGAATGCTTTGGGGTGTGATTCCAGGATGATTCTAATGAGAAGAGTAGATCCAGATCCTTATAAATTTCATCCCAAAGAATGGTCCCAACTCTGTCTTCAGGACTGCATGCAATGTGTTGAGTAAATCCGCGCTGTTGGGCGTGATTCCAGGATAGTTCCATTGGAGACAGGGAGATCCGACTCCTTACAAACTCAAGCCCCAGACTATGTCTCCAACTCTAAGACTTCTAGATTGCATCTTAAAGTCTGGAGTAAATCCACACTGTAGGACAGGATTCCAGATTCCAGAATGGCTACAATGGAGATTAGTAGATCTGACTTCTCACAAAATTGAGATCTGAGGTGTGTTGTTTCTTTCAGTGCAATAGCTCAGTGGAGGGTCACAGGCCAGGATGGTTTGCTGCGCAACCACGTGGATGGACCCCCTTACAAAATGGAGGCTCAAGGTGTGTCCCCAACTCTTAAACTTTCTAGATTATATCAAATATCCTTAGTAAGTCTACTATGGAGGATTTTTCTCAGTGGAGAGGAGTAAGTTGAACTCCTTGGGTTTGCCTTCAATTCAAATGTCTCAAGTAATTCAGTGCTGGGATTACCAGGCCAGGACTGGATAGTTTGCAGTGAAGAGTGGATTGAACCCCTTACAAAATTGTGGCCCAAAGCATGTCTGGACTTTTCAGCCGGGAACTTTGGGAGGCCACATCCTCCCATCTGCCATCAAAATATTTTTTCACTGTGCTTATCTTAGAAAACTGATAAAAGTGACTCCCATAGTCTGTTAATGGGCTGAGAATTTTCTGAAGGTAGGCAATCCTGCCACAGTGGCCACCAGGGGATGTGTGGTGCAGCTGAGGAGACCTTTTCCAGGCCCAAGACACCGCACTTGGGGGGACTTTCTTGGGCCATAGACCCAGCCGGTCAACCTCAAGCAGGTGGAAAGGTGGGACTGGGCCTCTGAGGCCCAATGGACTCTACCATCAGTCATCTCAGGGACTTTCCCTCAATTTATTTATTAATTATGTTTTTGCCATGTAAAAAACAGGTTTATTGAGATAAATTCACATTATACAATTCACTCATTTAAAATGTACAATTCATTGGCTTTTAGTATATTCACAGTGTTGTCAACCATCGTCACAATCCATTTTAGAATATTTTTATCATCCCCAAAAGAAACCCTGTACCTTTAAGCAGTCACTCTCATCTCCCCTCAACACCCTCCCAGCCCTAGCTAACCACGAATCTACTTCCTATCTCTGTGAATTTGCCTGTTCTAGGTACCTTACACAAGTGGAGGCATACAATATGTGGTCTTTTGTGTCTGGCTTCTTTCAGTTAGTATAATTTTTTCAAGGTCGATGCATGTCGTAACACATATCAGTACTTTATTTCTTTTTATGGCTGAATAATATTCCATTGTATGGGCACACCACCATATTTTATTTACTTATTCATCACTTAATGGACATTTGGGTTGCTTACACTTTCTAGCTAATTATAAATAGGCTGCTATGAACATCCGTGTGCAAGTTTTTTGTGGATGTATTTTTTTATTTCTCTTGAGTATATAGAGTGGGATTACTGGGTCAAATGGATTTTTTAAGGCTAATATTCCATTGTACATATATATCACATTTTGTTTATCCATTCACAAGCTGATGAACACCTGAAATGTTTACACTTTTGGGATATGAGAAATGCTGCTATGAACATTGATGAATAAGTTATTTCTTTGAGTTCCTCCTTTTCAGCTTTCTTGGGTATATACCTAGGAGTGGAATTGCTGGATCATATGGTAATTTTAAGTTTAGCATTTTGAGGAATCACCAAACTGTTTTCCACAGCAGCTGCACCATTTATATTCACCATTGATATAGTCATGTATAAAGATTCCAATTTCTCCACATCCTCACCAACACTTATTTTCTGTCTTTTTGACTATAGCCATCCTAGTGGATGTGGGGAGATTCTTTTATTTTCAAACCACTTTTTAAAGTTACAATATTCCAGGAAATCCATTTCAACAAAGTTTTCAGATTTATTGTCCATAAATTTGTATATTAAACAGTGCAGTGTCTTTAATTCTGTCCTCTTGTTTTATTCATGGCTTTTTTGTGTGTGATCAATGTGTTTATACAGTGTTGTCAATTTTATTAGTCTCAAAAAGCCAGTTTTCTTTTTTTTTTAATTGGATGATTCCCTCTCAATTGTAACTTTTTTCCCTATATCATTTAATTTTCTACCTTTTATTTTGGCCTTCATTCTACTTACTTGGAGTTTTCCAGTTGTTCTTTTTCTCACATCTTGAATTAAAATAAGATTCCAACTGCAGGTGACCCTAGGCCGACTCTCATACATTTGCTAGTATTACTCTTACAGTAAATATTTACTTAGTGCCGGCCATGTACCTGGTATTGTGGGCACCACAGTGAACAACCAGTTAAAGTCTTTGACCCATTTTGAGTTAACTTTTGTATGTGGCATCAGGTAAGGATCCAACTTCATTCTTTTGCATGTGGATATCCAATTTTCCCAGCACCATTTGTTGAAAAGACTGTTCTTTCCCCATTGAATGGTCTTGGCATTCTTATTGAAAATTATTTGATCATATATGCAAGGGCTAATTTCTGGATTTTCTATTCTCTTCCGTTGGTCTATATGTCCCCCTTTATGCCAGTACCACACCATTTTAATTAACATAGTAAGTTTTGAAATCAGGAAGTGTGAGTGCTCCAACTTGGTTCTTTTTTTTTTTTTTGCGGTATGCGGGCTTCTCACTGTTGTGGCCTCTCCCGTTGCGGAGCACAGGCTCCGGACGCGCAAGCTCAGCGGCCATGGCTCACGGGCCCAGCCGCTCTGCGGCATGTGGGATCTTCCCGGACCGGGGCACGAACCCGTGTCCCCTGCATCGGCAGGCGGACTCTCAACCACTGCGCCACCAGGGAAGCCCCAACATGGTTCTTTTTTTAAAGAACATGTTGGCTATTCAAGGTCCTTGAGATTCCTTATGAAATGTAGGATTTTTTTTTTCTCTTTCTGCCAAAACCATCACTGGGATTTTAAAAAGGGATTGCAGTGAAACTGTGGATCACTTTTGGGTAGTATTAACATCCTAACAACATTAAATCTTCCAATTCATGAACATGGATATCTTTTCATTTACTTATGTCTTCTTTAATTTCAGCAATGGTTTGTACTTTTCAGTGTACAAGTCTCAAATGTCATATTTATTTTAAATCTCATGCTAGTATTTTGGGGTCAAGTTCAGCCCTCTAGCTGCAGGCTTGAGGATTTGTAGTGCTCTGTTATGATGGAGAAAATTTTTGGTGCTGTGGAAGCATAACAAAACACTTATCACGCCTTGTTCTCTCCCTCGCTAAAATCTGAGTCCCTTGAAAACAGGAACAGTGCCTTCTCTGCCTCTCCTGAGAATGCCAGTCAGTGCACTTACTAGTTGGATATCCACCCACCCAGTAGCCACAGTGACTACTTACAAAATGCAAATTTGATCGTATCTTCCTGCTTAAAATCCTTCAAAAGCATTGCTATTAGGATAGCTGTTATTAACATGTTCTCCAAAGCCCTGTAGTACGATCCCTGTCAATCTCTCCCATCTTAGTAGGAAGACTCCTTCTAACTCCCTGCCAGCTCTCCAGTCATTGTGGCCTTCTTTTCATCTCTCTAAAACAATGTTTTCAAACATTTCTAACTGCAGCCTACAGAAAGAATTTTATTTTATAGTGCAACCTACTTTGTTATGCATTAACAAACAAAAGTTTTGTAAAGCAGTACCGTACTTAGCTTTACTACTTATACAATGCACTCTGATATTTTCTATTCTATTTCTTTGAAAAAGTACCCACTAAATTGATATTATTACCAATGAGGTACAACACACATTTTGAAAAACACCGCTCTGGGCATTCAATTTCTTTGCCTCGGGTCCTCTGCATATGCTATGCTCCGTCGGGAAAGCTTTTCTTGTATCCTCTTTACCTGAATAAATTTTACTCATTCTTCAATTAAAGGATGCTTCTCTCTCTGGAATCGACTGCCTGCATTTAAGTCCTGAAGATCGTGATGAATGAGTTAATACATGCAAATAACTCAGAACAGTGCGTGGCAAATAGTAATGCTTCATCTTATTAATGCGGAAGGTAATTCTACAACTATTCGTGTGACTGTTAATATCTGTTTTCCCACACCTCCCAGACTACAAACCCATGAAGTCAGAGACTTTGGTTAATTTTTGTTCATCTTTATAGTCCTAGCGCCTCACTTCGTCTGGCACACAAAGGGCGCGCATAAACCACGGCTAGGGAAACACTGCCCAGAAGAAATAAAAACGTAGACAGACTGGGCACGGAGCCAGCGTAGGGCGTCACCACGGCGCTCCAGAGGCCCCGCCCCACAGGCGGGGCCCTGCCCACCTGGCTGTCGGTGGTCACGTGGGGCTCCGCTGGGTAGCCGCCGGAGAAGCTGGGCGAAGATGGCGACAGTGAAGAAGGCGCTCCTGTGGAGACTGCCGGGCTTGGCGTCCCTCCGGGCTGTAAGTGCCCCGGCCCGCCCAGGGGCGGTCCTAAAGGCACCGTGATGGTCAGGGTCGGGTGCTTGGCCCGTAGCGGCTGCTCTCTGAGAGGCGAAGCCGGACAGCTCATCAGGCCAGGAGGGTTGGGAGGGCTTTGGGATCTTGGACCCTCTCTGACCCGTCCAAATCCCTTGAGGGGCATGCGGAAACTGAGGCCCAGAGATGGCGAGCGACTCGCCCGGGTCGTGGAGACCTAAAGGGTTGAATACACTGTGTTGGGTAAAGCTCGAGCTGAGACGTCCCAGTGGTTCTGAAGCCACTTTTTCGGTTGAGTGACAGGTCTCTAAACCTCCGTTTTCTTGATCTATGACATGAGAAAACATTACCTCAGGGTTGGTTTGGAGATTAAGGAAAACGTAAGTAAAGCATTTAACATTGTTCTAGCTCTTAGTAAGTGATTGCTCAGTTGTTGCCTTAGAGTTTAGGAGGAGTTTAAACTGGTAAAAATTACACTGTCTTGGCAGTAGGGGCCCCTCTCAGAAAACCACTTCAGTGTCTACTAGACCACCTTCCCCACCGATTGCTCATTGCAAATAAATCCAGTAAGTCCAACTTGAAAAGTTAAGAAAATTAAATGAGATGGTGGACGTAAATGTGATTTGAAAAAATTCCTGGTGTAACGAAATGCTGGTAGTAGGCCCTCCCTCCATGGGGTAACTTGCACACACTTGATGTCAGAACCAGACGGTTAAATCCAAACTTCCTCACTTCCTACCTGTGTGATTTGGGGTCTTTCTGAGGCTGTTTCCTCCTCTATGGAATTGGAATAGTGATAGTTCCTGTCATGTAGGGACTAAATGAGGTGCTGATGTCTGGAAGTTAGCACTGGGCTTTAGTCAGTTTTAGCTGTTGATATAGGTACCATAGCTCAGGAGGCTGTGGCCCAGGATTTGTGTGGCTAGAGGGCATTATTTCCATGCACAACTTTACAGAGGGAATGAACTGGGTGTTTAACCAAGGCAAGAGAAGACTGGGGGGGACCGAAGGGTGGCAGAGGCAACATGGCCTAGGGGTTAAGAGCATAGGCTCTAGATCCACACTGCTGGGTTCAGATATGAGCTCAGTGACTAGCTAACCATGTGACCTTGAGAAAATTACTTAATCTCCTTAGACTTCAGATTTCTCACAGTAAAATGGGGATTATAATAGTTCCTACCTAATGAGGTTGTTGAGAGGATAATATGGGTTAATATGTAAAAGGCTCTTCTAAGTGCCTGGCAAATAGTAAATGCTTCAATAATAGTAAATACTTGTTTTGTTGTTAGTATATGAAGAGTTGTTATGGGGAAGGAAGTAGAATTGAGTTTATTCTGTTCTCATAAAAGGAACTTGGAAACAGGTTTTACATTCTTTCAACAACATTCGCCGGTTATTTATTGAGCCCATGTTAGGTAGCAAGGCCTTAGAAACATAACAATGAATAAAACAAAGTCCCTGCCTCATGGAGCTTACATTCCAGTGCGATCCTTTTAGGGTAATGTGCCAGCAGAGGCTGAACATCCCTTTTGGAGGGATATTCAACTTGCAGGGACCTTCCAACCTAGCCTGTTGACTTCCTGAAATTCAGTGGCTCATCACCTTAGTCTCTAGGAAGCTTTGCTGGCTAAAACCAAGGCCAATTCAGGTGAGTTCTTTAAGTTCCAGCTGATTCATAGCTGGGAATATTTCCTTCCTTAAGGGTTTCAGGAATTTGGGATCCTTGTCAGATTCCCAATACCCCTCTCCCCTTGCCCCATTGCAATATGTTTATCCAGAGCAAATCTGGTAAAATGTAATTAATTTGAACAGTATTAAGTAGTACTAAGAAGAATAGAGGAAAGAGGGGAAAAAAGCCTTGTATTACTCGGTGGTGGTGGGGAGGGGGAGATTGTCTATAGAGGACTTTATATAGGACAGACTTTACACAGAGGAGACTCGGGGCCTTTTTTTTAATGTCTTCAACTGCTGAAAGTTTTCTCTCTTCTCAGACTCACTCTCCTTGTCATCACCCAGCCTATGATTATAAGAGAACAGAGCCCCGTCCATCCCCACAACCCCACAAAATCCAAGGCTGCTTCTCACCACACTCAGTAATTACCCTCCTCTGGGGCAGGTATGCCCTCCATGCATTTATTTGTTGTTTTAATAACTCTTTAATGAGTGCCTCCTTTGTGCCAAGTACAGCATCAAACGTGAGCGGAAGTGGAGGTTACGACAAAGTCGCTCATAGAGCATCCGTTCTACTGGAGGAATCACTGAGCAGGCATTATTTGCAGTGCTCTCAAAGAAGTAATTATAGTCCTGAAATAGAAAATAATGAGGGTGAGGGGATTGGCAGCTTTACAAAGGGGAGTCAGAGGGGCCTATCTATGACTGAAAGATGAGAGGGAGCCAGATGTGGGACGGGCCAGGTGAAGAGCGTCCTGGGCAGAGGGAACTGTAAGCCCTGAGGCCCTGCTGTGGGAGAAAGGCTGGTGGGTCTGGAGTATAGTGACCCATCTGAGGGGTGGGTGCAGAACAGTAGGAACCAGTAATGAGTTTTCGGAGATTGGCAGGAGTCAGATGATAAGAATCTTACAGGCCATGGTGAGTGGGGAAGGAATGAGTCAGGTTTCTGGCTTAGGCAACAGGGTGCATGTGATGCTTCTTACTGAGATAGGAAGACTCAAGTCGGACTGGGCTTTAGGAGTAATTAAAGTTCTGTTTGGGGACATCTGTGTTTGAGAGCGCAAATAGGTTTGTTTAAAAAAACAACCTAGGGGGCTTCCCTGGTGGTGCAGTGGTTAAGACTCTGCGCTCCCAATGCAGGGGGCCCGGGTTTGATCCTTGGTCAGGGAACTAGATCCCACATGCAGGCCGCAACTAAGGAGCCCACATGCCGTAACTACGGAGCTGGCGAGCCACAACTAAGACCCAGCGCAACCAACTAAATAAATAAATATTTTTTAAAAATAATTTAAAAAAATAAAAACCTAAATGCTCAACTGTCAGGCGGTTGGAAATGGGTCTGGCCTAAAGGAGCATTGGAAATGGCCCTGTACTGGGAGCATGAATCACTTACTCCAGAGGTCCCCAACCCTCGGGCCATGGACCAGCATCGGCCTGTTAGGAACCAGGCCGCACAGGAGGAGGTGAGCGGTGGGCAAGTGAGCGAAGCTTCATCTGCCGCACCCCCATCACTCCCATTATCGCCTGAGCTCCGCCTCCTGTCAGATCAGCGGCGGCATTAGATTCTCAGGAGCGCGAACCCTACTGTGAACTGCACATGCGAGGGATCTAGGTTGCTCGCTCCTTGTGAGAATCTAATGCCTGATGACCTGAGGTGGAGCTGAGGCGGTGATGCTAGTGCTGGGGAGCGGCTGCAAATACAGATCATCATTAGCAGAGAGGTTTGACTGCACAGAGACCATAATAAATCAGTTGCTTGCAGACTCATATCAAAACCCTATCAGTGAGTGGCGAGTGACAAACTGCATCTTATGGAGTAGACTGGACACAAGCAACACACTTCAGGTGTCACTGTCTCCCATCGCCCCCAGATGGGACCATGGAGTTGCAGGAAAACAAGCTCAGGGATCCCACTGATTCTGCATTTCGATGAGTTGCATAATTATCTCGGTATATATTACAATGTAATAATAATAGAAATAAAGTGCACAATAAACGTAATGTGCTTGAATCGTCCCGAAACCATCCCCTCCTCCCCCCACAGTCCGCGGAAAAATTGTCTTCCACGAAACCAGTCCCTGGTGCCAACGAGGTTGGGGACCACTGTCTTACTCTATTCCTGTTTCTAAGTGAATTTTTTTTGTTGTTCTTGATTCTAGAACAGAGCAAATGTGAATTAAAGGGTGAGAAATACTGCTTCTTGTCTCAGTATTAGTGAAGATGGATACATTCTTTCAGATTTGCCCCCCTGGAGAATTGTGACAGTTTCCTCCTGTTACTTTTGTTTCCTCTTTTAAACCCAAGGTTAGCACCTCATCTGTGGGTACTTTCCCAAAGCGAGTGAAAATTGTGGAAGTTGGTCCCCGAGATGGACTACAAAATGAAAAGGTAAGGATGGAAATCAACTAAAAAAGTTTCTGCAGGCTTTGAGAGTTCCATGTGATGGGTGCAGAACTATACCCAACTTAGGGCTGGGTCAGGGAGGCCAGGCAGTCACCTGTGACAGTTCAGCCACAAGTGTTGTGACCCTGGGTCCACCTTAAGGCCCTGTGTGTGGGCGGGGGGGGGGGGGGGGCGGCGGTGGACGGTAAGTGCTGCAGGAGTGCAGAGGGAAGGTGAGGGCGTGCCTTTGATCCAGCAATTGCACATAAGGGGATTTGTCCAAAGGAAGTCATGAAAGTCACATGCAAAGATTTAGCCTTGCGGATGTTCCTTAAAACCCTGTTGTAACAGCAGAACAGTTGGAAACAACCTAAATGTTCAGTAGGAGGAAAGATAACTCAAATACATTAATGACTTCATAAAATGGAATATTGTGAAGCCATTAATAATATAGGAGTATATTAAGATGTAATCATTATAAGATAGTGTCTATATATATATATTTAATCTTAGACTTTTGTGTAAGAAACAAAAAAGTTTATATATGTGTGGGAGCATCTGCCTAGAAAAGGATCATAGAACAGTGCTGTCCAATAGAACTTCCTGTGAAGACAGAAGTGTTCTAGGCTTGAGCTGTCCCATACAGTAGCCACTAGACACTTGTGGCTGTTGAGCACTTGAAATGTGACTAGTGTGGCTGGAGAATTGAATTTTTTAATGTAATTTTAATTAATTAAAATTTAAATAACCACATATGGCTCATGTCTAATGTACTGGACTGCACAGATCTAGAAAGTTACCTATCAGGGTATTAAGAGTGTTATCTCTGGGAGGTTTTAAGGGTGGTTTTCTTTTGTTTTTGGCATGTTTTTCTGAAATAATCATGTATTAATTATTTTTTCAATAAGAAAACCTCCTTAAAAAAATTTTTTAAAGCATGATCAGCCTACCTTTAATAGTGAGTGTTGGTTGGAAACAATAAGCTCTCTGAGGACAAGATCATGTCTGTTCTGCTCACTGCTGTATCTGTAGCTCCTAGCACAATCCTTGGAACATAGAAGGCTCTCAAAAATTACTTGTGGAATAGATTAAATTAAAGCAGTGGGAGAGAAATTGGGGGTGGAAGGGCCTGGCAAGAAGGACTTGGAGTTTTTAGGATTTTTGACCTAATCCTGTAAGTACTAGGGAGCCATGGAAGGCTTTTGAGCAGGAGAGTGAGATAATGGAGACTGTGTTTTAGAAGGATTCCTGTGTGGGATGAATTAGTAGAGTGACTGTGACCATGCCGTAACATACATGGGATAATGATGGTAGATTTGGAGATAGGAGTCCACAGAGTCTGGTGAGCAGCTAGACATGGTGAGGGACAGAGAAGCAGTAGGCTGATCATGTGAGGATGAGATCCTGTGCCAGCTGAGAGACAGAAGGGGGAGGGTGTGACCCTTTGGAGGCCACATCTCATAGGACCCAGAAGGTTAGTCATCTCTGCCCTTTCAGGCCATGGCGATTTGTTCATGATGGGGTCATAAAGTAACAAAAATTTAGTTTAAAAGCCTGTATGACAGGAAAATATTGTTTCCATGTCAGTATTAACTCATTTTCAAGTGAGAAACTGCTTCCACTGCAAAATGCTATCTGTAGAACTCGAAGACAAGCCTTGTTCTGCACCTGTTGGCCAGGATTACATGTGAATTCATGTTAGTGTTTGAAAGTTGAGATAGTGAAGTGCTTGCTGTCGTAAAAGCTTTGAACTAACAGGCTGCATTCTGAGACCATTTTATTACTGACCTTGCCAACCTGTCTTTTCTGGTTTTTCTCTGCATTACAGAATATTTTACCTACTCCAATGAAAATCAAACTGATAGACATGCTCTCCGAAGCAGGACTCCCTGTTATAGAAGCCACCAGTTTTGTGTCTCCCAAATGGGTTCCCCAGGTGAGCCCCAGCCCTCAGGCGTGTCTCAGATGAGAGGGATGTAAAGTTTTGCGCTTGCCCTGGAAGTCAGTAGAAGTCAGGAACGTAGGTTTCCAGGTCTCTGGCTTTGAGAGCTCTCTGCTTCATAGTAGCATGTGCAGCAAAAGAGCATATGCCCCGGGAGGCAGGTGGCTTGGATTCAGTCTGGGCTCTGCCCCGACTTGCGTGGTGAGCTTGGTGAGGCCTTCCCCTCTCCAGCTTCAAGATGACCTCTCAGGTCTCTTCTGGCTCTAAGAAGTCTAGAATCTCTAGGCCTGTCTAGAGGTGTGGCTTCTGCATTTGTGAAGGGGAAAGACTGGCGACTCCTGCTTCACAGAGATAGTCAAGTGGGAAGAAAGATCCTGTTCCAACTGAGTTAGATGGCACTGAGCACAGTGCCGGGCTCGGAGCACATTCTCAGCAAATGGCTACAAGTACCATTGCTGCTGTTGCTCCTTATATAGAGTTGACAGTATTAGCCATATGGAGAAACGGGATCACACCCATGCCAAGGACCCTTCTCGCTCATCAGCAGTCAAACAAATAGTAAGAGCATTGAGGGGACTCAGCTCTGCAAAAGGACTCATTCTGCAAGGGTCCTGGAGAACAGAGATTTTGTGCTAAAACGGTTTTCTCTACCTGAACTCTCTGCCTGCCCTTGGTGGTGACTTGGCAGTGTCTCCTTTGGCTCTCAGATGGCTGACCACGCTGAAGTCATGAAGGGCATCCAGAAATTTCCCGGCATCAGCTACCCAGTGCTGACCCCAAATTTCAAAGGCTTCCAGGCAGCGGTAAGAGACTTGTTTTTGGTGGGGGCCCCTGAAATGAGATTGATGGCCATTGGCCTCTGTCTTGTCCCTGGGCTCAGTCCCTGTCCCAGGATGTCTGTCTGAATGACTTGTCTCCAGCGGTGATGGGCACCGTCAGACAGACCTGGGGGCAGTCCTGGCCCTGCCACTCCCAGCTCTCTGATCTTGACAAGCTGCTAAACCTCTTTGAGCCTCAGGTTCTGCCTATAAAATAAGGTTAATGATGGTACCTAACATTGTGAGGATTTCAGAAGATAGGATGCACATGAGTTGCTTAGTAAGAGCCTGGTAGAAGATAAGCGCTTAATAAACGTTAGCTCTTGTTGTTGCCCATCTCCTCTTTAAAGAAATGTGATCGAGCTCTCCACGAGAGTTAAAGGTAGTTGCTAGTATCTGTCAACTTATAATTTTACATGAGAACGTCATTGGAGATGTTGATTCCGAATTTAGGCAAAAAGTTTCTTTTAAGAGTGACTTCCAGGGCTTCCCTGCTGGCGCAGTGGTTGAGAGTCTGCCTGCCGATGCAGGGGACACGGGTTCGTGCCCCGGTCCGGGAAGATCCCACATGCCGCAGAGCGGCTGGGCCCGTGAGCCATGGCCGCTGAGCCTGCGCGTCCGGAGTCTGTGCTCCGCAACGGGAGAAGCCACAACGGTGAGAGGCCCGCGTACCGGAAAAAAAATAAAATAAAGAGTGACTTCCAGGGTGGTGACGGCACCACAGTGTTGGTCCTTAGGGAAGGCCAAGGCTTCTTTTTTATTGAGATATAGTTCACTGTATTAATTTCCTAGGGCTGCCATTATAAAATATGAAAAAAGTAGGTTGCTTAAAACAATAGAAATGTACTCTCTCACAGTTCTGGAGGCTAGAAGTCCTAAATCAAGGTGTCAGTAGGGTTGGTTCCTTCTTTTTTTTTTTTTAATTTATTTATGTATTTATTTTTGGTTGCGTTGGGTCTTCGTTGCTGTGCGTGGGCTTTCTCTAGTTGCAGCGAGCAGGGGCTACTCTCCGTTGCGGTGTGCGGGCTTCTCATTATGGTGGCTTCTCTTGTTGCAGACCATGGGCTCTAGGCACACGGGCTCAGTAGTTGTGGTGTACGGGCTCAGTAGTTGTGGCTCACGGGCTCTAGGTGTGTGGGCTCAGTAGTTGTGGCTCACGGGCTCTGAAGTGCAGGCTCAGTAGTTGTGGCTCACGGGCTTAGTTGCTCTGCGGCATGTGGGATCTTCCTGGACCAGGGCTCGAACCCGTGTTGTCCCCTGCATTGGCAGGCGGATTCTTAACCACTGTGCCACCAGGGAAGCCCAGGTTGGTTCCTCTGAGGTCTCTGAGAGAGAATCTTGCCACGCCTCTCTCCTAGTTTCTGGTGATGATTGGCAATCCTCAGTGTTCCTCCGCTCTTAGGTGCGTCACTCCAGTATCTGCTTCCACCTTCGCTGGCCTTTCCTCTGTGTCTGTCTTCACATGGGCGCAATCGTATAAGGGAAGAGGGACTAATATGACTTCATCTTAACTAATTACATCTACAATGACCCTAAACAAGGTCACGTTCTGAGGTACTGGGGGTCAGCCTTTCAACATGTCTTTGGGAAGGACACAAATCAACTTACAATATTCATATATCATAAAATTCACCATTAGACAAAGGTTTTTGCCACTCTGTGTGGGTGTTCCTGGAAGAGAAAAATGCTGAAAGCAATTCACCTGGCTGTTGGCAGGTTGCTGCCGGAGCCAAGGAAGTGGCTGTCTTTGGAGCTGCCTCCGAGCTTTTCAGCAAGAAGAACATCAACTGCTCCATAGATGAGAGCGTGCAGCGGTTTGACGAAATCTTGAAGGCAGCTCGGGCAGCCAGTATCCCTGTGCGGGGGTGAGTCTGACCACGCTGGCCCTGCCTCTCCTTATTTCCTCAGGACCATTCTGGAATGGGGCCAGGCTCTAACTCCAGCGACCACCCCTCACAGACTCCTTATCCTGGGTGCAGGCAGCCCAAGCTCCACACCCAGACATCTTTTCCCAAGTAAATTTGGTCAGAAGAAATCCTGGCAAGTGCTTTCTCCAAACCTGATTTTTGGGTCGGTTCACCAGAGGAATCTAGCAGGACAGACACTAAACAGGGTTTGTGGAGGTCAGTTTAATCCTGGCTCCACCACCAACTCTTCACACATCCCTGAGGAATCCCCTCGGCCTCTAAGATGTCTCCGACATCACGTCTTTAATAGCAGTAGTGCCAGGCGTTGTCCGTGTATTAGCTAATTGTAGCCTCACAATCGCCCAGCAAGGAGGCCTCTGTCCCCACTTCCAGATGACAAAACTGAGGCTCAGGAAGGCTGAAGCGTCTGCTGTAAGGCCACACAACGAACTGCAGCCAGAATGCTGTTTCAGAGGTACACGTCTGATCACATCACTCCCCGGTTAAAGACCTGTCAGTGACTCATCAACTCCAGACTTTTCAACATGGTTTACAAGCCCCTGCGTTTTTCAGCCCCTGTCACTCTCTGCAGCCTCGTTGCTCACGTCCCTCTTCTGGCCCTGCTTCCTCAGTACACTGCATTCTGGCCAACTGGAATTTCTTTCCATTTGTCACATGGCCCAGTTCTCTCCTGCCTCTGGGCCTTTGCACATGCTTTCCGTAGACTCAGGACACTCTTCCTTCTACATCCTACTTGTCAGGGCTAACTCCTGCTCATCTTCAGGTCCTCTCGTGGATGCCAGTTTCTCCACGAAGCTTTCTCTTCCCTTAGGTGGAGTTGGTGTCCCTCCTCTGGGCTCCCAGAGTCCCCTGAACATCCTCTAACAAAGCACTTACCTGCTTGTTAAATTCTCCTCTGCCTCCCATCCCCCACTGGACTCTGCTCTCCCTGAGGGCAGAGCCCACCTCAGTCCCTGCTGTACTCCCTCTCCCAGCTCTGGGCCTAGCACATAGTAGGTGCTCAGGAACCGACGGGCTGATAGATGGATGGGGAAGCAGGGGCATGTCAGGTCTTCCTGACTCCCAAGCCTGTGCTCTTTCCTCAGTATTTCTTTAGCTTTTCTGTGCTCAGCAGTGATTGGAGAGTAAGAAGAAGGATTAAGATGGAAAAATACACTGAGATGTTTGAATCTGAAATTTATTTATCCAGCAGACATTTATTATGCCTCATAATATGCAGAGTACTTTGTAAGACTCTAAAAGTTTTTTTTTTTTTTTTTTTTTTTTTTTTTTTGCGGTACGCGGGCCTCTCACTGCTGTGGCCTCTCCCGTTGCGGAGCACAGGCTCCGGACGCGCAGGCTCAGCGGCCATGGCTCACGGGCCCAGCCGCTCCACGGCATGTGGGATCTTCCTGGACTGGGGCACGAATCTGTGTCCCCTGCATCGGCAGGTGGACCCTCAACCACTGCGCCACCAGGGAAGCCCTCTGAAAGGTTTTCATGGAGCCTCAGCCTGCATGGGGTGGGTAGACATAGAAGCTGGCTACACCCAGGATCCAGACTCTTCACCGTAACTCGCAAGACCGCATGATCAGGCCGGTGGCCTCCTCTCCAACCTCATGTTTTACTTCTTTGCCCGTTGCTGCCCATACCTCAGCTGTTTTGTCCTTTGTTCTGTGTCTTGAACACACCTAGTCTTCGGTCTCAGGGACTCTATGCTGGTTCTTCTCTCTGCCTGGAACACGGCTCTCCCCCCATCTCAGCTCCAGCTTCGCGTCCTCACAGAGGTCTTCCTGGGCCATCCTACTGTTGTTGGCCTCCTCTGGTTGCTCCTGTCACACTTCCCTTGTCTTTCCTTCATAGCACATCACTTTTTAAGATTATGTCCTTCCCTTATTAGATCACTTTTTTATCGGCTGTCTCCCTAACTTGAAACCTTAAGCTCCGTGGCGGTGGGGATCTTTTCAGTCTTGCTCACTGCGCTTCCCCAGTGCCTGGCACACTGTGGGCAGCTTGGTATATATCAGTTGAATAAATGAGTGTTTGAACCCTCTGGCCACTCAACCGGAGCAGCCGATCCCTTGTCCCTCGGCTGGCCCAGTTTTTTCGTTCCCGCTTTGGTTTCATCCGTCCTTGGTCCTCTCCCGAGCGTGGCCCCACTCTGTGCGGCTCAGCTGGCTGCCCATATTGCCCTCTTTAGCTTCTCCTCCTCCTTGGTTGGTCTCTGGCTGCCTCTCTGTGTGTCGCCTGCTTCCTGAACTACAGGCCTGTTAGTTTCTTCCCTTCCCTGCTGTGGCGCCACACTGCCCACTCCTGGCACTGAGCAGCACTGCCTTCGTCCGGCTCACCAGCATTGAATTAGCCTTTCACCCAGGCCCTTGGCCTCCTGCCCGGCTTCAGGTTTGGGTGCAGGCTAACCAGGGATGTGTGTCAAGCAGCCACCCTGCCCCAGCTCTGCTGGCCAAAGAGCCCGGGGGCATTGACACCAGTCCTCCCTGTTTTCCCACAGGTATGTCTCCTGTGTGCTTGGATGCCCCTACGAAGGGAAGATCTCCCCGGCTAAAGTAGCTGAGGTGCGTGGAGGTGGGTGGGTATTTCGTGGGGGTTGGCTCCCGTGCCTGCCCCGGAGTGCATAGGTTGCTCTTGCCACACTTTCATGGTGGGTCACGGATTTCATTTGTTTGCCCAGCTCCTTCATTAAGCCCCTCTGAGAGCACAGCCCTGCGCTCACCCCTGGAGGGCCACCTCCTAGCCTGGCATGGAGTCTCTGAAGCCCCTGCCCTCTACCCCAGGGTGAAAGCCCCTGACTCAGTTTCCAATCTGGTCAGTGGACAGGTGATGTGAGGTGAGAATCCTCTGCAGAGGGGTTCTTTGTAGTGGTTGGAGAGGCCATTGACATCCTCTGAGAAGAACACAGGGCGGGAAATGAACTTGAACACCCCAAGAACTTATGTCATTTTGTCCTCAAAACCACCCAGCAAATTTGGTGTTATTGTTATTCCATTTTACAGTTGAGGAAGCAGACTAACTTGCCATGCAGGTTGCAAATGGTGAAACCAGGTCTCAACCCCCATCTGCTTACCTCTAAAGCCCTCTTGCTCTTCCCGCACACCAGGTAGCACCCGGAAATGGGCATTGGTAACAGTAGCAACTGCTTATTGAGAGTGGCTGCTGTCATCCAGGATCTCAGCCTCCTGTTGCCACCTGCCCTCCCTGTATCCCTGCAAAGGCTCGTCATTGTTTTTCAGAAGCAGAAACTGAAGCTCAGGAAAGTTAGGTCTGTTGCCAGGGTCCCATAGCTAGCGAGCGGCAGAACTGGGATTTTACTTCAGCATCACGTCACTCCCAAGCCTGCCACTTTTGCTGCACCCTCTGCCACCCACTGGCTGCCATGGCTCCTTGTCATTCTGCCCACGTGGGCAGTCATGGAGGGGGCTCACCGATTTCTTTATCCATCAGACCACCGTTGGGTATCACCACGTCCCTGACCCCACCTCCGCCTTCCTCCCCCTTCTCCAGCACAGCGGTGTGGAGCAGCATCTCCTCAGGTGGGGCATATACTGCTCTGGTTTTGCAGTGATTTGGGGGGTTGACAAATGCGCTTCTAAAAATTTTAATAGTTATGTACTTCTCTTAAAAATATATAACTAGCACCTCAGACCCATGATTTCACACATCTTCCTACCAAGGATAGAGCTACGCGAAAGGAATCAATTCTACTGATTCTGGTCCCTGGGTCTGACACAGTATGTGAAGGTGGTAAGTGAAGGACTGGATGGAGTTTGGGACACGCGCGGGAGGAAGGCACAGGGGTTGGGGCCCCAGGGCCCGCACCCAGTGGCCGCTCCGCTCCTTACGTCCCAGTCTCCTGACGAGTAGAAGGAGGATCATCATTCCCACTCATAAAGTTGTAAGGAGTCTGTGGTCTGATAGGAATTTAGTGTCTCACACGTGGAGGTGTTCTGCGTAGGGTAAGGACCCCTGGCTTGAGGAATCTGGGGTCCTCCAAGCTCCTGCTTGTTTCCCCAGGTCGCCAAGAAGATGTACTCAGTGGGCTGCTATGAGATCTCTCTGGGGGACACCATTGGCGTGGGCACCCCTGGGACCATGAAGGATATGCTGTCCGCTGTCATGCATGAGGTGCCAGTGGCTGCCCTGGCTGTCCACTGCCATGACACCTATGGCCAGGCCCTGGCCAACACCTTGATGGCCCTGCAGGTAATCAGGGCATGTCCCAGAATAGAGGCACATGTCCATTCTCCCAAAGGGTGTGGTGGCAGGACAGCTATGTTTCATTTATTCTTTCAGCAAGCGTTCACTGTGCTGAAGGCCCACTCCTGTGTGCCAGGCCGCGGGCTGGCCATGGCGGACACAAACATGTGACCCTGCCCTGTAAGTGCCTGCATCTGTCTGTTAGGAGAGACAGTCGAGAATCAGGTGATAATCCTAATGCACTGTGACAGATGCCACGCAGGGAGGAAGCATGGGGCTCGGCAAGGCCCCAGTCCCAGCTGGGGAGGTCAGGGAGGACTCGCCAGGGGAGGCCTGAAGGACACGAAGAAGTTAAGCAGTTGAAAAAGGGAAGCGGAAAGGTGACCAGGCAGCACTGCATTGTAAGACTAAGGTGGGGTCAGGGAGGACTCAGGTGCCCCGGCCCCGCCCTAGCACACAGGGCTGTGAGTGCGCGTGCGCGTGCCTGTGTGTAGTGAGAGCGGGCAGGAAGGAGGGAGGGAGGCAGAGGTCACTCAGAGGGAGAACCTTTAATGCTGTTCCCCAAAGATTGGACTAAGGCCTCAGATTGCGTTTCTTTTGAGGCTTGCTTCTTGCGGGCTGGCCCAGAATGAGGGTCCCATGGCCCAGCAGCCCCTTAGACAGAAATTTCCTAGCGTCTGACCACAGGCTGCCTTGCTGTAGTGATAGTCTAAGTCTAGCCGGTTGTCTTTAGGTTAGCTGGAGCAATCCTGGGCCACCTTATTTTTTCCCCTTTTTAGTTCTCACGTTACCTCCTTGAGACTCATGTCTTTAAGCCAGATGATTCTATTACCTTCTGGGTCTCTTTTCTCAGAGTTGAGGTTTAAGGAGAGAGGAGAAAGTGAAACAGTCATCTTAGGAAAGTGGGAGACACTGACCTAGGGAAATGGGATAGGCCCCCGTGGGGTTAGAGGCTTGACGTGGGGCGAGGGAGCGGGGCTGGGTGAGTGAACCACAGCAACAGGGGTCTGAAACCTCAACAGAGGGAGAGGGTTAGTTTAGGTTGGTGATCGGGAAGGGCCCCTCTGAGGAGGTGGCTTTTAGGCTGAGAAGGAGAAGGTGAGGAGTCGACCATGAAAGGAAGGAGGGTAGATATTCCTGGCAGAGGAAACAGTGTAGCATAAAAGACTCACACTGTTTTAGGAACTAAAAAGAGGAACAGTTTCTTTCAGTGGGATTTTCACGTCGACAGAATCACAAGCCAAAGAATTTCAGGCAGCAGATGGTAGGTTTACAAGAAGCGGCTTTGTAGGCTCTGGTCCCCACAGTGACAGCCATGTTTCACCATCCTTGTTTGCAGATGGGAGTGAGTGTCGTGGACTCTTCTGTGGCGGGACTTGGAGGCTGTCCCTATGCACACGGAGCATCGGGAAACTTGGCCACCGAGGACCTGGTCTACATGCTGGCCGGCTTGGGCGTTCACACGGTAATGCCACCTGCCTCCGGGTGGCGACAGCCCTGAACTGACCAGAGCTCTGCCTGAAGCCGGAGGACAGAAGCTGCTGGGTTTGTTCAGGGTTTTTGAGGTGGTGCTGGTGCAGTTAAGAGAAGGGTGCCAAGGGACTAGGGCCGTTCTGTCATATGTTTTGGGATAACAGAGCGTGGCAGATGGAGGCCACGAGGAGGCAGGCCCTCGGTGTGAGTCTGACGGCTCAGTCTGAGGGGGCACCGGGGTGTAGGGAAAGAGCCCTGAAAGGGTAAAGCCAGGACCTGAAGCGAGTCAGTTTCCTCTGGACCTTTGTTTTGTTCTCTGAAAAATGAGGGCAGTAGAATTAGCCCCCCAGGGCTCTGCCGGAGTCAGTAAGGGCCCTCAGTGTGGGTTGGAAGCAGTGTAGCATCTGTGCTTTTGGATTAGACAGAACTGGGTTTAAAACCTAGTCCTGTCACTCACAGGCTGTGTGACCTGTGTGATTACTTCACAGCTCTGGGCCTAGGAAATGGGAATAATAAGAGCACCTATCTCACAGAGTCATTATGAGGATAAGAAAATGTGGAATGCTTGGCCCAGAGCTAAGCAGATAGTATGCATCAATAAATAGGAGCTATTGTTATCAAGAGGTTTTCAGTGTGGCCCTTTTAGTTGGTGTTTTTGTTTTTTTAATTTTTCTTTTTTTTTTAATTTTCACTTATTTATTTATTTTTGGCTGCGTTGGGTTACGTGCAGGGTTTCTCTAGTTGTGGAGAGCGGAGGCTACTCTTCGTTGCAGTGCGTGGGCTTATTGCGGTGGCTTCTCTTGTAGCGGAGCACGGGCTCGAGTGCAGGCTCAGTAGCTGTGGCTCACAGGCTTAGTTACTCCGTGGCACGTGGGATCTTCCCAGACCAGGGATCAAACCTGTGTCCCCTGCATTGGCAGGCAGATTTTTATCCACTGTGCCACCAGGGAAGCCCTTAGTTGGTATCTTTACTCCTGTTTCTCTCTGCCTCACGGTCCTTACTTCAGTATTCAGTGTTTGACCACTGTGGGCCAGGCCTGTGCTAGACTCTGGAGTTGGAGAACCACACAAGACTACTGAGCTCCCTTCCCTGGTGGCAGCACTACAAACCATTTCACACTGAGGGCAGTCAGAGGGGAACCCCACGTGCCACGAGGACACCACCTCACAGGCAACTGGTATCCCATCGTCAGAGGAACAAGGGCCTGGTTGTCTTCACCCTTACACGGTTTTCTGTCCAGTCTGATGTTTCCCTGGGTGTTGAGGGCATGTCGTGACTTACTACATCCTCTAACTTGTTTCTCAAAGGGTGTGAACCTCCAGAAGCTCCTGGAAGCTGGGGCCTTTATCTGTCAAGCCCTGAACAGAAGAACCAGCTCCAAAGTGGCTCAGGCTACCTGTAAACTGTGAGCCCCTTGCCCCCCAAAGCCCTGGGGACTGTGTGGGAATAGGGACATGTGTGGATGACTCACAGATGGGCATGTGGAAATGGGAATGAAATCAACAGGAGTAGGCACCTCACTGCCAGCTCTGCACCTAGGTCTCTCCTGGCGGAAAGGAGGTGGACTGGAGTTGCCTGGCCTCAGGCCCTCCCTGCCTGACCTCTGAGTATGAGTGAGAGGCTTGGGCAGCTGGAGGTCTCCCTTCACCATGGACCCAAAGGCCCAGGAGTTGGATGCCTAAGGGCACTTGGGAACCCAATTCTCTGACTTGGGTTGATCCTCAAGTCTCACCTCTGGGTGAATCCTGCCAGTTGGCCACTCTGCACAGCTTGATGCTGCCATATCCTTGGGGCCATCGCTCGCTGACTTTGTAGGGCAAAGGGGCAGGGAGGAGTTTTTCCCTCAGCTGGCCGAGGGCATTTGGTGAAGGGGTGAGGGCTGAGCTGTGGTGGCCACCGGCCAACTCCAGCACCTCTGGAAAATCTCCACTTTGAACATGATTGTTGAAAACAGCTTATGTAATTAAAGGTTTAATGACATAACCATTCCAGTGTTCTGTTGTGCAGATGTGTGTACATAGGGGAGAGGGAATAAAGCATCTTCTCAACATTTCCTCTAAGAGGAAAGCATAGACTTCAGTTTATTCATCTCTGAATTTTCTCCCTCTTTCCCCTCTTGAGAATTGGGGGTGTCGGTGGTAATGACAGCGCCGACCAGAGCATCCTGGGGAGGTTGTTTCTGAGGCTCGTGGCTCAGTGACCTGGGCTGTTGCACAAGGTCCTCTGGGCCTGGGCAGGTGCAGCTCTGGGTGCACTCAGCTCTCGGGACCTTAGCCTCTCCTGCCTGTCAGCAGCGTCCTTGCTGGACTCGGGCAGGCCCAGGGCACTCAGGCTGTGGGACACACGTGTGCATTTCTTCCTTTGCTCGGGTTTCATCATTCAGTATGTCATGCCTTTATACACATCATTCCTTAGCCCTCCCTTTATTTTAAACAAAAACAGAACACCATTTTCTAACGTACTATTATGGTAGGCAGGGTACAAACCGTTCCAGGCTGACCGCAATTGGCGCTGTAATTCCTGTTTTAATTTCAGGGCTCCCTTAGCGGTATTAAAAAAAAAATCCATCTAATCTATCCATCTTATTGATCTAATCTAATCTATCTACGCCGGGTCTATCTAATCTAATCTATCTATTGCCGGGTCTTCGTTGCTGCGTTCGGGATCCTTAGGTGCGGCTTATGGACTTCTTAGATGCAGCATGCGTGCGGGATCTAGTTCCCCGACCAGGGATCGAACCGCGGGCCCCCTGCATTGGGAGCGCGGAGTCTTACTCACAGGACCGACAGGGAAGTTCCCTTTGGCGGGTTTTTAAACTAGACTTTCCGGAACGGCAGCCTCTGGGCGACCCCTAACCGTTCCCGTGCCTCGGCGCCGTCCCTCTCGCCTCTGTTCCAGGCAGCCATCTGCTTCATGCCAGGGTTACTAAAAAGAAAGAGTTTGGCAGCTACGAAAACAGTGGAAAACCTGCGGGCGAGCGTGGAGCCGCGGTCTTCGGCCCCGCGCTTGGCTGTGGCTCCCGCCGCGGGACGGCTGCCGGGCGCCCCTGAGAAGCCCCATCTCCCGGGGCGCGGCGCCTGTTTCCCGTGGTCGGGACAAGCGCTGGCGCCTGGGCTCGCGGGCGCGGTTCCGGGTTCTGCTGTGCCTTCCTCCGCCCACCGCCCAGGCACGTGTCGGTACCGCCCTCTGCGGTACGTGCCGCGCAGGCGTCCTGAAGACGCAGCTTCCTTGGTCTTCCCGGCGCCCCGTACTGCGGTCTCCCCGCTGACACGTCTCTTGGGGGCGTGGAGGAGGCGGGGCCTGGGCGGGCCGTCGGTTCTTAAAGGGACTGGGCGCGGAGCTCGGGAGGCGGCGCCGTTCGAGGCTGCGCTGGGAGCGTGGTGCGGAGCAGGTTCGGGAGGCGAATGGGGGGGCCTGGGCGGGTTTGCGAGGGGCCGGGTGGTCCGCCGGGCGCGCGAGAGAGTCTCGGGGGTCTGGGCTGCGTTCTGGGCAGAGTCCCGTCAGGGTGGACCCACCCTCGCTGCTCGCAGCTCCCGCTTCCTTGGCTGGGGTGACCAAGGTTCATTCATTCCCGGCCGAGGCACTCCTAGTTCGGCCCCTCCGAGCCACCGCCCGAATCCCAGCCTGAGGCTCAAGTGCACTTGATAGCTCACGGCCCTGCGCCCCTCCCCTCCATTTTACGGACTGGGAAAACTGAGGAGGCGACGGCTGACCGAGGCCACTCTGCGGGTCGGAGGGAGGCCAGCCTCACCAGCCTTCCTGCCTCCCATAGCTCCTCCGCCACCACTTTCCGGGGGCCCGCACAGTGCGTGGAGCTCGGTGGGACGGGGGCGGGGGCGGCTTCAGCGTCAGGAGCAGAGTCCAGCGGGAAACGGTGGGAGCGGGGGGCGAACTGCTTGGGGAGAGGGGCGGGGCTTTGATCCTGGAGATCCAGATTCTAGCCCGGCCAGCACTAGCTTTGTGACTTAAGGCAATTAACTTAACCTCTCTGACCTTAGTATCCTTTTTTGTAAAGTGCCAGTAATAACACCTGCCTCATCAGGATGTTGGGGGAATTCAGGAAAATAATGCAAAAGTGCCCAATACAGAGCCTGGCACGCAGCGGGCGTTCAGTCAAGTGGGTCGGAGCTGGATGAGCCCAGAAGAGGATTGACGCAGCTCGGAGGAAGGCGGCTGCGGGCCAGGCCGCCCGGAATGAAAGACCTCAGTGTCTGGGTTTCCTCCCCCGCCCCCCTCCTCCGCTCCACCGTCTCTGCCCGTAGAGTTTGTTCAGGGCGGTGGTGCACACCTGGCAGTGGAGACTGGGGCCGAGGCCACGTCTATACTACCCTGTTCAGTGCCACCTAGAATTAGGCGGGATCCTTAGCTCCAAGCCGGGAGTGGCATCCTCACGGGCGGAACCAGCCTGGCTGGCCTGGTGGGGGGGCCCACTCCAGGAGCGCAGTGCCGTAACCTCGGCCTGCCTGGCAAAAGACCCCACCCTGAGGCCATCTGCTGTATTTCCTGCCTCCTCCCAGTTGACCTTTGTGGGAGGGAGTCAGGGGGCTGCTTACCCCAGGAGGTATGTCACTGAACCAAGGAGCCAGTTTATACCTAGTGATGGCAGAGGGACTGGGAAGGTCTGAGTCTGAGCAGACAGAACCCCTTCCTGGGCTCTTGGAGTCCCAATGCTGCTGCCTTGTTTCCTTGTGTCCAGAACTGCCCAGTCCCCAGACACCTCGAGGAAGGCAGTGTGGAGCCTAGGGTTCCATCTTCGCAACCCCCGGTCACTTATGGCGCTTGTGCATCAGTCTCCCCACCTGTACCATGTGGCAGGGCTTTAAAATCACCTCATCTGACCCTCACACTACCACGTGATAGTTGTAGAGTTATAAACTCCATGTTATAGAGATGGAAACTAAGGCCAAGAGAGAAGTGGTCTCCAATGCCTAAGGCCAGAAAGTGATGATATCCAGTCTTGGGCCAGGGCTGACTCCAGACCCACCCTATTAACTAGGACGCACCACTGCCTCCCTCTGACGCCAGAGTCCAGACCCAAGGAGGCCCTGAGCAGGCAGCCTCAGCCACCTCTGAGTCTCTGTCCTGGGCCAGGCGCGATGGCAGAGAAGGTGCTGGTAACGGGTGGGGCTGGCTACATCGGCAGCCACACCGTGCTGGAGCTGCTGGAGGCAGGCTATTCGCCCGTGGTCGTCGACAACTTCCATAACGCCATTCGTGGTGAGCAGGCGGAGGGGGGCTGGGGCTCCCAGGGGGGTGGAAGGGGAACCCTGCGTCCTACCCCCGCCTCCAAGAGACGTGTGTCTGGCCAGTCCCTTGGGAACCCAGCACCCCATCTCCTCTGACTTTGATGGCCTCTATGTGCCCAACCAGGAGGGGGCTCCATGCCTGAGAGCTTGCGGCGGGTTCAGGAGCTGACAGGCCACTCTCTGGAGTTTGAGGAGATGGACATCTTGGACCAGGCAGCCCTACAGCGTCTTTTTAAGAAGGTGGGTGCTTGGCAGGCAGACAGGCAGGGGCCATAGCCAAGGGCCAGGCCTGTAAGCAACCTCTGACCCCAGCTTTGCAACCCTGCAGCACAGCTTCACGGCAGTCATCCACTTTGCTGGGCTCAAGGCTGTGGGCGAGTCGGTGCAGAAGCCTCTGGATTATTACAGGGTTAACCTGACAGGAACCATCCAGCTTCTGGAGGTGCGGCATGAGGCGAGGACACAGACACTGTGAGGGCCCCTGGCCGGGTATGCAGTGCCAAACACGGTGGCAGAGCCCAAGCTGTGTCATCTTCGACTTTGCCTCTCAGCCTCAGTCTCCCCTTCTGTAAATGGGAGCCCATAGCTCAGCCCCACCCACCTGGGAGGTGTAAGGGGGCGGGAATAACGTGTGAGGCAGAGGCCACTGACGCCTCCCCTCCACGGGCAGATCATGAGGGCCCATGGGGTGAAGAACCTGGTGTTTAGCAGCTCGGCCACCGTGTATGGGAACCCTCAGTACCTGCCCCTGGATGAGGCTCACCCCACAGGTGGCTGTACCAACCCCTATGGCAAGTCCAAGTTCTTCATCGAGGAAATGATCCGGGACCTGTGCCAGGCAGACAAGGTGAGGGCCCCCTTTGACTCAGCCGTGGCTCCGCTCACAGACCCCTCACAGCCCACCCCGGCGAGCCCGAGGACGGGATCCTGATCAGCCTCCACCAAGGAGGAGGCTGGGGTTCAGGAAGCAGCAGTGACTTGCACAAGGTCACAGCACTTGCAGGGAGGGCCCGATACCCTGCTCCTTTCTAGGGATAGAGAACCAGCAGGGTGGGCTCTGGATTCAGCTGGGACACGCAGCCTGCACCCTAACCCCCATCGTCTGACCTGCGTCCCACAGGCCTGGAATGCAGTGCTGCTGCGATATTTCAACCCCATAGGCGCCCACGCCTCGGGCTGCATCGGCGAGGATCCCCAGGGCATCCCCAATAACCTCATGCCCTATGTCTCCCAGGTAAGGGAGAAGGGAAAGGAACGGGGTGGCCCTAGGCTTGAGGGCTACAGCTGGTGCCAAGGTCCTGGGAAAAGCTAACCTGACCTCCACCCCAGGTGGCGATTGGACGACGGGAGGCACTGAATGTCTTTGGCAACGACTATGACACAGAGGATGGCACAGGTGAGCCCAGGACCACGAGGAGCCAGAAGTGGGAGCCGGGAGGGGGACTGCGGTGGGACAGAGACTGTACTGCACCCAGCGTCCCACCACCTCCTCCTCTGCAGGCGTCCGGGATTACATCCATGTTGTGGATCTGGCCAAGGGCCACATCGCGGCCTTGAGGAAGCTGAAGGAGCAGTGTGGCTGCCGGGTAGGAAGAGAAGGGAGGGCGGGGAAGGAGACGGAGGCCGGGACCAATGGGGCCCAGAGGGGTAGTAAATCCAGCCCCCGGCACAGTCCCTGTTCTCCTCTCTGGGCAGATCTACAATCTGGGCACGGGCACGGGCTATTCGGTGTTACAGATGGTCGTGGCCATGGAGAAGGCCTCGGGGAAGAAGGTAGGCTGGCAGCCCACCCTGACCCACACCCAGCCCCTCCACTAACCTACGTGACAGGCATCCCAGCACCGCCCTGTCTCCTCAAGCCTGCCTTAGGACTTGATGCCTGAGAGCAAGACCCTGCTCTGGACCTCCATTTCTTGAGGGCCTGGTCAGCAAGTTGGCGGGTAAGGCCAGGGCCAGCTCAGCTAAGCTACAACCACCCCCTCTCTTGCAGATCCCGTACAAGGTGGTGGCCCGGCGGGAAGGCGATGTGGCTGCCTGTTATGCCAACCCCAGCCTGGCCCTCAAGGAGCTGGGCTGGTCAGCAGCCTTAGGGCTGGACAGGATGTGTGAGTGCTAGCCCAACCCCTGACCCTGGGTGCTGGCCTGGCCCCTGGGAGAGTGTCAGGGGCTAGGAAAAGGGCCGTGGGAGGCCTGGGCCTGCCCACTCCGGGCTGTCCGAGGTGGTGCGGGCCCTGCACTCCAGCGTGGACCCTGAGCACAGACCTCGCCCCATCACAGGTGAAGATCTATGGCGCTGGCAGAAGCAGAATCCTTCAGGCTTTGGCGCACAGGCCTGAGACCCTCACCTACCAGGGACCAGGAAAGGAAGAGAAACAACTGCCTGCTCTCCAGCCCCTGGCAGGAACCCAGGGGCCTCAGAGCCTCCCCTACCTCAGACCCCAACTGTGCCCACTCAGCCCACCAGGCATGAGGCCAAGGGCACCACTGACCAGGTATCCGGGGTCTCTATTCCACAGGGTCCAGGAACCCAGGAGGACCACCAAGAGCAAGTGGGGCGAAGCAGGGCCCTGAGACACACAGAACGCCCTCCTCCCAGGCACTAATTTATACTGCTACGAAGAAGCTTCCCAAAGTATTTAAAATAAAGTTTTCTTACACTGGAGCAGATTCTTGCACATGATCACACTCTACCCCTTGGATAGAATCATCCAGGCCTAAGAGTTGAAGCAACTTCTTTAATTTTATCGGAATCCAGACACAACAAGAAAAACACCCAAAACTACATGGAGACAGAAGACGAGACACAACTCCTCCCCACCTCCCCCCAGCCTTAGAGTGGGGACCAACGTGGGGTGAGGCAGCTGGGGGAGACCTTGAGCCTCAGTCCAGCCCTGCAGGCTCCAGGCCCGCGGGGGCAGAGGGTAATGGGGAGGCAGGGCCCAGCCCCCAAGTCAGAATGGCTGAGGGGAGGCCCCCTCGAAGGACTCCGCCCCGTCACCCACACTCCTGCGTAGGGGCAGGGAGCCCACAGCAGCAAGGGGGCCCGGGCCACGGACACATTCATGATTGAGAAGCAGCTGGAGTGGAGGCAGGAGAGACACGATTATCTGGGCAGAATCAGCTGGCGGGAGCGGGTGGGAGGTGGGGCCTGGGAGGGCCCCAGGGGCCAAACCCTGAGGTCAGAGGAGGGGCCCAAAGTGGGGCTCGTGAGTGAGGTCCTGAGTGAGTGGGTCAGCGGCTGGGCCCCTTTCTCCCGCTGCCTACAGCCCCTCCGATACTGCTGCCAGGGGGGCCCCCCCTCCAGGGAAATGGGATAAGAAAGCAGCCCACCCCCTGCGGCAGACAGCCAGGTGGCTGAAGTCAGGAAGGGAGGCCCAGCCAGGCCTTGGCCTGCCTGCCCCAGAGGCCTGTGGGAAAAGAGAGGGTCCAGGAGGGTGAGAAAGGGGCTCGACCGGCTCAGATCCAAGATGGTGCCGCGCGTGCCAAGTCCCCCGTGAGCTGGGGGCCCGCAGTTGTAGTTAGACAGGAGGCAGCAGCTTCTCAAGAAACTCCTTCACAGCTGCCATCTCCTGGTGGGGGTGGGGGGGTACTGTGAGAGTCTCCTGGCTGGAGGGAGGAAGGAGAAGGGCGGGAGTGGGCAGCAGCCCCTCAGCACTGACCTGAGGACAGGAGCTGTGCATGACCCCGGGGTAAGTCTTGAACTGGACCCTGGCGGGTGTGACAACGGACCGGAGCTTCTCGGCTGTCAGGGCCCCAAACCGTACGGGAACCATGGGGTCCAGCTCCCCGTGACACTGAAGGATGGTCAGGTCCTTGGCACTGCCGTTGGCTGCCTGTGGGCCAGACGGGACTCAGAGAGCAAAGCCAGTGCTTGGGCACAATCCCCCAGCCTCAAGGAGACAGAGGGCAGGAGCGGGGTCGTGGAGACACTCACCTGGGGGAAGGCCCGGTGCAGAGGCAGCCAACAGCTCAATGCCACAATGCCAGCCAGAGGGTGGGGGCAGGTGAGGGCTGTGTAGAGGGACAGGGCTCCACCCTGGAGGAAGGAGAGAATGAGGGCTCATGAGGGCACAGCTCAGCTCCCGCCACCCACCCCCCTCTCTCTCCCCTCACCTGTGAAAAGCCTCCCAGGACGATCCGATTGGCAGGGATCCCATTCTTCATCTCATGCTCAATCAAGGCCTTGACTGGGGGGAGGGGGCATGACTGGGTGGAGGGAAAGCTGCCACAGGGACCCAAGGAAGGGAGCCAAACAGAGGTATCGCCAGGCACTTTCCTGGGCGGGCAGAGGGGGAGAGGGAGGATGCCGAGGAGGGGCTGGGGCCTTACTGTTCTCTGCTGCCTTCTTAATGCCAGCCTCGTCCTCTGGGGCATCTGGACTCAGCCCCATCAGGTCAAACCTGGAGGAGCAGAGGCGTTGGCAGCGACTGGGAGACCTGGGCTGGCCCCAGGCGGCTCCCTCAAGCTCCTATTCCCCCTCCCCAAACTCACCAGGAGGGCATCACCATCTTCATGTTGAGTGTCACAGGGATCCGAGGCCTGGGGAGGGACAGCAAGAAGGGCCGCCATGCTCAGGAGGGATGAGGAAGCCGCAGCAGAGAGCCCGGGTGGGGGCAGGGCAGCCCCTGGGGAACCCTCCCAGCAGGCAGGGCCTGTGTTTAAGGTGTTGCCAGGCAACCTGCCACGTGGGGCTGGAGGCTGTGGCTGGGGCATCAGCAGTAGCGATGGAGAAGCACAGCCCAGTACTCGGGTGTGACGGGGTTCCAGCTCAGTCGGTGAGTGCTTGGGGAAGGGGTACAGGGGGTGCTATTTCTAGGAGTCTCAGGTCTAGGAGGCCTTGGGGCTGGGGCTGGACCCTATCCCTGAGGGTTCCACAGGAATGATGAAGGCTGAAAATGGCACTTGTGACTCTGCTCTGGGCCCCAGGCCCCCGGATGCAGCCGGCAGGACAGAACAGGCCCGGGACCACAGGACCACCGCCCATCCTCAGCCCCTCCCTTGCTGGGGTGACACTCACGCATGGGGACAGATGTACTTGACGTGAGGGAGCCGGATAGTAGAGAGGGCGTC
Organism: Mesoplodon densirostris; assembly: GCF_025265405.1. Classification (NCBI taxonomy): domain Eukaryota; kingdom Metazoa; phylum Chordata; class Mammalia; order Artiodactyla; family Ziphiidae; genus Mesoplodon; species Mesoplodon densirostris. Next base: position 19,510,574 of record NC_082662.1, on the reverse strand, counting down.
AGCCCAGCTGTGCCTGTAGGAGGGAAGAGAGAAAAGGCACCGATGTGGAGAGGGAGGAGGGGAGGGCGCAGGCCTCTCCAGTCCTGCCCCCTGGGCCCTCCCCCACTTCCCCAGGAACACCCCCTCCCCAGCTCACTCACCCTGTGTCGCCAAGGCCATGTAAAAAGATAACCTGGAAACGGAGCAGAGACGGGGAAGAGGGCAGTCACCGTCCTGCTGTCACTCTCACTCTGTCCTCCAACTTCTGGCCACCCCTCCCTCACCCCCAAGGACCTGGAGGGGAACTGAGGTGGCAGCCAGACAGGCGATTAAGCCCCGGCCTCCCGGCTGCAGGCTGCTCGCCCTCTCCTCACTGCCACCTCTGTTTTCCCCACGCCCCCTCCAGCCAGTTCCCCAGGGGGCTGCGTGGGTAGCAGAAGACCCTTACCGCAGCCGTTTCCCGCTCAGCTCCAGACACAGTGGCAGCATCGGTGAGCAGGGGCACAGACATGGTGTTACCACACATACACTGCAGGGCTCCACGGCTGGGGCCTGTGCATATTCGGGGCAGTGGTCAAGAGCAAGGCCAGGAAGGGGAGAGAATCCTGACACAGGAGCAGAGCCTCAAACCCAGGGCCCACCCGGGCCATCAGCCCTCCACCGCGCCCCAGGTTCTATCCTGGGCACAAAGAAAAGCCAGGCAAGAAGTTCTGGGCCCGAGCAAGCGGGCAGGAAGTTTGCCTTCACTCCAGGGCTGAAAAGCAGGGGCAGCCACCCTAGTGGCCCTGCTTCTGGCCCCCCACACAGCCTGAGGTTGCTGGAGGTGGGCAGAGGCAGGGCTTTGGGGCCGTGGGGCAGGGGAGCCAGGGCACCCCCCTGCTGCCTTCTCCCCACCTAACACTCGTTGGCAGGTAACTGCCTCCTCTCCCTGTTCTCCAATCATCCCCCTTCTCTAGAGCCCTTGCGTCCCCTCCTTCCCAACTCCCGGCCCTACTGGGAAATGAAGGGAAGGAAAACTGCCGGGAACTATGCTTCCAGCCCCTACCCTCAACCCCACGCACATTTTCTCCAACTTCCCTCCCATCCAGCCCTCATCAGCCTTCTGGCTCAGCCCTTCTCAGAGCCCCTGGGGGCTGCCCATGTCCCCAGAAGGCACACAAACTCCGATCCACCACCCACCTCCTAAACAGTGCCCCCCGCCCCCCTGTATGAGGCCACCTGCTGCTGCTGCTGCCCACTGACTCCAAATAGGTCCCCCAGCTTGACCATGCTCTGGGACTCCCAAACGCACAAAAGAATGCCAAGCTAGCTGGCTCCTCCCGTCCTTAGCATCCTCCAAACTCCCTGGCAGCTTCTGCCACCTGCCCCTAAGTGCCGACCCTTCCTAGCAGCGCCCACCCCTCCCACCCCACCAACTGGCTTCCCCGTCCCCTCTCCCCCGAGCGCCCCTCCGCACAGTAGGATCCCTCACCTCTGACCCTGGGGTTCCTCTTCCCACACAGGAATGCACCTTTTGTCCTAAACTGAGATTCCCTTCCTTCCCCACTGAGCGACTTCCACCCCTCGCCCCAGGCCCCTCCTCTCAGAGTGGTGCCTTCCCCCTGACCTGGGGTCTTCCTCGCCACAGTAAAAACTTCCAACCTGACCCATGGTCTCCCACTCCCCACAATGGGAACTTCTGTTCTGACCGAGGGTCGCCCTCCCCACAGTGACAATTTCTATCCTGACCCCGGACCCGGTTCTGCCCACAAAGGGGCGTTCTACCTTTGACCCTGGAGAGCCCCCGCCCCACAATGGGATCCTCCACTTCCGACCCTGAAGTCCCTCTCATCACACCGGGACCCCATCTTCCTCCCCCTCTCTGCCCCCAAAGTCCCCCAGACCGGCCAGCGCCTCTTCGCACCTCACTCCCCACCCCCATCCCTCACAACTGCGGCTGCCCCTCCCCACTCGACAGGACCCTCGCGGTGGGCCGATGCCCCGCCAGTGCCCTCCCCGGGCCTGCTGGCCCCGGACCACGGTACCTCCACTCCTGGGGTTTCGAGACCTCTCGGGCGATTCTCCCTCTCTCCCGCACAGACACACACTCTTCCCCCTCTGCCGCCCCCGCCGGAACTTCCGTTCGAGTCCCGGGAACCCAGCCATCGCGCTGCCGGAAGTAGCCTGGCCAGCGGTACGGAACCCGGAAGTGGGCGTCGGGGTTTCTTCAGATAGGAGCTGCCATGTTGGGTACGGTGGGGCCGCTCCCCATAACCAAGACACGGAGTCTCCGGCCGAATCTAGACAGCGCCTCCGTGGCCCCCACTTGCTACCACCACCCGTGCGCCTCCTGGAGGAAACCTGTCCTGAAGGAGAGGCATTCTTCACACTAGCAGAGTTTCCCACCTTCCCATCCATCGTGGTCTTGGGTATCCACCACTGGCCCTCACGTCCTGTTCCAGGGTCATGGATAAAGTCACACACTCAGCTGAAAAGACACTTTGAGACCATCTAGTCTTCCAACCTTATTTAAAAGATGAGGAAACTGAGGCTCAGGGGAGGGAAGTAAACAGCAACCTCAGGATTACACTGTAATGCTGCCTCTGCACCTGCTTCCTGAGCTGTAAAACGGTGACGATAACCACCCAGCTTACTTCACAGCTTTGCTGTTAGGCTCAAATGAGGCCGTGTGGACATGCTCTATACAGTGTAAAATCACAGCGTGAGGACATAATGACTCTAAAAGGGACCCTGGGAGAAAAGAACACTGGCATCAGCAGTGTCCGAGACAACTGGTCAGGAATCGGGTGTTGTCTCAGCTCTGCCCTCAGCAAGCAATACCACACAGTGCACAAAATACCACCATCAGCGAGCTCCAGCTGTTAACAAAGAGGGTTTCATTCGGTCACCGAGTCACCCTTTGCTCCTTGCAGCATCGGTAAAGTGGAACGGGGCTCAGGGTCCACATAAAGGCTGGAAGGGGAGGCAAACTGGGTTGCAGGACCATGTCCCTGGCAGAGCCTGTGGGCATCTGCACACAGGAAATGAGTCATCCCTCAGCAGCTTAGGACTCATTTGCCCAGCTTAATGTACACTAGTTTTTTTTGCACTGAAAGAAAACAGTGTATCTGGAAGCTCAACAAAGCACTTTTTCCCAGGTTAAGAGGCAGTTTGGTGTTAAGTGCTCAGCAGGTCACAGAGCAGGAAAACTTTGGGTCCCGAGGACCACAGCAGGCCAAGGGTCCAGGGCTGGAAAGGGGGTGAATGGATGAGGACAACACAGTTGCTCCCACTCCCAGAATCCCTGCTGGGTCTGCTTGTGGAAGAATAAACAATTCCTCCTGCACCCCAATCACCTAAGACACTGTGGCACTTTGAGCAAATTCTTCAGAGTGAAGCTCAGATTCAGAGGCCTTGTCTCAGAGGCTACCTGTGATTAGTGCTAGCGGGATTAATGGTTAGTCTGCTCTAACACTTCTAACTTTATTTTCCCCCTACTCCAAATTAAAACATAGCCCTTCTTTATCTCCAAATGACCCAACTGAAATAAAGAGGCTGTGGTGGAGGAGTGAGCAGGACCCTTGGTGCGCTGAGAACTGTATTTGCATTCTGGTTGATTTCAGGCTGCATTTTTAGAAATTCTGAGGCTCAGGCAAGGCTTGGTGGTGGCAGGCTTTCCCCAGGATAAACTGGAGAAACAGGCTAGCAACCATGTGGGCCAATCCCTCAGGGGCATTCTCTCAACAGGATTAAATTCAACACTAATTTCCATTATCAAGTGTTTCTATTTTCTGCAAAGGAGAGAATACTGACCACTTTAAATCCCCTCTTTTAGGATACTTAAATTCTGTCCAATTGCTGTACTGACTTTCAAATCTTAAGTCCAAATTCTTGGGTCTACCTTCAGACCTCAGGGGTTGCTCACTTCACTTTCCTCACCATCATTTCTTCTGATGAGCTCCAGAATCTGTTCTCCCTTGTTTTTATAAACATCACCTCACAACTTACTTCCTTACCTGAGAAATGGAATATAAGGTTTTTAACCTCACCTCCTTCTTTACAAAATGTGGGTGGGTGGGTGTAGGAGCGTTTTTAGCCTACTGTACAGAATTAAACCTGACCTTTCCTGGAGATACTGATCTAGTGTAGATTTAATTGTGGCACTTATCATCTACCTGGTCCAAAACAACAACAACAGATTTCAAAGTTTCATACAGCTCTCAGTAAAGGTTTCATGAGTACTACCAAGAACTCAAAAGAATATACAAACATTAAGTCTGGCAAGGATTTATTAGGAAGCTTATTAGTCACAGTGAATAAAAAGCCATGAACAGAAGAACTGAGATCTCCAAATTCTGCCACTGGGCTTACAACACTAGTTAGAAGCTAATAAATATTAAGGATGTCCCAAGAGGAATCTTATCTAAGTCCCAATCTTACCCCGACCAGGATCCCAACACAGAAACGATGCCCATGCTCTCCTCAGACTGCTTACCCGGTTGGCAGGAAAAAAGAACTTCTTCTCAAGGTATTAAGCATTATCAGGACATTCTTGCTCTTCTAACTATAACCATGGGACACTAGCGCACGACAGACAACTCCAAGCTGGGCAGCTTGACAAGAATGGTGAAAGGTGGCAGGGAGAAGCACGCAGCGACAAGGACTTCTAGCTCGACACCCTCCTGGTGGTTAATACGAACACAATGCTGAGGCCTCACAAAGTTTACTGCAGCCCAGGAGGAGTCTCCATTTAAAAAAAACAAGTCACACAAAAATCCTGCCACGAGGCAACAAGACACTTGGGATCCCATGGCCACATTAACTGGGAAGGCAGGCATTATCCATGACTGCCAGGTGCTGACCACCCCAAGACCCAACTTCTGCAGGACCCCAGAGAACCACGATTGTCCCTCAGCACCCACACGACCCTTCCCGGGGGTGTGGTGTCTTCCGTAGGTCAGGTTTCTGCAGCAAGCCCCAAAGACAAAGCTTGGCAGAGGCTGTGGCAGCCAACTCTCTCTGGAGCCCCATCTCTCTTTGTCTTTCCCAACAGTATGTCGTACATCTTCACTGACACAACGCCTCTGTGGGAGCCTTGGCCAGCCCTTAGGAAATAAAGCGTGTCTGTGGGGTAACCTGATGGACCTTGTGGTCAGCTGGGTTGGCCGATGCTTCATAACTGCAGATGGTCACCTCATGTCGGCGAAGCTGCAAGAAAATTGAGAGGCTGGGTCAGCTGGCTATTGCCCAGACTGCTCAACGGAGTGGTCCTTATTCAGGTTCATTTCTAGAAGTCATCATCTAATCGCTTCCCCGTTCTGATACTTTTTATCCTGAGAAGCCTGGGTAAGATCGAATCAATGATTCACCCCATCACTTAGAAGATTCATTCCTCCACTATAATGGAAGCACCATGAGAAGAAGACCTTGTCTATCTTGTTTATCACCCTATCTCTGGTGCCCAGAACAAAAAAGGTTACCAACAATGTTAAATGAAGGAAAGAATTTTAAGGTGAAAAACTGCATTGATATCTATTATTTCAACCCCCTTAAAATTCCTAAAGCCTGTCAAACGAGACGGACAGTTTACAGTGATGAAACCAAGAAAAACTAGACTGGGAGCAATCAATGTCTCACTTGCTCTTTTTCCTTTCCTTTCCTTTTTCCTTTCCTCTTTTCCTTTCCTTCAAGCTCCTACTACCACAGCACGCAGATATACAAACATATGTACACATATTAGAGGGGCAATAACCAACCCCATCTTACCTCAGTCCATTCTCCTCTCAGGCCAATATAAAAGACCTTTGTGGTATCGGCTCCAAAGTTTTTTGAAATATGAATTGAGAGATGATAGACATTTGAAAAACGAGAAATTCTAGAGGATGAAGGAGTGGAGAGAGAAGACAACAATTAAGAGTTCAGTGAGAAGCTCACTACCCATGTCAAAAAAGTCAATTCCAGCTCCATCTTGTGGTAAAACCCAGGCAAATGTCAGAGAACAATCTTGAGGTCTTACGTCTCATTCTTCTCCTTTGGGCAAGCAATGAATACAGTGAACATTTACTGAACATCTGCCAGATCTTGTCCAAGGCAATAGGGACAGAAAAATGAATCAACACTACCCCTGCCCGCAAGGAACAGGAATGAGAAATGCTGTGCAACCACGCAGGGATCTGAAAGCAAGCTCAGTAGGAAAATGAGAGAGGTAAGGTGGTCACATGTAACTTGGCTGCTGTAAGCCCACTATGCAAAGAGGAATTCTGAAAACATCTTTCCTAAGACCATACTAGGAGCTCATTCAAATCTGTCAATTGCTTCCACGTTAACAAGTCTGTGGCTTGCACTGAACCTCTGCCAAAATTTGACCAAGCCTAGGAGCAGGCCTCTCCGCTGTTTTAACTTGTTTCTGATGCTAAGGAAGCAGGAGATGGGCCAAAAACAATTGCAAGCCCACTAAATGTTCACTGCAAATGAGGGAGCGCCTGCCATTCTCAGAAGCCAAAGAGTGGAAGAGAGGCCCAGTGCTTACTTTGTGGCATACTCTAGTTCTCCTGTAAGATCCCGGTTCAGACTAAAGGTCTGATCTGGCTCCCTGTCTGTATCATCAAAGCTCATCTGTGGAATGTTCTTGTACCTGAGAAAGGAAAGGGGAGAAAAATCAAGAAATGTGCATTATCACATTTTTCAGGTTCTCAGAACTTCCTACTGACTCCTCAACTGCCCTCGGTTCTATCAACAGGAGATCAAATTTTGGAAATGGCATTTTACTGGCATTTATACACAAATTATCTTTAATCCAACAAGAACTGAGAATTGCAACATAAGCCAATGGCATCTTTGAGTGGGTTAAGAGCGCATGAGAAGCAATACACAAAGCGATAGCTCAAACTGGGTCACATGCAGCAAATGCATGGAGAAAATAAGCAACTTAGCACATTCAGACCAAGCTGAGGATGTTAAATAAAACAGCTTACTCATGGGGAAAAAATACTTTGGCAGAAACATCTTAAACACAGTTAAGAGATAAGATCAGGTAACCCAACACTCAAGCATTTTTCTGTGTTCAAAATTACCCTATATACAGAGTCATCTTACAAGTCTTAAAAAAATACAACTTGGGGATTTCCATTTTGAAGAAAGCACAAAAGGCCACCAACTCACAATGGGCTTTGGAAAGTTAGGTAAAACTGCTAGTGAAGAAACAAATTTTCAAAGACATATCTAAGAAACAGCAGTCTCCTCTGTAACTCACAAATTCTCAAGGACTGGGCCACACACACCCCCAATCTCTAGAGTGTCTTATTAACACACCCACATGGGAGGGGCCTAGATATTAGCTGCAGCAAAATGCAGGTAACATAGGAAAGCAAATGTTTGCTTCAAAGTGTTTCTAAGAATGATGCACAGAATAATAATAATAATAGTGAACATTTATAAGCAGCATTATGAGAGGCAGTGTAGCACTGTGGTTAAAAGCAGTGTCTCTGGAGCCAGACTTCCTAGGTTTAAAGCCTGGTTCTATCACTGACCAGCTGTGTAATTTTGGGCAAGTGACTTAATCTGTCTCTTAGTTCATCATCTGTAAAATGGGGATAGTGATAGTACACCCATACAGTTGATGTGGATATTAAATTGAATCAATTCTAAGAGACACACTTGTTAAAAAACTTCACTGTGGAAAATTTCAAACATACCTAAGAGTAAAGAGAAAAATATAATGAATCTCCATATACTTATTACTGAGCTTCAATAACCAAGATCATGCCAATTTTGCCTATCACCCCCATTTTGTTTGTGCTTGATATTCTGAAGCAATCTCAAACGTATCATTTCATTCATAAATATGTCCGTATATGTCTCTACAAAGTAAGGACTTCGTAAAAAATATATACCATTTTACAATGAACAACTTAACAATTAGCAATAATTCTTTAATATCATCTAACACCTAGTTTGTGTTCAAATTTCACTGATTTAAGGTCTCAAGTTAACTTTTCTGAATGTATCAGTGACATGTCATAGTTGAACAGATACTGCTTTTTTATCAATGGTACATAAAATAATGGTGCATTTTATAATCAATGACATCTTAGATTTGATAAAGTGCAAAGTGCTTAGAACTGAGGGCTCTATAAGTATTTGCACCTGCCTTTCCAAAACCAGGCACATACTATGGAATTCCCTGGCGGTCCAGTGGTTAGGACTCTGCTCTTTCACTGTTGAGGGCCCAAGTTCAATCCCTGTTCGGGGAACTAAGATCCCACAAGCTGCGCAGCGCAGCCAAACCCCCCACCCAAAACAAACAAAATGGGGCACATACTACGTTCCAGATTTATTCTAACCTCCTTACATATTATAGCTCATTTCTCTCCATAATCTTAAGAGGTTCAGACTATTATTGCCATTTTACATATGGAAACATTGGGATATAGAGAAATAACGCCCAAGTCATGCAGCTTGCAAGCGGTACAGCCAGAATTTGAACCCGAGTATTTACCCCAGAGCCCCCGCTTAACTACAACACAACATGGATGTCTAGTCTTGTCCAGTCAATCCATCTCGCAAGTAAACGAGTCCCAGAAAGCATCAACTCAAAAGTACTTTGTTTCCTTACAATGATTAAATATGTGGATTTGCTTTCAAATTCATGTTTCTAACATTCAAAAATAGTGTCCATTTCTTAAATCTCTCATTTAAATTGATCAATTTTTCAGAAGAACTTTTTATGTAAAGTTCTTCTGATATTTGCTTCTCCAGCCCTCAGAAAGCAGTGTCCCCTCCTTCTAGAAAGGCTAGGCTGGAATAAGACAACTTGTCAGAAAGGGAGTACTAGCTCTAGTATGAACAGATTCCATGTTACAAGAGGTATATAGAACTTTGCTAACTAAAGGCCATGTAAACTCAGGTGGAGTGCTTCCATCTCAACAAAACACACAGAAAGACTGTAATTGTCTGAAACAGCAAGGGAAGATGTTGACGCTAACCCCAAAGTAGACTCCTTAAAGATCATCTGAGACCTGCAGCTGGGTTATTAAAAAAAACTGCAAAGTCATCAACAGTTGGCATTTATAGGATGCTCTCTGAATGGTGCCACAGCAAATACTTGGAAGAGAGACAAGCTGTTGGCCCTAAAGATACTTAATCTAAAAATGTCGTTAATTCAGGAAGAGATAAGTGTATTCCGATGCAGAACAAACATGACTTTTTTTTTAAGGGGGGAGGGGATATTTAACCCAGTAAAAAGAAAAAATTAGACTATTCTGGAATAAAGTGCTACCAGAGAAAAGAGAAAAAGGGATAGGAGCTTCTTGAGGGCCTAGACCCTTGCCACTTACAGTCTCATCTCAGAGGGGTGTGAGTCATCATCTTCTCCCATTATAATGATACCTTTGAGCTTGACATTGCCTGTAAATCTGCCAGAATGCAAAAAAGAGGGTTGTCAACCTGGGGTTCAATCTCTGCTGAGCTGTGTGACCCTGGGCAAGGCCCTTCCCCTTACTGGGCTTCCGTTTACTCATGTGTCAGACTTGTGCTAGATAATTTCTAAGATCATGTCTGCCTCTGGCATTCTTTGGTTCTAAAAAATTTACCTTGACGTCTCAGTTATCTTTTAACAAATACATCTTTTTTGCACCAAGAAAGCTACTCACACCCACCTCAGTAATTTACCCCATTTCCAGAAACAGAGGTGTGCTCTCGACACAACCATGGAATGAATCCTGGTAAGGCAACTGGGTACAGCCTCTTTAGCCTGAGGCAAGCACCAAAGAAATACTTACGGAATATTAAACAGAAGCTCTTCATCTGCATCACTTTCAACAAACTGGAGGGGAGAGGGAGGAGAGAGGAGAAAGCAACAAATATTTGCTGAGCGCCTACAATTTTAGGCATCTTCCACCCTGCTTTACAGCTGAAGTGCAATGCAGATAGTCAACCGCCCTCAGTTTTCCAGCACGTATTAACTTCCAGGACCGACTAGCCTCCTGAAATTGTGTGCAGAGATCTGTGCCTATGCGGTCCACAGCTTTCAAATGGCTCTACGCCCCACAATGGTAAATACTCTACATAGGATAACGTGCTTCATCTCCCTAGGCTGGTCTTCGGTCTTCAGCAGGTGTTAAGTGATCAGGCAGCCACTGGGACCAGTGGTCAAACGGTAGGGAAAACGCCCTGATGGGTCATCCTCCCTCACTATCCCCCGCAGCCCTGGAACTGAACGCTGGCCGTGTACAGCAAAGCGCCCCTTCCCGTCTCTGGGCCTCAGCTCCTCTACCTACAAAATGGGGAGATTCGACCCTGTTCGCCTCTCAAAGGGCTGGCAGGAGACGGGCACAGGAAAGCGCTTGGCAATCGGGCCGTGGTTATTTTTAACTTCAGAAATGAGGCTGAAAGAGCAGACGGGCGGCCTGAGGCGCCGCGCGGGTCCCCGCCCGCCCGCCCAGGCCCCGGAAGGCCCACCTTGGAGCGGTCGGTCCGCTCCTCCCACGGCTTGAAGACGCCGCGGCCGCTGCCCTCGCGGCTCTCGTTGAGACACTGCAGCCGCTCCAGGTCGATGCGCAGGTACAGGCCGTAGGCCAGGCCGCGCTGCTCGGGAGGCTCCTCACGTTCGGCGGCGCAGCGGCAGCCGTCCCCGCCGTGACTGTGACCATGCGACATAGCGACGCCGCCGCCCGCGCGTCCCAGCGCCCTGCCGCCGCCGCCGCCGCCGCCGCCGCCCGCAACTCGCTCGTTTCGCTCCGGCCGCCAAGCGCGCCGCAACCGCCGCGTCGTAAAAGGCGCCCCTGTGCGGCGCAAGCGCGTGGGGAGAAGAGGGCGGGGCTCGGAGAGCGTCGACGTCTGCTAAGGCGCTTCCGGGGGCCGGGAAATTAAGGTTGGCTCTTTCAGTCCTGGAGACGGATGCTGTTGCAGTGCCAGCTTCACAGATGGGGAAACTGAAAAGCAAAGATTAAGCTGGTGGTTCCGAGTAAATGGTGGGGCTGGGTTTCGAATCCTCCTCCTCCTTAGGCTAAAGTCTGTTCTCTTTTCGTTTACCACCAACGTTTTTTGGGAGCTGGTGGCACAGTGATAAGGCCCTGAAGAGTGGGGAGCACAGCGTTATCACTGCCGCCCATGTGCACGCTTAGGCGCTTAGAGCTCACAAACCCACGTTCATAACCACTTTCTTCGCAGTGGGCTTAGTGGTCGAGACCACAGGCTTTATGGACAGCTGAATCTGGAGACAAGTCCTGGGTCTGTTATTGACTGTGTGACACCCTGAATAAGTCATGTTCCCCGTCCTGAGACTTTTTGTTCCTCGTCTGTAAAGCGGGAATGGTAATATCTGTTTCATAGGATCACAGTGAGTATTAATGAAATAATGCTCTTCAAGAACCCAACACAGTGGCTGACACATGGTAAGAATTCAATAGTTGATTCAGATCTTAGTTGAAATCCAAACACTGCCACTTACTAGCTTTGTGGCCTTGGGCAAGTGATTTAACCTCTCTGAGTCTCAGTTTACCCCCTGTAAAATAAAAGGATTGGACTAGATGACCTTTAAGTCCCCTCCCCATGTGATGTTTCAGAGCAGTTTTTTCAAACGGCTGGTTGTGACCCATTGATATGTCTTAAAAGCCATTTAGAGGATTGTGACCAACATTAAAAAATTAAATAGAATAAAATAGAAAATTCAGTGGCTTCCCTGGTGGCGCAGTGGTTGAGAGTCCACCTGCCGATGCAGGGGACACGGGTTCGTACCCCGGTCCGGGAAGATCCCACATGCCGCGGAGCGGCTGGGCCCGTGAGCCATGGCTACTGAGCCTGCGCGTCCGGAGCCTGTGCTCCGCAACGGGAGAGGCCACAACAGTGAGAGGCCCGCGTACCACAAAAAATAAAAATAAATAAATAAGAGTGTATTACACATTTTAGTCTCTACTTATGGAAGTTTTGTTTCAGCTTCTTGTATACTCAGGTGCAATTTAAAATGTTTTTCATCTTTTGGGTTGAGATCAAGAGTGGAAAGCCACTATTTAGAGTTGAAATGATTCTGGTTTCGGGGTAGAATGCGTTCTTACTTCTTGGTGGAGACGGGGAGAGATAGGAAGTTGAGAGAGTTAAGAGATACTTTGGGTAGCCACTACCCTTCACTCTGGCTCTGAAGTATCCAGACCAGACTGGGGGCTGCAAACCAAAATAAACATCTGCTCAAGTTCCATTCAGAAATATTTTGATGTCCTAGTTCAATTCTTTGTGAAGCAGGCAAGCTTGTTTCTGGTTCAGATAGCTCAATGTTATGACTTATTCCTGCTTTCACATTACAGTTTCAGGGAAGGGTACTGGCACTTGCTAAACGCTTAGCGAATATTTGTTTGATAGAATGATACACTCAGTAGCCTTTCTTTGGGAAGACTGTATCCCACTGCAGGACTAACCCAGGCCTTCTACTCACTTTTGGCTTCTTTCCTATCATTTACATCATTGTCATCCTTTAGTGATTTATCGAGCAGTGTGTGCCAGACATGGTGCTAAGCACAGTATGTAGTTCATGTAGTTCATCTCAGTTATTTGTCACGTGATCTTTAAGAGATAGGGAGTGTTACCCAATATTACCCCCAATTTGAAGGTGAGGAAAATTGAGGCTGAAAGAGGTAGATTAACTTGCCCAAGATCAGATAAGTTTAGGAAGTAACTAGGTTTTGAGCCTAGTTTGTTTTCCTGAAACAAAAAGGTATACATGAAGTAAATATGTTGTATCGATTAGCTTATACCATGTAACAAATCACCCCAAAACTGAAAATCTTTAAACAACAGCATTTATTATTTCTCATGCTTCTGTAGATCACCTGGTCAGTTCTTTTCTGGGCAAGTTGGGCGGGCTGATTAGTTTGGAATAGCCTCACTCACAAGTCTTGTTGATATGGACTGTCAGCTGAGCTGATGGCCACAAGTCTCCTGCAGACTACCAGAAGTCAGACACATTGTTGCAGTTGCTGAGTTCCAGGAGCACAGGAGGGAAGACCCAATTGCACAAGCACCTGTTAACCATCAACCTCTATCATTTTTGTGAATGTCCCGTCGGCCAAAACAAGTTTCATTGGCCAAATCCAAATTCAAGGGTGGAGAGATAGACTTCACCTTTTAATTGGAAGAACTACAAAATACTGTGGCTCCCTGCTCTTCCCCCTGCAATAGACCCATACTGGTTACCTTTTGTTGTGTAACAAATTACTCCCAAATTTAACGGCTTAAAACAACAGTCAGCATTCATCTCACAATTTCTTCAAGTCAAGAATTTGGGAGCGGCTTTGCTGGGGCGGGGGGCTGGGGGGTTCTCTCTTGGCTCTCTCACAAACCTCAAGTCTTCTGAAAGCTTGATGGAGCTGGACAGTCCAGTTCCAAGATGGTGCCCTTGTGTGGCTGGCAAGTTGGTGCAGGCTGTTGGCACGAGGCCTCACCATATAGACCGCTCCATAGGATTGCTTGAGTGTCCTAGTGACATGGTGGCTGGCTTTCGCCAGAGCAAGTGATCAAAGAGAGAGCAAAGTAGAAACCACAATGTCTTTTATGGCCTAGCCGTAGAAATCACATATTGTTGATTCTAAAATATTCCACAGTTCCATAGGTCAGCCGTATTCAGTGTGAGAGGGAACAACATAAGGGTGTGAATACCAAGAGGTAGAACTCATTAGAGGCCCCCTTGGAGGCGGCTACCACACTACCATACATATTAAGTGACCACTGAAAATGTCTTTAAATTTCTCTTGTATTTAATTGGTAATTTGGATGAGGATAGAATCAGAATTTTGAAGCTATTTCTCTGTTGTCTTCTAGCTTTGAGAAATACAATGCCATTCTGATTCCTGATTCTTTGTGTGGGTTTCCCTCATTCCATTTCTGGAAGCTTTTAAGATCTTCTTTTGGTCCCTAGTATTCTGAAATGCAATGCTGTGGCTCTTTTGTCATTCATTGTGCTGGATACCTGACGGACCTTTTCGATTTAGAGACCCTAGAACAGAATGTGAGCATACAGGTTAAGACACCTGCATGCCTGTGCACAAGGCCCCTTGCAGGGACACATTTTAGGGGTAAGAGAAGAGGGGTGGGGCTAGAGCCCTGTTCTCTCCCATTCCACCACCTTCTAGTGCAGAGCTCCAAAGGCTCAGAAATCTGAAGGTGGCCTCCAGGTCACTGCGAAGGTTCATTTGTCCAGGTAGCAGAATAAGCTGTATTTCTTGTTTGTTTGTTTTTGGTCAGGCTGTGCAGCTTACAGGATCTTAGTTCCCCCACCAGGGATCAAACCCGGGCCCACAGCAATGAAAGCACAGAGTCCTAACCACTGGACCACCAGGGAATTGCCTAGGCTGTATTTTATTTAACTGTTCGTTAGCTCCATTTATAACTTTTTAAGTACACCACCATTTGTACTCTTGCCTCAATCCCGCAAATATTGAGTATGGCCTGCTGGGCAAGTCACTCTCTAAGCCTCAGACTTGTCATATATAAAATGGGAATAATAAGAGTACCTGCTCTGTAGGGTTTTATTATGAGGGCGATCTGAATACTGTATGAGAAAGGTTTGGAACAACATCTGGTGGGTTGGAAAAGGGTAGATAGTGTCCATTACTTAGTGTCAGCTCAGCACCCCCGTCTGGTTCAGTGGGAAATTGCAATTGCTAAGGGGGTTGGATTTGGAAGAAACCAGCTCTTGCAAGGTAGCCTGGCTCTGATTTGCGGATAATGCCTTTTGCCTCTCCTTACTCTGTCTGTCTCTTCTCTTGCACTCCTATGTTGCAGGGATGTCTGAGGACAAATGGGAATTCTCACCGACTTCTAAGACTACCCTGGGGCAGGTAGGAAAAGCTTCCGATTTTTTCTTTCTCCTACTCCCAGGTTCATCTGCAAACATTTCTGTAGCAAAAGGACTGCTGAATTTGTATCCACCTTCCCTCCTCTCCTGTCTCAATTAAGCTGGGAGAAATGAACTATTTTTCTGTCACTTTCGAATGCTTCCTTGTGGTAAACCGAGAGTATTGTACTAATAATAGCTAATAACCATATGGCACTAATAATGTGCCACGCACTGTCCCAAGAGCTTTACTTATAGTTTTTTAATCTTCATAATTATAGGTGTCCTATTATTTTCATTTTATAGGTGAGAAAACGGGGGCACAGAGAAGCTAAGTAACTTGCCCATGGACACACAGCTGGTTAGTAGTGGAACCAGGATTTGAACCCAGGCAGTGGGCCTCCTGAGGCTGTGCTGAGGCTTACCACATTGAACCACCTCCAAATATTAATTAACATTTATTAAGTACTTACTCTGGTGCAAAGCTGAGACCCCAGAGCTCAGGCTGTTAACCACCATGTTATGCTGCACGTACCAGCTAGGTTACGTTGGACAAATCATTTTCCTCAGAGCTTCAGTTATAACAAAAACCCTTTACTAAATGCCTATTCCATGTTGGGTACTTCACCTAATTCATCACTGACATCCTGGCTGACATGTCTTGAGCTCTTCTTATGTTCCAGGCACAATTTTAAGCACTTTACATGTTTTAACTCATTAAATCATTATATGATAGCTCCACAAGGTTGGTGTATTTTCCTCATTTGGGGAGGAAAACATTGAGGCACAGAGAGGTTAAGTGACCTGCTGAAGCTTGGAAGTGTGGAATTCAAAGCTGGGTGGCCTTGTGGAGTACCTGAGAGTCCAGGCTACTGTGATTGTCTTTGGAGTTAGCAAGTATTTCCAGTTCTCTGCATCAAGGTGCATGGATGGATTTTGTACTTCCCTGTCCCCTTGAATTAGGTGCAGCCAATGAAATATGATGGAAATGATGGATGTCACCCCTGGATGTAGCTTAGGGTCCAGTGCAGTATTCTTAACTTGCTTTGAAAATCTTAGAAGGCCTCCCTCAGCCTGGGTCCCTGCATGAGGATGACATAAAGCAGAGCTCCAACAGACCCTCAATGGACATGTAGTGTGAGTGAGAAACAAATCTTGGTTGTGTTGAGCCACTGAGATTTGGGGATTGTTGCTACACCATAACCAAGTCCAGGGTTCCTTAACCTCTTCTCTTTCTTTGCTTTGGAATAGTTCAAGTGGCATTGGTATTATCTAATCTTTAAGGTTGAAAGAATTCTCCTATGAAGTCTTAGGCCTGGAGCTTTTTTTTTTTTTTTAATTTATTTATTTATTTTTGCTGTGTTGGGTCTTCGTTTCTGTGCGGGGGCTTTCTCTAGTTGTGGCAAGCGGGGGCCACTCTTCATCGCGGTGCGCGGACCTCTCACTATCGCGGCCTCTCTTTTTTTTGCGGAGCACAGGCTCCAGACGCGCAGACTCAGTAGTTGTGGCTCATGGACCTAGTTGCTCCGCGGCATGTGGGATTCTCCCAGACCAGGGCTCGAACCCGTGTGTCCTGCATTAGCAGGCAGATTCTCAACCACTGCGCCACCAGGGAAGCCCCAGGCCTGGAGCTTTTTTATAGGGCAAGCTCTACAACTACTTTCTCTATTATTTCTATGGTAATTAGTCTGTTTAAATTGGTCATTTCTATACGGGTCAATTTTGGTAAGTTGTATTTTTCTGGAAAATTATCCACTTTATATAGATTTTCTGGGTTTTAAATACTGGAAAATTTTACACAGAAGTCTAGATTTCTGTCTTTTCTTTAAAACTCGATGATGTGGCAACACCAGGCCCTGCCTTCTGCCTGGAGACAATCAGATGGAGCTGTGTGTAAATAGCCCTTTTTCCTTCTGTTCCCACCACTTCCCACTGTCTCACACCAAACTCCGGGTATTTGTGACCCCTGAGATAACAAGGAATTAGGTAGTGTCTGCCTTTTTGGTGGTTGTTAGGGGCTATGGTTTAAGGGACCTGAAATAGAGAGGAGTCCAAAAACAGAAAAGCTGAACTAATCCTATCTGGGGCAGCAGGGGCTAAGATTTCAGTTATTAGGAAGGACCCACTGACCTCAGAATAGTCCTTATCTTGTGATCCTAAAGCTTTAATTCCTGTCAAGAGAAAACAAAACTTTGCCTTTCATTCCGCATTTAGAGGGAATGAAGGAAGGACAGTAAAATTTATTGAGCTCCGCTTCTCTCATTGAATCCTTACAAGAATTCCTGTGAGGTGTCATGATTCCCATTTCATAGATGAGGAAACTAAGGCTCAGAGAGGTGTCACAAAGCTGAAGAGTGGTGGTGCCAGGATTTGAACCTGAATCTGTCTTATCCCAAAGCTCATGTACTGTTTTCCCACTGCATGAGGCACTCCCAAACCAGGCTGCTCATCAAACTCATTGGGGGAGGCCTATAAAAAAAGTACCTACTTCCACATCCTACCTCTGACCAATTCAGATTTCTGCAGTGGGGCCAGAAATCTGTAAACAATGATTCTGGGAACTCCCTGGCAGTCCAGTGGTTGGAACTCCATGCTTTCACTGCTGAGGGGCCAGGTTCGATTCCTAGTTGGGGAACTGGGATCCCACAAGCCACGTGGTACGGCCAAAAAAACCAAAAGAAAACAATGATTTGTGTAGTTATTTGATTACTGTCTCCCCTACTAGATGAAAGCTCCATGAAGGCAGGGGCCATGTCTGTCTTATGCAGTGACACAGAGTGGGGACAGCACAGTCTTTGCTGTGTGACTGAATATGCAAGTTTCCCAGCCCCGACACACAGGCCAGCTGTGAAAAGCTTTTACACTATTTGTGGAAAATTCTCTGGAGCAGTTCTCAAACTTTAATGTGCGTTATAAGAAGAATTGCTTGGATTCTTTTTTTTTTAATGCACATTCTGGGGCCCCAAGCCCAGAGATTCTCTGCTTGCGCAACATGGGTATAGCTATACAAAACTTCGATGGCTTGAACTTTCCTCAGAAGTTTCTGAAAAGAGTTGAGACAGTGGGCATCACAGAAGGAGAAGTCTGGGGGCCTGTGAGGACAAACTGCCTATTTCACCAAGTAATCTGGTTAGCCAAATCACCAGGGAGACACTCAAGTGGATGTGGAACCTTAGTGGAGAAACCCTGTGAGAGGGGCATCTGTTAAGGTGATGAGCCAGGTAGAGGATTCTTCTGGACATCAGTTACATGAAGCACAGAGAAGTCATTCCTAGAAATGATTAGGGTCTTGGCCTGGGCATCTTTCTGCATTGGAGGTTGGCTTTGTTCCAGAAGCCTAACATTGGATATGTGTTTGTGTGTGAGATGGGAAATGTGACAGAGAACATGTGCTTGGGAGTCAGACCAAAAGCACACAGCACCACTGGTCACCTCTGTGTGACCTTGGGCAAGGTCTTAATTTCCCTGTGCTTCAGCTTTCTCAGTTTTTAAATGGGGGCCGTGACAGCCTACCTTATAGTACCGTTGTGATAATCGAGGTGATGTATGTATATGAGACCGTGGTTCCTGGAACATGGTAGGTATATAACCAGTTGAGCTCAGTTACTCTTACCTGACCATGAGCGCCAGACTTGACTGCATGTTACTCTATATCCCAGGGTCTAATACAGGTCCTGGCTCAGCAAATGTTGAATTAATGAATAAGGGACAAAGGGCTAACTTACAGACACCGGGTAAAATCATCCATCGGATACCACATTCCATCATTAACTTCAGTGCATAGTCATTTGTAACAGTCAGAATTAGATCCAGTAAAGAACTGGGAAAAATAAGTCCAGACCATACACCAAGAATACCCTGTTTAGGAGAGAAGGGATCATAATAAAACCATGTTGCCATGAGATGCTGAGGTTTGATGTGAGAACCAAGGTTCTCGATGTATGTAGGGGCTGAAACCAAGCCCTTGGCTCCACCCACGAATGCTGAAACTCTCGCAGCTCAGCCAGGGCCAACACAGCAGGTTCTCATTAAGCCCTTGCTGCCACGACCTTTCTGCCTGTGTGCTCATTGTGCTCTCATTAGGAAGCCAATGTAAGACTGAGGAGACCTATCTGGGTCCTCCACACCCGCTGGAAGTGACTGAAAGGTAGAGTGGCACACACTTTGCAGTCAGAGAATCTGGGTTTGAAATCCTTTCCTTTGCCACTTACTAGCTATATGGCTTTGGCTGTCATTTCACCCCTCAGAGCCTCAGCATCTAACTGTAAAACGGGGTAACAGGTCAGTCCCAGGGTTCCAAGTGCAGTAAGGGACAGTGCATGGTCCCCACCAAGTGCTCATTTTCATCTGAGTTTCCTTGCTTTGCTCATAGGGTTCTCTCCCTTTGAGTCCCCTTTTCCAAGACCTGCTGTGCTACAGTACAGACAGAAATCCAGCATCCTTTATGGCCCAGCCCAGGGATTAAGATCTCTGCCTCACAGCCCAGAAACCAGACATTGTGACCGACTTCCATTCTCTGACACAATAAGGGAGAAAGGAAGAATGACAACAGTATATGGTGGTTTTTTTTTTTTTTAATTTAGACATGGAATTTTCCTTCCTTTTCATATAACTTATCTAATTAAAATATTCATCTTGGTAGTTACCACAAAAAAGTAACATAGAAAATTGTATTTACATTTTGGGACCAAAATACAAATGAAGAGCAAGATAATACCTTGCTCCTTTCCCTCCCACTTCCCGGAAAGAAAGGAAAAGCCCCAAAGAAACTGCTCATTACACCAAGGATCACAAAGGTGTTAATTTGCAATTCGGTGATTTGTATGTAGTGTAGCACAGAAAAAAAAAAAATTGCACAAGTTTTCACAAATGAGACCAAAGGTTCAACATCATCCTGTGTCTGCTCTGCAGGCATTTCAATAACCCAGGAGAGGTGGTAGTTTAGAAACTCAGTTTTTCCTCTTCCCTCTTCTCACCAAGTCACATCCCTAATGCAGACAGTCTTGAGGGGGGAGAGGGAAAGATCTGGCTCTATGCAAACAGGGGTGATCCAAAGATGGATAGTGATGTTGGGATGTGTCTTTTCTTCCCTCCCTGCCCAAAGACTCCTAATAAAGGAAATTAAATCATACACAGCTGTATCAAATATGAAAAACTGGTTTCAATGGTAAAGAGTTGAACACACAGGTAAGAGAGAAATTCAAGGCGTGGACACCTAGAGGAAGCTATTCTAGGCAACAGGTGTCTGGCACCTGACCCAGACGCTCATTTGGTTTTAGATAAGAGGCTTTCTAGTATCACATTTGGGGAGCAGGCTGGGGGACTGGTGGAATGGTAATACAAACAATCAAGAGAAAGAATGCTTTACCCAATTCAAAAATACAGCAAATTAAAACACAGCAATACTTGTGTCCCTCAGGTACCCTGCACAGCAACGTACACTGAACAGTGCTTCTGCTGCACAGACTTCTTGCTGCGTCGCTCTGCAATCTTCAGAGTTAGCCTAACTGAGGTCTCCAGGATGGTTAAAAACAGTGGGCTCCATATTCTGGGCTTTGAGTGAGCTTGTCAAAGGGACTGGTAACTGCCAAGCTCCATGGGCTATCACACTAACCACGCCCTCAATCTGCTTCTCAGGTTTCTTAAGGATGGGCTTCTCAAATTTATAGTATCTACTTCTACCTGGGTCACAACCAAGTGGGTTCCTACTAGATTACTGTCCTTCAATAGCCAAGAAGGACACTGACACTGTCCTCCTAGTTCTGATTTTTCCCCCATGTCAACTCGAAAGTGAGATACTCCCTTCCCAAGACTGGTGGATGCCCTTGTGGCTCCTCCATCCTGATGCTACAGCTCAGACCCTTTCCTTAAACTGGCCCTTACCTCCAAATTCTGGTTTAAAGATTCAAAAAGTAGAGAGAGTTTCAAGCTGCTAAGTTCCCTACAAAACACAGCAAATTGTTGTGCTCTTTCAATCACATGATCTTACCTTTTAAAGAAAGGCAAAAACGAAACCAATTTCCAACACAGCATTACCTTTTAAAACCATTCACCTCTAGTAGCAATTCACAGGGACTAGATTACAGTGCTGGATTTTAAAACTCTAAAGTTGTATTCGGGGGCCTACAGAAAGCCCTGCCATGTGTTTGCGTCTTGCCCCATGCCAGTGGGGAGAAGGAAAAATAGGGGAGGAAAAAAACCCTAAAGTTTTGAATTAGAAACCGGAAATTGTAAAAATACTGGAGCTCTGTGCCCTCTAGTGAGCCTCAAAAACAGTGGGACCTGGCAAAAAGGATGCGGGGAAAGACTCTAGAACTTCCCTTAATAAATAATTCCCTGAATGAGTAGGAAAGAGATGCACCTGCACAGGACCTCAAAGCAACTGAGGGTCAAAGAGGTGGGGGGTGTCCGACCTGAACACTTCCTGTCACTACACCGGGGCTCCCCCTCCAGGACAGGCAGCCCAGGACCATTCCTCACTCTACATGCAGCACGTGCCACACAGGCTCTGGGGACACCCAGTCCTCTCTCTGGGCCAAAGTCTACTCAGGAGAGATGAATTGGGACGGGGAAAGGCTTTCAATAGGCTTTTGTCTAACAAAGAACCCTAAAAATAAAAGGCTAAGTGTGTGGTAGAGGACCGGAAAAAAAACAAAACAGAAAAAACCCCAAAAACAAAAAAAAACCTGGGGGTAATATAAATACAATCTGGGGGCAATATTTATTCATTAAAACTATGTCTTATAGTTTACAAAGAAGGTAATTGACGACAAAGGTACAATTGACCTTAAAATCCTCAGTGAGCGTGAGGCTTCACATCTTCTTCAGAACTCGGAAGTGCTCGCCAGGCAGGGAGGCGGCAGCTGCGGACACAGGCGCAGGCACGACGCCTGCTGACCGTGCAGGACTCGGAGACCAAAAGCCTCCACGAAGCGAAAGATCCTGGTCTCCTCTGGAAGTTCCATTCCCCAACCCCCCCTTGTCCTCATGTTCCTCCCCGCAAATTTCATTTCCAAGGTAAGTCCTCAGTTTATCGTCGGGAGAATCTGTTCTTGAAAGCTTTAATCGTCTTGGCCATCATTGGGGCAATTTCTGTGAAAAGAGAAATAAGGCAGTTGTTTCAGATCCATGGCAGTGTGGACACCAGTGGTTTACAATCAAACAAAGCCTTGTTACTCTTGGCTCTACACAGCCAGACAAATGGATACAAGTAGCAGTTATCTGCCAACCCCATAGAAAAGCAGCAGCCCAAAGGTAACACTTCGCCAGCACCTGCCAGGCCCCTGACAATCATTCCCTCTAATTCTCACAACTTCACCAAGGCTCAGGCTGGACCCTGTACGGTAAGTGGCAGAACTGGAGTTCACGCCTTGCCAGACTCTAAAGGCCATTCTGAGCCGCAATTGAACTCTGCCTCACCAATATCCAAAGCAGCCAAAAGCGCCCCCTCCCATACCTGTCCGTCCAGTGTAGCAACAGGTCTGAGATGAGCTAAATGCACAAACCACCGAAGAACGGCTAGCCTGCCCTCTAGCCTGGTTAACCTGAACCGAGCCAAAGTGCAAGTCACGACTCCCACCCTCCTGTGGGTCCTGAAGTAAATCCAGAATAATGCTTTTCTTAAGTTAGGACACCGCTGTAGAATACTGGGGATAGTCTACAGTAGTAAAGTTAGTAAAATACGAAAGAGACCCAACTCGATACAAAAAAAGACTTGGAAGGTGGGGTTATAAGGTTATAAAACTTCAATAAAATTATTTAGCTGTTAATAATAACAGTTGGAAACTCCATGTTATTGCCTGGAGAAACAGGTTTACATTTAGGTTGAAAAAAAGAAAAGAAAAAAAAAGCAGAGTACCAAAATGAATATTCACTACGATCATAATTTAAATGACACACGAAATACGCACTACGAACAAAGCAGGGGAAGGAGGCCCTGACGTTTAGACCAGCTGTGTGCAAGGCATCACGTACGCTACATCTAACACACCCAGTGTGATGCAGCACTAATAACATTAGAGGGGTTCCAATACTAGTTTTGAAATGTCTGAGCAGGAGCTCCAAGTGACCTACTCTTTACGGTCGGTTTCCTGGGATCACAGGAAACAGTGCTGCTGACCACGGGTGCCAAGTGGGCACTGCTGGTACTCGGGCCGTCGCAGGCCGGCTCCTCGGGGCTGGCGTTAAAGCTGTTGCTGCCGCCACTGCCCAAGCGGCTGCTTCCTGAGAGGTACGGTGCTGGCTTGATCCTGGGACACAGAGCAAAGCTGCCAGTCAGGAGCAGGAGAAATCTGCCCTCGGCACCAACAGCCTGAAGCTGGCTGGTCTGAGGACTCAGTTCTGTGGCTTTGACCAGTGGACCTAGTACCCTAGATTCAGGTGATGGCTCGGAAGTGACTGTGGCAGGCCTTCAGAATGAACGATGATCTCGACTAACTTTTCACTGTTTAGGTGTAAATCTGTATTTCGACAATGCTTACTACTTAGATAATTTAGTCAGCACAGTAGTATGTTTTTTGTTTAAATGGGGAAAGGGAAAGCCTTAGGGGATATGTCCCAGAAGCCAGGCCCTGTTCTCCATTTAGTCTTGACCACACCCCCACCCCGACCCCACCTAGGGGCAGGAATCACTATCTTGCCCACAGTGCAGTCAAGGACGCTAAGGTTCAGGGAGGTCAAGTGCCCAGACGGTCAAGGTCAGCCTGCAGAACCCACTCTGCACTGCCACGCTTTCACCCCCGAAATGAATCGCTTCTTGCCCCTGGGCTGCCTCTCACGGCTGAAAGATAAGCTCTTGGGCTCTCTCTCTCCCTGAGCAGGCAGAAACCACAGGGGGCAGAGATCTTACCTGATTTTCTCAGGCACAGCTGCTCCTCCTGTTCCAAACTTCTCCTGCCTCCTTCGAACATCACGAGGTGGCTTGGCCACAGAGTTGACAAAGGCCATTTTTGCTTGTCGGCCTGCGGAGGAATGGAGATTAACACCTGCCTTCTTGAGCTGAGATGCTAAAGGTAGGGGATTATCAACCCTGGAAACCCCTCTGTAGGGGAGCATGCATAGTGGCAGAAGAAACACCTCACCCTTTGCCGTCTTCTGCAAATGCAGGAGAGATTTGGGGGCCAGAGGTGATACCATAGCTGAGCCCACCGCAGCCCTGCTGTTGACCAGAGCACAGGGCTCACTCTTCTGCCAGACCCACGCTGCCCCCTTACCTTTGGGCTTATTGGCGTGCGCAGATCGGATATTCTTTGTGAGGAGTCGCAGCCGCTGCTCTCGGGCATCCTGAAGCCGCAGGTACATCTCCCGCCACGACTCATACTCTTCTGGCCTTTCATCCTTAAAGTCTCGGTGACAATGAACTTTCCATAATTGATCCGTTTCTTCAATTAACACCTAAAATCAGAACCAGGACATCATTTACATGCAAGTACCCTTACACATTTCTTTTCTATCCTTAATCACACAGGGGGACCAGCTTCCTAATGATATTTTGGTCTTCTTAGTAGTAGTAGTGTATTAAAATACCACAGTTCTAGGAAAGAAACCCAAATCACTGAATTAAAAAATGTTAAGTGTGGGCTTCCCTGGTGGCGCAGCGATTGAGAGTCCGCCTGCCAACGCAGGGGACACGGGTTCGTGCCCTGGTCCGGGAAGATCCCACATGCCACGGAGCAGCTGGGCCCGTGAGCCATGGCCGCTGAGCCTGCGCGTCCGGAGCCTGCGCTCCGCAACGGGAGAGGCCACAACAGTGAGGGGCCTGCGTACTGGAAAAAAATAAAAAAGTTAAGTGTGGGGCCTCCCTGGTGGCGCAGTGGTTGGGAGTCCGCCTGCCGATGCAGGGGACACGGGTTCGTGCCCCGATCCCGGAGGATCCCACATGCCGCGGAGCGGCTGGGCCCGCGAGCCATGGCCGCGGGGCCTGTGTGTCCGGAGCCTGTGCTCCGCGACGGGAGAGGCCACAGCAGTGAGAGGCCCGCGTACAGCAAAAAAAAAAAAAAAAAAAAAAAAGTTAAGTGTGAGGCACTATACTAGCTGCTTTAGGGGGTTGTGGGACTAGGAGAGAAGGCAACACAGAAATTAGTTTAAGATCAGTCTTTTCCTTTAGAAGATCAGTGCAGAGTAGGAACTGGGATGAAGTCAAATCCAGGCATTTCCCCATCACTACACTGAACTGCAATGGCGAGGGGCCACTTAAGAAGGATATGTCGTAGATCCTTTGAATTAGAGACAGCTAATGCAATCAGATGAGCATCTCCCGCATTAGGAGGATTGGGGGATAGATCTGTTTGTCTCTAGGAGACACCCAGCCACCCTTATATTCACCAGACACCTGAGTGTCAACACATGGCTCTGTCCCTGCCCTGGATCCCAAGGGCTGTGCTGCTAGAATTCTCCCTTGACCTCTGTAACTAGGCAAGCTCAAGGGAGGCGTGGGAAATGGTCCCCCTCTCC
The DNA here is from genome assembly GCF_025265405.1 of Mesoplodon densirostris. Lineage (NCBI taxonomy): Eukaryota > Metazoa > Chordata > Mammalia > Artiodactyla > Ziphiidae > Mesoplodon > Mesoplodon densirostris. The sequence continues at coordinate 19,485,340 of NC_082662.1, read as the reverse complement.
CACCTTTCAATCCCATCTGATTCTAGCCCAAGAGGCCTACTTAAGATGCCAGGAGCAGGTGCTAAAAACCTGCCTGTTTAAAGGCCCATAGACAAACCCAGAACAGTGATCCGACCACCACCTGCCCATCACCGTGGCAGATTCAGAGACAAAGCTACTTCTGGAGACGCAAGCCAGCACACTGCCCTCTTCCCATCCAAACAGAATACTCACGTGATTGTACTCCTCTATGCGATATAACTGATCAGGTGTACACCTCTCCAGAACAGGTTCAAGAAGAGAATATGGGACGCCTCCCACTTCAAAGATTGCTGAAGAGAATCAAAGGGGAAAAGCACTGAGTAGCGGCCAAGTCACCCGGTGTCCCAGTGCCACAACGTGCTGAAGAGCAAGAGAGAAGCATGTGACTTACAGTCAATGTTGTTTTTAAGCACCCGGATGCACTGCTCGTGCAAGGTCATCATTTTGGGGAGATAGGCACACTTGGAACCAGAATAGACCTGCATCTTGGAATTCATTCTTCGTCCGGTGAATCCAGCTTCTTCCTCTTCCTGGGGTGAGGAGAGTGCTGTAGGGCAAGAAAAACAGAAGTGTGAGTTATAAAAGGCACTGAGCAATACAGTGAAAACTCTCCTTCCACGGCATTCCCCAGCCTCCCCGTCTCCTTTCTCAAAGACAACCAATGCTACCAGTTTCTTATGTCCTTCCAGAAAGTCTATGCAAAAATAAACTAATATTTATTTTATTCCTTTTAACCAATCAATAATATACTATAACCATTCTGTCATTTACATTTTAGAAATCACATCAGTACATAGATTTTCTACTTCTTTTTTTAAACTGCTGCATAGGATGCCACTGTGTGGATGAACCATGATCCGTTAGTCTCTTGCTAAGGGACACCTATGTAGCATCTAATTGTTTTGCTATTAAAACTAGCCTTTATTTATTTATTTTTTGGCTGCATTTGGGCCTTCGTTGCTGCACGCGGGCTTTCTCTAGTTGCAGCAAGTGGGGGCTACTCTTCGTTGTGGTACGCGGGCTTCTCACTGCAGTGGCTTCTCGTGTTGCGGAGCATGGGCTCTAGGCACATGGGTTTCAGCAGTTGTGGCGCATGGGCTTAGTTGCTCTAGCGGCATGTGGGATCTTCCCGGACCAGGGGTCGAACCTGTGTCCCCTGCGTTGGCAGGCAGATTCTTTTTTTTCTTTTTTTTTTTAAATTAATTTATTTATTTTTGCCGTGTTGGTTCTTCGTTTCTGTGCGAGGGCTTTCTCCAGTTGTGGCAAGTGGGGGCCACTCTTCATCGCGGCGCGCGGGCCTCTCACCATCGCGATCCCTCCCGTCGCGGAGCACAGGCTCCAGACGCGCAGGCTCAGTAGCTGTGGCTCACGGGCCTAGTTGCTCCACGGCATGTGGGATCCTCCCAGACCAGGGCTCGAACCCGTGTCCCCTGCATTAGCAGGCAGATTCTCAACCACTGCGCCACCAGGGAAGCCCAGCAGGCAGATTCTTAACCACTGCACCACCAGGGAAGTCCCTAGCCTTCTTTTTAAGCCCCTATGGAATGTACAGAGTAAAAGCCTGCTGGTAATAGCAGCAGCTAAGATTTAGCAAACACTGTGTGTAAAAACCCAGAGCTCAGAGCTTTACCAGCATTATCACTTTCAATCCACCTCATAGGCAGATACCATTATTACTCCCATTCACAGAATATGAAACTGAAGTCCAAGGAAATTAAGTTGTTACCCAAGTTCATGTAACTTGTAGTAGAAGCCAGAGCTGAGATTCAAACCCAAGGCATCAAACTCCAGAACCTGTGCTCTTAGGAAATCCACCAAAATCTGATGACAGACCATGAATGAATTTTTAAAACCATTTTCTCCATTGGGCTTCCCTGGTGGTGCAGCGGTTGAGAGTCCGCCTGCCGATGCAGGGGACACGGGTTTGTGCCCCAGTCCGGGAAGATCCCACATGCTGCGGAGCGGCTGGGCCCGTGAGCCATGGCCATTGAGCCTGCGCTCCGCAGCGGGGGAGGCCACAACAGTGAGAGGCCCGCGGGCGGCAAAAACAAACAAACAAACAAACAAACAAAAAAGAACACCATTTTCTCCATTAAAAAAAGACAAAGAAAATTACCTTTTCGCTTTGGTTGGAAGGCAGACATCAATTCAAGGGAAGGAAGTGGGCGGTAACTGGCCTGTATCACAGGTAAGGGAAGGTCTGGTAACACTGGCAGCGCATCGCTGGGGACCTGCAGAGAAGAGACCAGTGACTGGAGCGCCTCCTTCTACAAGCACAGCTCTTTCCCCCAGTCGACGCCCAGCAGATAACTTCACACGCATATCCAGCCTGCAGGAGGGGCGGCAGCTGTGCCTGACACTACCTAAGTCAGGAGATACGGGGAGATGGGCCCAGCACAACGGGATGCCTCAGAAAATACTTTTCTTGGGTTCTACTGACCCTGGTGGCCAGAGAGAGGTGGCCAGAGAGGCCGGGAGGAAACTACTTCAAACTGAGATTCAACAGGCCATGTGAAAGCCAGCCCAGACAAACAGTGGTGGGGTCGTCCCGGGAGCTCTGCCGGCCCAGGTGCTCTGGCTGGGACGGGGCCACAGGGGTTACCTTTTTCAGCTTGGATGAATGGGATCCAGCTGGCGGAAGCTTCTCTGACTTGTTTTCGTTCATCTTAGGTAATTTCTGAACTGAGTCCAAGTTTTTACTAGTGCTTTTTGAATCATTTTTTTTAAATCCTTTTTCTCCAGGAGTCGTGGTTGAAGTTTTCACAATCTTTTTCTTTTTCTTCCGGGGCTGGTCATAGCTGAGGTATGACTCAAAAGACATGGTGGGCTGCTCGAATTCATCATCCATATCTGCCTCCTCAGCTTTAAGGAAGGAGCCCACTGACTTTCTATCTAAATGAGAAGGTTTTACTTTTCCTTCTTGAGCCTTTAGGTTGTTAGAAACCTTCTCTTTTGCCTTGGGCAGCAGGTCTCCTGCCCCCTTGCCTGTGTCTAAGCTTTCTAGACGCTGCTTGTTTTTGTCTGATTTGGTTTTCTCTGGGTCTCTGTATTTTGGCTTTTTAAGGTGGTTGTCTGATGCCACCTCCAAGGGGGGTAAAACCTTCTTGGTGCTGCCGTCTTTTTCCTTCTCCTTCTTGACACCACTAGAGGGCGGTTTCTCCTTTGTGCCGTCCCCTGAGGGTGGCCTCCGCCGGTTTTCCTCTTTGGAGAAGGCCTTGTGTGATTTTTCTCTGCTCAAAGACGACTTCTCATCTCCTTTGGAATTCACCGCACGTTTTTCTTTATGGGAAGATCTGTGCTCCTTGCTCTGACTCACGACCTCTTTCCCTTGGGCTTCACCCAGGTGTCGTTCTTGACTGACCCCCAGTCTGTCCTGAAAGGCATTACTGTGGCCTTTGCCAGGCTTCTGGTGTGAAACAAAGGGCTCGTGGTCCTCCTCCAGGGATCTGTAATGGTCCACAGACATCTGATGAGGGCTGGTGGATGACAGTGGGGACTGAACATGGCCGTAATCGGAAGATTCGTGGTCTGAAGAGTAAACTGGAGAAACTCTGTGGTACCTCTTTCTCTCGTCTCTCCTCTCATGACTGTGAGATACTTTGTGAGGCCGCTCAAGCTCCGAGAGTTTTCTGTGTTTTTTTTGTCTGTTATCAGGACTACACGACTGGCTACCTGAGGCTCTCCAGCTCCCTGGGTAGTCCCCCTCCCCCTCCACCCCCTCCTCCTCCTTCAGGGCATCCCTGGGGCGCTTTCGAGAATTGCTCTTCTCAAAGTCCTGTTCATCAGGCTCAGTGTTTCTAAAATAAAAGAAAAAGCAGATGAAGCAGATATAAATCTCAGGGTAATCCTTGTTCAGAGGACAACATCACAGGACCTGAACTCACGAAAGAGATGGAGAGTTTACAGAGTTAGAAACAAGGTCTTGGGAAGAAGGTAAATGGGTTCTGCTCAAAGATACTCAGCTAAGGTTTAAAACTGGGAAAGCCCAAATATTCAATAAATGGAAAATGACGAGTTTAACTACAGGACACAAAGAAGATCAAACATCTTGTGGACGTGAAAATACTTAAAAAGCTTTTCAACACAGGGACATATTTAACTTGTTACATTAAAAAAGAGCTGTAATTTACATCAGTTTATTCACAACTATATAAAAATGCCTTTTAAGAACAGGTTAGAAAGAAACATTCCAAAACGTCAATAATGCTTATCTTTGGATGGTTGAATTAAGAAATTCTTATTCTTATTTCTATTTTTAAATGTCTTCTAGTATTCTATAATGATCATGGATTATTTCTTATAATTGAGGCAGAATTGAGGAACTTTTCTTACCGTTCCACAGGAACCAGCTTCTTCCACTGGGCCACTAGGTCCTTGGCAAAGCTTCCGACATGCTCATGTTTTCGCAAGCTATTTACCGTTTTCCCAACCCCGGTTTCCTACAAAGTTGACAAAGGAATTGTTAGAGGGTTGTAGAATTAGGCTCACAATTTTCTAAAGAAATAAGACCTCCTACTTTTCAACAAACCAATACTTCCTTCCAAAAACATACCTTGCAAGTCTCAGTACAAAGTTACTTTGTGTCTATGCCCCAAGCCTCTAAAGACACACAGTAGCAAAGTGCACCAGATTCAGAAGAGGAAAACACTAAATTAAAACACTTCCAGGGCCTCCCTGGTGGCGCAGTGGTTGAGAGTCCGCCTGCCGATGCAGGGGATACGGGTTCGTGCCCCGGTCTGGGAGGATCCCATATGCCGCGGAGCGGCTGGGCCCGTGAGCCATGGCCGCTGGGCCTGCGCATCCGGAGCCTGTGCTCCGCAACGGGAGAGGCCACAACAGTGAGAGGCCCACATACCGCAAAAAGAAAAAAAAAAAAAAAAAAAACACTTCTAGAACTTTAGCAATAATAACAAGAGTGATCATGGCAGGTGTTAGGCACTGAGCTAAGAGAACTGCATACAGTGTCTGAATTAATACTTATATGATAACTCTGTGAGGTTAGGACCTGCCCCATTTTACAAAGAAGGAACAGCCTGAAGTCACAAACTTGGATTTGAATCCAGGACTAGATGCCAATGTTCTTTTAATTTTTAGAAAAAAAACTGAGATAAAATTCACTGTTTTAACCATTTTAAAGTGTACAGTTCAGTGGTTTCCAGAACACTCACAATACTACACAACCATCACCACTAATTCCAGAACATTTTCATCACCCTAAAAACCCTCCCAATTCCCCCCACCCCTGGCAATCACTAATCTAACTTTCTATCTATGGATTTGCCTATTCTGGACATTTCATATAAATAAAACCATACAATATGTGGCCTTGTGTCTGGTTTCTTTCACTTCTAAAGCCCATGCTCTTACTGTACAATCTCTCTGGTCGGGAAGGGGAGGGAATATAGCTATATAACATCTAAAATTACACAGTTCTTACCGCAAGAATGTCTACTGTAATAGGCAAGGTGGAGAGTTTCTTCAGATATTTCAATAGCTGCAGAGAATAAAATAAACATTAATTTCTATAAAATCATAATCATTCACTGGAACAAATAAGAATAATATCCAATGGTTAAGTACTTACACTGTTCTGTAGTATACAGTATGGTTGTTATCCTTATTTTACAAGTGTGAAAACAGACTCGAAACAGTTAAGGTACTTGCCCCAGGATGCAAGTAGGGCAGGATTCACTCAGGTCTGCGGCTTTAGATTGTGTGCTTTCAGCCACTATGCTACACCAAGGGGAAATAAAACTTAGAGGAGAGAATCAAACCTATCAGCTCTAAGAAAAGTAATCAACAACTATCTTTCTGCCCAGTTTTGAGAGAGACTTTCTGAGAAAGGAGCCAATTTTAGGAAATTACTCATGCACCCGGCATAGAGGAAAGTAAAAAGGAGAAGAGGAGAAGAGGTCTCTACAGAAAAAGGGTATCATGTTTCCAGAAAAAGTGTGTTTAACAGAACTGGGTTTTTTCAACGTAAGTGGGAAGCCAAGACCAATTTCAAGTTGCTAGAATCAGAGCTTTGCCGTTGCAAATGGTGAACATAAAATGTCTGGGTAGATTAGAGAAGCAATCTGGGTTTGGTCACATTTCTTTTCTGTATTCTCTTGAGCTAGCTCAAAATCCGATAGCAGAGCTGTTAAGACAGAGTTCCAGAGTCAGAGACAGGCTTCAGTTTGGCCCTGCCACTTCCTTGTGGGGTGATCTTGTGCAAGTCACTAACCTCTCTGAACCTCAGTTACTTCATCTGCAAAACAGGAACTGGATCCTGTCTGTACTTCACAAGCTGTGAGGATTCAGAGAGACAAACCATGTGCAGTCTTTAGCCATAGTGCCTGGAATGCTATACAAGCTCAATAACTGCTTCTGATTAATCATTTCATTCATCAACTGACCATTCTTTAAACGGCTACCCTTGATCCTCTACCAGATATTCCCCAGCCAATTCCTACTTGCTCCACTTCTACCTGAAGTCATGACGGCTATGCCATTCTCTAGGAAATATGTATGTATATATAAATATACCCACCATTCGAGGAGTGCTGAAAAGTACAAGTAGTTCAAAATAGATTAACTGTGGCTACCTTGATAGTTAAATATCTGAAAACAAGATCTGTTCTTTTCCTATGTGTGGCCCAGGCTACAATTAGTAGCTATATTGCTACTAGGCGGAGTAGCAAGTGTGTTTTTCTGGTCATTCTACTTCAATAATTACTGAACCTGGTTGCTAGGCAGAGCAACTGGATCACACGTGATAATCTTGTTTTGACTGGGAACCTATGAGAAGCCAAGTGGTGTATCTAAGGAGTTTCACCTTCATAGTTGAGTGAAAATTATCCTCCACTTCGAATTCGACCACCACCACCATCCAACTCAGGACAAAGTATATGTGTATTTCTTGTCATCAAAGCTATGGGTGCAAAGATGAATGCCAATTCCTCTTCTTAAAGGAAAATTTAGAATCATTGAAAAGGTTAAAGACAGGTTGTCTCCTCTAATGCCATTCCCTGGAAGGCATTTATATACTATTTACTGTGCACTGGCTACTATGCTACGTCCTTACAGGTGTTACCTCATTTCATCCTCATTAACCAACTCTATAAAATGGATATTATGTTCCCCATTTTACAGATATTAAAACTGAGCCCAGTGAGGTTAGGTAACTTGCCTAACAAGCGAGTAGGTCAAGTGTGTTTACCACAGCATGTACTACAAAGCCAGGAAAAATATCCAACATAAAGACACTGTCCTTAGAAGACCGGAAAAGGAAATGGAGCAGTAGTTCATGTGCCTCTTAGCACACTCGACACAAAGCAGAAGAACCCCTCCTTAGTGTTACGTTGTCAGACAGTTTAGAGTCCACAGAGGAAAGAAGGTCGCCACCAGGACAGAGTCCCAGGACCTCTACAAAGGCCACATATAAGAATGGGGCCAGGGCTTCCCTGGTGGCGCAGTGGTTGAGAGTCCGCCTGCCGATGCAGGGGACACGGGTTCGTGCCCTGGTCTGGGAGGATCCCACATGCCGCGGAGCGGCTGGGCCCGTGAGCCATGGCCGCTGAGCCTGCGCGTCCGGAGCCTGTGCTCCGCAACGGGAGAGGCCACAATAGTGAGAGGCCTGCGTACCACAAAAGAAAAAAGAAAAAAGAATGGGGCCAGAAGTCATTGAAGGTGTGTTCATCTCAAAGCCTAGCACTAATTGGAAGTATAAACGCTGCCTTTCTGCTTCGTTTTGGGTTAGGAGGGACGACTTAAAAGCAGATGAAACTAACACCCTAGAGATATTCAAACCAATTTAGCCCAACATAAGAGAAAAAGGGCTTCAGAGCCCCTCTATTTTCAATGAGGTTCAAAAAAGAACAAAGCATTAAAATGATAAAGCACTTTGGGTATCCTCAGGTAGGTGGAAACTTGCTGTTATCAAACCTAGGGACCAGTTGTAGTTTGCAAGAACTGATAACAAGTCATTGAGAAATATCAAACATTTGCACAGCCCATGCTTAGGAATCTCAGTTATCCTCTGCACACTACTTCATCACAAAGAGCTAAAGATGTTCATAACGTCGGCCTCGTTCTCCACTTGCCTTCAAACTGTATTCTTCGTAGTTTCCGTGTTCAAACTGTAACACAGGACAGGTAACTTTACCAGCCATGAAAATTGTTTCTACTTAAATAGTAGGAACCAAGTGACCCTGGTTTGCCTGACACCTTTTTCCCCAAGAAAGCCTAGATCATAGATGGGCTTAAAGTGAAAAGAGTTACAGTTAAACATCTATGTTTAATACGAGGAAATCTATGAATATAGGTGTGGAATCAACCGTTTGGCTAATAATGGTTTGAAATCAAGATTTAGTTGTAAGTTCAGTACTGCTATATAATCATCTTGCAATTTCAAGAACAACCTGTGGGAGCTTGCTGGGTTAACAGAAGGTTGAGAAGGCCAGTGTGCCAGCTTGCAGTTTTCCCTCTGCATTAGCTCATTTGTGAATGCCAACTATTGTGCCCTTTGCAAAAATGATCTTGATAATGCAAAGTCAGAAGCTCAGGGTGAGTTTCTATCTGGGAAGAGAAAGCCCAGATACTCACAATCACTAACAGTTCAAATAGGATGTGAAGTCAAACAAACCTTTTCTTAATTTGAAATTTCATGCACATCAACTACTGGAAAAGCTACTTCAAAATTTAAATTCTAGTGGGAAAATGACTGTAGACACTACACGGTGCATTTTTTTTTTTTTAACCCAATGGAAGACCAAACTGGGGAGATAGAGGCGATTTACATCATATTACTCTAGTGTTTTAAAAAAAATCAGTCACAAACCTACAGTGTTTGGGAAAACAAGCTAGTACTCGGAAATAATGACCATTTATTAGATGCCCACAAAGGGTTATTGTAAAAAGAAACTTGTAAATATGCCTGTCCACTAGGTACTGAAGCCATTATAGAAAATATAACACAAAACAAGTGAAAGCATTTCGGTTTTCACAGACTTAAAGCTAAAATGTCGTCCTGAAGAAGTGGATCTTTGAGCTAGGCATGCATGAGAAGAGTTAAACAGTGGTCTGATAGTGAGATGCGTTGAGCAGCCTTTAGAAACAAAGGCAAAAAAACCTCACCTATGACAGGCCAAGAAGAGGTGAAGAGAAAGGGGCCTTTCAAGAAAAACTGTAAAGAGTGGAGATTAACATCTACTGAGCACTTCTGCCTTTTGGTTCTGTCCTGGGAAGAAGCAGGTGAGGAAACTGGCTTAGCAAGGAACATCCCTAATGTCCATGGCTGGCAAATAAATTAGAACTCAAATCTCCTCACCACTTTATTTCGACTGCCTCCCTGGATTATTTCCTCTTCAAAAGCCACTCTGGGGTTCAGAGATCCAACTCTTACAACACTGTACACTCCAGCTATAATGCTGACAGAGAATGTCAAACACCTTGAGTGTTTTCATCAATGTATTTCAATTAAAAAAAAAATTCTAACATCCACGGGACACTCTCCCAGACACCAAGAAGATGGATGGAAGAAAAGTCGCAGAGAGTGAAGAATGCATTTAACTTAAGAGAACAGTTAAGGGGGAAAAAAACTAGCTGAGTGCAATTAAAAATGGTTGCCCATCACTCGCAGCAGCCAGAATCGGTAGCTCTTACCTTTCTATCAAGGCCAGAAGGAAATCTAGCTGCAACTTCTAAGCCTTGTTTTTTTTCTTTCCATTTACAACCTAAGTTTTTAGTTAGGGTGACGTGAGGTTTATTTTGTTTTGAAAGAGATTTACTGAGAAAGCGAAAAGGTCCACGCTCTAATAATCAAGCCAAAGCAATAAAAACGTCTTAAAGACGCAGGACCACACACCGAGCCTAGACTCCATCAAGCACAGGCAGAACCACCTCCTTCTCCCAACAAACATCAAAAGACACTAAGAAATCAGAACATTTCGCAGGGCGAGGAATGGAGCGGGCAGGAGTTAACTCCGGGCGAGCTCTCCCGACAGGAAACAGCTGGCCCGGGACGCCGGGGGAGGGCTCCGGGAGCCCCGCCGGCACGCGGTGTCCGCCCGGAGCCCGCGGGCGCCCGGCCCGGGAGGCAGGGAGGCCGGGCCCGCCGAGGCGCGCCGCCCGCCGTGCGGGGTCCCACCGCGTGGGCAGCGGCCAAGGGCCACTAACTTCCCGACTGCAGGCCGCAGACCGGCGGGGCCGCGCTCCAGGTCCGAGCCCCCACGGCCCCGGCCGCTCGGGAAGGAGCCGCACCGGGGCCCGCGAACGTTACGGGGCCGCGCCGCGCCCAACGCCCGGCCCCCTCCGCGCTGCCCGCTCGCTCACCTTCTTCGGGTCCGGGTTCGCGGCCAGGCGCGCCTGCAGCTTCTCCACAACTTGGAGCGCCGACTCCGCCGCCATCGCTGTCACTGGCGCGGCCTCCTCGCCGGAACTGGGCTCGCGTCGCGTCCTCTGGGTGCAGCTCCGCCCTCTGTGCCTCCCCCGCGGAGACGGAAGAGCGACTGGTCCCTTCCGGGCCTCGGCGAAGTGGGGTGGAGGGGCCGCGGGGTGTGGGGGTGCCGGCCTTCTGCAGGCCCCGCCCCCACGGCCTGTGGTTGGGGGGGTCCGGTCCTTTGCGCCCTCCCGGAGCCGCGTGCGCCGGGAGGTCGAACAGCTTGGCCCGGGCGCGTCGGCTCCGCACTGGTCGCCGCTGGGCAGCCTCGCTTCTGGTCCTCGTAGTGCGGAGCCACGGCCTGGAAAACCACTCCGGTGTCCAGCCAAGGCAGGATGAGACCACTGCGCCGGACCCTGCCTTTATAAATCCTAGCCCGCCCCCTTGCGCTGTGAGCCACGCCCCAAATAACACCTGTGTGTGGTTCCTGGGTGGGTCTGCGGCTCAGGAAATCAGCGATTAACGCTAGTGACCACCCTTGATTGGGGGCACTAAGCCCAGTGGTTGAGCTAAGTTTCACTCTCAGTACAGCCCAGTGAAACGAGGCATATTATCCCCATGTTACAGATGAGGAAACTGAAGCTCAGGGAGACTAAATTAACTTGCATGTGGTCATGTAACAGGAAAGAAGTGAAGTTGGAATGTGAATCTAAACAGTCCAGGTCCACTGTGACCGCACATCTCTGAACAGGTCAAGGATTTGAGGCCCAGAGAGTGAAAGTGATTTGTCAAAAGTCAAACAGTTTAGCTACAAGAGGTAATAGCCCGTGTCTCACTTTCCCCCCAAAACGGTGTCTGGTACAGAGGTACCAAATAAATACTTCTTGAATGAATGAATGAATAAATGAATGAATGGCTGTTTCCTCTAAATCAGTAGGGCCTCAATCAGACAAGCCCAAGACACCATCCTTGAGGGCCCTTACCCTCATCCTAGAAGCACTAAAATTTACTATTAATGAAGTATTATTACTACTAAAAAAAAAAAAGCTACTAAACAGTTGAAAATTCGTTTAAAATACCAGCATTGGGCTTCCCTGGTGGCGCAGTGGTTGGGAGTCCGCCTGCCGATGCAGGGGACACGGGTTCGTGCCCCGGTCCGGGAGGATCCCACATGCCGCGGAGCGGCTGGGCCCGTGGGCCGTGGCCGCTGAGCCTGCGCGTCCGGAGCCTGTGCTCCGCGGCAGGAGGGGCCACAGCAGTGAGAGGCCCGAGTACCGCGCAAAAAAAAAACAAAAAAAACACAAAACAGCATTGATTACATCTTGTTTGATTAGATCATATCAGATTACACACTAATCTGATCACCATCAACAATTTGGCAGTGTACTGAACCTGACCTCCCACCCAATGTGGGAAAGCCCAGCGGCTCTTCAGGTCTCAGCTCTGGGAAAGGTAAAAGAAACAATATACATTGTTTCTTCAAATGAGCTTTCATTCACTCAGTAAATTGAGAAGCCCCCCCACCTGTGTTCCCACCCCCTTCTGCTTGGTGCCCTTTCCTCTGCAACTAACACTTTTCAGGGTGTAAATTGTCAATTTATTCTTCTGTCTTCTCACTGAGCTGTTTATTTATCAAGTGCAGTGACTGACCTGTCCAACTTTATTTTATTTTTTGGCTGCACCGTGTGGCCTGTGGAATCTTAGTTCCCTGACCAGGGATGGAACTGAGGCCCCCGCAGTGAAAGCACTGAGCCTTAACCACTGGACTGCCAGGGAATTCCCTGACCTGTCCAACTTTAAATCTCTGTTGCCCAGCACAATCCAGTCCATATAGTCAGCATTGGATAAAACGTCCATAAAGATTAATAATCACCCATTCAGTGCTCCAAGACTCAATCATGGGGTGTAATGGAAAACACATCAAACTGGTGTGAGGAGACTTGGATTCTAGTCCTGGCCCTAGAATCTCCCTCTCCTGCACAGCAAATGCTTTTAAATTTACATTTTCAATGCCTTCCATTTGGAAAATGTAACATTGGTGTAATGGAAAAATGGGCCCATTCCTGACGCAGAATTGCTGACTAACTGACCTGGCATATACTTAAGCCACATGGAACACTTTGCGCAAGTTACCCAGGGAGATCTCAACAACCGGAATGAAAAGAAACAATGTATGCTGCTGGGGGGTATGCGCCCCATCCCTACCCCATCTATGCCAGCCTGAGGCAGGGTTACCTGCAAAGTAAAGAACTCTTACACTTGAATATTTGTCTACGTCTCAGATCAGTTAATTATGTCATATGTGTCATTCTGATTAAAAAGAAAGTTTTTAACCAGTTCTAAAAGTGATACTCTGTGTATGTTTACTGGGGGATTACCATCAATCTAATCCTTGGTTTATGCAAGGATTTTCAACAACAGAATGAGTTCCCTAAAGTCTGAGGCTGTTTTGTCCACCTTGGATCAGCAACACCTAGCACACAGGTGACATTCCATAAAGGTTTCTTGAAAACTGAACTAATTATTATTCAACTTAAGGCCAGCCCAGAGTGTCATCTGAAAACCTGAGGGGGTTAGCACTATACAGCCCCTTGTGAGAGGATTTAAAAGACCCATCTTTTAAAACAACAACAAAACATGTTCAGAAGGCATGTTTAAGGCTATCCTGGGAGACAAAAATGGGCAGGGAGGCTTGCTCTCTTCTGCTATGCACACTTTTTGCAACAAATATGTTCCACTTTTATAATGAAAACAACTTAAAGGCATTTTAATTTTGGAAAAGAGCAATCCCAGGCTGGTTGGCACTAGAGTCATTTAAAACACTGAAAGACAAGGGTGGGGGTGGGGAACCAAACAAAAACAAAACAATACAAAACAAAAAACCAACCACTTTGTCTTTGATAGAAAAAAGGGGCCCTTGCCTTTCATGGAATGGTCAAGTGGGATTCTGTGGGCTGGACAGTGTGCTGGGCGAGGAATACTGGTGGGTGAAGGGCTTCCCCCTTGGACCTCATCTGGCCTGGGCTCTGCCACTCCTCTCTCTAACCAAGTGGGTGGCATCTGAGGTTTGTTGGGTGATGCATTTAAAGGACACAGGATCGGAGCTCAGTGACAACCTGAGCTCCAACCCCCACCTCTACCAATGTTGGCTGTGGTCAAGTTACTTAAACTGGCTGAAATTGTTTCTTTATAGATTTCTTGTGAAGTTTATTAATACGTTATATTAAGTAACTGACATACAGTAGGTTTTTTTTTAAAGAACATATTATTAGAGAAAATTCATTGCTTTGGTAAAAAGAATATTATGTTCTGCTGTAAAGGAGAATATAAAACCATCTGGGCAGTTTCGTTCTGCACAGCTGTAGCCACTGTTCTCTTCCCCAATGGGCTCATTTTTCTGAATTGACTACATTCAACTTTGTTTCACATACTTCAAACATGTTCAGTTGGTGGTTATTTTACTTAGGGATGGCATCTTTCTGAGTTTCACAGGCTGGATTTGCCCTCCTCAAATGTGGTATAATGCAAGCAAAGACTGCCAGCTCCAAGGAATGGTGTCTGAGATTCAAAGTACACACCTTTCATAGACTTGCCTTGAAGTTCAGTTAAACTCTCTACTAACTAGTCAAGGATATCAGGCCTAGAAACCTCCTGAGGCCCTTTGTCTTAAGAGGGCAGACGGAAGCATTCTGTAATGCCCATGGAGAGCAGTCCACTGAGAATCTGTATTTACGGGGCCGGGGCAGGGACGGGGCTGGGGGGTGAGCTACTATAAAAATAAAGAAGTATGGGGCTTCCCTGGTGGCGCAGTGGTTGAGAGTCCGCCTGCCGATGCAGGGTACACGGGTTCGTGCCCCGGTCGGGGAAGATCCCACCTGCTGCGGAGTGGCTCGGCCTGCGCGTCCGGAGCCTGTGCTCCGCAACGGGAGAGGCCGCAACAGTGAGGGGCCCGTGTACCGCATACTAAATAAATAAATAAATAATAAAGAAGTATCAAGGATATACTTTGATACTTTTATACTATGAATTTACATAAATTGTATCCAGGTAGTAACCTAACCACCCGTCCCTTAGCTCTTTACCTTGTTTCTTTTTTTTTGTCGTTTGTTTGTTTTTTTACAGCACGCGGGCCTCTCACTGTTGCGGCCTCTCCCGTTGCAGAGCACAGGCTCCGGACACGCAGGCTCAGCGGCCATGGCTCACAGGCCCAGCCGCTCCGCGGCATTTGGGATCTTCCCGGACCGGGGCACAAAACCGTGTCCCCTGCATCGGCAGGTGGACTCTCAACCACTGCGCCACCAGGGAAGCCCCTTGTTTCATTTTTGTTATAACATCTATCACAATTTGAAACTGCCTTATTTAGTGGTTCATGTTTTTATAGTCTCTTCCCCCTCTGTGTGTTCCATGAGGCACCACTGTGGCTAAAACTACCTAGAACATAGTAGGCACTTAACACTGACTGAGTTGAATGAAAGGTCTACCTCACAGAATTATTGTTTGGATTTAATGAGATTATGTGTGAACATACCTGGCAAAGTGCTATCAACCAACAATGTTATCTAAATTAATCCTCACCATCCATTTTACAGATAAGGAAATTGCTGCTTTGGAAACTTAAGGGACACTATGCCCTCAGCTCCAGAAACTGAGAGTGTGGTTGTGGTCTTTGCTGAGAATGCCCTTAGAGGTAAGTAGTTAGAAAAAGTGCGAGCTAAATAAAAGCAGCTTGCCAGGCACACATAGGGCCGGACAGTAAAGAGAAAGAACAGAGAGGACGGAGGGAGAAGGAGAGATTGATTGATTGGATTAAGTCTGGATCTATTAAATTTTCACCCCCACTATCAGCAAAGGTTTAGGAACCCTCTGAGTTTGGGTGTCCACAGGTTACAAATTCTCAAAGGGGTCCGTGTCTCCCTTATCTCTTTGGGAAAACCAACCAACCAACCAACCACTGGGTTAAGCAGAGAAGATTAAGAAGGCAGCACCACCGCTGAGGTGGGAAGAACTGCTGCTTGTTGAGTGCCTTATAGGTGGCCCAGCTCTGGGCTACCTTTATATGTTATTTCTCCACCTTCCAACAACCTCATGAGGCATTTTAAGGATGGAGAACCCAAGGCTCAGAGAGGTAAAGCAACTAGCTCAAACGTGGTAAATGACAACCCCAAAACACGAACCAAGGTCTGCTCAGCTCGGAAGCCGACACTGGCTTGCACTCCATACCTGAACACCTGGGTGCTGGTCACCTCTCCTCCTTCCCTGGCTCATTGCTTGACGCTGGCAAGGCCTGCTTCCTCGTCTGTTAACTGAGGAGGCCTGATGTATCGAAGCAATGATAACAATAACAATGGTGGTAACACTACTACCAATTCTTGGCACTTACAATGTGCCACATATTATGCTAAGCAATTTCCATTAACTATCAACTGTACCTAAAAACAATCTTGCAATATAGATATCATATACTCTCCATTTCACAGATGAGGAAACTGAGGATTTGTGACCTACCTAAAGCCACAGAACTTGTAAGCAGCACAGCCAGGAGTCAAAGCCAGGTTTGTCCAGCACCAAAGCTCAAGCTTTTTGACCTTAAGTTGCCTTGTTTCCCCTTGCCAGAGAGGCCACTTGGGAAGACACCATCCAACTGACACACTTCATTCCTTCATTCCTTCATTCACTCACTCCAGCTTTGGTGCTGGAGTGGACCGAGAAAGGGGAGGGGCAGTACCAGATGAATTGGTGAGGAAGGCAGGGGGCAGATTATGGAGGGTTTTAGAGACCGTGGTAAGGACTTTGTATTTTTTTTTTTTCTGTATGCGGGCCTCTCACTGTTGTGGCCTCTCCCGTTGCGGAGCACAGGCTCCGGACGCGCAGGCTCAGCGGCCATGGCTCACGGGCCCAGCCGCTCCGCGGCATGTGGGATCTTCCTGGACCAGGGCACGAACCCGTGTCCCCTGCATCGGCAGGCGGACTCTCAACCACTGTGCCACCAGGGAAGCCCCAATACTGTGCTTTAAAACAAACTCAACAATACCTTATAACAGTCATCTGATCAGAGAGACTTGACCTAATCACCTTATATAAAATAGTGCACACATGCACACACACCCACACACCTCTGTCACTATATTTTTCTTCAAAACACTTATCATCCCTTGATATACACTTGATCCTTGAACAACACAGGGGGGTTAGGGGCGCCGACACCCCTCGAAAATCCCCATATAACTTTACAGTCAGCCCTCTGTATCCATGGTTCCCCATCTGTGGATTCAACCAACCTTGCATAGTAAACATAGTAGTATATATATGTACGGGAAAAAAATCCATCTGTAAGTGGACCCATGCATTTGACACCCATGATGTTCAAAGATCAGCTGTATTTCATATAGTGTCTGTCTCTCCATCCCTAGAATATAAATTCTATGTTTTTGTTCACTGCTTTATTCATCAACACCTAGGACAGTGCCTGGCACACAGTAGGCAGTCAATAGATATTTATTGCATGAACAAATAACAAAGTTCTGTTATATGCCCCTGCAAAGAACAGTGTACATTTGCTATCTATGCTTGTTCATCGCCTCAATCAATATGAATGTTGGTTTCTATTCTCACCACTCTACTGAAAATAACTTTTCAAGGTCACCAGTAAAATCCCAACTGCAACATCTGAAGGTGTTTTTACTGTGGTGGATCTCTCTGCTGTATCTGACATTGGTGATTTCTCCTCTCTGGGAAACTCCATTTGTTGGCTTCCATGACACTTCCTCTCCTGATTAACTTTGAAAGTTTCCAACTGCTCCTTTTCTGTATCCTTCATGGTCTCCTTTCCCACCACTTCTCACCCCTTAAATGCTGTAGTTCCTCTGAGTTTAGTCCTGGGCCTGTTACTATTATGATACCACACTGTCTTTGGGCATTCTCATCTATTCTCATGGCTTCTACCACCATCTATAGGCTGGTGATTCCCAAATCTATAGGTCTAGTCCCAAACTTTAGATTGCCTTGATGGAGAGCAGAATCTATCTGGATGGATATTCCTCCTCGATGTCCCCCATGGCCCTATGGCTCAGCAGGTTCAAAGTGGAACTTGCGGGGCTTCCCTGGTGGTGCAGTGGTTGAGAGTCCGCCTGCTGATGCAGGGGACACGGGTTCGTGCCCCGGTCCGGGAAGATCCCACATGCCACGGAGCGGCTGGGCCCGTGAGCCATGGCCGCTGAGCCTGCGTGTCCGGAGCCTGTGATCCGCAATGGGAGAGGCCACAACAGTGAGAGGCCTGCGTACCGCAAAAAAAAAAAAAAAAAAAAAAAAAACCAAAGTGGAACTTGCCATCTTCTCCTCAAACCTCCTTTCCTCTAGTGAGCTAGGAGCTGCTGAGACTGAGATGACTGAGAACGCTGCTGCCCCAGGACTTCCATCTACTTCACAGAGGAGGGCAAAGATCGGTTTTTAGCCTGAGAGGAAATGCAAGGAAGCACCCACACCAAAACGGCTGCCCCCATAGGTGGTCTATCAGAGGCTCACACCCTCAGCCTTGAGGACTGCCTGGGCCCAGTAGTTCTGCTCCGAACCCTCATCCTGGCTGTTGGTTGGGCATCTCAAATGCGAGATGTGCACACTTGGCCTTACCATCCCCCCTTCCTAGATCACTGTTCCCCACATCTATAGCTGGCGCCATGATCTACCCGTGTTCCTCCAGGCTTGAAACCTGAAAGTCATTCTTGATTCCTCTTTTCTCTCCTGTGACATTGAAATCATCCTGGTGATTTTCATTCCCAAACATTTCTTGAGTCCATCTTCTCCTTGAAATTCCTACTGCCCTGAACCCTCCTGGGCTCTTAAAATATGTTTGCTCTCTCAAACTCTCTCCCTCTGCACACTTCTCTAACAATTGCTTAGACTCCTTTTATTTATGGAAGGGGACATTTTTAGGCAGAGCAAGGCAGGCAACAGGATCTAGCAAGAGTTTTATTTTCACTGAGTTTCTTTTTACAATTAACTTCTTTTTATGTTGAGTAATACTGATTTTTTCATTTGGACATCAAATTTCCTTTTAAAATAAATTTATTTAAGTTAAAAATAAAGAGTGAGGGCTTCCCTGGTGGCTCAGTGGTTGACAGTCCGCCTGCCGATGCAGGGGACACGGGTTCATGCCCCGGTCCGGGAAGATCCCACATGCCGTGGAGCGGCTGGGCCCCTGAGCCATGGCTGCTGAGCCTGCGCGTCCGTAGCCTGTGCTCCGCAACGGGAGAGGCCACAACAGTGAGAGGCCCGCGTACCACAAAAAAATAAATAAAATAAATAAATAAATAAATAGTGAGTCTCTTTACATACAAATTAAGTGGATACTCAGTAGTGAAAATTACGACGGTGGTTCAAGAATGACAGAAGTGTGGGAAACACGAAGATAAGATCCGAAACCCTTAGGAGAACATATTAGCTTGAACCATATGAAACTGATGATATCTGACTATTTTTGTTTTGACCTACAAAAATGACAATTTCATATGGTTCAACCTACAAAGTCCTAAGTTTTCTAGCCCTTGCCTATGTTCCAACACAACCAACTGCTTGCCGCTGTCCTGCACACACCACATTATTTCTCTACTCTGTATCTTTGCCCAAGCCAGTCCTTCCACCTGGATACCCACACATTCTTAGGACTCAGGTGTCCCCACCTTCAGGAACCTTCCCTGTCACCTGTCCCCAGATGCAAGTGAGGTGCTCCCCCTCAGTGCTTCCCTAATTCAGTTAGCATGTCTGTCTGCATGTTTGGGTCTCCCCACCTAGACTATGCACTCCTTTAGGGCAAAGACTCTTTTTAAAATGAATCTCTGTAGCCTCTGCCTGGCACACAGTAGCCCCTCAATTAATCTGTAGCTAATCAAGTGAGTGAGTAAATGGAGATCTATAAAGAAGGGAGGACTCAATCTGCCTAGAGGGCCAAAGGAAGCTTCAGAGAGGAATCATTTGACCTGGATCTTGAAGGCTGAGAAGGAAGGAATTTGCCAGGTGAAAAGTGAGTGGAAGGACACTCCAGGGGAGGCAACAAAAGGGACTGGAGGTCTGAGAGAGTCTGCAGCGCTGGAGGAAATGGAAGTATGGCTTGAGTGGAGGGTAAAGGAAGGGGAGATGAGGAAAAAGGCAATGCTTACAGTGTACACCCCACCCAGTCTTGGTCAAGATACCCCAAACCAATAAATACATCCACAAATAATTCCAGTGGGTGTTGACTGAAGGGGTGTGAGGCTGGCGTATTTTTCTACCTTGAAAACAAAAAGCTGGTAATCTGAGCACAGATGCAAAACCAGCTGTGCAGAACCACACTGCTCAAACCCCGTGACGTCCCTGCAGCCCTCAGGGAACTTACTCTCTAGGAAAGCCATTGTGTAACCAAGAATCAGAGAAACTGCCACCACAAAGACCAGGCTTGATCGACAAATCCATAGGAAGACCGCTCCTGGGAACAGAGAGTTGCCTAAGACAGGCAGATTGATTCAGAGACAAACATGGGTCAGCTCCCTCCCCACCAGATGAGAGGTCCCTCTGACCTAGTAGGAAGGCAGACTAGTTATGGTAAAAACAACAAAAATCAAATGGAAGACGTAGTATTGTTAGGAGAAATGGATGTTTTAAACATTTTCTCATTTAAAGGACAGCCGTTTTTATTACTGTCCCCACTTTATAGAAAAAGAAACTGAGGCTTGGTGAGGTAATGGGAACCAATGGGACTGGAATTCAGGTCTATGGCTGTGAAAACAATGCTCTTCCCACTTCAACACAAAAGAGGCTTCATTTCGCAATTGACCCTCTGTATCATGGGGAAAAGGGCACATTCAATTCCACGTATTAATATGATGTGCACAAAGTATCAAGGGGGCACTCGTACCTCAGGCTTATCATCCTCAGGCTCATGTTAGGACAATTTCTAAGCAGTTGGCTATCAGAGTTCCAATCTCTCCCTCTCTCATGCTCCAGTACCTCTTTCAGTAAACACTTCCCTAATCACCTACAAGAATCACTGTTCCCTTAAGGCAAGCCAGTTCCTCTTTTTACTTCCTGGTTTTAAGGGGGCAAGACACAGACAAATCTCTCTGTCTGTCTTCTCATCAAAGTGGGGGAGCTGTGCTTGTCGAATAAGCAGATAGCGAAATCAATACTACTTGTGCTGAGAACTGCAAAATAAAGAAATATCGTAGTCTTGAAACAGGACTTGATTCGTTCAAATATTTACTGAGCTTCCTACTGTGTAGCAGGCACTGTGCTTGGTGCTGGGCCCCCTAAGATGTGCAGATAGCACCAAAGCTGTGAGGAGTCCAGTCTAGTGAGTGTGATGATATTCAAAAGAAAAATTCCATTCGGGAAGCCCTAAAACTATCAGCAACTAGAGCATGATCCAAAGACTTAAAACAAAAATTCTACTGAGGAACAAAATACTTCTATAGATACATAAAAGGATGTTCAATCTCACTAGTAATCAGGGAAATGCAAATGAAAACCACAGTGAAATACCCACCAGACTGAATTAGTACCTGATAGCAGACCTGAAGTTGCAGAACAGTAAACATGATCAGGCGCTGAGGAGCACAGGTAGAGCAGGCACTTATTAAATCTTTTGCTAATCCAAGAACAGAAAGGCTGGAGCAGAGACAGCAAACTGACAGCTCGTGGGTTAAATATGGCCTGCTGCCATGTTGTGTTTGCCCTCAAAGTGTTTACAAAATTGAGCTAATTGCCAAGAGTTAAAAATCAGGAGATTTCACAACTTCTCTGGAAAAACAGTTAAGATCCAGCAGTTCTTGGCCAGTCTACATGTGGCTGGAGCTGAGTAGCAGCTGAACCCCTCCTTCCGCCACATCCCCCCACTCTTCCACCCTCTGGCACTGGGGCTGCTGCACTGACTTCCATTACCTCTAGCCCTGAAGTGTGTTCCCCCTCAACTGAAGACTGAATAAGATCCACTCCCAGGGATAAGATCCAGAAAATGGTATTACCACCTCTGCAACAGGGCCAGGAACTACAGCGGGAGACAATTTCTTCAGCAAGATATTTACATACCATTAACCCAGATCCTTGCAACCCTGCAGGAAATCAGGGCTCAGAGAAGTTAAGAAATTTGCCCAGAGTGTGGCAAAGCTGGAATGCAAACTCAGGAATCTCTGATTTAGCTAATATTGATTAAGCATATTCATATATTTAAGCACTTTTAAGGGTCGTACATGAACAAAAAATTTAATTCTCACTTCAGCCCTATGAGATAGGAATGATTATTATCTCCATTTTACTCATGAGAAAAGGAAGGCACAAAAGGTTAATGACCTGTCAAAGTTCACACAGGCAGTAAGAGGCAGAACAGGGATTTGAACCCAGTCAGCTCAATGGAGAGCCTGAATCTCACTGCAATGCTGACAGGGCTCTGGAGCATCCACAGGACAAGTCCCCACCTCCCAGATCTTGGACCTTGCCAATATACAGTTCAGTGGCTCCCTTCCAAGACGTTTTCTGTTAGCCTTTAATACCAAAATGGGATTCCACATACCATCCTGCAAAGTATTCCACCCCACGTATCCAGATCAGCATGGTCTCCCATTTCTATGGACACACTACAGTTTGTTTAATTTATCTCCCTATAAACATCTGTCTCCCGTTTTTCCTCACTTTTTTTAAACTGATGCTCCCCCCACACCTGCCAAGAGGCCAAGGTTGGGAGAGCCCAGAACTTATTCAGGGGTGCAGGTCCAAAAGAAAAAAAAATTGAGGCAGCAAACATTCTCTTTCACCTAAATTTGTGCACTTGAACACATCCTCTATAGGATAATCCTAAGTAGAATTATGGGGTACAGGTCATGCACATATGAGATTTTGATAGATATTAAGTTGCCCTCCACAGAGGCTCTAGCAATGCACATTCCCACCAACACCCCAACACGGGCCTGTTTTCCACACCCTTGCCTCCACTGGGTATATTTTTTCTATTGCTTTCTATGCACCACTCTCAAGCTGTCCCCCTTAAGCTGCTTCGTTATTTTTATAAATCAGTTCTGTTTCACCAGTATGAGTACAACTGTAAAAAGAACATAACAAAATAAATTATATCTAGTTTAAAAAGAGGAGGGGGGCAGAAAACACACCAAAATGATGGCAGTGACTGCATTTATGTGGGCGTGATATAAATGATTAAATTTTTTCCCCAGTATTTTCCAAATGTTCTTAAGAGTGTTACTTTGATAACAGTAAGGGAAACCTTCTCCCTGCTGCGCCCTATTCCTATACCATGCCCCCGCTTTGACTTTTTTTGAAGAAAACAGGCCCAGAGTGTGTCTTTGGGGCAGCAGGGAGGAGAGGCACTAAAGAGACGTGCCATCAGCCAGATTTTGTGGAAGAAGTGCCCACCACCCCCATCCCGCCCTCAAGTGGATAGTGAGGGTGGTAAAGAAGGAAAGAAAGGAGGTGGAACTACTCAGGGATGGCCTGAGGCAAGATGGAAGAGATTAGGGAAACTCTGGGGCTTAACAGTCAGAAGGCCAGCAAAAGAGTAGACAGCTGTTTACAGAGGCCCGTTAGGATTACAGGGCCACGAAATGCTTCCTAAACCTGCGTCTGCCCAATCTATCAGATTCCAGGAAAAACAGCCCCATTACTCACCTAAGTTTTCCAAACCTGAAGTCAGGAGCATCTTAGATTCTCACCTGTCCACCCCAGCCATCAGATCCTATTGACTGTGTCTTCCTAACTCTCTCAAAATCCATTTGCTTCTCACATCGCCTTAGTTGGGGCTCTCATTCTCTCTCGCGTGGATCACTAAACCGTCAACACCACCACCTCTGCACCCAGCCCCTCTCACTTCCCGCAGAGCTGTCAATTCAGAGCGTATCTGGCCCGCCAGTCTGATCTGAGTAGGACATTTCCATGGCATGGGGCCTGCGGCCCTGATCTCAGCCCTGGCTGCACTCTGGAACCCCCCGGGGAATCTTAAAGGGGATCCCAATGCACCAAGTCCCCATATCCAGAGATTCCGAGAAAGCATCGAGGGTGGCCCTTTTACATTTTGTTTCCCCTCCTGCTCCAGACCATATACTGAACCCTACTGTGAGCCAGGCACTTGCTGGGCACTGAGTAATTTCAAGAGAAATGAGATACAACCCTTGCCCTCAGGAGCTAATAAGCTAGTAAGAGAAATGGTTTAGGGTAGGGCCCAGATTTTTAGTTTTGGTTTTTTTTTTGCAGTACGCAGGCCTCTCACTGTTGTGGCCTCTCCCGTTGTGGAGCACAGGCTCCGGACGCGCAGGCTCAGCGGCCATGGCTCATGGGCCCAGCGGCCATGGCTCATGGGCCCAGCCGCTCCGCAGCACGTGGGATCTTCCCGGACCGGGGCACGAACCCGTGTCCCCTGCATCGGCAGGCGGACTCTCAACCACCGCGCCACCAGGGAAGCCCCAGATTTTTAGTTTTTAAAGCTCCCCCAGGTGATTCTAATGTGCAGCCGGGCTGAGAAATGCTGCCTCCAGGGATCCTTTGTATGGTGTTCAGGAACTCCACATCATTCAGTCTTTCAGCAGATATTTATTGAGCACCTGCTGTGTACCAGACACCTCGCCAGCACGGAGGCTAAGCGAAGAGTAACATGAGGGCCCTCATGAAGCCTGCGGCCTAGCAGGGTCGGTTTGGGGCTCTTCGTACTTTAAGCCGTAGTTCTGCCTCCTCCCACCTCCCACTCCTTGTTCTAGTCATCCTGACTGATTTGGGATTCCCCAAACTTGCCCCACTGTAGCTTCAGGACCTATAAACATGCCAGTCTCTCAACGCAAAAATCTAGCCCCCAGCCTCCTGGCCTAGTTGAGACTCAGCTTGAGAACCACTTCCTCTGAAAAGCCTCTACCAAACCCCACCCCCAGATCTGCCCGGATCAGCAATGCACCCGTCTCTGTACGTAGGGTTACCATTGTCCATTTCATTGTCTGGCACCCTTACTATACTGTGAATTCCATGAGGGCAGGGATAGTGACTAAACCATCTCTGTATCTCCAGTGGAGGCGCTAATTAATTGTTTGGTGAATCCATAAATGAGAGAACTTGAATGACCAAGAGGAAGGTCTGTGTGAGAGGTATCCACCTAGGACAATGTATGGTATGAGCAAGTTATAAGCAGATTGGAAACTAGTTAGAGGGGGTTTACAGCTTCAGAAGCTTCGCCTTCAGGGAGCTAGGCTCTGCATAGGAGGTTCAAAAATAGACAGCTTTATAAGCACCAGGGAGGCAGATAGATAGATTACATAGCATCAAAACTGAGTAAGAGAGTGGTAGCCTTACTTCTCTTTGAAGAAGTGCCCTGTGTGATGGAAATAACAGAGGATTTGTTCTAATTTGTGTTCTAATTTGGACATTTGCTTGTTATGTGACATTGGGTTAGGTCTACCCCTAATATTTGTAGGGCCAGTGGCAGGAGTGCAAATGAAGGCCCACATACCACATGTCTCAATATCAAAAAGTTATCAAATAAACTAATAAACCATTTAAATACAGTTTCTGTTCTATTTTCCTACTTTGATAAACATACCTTCATAATGACCTGGAAGTCTAGGTTTGAATTTCAAATTCTTAGAGTTCTTGGGAGTATGGTGGAACAAGGAAAACGAGCTCAACCTACCTGCTTCTCTTCCCACCAGTGGTAGGTAGCATAATGCCCCTCTTTCCCAAGATGTCCACAGCCTAATCCCTGGAGCCTGTGAATGTGGTATCTTACGTGGCAAAGGGGAATTAAGATTGCTAATCACCCGACCTCTCCTCCAGATGGGGAGACTATCCTGGATTATCCTGGTGGGCCCAACATAACCACAAGGATCCTTAGAAGTGAAAGGGAGAGAAGAGTCAGAGTCAGAGAAGATGTGACAACAGAAGCAGAGTTTGGAGTGATGGGATTGCTGGCTTTGAAGACGGCCGGAGGGCGCCACCAGCCCAGAAACATGGGTGGGCTCTAGAAGCTGGAAAAGGCAAGTCAACGGATTCTCCTCTAAAGCCTCAAGAAAGGAGTGTAACCCTGCTGACACCTGGATTATAGCTCACTGAGACCTGTTTCTGACTTCTGGCCTCCAGAAATGTAAGAAGATACATTTGTGATCATTTTTAACAGCAGCAACAGGAAACTAATTAACCACCCAGGCTCTGCCCTGAACCAGGAAGCCTCTTGTTTACCTGCTGGGCCACGCCAGTCACAAGTGCTGAGTGGCCCTCCCACCAACAGCTGCCCCTTGGCCACCCCAACATACACCAGTGTTCTCGGGAGGAGGGACCCAGGAAGGAGGCTCTAGAAGAGAGCTGGGGCCATTTGAGCAAGGAAATGTGGGTTTTCTGTACTTGTGGTTGGTCTGGAAGGGGGTATGGGCTCTAGGTTGGCACAGTTCCTGAGTCATGTGGGGAAGCACACAGCTCCAGGGCATCCAGGGAAGGACCCTTTAAAGCACAGAGGCCAGGATCCCACAGGCCGTCCTGCCTTGAGTCAAATGGCTTCACCTCCCTGAGCCTCATCTGGAACGTCAACCATTTGGATCATTACCGAGCATCTTGTCTGTGCCAAGTGTTATGCTTAGAGACAGCTGAATGGTAAGGAGCTAGTTGGCACTGAGCAGTCCCTCAATAAACTTTAATTTCCTTCCCTTTCTACTTAATCTCAGCTAAACCAATAGGCTTGCAAATTAAAAATAAAAATCCCGGGCTTCCCTGGTGGCGCAGTGGTTGAGAGTCCGCCTGCCGATGCAGGGGACACGGGTTCGTGCCCCGGTCCGGGAAGATCCCACATGCTGCAGAGCACCTGGGCCCGTGAGCCATGGTCGCTGAGCCTGCACGTCCGGAGCCTGTGGTCCACAATGGGAGAGGCCATAACAGTGAGAGGCCCGCGTACCGCAAAAAAAAAAAAAAAAAAAAAAAAAAAATCCCTTGCCTAAGGGTGGCTTCCATTTGCTTTTCGAGGAGCCTGAAATCCTCCGCAAGCCCGACCTTCCCTCCCCACTCTGCCTCCTCCTCTGCTCCACACACAGGCTTGCTCTTCCTCGACTGCACCCAGGGCCATTGCTGCCCCTGCTCTTCCCCCTGCTGTCCCTTCTGTCTGCAGTGTTCTGTCCTCCACACCCACCCACCCCCCTTCCACCAAGCTGACTCTTTCAGGGCTTGGTTTAAATGCCATTCTCTTGAGGAAGCCCTGCCCAGTTCCCAAACCCCACCAACCAGAGCAGGTTCGCCTGCTCTTTTCTCTCCCAACTCCAGGGAGCACTTCTCTGTAGCACTTAACATGATGGCCATCATAGAACTATTTGTATTACCTTATTTTGGTTAAATATAAGATGAATCTATTTTCATAATTTTTCATTTCATTTTCTTCAAGACAAAGTCCAAAATGTGTTACTTTTTTTATTGTGGTAAAATAAACATAACATAAAATTTACCGTTCTAACCATTATTAAGTGTATGGTTCAGTTGGCATTAACTACACTCGTTGCCATGCAACCAGTACCACTGCCCATCTCTAGAACTTTTCATCATCTCAAACTGAAACTCAATACCCATTAAACAATAACTCCTCATTTCCCTCTCTCCCCAGCCCCTGGTAACTACTGTTCTTTCTGTCTCTGTGAATTCGACTACTCCAGGTACCTCATATAAGTGGAAATCATACAATATTTGTCCTTTTGTGTCTGGCTTATTTCACTAAGCATAAGGTCCTCAAGGTTCCTCCACATTGTTGCATGGGTCAGAATTTCACTCCTTTTTATGGCTGAATAATATTCCACTGTATGGACGTACCACATTTTGTTTATCCATTCATCCATTTATGGACATCTGAGTTGCTTCCACCTTTTGGCTATTGTGAATAATGCTGCTATGAACATTGGTGTATAAATATCAGTTGCCCTGCTTTCCAATCTTTTATGTGTATACTCAGAAGTGGAACTGACGGATCAAATGGTAATTCTACGTTTAATATATATTGCTTGGGCTTCCCTAGTGGTGCAGTGGTTAAGAATCTGCCTGCCAATGCAGGGGACACAGGTTCTATCCCTGGTCTGGGAAGATCCCACATACCGCAGAGCAACTAAGCCCGTGAGCCACAACTACTGAGCCTGCGTGCCACAACTACTGAAGCCCACGTGCCTAGAGCCCATGCTCCGCAACAAGAGAAGCCACTGCAATGAGAAGCCTGGAAGTCTACTCTTCATCGCAATGAAGAGTAGTCCCCGCTTACCGCAACTAGAGAAAGCCCACGCGCAGCAACGAAGACCCAACGCAGCCAAAAATAAAATAAATAAATTTATTTTAAAATGTATATATATATATATATATATATATATATATATATATATATATATTGCTTTTCTACATTCTTTAATACTCTCCCTGCCCACTTCCTTCAACCCAGCCTTTAGCGCCATGAAGATAGGAACCATGTCTGTCTTATTCCTGGGACCAGCACAAGCTGGTGTTTCAATCAATGTTTGTTAAATGAATGAACGAATGGCAATTTAGCCGACTTGGGTGAAGGGTGGAAGCCTGGAGGAGAGAAACAGAAGAAAAGTGGCAGCAGTTCCCGACAGGGATTTTTACTCCCAGAAGTCCCAAGGCGGGCGCCCACAAGTTTGTCTTGTTTTCCCCAGTTTGTTTTTGTTTTTTTAAGGTTTCATGTCTTTCTATGGGGCTCATCCTGTCCACGGCCTTACACTTGAAGCTCTTAGGTAGAAGTATATAAAACTACATCCAGGGCTTCCCTGGTGGCACAGTGGTTGAGAGTCCACCTGCCGATGCAGGGGACACGGGTTCGTGCCCCGGTGCAGGAAGATCCCACATGCCATGGAGCGGCTGGGCCCGTGAGCCATGGCTGCTGAGCCTGTGCTCCGCAACGGGAGAGGCCACAACAGTGAGAGGCCCGCTATCGCAAAAAAAAAAAAAAAAAAAACCCTACATCCAGGTATCTATGGTTCACTCTCATGAGGCAACAGGAGCACACTGTGAATTGCTGCTTTGAGTCAGAAGGAAAAGGGTTAGAAATCAAGCTCCACCACCTGCTGGTAGTGACTCTGAGCCTCTCTCTCTCCTTATCTGTAAAATGGGAATATTATATAATTCATAGGGCAACTACAAAGATTATCTCAAATATGTAAAGAGCCTGGAACCAAGGGAATGTTGTCAATAAATGTTCTCCTCTTCACTTCCTCTAATCCCCTCCCTGCCGCCCCCTCCCACACACAGATTATGTGCGCTCAACTGATCATCTGTTTTGGAAAGCCTTAATGGTTTTGATCACCATGGGGGCAATTTGTAAAACAAAGACCAAGGAATGTATTCTAGGGCACAGAGGAATTCATTATACACCACACATTCTCTCCACAGAGGCTCAATCCACAATTAGAGCTGAGAGAGTCCTTACTACTCCCAGATCAGAAATGTTAGGCACATTGACAAACACTTGACCACATCTGAAATGATGATGGAAATGCCTCACAAGGAGAGACAAACTATGTTGGACTTTGCATGACACTTTCACATATATTATCTTTTTTGAGCCAGGCAGGAAATAGATGGAGAGCTGAAAGACTGGTCTAAGGTTACACAGCCTGCATACGGCAGTAGGGCATAATGCAAACCATTCAGGGGATTTGGATTCAAATTCTAACTCTGCCTTTCACTCATGCTGTGATTTTAGGCATGATAAAGTAAATGAGACTCAGGCGATCTGTTTAAATAAATAATAATGATTACTTGAGGCATATGACTTTTAGACACTTGTCCTCCAGAGTATGATATTTTGCCTTCTTAGAGAGAGGAAGGGAAAAATCAAATACATGGGGGAAAGGCCAGCATCAAGTTCTACTCAAAGTACGCTTGGAAGACCAGCAGCATCAGCATCACCTGCTACACTGTCAGAAATGCGAATTCTCAACCCTACCGCAGATCTACTAAATCTGCATCCCTGGGAGGCCCAGGAATACGTATTTTATTTAATAAACTCTCTAGGAGATTTGTAAACCCGCTAAAGTTTGAGAAGCATTTTGCTACACACAATGCATAAACGGATTCATCCTGTATCCTGCTAACTCCCAAGTTTATATCAATTTCCCCCACTTATCCAACTGTTTCTGTGACTTCTCCATTTATATGACTAAAAGGCATTGCAGATGTAATGTGTTTAAAACCAAACTCTTGATTTTCTCTCTCTGAACCTGCTCCATTTGCAGTCTTTGCCCACTGGGAACTAGCACAGCCATTGACCCAGCTCTTCAAGCCAAGAACCTAGGTGGCAGTCTTGACGCCATTCTCTCTCGGGCCCCGTATCCAATGCAATCCATCAACAGATCCTGTCAAACCAATCTTCAAACATCCAGAATCGCACCCTGCTCACCATGTCTCCACCACTACTGACCTCGTCCAAGCCCTCTCATTGCAAGTGCCTCGACATCCATTCCTTGACCCTATAGCCTTCTCTCCTCACAACTAATCTTTTAAAACATACATCATGATGTCAGTATGTCTTACTACTGGTGATGTTAATCTTGATTGCTTGGTTAAGGTGGTGTTACTGAGGTGTCACTTTTTCTAGACCTTCTCAGCAGAAAGAGCTAGAAAATATGTGTTTATACTAACTCATGTACCTACACACATTTATCTCTTTCGAGTTTCAACCAATACCAGCAACTTCAATCCAGCACCACAGGGTTCATTCTAGCATTTCCCCTTTGCTTACTGGTAATTCTTCTGGTCACTTCTTTTTTTCTTTCTTTCTTTTTTTTTTTTTTTTGCGGTATGCGGGCCTCTCACCGCTGTGGCCTCTCCTGCCGTGGAGCATAGGCTCCGGACGCGCAGGCTCAGCGGCCATGGCTCACGGGCCCAGCCACTCCACGGCATGTGGGATCTTCCTGGACCAGGGCATGAACCCGCGTCCCCTGCATTGGCAGGCGGACTCTCAACGACTGCACCACCAGGGGAGCCCTGGTCACTTCTTTTTCAACACTGAGAAACCTGATTCTCATTGTCTACAATATATTTACTTATTGTTCAATCCTAGAATAAACATCAAGTAATTTCAGAATTGCTAACTCACATTCCTCCTCCTCTCTCTTCCCCTCCCCAGTGTGATGAACAAATCGACCAACTAGAATACAGTGTTTGTGTACAGTTCTTTTTGTCTCTAGCCTTACAGTTTCCAATCAAACACTATTTTCCAAAGTTACTTAGCTCAGATCCTTTCTTCTTCTACCTCTTTAGTAAAATATCAATATCATATACCCGCTAAGAGCAATGCACTGAGGAGGGCATATCATCTCTGTAGTATTCCTCCCCAAAATGCACCACCTTCAATCTAATCATGAGAAAACAGCAGACAGACCCAAAGTGAGGGACATTCTACAAAGTAACTGACTGGTACTTTTCAAAAGTATCAGTGTCATGAAAGACAAGGAAAGACTAAGAAATGCCACGGACTAGATGAGACTAAGGATAGATAACTTAATGCAATGTGGCATCTAGATTGGATCCTGGAATAGAAAAACTGGTGAAATCCAAATAAAGTCTGTAGTATTCTCTCAATATTAACCTCTTCATTCTTTTTTTTGGCCGCACCACATGGGAGCTTAGTTCCACGACCAGCGATCAAACCCATGACCCCTGCCTTGGAAGCGCTGAGTCTTAACCACTGGACTGCCAGGGAAGTCCTTTAAGTTCTTACTTTTAATATCATTGTGCTATGGTTATATAAGATGTTAATATCATTTTTTTTTTTTTTTTTTTTTTTTGCTGTACACAGGCCTCTCACTGTTGTGGTCTCTCCCACTGCGGAGCACAGGCTCCGGACGCGCAGGCTCAGCGGCCATGGCTCACGGGCCCAGCCACTCCACGGCATGTGGGACCTTCCCGGACCGGGGCACGAATCCATGTCCCCTGCATCGGCAGGCGGACTCTCAACCACTGCGCCACCAGGGAAGCCCTGCTATTTATTCTTGAATAGAGCAAGCCTCAGGCCCAGAGCCTTTAGCAGGCAACAGAATCTAACCAGCTACTGATACTGATGTTCCATTTATAGTAGGATATAAAGAGATATAAATTTAACAATGGAGTCCCTTTAAAATAAACATTAGGCAATAATACAGGTGGTACCTGGATATGGCCAAAAAAATAATAATAAAAGCAGTATTGGAACGAATAAAGTTAGAGAAGTATACTCAAGTGTTCTCACACACACACAGATAACTATGTGAGGTGACAGGTGTGTTAACTTGACTGTAGTAATAATTTCACATGTTTACATGTATCAAATCATCACATTGTATACTTTAAATACATATAATTTTATTTGTCAATTATACCTCAATAAAGCTGAGGGAAAAAAAAGCTGTGGAAGCATATTGTTGATTTATTCACTTGTCTCCCCCACTAAACTGGGAGTTCCTTGGGGACAGAGACTATCTTTCATTGCTGTGTCCCCCAGATCCCAATACACTGCAGGCCCACAATATGAATTTGCTGAATGAATGAGTTACAGAGAATTATACAGCCTAGTTCAGTAGTTATCAAAGAATTGTTCTTGAATCAGTAGCCTCAGTACAACTGGGAACTTGTTAGAAATGCAAATTCTCAGACACCACCCCAGATCTACTGAATCAGAAACTCTGAGGGTGGGGTCCCAGCAAGCTGGTTTTTACAAGTCTTACAGGAGATCCTAATGCACCCTTAGGTTTGATCATCACTGATCTGTAAGACAAAGATACAGAGCAGGGCCGGAAGACAGCCAAGACAGAAGCCAGAAAGCAAGAGCAGAGGTGAGAGGAAGCTGCTCGTATGACAGCACTCTGTATCAGGACAGACCCGCAGGTTGAGACGCTACCAGGAAGAGCAAAGATTCTATCGTGGAAAAGATTAGTTCCTTGTGGATCTATCAACTACCAGGCCAGGAAACCAGGCCATTTGGGTTGGGCTTGGCTCTGCCTTTAACCAGCTGTGTGATCTTGAACGTGGTCCATTAGCTCTCAACCTGTTTCTTCACCCATCGGTGCTCCACTGAGAGGGTCCTGCCCTTCAGGAGTGTTCCTCTGTATTTGGTGTGGGACTCTCCCAGATGATTCTTTCACTCTTTCTATAAGGCCTAACTCCTCTCCCCCCATCCTTACTCTCCTGCTTCACTGAGAAAATGGAAGCTCAATCAGAAGAGAATGTCCACGGATCTCCATCCCACACCCACCACCTACCAACATCTACACCCACATACGCAGCCTCTTGACTTACCAGCCACAGTTGTACCCAAACTGAACCCCTTCACTTGTGTGCTAAAAGTAACTCCTCTCGCTTATTCAAAGGTATGGCTACAGCACATCTCCCCTCTCCCACATCAATTTTTTTTTTTCCTACTGGACTTTTCCAATCACCAGAAAAAGCTATTTCACCCATCTTTGCTCCCCTTGACAGCAAAACTCCTCCTAAGAGCTGTCTATACCAGCTGTCTCCAGTCACTCTGCTCAGGCTGTCACCTCTACCACCCTACCAGCACCTCTCCAGTCAAGGTCACTAGTGCCTCCACGCTGAGAAATCTAATGGTCAATTCTCAGTGCTCACTTTACTTGACCCACCGGCAGCACGTCCCTGAGCTCATCCCACCCTCCTCCTGCACGCGTTCTCACTTGGCTTCCAGGACACCAAACTCTTCTGTCTTTCCTTCTACTTTACTAGTCCCTCCTTCTGAGTCTCCTTTGTCCATTGCTCTTCTTTTCCCAGACCTCTTAATGCTGAAGTACCCCAAGGTTCAGTCCTGGGTCGTCTTTTCACCACACCCACTCTTTTATGATTTCATCCAGTCTCAAGACTTTAAATATGGATATCCTGATGCTGAAGACCCCCAAACACACATGTGCAGCCCAAACTCCAGACTCTCGGCTGCCTATTCCACCATCTCCCCTTGGATGATGAACAGACATCTTAATCATGTTCAGAATGGAACTCCTAGTTTCCTGTCGAATCTGCTCCAAACACAGCCTTCCCTATCGAAATTGATGGCAACTCTGTATTTTCTGTTGCTTAGGCCAGAAATTTTAATCATTCTTGATTTCTCTTTCTCTCATATCGCTCATCCATTCAAAGAAATCCTGCTGCTTGGGCTTCCCTGGTGGCGCAGTGGTTGAGAGTCCGCCTGCCGATGCAGGGGACACAGGTTCGTGCCCCTGTCCAGGAAGATCCCACATGCCTCGGAGCGGCTGGGCCCGTGAGCTATGGCTGCTGAGCCTGCGCGTCCGGAGCCTGTGCTCCGCAATGAGAGAGGCTACGACAGTGAGAGGCCCGCGTACCGCAAAAAAAAAAAAAAAAAAAAAAAAGAAATCCTGCTGGTTTACCTTCTAAACCTATTATCTGACCATTTCTCACCACCTCCAATACTTCCACCATGTCAGACCCAACATGATCGGATTATTGCAATACTTTCTAACAGGCTTCTACCCATCCCCCCATATTCCAGTCTCAAACAGCAGAGGTAGCTTTAAAATGGAAGACAAATCATGGGATACCTCTGCTCTAACTCTTCAGAGTGATCCGTTTTACTCACAGTGAAGGCCAGCGTCTTTATAATGGCTTATGAAGCCCTACACAAGCAGCTTCCTCAGCCGCTTACCTCTCTGACCTCATCCCCTCCTACTCTGCCCGGCTCTACTTGTCTCTGTGCTACATACCCCTCTGGTGGAGGGCGTTTGCTCTAGCTGCTCCCTCTCTGGAAAGCTCTACCTCACAGATCCATTTGGCCAACTTTTACCTCCTTCAAGTCCTCTCAAACCTCACTTTTTCAATGAGGGCTACCCTGACCACCTTCCCCATCCCCCTTTCCCCACCCTACTTTTTCTCTTCTCCACAGTGACATCATTTTATGACATACTTCCATCCCCTTCCACTAGAATTTAAGCTCTACGAAGGCAGAAATCTTTTGTTTTTTTGGCCACGCCATGCGGCATGAGGGATCTTAGTTCCCCGACCAGGGATCGAACCCATGTCCCCTGCAGTGGAAACACGGAGTCCTAACCACTGGACCGCCAGGGAATTCCCAGAAATCTTTGTTTGTGTTTGCTGATATAGCCTCAGAACTTTAAACAGTGCCGGGCATATAGTAGGCACTCAAAAACTTTACAGAATAAATGACTTAAATAGGACACATTTTTTTTAGATAGTTACATATCTATTTAGTATATTTACTGGAGAACAATATACTAAAAGTAGGGGAATTCCCCGGTGGTCCAGTGGTTAGGACTCAGCGCTTTCACTGCGGTGGGCCTGGGTTCAATCCCTGGTGCGGGAACTAAGATCCTGCAAGCTACATGGCACGGCCAACTAAAAATATATAAAGTAATATAATAAACATGTCAAACCTGTAAATTCAGTGACAGGTTCTTTTATGACTTTTAAAGAAAATATCTGGTAAATAACAGTACTTCAGAAATAAACTAGAGGTGGTTTACAAATTGAGAAACTCTGCCCGCTATATACAGACAGGCAAATTCAAATCCTCTGCCATTCTAGAGGGCCTTCACAGCGTAAGGGTTGCATCCTAGAACTTTCAAACCTGGCTGTGCACACAAATCATCTAGGAAGGTTGTTACAAAAAGGGTTCCTGGGCTTCCCAGGTGGCACAGTGGTTGAGAGTCCGCCTGCCGATGCAGGGGACACGGGTTCGTGCCCCGGTCTGGGAAGATCCCACATGCCGC
Organism: Mesoplodon densirostris; assembly: GCF_025265405.1. Classification (NCBI taxonomy): domain Eukaryota; kingdom Metazoa; phylum Chordata; class Mammalia; order Artiodactyla; family Ziphiidae; genus Mesoplodon; species Mesoplodon densirostris. The sequence continues at coordinate 19,450,246 of NC_082662.1, read as the reverse complement.
GGAGCGGCTGGGCCCGTGAGCCATGGCTGCTGAGCCTGCGCGTCCGGAGCCTGTGCTCCGCAACGGGAGAGGCCACAACAGTGAGAGGTCCGCGTACTGCAAAAAAAAAAAAAAAAAAAAAAAAAGGATTCCTAGTTCTCCTCGAAGTTCTTTGGGGTTGGGGCTGGAATCTGTATTTTAAACATATGTCTCAGGTGATTCTCCTACAACCAGTCCAGTGCTGGGCAAGGATTAGGACTTAGGGACTGCTGGACCAGATCACCTCTGAGGGCTCTTCTAGCTCAGAAATTCTGACTTTGTGATTGAAACACAACTGACTACCCTGGAAAGCAGTATTTTTCAAACTGCAGATTTAATGGGTTAGAACCAGCATCAGGAAAAAAAAAAAATTAACAGAACAGACTATAAAATGAGAATGCATTGCCTGTAGTAAGGGTATTGTTTCATGAAATATTTTTCAGAGGTGAGTATATATGTATTTAATAAGTAGTGATATAAAATGTGTGTGTGTGTGTGTGGTGGGGTGCTGTGGTCAAAAAACTCTGAAAGCTATTGTTGTTGAGAGAACAACTTTCAATGCTGTAAAATGCAAATTGCTAAGTCCCACAAAGTTCAAGTCTCTGAGTGGAGTTCAGGAATCTGCATTTTTAACAGCTGACTGATGCAGGTGGCTCTAGACCACACTTAACTGAGTTCTGTGAACTCAAACCCGCCCCCAGGACCCAACCCATGCAGTGCTTTTCAACACTGGGGGAGGGGGAAAAGGCGGTTGGAATGCCCTGGGTAGGAGCAAATCCCAACCCTCCATTTTTTGGGTGGTGCTAAGGGATGATCTGGAAAAGCATAGTTAATATCACTGTCTGTAATACTGGGGAGGAGGCCTATTTTGTTCTTTGTAACATTAAAAAGGACACTGGATTTTTTTTCTACCTGAGAAGTGGGGAGAGGAGGAACATGTACTTTTTGTCCACTTTAGCAGCAAGGACTGCATCTGTCCGGTTCAATGCCATGCTTCAGGGAGGTAAGCACTCAAGTATTTGCTGAATGAAGGAAAGAAATGCTGAACTGAGAACAGGAAGCTGTGCCTGGTTCTTCTCCAAGTTACTGTCATTCTCAAGGCCCAGTTTTTTGAAAACAACCCCCTGAATCTGAGCTTACTCAGCGCCTTTACAGTGAATAACCCTCATCCTCATCTTTCCTTTCCCAGGTAAGAGAAGCACTCAAGTCTCAGAATAAAACCTCTTACGTTTAAGCCTACCACAGACCACAAAGAATATATATTCAATAAATATGTAATATTTACATACTGATAACAGCTCCTACTATGTGATTTACATATATTACCTTTAATTCTTGAAAATAACTCTGAAAGGTAGGTGTTGACCTATTTGACACAAGACCTTAGGCCCAGAGAGGTTGGCTGACTTGCCTGAAGTCTCACCCAGGTAGTAAGGGGCAGTGTTGCTGGCTGTGCCCTATCTGAGCAACAAGCTGGTCTCGGAGGTCAGACACTGGGAGCGCATAGTGAGACACAGCCTTGTGCCTGAGGTTACAGAACATGAGTTACAAAATGCACACATCTCCCATTCTCAAGAACTTTCTTCCTTTAATTATAACTCAGTAGTTACTTGGGTGTTTGTTCCTGCAGACCCAGTCTTTGAAAAGTAAAGACCAACTCCATTTCTATGATTGTCAGCCCTCTTGGGGACTTGGGAGAATGTAGGCTAGCATTTTGTGGGCCTGTCAACCTAATTTCAAGGAAAATTTAATGGAAGTATATTTCAAGGGGCAGATGTGTGGTTTAACCTTATTACAACAGAAGCTATAAAAAGGTTTAACCTTATTACAACAAGAGCTATATAAAACTGTACAAAAAGACAGCCGGTCTCTAAGTCCTCACCATCCTAACACCTCATAGTTATGAAAACTAAATGAGATAATATTCATGTCAGCAAAGAATCCCAACCAACATCTGGGAAAGCATACCCCTCCCCCCCAGGTGTTTGCCTGGACCACCACCCTCAGAGTAACAACTATTGCACAGCTACTTCCTAAAATTAGAGGTGGAAAAGGGGTGAAGAGGCAGCTAGTGGGACCGTTCACAGAAAACAAGCCTACACTATCTGCCAGGGACCTGCAAGGGATTTGAGATGCTTAAATTCCAAATTCTGTGCTCTTACCCACTGTGATATATACCGTGTAATGATTAAGCAGAAGCAGACGCAGTTTTTTTTTAATAGGTGCTTTTTAATTAACTGATTGTTTTCAGTTATTTTGGAGTACAATAAGAAATTTGGAATTTTGAAAATAGAGAAGTATAAACCATATTTCATTTCCTCATAATTATACCCCGTTTTTTACATATAGATCCAAAAGAAATTGCACACACAGAAAACAATACAGGAAGCAGAACCAATCTTTAAAAGCAAAAAATAGAAATACACTATAGGAAAACATTTCCAGAGGCAGTCACCACAATATTAAAAGGGTTAAAAGTCATGTTATCAAAGCAATGTGTTTAGCAGGGTAACCAGGGGAGTCTAGAACATCACTTCTGCTTAGGGTGTGGAATGCCTTTGCCTTTTAAGCTACTTTCAGATTCCAGGTAACTGTTGATATATTACATAACGAATTAAACCAATAGTGATAAATATAATCCTAAATCATGTTACATAAGTTCCTAATTGGTACAATCACACATTATTTTTGTTCAGATATGTAAAAACACAAACCATCTGCATTTGTTTCCTAAGCTTTCCTGCACCTTGAACAGTCAAGTTCAGCCATCCTGGTGCCCCCGGGTACCTCAGGCTGGATTCCCCTCTGACAACCACAACCTTGGTTTCCATAACAAGCTGCTCTTAAAATGGTACTGTACCCCCAGGCACCAGCTAGGTCCCCAGTGGCAGGCAGTTTACGCTATTTGTGGGTGGTTTCTGGGCCCTGACCTCACCACTCACCTAGGCGGCCTGGGCCTTAAGCCTTTAAGACTCAGGCCCCTCTGGCAGCCTACTCATTGTTGTCTTTACTCACCAGTCTAGGCTAGAGCGCCTCAGTGTACACATGGAGTTTAACAGGTTGGGACTAGCGGGTGGTTAAGCTGGAGGAAAAGGCAAAAGCACAAAACTCAATAGGCTTTGCTATAGAGGGCCAGAGAGGCTGAAATTTGCTGTTACTTGCCTATGGTCACAACGCTGGCAGAAGCAGAGCAGAAATTATATAACACCATCCAACAGCTTTAAGATACAAGAAGCTTACACATACTCACTGGACAGAGGGCCAAGAAAACAGGACAACAGTGCTTCTCCTGGGGCAGTTCTATGGAACTGACATTCCTGACATTTGGTGCTGGCTGCATACATTAAGGTAGTACGGCCTATACATCTAAAGAATGGCATGCTATGAAGCCACTGTGATGACATGAGAACACTTTATGTTAAGAGGGGGAAAAAGCACACAGATTATAGCTATAGTTTCCTCTCAATTTGTTTTTTTTTTTAAAAAAAGGCCAGAAGGTAACATTAGCCATGTTTGTGAATTAGCATTTCCAACGGAGAATCTGTCTTTAGTCTTGTGATTCTCATGCAATAATTTCTGACTGAAGTTTTCTGGCACATTTTCTACCTAACAGCTCATAACAGTAACATATGCACACATATGATTTCCTGCGACTACACTTCCCTGGCTGGATTTTGCTCTCTCCCGTCCGTTTGGCTATCCGATGTGGATGACGTGCCAGCGCCCTGGAACAGCAGCCCATGAGGTCCCTCCCTTTCTGCCCTAGTTCCCCTTCCTAATGTCTGTCTTGCCAACACAGCTGGAGCCTCCAGTGGTGGACTCTGCGATCTGGCTCCGCACAGGCCTGACCTGGCTATTCCCTCGCTCCCTCTGGCTGCGCTCTCCCTGCTGTTTCTCAACCAGACTGGGACCTGCTAGCGTCTGCACAGCTGGCTGGCTAGCCCATCATGTAGCTAAAGGCATCAGTAACCACCCTGTACCTACCCCCACAGCACTCACACATTTGTGATCATCCCAAATGGCGGAATATTTGATACCCTTGACCTCTAGCAGCCAATAACAGCCCTAGTTACTGTGATAACCAAAAGCCCACCCCCACAAATATCCAAATACCCCAGGACGGGGAGGGGCAACACTGCCCCAGTTTGAGAACTCTGCCCCAAAGGGCAGTTGCAGGACTACAACATTCATTCAGCCAAGCAGCATCTAGTGTTCCTGGGCCTGAAACTGGGATACAGATGCCCGCCAGGGACACTACCTTACTCTGAAGACAACCACATGTAGCGTGGGTGCAGAGTCACCTAACATCTACCTAAGTTTTCATGGGTGGCAGCTGAGGAAATGAGAAAAACCACACAGCAGGAGCTTCATAAAACTAAACTTATTAAAGAAGTCTCCCTGTTATGCCTTCCCTCTCTCCGTTTTGACCTTAGGATGCGGTCAGCGCGTCTACTCTTTAGTATGCATACATATCACCTACAGATCTTGTTAAAGGAATTCGGGTCTGAGGTGGGGCCTATAGGAGTTCTAACAACCCCCCAAGTGATCCAAGCAAGCTCAACCCAAACATCAATGCTTCAGACCCTGTGTGACATTTGTCTGGAAGCCAAGCTTCTAATCAGAGAGCGGGTAAGCTTTCCTGGCACCGATGCTCTAAACTGGTTCAGGAAGCATCCTCACCTGTTCCAGTTCCCAACATGTTTCATCACTCACCTAAAATACCGCTGCTAGAACTAGGAGTAAAATCCAGCTATTCTCCAAACTCCCTAGGGCCTTTTTTCCTCTGGGCCAGAAACCCAGGCAGTTTAATTTTTAGATGGGAAGTGAACTCAACTGAGTACACAATACAGCAGGACCAAATGGAGGGTGGGCAGGTTTACACTGTTGAACTAAATAGTACCACAAACTTAAAAACACAGCTACACGGCAAATGGCTAGCAATAAAGAGCACAAGGACGGCAATACTATTAGGACTTTCACTTTCTACATTTCATTTTCCTGCAGCGCTTTATTTAGATGAAGCTAGCATACACTCCCACCTCTGGAAGATACTGACTTCCCACAGCAGCTGGCACCCAGTCCTAGTTAGCTAATATATTCACCAAGAGTTACTTTGTTCTCAAAGATGTTTATTCCAGTTGTAGTTGTTAGTGTAATTACAGATGTTAAACAATGAGGTGCCCCCACCTATAAAAGTGAAGCTGAATCACAAGAATTGGGCTCCTTCACAAGTCTTTACTCCATTTACAAAGTGGTGGCCCACAGTAAAAGACTGAGAAGTGAATGCACATTGATGTTTTAAGTGAAACAGAAGTTTATGCTAACACATTTCATGATTCTCCCCTTTAAGCATCTGGATCTGATGCCTAAGACTTTATCAGGAAGACAAAGTAAGTAGCATCTTCATAAAAAGTTGCACATACAAAATAACTTCAAGGTTTAAAAATACCTACCAAGGCAGCTATTAAATTAGAGAACCACTTAACAGCAATGAAAAGGTGGCCCAGGAAAAAAAAAAAAAAAAAAAAAAAAAAAAAAAAAAGGTGGCCCAGGGACAACTGAACTCATTAGTCACAAGTGAGTAAATTACTGAGTTAACTTGTGCTCAAAATTTAAACTATGAACCACTGGCCAAGTATTGTGTCCAATAGAAAAATGGTGGCTTTTGAATGTCACTGCTTCAGTGACCTGGTAAAGTACAGGCAAGACACGATCCAGTTTCACACCAAAGGGGGAGCAAACTGGTTAAGAGTAACATTTCTCACAGATGATAACACAAAATTAATCCCTTTTGAGCACTATGTGCCTGGTACAAGTTTAAGCATTCTACAAGTATCAAACCATTTAATCCTGAGGGATATAACCATTATTGCCTTCACAATACATACGGGGAAGCTGAGGCAGATTTAAACACAGCTAATAAAATGCAGGGCGAGGAATCAAATTCATGCAATGTGTCTCAAAGACCACCCCCTTTCTCTACTTAATAGTCTCATCAACTCTAGATTCTCATTTTAAAGGAAAACTGAATCCAATATTTAACCCCAAGCACCACACCAAAACCTCTGATCCTTTCAGACATCATTGCTGGTAAAACCTCTAGTGAAGAGCAGAATCGCTGAACAGAGGGGAGCCCTGCGCCCCACTTTAAGCAAGGCTCTAAATTCAAACCCAGTCCCAACCATTCCCTCCCCTCTACAGTCAGTTTCCACAGGGTCACTGCACCACAGCCTGTCAACAAGGGTGTGGTGCGCACAGACAGTGCTGCGAAGCTCCAGGTTTGGATCTGCCAGGAAACACTGGCATCCAATCAGGGGATGACAGACAGGGTTGTTACCAGCTATTCCCATCGAAGCTTTAAGTGGCTTGAGGTCCAAGGACTTGAATATGGCCAGGCTCCTTTCACAGAACACACAACAGTAATTGTACATTTCACTGAAAACTTTTTATTAGCCTTTTGGATAGAAACCGGAATTTATTTGCCAGGAAGGATGATCCCATCATACTGAAAGAGAACAGATTTTATTTTTTCAGAACAGGCGGTTAACAGTAAAGATTGCAGCAATGGCTAACGTTCAAGAATTCAAATCAGGTACGTGAACTTCGGCTTTGAATCCCATATCCCTAAACAGGAAGCTGGCCATCTTTAACAATTGCTACACTATGCTCAACTGCACTATACCTTGAGAAAAGGGGCTCCTATTAAAGCCATATTCCTCCCCTTCCAGCTATCTGCATTCATGGGGCTGGGGAGAAAGCCTGGTTCTGGGTGTTCTTTTAAACCACCAACCCTGGAAGCCCATTTTCCAGGTTGCCCAAATGCCCCACCTTTAAAAGAGCTACCCACGAAAGGGTGCTAGACTTTGCATCCCCGTATCCCAACTCCATTCACCAACACCACATTCCACCACTTCACCTGAGACAGACAGATCAAGCTTTACCTTCTGCTGGAACCAGCGCATGGCCTCCTCTTTGCTGATTCTGTGTTTGGCCCCAATGCAGCCTGTCCTGCGCTTCTTGTCTGCGATGCTGAAACCTGGCCTACCCAGCACCTGTCCCAGGAATAACCAACAGTCACCTAGCCAGCTCAGAGTCAAGAGCAGACGGACAAGACTCACACATTGGAGTGACTGACCTTCAAGAGTTACCTGGTGGCCCAAGAGACCCATGATCTCAGTGTCTGATGGAACCTGCACCCTAGACGACACATTGCCTTCCTATACACTATAGGTCTGCTCTGGAGGCTGGACTTGCAGCTCCTCCTTGCTCCCCTACCTAACTTCCAATGGTAGCTAAGGATTCACCACTGCCCCCATACCCCAAAGCACTTTTATTTTAAAAAATAGCAAATAAATTTTACTTCAACATGTGCATTGTAGAAATCTTAAAATTTCAAGAAGCACAAAGAAATAACTATTTCCCTCCTCTGCTTCAGCTCCAAAGTGCTTCTTAAAGGTTTGTCATCCCCCGTGAGCACCCAACTCTCACTACCATTTGTCTGGATATTCCAATCTAGTAAGGAGAGTGCTGCCATCCTTCAGGTTCATACCAGTCAGGACTTCAGGGTTTTGCCATTTATTTACTTTAATGGTTGGACCAAAACATTACAGTGACACAAATGGTCACGTCTACATTAAAATCCCCATCCTGAGCAAACAGCCCCATCGTCAAACCTGCTTCCATGTCCTCTGGATGGAAATCACCCCATTCCCAGAGTCTAAGGGAAGAAGCAGGGAAAGAGCAGCCTCAGTGCAGCCAACCCAAACGCCAAATGCAACCCCAATACCACCTCTCAAATCTTCAATTCAGTGGCTGGATGGAACTGTTTCCTTCGCCCACCTTTGAGCAACATCAGTGCTTGCTAGATCCTAGACCGTAAACGTCACGGATCTTGTCCATCTAGTTCACAGTGCTATATCCCCACACCTGCCACATATGAGGTGTATCTTCCCAAGGGAGAGAAGACAGACAACACTCAGAGTCCCAACCCAACATGTCACCATCAAGATAGCACATACGAAATAAAGGAGGAAAAGATTCCACTCTCACAGACCAGGAGTAGAAAAGATTAAGTATTCATACCACATAGAAGTCCAGGCCGTAGATACCAATGCTTGGGTCATATTTGATCCCCAGATCGATGTGTTCTTGGATCCCAAAGCCAAAGTTTCCAGTGTCTGAGAAGTTATTTTTTCTTAACTCATACTCTCGCACCTGAGGGAAAAAAACACAGCCATCACTCCCTGTCAACTCTACCCCGCGATAACTAGCTCAGCCTGCAACACTCAGGACCCCCAAAACACAATTCAATGTAATTTGGCCAGCAACAAAATCTGATTTTCCCACTCCACCACATCACAGCTATGGATTTCATGTAACTACTAACTTTCAAAGGGAAGGGAAAAACCCTTTAGTTCAAAAAAGTCAGAAGGCAGAACATTAAGTGTAACTACTACCACTGTAGCTATGTGCTAACTGGTGCTCTTCAGAATTATCCCACGGAGGGGTCAGCCTCACCTTCAGACCTTTCTCCAGGATTTCTTCTGCCTTGGCCCCACGGACTGTGCAATGGACAGCAATTTTTTCATTTCTTCTGATGCCAAAGGATCTGACGGTGTATCTAGCTGCAGGCAGGGGTAACAAGGAGTCAGCTGTTATCATACTCCCACTGCACTCCCCTCTTCCCCAGAAAATCATCTCTGTGACTCCAAAGCGACATTAAGTATCCATCCACATTCTAAAGTGGTGGTGTTCTGATCAGTGTCAACTTGTATCAGTTAATCAGATTCACTTGTAACACAGGAACAGATTTTCCAACTTCCAAGTCACTCAGCCATACTTGAGCAATTAAGACCTCAGAGCCATAATGTCAAAGTCTCAGGAAGGGCAAGTTCATAACCAGTCTAAGCCAAAGGAAAATGACCATGCATTCTATTAATAATGTTTATTAATAATAGCTAATATTTGCTAAAACCTTAATGTATCCCCATTTCACAGAAGCCGTGAAAGGTTAACTTGCACAAGATCAGTTGGTAGTAAGAGGCAGGTTGTGACTCCAAGGACTTGCCATATTCCATTACCCCAAAGCAGTGAAACTCTAAAAACAAAAAATGTAACAACAGTAATGCCTGCACTGTGCTTGGTATGCAGCAGGCGTTTCATATAACCTATTCTGTCCCCCGCGATCTTGTAATTCAAGTACTACCATCCCCTGTACGCAAATAAGGAAGCTGAGGCCCAGAGAAGCCGAAGTCACAGACTAGCAAGTGATGGAGCCGGGATGTGAAACAGGTTAGTCGAGGGACACAGCCCTGTTCTAGTTGTAGCCTATGTAACCCTAACTGCTCATCAAGCCAAATACCGTTTTCTGCATTCCCAACATTTCCACGCTATCTCATACTCTCGTTACTTGCAAAAATCTCTACTTGGGCTAGTTTTCGCTTAATCTCGGCTCATACAAATTCTGGTATTGCAATACCACTCCTATGTTGGAAGGGAAATACTTCTTGGGAAGCTCAGGAAGGCAATGCTTTAAAGAGATATCACCTTCAAAATGGGTACAAAAGAGGCTTGACAGCAGGCGAGGTAAGACACATCCCGACATCCCCAGCCGCCAGCCCTCTCCCTGCCGGCCACGACTCACCTTTGGAGAACACAGGGGTCTGGCCTGTGAGCTGCTCCAGTACCTTGGCTGCCCGGGTCAGCCTGTCTCCACTCTCCCCCACGCAGATGTTGAGGCAGAGCTTGCGGATGCGAAGTTCCCGCATGGGGTTCTCCTTCTCCCCTTGATCCTGCTGCAACAGGGAAGCGCAGCCGTCAACACACACACACACACACACAACCCCGCCAGAGCTGCCAGCCTAATATGTATACATAGCGCATTTCCGCTCATCCCAAGTAGTCCCGAAAGCCCTAAAGGTTCAAGAATTATCACCATGTTTGTGTGGGAAGCACCGAGGAAGACATCTCGGGGTCTTGTTTTTTCCTTCCCCCACGCACGGAACGGGTGAACAGAAACAGGACAGGTACCGAGTGGAAAAGTTACAGACAATGCGGGTGAACCCCAAGGGGCTCAAACTGTAAGGTGACGGAGGGCGCCCCGTTACACGGCCGGCGAGGGGTGAGAAAACAGCACGTGGCTGGGCAGCATCCCCCACCCCATTCGGAAGCCGTACAGTGGCTGCGGCCGAAGCCTGGCCTCTGCCCCGAGGAGGAACCGGCTGAGGCTCCCCAGCATCGGCAAAGTTTCAAGTCCAGGGGCCCAGCAACAGGTCAGAACCCCGCGTCCCAAACACCCCTCCGATCGCTCCACTGGCCCTCGCTGCAGCCTGCGGGCCGTGCTTCTTGGCCTCCCGCGGCTGCCCCGAGCCTGCTCCTGGGAGGATGGGAGGAAGGTGACAGGGTCCAGCTCCGCGCCCTCGAGTCGTATGGCTCTGCCAGTTTCGGCACGGCCGGCATTGCGGGCTCCGTTCTCCTCGGGCGGAGGGAGAGGTAACCCCCGTAGGCTCCGCCGGCCGTGGATGGAAGCGGATGAAGGGAAGCAAACCCAGGCCCTACTCACCGCCATGACGGGAAACAGGAAGAGAAAGTGAGACTTCTGAGCCAGGGCCTTATGGGCCAGGAGGCGGACTCTTTTCCCAGGCTAACCAGCGAGATGAGGGAGAGGAAGAGAGGCACGTCTGAAGCCGCGTAGAGTCGGCTTCCCCCTCGTGGACACAGATGTCAACTGCAGGTGACGCTGGCTGACCACTGGGGCGTGGGCTTATCCAAAAGCCGGTTTTTAAAGCTCCCTGAACTGGCATTTCCTTGAATTTCCGGTCCCCAGGGACGCTGTTCCCGCCCACAGCCTCAGGTACGGGTGGTTCTTGCGTGTTGAGACTGCCAGAATACACTAAGTCAGTTATGCAATTTATGAAGTAACAGTTTTACTCTGTAACAGTGTAAACAAATGGCATTTAAATATTTAAACAAATATTTAAACAGTAGTTAGAACAGAGTGTTGGCTTAAGAGTCCTGAGCTGTGAAGACAGGCAGATGTGCTCCTGTCTTGGCTAGCTCAGTAGCTATGAGATTTTGGGCAGGTTACTAATTATATCTCCTTCAGCCTCAGTTTCCCTCAGCTTTAAAATGGGTACTTATATCACTTGAGGTTGTTGTGAAAATTAAATGAGGTGATAATAATAATAACAATAATAATATAGTGGGTTATTCTTATTAATGTAAACCCACTATATTCAAGCAACCCCCCTCTCCCCAAAAAGTGTTAGACATGGTACATAATCAAGAGAGGGTCATCCTGCAGGCATAAAGATGGCTTACAGATTAGTCTGACAGACAAGTACTCCAACCTCAGACAGTAACAGGCCTCCCTGGTTTGCACTAAATCCTCATCAGCAGGACCCAAGGGGGAGCTGTGCCAAGATCCACACCCCAGACAGAAGCTGGCTGTGAGTCAGAAGGTTTCTTTGACAGAAACAAATGGAGAAAGGAGAGCATATAGGGCTTTGGTGGAAAAGGAGTGAAGGGGCTTTCTTCTACAGCCATAATTCCTTCTCTCATCCCCGTGGGGGAGGTAGAAGCCCCCAGGTTCTCCTTGTATCATCCTTAGGGATGAAAGGACACTTCTGGGAAGCTGGGCTGATGGAGGAAAGCAAAGAGAAAAGGCCCATCCTCTGAGCCTTCTGTACCAAGCACCCAGCACTAGTCCAGAGCAGGGACCTCAGGCAGACCCCTAGGATGGGCAGAGCCAAGGGAGGGACTGCTCCAAAACTCCAGAGATGTGACAGCTGGATGTAGCACATGATCCTGCATTTTCTGTTCCTATAAAGTGCATTATTGGACCCACTGGCAAAATCTGTAGACTTCAGAAATGTATGCATGGTAATTTAATGTTGACCTGATTATGTGAGCTTGGTTACATAAGAGAATGTCCTTAGGTTTAAGAAATATACATTCAGGGCTTCCCTGGTGGCGCAGTGGTTGAGAGTCCGCCTGCCGATGCAGGGGACACGGGTTCGTGCCCCGGTCCGGGAAGATCCCACATGCCGCGGAGCAGCTGGGCCCGTGAGCCATGGCCGCTGAGCCTGCGCGTCCGGAGCCTGTGCTCCGCAACGGGAGAGGCCACAGCAGTGAGAGGCCCGCGTACCGCAAAAAAAAAAAAAAAAAAAAGAAAGAAATATACATTCAGGGACTTCCCTGGTGGCACAGTGGATAAGACTCCATGCTCCCAATGCAGGGGGCCCAGGTTGGATCCCTGGTCAGGGAACTAGATCCCACAAGCATGCCGCACCTAAGAGTTCGCATGCCACAACTAAGGAGCCTGCCTGCCTCAACTAAGGAGCTGGTGAGCCACGACTAAGACCTGGTGCAACCAAATAAATAATAATAATTTAAAAAACCTCAGTAAACTTTCAAACTACTTGCCATTAAAAAAAGAAAAAAGAAATACACATTCAGTATTTGGAGGAAAGGGGCAGCATATCTGCACTTTATTATCAAATGGTTCAGAAAAAAATGTATATTTAAAGGGAAAAGGATAAAGCAAATGTGGTAAATTTAAGATTTGGAGAATCTGGATGAAGGATATGTGGGACTTCTTGCAACTTCTCTGTAACTCTGAAATCATCAAAGTAGCAAAAATAATTTCAGGGAAACATGTACCTAGGAAGATACATAAAAGCTTATCCTCAAGAACTCCCATCTCATTCCCTCCCACTACAATTTTTCTCCAGCCGAGTCGCTTGACAGCAGTACCCACAGGTGGTAATGAGGAATAGCTAATTGATACTGATATGCCGTGCCCAGTAGGTACCAACTCACTCAAACTTCAACATCCCTGTGGAGGAAAATACTATTGTTTTCCCATTTTACAGATGGGCACACAAGGCACACAGAGGTTCAGTAATGTTTATAGACACTATTTAAGTCAGGGGGTCTAACACCAGAGTCCAGTCCTGTTCTAGGAACTGATGAACTAAGCCAGGGCCAAAAGCTGTCCCCCGGCTTCCCCCTTTACACCTCTTCCTCCCTGTGACCCCAGCTCTCTGGTTCTTGCACCAGTCAGGCCCCCAGGAGGAAGGCAGAGGGACAGAATGAGACCCAGCACCCCTCTGCTTCCTCCTGGCTTGAGACATCCAGGTCAGTAGAAGCAGAGGCAAAATGACTTGTTGTGCTTTATCCCCATGCCTGAAACTCATCAGCAAAAAGAAAACCCAGTTAGCAGGGGCAGGTTTAGGACAGCCCAGGTAAGAGAAGAGCAAGTCCAAGTCTTCTCCTTGAGCCACTCTTTCCCTGGGTGTGGCTCTGCCTGGGCTGCCCCTGGCCTGGAGGGGCCTGAGTAGCCGTCACCACTCGCTTTTTGGCAGCTTTTATGGTGACTCTGCCTCAAGTAGCTGCTTTTTTCTCCATGGCTTTGGTGACCCTGACAGCCTAACATTTAGCACAGAGCCTAGCACAGAGTAGGAAGTGCCATTCCCTGTGTATTGAGTTCAGAAAGTTCTTGTGCTTCAAGCCCAGTCATGCCTAAGATAACTGGGGAGTCTAAGAGATTGGGGAATCTGAGCCTTTGGGTTTAATAGGCTCCATCAGTAGTTCTGGTAATCCACTAGGTTTGAAAACCACTGCACCAGAGAGTAGTGGAAGGAAAAAAAGACCCTACTAATCTCTTTACTGTTCACCTTCTCTAGGTCAGTGCTTCTCAGACTCTGATGTGCACCTCAGTTACCTGGAGATCTTGTTAAAATGAAGATTTGAATTCAGCTGGTCTGGATGGAGCCTGAGATTCTGCATTTCTAACCAACTCCCAGGGGTTTCCCATGCTGCTGGTGCACGGACCACACTTTGAGTTAGCAAGGCTCTAAAGTGGCCCCTGCCTTCCTGTTGTGACACTAGGCAAGCTGCTTTCCCTTTCTGGGCCCTTCTAACCTGGCACTCAGATCCTCTGACCAGGTTCTGCTTCCTAGCTCAGGTATGACACATTGGCCAACTGGCTCCCTGGAGCTGGGAGGAGGAGGGAACAGCCCCGGTAGCCAGTTGCTGTTGGGCCTTACCAAGGGGTGGGTACTCAGGGACGCTCTCCATGCACATGGGATTGCTCAGAATCATCTGGGTGATGCCTGCCTCCCCAGACTTCAGGGCATCAGGGTTGTCTTCCAGCTTCTTGCCTGAGTGCCGGTCAAGCTTCTCTCTCAGCTCTGCAAACTTGCAGGTGATGGGCGCTGTGGCAGTCCAGAACTGGTGAGTAGCCAGCTGCAATGCTGCCGGGATGGTTGAGGATGATCACCTGGAACTGGGGGATAGTGGGGGGGGAATGGGGGATGAGGAGGGTATTAGCCAAGCATCCTTCAAAGGAGGTGGCTCTGACCAGCTAAGGGGTCAGCTGCCTTGGACACATTTTAAATTATAATGAATATTTGAATGTTTATAGGGTATACCAAGTTCCGTGCAAAGCAAATGTCATTCATTTCAGTTTAATTTTCACAGCAAGGAGGCTGTGTAACCCAAAATTTCATAGCAAGGAAGTGGCAGAGCTGGGTATAAATGATGTCTATGAGTGATAGATATTATTATGTGTTCTACTTCCCCCCACCTTTTAGAAAAATGGACTATAAAATAGCTACTTAACTTGTTAGGTGGCCCCAGGTCAGCTGTTTTATACATCACCTCATTTAATAATCCCAAGATCACTGCAAGGTAGTCCTAGCCTCCACATGCACAAAGAAGAATGTGCTAGGGACTTCCCTGGTAGCGCAGTGGTTAAGAATCCGCCTGCCGATGCAGGGGATCCATGGTCCGGGAAGATCCCACATGCCTCAGAGCAGCTAAGGCCGCATGTGACAACTACTGAGCCCAAGCGCCTAGAGCCCGTGCTCCGCATCAAGAGAAGCCACTGCAATGAGAAGCCCGCGCACCGCAATGAAGAGCAACCCCACTCGCCGCAACTAGAGAAAGCCCGTGGGCAGCAACAAAGACCCGACGCAGCCAAAACTAAATTAATTAATTAATTTAAAAAAAAAAGAAGAATGTGCTAGACATTGCATTAAGAAAGGGTTTCATGGGACTTCCCTGGCAGTCCAGTGGTTAAGACTTGCGCTTCCACTGCAGGGGGCGTGGGTTTGTAGAGGGAGCTAAGATTCCACATGGCACGTGGCATGGCCAAATTGAAAAAAAAAAAGAAAGGGCTTCATATTCTGACTCTGGGTCAAGGAAACACCTGAGAGGTCCAAGCATACAGATTCCCAGTTTCCACACAAACCTACTGAATCAGAACCACTAGGGAGAGTTCTAGGATTTTTTTTTTTTTTTTTTTTTTTTGGTATGCGGGCCTCTCCCGTTGCGGAGCACAGGCTCCAGACGCGCAGGCTCAGCGGCTACGGCTCACGGGCCCAGCCGCTCCGCGGCATGTGGGATCTTCCCAGACCGGGGCACGAACCCGCGTCCCCTACATCGGCAGGTGGACTCTCAACCACTGCGCCACCAGGGAAGCCCTAGGAATCTGAATTTTTGAAACACTTCCCCAGTGATTTCTAATGCATTTGGTTTGAGAACCACTGCTTTAAGGCATCAAGTTTGTACTTTGGAAATTAACCAGGTCACCAAAATGCATCATCTCGTTCAAGGGCAAACAGCAAATACACTGCAGAGTCAGGGTACTAACCCAGACTGACTGTACCTACACTGCTGACAAGAGCCCAGCATGGAGCCTGTGCTCAGTGACCACTTCCTGAATGACCCAGTGACCCATCCTGTTCTCAGGATGGTATGGCCACTTCAGGAGGACACCCATAAGTGTGCTTTCTCACCTGGGAGAGGAAGCTCCCATCTCTAAGGGCGGGTCATTCTTGCTGTCCCCTGCCACATTGCCCTGCCTGATGTCCTTCAAGGACACGTTCTTCACATTGAAGCCCATGTTGTCACCAGGCAGGGACTCAGCCAGGGCCTTGCCGTGCACCTCCACAGACTTGACCTCGGTGGTGATGTTGCAGGGGACAAAGATCACCACCATGCCCGGCTTGAGGATGCCAGTTTCTACTTGGCCCACAGGCACGGTGCCAATACCTGGAGGGACAGAGAAACCAGACCCTAGTGGGCCCTCAACCTCAAGTACCCCCACCCAGCATGTGCTCACCCCCAGTCTTGTAGACATCCTGCAGGGACAGCCGCAGGGGCTTGTCTGTAGGGCAGGCAGGCAGGCGGCCTGATGGAGTCCAGCGCTTCTAGTAGCATCGTGTCTACCACGTTCCCTTCCTTCCTGATAATTTTCCAGCTTCGGAACCAGGGCATCTGGAAAAGCAACCAAATGTGCACCTTACTCAGCCCTGAGAAAGCCTGTCCCAGGTACCAGCTCGCACTTAACATGGGACCTCAAGGAATTTCTTTAAGCATTCTGAGCCTGGGCTTCCTCATCTGTGAAATGGCCATATCACTGCCTACTGGCAGACCAGTGTAAAGACACAAAAGACCACACTCAGTCCACCAAGCACAATACTTGATACGTACTATGTGCCCACTAAATGGTGGCAATTACTCCAAATCTCGCAGGCATTGCCCCTGAGTTGAGCCCATATGTTTTAGGAAGCAGAGATTCCTAGAATCTGAATAGCCCTTACATCTCATTCCATCTGCTCATTATACAGATGGGGAAACTGAGGTCCAGAGAAGAGAAAGGACTTGTTAATGTTCAGCAAAGTTAAGTAAACATTAGTAATAAGAACGAAAACAAGACTCAAACACTCTAATGCTCATACCTTCTAAAGACTAAGATGCTCCCTAACCGAAGTATCCTAAAGAATGCTGCAGCATGCGAAGACCAAGGAAGCAGACTTATAAGCAAGGGCACATTATTGAGTAAAAGACCTTCCGGGAAGATGATTTTCAGTATGACAGTGCATTGTATGCAGGCCTTTTAAGCAGACATTGTCTTTACTCCTCTAAAAACCCTACCCAAAGCTCATCAGAGACATCATCTTTGCCTTCAAAGATGTATCAGTTAACTGGAAGTCCAGGACAGGGGACATACAGAAAGGATCAAGGTGGTTGATATTAAGGGCCAGGTGGGCTGACCAAGAGCTGGTCAGCTCTTGGACCTTATAGGTCAGGCAGACAATTGGAATCCTGACGAAGTTCCTCCTTTCAGCCGTAGGTCCTCGAGCAAACGTCTAGGCTTCGAAACTTCAGTGTCCCACCTGTATCAGAGGAAACACTGGCCCCTAGCACAGCACTGTAGAGAGGGGTAGGTGCCCTGGCCCTGAGCGCACTCACAGCAAGCTCTGTGACCTCTCAGTTCTTAGTGAGACTCTCAGAAGGGAAGAGGCAACCACTGCCATGGGTGACAGGGTGGGGAAGGGGCGTCAGGGAAGGTTTTGGTGGATGGGGAAGGAGGCTCCGGTCAAGGAAGCCTTCTTCCATGGAAGAGAAGCAAAGCTATGCAGTACAGAAGCCACACAGAACACATCTCGCCTCATGGACTCAAAAATTAGTGGCCCAAGGAAGAAGGCTACCATTTCTATTAACACTCAACTCTTATAGAGGATGGGGGAGAGGGGAGAGGTAGGAGGCTTTGAAAAAATTTAATAAGCAATTTTGTGTAAATAATTCAAACTTGTAAAAAAAATAAAAGTATTCCTTCTTTTTCCAGAGGGGATAATTGAGGGTCAGAAGTAGGTTGCCAAAGGACCAATGACTGGCAGATGGCTAAACCAGGAGCTGATAATGAGGCCAACTCCTTATCAAACACCAGCCTCCTCAACGAGGATGAGCTCTTCAATTAATTTGATGAACTTGGCAACTCACTTAGCTCTGTGTCAACTCACAGGCCTGCATAGCCTTTGAGGTTGGCATCATCTCCATCTTAAAGCTGGGGAAACCGAGGAGTTCAATGTCACAGGTATTTGAGAGCTGAGTCTAAACTCCAAGTCTACCATCTAGTCCACTGGCCGCATGCTTTGTTCTTTTGGCATCTAGAACATGGTAGGTGCCTAATAAATGCTCAAAAGGACATGAGCATGAAACTCCCTTATCTTACTAGCTGAAATGTGTAACAAAACTCAGGGTGTGGGTGGGACTTCTTTGGTGGCACAGTGGTTAAGAATCCGCCTGCCAATACAGCGGACACGGGTTTGAGCCCTGGTCCAGGAAGATCCCACGTGCTGAGGAGCAACTAAGCCCGTGCGACAGAACTGCTGAGCCTGCGCTCTGGAGCCTGCAAGCCACAACTACTGAGCCCACGTGCCACAACTACTGAAGCTCTCATGCCTAGAGCCCGCGTGCTGCAACTACTGAAGTCCATGCGCCTAGAGCCTGTGCTCTGCAACAAGAGAAGCCACCGCAATGAGAAGCCCGCGCACCACAACGAAGAGTAACCCCCACTCGCCACAACTAGAGAAAAGCCCGCGTGCGGCAACTAAGACCCAACGCAGCCAAAAACAAAACAAAACAAAAAAAACAAACAAAAAAGTCGGTGTGGGGAAACAGGCATCAAAAGCTTCAGATTTGGGCTTCCCTGGTGGCGCAGTGGTTGAGAGTCCGCCTGCCGATTCAGGGGACACGGGTTTGTGCCCCGGTCCGGGAAGATCCCACATGCCGCGGAGCGGCTGGGCCTGTAAGCCATGGCCGCTGAGCCTGCGCGTCCGGAGCCTGTGCTCAGCAACGGGAGAGGCCACAACAGTGAGAGGCCCACGTACCGCAAAAAAACAAAAAGCTTCAGATTTGTCATTTTAGATGAGTCCCCCTTTACCACTAATGCACTCTTACCTTGTCCCTTAACCTTTTAGGTTTTTCTCAGCACTTGTCATCATACACGATATTATTCCCCACTCCCAACACACACACACACACACACACACACACACACACACACACACACGACTGTGAGTGCTGTGAGCAGAGCTGCTTCTTATTCACTGTGGTACCCTCAGCACCAAGCACAGTGCCCTGTGTGCAGAAGTTCAAATACCGTCCAAAGGAACACATTGCCAATGGCAGTTCTAATCTTTCTCAAGGGCAATTGGGCAGGATATGTCAGAAGACTCCAAAATAATGCCTACCCTTTGTTTCATTAGGGATTATAGTAATTAAGTTATTGAGGACACGTGCAAAGATTTATTTACCAAAATGCTTATGGCAATTTTAAATAAAATTAGAAACAGTATTCTTAGAAGCTTGTGCCCTTGGGCTATTCCTTAACTGTGTTCCAGTTTTCTTATTTCACATGGGAATAAAATGCCTTCTTCATGGGGTTCTGTATGTGTAAAGTGCTCAGTCTGGTATCTGTCACATAGTAATTTCTTCTATCATTAATCACCATTTTCATTTAATAATGGATATGCCTAAACACAATACTGTAGTTTGAGATTCAATACAAAACAAGATACAAAAATATTTATTTATTTATTTAGTTAGTTTTGCTGGGTCTTAGTTGCAGCACGCGGGATCTTCATTGTGACATGCGGCATCTTTAGTTGCGGCATGCGGGCTCTGTTTTAGTTGCGGCATGTGGGATCTTTAGCTGTCATACAGAATCTTTTGGTTGCAGCAAGGGGGCTCTTAGCTGCAGCATGTGGGATCTAGTTCCCTGACCAGGGATCAAACCTGGGCCCCCTCATTGGGAGCGTGGAGTCTTAACCACTGGACCACCAGGGAAGTCCCTGAACATGTTTCAATGGCAAGGAAATTTTAAAAATTAGAAGTGTTATAGAATATTATGTTTAGTTTGAGTCCAGCTGTGAACGTCGAGAAAGAACTACATGAAAACTAGGTTATCTGTTAAGCCATAGGATTGCAGTTTGTGCTTCATATCTGCATGAAATGCTCCTTCTAAAAAGTTAGAGATTACTTTTATAGTCAGAAAAAGAGAGCTATGTACATGGGGAGCAAAAGCTTAAGAATCCTCAAGTCAGTTATAGAAAAGGTAGGCTTTAGGCAAATGCAATAAGTAGTAGCAGTTAGCGCTTGAGCGCCAACTGTTTGTGTGAACAGATGCCCATGTGGAGTCTCCCAGGTAATTCCTACAACCCCATGAAGTGAGTCCTAAGTCCCAGAGCATTAATACCTCACTCGTCCCTTTACTGTGGGCAAGGGATGGAAATGGGGCTTGAACCCAGGTCTGATGCTAGAGCTAGACTTCCTTAGTAGGGTGACACTCATCTAGGAATGTTAAACCCTACTAGATTCTGGGATCCACAGGAACAGTGACTATATCTTAGACAGTTATAATGCCCCCATAACTGCCTAACCCGTCCTGAGAGGTAGGATAGCTTAGACACAGTGAGCATGGGCTAGAATTCTAGACTCTGCTAGCACTACCCAATAGAACTTTCTGCAGTGACAGAAATATTTCATAACTGCACTGTCCAATATGGTAACCACACATGGTTGCTGGGTACTTGAAGTGTAGCTAATGCAACTAAGGAACTGCGTTTATTTGATTTAATCATTTAAATAGCCACATATAATCAGTGGCTACCATATTGGACAGTGAAGCTCTATGCTTACTAGTCACGTAGTCTTGGGTTACCTCTGTTTGTTCCTCTGTAAAATGGGAATCAAATCATGTATCCCATGGGGATGGAGATCACTCACAGTGACTGGCCTAGAAGCACACTCTAAATCCTAGGTATTATATTCTAGGAAAAGCCCAAAGATCTGACTTGGAAAGTCTCATGTAATTGGCCCTGCCCCCATCCGCCCTCACCTTTGTGCTGGGTTCTGTCAAGTTGTCCCCAAGCCCGCCTCAGATGGGCAAAAAGACAACAGCCTTAGTGTTGTAACCGATCTTCTTGAGAGAGGACTTTACCTCCTTGCTGATTTCCTCAAAGCACGTCCTACAGTAAGGAGGCTCTGTGATGTCCATCTTGTTGACCGCCACCATGAGCTGCTTCACGCCCAGTGTATAGGCCAGCTGTGCATAATCACGGGTCTGCCTGTTCTTGACGACGCCAGACTCAGACTCGCCTACACCACTTGCCACGGTCAGCACAGCGCAGTCCGCCTGGCCTGAGGGACAGAGAGGAAGGTCCAATTCAGACCTGTCCTAGAACAACCACTGCCCATCCCCATAGCAGGGCCCCCATGGCAGAGCAGATAGCCCCCCCTGGTGGTACCTGTGAGATACCCATGATCATGTTCTCGATGAAGTCCCTGTGACCCAGGACATTGATGTTGGTGATGTAGTGTGTCTTGGTCTCGAACTTCCACAGGGAGATGTCAGTGGTGTGCCATGCCCCTGCTCCGCCTTCAGCTTGTTCAACACCCAGGTGTACTCGAAGGAGCCTTTGCCCATCTGGGCCAGGAGTGGGAGGGAAAACCCCAGGGTCACTCTGCCTTCCAAAGCTGCCTACCGACCAAGAAGAAAGTTCCCAAGTAAGCTGAGAGTCAGAGGAGACAGTAACAGGTCAGTGTATGGAGATGCCTTTGAATTTTTAAAATAGTAGAACATATTACTTGTACAGTTAAGTTTTTCTTTCAGAGCAAGTTTTAGAGTCAGAATGACCCAGGGCCACAGTGAGCCTTGAATTAACAGCAGCAAACATGTAAGTAATGCTGACC
The DNA here is from genome assembly GCF_025265405.1 of Mesoplodon densirostris. Classification (NCBI taxonomy): domain Eukaryota; kingdom Metazoa; phylum Chordata; class Mammalia; order Artiodactyla; family Ziphiidae; genus Mesoplodon; species Mesoplodon densirostris. The sequence continues at coordinate 19,428,685 of NC_082662.1, read as the reverse complement.
ATGTACCTGGTGCTGTTTTTAGTACTTAACATGGATTATCTCATTGAATTCTCACAGCGATTCAGTGAAGTGTTATTACCTCCGTTCTACAGATGACATAATAGAGAAATGAACTGACTAGCTCAGGATCACACAGGTAATAAGAAGCAGAGGCAGGATTTGAACCCAAGGCATCTGACGCTAAAGTTCATGCTCTTAACCATTACCCTGTGTTAAATGGTAGCTGTGACTGAGAATTACCCCTGGGATCCTGGGTAAGTTGAATTCCTTTCAGCACTGGTGAAAATGAGGCTACTAAAAATTCTGTAGCATATACAGGTTACCATGTTAGCCTAGGGTGTACTCTACCTCTTGCCAGCTGGGAGACCCTGAACGTTTGTTCATTTCAGTTCTAAGTGCTGTGCTAGGCCCTGAGGGCAGAGTGGAGATCAGGAGAATCCAGAGACCAGGTGGATTCTTCAAGAAAATGAATTAGTTTATTAGGAGATAGGACTAGAACCCAGGTGTCCTGACTTAGGAACTTGTATAAAGTCTCCCACAGTTTAGAATATATATTAGATAAGTAGTTCTCAAAGAGTGGTTCCAGGTCCTCTAGCTGTGTTTTTTAGAGGCTACATGATATGAAATTGCAACAGATTTAATGCAGAAGCTGATAAGAGAATCCAGCTGTCCGCCATTAAGCCAGACATTAATGATACCTGCAAAAAATGTAAAACAATGCCACCACTCTAAAATTCTTTTGTTTTGAAAAATAGTTATTTTTCAAACACAAAACTATGATATTTATTTAATATGTAAGGGGTTTATCACTGTTTTTTTAAAATAGATTTATTTATTTATTATTTTTGGCTGCGTTGGGTCTTCGTTGCTGCGCGTGGGCTTTCTCTAGTTGCGGCGAGCGGGGGCTACTCTTTGTTGCGGTGCGCAGGCTTCTCATTGTGGTGGCTTCTCTTGTTGCGGAGCACGGGCTTTAGGCGCGCGGACCTCAGTAGTTGTGGCTCGCAGGCTCCAGAGCACAGGCTCAGTAGTTGTGGCGCACGGGCTTCGTTGCTCCGCGGCATGTGGGATCTTCCCGGACCAGGGCTCGAACCCGTGTCCCCTGCACTGGCAGGTGGATTCCTAACCATTGCACCACCAGGGGAGTCCCCATACTGTTATTTTTAAATGAATTAAATATTTTAAAAACTCAGGTTTTTGTTTGTTTGTTTTTGGTTTTTTTTGCGGTACACGGGCCTCTCACTGTTGTGGCCTCTCCCATTGCAGGGCACAGGCTCCGGATGCACAGGCTCAGCAGCCATGGCTCACAGGCCTAGCCACTTCACGGCACGTGGGATCTTCCCGGACCGGGGCACAAACCCGTGTCCCCTGCATCGGCAGGCGGACTCTCAACCACTGCTCCACCAGGGAAGCCCTAAAAACTCAGTTTTAATTTTGAATATGGTAAATGTAGATATGTCTAATTGATATAAACAAAAACTCTTTGGGGTTCCTGTAAGAGTATAAAGGGTTTCTAAGACCCGAAAATTCGAGAACCACCACATCTGGTCATTTGTTTCTCCATGAACTTCTCGGTTATGCTCCACCATACTGGCTCTGGGCCAGCCCGTCTTTTCTCAGGGTTCTAAAGCTTTCCTGACTGGCCCCTGCCATATAAGTGGCTCCACAGCAACTGACGGCACCTCTGGAAGCCAAGAGTAGGAAAACAGGATCTATGTAGCCGATGGCACAAATTTACGCCCTGTTAATTACTGCCTTTTTTCAATCCTCCTTATTTATACCTCTGCAACAGCTGGTTCTCAGACCCCTCCCATCTTGTTGACATGCTTCTTCAACTTTCTCCAAGGTTTTCCACCCACCTCCCTCGCCCTCCGTTCTCATTCTCCTGCATGGGCTTCTCTTTCTCCACCCATCCCAGGGCTCTGTCCCTCACCCTTTCCCACAGCATGTGCCCTGCTTACTCCTGTGGTCTAGTCTCCAACCTGGGCTTCCCTTCCAAGCTCCAGACGTCAGTATACAGCTGCCCCGTGGACACCTCAAGTGTCACACATTTAGGGCAGACTCGTTCAGACCCAGACCAGCTCTGCCTCTGGTATTCACCAACCATCCACTTTCTCAAGCCAGGAATTCCTCTTCTTCCCTCACCCCCTTACCTAGAGCTAACCCCTAAGTTCTGTGGATTCCCCACCTCTGCGCCCCTGGACTCCATCCATTACTCTCCATGCCACTGCTGCTGCCTGAGCCCAGGCCAGCATTCTTGCTCACCTGTTCAGCTGCAACCATCTGCTGACTGGCTTCCCAGACCACAGTGTTGGGCCCTTTGGTCTGTTGTCCGTTTGCTGCCCCCAGTGTGCTCTTCCTAAAAGACTTGTCTGACCCCGTCATTCCCGTGCTTGCAGTCCTTTAGTGGCCGCAGGGACAGTGGCTAGACTCCTTAGCAGGGCTGTCAAGGCCCATGTCCCCCTTTCGTCAACCGCACTCCACCTGAGGTGCTCTGACCCGCTGTTCTGGTCTCCTCGTGGCCCATGGATACCCTCCTCATTCCCTCAAGACTCAGAGGGGGTCCCTTCCTCTGGGAAGCCTTCAGGGCCTCCCAGGCCATGTTCATTATCCCTGCCCTGGGCTCCTACAGCACCCACACAGTTACTGAGCTGGTCGTGTGGCACAATGGTGTGTGACCAAGAGTTCCCGGGGGACAAGGCTTGTTATGTTCGCCATTGTATCTCCAGGGGCTGCCTCAACATCCATAATAGATGCACGGCAAATGAATCCTTTTCCCCCTTTTAAATGGGGATACAGCTTTACCTCCTGAGATGCAGTGTGGCACACTTGAATTTAAACCTTGGTGCCACCTTCAGGCGAGCTGTTTAACCCTCCTGAGCCTCATTTCCTCACCTGGAAAATGGCAGCCACACCACCTGCCTGGAATGATTAAGAAAAGCACCTAGCAGCCCAGCAGGTGCTCAGCGGGAGTGGGCTGTGCCCTCCCCCGGCATAAAGGCTCCCTCCCAGGGAAACCAAGGCTGGAAAGGGGGCGGGGGGCACTCAGGCAAAGCAGCCTCAGCTCGGAGGCCTCCTTCTCAAACCTTTCGATGGTCCTCTTGTTGACACCCCCGCATTTGTAGGTAAGACGCTCATTTGTGGTGGACTTGCCCGAGTCCACGTGGCCGATGATCACGATGTTGATCTCTTGCCCATGCTGGGAGCTGCTGGGAGAGAGAAGGACAGGTGTGCTCAGGGCCCCTGCCCCTAGCTCACCTTCCCTGGGACTGGGCCAGCAGAGGTTGAGACAGAAGAGGAAAACAGTTGGCCAGGAAGGAAGGGGAAGGGGCCCTCCCCAACACCTCGCACCTGGGGAGGCTTCTCTGGTCTCTCCCCCAGCTCCAAGGGGGTCATGTCTACCTCCTGAGTCGGGAGGAACCCCTGGTGCTTCTTGGCATCTAGAGCCGACCCACCGGGTGCCCGGCCCCACCCCCTTTTACAGCCCACATCCCAGGCCTGCCCCTTGCATCCCCACATCCCCATTGGCTCCCACTGGTCCTCTGGACCACGTGGGAAAAACCCAGGACCCAGCTCTCAGGGGGTAGGCTGTCATGCTTCAGGTGGGGAGGGGGATGAGCCTGCTGCCCACCAAAAGGAGGCACCTGTGGGCTTTGAGATGCTGAACGACACCCTCTCCCCACCACTCCCAATGCCAGGTTGGACACTAAGAGATGACCCAACTGGAGAGACCACAGCAGTGAGAGGCCCGCGTACCGCGCAAAAAAAAAAAAAAAGAAAAAAAGAAAAAAAGGTTAGGCCTAAAGTGGCTTCTCTATATCTGGTTCTTGTCTTCCGGAGACCTCCTACCTTATCTACTAGGGACAGTTATATTTCTCACCCATCTTGGCCTTTCAGCTCATGTTTCTGAGACTCTCTGTGGAGTGCTGGGAAGGAAACTGGCTTTAGGATCCAAAGACCAGGCCCCAAGTCGCAGCTCTACCACCTCATGGCTGTGTGAACTTGGGCAGGTCACCTGACCTCTCTGAGCCCCATTATCTCATCCGTAAGGGAAGGATGGTGATAGCCGTCCTCACAGGATTATTGTGAACGTCATGTGAGCTGTAAAATGATTTTGCTGCAGGAATGCCTGTTTGTTGTATGGCATTAGCCTGTAGAAATATGTCAATAAGTGCCCAACCAATGGTTTTAACATGCTGATTATTTACTGACCACCTCCCCAAATGGGTCAGAAATTTCATTTTACCTCTTAAGGGGTTTTCCAGTATCTGGGTTTTTAAAAGCACTGGGCTGGGCCTTTTGCCAAGGGGAGGTTGGTAGTGACTTAATTGTCCCTGAGGGTCCTTCTCTGCACTAGCCTATCATCACCCCAGAAACTCCACCATCGGCAGTGTTTTAGTTCAGGCTGCTATAACAAAACACTACAGACTGCACGGCTTAAAAACAATAGAAATTTATTTCTCACAGTTCTGGAGGCTGGAAGTCTGAGGTTAGGATGCCAGCATGGTTGGGGGAGGGCCCTCTTCTGGGGGGCTGACTTCTTGTTGTGTCCTCACATAGTGGAGGGGGCAAGGGAGCTCTCTCAGGCCTCTTTTATAAGGGCACAGTCCCCGAAGGCCAGATCTCCTAATACCATCACATCACGCATTCAGATTTCAACAACGGAGGCATTCAGACCAGAGCAAGCAATTTGCTGCTTCGGGTTCCTCTTTTTTTTAAAAAAATATATTTATTTATTTATTTACATTTTATTTTTGGCTGCATTGGGTCTTCCTTGCGGTGAGTAGGGGCTACTCTTCGCTGCGGTGCGCAGGTTTCTCATTGCGGTGGCTTCTCTTGTTGCAGAGCACAGGCTCTAGGCGCACAGACTTCAGTAGTTGTGGCACACGGGCTTCGTTGCTCCGCGGCATGTGGGATCTTCCCGGACCAGGACTCGAATCCGTGTCCCCTGCATTGGCATGTGGATTCTTAACCACTGCGCCACCAAGGAGGTCTGGGGTTCCTCTTTTAAAACATCACCAACTACTCCCCCTTTTTTCTCCCTTTCCTTCTCCCAAAGGGCTTTTCTCACTGACTTGCTGATTCTTTTAATGCCACCTTTGCACACTTTGGTTTGGCCTAAGGCTTCAGCCTCCAGGTAAAACTGCTTCTAGCTCTAAGAAAAGCCAATACTGGAGACTCCATTATGAGGTCTTCCAGGGCAAGGACCATGGTTCAGTCATCTCTGTATCCCCCAGGACCTAGCAAAGGGCCTGGCACACCATAGGTCTGCAGCGAATGCTCGTGGAATTGGCAAGTTTTATCCAGAATCAAACTAAAGTGTCTTTCCATCAGCCCTGCAGCTAGGAAGGAAGGTACAGCAAAGGATGTGAAACAGGGAGGCCAAGATCAGTCTTTCACACATTTTCACAGTCTGTCTTTTTTTCCCTCAACACTAAAGTTTGGGTTTGAACAAATTAATTACTAAATTAATTAATTGTTAATTATTAAAGCAGTACACAAGTGAGAGAAACTAAAACAGTATATGATATCACTTATATGTGGAATTTAAAAAATAATACAAATGAATCTGTATACAAAACAGAAACAGACTCATAGACATGGAAATCAAACTTGTGGTTACCAAAGAGAAAATGGAAGGGAGGGAGGAAGGGATAATTAGGAGTATGGGATCAACAGATATAAGCTACTATACATAAAATAGATAAGCAATAAGGATTTGCTGTATAACAGGGAAACAATATTCAATATCTTCTAATAACCTGTAATGGAAAATAATTTGAAAAAATATGTGTAACTGAATCACTTTTCTGTATACCTGAAACTAACACAATATTGTAAACCAACTATACTTCAATAAAAAAGCAATATATAGTCAATATAGCGGTTATAGAAACACAGAAAGAAAACCAAATTATTCATAATCCTACAACCACCCAGACACTATCATCGTTAAATTGTCATATTTCCTTCATGTTTTTCCTTTCTTTAAAAAAAATCCTATGGCAGATTGGGAGTAGTCTGGAACTCTGACAGGTGTGCTGGAAACATCACAGCCTGCATCCCAGCCCTCACCAGGCACCTGCTCCGGCCCCTCTTGCTCCAGCGCTGCTCCCCTCTGGGGAGAAGGTGCTGGTGCTGGAGAGGGAACAGAACCTGCTAGAACCTGACCCTCAGGGTTTCTGCTCCAGCAATTTGAGATTTGACCACACCCCGATATGGTGGTGATATCTACTGAGCAGAGCAGCCCCTGTTCACACCCGGCTCTGGCTCTCGCCTCTCCACCTCCAGCCCTACCTCCTACCAAGGTGATAGCTGCCAGGGTACTCTCGGGGGAGATGTGACTCATGCTCACATCAGGTCCAGCTCTTCTACCAAAGCCACTGGACTGTAGAGGGACATTCCCACACAAGGACAACCCTTCAGGATCAGGATAGGTAACTGTTTCACCTAACTTCATAGAGACAGAAGAATTTGTTTCAAATGAAAGAACAAGAAAAAACCCTGCAAAAACAACTAGTGAAACAGAGATGAATAATTTGCCAGATGAACGGCTCAAAGCTACTCTGAACTAGGGAAAAGAATAGATGAACACAGTGAGAATTTTAACAACAAACTAGAAAATATAAAAAAGAACCAGTCAGGGACTTCCCTGGTGGTCCAGTGGCTAAGGCTTCATGCTCCCAATGCAGGGAGCCCAGGTTCAATCCCTGGTCAGGGAACTAGATCCCACATGCCATAGCTAAGAGTTTGCAGGCCACAACTAAAAGATCCAGCATGCTGCAATGAAGATCCCGTGTGCTGCAACTAAGACCCAGAGCAGCCAAATATATAAATAAAAAAATATATTAAAAAAAGAACCAGTAAGAACTGAAGAATACAAAAACTGAAGTGAAAACACACTAGAAGGAATTAACAGCTGACTAACAGGTCATACAGAAGAAGGCATAAGTGATCTGGAAGATAGAATAATGGAAATCATCCAATCAGAACAGCAAAAAGAAAAACAAATTTTAAAAAATGAGAACAGTTTAAGGGACAATTGGGACAACGTCAAGTGTACTAACCTTCACATTATAGGGGTCCCAGAAGGAGAAGAGAGAAAGGTGTCGAAAATGTATTTAATGCAATCATTGCTGAAAACTCTGGAGCATTCATGACATGGAATATGACTCAGCAACACCAAGGAATGAACTATTGAAACATGCAACAACCTGGATGGACCTCAAGGGCATTATGCTTAGTGAAAAAAAGTCAATTCCAAAAGATTATGTACTGTGTGATTCCATTTGTAGAACATTCTTTTTTTTTTTTTTTTTTGTGGTACGCAGGCCTCTCACTGTTGTGGCCTCTCCCGTTGCGGAGCACAGACTCTGGACACGCAGGCTCAGCGGCCAGGGCTCACGGGCCCAGCTGCTCCGCGGCATGTGGGATCTTCCCGGACCAGGGCACAAACCCGTGTCCCCTGCATCGGCAGGCGGACTCTCAACCACTGCGTCACCAGGGAAGCCCTGTAGAACATTCTTAACATGACACAACTATAGAGATGAAGACCAGATCAGTGGTTGCCAGGGGGACAGGGACAGGGGTGAGGAGGTGGGATAGGGTGGGAGTGTTTAGGAATACAAGACATAGGACAAAGCAACTGTGATGATGGGACTGCTCTGCATCTTGATTGTAATGGTGATTACTGGAACCTATACAGGGCATAAAGTAGAACTACACACACATACACACAAATGAGGGCAATTTTTAGAAGATGGTGAAAACTGAATAAGATCTGTAGACCAGTTAGTAGTCATGCAGCAGCAGTAATGTGAATTTCCCAGTTTAAGTACTGTACTACAGGGAATTCCCTGGCGGTCCAATGGTTAGCACTCCATGTTTCCACTGCAGGGGTCATGGGTTAAATTTCTGGTCAGGGAGCTAAGATACTGTACTACAGCTACATAAGACGTCACCACAGGGGGAATCTGGGTGAGGATACACAAGTCTCCATGCACTATTTTTATACTTTCCTTTGAGTTTATAATTATTTCAAAATAAAAGTTTAAGTTTTCTTTTGAGGGGGTGTGGGGGGCAGTGGCTATGAGATGCCGCTCCATCTCCCAATGTATTTAATATTTAGTGCAAAGACTCTTACCCTTCCCAGGGTGGGATGCCAAGGTTCCATTATCCTGTTTCCTGTGGCTCTGGGGAGGTGGTTGATGTAGGTGTAACCGCACAGGTGCCTACCAAGGAGGGTGGAGGGAGAGTAATGATGCCATCATTTGTAGACAGATGGGTCAGGTATGAGAGCAAGGACCAGTTTGAATTCCCCTGGAAGCCAGCCTGCTTGCTGTCTTGAACAGAAGGGACTCTGGCCTCTGACTCCTAATACAAAAAAGTGACCTCTATACCAAAGGGGAAAGGGAGAGGGGAGGGATGAATTAGGAGTGTGGGATTAACAGATACACACTACTATATGTAGAATAGATAACCAATGAGAACCTACTGTATAGCACAGGGAAGTATATTCAATATCTTGTAATAACCTATAATGGAAAATAATCTGAAAAAGTATATATATATATTCTATATATGACTATAGAATATGACTATTCTATAGTCACATATATATATATATGACTGAATCACTTTGTTGTATACTTGAAACTAACACAACATTGTAAAACAACTATACTTCAATTAAAAAGCAAACAAACAAACAAAACAGACCTCTACTTTTCATGAATTGTGTAGTTCTCCAAGCCTTTCTGTGATTATCCTTAGAGACTATTTTAAAGGCTGCTTTGTCCAAGGACCCTTCTCCTTAGTAGATCCTAAAAATAAACTCTAAACCAGTCCATTAAAAATCTATTAACACTTCTGCTGTGGACCAAGATGGAGTAACAGGTATCAGATAAACTCCCTCACCTGAAACAACTAAAAAAACTGGACAAAAAAAAAAAATGAAACAATGGTTTTCTAACATGGACCACGAGCAGTGAGGACAGTGATTCCTGAGAAGGGGAAACCAATAAGGTGAGTTTACGATGGCTCCAGCTTATTGCCTGGAGACAGTTTCTGAGCTGCAGCAGAGGGAGGGGAGCACAGGGAGGGCCTGGCAGACTCCTGGGAACCAAGGAAGGAAGTTAGCAGGGCCAAGCACCAGAGAGGAGAGAGCTGCAGACAGAGATCTGCAGAGGGTTCCCTCTTCAGCTGAGGAACTGAATTAGCTCATGTGTAAAGAAACTTCCTGAGGCTGGGGAAAGAACCATCACCAGAATTCACTAGCGTCGGGAATACTTTGTATTCCCACCAGCCAGAATGGAAAACCTCACAATTCAAGAGGGATTGAGTAAAGTACTCAGAAGTGTCCTGTCTCAGTAGTGGCACAAAATGAGCCCTAGAATAAAGGCTGCTTTAATCCCACCTTACAAAGCCTCAAAACAGGCCTTGAAAGAATACATCTATTTCCGAGTAACTTGTGGCCCAGAACAAATTTCAAGAAAACTTATAGGAATACAAAAATATTCAGCACCAAAAAAGGTAAAATTTATGATGTCTGGCATCCAATAAAAAATTGTCAGACATGCAAATCAGCAAGTAAATAAGACCCAAAATGAGCAGAAAAAAAACCCAATCAATAGAAACAGACTCCAAAATGACACAGATGATAGAATTAGTAGAAAAGGGAATTAAGAGTTACTGTAACTACATTCTAGGTGTTCAGGCAGTTAGAAGAAATGTTAAACATGATAAGTAGAGACATGGAAGATTTTTAACGTCTTTTAAAATTTTTGGTTAAAAAATACATAAAATTTAACATCTTAACCATTTTTAAGCATACAACTGAGTGGTATTAAATACATTTACATTGTTGTGCAACCATCACCACCATCCATTCCCATAAGTCTTTTCATCTTACAAAATGGAAACTCTGTATCCATTAAACAATAACTTTTCATTTACCCTCCCCCCAGCCCCTGGCAACCACACAATTTCTGTCTTTATGATTTTGGCTTCTCTAAGTATCTCATATAAGTGGAATCAAACAGTGTATGTCTTTTTGTGACTGGCTTCTTTTACTTATCATGATGTCCTTAAGGTTCATCTGTGTTGTAACATGTGTCAGAATTTCCTCCCTTTTTAAGGCTGAATAATATTCCATTGTATGTATACACCACATTTTACTTATCCATTCATCCACTGATGGACATTTGAGCTGCTTCTATGTTTTAGCAATTGTGACTAATGCTGTTTTGAACATGGGTGTACAAATATCTCTTCCAGATCCTGCTTTCAATTCTTTGGGGTATTTTATTTTATTTTTAATAGTTTTTATTTACTTATTTATTTATTTGTTTGTACTGGCTCCTTAGTTGTGGCTCGCAGGCTCCCCAGCTGCAACAGACAGGCTCCTCAGTTGCAGCTCGCAGCCTCCTTAGTTGCGGCACGTGGGCTCCTTAGTTGTGGCATGCAAACTCCCAGCCGTGGCACACATGCAGGATTCAGCTCGCCGAGCAGGGATCGAACCCCGGGCCCCCCGCATTGAGAGTGCGGAGTCCCAACCACTGTGCCATCAGGGAAGTCCCTTTTTGGGTATTTTAAAAGACCCAAATCAAACTTGTAGAGATTAATACCACAACATGTATAGTGAAAAATACCCTGGATAGGACTAACAACAGACTAGATACAGCCAATAAAAAGGTTAGTGAACTTAAAGACGTAGCAGTAGAAAGTATCCAAAATGAGACAGATTTAAGAGAGAAAGACAAAAATAATTACAAAGCATCAGTGAGCTTGGAACAACTTCAAGCTACCTTAGGAGTAAGGTATAAATGGAATCCCCAAAGGAAGCAGGGGACAGCACAGGTGTGGAGTAATGGATTCTATTTATGACCACAGTAAGCCATCTGGATTTAGGATCAGGTGTGGGGTGAGGATGGGGGTTTGAGCTGAAAGAACTCCAGGTGGGACTGAGGAATCCACAAACTGCTCCTGAATTGTTACCCAGCTACTCCTGGGCTCTCAGTAATCTCCGTGGCCACCACTACACCCTGCCTCCCCCTCTAAAATGCTGGCCAAATCCCTAGCCTCATCCTTCTTAGCACAAGTTGGCTAAGGGCATAGAGTTACACAGACATGAGTTTAAATTCCAACTTTTTCATTCACTAGCTGTGTGGTCTTTGACAAGTGTCTTAACCTCTATGAGCCTCTGTTTCCTCCTCCATAAAATGGAGATACTAATATATATCTCAGAGAATAAACCCAGATCACATATGTGAACATGCCTGGCATGTACTGGATGTTCAATAAATGATAGTCCTCTCCCTCTGAACTTCTGTTTCCTCATTTGTAAAAAAGAGGGAGGTGAATAAAATTTTAGGGTTTCTCAACTCTTCTATTTAAGAACACCCATGGGCATCTCTCTAGATTGGTTTAAAAGTTTGGTTCATCTGTACAGTATTACAGTATTACATATTACATCTGTACTATTACAGCTGTGAAAGAAAGAAAGAAAGAAAGAGAATAAGAATGAAAGAAAGGAAGGAAGGAAGGAAGGAAGGAAGAAAGAAAGAAAAAGAAAGAAAGAAAAAGGCAAAGAAAGGAAAAGAAAGGAAAAGGAAAAGGAAAAGGAAGGAAATGCTTTTCAAGATTAATTAAGTAAAAAAGTAAGGTCAGGAACTGTGTATCTTACACATTAGAATCCATGTAAAAATGGGGGGAAGAACCATGCATATATGCACCATTTCAGTTTTTTTCCCTTGCACTCAGCCCACTTCACAGTTTACAAGAGTTTGTGGGGATTTCCCTGGTGGTCCAGTGGTTGAGAGTCCTCCTTCCAATACAGGGGACATGGGTTCGATCCATGGTCAGGGAACTAAGGTCAGGGAACTTAGTTGCTGCAGGGCAACTAAGCCTGTGCGCCACAACTACTGAGCCCTCGCGCCACGACGAAAGATCCCACATGCTGCAACTAAAACCCGATGCAGCCATAAATAAATAAATAAATAAATATTTAAGGGAAAAAAAAAGAGTTTGTGACCCCTGCTCTGAAGAAGCCCCATGTCCACACATGAACCAGGGCCATGTTCCCCAGGGTAGGGATTTGAGGCTCTCAGGACTAGAAGCACTTTCAATGCCTTTGGTCTGATATTCTGGGATTCTCTTGGTCCAACAGCAGCAGAAATGCCAGAAGCTGGCGTAATCTGTGGGGAAACAGGAAGTTCTGCCTGGGGGTGGGGGTGGGGAGGGGAATGCATGTCCATCTCAGGCCAGGTTTGCAAAAGGGAGAAAGAGAGAATATTACTAGCTCTCTGTCTGACAAGCTGATTTTGGTGGTCCCAGGGAATGGGGACAGAATCCATTATGCAGTGGGAAAAACTGGTATCCCTGGCCCCCTGAACTAGGTCCTTCCCCTGGGGGGTTAAGAACCCCACAGCCATGGGAGACAAGATCCTCCATATGGTTGCTAGGTGTTTGTGGATGCCAAATAAACCTCTGTATCTGGAGGAAGAGGCAAGACAGGAAATACCTTTTAATGACTTGTGCCAGGAGTCAGCTTCCCACGGCTGCCCGCTCGCCCTTGGGCCTGGTCACCAGGAGCTGGGGGGGCAGAGGTGGGACTTACTTGTGGCTGACTCTCTAACTGCTAGCTGGAGTTTGGCACAGAATGTATGCTCACTACTTGTTCAGTGAGTGACTTAACAAGGACCTGAAGTCATTCTCGATTTCTTCCTCTCCATCGTCATTCAGTCCCTCATTCCTGTCAATTCTTCCCTGAATGCCTCGGACTGACCTTGCTATTTATTGCATGGGAAGCAGTCTGGGTAGTGGTTAAGAGCACGGGCTCTGAAGTTGAGTTTTCTGGACTTGAATCTTGGCTCCTCCACCTAACTAAGCTGCAAGGAGGCCTCAGGAAAGTCTTCTTCTCTCCAAGCCTCCAGGCTTTTGCTAATATGTTTCCCTTTGCCAAGAATGCCCTCTCCTACCACTCCCTGCCTGGTGCATGGAAACCATTCTCATCCTCCAAGATCCAGCCCACTGGTCAGTCTTTCTGAAGGCTGCCCTGAGTCCCTGGGCAGAAAGCAACTCTCTCCTGCTCTAAAAGCTGTTGTTCAGACTCTCTAAACTAGCAGTTGTGATATGGTAATAACCTATGTCACATTCATCAGTGTATCCACTTATTTTTTAAAGCAAGTATTATTAAACACCTACTGTGTGCCAGGCACTGTTTTACGCACTGGGGAACAAGAGCAACAAAACCTCTGCCCCCAAGGGCTGGCGTTCTGCTTCCCCCGTGGTCTGAGAGGCAGCCGTGTTGCAGTACTGCTGGGCTGCCCCCCGCAGGATGCAAGCCCTGTGCTTTCCCAGCCTCACGACAGAAGAAAGAGCCTGGAGTCAGTGACAGAGATATCAATGGTTTAATGGAGGGGGGTGGGGGTCTTACATGTCTGAAGCAAGATTCTGGAGCGCTGCCCCACCATGTGAGGGAGGGGGGAGGTTACCAGTTATAGAGGGAATTGAGATCAGGTTGGCTTATCAGTTACCAGGGAAACCAGCAGAGGGGCACACTCCTTTAACAAACCATCATAGTGGAGATAGTTCTGATCTAAATATTAGAACAATCACTAGCCAGGATGGGGTGCAAGTACATAGGAAATTACTGATGAGGCTCTATGATTAAGAGAGCGGGTCAGGCATGTGAACAGGGTGTAGGTGAAGCAGAGACTGGTGGAGCAAGGGATGTACAGAGAGCAAGAGAACAGCCATCTTGGGTGGCCTGATCATACACGTACGAAACAGCTGGTCTTGGAGTCAGGAGGGCTGGGTTCTATTGGTCCTGGTCTTCTGCAGCTGTGAGATCCTGGGCACATTTGCCACCCTCTCAGAGCCTCAGCATTTTTACCTCTAAAATGGGCTTCATGATACTGATTTCAGTTGGATGTTGTAAGGATTAGTTGTATGAATATGAAGTGCCTAGATGGTGCTGGCACACAGTAGGTCCTCAGTGAAGGACTGACCAGAATGGGCCAAGAGCTTGCTGAGCACCAACCCTGTGCCAGGCCCAGGCCGGTGGTGCAATGGCTACCCAGATGCTGGCCCAGCCCCCAGGAAGCTTCTGGGTCGAAACCTATACCAAGGACCGTCTAAGAGGTTTGGGAGGCACTACTGATATTCTCTAGGGATTGGAGGTAGGCAGGGATGCTGAATGTCTTCAATGCATGGATTTTCCCGCCCAATAGAGAGAGCGTTGCCCAATAAAATGCCCCATCTTTGAGAAACACTTGCTAGAACCATTTAAGACAGAGGTTGCAAACTCAGTGCCTCCTGGGACCAGGCAGGTGAAATGCATCATTTCTCTTCCTGCAGACAGTTTGTTTAAAATTAAACCTATAGGGCTTCCCTGGTGGCACAGTGGTTGAGAGTCCGCCTGCTGATGCTAAAGGACACGGGTTCGTGCCCTGGTCCGGGAAGATCCCACATGCCGCGGAGCAGCTGGGCCCGTGAGCCATGGCCGCTGAGCCTGCGTGTCCGGAGCCTGTGCTCCACAGCGGGAGAGGCCACAGCAGTGAGAGGCCCGCATACCGCAAAAAAAAAAAAAAAAAAAAAATTAAACATATAGAAATGAGCTCTCATTCACAAAGATGCTTCCATTTTCTTGAAACATCCATCTCTCATTGGCTTTTGTTTTCTTACATTTGATAGAAATTGGGACATAGAGAAATATTTACTTTCCTGTGAAGACAACCTCGAGAACAGGGTGAAAGGATAAAAAGTCACAAGACCACATACAGGAGCTACTCCAGGTGTCACACCTGGTTCTTTAAGGTGTTTCAACTTTCTCAAGATTGTAATCTGGGCCAAACCCAGGCCTTCTGAGTGTTGAATTTAGCCCATGGTTCCCAGTTTTTGTCCTCTATTTGGGTTTTCTACTTCTGACCTTTTATATCCCATCAGAGTCCAGCCTTCACCCAGGTGGGCAAGACGAACATGGCAGGGAGGGGAAGGGAGGGAAAGGAAAGGCCTCATCTGGTGGTAATATCCGTCAGGTTCACCAAGAAGATGGAAGGAACAAGGTCAAGGTCATGGAGAGAAAGAACAAGATGCGGTACTGAGGTGACAGACTCACAGCCATGACCAGCACGGAGGGGCCTAGAATTCCTGGGGGACAAACCCGTTCAGGGCGATCCTGTCCAGGGTGAGGCGCTCTCCTCTCCCCTGCCTTTCAGTTCCCCTCCCCCATCCTTCTCCCTGCCCTCCCCCCTTTTCCATCTTCCTTTCCGGTTCTCCCTCCCACCTTCCCTCTTCCGCAGGGGTTCATGGGAAGAACTGGACCCAGGCTCAGAAGGTGCCACAGCTGGGGGACCTTGGGCATGCCACCTGACCGCTCTGTGCCTCAGCTTGCTCCCTGAGAGAGTGGGGAGTGTCACAGCCCCTCCCTCACTGAGAACTTGACGCTGAGCCACGGTGCCGGGAGACCTGAGTTCTGGTTCCAGCTCTGTCTCTGACTGGCTGGGGGGCCTTGGACAAACCACATACCTCTGGGCTTCGTTCCTTCTTTATTAAAAAAAAAATTTTTTTAATGTGGGCAGAAGTTAGACTAGGTAATACAGAAATCTCTTTCAAGCTCTGACCTTCTGAGGTCAATTCTGTGAGCTCTGAATTCAATTTCTAGTCACTTCCACACAGTCCCTGGGAGAACTCAAGCTCCTAGCTGGCCCGGTCTTTCCCTGCCTATAAAAAGCAGTTCTGATGAACTCATTTGCCCTCCAGCAGTGAATGACTGTGTTATTTCTCAAGAGACAACATCTGACTGGGATCTGGGATTTGAGTCAGAACCTGGTTTGGGGATTTAGGGTCAGTTAGTGAATCTCTGTATGCAGTTGAGACTTTAACTGGGAGAAGCATTTGTTGGTGGCCATGGTGGCAGAGAAAGCCAGTCTTGAGGGAGAGAGAGACAGAAACAGAAAGAAGAACACAGAAGACCTACAAGGAGGAGCAGAGAGAAGAATCCCCATTTCAAGCTCTTGAAATCTGAGACACCTCTGAGTCTTTGTGATGGATTCTCCCCACTTTTTTCTTTTCTATTAAACTCCAGTTAATTTCTGTTCCTTGTCACCAAAAGTTTCTAACCCACATAGGTTAAAGCACAGAGGTTTGGTTTATTATATTTCTGAAAAGCTGAGTTTGTTTTTAGTAGAAAAAAAGAGAAAGCTAAACAAGGATGGACACCCCCCACACAACAAGAACAAACTGAAAGGAAAACAACCATCAGTTATTAATTTGACAGATGTTTATTGAGCACCTACACTGTGCCAAGCATTGTGTCCAGTGCCTCATACACACACATTACTTTAATGTGTGGGTAATGCTTTTCTCATTTCAGAGGGCATTGAGGCACAGAGAGCTTAAGGGTCTCCTGCAATGACACACAGCTGATGAGCAGCAGAGACACTGTGAGTCAGGGCTTGGTGAGATGACAAGAAGCTGGGTCTTACCTGTGTCAGCACAGCTCAGAAGTGAAGAGATCTCCTGGGTGGGGACCCATTTGGCCCAGAGAGTGTAGCAAGCCTGAAAGATCACACCCTGTCATGACTCAGTTATTCTGGCTACAAAAGAACACAGCAATCTTTCCACTTTGAAGCAGGGAGGGATAGATTGGAGAGGAAAATCCTCCGAAATACGAAACACTTGGAATCCCTCAGTGTCATTTTCCATCCTCTCAAGATTTCTCCTATAAAAAGCCTTACTGGTTTCAGAAAAAATGATTCCTCTCCTAGATCCATGGAGGAGGTTAGAGGGGGTAGGAGAGGAAGATGCAGTACCCAAATCAGGTCGGAAACAAGAGTTTACTTTGCAGTTGCATCATCTTTTTGGCTGCACCGCACAATTGCAGGATCTTAGTTCCCCGACCAGGGATGGAACCCAGGCCTGTGACTAAAATTGCCGAGTCCTAACCACTGGACCACCAGGGAATTCCCTGTGTCATCTTAATATAAAAATTTCTTTGAGGGCTTCCTTGGTGGCGCAGTGGTTGAGAGTCCACCTGCTGATGCAGGGGACACGGGTTCGTGCCCCGGTCCAGGAAGATCCCACATGCCACGGAGTGGCTGGGCCCGTGAGCCATGGCCACTGAGCCTGCGCGTCCGGAGCCTGTGCTCCGCGACGGGAGAGGCCACAAGAGTGAGAGGCCCAAGTACCGCAAAAAAAAAGAAAAAAAAAATTTCTTTGAAATCAATAAAAAGAGGCCCTGTCAATAGGCAATAAACCAAGGAAGAATAGTCAACATTTCTGAGAATCAACATTTCTAAGCAGTAAACCAAGAAAGAATAGTCAACAACATTTCTAAGAATCAAAGAAATGCAAATTAAAGCAACATACTATTTTTTACCTTCTGGGTTTTCAAGCATTAGAAACAGTATAAAGACCATCGCTGGGGAAAGACATGGGGAGATGGGTACTCTCATACTTGCTTGGTGGGAATTTCAATTGACGGAAACATTCTGCAGGGCATTTGGGGAATATGACTCTAAAGCCTTAAAATGTGTATCCTTTTGACTCAGTAATTCAATTCTAGGTATTTATTGAAATGAAATATAATCACAGAGATATTCTTTCTAGAATTATTTACAATAGTGGGAGGGTCTCTGGGGTAGGCTGAGGCTGCCAGGGTGCTCAGGGCACCCATGGGGTTTGGGGTAGCTGCTATTTACCCACCAGAGGATAAATATCTCCATAGTTCTCCAACTGGTTCTGCCATATTGCCCATCTGTAATGCCAGTTTTAAAAACTAATTTTTTTTTAAGGTTTGCCTCTGCTTCGCGTAAAGTTGGACCTGGGGGCTGGGGCTTTGGTTCTTGCTCTTCTGCTTGTACACAGGTCCTGGGGCATGACTGTGCCATTGCTCTGATGGGAAAAGGAATGTGTGTTTGTGTATTCCTGTGTTTTAAGCGTTTCTCAATTTTAATTTTCAATATGGCAAATACTGAAAAGAAATAACCCACATAAACAAAATGTCTGTAGGGTCCTTAATAATGCCCCTGAGACCAAGGAGTTTGAGAATCACTAATCCAAACAGATGGATGTCAGGGCCACTTTCAGGATATAAAAGGTAGGATGCACGGATTGCCCAGCGTCACCAGCTAATGAGGAACAAAGCCTGCATTCGCATCCAGGCTCGTCTGACCTCTGAATCCTCTCTTTCCCACTATTCACCCGGCAGATCAATGTAATGACTCGTGTCTGGGTGTTTCCGGGTGGGGACCCAGGTGCCTTCCCCACAGCATCCTAGCTCCTGGCCCAGGGCCCAGCCCTAACTGGGAGAGAAATGAATGTTTGTTGACTGAATAAACGAACGACCCATTCCAAGCATACCTAATTGAAATTCTCCCTGGGAGTGAAAAGTTAACCAAACTCTCTCCCTACACCCTCAGCCCTGCTTCTCCGGCCCTGTTCTTTGGCCTCAAACTTCCTGTAGTAGCCACCAGGGTTAAAAGGCCCTGGGACCAGCAGATGCTTCAGACAGAAGGTTGAACAGAATAAGTCCCAGTACTCAGGGAGATCCTGAACTAGCAAGTAAGAGAGGCCCCAAATATGTAGTGACATGAGTGACAAATCTTACTGACAAGAGAGGGAGCGTGGAAAGTCTGTAGGGGCAGGGAGGAAGGGTCCCAACCTGGCGGTTCACGGGTGGGGGAGGTCAGGGATGCTTCGTTTCTAAGCTGCACTGAAAATAGAGCAGCGTTTGGCCAGATGAAGAGGTGGAGAAGACTGTTTCAAGCAGAGGAAGAGCATGTTGGAAGACCCAGAGGAGAGAGAGCTTGTGGACCCCCAGAGACAGGAAAGAAGATGGTCTGGAGAGGTGGGTCTCCACCATACAGGGCCACAAAGACCATGAGCAGAGCTTAGGCAGAGGGGAGCTGTGTTAGCTCGGACTTCCATAACAAAATACCGCAGACTCAGTAACTTAAACAATAGAAATGTATTTTCTTAGAGCTCTGGAGGCCAGAGGTCCAAGATCAAGGTGGCAGCAGATCCGATTTCTGGCGAGACTCTCTTCTTGGCTTGCAGACGGCCACCTTCTCCCTGGGGTCTCACATGGCCTTTTCTCTTGTGCTGGGGACAGGGTGGAGGCAAGCTCTCTGGTGTCTCTTCTTATAAGGACACCAATCCTATCGGATCGGGGAACCCATCCTTATGATCTCATTTAATCTAAGTTACCTCCTAAAGGTCCTATTTCCAAATAAGTCACATTGGGGGTTAGAGCTTTAACATATGAATTTGCGGCTGGGGGGACACAATTCAGTTCATAGCAGATGCCATTGAAGGTTTTAGGCAGGGAGGTGCTGGGGTGAGACTAGCCTTCGGGGAGCTTTCTGTGGCTTTCCTTCGGGGAGGATGGGCCAGAGCAGGCGAGACTGGAAGCTATTTGAACGGATGCTCTTGTCCAGAGGTGAGAAGTGCTGCCTGGCTCAGAGGAATGGCATTTAGGATGGAGAAGGGGCAGCTGTTTGGTGAACTTGAATCTACAGGACTTGAAGTGGGGGTGAGGGAGGGGGAGAAGCCAAGGAGGACAGTCAGGTTTCCAGCCTGGGTGATAGGTGGCTGCAGGGACAGCTTTACGGGCATGTGACCTGCACAGCCCCATACTCAGAAGGGCCCAGTGCTGGTTTAATGCCCTGCTGCTGCAGTCCTGAAGTTATTAATACTTCTTAAACAAGGGGCCTTGCATTTTTGTTTTGCCCTGGGCCCTGCCAATTAGGTAGCCAGTCTGTGTGGGTGGGGATTTGTGGACCAAGATGAGGAGTTTGGAGAAGGAGGTGTTTGGGGAAGAAGATGCAGAGTTCAGAGTGAGCCCTTTCTCCTACCAACGTTCAGAAGCTTTCCAGTCTTTTCTGCAGGAATCTTTTCCTTGGGCAGCAGGAAAAGGGGGACAGTGTTCTCTGGGGGGCTCTCTCCTGTAGAGACCTTTCTCCTGAGGGGTTGCCTGGTCGGGGGAAGCCCCTCTTTCCAACCTCCTTCTTTGAGGTCTTGTCCATGTCCTCCAAAGGCATCCTCTGGGCTCTCCCTTCTCACGAGACACCTCTTCTCCCTATGGATCACTGGGTGGGAGCAGTGAGGGAGCTGGCCTTGTAGTCCCAGGAGGACGCCCGTCCATGCTGTGACCTCTATCTTGAGTTGATTGGATGACACCAGCTTATCTCTGCCAAGCAACCTCTCCTAATCCACACCCCACCGCTACTAGCAGTTGAGGGCAAGGGCTTTAGAGCCTCTGAGTGTGCAAATCAGGTGCTGAATTTATTCCCTTCAGGACTTTGGAAAGCCTCAGTTGCCTTATCTGTAGGGTGACCACATACTTTATTGACTTCTGAGAATGAAAGGGGAGAGTGAGAATGAAATACTCACTATGCTGGGACAATACATGTAAACTGGCACTGTCCCATGTAAAGGGGAAATATGGTCCCTCTACTTATATGTAAAATGAGATTTCGTGGAAGCAGACACAGAAACCAGGGAGCACAAAGTAAGTGCGCAATGAACAGCACCTATTATCATTTCTACCCTCTGCATTCATTCTCAACTCGAGTTCAATTCTCATTTGCTCATCAGTCAATTACTGACCACCCACTGCGTGTCAACTGTGCAGTGCTGGGGCCCCTGATGTGAAGACGTACTGCTTATTCATCTATTCAGCCAGTATTTTGTGAACAGCTCATATATGCCAGGCCCTAGGCTGGGTTCTGGGCATCCAAACATGAGTGACACCCCTTGCCCTGGGCTTGCAGTCTTGTAAGGTGTAGTGGGTTGAATAGTGTCTCCCCCCAAGTTCATGTTCACCTGGAACCTCAGAATGTGACCTTATTTGGGTCTTTGCAGATGTAATTAAGATAAGGATGGAGTGAGATCAGACTGGATTAGGGAGGGCCCTAAACCCAATAAGAATGTCCTTGTAAAAGACAAAACAGGACTCAGAAAGACACAGAGGAAAAGGCCTTGTGGAGGCAGCAGAGACTGGAGGGCAGTCACCCTTCCCAGGGACACCAAGGATTTTGCTGGCAGCCACCAGACGCCAGGAGAAAGTCATGGAATGGGGTCTCCCACAGAATCTTCAGAAGGAACTGACTCTGCAAACACCTTGAATTTGGACTTCTGGCCTCCAGAACTACAAGAGAAGAAATTTCTGGTGTTTTAAAGTACCAAGTTTGTGGTACTTTGTTATGACAGCGGCCCTAAGAAAATAATACATAGGGGATACAGATACTTTCTATGTGGATAAATAAAGAATTACCCAGTAGTAGCTACCTGTGGGGGAGAGGGTGACTGGGAGGTGTGAGAAGGGGGCTTCTGGGGGAGTTGGTCATATTTGTTTCTTTCAGCATGACATGCAGGATCCTAGTTACCCGATCAGGGATTAAACCCGTGCCCCCTTCAGTGGAAGCGTGGAGTCTTAACCACTAGATTGCCAGGGAAGTCCCTCATTTTTGTTTCTTGATCTGGGCTCAGGTTATGCTGGTGTGTTCATTTTTAAAATTTTTTAAATTTCTTTTTTTGGCTGCGCTACACAGCTTGTGGGATCTTAGTTCCTAGACCAGGGATTGAACCCAAGCCCAGGCAGTGAAGCGCCCTAACCACTGGACCGCCAAGGAATTCCCTACGCTGGTGTGTTCATTTTGTGACAATGCATTGAACCGTACACTTAGGATTTGTGTGCTTTTGTGTGTGTTTATTATACTTCAAGAAAAGGTTAAAAAGATAAATTGCACAGATTGATACATTACTATGGATTATAGTAAATGCTCTGAAACAAAATTCCAGGGTTATTGGAGGCACTGGGTTTCTTCCCATGTTCCCTGGTTTTGCATGCTCCTGGGGGTTTAAAACAAAACTGTGAACTTTGCCTTAAGGTTTGGGGGAGGAAAATTCTGTGTAAATAATTCAACTTCGGGGCTTCCCTGGTGGCGCAGTGGTTAAGAATCCTCCTGCCAATGCCGGGGACGTGGGTTCGAGCCCTGGTCCGGAAAGATCCTACACAACGCGGAGCAACTAAGCCCATGCGCCATAACTTCTGAGCCTGCGCTCTAGAGCCCGCGAGCCACAACTACTGAGCCTGCGTGCCACAACTACTGAAGTCTGCGCACCTAGAGCCCGTGCTCTGCAACAAGAGAAGCCACCGCAATGGGAAGCCTGTGCACCCCAACGAAGAGTAGCCCCTGCTTGCGGCGACTAGAGAAAGCCTGTGCACAGCAATGAAGACCCAATGCAGCCAAAAATAAATAAATAAAATAAATTTATATTAAAAAATAATAATTCAACTTCATTTATTCAACATGTGCTATCTTTTTTTTTTTTTTTTTTTTTTTTTTGCGGTATGCAGGCCTCTCACTGTTGTGGCCTCTCCTGTTGCGGAGCACAGGCTCCGGACGTGCAGGCTCAGTGGCCATGGCTCACGGGCCCAGCCACTCCGCAGCATGTGGGATCTTCCCGGACCAGGGCACGAACCCGTGTCCCCTGCATCAGCAGGCGGACTCTCAACCACTGCGCCACCAGGGAAGCCCAACATGTGCTATCTGATCTGTTAAATTCTTCCCTCACTTCTGGGAGTCCATCTGAAAAAAGGAGATTTGCTTGTTGCTTTTTTTTTTTAAGTAAATATTTTACATATATTCATAATAATTGTAACAATAACAACAACTCACATTTACTGAGCACTTTGATTTAGACACCTAACAGATATTATTTCATTTCACTCTCACTACAGTCCTATGAGGAAGTTTTTATTGTAACCAAATTTACAGAAAAGAAAGTATAGGCTCAGAGAAGTAAAGGAACTTGCCCAAGTCCCCACAGCTGGCTTTTACAACATTGCCCTATAATGCTGCCATTAGCTGTAGAGTGAAAAACCCTGATTCCTGGAAACATCCACACACCATCCCCCTCCTCTTTATGCTCCAGTTTTACTAAATGATTGCTGCTCTGAACCTACCATGGTGTTTCATGCCGCCTTTGCACATGCCCTTCTCTCTATCTGAAGTGTTCTTTCCACTTCTTTGCCTGGCAAACTCTTATTCATCCTTCAAGACCCTGCTCAGGTTACAAACATTCATTCTCTTTGAGCCAATCATTCTGCTTTCAGTAAATCAGTCCTAAGGTATATCCTTCTCTCCTCTGTGCCTTGTAGAAGCACTATCATTGAATCCACCACTGGCTAGTGTGGGTGTTTGTGTAAGTGTCTGTCTCCAACCCAACTGGGAGCTCTCTGTGGCCTCCTTTTCTATCCCAGCATGGGGTCTGGCACCAGTAAGTGATCAGAAAATGCTGAGCTGAACCAACTGCAGCGAGGCTAAGATGATGATCACCCCTAATGACACAGCAATGTGAAAAATGCTCCTGACCAGACAATACAAGTATGTGGCAAAGTGGTTAGGGACACCCGCTCTGGAGCCAGACTGTCTGGGTTCAAATCCTAGCTCCACTCCTTACTAGCTGTGTGTCCTGCTGTGCCTAAGGCTCCTTGTCTTTATTACACAACAGGCACAACCTTGTATGAGGATTAAATGATTAATGCAGGTAAAGTGCTAAGAATGTACCTGGCACATAGGAAGTGCTCGATAAAGATGAGGTATTAATGTTGGTGAGGGACCGACTCTGAGACGATGTCTCCTCACTGTTTAATATTGGAAGTGGTGTCACCTACCGAACTATGCTCCAGAAAATACGTAATCCTCACGGCAAACTCTGAAAGAGTGGCTATTATTATCCCCCTTTCCAGATGAGGAGGCTGAGGCTCGCGTGCCTCTTACAGATGAACAGTGGCATCTGTCT
Organism: Mesoplodon densirostris; assembly: GCF_025265405.1. Lineage (NCBI taxonomy): Eukaryota > Metazoa > Chordata > Mammalia > Artiodactyla > Ziphiidae > Mesoplodon > Mesoplodon densirostris. The sequence continues at coordinate 19,404,877 of NC_082662.1, read as the reverse complement.
GACTCCGCCGCTTTCTCCCCACGGTCACTATCCCTAAGTCCTACTTCCAGATCAGGCATCGGACTGGGGGCTGGGGGGTAGTTTCCTATTTCCGTTACCACTGTTCCCAGGGAGGCTGCAGGTAACAGCCTCAAGGGCAGTACCTGGCCAGGTGCTGGTGGGGTGGCCTGGCCCACTGCCCCGGGATGGGCTGCTTAGCCTCCTCGGTTTCCCCAGGAGGGGTTGGGCAAAGAGGGGACCAGCCATCTGGGTTGGGGGTTGGGGAGGAAGGGGGACACACCGCTTGCCTTCTCCAGGCTTTCTCTCCCGGTTGCCTTTCAGGGAAGCCAGCCCAGCACAGAGGTTCTGTCTCAGGGCCCCCGGATGCAGCCCCCACTGTGCAACTCCAGGAGAGGTCATCGCAGAGGGGACTACAAGTGGCCTGGTGGCCCCCTGCCACCACCCTGTGTGAGTCCTTCCTGGGTCCCTTCCCCTCACACCCTCACAACAAACCTGGCCTCCCCAGCCGGTGCCCAGACTCATGAGTCTCATTCATTCATTCACTCATTTGTTCAACAAGGGTTTACCTAATGCCAGGACCACATGTGAGGTTTTGTGTTAAGTGCTGAGGATACAGCAGGAATCAAGATAGTTATCTGGACCTTCACAGGCTGGCAAATAGGGTGGAAAGATGGATATTAAGCAGACCCAGTGGAAGCTGGTTTGATATAACTCCAGTTAATCCATGGGAAGATTAGCTATCACTCTCCATTCTCTCAGTAAAACTCAAAGCCTGGAGCTCAGGAGACACTGAGTATTCAAGACCAGTGGGTCTCTCTGCAATCTGCCCCACGTGTCTGTTTTTTATCCAGAGTTTTTTGGTACCTGCCCACTACCAACCCCCATCGGGTCAGAGGCAAATTTGCATTTACTGAGTAAATACAAAGAGTTAACCACTAACACAGAGGATGAGTGCTTGGCAGGAGAAGCATTGCATGTGTGTAACGTGGGGATCTGACCCTATTTTAGCAATGTGGGAGGGCTTCCCAGAGGAGGTGACTTTTAAGCTGAGTTGGGAAGGGTGACTAGGAGTCGGCCCAGGGATGTGGGGGACAAGAAGCCTTTCAGGCCCCTCACCAATCCCAGCTTGCTCAGCCACAGTCAGACAACTCATGCCCCAGGGCTGTCACCAAGGTGTGAAAACAGACTCTCAGACACTCTCCCTCCCTGCCACATACACATTCATATGCACAATGGCAAGATCCCCCAGCAGCTTTGCTCTCCTCTCCTAGCCTGATGTCTGGGTAGCCCATCTGCTATCCATCAATCCCTTTCTCCTGGAGTCACATTTCCTGTTTTCAGATTCCAGCTAAAATACTCACTTGCGTGTAACCTTGGGCACGTTACTCCAATCCCAATACTGCTCCTCAGCTGTAAATGAAGGTAATAATCCTTCCTGCCTCTCAGGCTCACTGAGAGGGTTAAGGGTGATATCCCCGAAAAGCAGCTAATTCGTGCAGGTCCCTTAATAGTGGTAGCTCAGCCTAGAGTCCTTGCTGTCATCACCGCTCACCTTGGCCTTGCTCTGGCCCGCTGCCTCTGCCTCTCCTCCTAGCTCACTGCTCTCCGACAACCACTCCTACTGAGCTTCCCTTCTTTTTCTCCCTTTCCTACTTCCTGAAGCTGAGACCCAGAATACCTGAGGGGCTGGGGAAGGAGAAAGGGCAGCCATTTCCCAAAGAGAAATGCCGCCTGGATTAGATTCCCAAGCAGGGAGGGGGAGGGACTTCTGCCCAGACAGAGAACGTAGAAAACCCCATGCAGATCCTGAGGTAGCCTCTGCAAGGCATAATCCCGCAGAGACAAAGCTGGGTCGGACAGGTCACTACCTGACCTGTTTTCCATCTGTGAACCAGAAAGAGAGGGGATTGACCTAGATGCCCCTAGATGCCCTCAGGGGACACGTTGGGCGCTAAATCCACACTGGGGGCAGGTGGAATGTGGAGTGCATCTCACTGACATGCATTTGAATCCTGGGTCTTCCTTTACTTCTCTGAGTCATCTTGGAGAAGTCACTTCTCCTCTCTGAGCCCTGGTCTCCTTATTGGTAAATTGAAGACAGACAACAATCCCTGCCCACTAGGCCCCCAGGGCTGTTGGGAAGAAACGGCATTCAGAAGAGGGGCAGAAAAAGAGAATTGTGTTAGGAATGAGTGACTTCCCCTTGAGACCTAGCTCCACATCTTAGCCAGCAGATGGCGCCATCGTAGCACCAGTGTCTCGGCCCCTCGCCTCCCTACGGTGGGCTCCCAGGTCCCATCTGCACCGCTTGCCTCTGCTTGGATGGGGATGTTTGCTGTATGCGACAAAACTTGGTCTAGAATGTTCGTTAGGAGCCAAGCTTTGGAGCTGACAGAGCCGGACTGGACTGATTCTACTCCTTTAATAAAGGCAACGTGACTTTGGGTAACTGGCTTAACTTCTCTAAACCTCAGTTTCCCCATCTGTAAAATGAGGATGGCATCTTTCCTTCTGGGGTTGTCTGGAGGATTGATTCCATCTAGGATGAAAGGCTCGTGTTGCAGCACCTGCAGGGGGTCAGTGCTCAGTGATGTGACTAGTCCAGCTGGCTTCAGAGAGAGGCACCAACTCCCGTTCCCTCCCAAGCTGCCCGAATTCAGCCACACCGTGTTACCCATGTCCAGTCACGTCACCAGGCTTTCACTCCTGCCCTCCGTGGGGAATGTTCTCCCCATCTGTGTTTCGTGACTTCCTAGAAAATTCAAGACTCAGTTTTTTCCTAATTGCATGTTTAAACCTTATTGAGCTATAATTTATACGTTATAAATTTACTCATTTTAAGTGTACAATTCAATAATTTTCAGGAAGTTTTTTTTTCCCAAAAAACTTTGATTTTGTTATTAAACCTTGTAGTACAAACCTGAAAAGTAAACAAAAAACTGGCAATAAACAACATGAAGTCTTTCCTTCGGGGTGGGTGTGCAGGGCCGCGCTCAAGATTTGATTTTTAAAATAGTGTATCTCAAATTTGACCTCTCTCCCGAGTCCCAGACCCTCTCTCCAGAGTCCCCTGGACATTGCCACATGGCTACCCCCGGCCCCTCTAACGCAGAGCACCCCCAACCAAACTCCTCATTGCCTCCCCTTCCCTTCCTCTCTTCCAGTGTTTCCCACTTCCTTTCTTGGCTTCTCCAGGCCAGCAATCCCATCTTTTTTCTCTGTGCTCTCTGTGCATTGCTCAGGACCTGGCACTTAGTAGGTGCTCAATAAAAGTCTGCTCTCTGCATGAATAAAATAATCAGCACCATCCAGTTACTCAAGTTTGATTGCTCTCCCCTCACATCCCACCTGCCAGCCACCCTGTTAAATGTAACCTGGAACTGTCTGGCTGAGGTCCACCCCTGCCTGAGCCCTGCAGCTACAGCCTTGCCCTCCCACCCTCCCTTCCACTGTTGCAGTGGTCTCTCCCCTGCCTGTCTCTCCACCCCCTCTGGCTTTTCTCTGCCTGTCTGGTCCTACAGTGACTTCTCAAAAAAGCACATCTGATCTCATCATCCTCACCCTAAGAACGTGCTACCTATCCTGCTACAATAAAGTCCAGATCCCCCAGCTGCACACATGCAGCCCTTCAGGGTTTGGTCCCAGCCCATTTCTCCAGCCTCGGCCTCATCCCTCTCGCTTCTCCAACTCTTCCAGTTCTAGTCACCCCAAACTACATGAGCAATTTGACCCCATGGCCCAAAGGCAGGTCTGGAGTCAGCCTGGTTGGAGTTCATGCCCCAGTGGCAGAGCCTCTTTCAGCCTCAGTGTCCTCATCTGTAAAATGGGAATGATAATAGCACCGACCTTGTAGGGTTGTTGTGGGGATTAAATGATGTGGTGAAGGTAAAGCGTTTGGAATAGGGCCTGGCCAAACGGCCAGTACTCAATTAATGTTAGTTTCATTTCACCCCCAGATCCCCAAGCACACACAAGTTTTGCTCCATGGGTTCATCTGCGGAGACTGTCTTTCCCCTGTCTCTCCACCAGGGGTGCTGCAACCCATTCCACAGCCCAGGGAGACCCGCTCCACCTGGGAGGCCTGCCCCAGGCCCCTCAAGTCCACTTTCATCAGAACTTTCTTGCTCACAGAGCTTCTCACACTAGGATCCCTCTTGCCACCTCCCCAGGGCGAATCTAACACCAAGTTATTTACCTCCCATACAGCTCTCTCATCTCTCCCCAGGTCCACATCCCCAGTGCCACCTCCCTTACACCAGCCACCCTTGTGCCCACCCTGCCCCTTCAGTGTTCTTCCCCGAATGGACGGCTACCCTCACTGCCCTCCCCTCAAACCCTTCAGTGGCTCCCAAGCAGGGCCCACCAGACCCTGTGGGCTCTGCTCTGTCCCCAGCCACATAATATAGCCCTTCTCCTCTGCCCACCGGGTTCCAGCCACACTGGCCTCAGGAACGCTCTTCCCCCTCCCACCTCGGGCCTTTGCACAGACTGTTTCTTCCACCTGGACCCTCTTCCCGCACCCCTTCACCTCCTATTAAACTCCTTCAGATCCTCAGAGGCATCTCTGACCCTCCCACCACCACTAAATCAAGGTCCCCCACAATATGCCTTCAGAGCACTCTCTGCTTCCTCCTCTTAACCCTTATCACAGTTTGTAATTATATATTTGAGTGGCTATTTGATGACTATCTGCCTCCCTCACTTCCTTTGAAAGCTTCCTGAGAGCGGAGGCTGCCTTGTTCCATTGCGTCCTCAGTGGCCTGGCATATACCAGTGGAACGCCGAATAGAGTTCGTCTGTCTCCTCGTGTCCCCTCTGCCCTCTTGTCGGGTTTCCAAGGGAAGGGCCATAATCCAGGTCCGTATTTCCAGACAGAACCCCTACCCCACCTTGGCTTGGAACACGATAGGGGATCAGTAAATGTCCCATGGATGAACGGTTACATCTTTTTCTGGCCTTCCTAAGGTTGATATTTTAACTATGCTTAAAGAAACTATGGTGTGTTGTGATCAAATATTAACAATAATAATATCTACAGTGGGCATGGAATTGGCTGTCACTGCCCACTTATTCCCCAGGAGAGAATGTTCTTTGACCATGAACATCTCTGCAGGCCTTTGCAACTCACTTTCCCAGCCCTGATCAACCCCGTGGGATCAGCAGGACGGTGTCACTATTTTCCCACTTTTACACAAGAAAAAAATGGAGGTTTAGGGAGATGAAATGGCCTGCCCAGAGGAGGCTGAGCTGGGGCCCGAATTCAGGCCTTCTGTGTCCATGCCCTGTGACTCTCCACTCCATGCCTCCCAAGCCTGACTTTAATTTCCATGTGGGCAGATTCCACATGCCATGGCCCCTCTATACCTGGGTCCTGGTGCAGGGCCTGGGCAGCAGCGGGAAGGCGTGCAATGGCTGTTGAATGAATGCATGAGTGAATGAATTCCTCCTTAGGTGCAGAGGCCAGATATCAGGACACCCTTCCCCACTTCCAGGAGCCACTCAGAGATGCTTTCTGTCATTGGGGCTCCATATCAGAGCCCAGAGGTGGGGAAGAAAAGGGGCCCAGGCAAGAGGAAGAAGAGTCACGTACAGAAGCAGCTCCTGAGCACAGCACTTTACAGTCTGTAAAGCCCTCACACTCACTGCCTCTTGCTGAGATCTCAAGGGAGCTCTGCAAGCAGCATAGCAGAGCAAATGAACAAACAAAACAAACAAGAAAGAAAAGCTCTTTTTCCTCTTTGCAAAGCCCATGCCTGTTCTTTGTAAACACTTCGGAACTGTGCTGCCCAATGCAACAGACACTTACTACATGTGGTCATTTAGATTTAAATTAATTACAATTAAATAAAATTTAAAATTCAATTCTTCAGTCTCACTAGCCACATTTCAAGTGGTCAGTAGCTACATGTGGCTAGTGGCTACCATATTGGACAGTGCAAATATAAAACATTTCCATCACCGCAGAAAGTTCTATTGGACAAAACTGACTTATGACATACAAATAAGCAAAAGGAAGGGGGAAAAAACAACCTGTAATTCCATTTCCCAAAGAAAACTACTGCTAACATTTTGGAGTGGATATTTCCAGTTTTCTCTATGGGTGGGCATTATATATATATTGTTTTTTTTGAAAATGAGTTAATACTGTACAGACTATTTTATGGCCTGTTTTTTTGCTTATCAAAGTACTATAAATATCTTTTCTATTACACCTTTTTAAAGAGTAGCACAGTATTTATATGACTCCTATGATTTATTTACCCAATTCTCTATTTGCAAGTAGTGGTATTGTCTTCCGTTTTCTTTTTACACTATCAGGACACTTATTATTTTTTTTTAATAAAAGTTTTTTTTTGTATGACAAGAGCTATTATTGATTGATTGGCCACACCAAGGGGCTTGCAGGATCTTAGCTCCCCGACCTGGGATTGAACTCAGGCCAGGTCAGTGAAAGCACTGAGTCCTAACCACTGGACCACCAGGGAACTCCCAAACTGTCTTTTATTTTGAAATCAGTTCATTATTTTTGTAAAAGTAGTAGATGCTCATTATAGAAAATTCAATGAAATACATAAACTACAAAGAAGAAAAAAAAAATCTCCCCAAATCATTCTACTCCAAAATAACCACATTTTCTTTCAACTTTTTCTTGTAAGATTTTTTCAAACATGCAGAAAGTTTGTAAAAGTAACACAATAAACACCCACACACCCACCACCTCAATTCGATAACTGAAACCGCCCCATTTAAACATGTGGGAGCTGTCTTTCTAAACATCCTCCTGGGACTAAAGACATACAAATATGTGTATATAAGAATAACATACATGTTGTTTTGCAATCTGTTTTTAAAAAACTTTTTACTTTTAATAATATATTGCAAATATTGTCTCAAATTTCACGAAATATTCCTCCACAACATCATGTTTATGGCCGCTTAGTACCCATTGTATGGATCTATCATAATTTTCATAACCAACCCCTATGGTTTGGACATTGGTGTTTCCAACTTTTCACTATAATGGAAGAAAAAAGTTCAGTGAACTTCCCTGTATCTTTTTGTCTTTGGGTGATAATCTCCTGAGGGTAAATTCCTAGACTGGAGATTCAGGAGCAAAAGGACCTGCCTTCCACAAGGTCTTGCCGATTTACATTTCCACCTGTGATGTTACCCACATCCTCACCAGTATTTTTACTCTTAGGGAAATTGTGTGTTTACATTATATCATTTTCGTCTCTGCCACTCTCTCCAGAGATGATCTTATTTTGAGCTCTTCTTTTTGTTTTGTTTGTTTGTTTTTTGTGAGTTGTTTTTTTTTTTCCCCACTCCGCACCTTGCGGGATCTTTTACTTCCCCAACCAGGGATGGAACCCAGACCCACAGCAGTGAAAGCACCAAGTCTTAACCACTGGACCACTAGGGAATTCCTGGACTTCTCCTTTTTGAATTTCAGATCCTGGCACAATAGTCAGCACGTGACAGATGCTCAACAAATTCATGTTGAATATATGGTTTCTGCATCTCACCGAAGGAACCTAGGGAGGGCCATGACACAGAGAACACGGTGGAAATTCATCTTACTGGAAGTTGGGTTTTTAAGTTGGCACATAAATAAAATACCCCACAAAATGTTTGTTGAATGAGCAAATGCTTGAAAATCCTTTAGGAAGATGCCCAGTGGATACTAAAAAATAGCTTCTGAGTTATTCACACACTTTCATTCATTTAACATATATTTATTCAGCAGCCACTAGGAGCCAGGCACTGTTCTGGATAATACAGCAGAGGATGAAACAAAGTCTTTGCTTTTGTGGAGCTGACATTCTAGGGGTCAGACATACGATAAACAAATAAACAAGAAAATACTTAGTATGTCCATTCAATAATGACGAGTGGTATGAAGAAAAATCAAGCAGGAGAGGGGGCTTGAAAGTGGCAGAGGTGAGGTGGGGAGGACAGGGAGCTACTTTATGTAAGGTGGCCAGGGAAGGCCTCTTTATTGATGAGCAGAAGTGAGCCCTGTGGATGGCTAAATGGGCCAGAGGGAAGGGAACAGCAAGTGCAAAGGCCCTGAGGCGCAGTTGTGCTTGGCTGCTCAAAGAACAGCAGGGATGCCAGGGTAGCTGAAGTGAGGGAGCAGAAAGCCAGAGGAGGTAAGGTGAAGAGGTGTGCACAGCTCAAGTAGGACCTTCTAGGTCTCGGTAAGGTGTTAAGATTTTCTTCAAGTGAGAAGGGAGCCACTGGAGTGAAATGATTTGACTCATGTTTTAAAAGATGATGCTGGCTATGATATGGAAAATGGAACAAGGTGGGAGGGGCAAGGAAGGAAGCAGAGCCCCATTGGGAGGCTTTTACATAAAACCAGGCAGGAAAAAACAGTGCCTTGGACACAGGTACTAGCTGTGGAGAGGGTCAGATTCTGAACATCTTTTCTTTCTTTTTTCCTTTGGCCACACCACGTGGCTTTCAGCATCTTAGTTCCCCGACCAGAGATTAAACCTGGGCCCTGGCAGTGAAAGCACCAAGTCCTAACCACTGGACCACCAGGGAATTCCCTCTGGACGTCTTTTGAAGTTAGGGCCAGGATATTTGTGCTGAGTCAGATGTAGGTGTGAGAGAGAAGAGTCAAGGATGACCCTCATTGTGGCCTGAGCAACGGGAAGGATGGAGTTGCTACTTGCTGAGACGAGAAGACCAACAGAGGATCAGGTTTGAGGGTAAAATTGAAGAGTTCTGTTGTGGACATATGGAGTTTGGGTTTCTTGCTGAATATCTGAGTAGAGACGTATGATTCTGGAGTTGAGTGGGAAGGTCTGGGCTGGAGAAACAAATCTATAGTCATCAGTATTTAAGAATGTATTTAAAGTCTCAGGAAGGATGAGGGCACCTGGAGAGTGAGCCAGAGGAGAGGAGAGGTCCAAGGGCTGAGTTCCAGGGAACTCCAGCATGTGGATGTCGGGAAGATGAGGGAGGAGGAGACTGGAAAGGAAGCCTCTGAGTTGGGAGGGGAACCAAGAGAGTGGGATCCAGGAAGATCCAGGAAGGATGTGTACAAGGAGGAGGGCTCAATCGCCTGGTCAGGTGCTGCTGAGGAGGACACTGAAAACTGACCATTGCATTGGGCAGCAGGAGGTCATTGATAACCTTGAGAAGAGCAGTTTTCATGGAGTGGTGGGGGTGAAAGTCCAACTAGAGTGAGTTCAAGAGAGAAAAGGAAAAGAGCCATACAGAGTGTCAACCTGGAAAACTCTTGGGGAAGTTTACCGTAAAGGGAAGCAAAGAAAAGTGTGTGTGTCTGTATGTGCGTATGTGTGCTAAAGACCAGGAGAATTGCAGCATAGTTGTGTGTTGATGGGAATAACCAGTAGAAGGGGAGGAAACCCGACGCTGCAGGAGAAGCAGGAGGAATTGCTGGATGTGTCCCGGAGTCAGCAAGAGGGACAGTGCAGAGCCCAAGTGGAGGGTGTAGTCTTAGAAGTACACTCGAGGCATCCGTGCAACGGGGCAGAGGCAGAGAAAGGACACAGAGGACAGCAGGTGAGCAGAGGGTGAGGTGGGAGTCTGGAGAAGCCTCCTTCTGATTGCTTCTGTTTTTCCAGTGAAACAGGAAACAGGGTCATCCATCAGCTGACGGCGAATATGGCGGGTTCGTTCTTCTGTGTTGTTACAGATAGCTGTGGCTTCCGCTGACCACCAGATGAAAAGGTTGGCTTATATTTAGGACCACACAGTATAAAAACCCTTTGAATGCCAGGATCACCGTGGGCATGGTGAGAGCTCACACTTTGCTGGATGTGGGGCAACTAGGACCAACTGGGGGACCAGGGCAGGTCACACTAGGTCATGTCCCCATGAAGGTGTGAGTGCTCATGGGTTGGGATGGGGGTGTGACTCCGTAGTCGTGATTCCTGCACACTGCACTCTCTCTTCTCTCCTTCTACGTGTGTGTTTAAATATAAGTTAAAGGCACTGTGGTGAGGACTCCAGCATAATGGCACAGCTGGAATCTCAGGCCTCCTGACTCCAGGCCAGTTTTCTCTCTGCCAAGCTGCTCCATCTCTCATCACATCAGTAGGGAACAGCAAAATTGCAGGGAGGAGAGTAACCAGGCTGAAAGGAGGAAGAGAGGGTCTAAATCAGGGAATCCTGGGACATCAGGGCAGGGTGGGTCCCCGCAGACCATCTGGTCCAGCACCCTTATTTTACAGCACCTTGATTTTATCTTATCTCTCAGCTCAGGCTGGAGAGGTTCAGTGACTCACCCCAGATCATGCAGCAGGATCTCCACCATCCACGTCACTCCTCTCATCATCATCATTGCCATCAGCACCATTATCATCTTCATGGCAGCTAGCCTGCATCGATCAATCCCTGTGGCCAAGCTGCATCTCATTTCATCCTCACAGCCTCTCTGAGGTGACCACTCTCATCATTTCCATTTCACAGGTGGGGAAACATCACAGAGCAGGTAAGGAGCAAGCTGGGAGACCTTCCTCTCAACCACTCTAAAAATCTTGACCGGAGATCCCACATGGGGCCCAATAACCCTCAGATACAAGGCAGAAGGGGGCTCCCCTTGAAACCTGAAAGCAGTAAATTTAAGACCAATAAAGGGAAGTTTTGCTTTGCACAGAGGGGGTAGTGGCTAAAAATACTAGTGGCTACAAGAAGTATTTAGATGAATTCATAGATAGTTGATCTTCACGCAGCAGTCAGAGTCATCTTTTAAAAACGTAAACAACACTTTACTGTCCAAAACCTCCCACTGCACTTGTAGTAAAATTTAGACTCTTCTTGCTGGTGGCTTCCCCACCCTCCTCTCCTGCCCCTCACCTCCTTGCTCACTTGGCTCCATCCATACTGCTCTCCTGGAAGTTTTTAGGACATGCCCTGATCTTCCTGTCTTGGAGACTTTGCATGTACCCTTCCCTCTGCTGGGTGACTCTCCTCTCTGCTCTTTGCCTGGGTGGCTCTTGCTCACCCTCCACACCTCAGCCTAAATGTCATCTCTTTCAGGGGGCTTTCCCTGCATGACCACACAGCTGAGTCAGTGCCTGGTCACTCTGTCTTGTCATCCGTGCTTTTGTTCCTTGCCCTTATTATAAGCCATAATAGTTGATTGATTCATTCATCGATTGATTGATTGATTGATTAGCTTGCTTTGTGTCTGTCTCCTTCTGCTGGACACTGAGATCCATGAGGTCAGTGTCCCTGAATGTCTTTTCATCCCCATGTCCCCAGAACAATTACCCTGCCAGCTTAGTGCCTAGCATGGGCTAATTATTTATTCAGCACTGACTGTGCTGGATATAGTCCTAAACCCTTTTGGATGAATTTACCCATTCAGTCCCCACACATCAACCCTGTAAAAGAGGTACTGTTAGTATCATCCTTATTTTATAGTTAAGGAAACTAAGGTACAGATTGGTTAGAAATTTACCCAAGGTTATAGCTAGTGAGTGGTAGAGAAGAGATTACAATTCAGGCAGGTGGGCTCCAGGGTCTATACTCTTAACCAGGACTCTCTCCTCCTTCTCCAATATTTATTGAGAAGGTCATCAGTAGACAGTTGAAGAGTGAATGATGAATGAATGAATGAGAGGCAAAGGGATTGGTACAAAGCGTCCTGGAATCAGATGGGTGTGGGATTGGGACCCAGCTCTGTCGTCTCTGAACTTGGGTCTCACATTCTAACTCTATTAAGGAACAAAACCAAGGGCTTCCCTCGTGGTACAGTGGTTAAGAACCTGCCTGCCAATTCAGGGGACACGGGTTTGAGCCCTGTTCTGGGAAGATCCCACATGCCACGGAGCAACTGAACCCGTGCGCCACAACTACTGAGCCCACGTGCCACAACTACTGAAGCCCGTGTGCCTAGAACCCGTGCTCCACAACAAGAGAAGCCACCACAATGAGAAGCCTGCGCACCACAGCAAAGAGTAGCCCCTGCTCGCCGCAACTAGAGAAAGCCCATACGCAGCAACGAAGACCCAACACAGCCAAAAATAAAGAAAGAAAGAAAGAAATTTTTAAAAAAGAAAAAAAAAAAGGAACAAAACCAAGAAACCTCCCTGAGAATGCCTCAAAGCAATAAGAAAAAAAAAGTAAACAACCTAATAGAAAAGTGGGCAAAAGGCTTGAACATACAGTTCACTGAAAAAGAAACCAGGATGGAAAATAAACAAATGAAAAGATGTTACATCTTATTAGGGAAATGCAAATGATGACTGACATATTGGGCACCGTGAAGATGTCTGGTGTTGGTTGGTGTTGGTGAGGACCTGTTAGTAAGTGTTGGTGAAGATGTGGAGCAACTGGAACTCTCATCCACTGTGGCAGCGGGTGGGGAGAGTGTTCATGGGTATAAGCACTTTGGAAAACAACTTGGCACCACTTGTAAAGTTAAACATGGACGTACCTGGATGACCCACAATTTCAATCTCAGATATGTAGCTTAGAGAAACTCCCACATGTGTGCACCAAGAGACAGGTATAAGAATGATCACAGCAGCCCTAGTAGTTATAGCAAAAAACTAGGAACAACCTACATGGTCATTGACTGGAGAATGGATAAAGAAGCTGAGGTCTAATTTAGACGATGGAGTACAAGACTGCTGAGAAAATGAATGAATGTCAGCTAAAATGCAAAATCATGTATGTATTTTAGAAACCTAGTGATGTGTGAAAAAATCAAGCCAAAGAGGAATATCTATGCATCATATTATTTATATAAAAGTCAAAAAGCAAACAAAACAATATGTTGTGTAGGATCCATTCCCATAGGGTGACAGTATTTTTTTTCCAAAGCAAGTGAATGGTGATCACAAAATTCATGATTGTGCTGAACTCTGGAGAAAAGCAAGGAAGAGAATTGGGGAAGCACGTAGCTGACTTCAACTGTGCTGGTAAAGTTCTAGTGCCCAAGTTGGGGCAGTAGGTTCATAGTTGTTTCACTTCATAAACCAGACGTTCATCACACATTTTTTTGTATTCCCAAATATTAAATAATAAAGGCTTTTTAACTTCTGCAGTTTTCAGGGCTGTTGTAAGAATCAAATCGGAGTGTGGATAGAGTGGTTTCATTCATTCAACAAGCATCCACCATATACCAGTCATCCTCTTAGAAGACACAAAAAATGAGAACATGACCCAGTTGGGAGGAAGTAGCTCAAGATCAGAGAAGTGAAGAGCACCAGCTTTGGTGCTAGGGAGACTTGGGTGCAAATCCCAACGTTGTTATTTACTAGCTGTATGACCTTGGGTAACATATCCAGCCTCCCTCCTCCTCAGTTTTCTCATCAATGTCAGGAATAACAGTCATGGGATGCTATGAGGCTTAGATAAAGCTTTAAAGATAACTGGCTCGCCATGATAAAAGCATTTAGTAAGAGCTCAGTCAATGTTGCTGTTTGTGCAACATGCTGAGGAGGTGGGGTTGAGGGGAAGGTGTCAGTCTGTCTGCCCACGTGAGCGCTGAATGGGAGGAGAAGGACTTTGAACACTTAAGGCTCAGAGGGATCACTGAAGTTTTGAGGCAAGGCAGGGACAAGATTTGTGTCTCAAAAAGATCCCCCTGGCTAAAGCGAGGGGTAAGACCTGAGCCAGGAAGCCTAAGAGGCTGTTAAAATAATCCAGGTGAGAGATTATAGAGTCCTGAGCTAGGGGGTGTGGAGTGCACAGGGACAGGAGGGCTGGAAAGAAAGGGATGGATTCTAGAGCTATCGGGGAGATAAAATCGATGGGACTGAGACTGTACCTGGGAGCAAAGGAGCAGAAATCACATGGAACAATATCTAGGTGTGATGCCCTGAGACAGGGAACTGAGAAGGAGAAGCAGGTTAGAGGGGAGAGCAGGAGGATGAGTTCAGAGTTGGTTTAGTTGAGTTGGGGTGCTTGGGAGTCACTAAGTGGAGATGTCTAGGAGGTGCTATATTTACACATTGGGAGCTCAGGGCAGAGGTCAGCCTGGAGAAGGTAACTAGGAGCGAGTGATGGTGTCTGTCTAGAAAGGTAATGGAGGGTGTGCAGCAGGCTGCATTGTCCACATTCCCAGTGGCAGGAGGAGGAGGAAGTAAGACTGTGAGGTCTGCTTGGAGCTGAGGGAGGTTCTCGCCTTGAAGGAGGAGGGGGTGGCCTGCCCCAGCGTCACATAGACTGAGAAGAGGCCACCAGATCTGGCCATAACGAGTTGTCAATGCTCTGGGCAGGAACATTTTGTCGCATTGTGGGGACTGAAGCTTTTCTTGGAGAAGCTTTTCTCAATGTTCCCAGAGTGAATTATGGCCCCTTTAATGCTCCCCCTACAGCTCCTGTCCATCCTGCTCACCCCTTAGGTCTTACTCATCATATTTGTTCAATGTCTATTCCTGGTTGGTTGTAAACTCAGGAGCAACCACCAGGAATTGTGCTAAACATGATATTTCATTTGAGCCTCGTTTCAGTTTCAAGAAATCTGTATCATTTTCATCCCCACTTAGCAAACTGAGGCTCATCTGAAGGCCCTGAAAGTGGGGTGGACTTATTTGGCTAAGATCGGGGCCAGGTTCCATCCCTAACTTATGGGTGGCAGATAGGAAAATAAACTCAGAGCATCTGAACCTCCAATACCTGAACTCGGTGGTTCTCAAACTTTAGCCTGTATGCAAAACACCAGACTGGTGTGAATTCGCAGATTCTTAGGCCCCAAACTGCAGAGATTCTGATTCAGCAGATGTGAAGCAGTGTCTGGGGACCTATTTTATTAACCAGCACCCCAGGTGATTCCCATGCAGGTGATGGAGGGCCACCCTTGAGGAAACATTAACCCAATGGTATGCTGCACACACGGTCCAATTTCAGGCAGCAGAGTGGTCCTGGACCCCGAAGCTACTGGTTTCTGGCAATCGGTTAGGGCTCTGGGCTGCAGCTGGGAGCGGGCTGGGGCTGGGGGAGGCAGTGGGTGGTAATAAAGAAACAACAGGAAGCTCAGCTTTTATTAGCCCTGGGTAGTCGCAGCTGCAGGTGAGTAATCTGATTTCTGCGGCGTCCTGTTTTCTCTGCTGCCTGGCGGTTCCTCGACACCCACTCACCTGCCACCAGCCACGGGAGAAAGGGCGGGTGGGAGGGAGGATGGGCGTGGAGCTCCGCCTGCTTGCGTCCCTCGCCCGCGCCCACATGGGCACACCCTCTGCGTCGTGCCCACCAGCCACGCACCTGGCGCGCGTGCTGCGGGGCAGGGCGGTGGGGAGCACCCACTCGCGGCCCTGCCGCCCCCCCAACCCTGGTTGCACCCCCTGACTCCAGGCGCGCTCCCCCGTCAGAAGGCCTGGTGCCATCTCCCAGCTCCGCCTCTGACTTCTGAGCCTCAGTTGCCGCCTCTGTAAAATGGGAAAATGTCCACCTCCCAGTGTCAGGCTGGTGAGATGGGGAAGAGACGTGAACGTTATAAACTCTAAGCGCTGTACAATGCCGAGGCGTCAGGAAGAACCTAAGAGAGGCAAATCTAACTGCTCTGGGCGTCAGCGTCCTCATTTGTGAAATAGGAATGATTAACCCTTCTTCATGAGCAGATAATGCTCACGAAGTGCCTAGACCACGGTACACAGTGAGGGCAGCAGCTATTGTTGTGCTTATCACCACTTACTGCCCAATCCAGAGGCAGGCTTTCCCTCCTCTCACTCAGGTACTCTGGGCTTCCTTGGTTCTCAGCTCCTATCTGGGAAATGGGGAGGATGGGGGAGGCTCGGATGGGAAAAGTCTGAGGACCTGAGAGAGTCAGGCGCTTGCCCAGGCCTGGGGATTGGTTCCATCCCAAACTCTCTGAATCAAATTTTCCATCTGTAAAAGGGGGTTGATAACGTCCTCCCTGACAGTCCACCGAGATGTAAAGACCAAATGAGAAAATAAACCTGGAAACACTTGTAAATTGTGAAGTGCTGTCCACATGCAAAAAAAAAAAAATTATAATTTTGTCCTACATGGTCAAGGGTTGGTCAAGAACCAAACTAGATTTAGCCAGTGAGTTACCGAGGGTCCCCTCGAGAAAGGCCACTGGACTTTACCTTTGCTCATGGAGCCCACCTTGTCCTGCCACACTGGCACAAAAGTGGGGAGGGAGATCCTACCATCAGGGGGTTCGGGGTCCAGTTAGCCAGAGGTAAAAGTGTTGTGGAAGCACAGAGGAGGGAGGAATGGGTGAGGCAGGGAAGGGGTGACAAGGAGGAGGACTTCCCAGAGGAGTCGGCCTTGAGAGGACCCTTTGAGGGATGGTTGTAGTTCCCATGAGGAGAAGGGGAGGTGACAAATTCCAGGCAGAGACAAATTCCAGCAGAGAAATCCAGGGATGAGAAAGTGTGTAGTGTGTTCAGGGAAAGGGCATGAAATGTGGCTGAAGTGCAAGGCACGAAGGAGGGAGGAGTTCAGATGAAGGCAAACTGGGCGGGGCTTCCAGTGCCTCCCTAGGGAGGAGCTCAGACTCTGTCCTGAGGTTGATGGGGACGCATGCAAGCTTCAAAGCAGGGGAACCATGTGGTCAGGTGTGGGTTCTAGAAAGATCACTGTGGTAGGTGCAGAGAATGGATAAAGGCAAGAAGAGGGAATAGAAGACAGACTGAAGCTGTTGCTTTGAGTTGAAGTTGGCCCAAACCAAGGCAATGGCCAGGGACAGATGGGCGAAAACTTTCTGAAACAGAACAGCAGTACTTACAGTAAAATGATTTGAGGGAGAGAAGGTAAAGGTGACTGAATTTTCTGTCTCTGGAGCTTGAGGTGGATGGGGACAAATTAATTGTGATGGGGAACCCAGGAAGGGAGCAGGGTGAGGTCACCTTTGAGGTACGGGTCAGACATCCATTTCTTCAAGGGCTGTCTGTGCTAAACCCCCAGATGTGGGAGTAGATAAGACCCAACATCTTCCAGGGAGAGGCTAGAGAGAAGAGAATATTAGTCAGGAATCTTTTCATTATAAGTGACAGAACTCAATTCAAACTAGGTTAAAAAAATTGTTTTTAAGGAGAAAGAGAGAGATTAAGAATCTAGTGGCTCTGTTTTCTTGGAGTTTCAAGGGAGTGTCAACTTCAGGCATTGCTGGATTCAGGATTCCTGATAATGTCATTGGATTATCTCCCCACCACCTCCATCCATCGATTTTGTGTGTTTCTGCCTTTCTTTAAGAATGGGCTTTCTTCTCTTTCTCTCCCATGGCAGACGGGCCCTCTCCAGTCCCAGGAAAGATACTCACATGTTCACATTCCATCAGCTCACACTTCAGAGGGAAAAAGCCTATGGTCCCCACTAGTTGCATTGACAGTCCTGGGGGGACCTTAACTGACCAGCCTGCATCACACGTCCAAGCCCAACCCAACCATTGTATCAAGGAGAATGGGGCCCGGTGATTGGTCTACTTGCCTTTCCCAGTGGGTAGGAACCTGTTTGGACACCCCACCAGCCCGCAGGTTTGAGGCCAGAACCCTGGGGAACACCAACATTTCCAGGTTGGACATAACTTGGGAAGGAAACTGAGGAGTCTGAGAGGTTCTGGGAGAAGCAAGATCTTCAAGGGAGGAGAGAAGTTCTACAAGGAAGCAATGGGCAAAGGCTAATTCTGGAAGGGGTGACAGGCTCCCACGGTTCTGGGCTTCAACAATCCACCCTCCCCCAGAGTGGAAAAAGGCTGTGGGCCCTGATGGACCGGTACAGATTCTACCACCGCCCCCAGCAGAGCCCATTTCCCTATCTGTGAAATGAGGAAACTAACAGAACACCCACCCCATAGGACGAGTGAGAGGTACAAGCAAGATGGCCCTGAGAAATGCTTACCCCAATGCCTGGCACATGCTAAATGCTCAATAATTGGTAGCTACTTATTGGGCTGGTGGAAGAAATAGTTAGTAGTGGCAGTGGTCATAGTATCCAGAAGCCTGCTACCCTGATAGGGTAGAAAGTTTAGCTCATACATTCAGCACCACTGAGGCCTCATTCATTTACCCATTCAACAGTCCTTAATGGAGCGCCTGCGGTATACCAGCCGCCATGCCAGACGCAGCAGATGTCAAGGAGGCTAGAACACAGGCATCTGAGGCAGCATGGGATAGGATGTGATGGCGAGTAGCTACCATACGGGGTGATAAGTGCCACAGGGACAGGGCTGTGAGAGCCAGAGAAACGTGGTCCATATGGAGGCACCGGGGCAGCCCCACAGGAAGGCAACATTTGAGTGGGTCCGAAAGAAAACTGATGAGGCCAACACTGACATTCTGTGTACGTCACAGTGGGTCAGGTGTTGGGTGCACTGAGCATTTCCACATACGAGGTGAGGACTGCTGTCCCCATTTCATGGATGAGGCAGAAGGGGCCCAGAAGGGTTAGGTGGCTTTTGCTCAAACTCACAACGTTTATAAGTGGGGGCACCAGGGCTGGTCTGACCCCAGTGGATGAGTTTACCAGGTGGAGAAGAGAGGAGGGGCAGGATGCCGGGCAGAGAAAGAAAACATGACCCAGTCTCTGGGATGGGGAGAGGGAGCCAGGGTTCCCACACTGGGAAAGCCCTCACCTGAGGGAGGGTGAGGCAGGGACAGTAGGACACGGAAAGATGGAAGCCATGACCTCCAGCAAGCTTTGTGCCTCCTGGAACCTCAGTCCCCTTATCTGTACAATGGGGATGAGCAAGTCTATTATCTCCATCCCCATTTTACAGATGAGGAAACAGAGATTAGATCAAAGCCTTCTGGCTGCGGAGCTCACGGGCCAGGGCCACAGCACTGTGGCATTGCTGCTACCAGTGCAGATGAGATGTGAAAGTTCACTGCAAACCCTCCTCTCTGTCTCAAGGGTGGTAGCCACAAACAGCACCCCAAGAGAAGCAGGAGCCTCTATGGGAGCAGCCCTCAGGGCATCCCAGAAAATAGTCCTGTGCTCCTATTCAGAAATTCAGTCTCTCAAAGACCTTAGAGAAAATTTCATTCATGCACTGGGGAGAATGTATGCAACTTGCAGATGCAGAAACTGAGCCCAGAAAGAGGGGAGCATCTTGTTCAAGGTCACACAATGAGCTGTGGTAGAGATCCATCCAGAGTGCAGCTCACCTGACACCTGGTTCTGTGCCCTTTCTCCATTCCACACTCCACTCCTTACAAATGACCTCTCACCTTGCCTCCGTGATAGCAATCTCTACTGGTCCTGAACAGTTAATATGGACCAGGCACTTCACCTTTCTTTATCTCTCGTCCTCCAAGCCACCCTGTGGAGTGTTATCCAGGGCAGCCATAAGGTCTAGAAACAGAGGCAAATATACATACACAATATATGGTTCATTGATTGTATATTAGAAAACATGTCAAATAATGATCGATGCATCGGGACTTCCCTAGTGGCGCAGTGGTTAAGAATCCACCTGCCAATGCAGATGACACAGGTTCGATTCCTAGTCCGGGGAGATCCACATGCTGCAGAGCAACTAAGCCCATGCGCCACAACTACTGATGCCCGTGTGCCTAGAGCCCATGCTCTGCAACAAGGGAAGCCACCGCAATGAGAAGCCCACACACCGCAACGAAGAGTAGCCCCCACCTGTCACAACTAGAGAAAGCCCGTGTGCAGCAACGAAGACCCAACACAGCCAGAAATAAAAAGTAATAATAAGTTTTTAAAAAATAATCAATGCATCTAGACTTTATAGCCACCCTATAAATTATGCAATCCTGTCTTACAGATAAGAAAACTGGGGTTCAGAGATGTGAGGAGTCTGCCTCAGGGACTCACAGCTAGGAAGTGACAGCATGGGGATTTGTATCCAAGCATCTCTGACTCCAAAGCCGGAGTCCCCACCCCGAGCTGCTGTTGGATAAGAGATGGAGGGACCTGCAAAGGGAGGTGAGGAGTGATGACAGAAGGCTCTGATCCCCAGCGATGAGGGAGGTAACAGTTATTGTAGTGGCTAAACATTAGGCCCCTGCAGTCAGGCTGCCTGGGTTTGAATCCTGCTCTGCCCTCAGGCAAGTCACTGGTCCTCTCTGAGCCTCAATTTCCTCATCTGTATAATGGGGATGGTAATAATGTGCTCACCTCATTCGTTCATTGGGAGGGTTAGATTAGAAGAGTGTGTGGCACATGGCAAGCACAGTGGAAGTGTTGCCTCTTATTTGCTGGCATCTTGTATGGCATTTTGCAGTGACTGCCTTGTCTACAAGCAATACAGCTTTTATAGCAATTGTGGGTTCTGGAGCTGGCCGCCTGGGCTCTGCCACTTGCTAGCAGGGTGGTCTAGAGCTTAGAGGGAGATTTAAGGTGGGGCTCATGAAGTTTAAGCCTCAGGTCTCTCACTTGCATGGCCTTATACCTCATTTTATATTTATAATGTTATATTCTTTTCCTTAAAGGGACCCCACAATATTGTGTAAGCTCTGCTGACATCCTGCGAAATGTAGATCTGCCCCTGCGTGTGCAATGCATTTGGTCTCTCCGTGTACCTCAGTTTTCTCATGTCTTTAGTGAGGAAAGTGTTATTGTGCTGATTAAATGAATGAATACGTGTAGAATGCTTTAAAAGCACCTGGCACATAGGAAATGCCCAATAACTATTGACCTTTTAAGTGCATCTCCAGCTAGTGAATATGCTAAGTGCTAGTAAATGTGCTAAATGCTTAATCCTGGCCATGTTATTTAATGATATTTAATCTTCACAACAACCCCTCCCATTTTACAGGTGAGAAAACAGAGGCTCAGAGAAATGAGGTCACAGAGCTTGGAAGCTAAAGGGGTCTGACTCGAGAGCCTTGCCTGGAACTGCTGCCCACCACCTCCCTGTTTAGGATGGGCCCCAGCCCTCTGGCAACTGAACCTGGAGGACCCATTTCCCACATCAGGCAGGCACTGTCTGCCAGGCTCTGATCACCCGAAGGAGGGTAATAGGCTCCCCCAAGTCCAGCTGGGCCCGGGCCCTGCCACACCTAGTACCATCGTCCCGCCTGCCCCCTAGAGCTTCCTCTTGAGCCCCCATCACCAGAGGCACTGGCCCAGGTGGGGCCGAGGCCAACGGGTGACAATGACCGATTTAGAAAGTAAAGTTGCTTCTCAAACAAATAAGAAAGAAGAGGAAAGAAAGAAATGGCCTGCCCGCTTCCTGCCCCACTCTCTCTCCCAGCACCTGGGGCCCAGCTGCAGGGTTTTCACTGCTTGTTTTCTCATCCTGCCTCTCTAGGAGCCTCTTCTTAAAGCCCCAGGTTCCCTGCCCATGGGTGGTGGGATGATTGTGGAGCCAATGGAAATAAGCACCCTCCATGATTGTCGTATTGTTATTGTCTCAATAATCATAACAATTTGG
This sequence comes from Mesoplodon densirostris, assembly GCF_025265405.1. Lineage (NCBI taxonomy): Eukaryota > Metazoa > Chordata > Mammalia > Artiodactyla > Ziphiidae > Mesoplodon > Mesoplodon densirostris. The sequence goes on along the minus strand of NC_082662.1, from coordinate 19,383,579 downwards.
GTTTCCTGCAGTTGGGAGAAGGGAGTATTACCAGCTTGCACTTGGGAGCAGCCATCCTGGCTCTGAGACTTCTGAGGTGTGAAGCCCTGGTCAGGTCATTCCTTCTCTCTGGGCCTCAGTTTCCTTGTCTGTAAAGTGGCGATGGGGTTGTGGTGAGGGCTGGATGAGGCAAGCATCAGTACGGGAAGCACCGGCACACCCCGGTGGCATGGCAGCTACTCAGTCAGTTACTGTGAAAGCCGGATCACGCAGGAACACAATTTTAAGAGCTTCTGCAGGTGGGGTTGGAAAGCTCAGTGGACTGGGAGGTAAAATAATCCTAAAGCCCTTGGTATGTTCTAGCCAATGTCTTGTGTTTGGTTTTTTATTATTATTATTATTTTTATTTTTGGCTGCGTTGGGTCTTCGTTGCTGCATGCAGGCTTTCTCTAGTTGTGGCTAGCGGGCTCTAGAGTGCAGGCTCAGTAGTTGTGGCACATGGGCTTAGTTGCCCCGCGGCATGTGGGATCTTCCCAGAGCATGGCTCGAACCCGTGTCCCCTGCATTGGCAGGCGGATTCTTAACCACTGCTCCACCAGGGAAGCCACTAGCCGATGTTTTAAGTGCTTTTACATAGAGTAACTCATTTTATCCTTAGCACAACCAAATGAAGTAGGTACTATGTCGTCCCTATTTTACAGATGAGGAAACTTAGATCCAGAAAAATGACTTGCTTGAGGTCAGCACATCTGGTAGGTGCAGAGCCAAGATGAGCTCAGCCTGTCTGGATCCAGAATCAGTGCTCTGAGCTGCATACACTGCCTTGAGGGCAGGTCTGGCTCTGTAGGGTCTGATTTGCTGTGTGACCATGGACAAGTCCTTTGCCTTCTCAGCCTCAGTTCTTGATCTGCAAAGTGAGCAGCCTGTAATACCTGCCCACAGGTATCAGACCCTCCTAAGGGAGTGTTGTGGCCAGATTTAGTGACAATGTAGAGAAAGACAATGAATGAATATACCAGGGGCTCAGCAAGCCATGGCTGTCGCTGCCATAATTATTATTAGTTTTAGAGTCACAGGCAAGAGCCAGCCTGGAGGATGCTGAGGACCCTGCCCAGCTCTGAAAATCTAAGTCCTGTGGTTGCAGCTGGGGAGCGACTCTAGGAGGCACCTGGTGAGAGGTGGCTACACCCGTTGGGTCTAGTGGGGCTAAAAAAATCCCTGAGGCTGCCAGCGTGCAATCGGCCAGTCACCTGCCCTAGTTAATGGCAAACTCTTCCGCCCTGCTTCCCTGCCCCATCCCTACCTCCCACGAGCTGTGTGGCTCTGGAGAAATCACTAGACCTCTCTGAGACAGGAAAAGGACATGACCTACATGAGAGATAACGTAGACAAAGTGCTTAGCATAGCACCTGACATGGGGTCATGAAGAGGCAACAAGCACCAAAATTTTGAGGCCGACCTATGTTCCAGTCCCGGCCATTTCCTGCTGTGTGACCTTGGGCAAGTTTCTTAGACTCTCTGAGCCTGGAAAAGGATTAGCATAGCACCCAACACACAGTAGTTGCTTAACTAATGACTGTGGTTGGCTGTGACCATTTCTCGTACTTTCTAAGGATGTCCAGAGGCCCTCAAAGATCCTGGGGGCCTAATGTTCTCTCTAGTGCTGGATTTCTCTGTGTGTCCCTCCAGAACTGTCATCTGCCCGTCTCCATCTATTCTGTGCCTGGTAGGTGACCTTTGCGGGTGATATCAATGGCCTCCTTTGCCCTCTGGCTTCTGGTTAGGTGGGGCAGGAGGACAGAGGCAGGTGGACAGTGAGGACAGCTTATTTATTCCCCCGGCCCCTTCCTGCAGGGCTGCCACAGGCTGTCTGTGTCCCTCACCCAAAGGCTACAGCTGTTGTCAGTGGCCCTGTGCATACATCTCTGGCCCTGGGTCCAGGTAACCTCTCCTTCCCCACCCTTCAGGCCACGGGTGGTAACAGCTCCACCTTGTTGCCAGCCCCGGGATACTGCGCCATCCCTTCTGGTTTCCCTAGATCCTGCCCACGTCTTTGTTAATAGACCCTTGATTAAACTCTCTGCAAATTACTCAAATTGAGTGCACCATCTGTTTCCTGCCAGGGCCCTGATCATGTGTGACTTTCACCCTGAGGTATTCATCTAGGACTCCAGGTATGGTAGAATAATAAAAATTCACATGGCTTTCACATACTGGTGTTTGTCCACTCAGTTATTTTTTGCTGAGTGTCTGCTGTGTCCCAGGCTCTGTGCAGGGATCCAGGGGCAAAGATGACCAAGATAGAGTCCCTGACCTCAAGGAGCCCATGGGCTAGTCAGGGAGACACATACCTTAACAGACAACCACAATATTTGCTAAAAGCCATAATAGAGACATGGACGAATGCTGTGGCAAGGCAGATGGGAAGCTGTCATGCTCCGAGAGGTTGGGAAGACTGCACAGCGGAAGGACTTCTGAGCAGCGTCTTTTTAAAAAAATTTAATAACATTTTATTTAACCCAACATTTCAAAATATCAACATATAATATTATCAATTAAAATCAATAGAAAAATTCTAGAGTGTTTTACATCTTTGTCTAAGTCTTCCAAATCCGATGTGTGTTTTACATTTACGGTGCATCTCAGTTCAGCCTGGCCACATTTCAGGGCTCAGTAGCCCCGCGTGGCTAGTTTGGAGCAGCATCTCATTCAATCCTCACAACAGCTCTGGGAGCTAAGTGGTGCTGTTTCTCCCACTTTGCAGACAAGGAAACAAAGACTCAGAGGAGTATCTTGCCCAGGGTCACAGTTACTCCCTGGTGGGGCAGGATTTGAACCTGCATCTGTGTATCTCCCAAGCCTGTCTCTTCCTGCTGCCTGTTCTGCCTCTGGACCAACCCCTTCTCCCCAGAGTGAAGCAGCTGACGAGGGCTCAAATCAAAACTTTAACTGAAGTCCTCTGACCCCAAATCCTACAATGTTTCTACCTCAGCTGATTCCAGGGGACAGATCAGGGGGAAGTAATAACCCTCTAAAATGGGTTCTGACCCCTATTCTTCTAGGTCGTTGAGATGGCATGGGGGTAGGGTGGCAGAAGAGAACTGAGGACTTCTGGTAAGTTGTTAAATTCTCTTTTTGTGGGGAGGGGGTTGTTAACTGTTGGAAGGCAGGGGCTGCAGGGGATGGGGAGGGCCATGGTGGCAACTAGACTAGGCACACTGGAAAGTGGCTGCAGGTGATCCTGGCATCTTTGCCAATGCCATGGTCAGCACTTCCTTCCGAGCCCAAACACTGGATTATCCAGAAATGCTCACTCCTGGAGCCTAGGGACGTAGGTAGAGTTCACAGTGAATTCTTCACCATCATTTTCACACTGAAGCTTGGGAAATTATAATGGGATGATAAAGGTGAGACATTCTGATGGGCAGCTTACCCCAGGCTCTCGTGGGAAGATCCTCAGACCCACATTCATGCCTTGGAGGGGAAACCAGAGCCATGGAAGAATGGCTGGAAGCAAGGGGAGTCCCCTGGCATGTCCAGGGTGTGTGTTTGGTGACCCCAGAGATGTTGTGTGATGTTAAGAATAATGATCAGTAGCTGAGTATTCCTAACCTATTTATTATTTTTTTAAATAAATTTATTTATTTTATTTATTTTTATGTTTGGCTGCACTGGGTCTTCGTTGTTGTGCACGAGCTTTCTCTAGTTGTGACAGGCGGGGGCTACTCTTGGTGGCCGTGCGAGGGCTTCTCATTGCGGTAGCTTCTCTTGCTGCGGAGCACGAGCTCTAAGTGTGCGGGCTTCAGTAGTTGTGGCCCTTGGGCTTAGTTGCTCCGCGGCATGTGGGATCTTCCCGGACCAGGGTTCAAACCTGTGTCCCCTGCGTTGGCAGGCAGCTTCTTAACCACTGTGCCACCAGGGAAGCCCCTGACCTATTTATTATTCATCAATTATCCATCCACTCAGAGAATCGTCCATCCAACCATCCATTCATGGTCCTGTATGCCTATCCATGCATCCATCTCTCAATTCCTTCATTCCTTCACCCACCATTCATTCATTCTTCCCCCATCCTGTCACCTACCCGTCTATCACCGTCAACTCTGCACCCAACCCTGTGCTGAATGCTCCACGTGCAACAGTGAGTAAGACTCAGGCCCGGTGAGCAGACGGCACTTAGTCTAAGCAAGGGAGCAAGTGTGGTGATGGAGGGTTCTAGGAGCTCCAGGGAGGAAATGCCCAACTGTGACCAAGAGTCAGGAAGGCCGCCTGAGGAAGGAACACCCAAGCTGGTCTTGAAAGAGGAACAGGGGCCTGTAAAGCCAGATGAAGGAAGCCTGGCTGATGAGACGGTCAGTGATGCGGGCTGGCCAGTGACACAAAAGAACCTGCAACAGAAGCTGGTGGGAGGAAATGAAGGAGGACTGGCCTTGAGCCAAGGTTTCATCCCACGCTCTCACAAGTGGCTTAAAAATGGTAACAACACAGAAGTTCCATCCCAACCTTACCTGGCCTGGCCTTCTCTTAGCACTGAGTCTGGGATGTCAGACCCAGAAGACCTAGAGAGCAACTAAGTTATTCCCCTTATTGTATCAGAGAAACTGATGTGCCAAAGTCACATAGAGGGTGAGGGGGCCCCCCAAGCCCAGGTCTCTAACTCCAGTACATTCTGGGGTTCTTTCCATTAGAGTCTAGACCCCAATTCCCCACACTCAACAAACTCTGAAGTCTAAACCCTTACAGCCCCTCAGTGCCTGGTACGGTGTTGGGCCCAGAGAAAGGGAGCTTCCCTATTGCCACTGGACTCCTGCCCTGTCCCCACAGGTAATCAGATTGGTAGAGCTCACTCATGCTCTTTCCACTGCTCCATTTAATTCCCACAACAGTCCCTGGGGACTGGAATTGCTCCTCCTTTTTACAGGTGGGGGAAAGGAAGTCTCAGAGAGGGCAAGGGGCTCGCCCAGCGTCACACAGCTCAAACACAGCAGAGCCAGCAACCCGACTCCCCATCCTGTACCTGATCCAGGACACCAGGCGATACCGCATGTGGTCTTGAATGTTCTGGCCCCCGAGTGATCCTGTGCCATTGAAGTGAGGGGCTGTGGACAGGTGGATTCAGCATGGACAGAAACCAAACCCAGGTGAGGGGCTGGGATCCTGGAGAGGAAAACTCAGAGATTGTTTTCACCTGTAACCTGCTCTGCCCCACCCAGCAATGGAAAATGTGTGTCAGAGGAAGCTGCTGGCTGGGGACAGGGTAGGTGTGCGTGGGTGACAGCTTGTGGAGGGGCACCTCGGGGGGCAGGATGTGCCGAGGCTGAGGGGCAAGGTCAGGTGTGCAGAGTGGAGTTCGGGTTCTGCCCCCTGCACCCTGCCCACTGCCTTTTTCTCTCTGGTTCTCACTTTCTTTCTCATGCTCTCAGAACTAACGGTAAGACTTTCACTTCCAGAAGGATGGGCAGATTGTCTGTGAAAGCTGTCCCAAGCTCTACCTCCCAGATCTCCTTGGCTACTACTAATTCTCTGCTCCATAGTTCATGCAACAAGCATTTATTGAGCACCTGCTGTGTGCTCAGATGCAGGAATGCAGAATGGCTTCTTCCCCAACCTGAGAAGTACACAATTCGGTGGAGACACAAACATGACTAGACAGGCGCAAGACCCAGGTGACACAATCCAGCAGGGGGCCAGGGTGGCGGTCAGGGATGTTTTCTGGAGGATAGCACGCCAAGCATAAGGGAGGTGATTTTAACCATCCTTTCATGTGCTTCCTACAAGCCAGATTAAAGGGCTAAGTCTTTAGAGGCTTTTGTACCTTTCCATCCTCAAACAAACCTATGAGATAGGAAGTGCTAGTAGTCCCATTTTATAGGTGAGGAAATTGAGGCATTGAGGTAAGAATTTACGCAAGGGCTCACTGCTAGATGCTAGGAAACGGCAGAGCCAGGATTCAAAACCAGGTGGTCTGTTCTTAACTGCTCCACCAAGAAAAGGAAGAGGGATCAGGTCTTGGGGGCAGATGGGGAGGTGTGGATGGAGTAGCAAGAGGAAAGGCCCAAACAGGAGATGGTGTGTTGGTGCTGAGAGGGGAGGGGAAGGTGCTGAGTGGTGAGGCTGGGGAGCAGCCAGGGCCCAGACAAGAAGTCCTCAAAGCCTTGCCTGGGGCACTGGGGAGCTATGGACAAGTTTTGAGCAAGGGAGTGACACGGACATGATTGCTCTAAAAAGATTCCCTCCTTTACAGTGGTGATCAGGGCTGAAATGGACAAAAGTGAAATGTGATTTATTTCAATTATTTTTTATTTTTTATTTTTAAAAATTTTTGGCTGTGTTGGGTCTTCGTTTCTGTGCGAGGGCTTTCTCTAGTTGCAGCGAGCAGGGGCCACTCTTCATCGCGGTACGCGGGCCTCTCACTACCGTGGCCTCTCTTGTTGCAGAGCACAGGCTCCAGACGCTCAGGCTCAGTAGTTGTGACTCACGGACCTAGTTGCTCCGCGGCACGTGGGATCTTCCCAGACCAAGGCTCGAACCACGCGTCCCCTGCCTTAGGCAGGCAGACTCTCAACCACTGCGCCACCAGGGAAGCCCCTATTTCAGTGTTTTGTTAGTTTCCTAAGGCTACTGTAACACCGTACCACAAACCAGGTGGCTTACGATAACAGAAATGTATTCTCTCTCACTGTTCTGCAGGTTACAGGACTGAAATCAAGGCGTTGTCGGGGCCATGTTGTCTGAGACTCTGGGTAGAATCCTTTCTTGCCTCTTCCTAGCTTCTGGTGGTGGCCGTCAGTCCCTGGCGTTCTGTAGTTTTCAGCTGCATCACTCTAATCTCAGCCTCTGTCATCACATGGCGTTCTCCCTGGGCGTCTCTTTCCTCTTCTTGTAAAGACACCAGTTATATTAGATTAAGGGCCAACCCTATTCCTGCATGATCTCATCTTATATTTGCAACAAACTTATTCCCAAATAAGGTCACATTCTGAAGTACTGAGGGTTAGTACTTCAGTGTATCTTTGGGGGGAACACAATTCAACCCATAACAGATGTCGTTAAAGTGCTTGTCCTATAGATAAATCTCAAATTTGAAAAAATCTTAGGCAGATTGCATGTCCCACTTTGAGATTCAGAAAATATGGCCTCAGCATATCTGTCCCCCACACTAATACTTTGCCCTAGTGAGTACTAAATAAATGTTTGAGAAATATTGACTTGTGGTCCCATAAGGCCCTCAGGTCTTTCCTTAACAACTTAGAGAAATAGAATAAAAGTCCCCAGAGAACCAAGTCAAGCTGCCCTCTGTCCTGGATTCCTGATGAGCAGCTGCTCCACTGACCTGGGCACCTCCTTCCCCTCCTGCCTGGGCACCAGCTTGGGGAATAGCCAGTCCTGAGAAGGATAGAGAGAAGAGGCCTGAGCCTCTTTCCTCCCTGGATTAAACAGAACTCACTGTTCTCAGTCCTCTCCCTTGCATCCCCATCCCAACAGGCTCAGATTGCTCCATTCAGACCAGCGGCCATGCTCTATCCCTGCCTCCTCCATTTGGTTAAGGGCTTTGCCTTAACCACTGGGACTATCGCCCAAGTCTTCAAACTGATTTCCCTGCCGCCAGCAGCCAATCAGGTCATCCTAAACATGAATCTGATGACTTCTCTCACTGCCATAAAACCTTCAATGGCTCCCTATTGTTCTCAGAATAAAGCCCAGATCTCTCAGCCTAACATTTCAGGCCTTGTCCAAGTTGGTCACCACATTGCTCTCCAGCTTGTTTTCACTCTTTCCCTACATATGCTCTATCTTGCAGGGAGTGAAGTTTCCAGAATTTCCATTTAAAGAGACTGGTGGAGCACATTCTGGTTGGAAGGGGATACAGCAGGGAGCTTGTCTTTTTTTTTTTTTTTTTTTGCGGTACGCGGGCCTCTCACTGTTGTGGCCTCTCCCGTTGCAGAGCACAGGCTCCGGACGCGCAGGCTCAGCGGCCATGGCTCACGGGCCCAGCCGCTCCGCGGCATGCAGGATCTTCCCAGACCGGGACACGAACCCGTGTCCCCTGCATCGGTAGGCAGACTCTCTACCACTGCGCCACCAGGGAAGCCCAGGGAGCTTGTCTTAAAGTTGTCTTCATAAGCAGGAACACCTGAGCACGGCTGTGCTGCCCTCTTTTCTGCATCTGCTCCTTGGCATATGCTGTTCCTTCTACATGGAATGCTCTCTCCAAATCTCTATTTTCCAACATCTGACTCAAAGGACATCTTCACCCTGATCATATAACCAAAAGGGTATCTCCCCGCTCCAAATATAGAGCATTTTGGTTGAACTTCCTTCTGAAGCTTATTCCAGTCCACCTTGTATTGACCTGAGGATGCACCTCCTTTCCCTTAGAGCCAGGTTCTAGTCCCAGGCCTGCAGCTGAATGGAAGGAAGAGCAAGTGAGAAAAGTGCCAGAAGGTTGACCTGGCTGCTAATACCCTTTGCCAGCATCTTGCTTGGTGGCCTTGGGCAAGTCTCTTTCTCTCTGTGGGCCTCAGTTTCCTCTCTGTAGAGTGGGATGTGGGGAAAGACATCTAAGCAGGGTGAAAGCATGAGCTAAGTTTTTCCCTCCACCCCAGGTCTGGCCAAACCTTGGTCTTGTAAACAAGAGCATCTGGGGCCCTTTATTTTTACATTAATTTGCATACATTTGCATAAGTGCTATAAAAGGCGTTGACTACATTTCATTCATAGAGAGAATTGAGACTGGCATCTAACTGATGTCCAGGGATGGAAAAAACTCACTAGCTCATGGTTTCATCCAAATTGTAGCAGTCAGAGTCTTTAGTAATTAAACCTCCAACCCCTCTTTTTACAGATGAGTAACTGAGGCTCAGAAAGGGAAAGCAAGGAGCCCAGGGTCACAGGGCGCGTGAGGAGCAGGAGGCTCCCGCGCAGGCTTCCCACTGTGCGCCAGGGGGTTGCACCAGGCACCTCAAATGTCTCACCGTGCAAGGTGGAAGAAGGTGCAAGGAGGGCTTAGTGTTCTTCCTAGGCCCTTCTCTGCACCCCAGAATAGCAAAGCCTGCTGGCTTGGCAGCCTCTGCAACCACCACAGGAAACCAAATTGTAGTAGAAAGTCAGATGGGAGTGGAAAATCCTCTCAGACATGTTAGATGGTTGCTTTCACCTGTTCTAAAAATAACCTGGTTTATTAGAGATTGATAGATGACAAGATAACCCACAAGTTCTTCCATGGAGGCCAGGGAGATGAGAGAGTGGGATGCTGTCTGAACAGAAAGGGAGTTGGGAGGTGCTGCAGGGGGTTGATGCGCTGGCTGGACCCATGGAACTCAGTATTCAGCCACTGTCAATACAGGGCCGGCGGCAGGGCAGGTACTGCGCTAGGCTGTAGGAACACCCTGAGTGGGACGCAGACATGGACGCTGCCTTCAAGAGATCTAGTCAAATGATGGGGAAGCCAGGTCACAACATTGGACAAATAAAATCACTGCAAATTGGGATAAGTGCTATGAAGGAATGAGCAGTGCTGAGATAAAGACTAACGGGGAGACCAGGATGGGCAGGGAGGCCTCTGGAAGGAGGGGACGTTTAAACTGAGACCAGGAGAGGGGGAAGGAGCCAGCCCAGTGAAGAGTGGAGGGAAGGTCATCTCAGGGGACAGCAGCATGCGCAAAAGCCTGAAGGTGGGAAGGCGCTTGGCGTGTCACGAAACTGGAAGGCCGGTGCAGGGGAAAGAGGGGAAAAGGGCTGTAGCCTTGCAGGAGGAGCTTGGAAGACCTGTGCTGGCTTTGAGAGTCTGCTTGGGCTTATGGCTTAGATTCGAGGTCAACGGGAAGCTCCTGAAGCAAAGTTTTCAGCAGTGGACTCATGGGGCGTGGCTTGCCTTTGAAGAAGCTTGCTCTTGCCTGCTGTGTGGGGTAATGATGGAGAGGGCTAGTGGCAAGAAGACCAGCGGACATGGTATCCAGATAAGAGTGCCAGTGGCTTGGACTAAGATGGGAAAGGAAAAACAGAGAGGACTAGATGGATTCAAAATATGTTTTGGAAATAAACTTCCCAGAAGCTGCAGATGGATTGGATCGGGGGTGGGGTGGAGGGAAGAGAGGAAGAGGGCACTGGAGGGCACACCCGGGTCTCTGGCCTGAGGGCCTGGTGGGTGGAAGTGCCGTTTCCTGAGGTGGGGAAACGAGCAGGCAGGAGGGGCAGGGGTGGGAAGCTGGTTTGGGGCATGTGGGTTTGAGGCATTTGCAGATTGCCAGGAGGTGGTTCCAGAGGCCCTAGCAGCCTCGGGTCATCTGATGAAAGCCGACAGTGGGTCCTTCCATCATTGAGGAAGTCTGAACAGTGAGCTCCAGGGGACCAGGGACAAGCTCTGGGTGGTTTTGTAGCTCCAGCATCTAGGAAACTGCCTTGCGCATAGTAGGTGCTCAAGGAGAAGTGGTGTATGAATGGAGCTGGACCACCAGCTGGGTGAATTGGCTCATGACGTGATGAGTGCTTTACACATATTTCAGGAATTCTTTGACTCCTCTTCTCTCACCCCCACCCCCATCCAGTCAGTCAAAGATTCCTGCAGATGTGACTTTCTTAGTGTTTCCCAAACCAGTCCTAATTCAGTCCTTCAGCATTTAACAATATCAATGGTGACCTTTTTTTTTCATCATCCACAGTCACTTATTGATATCCAACTATATACCTATGGCACATTTGAGGCACTAATAGAGAGAAGGAAATGCCCACCTACCCCTTGAAATGGAAATAATTGGAGGTGGGTTACACCATCTTTTGGAGAAAGATAGACCTAAAGGATTCTGTAGAAATAAAATTTTAGGGCAACAATGAATATTTTAAAAAAAACTCCTAGGACTGATTCATTTTTGCCATAGAAATATTAATTTCACATAAAGATTTCTTTTCTTTTGTGTGTGTGTGTGAGACCCTTAACTGAGTACCTACTGTGTGCCAGGCACTGTGCTAGGCCCTTTATGAGTATATTATTCTCATCTAACCTTCCTCCATTTGACTTCCCATGGCACTACTACACCAACCTGCTGTGTAATCTCCCTGCCTTCAGGCTCCACCCTGCAATCCATCCGCCATACTTCAACCAGGGCGGTATGAGAAGAATCAAAATCTGATCTGTCCTCCTCCACTTAAAATCTTCTCATCGTCTACAGGATCATGACCCATCGCCTTCACGTAGCTTACAGTACACTGAGTTCCAGCTCTGCCGCGTCTGAGTCTCCACTCACCGTTCCCTGGAGCATCCAATGCTGTTTCTCGCCTCCGTGCCTTTGCTGGCGTTGTGCCCTCCTCCAGGACTGCTCTTCCTGGTGCTGGTTCATCCACACTCACCATTTAAGGTTCAGCTCTTCATACCGTCCTACACTCCAGTACCAGCTGGATTGGGAACCCTCAGGACACCTCTTCTCCAATCTGTGTTGACTTCATCGGCACCTATACATCATAAGAACATTTTTTCATATAATTTCTCTTTCAATGTACAGGATTATTTCCAACTTGCCAGGTCTGGTGGTTCCTTAGTCACAACTGAACGTGAAACAACTGGGCAGCTTTTCCTGATAGTCCAGGGCAACAGCAGTAGTCAGAGATTCTGCTCTTCCCTTGGGTTAGCTTTGATGGGAATGAGTTGCTATGTCTGGAGAATATGTATGTGCTAGGAGAAAGGGGTCCAGGGATCCTCATCCCGTACAAATCCCAGGCCCCAGTACTTTATTCTCCCCCAGTGCATTCCCATCCTGGTCCTTCCTTGAGTTCTCTTGCTCCCTCCCAGACAGTGGGGGACTGAAACCTCATGTCCAGTTGGGGGTTCTCACTCCACTGGGCAGGGGTCTCTGACTAGATGGTCAGAGCATGGGCCAGCCCCACCAGCCCCTCAGACAGCACAGTGTGGACCAGCCAGTGCCATTGCAGCGGGCTCAGCCCCTGGAAGCGAGAGCCCACCACGGCCGCGTGGAAATGCACCTCCACTGCCCGGTGGGATATGTGGCCACTGCTTCATGAGCGGCTCCAGCACCTCGGGGTTCAGGGTCGGCTCCAACTTCGTGCAAATGGCCTTGGCCGGACTGATGGTCCCTGATCCTGCACTGTCCTGGACAGACAGACACAACCGCGTGGAGAACAGATGCCTGACCAGCTACTCACTCAGCATCACTTTCCCTTCTGCTTTGGCTACAGCAGTTCCACTCAGGGACAGGGCTCCTGACGTTCTGGGTGAAATGCAGTCCCCATAATAACTTTTACTTCTTGAGAGTTACTATGTGACAGGTACTGTACTAAGTGCTTTACAAATATTAAAGAATTTAATCCTCACAACAATCTTACGAGGTGGGTAATTATTCCCCCCATTTTACAGATTTAGGAAACTGAGGCCCAGAGAGAGTAAGTGACTTGCATACAGCCACACAGCCAGTAAATGGCAGAGCCAAGCAGGATGGCTCCAAAGCCACATTCTTGACTGGTTTATTCAAATGCTTCAACCAATTGTCTGATGCGTGTCTGTCTGCTTGTCTGTCTCACTTAGAACTGGGTCTTGTAGCTCCTTATCTTCAATGCTGGCACACAGTAGGTGTTCAACCAAGCCTTCTAGAACAGGAGCCAGTTTGTAACCTTCCTACTTTGGATAGGGGAGCCCGAGGGGAGGAAATGCTTTTCATTTTATGGTGTTTGGCAATCATCTATCCTATGTGACCACATCCATTTTCACAACACTGCTGGGCGTGGATTATTAGACTCACCTGTCAAATAAGGATGCAGGGGCCCAGAGAGGCTACAGAATTTGCCTAAGTCACCCAGCTAGGAGTTGGCGGACATGGACATAAACCCCAAACTCTTGACTCCAAGCTCCGTGCTCATTCCACACATGAGAAATGGGGCCAGGGGAGACGTTGCTGAACCCAAACCCAGTCCAAGGGGCATGGAGGCCCTGCTGAGTCAGGGGTCATTAATTACTCCCTCCCCAAGCATGGGGGAGCCTTTGGGGACAGAGGCCTGTTTCCCGTCCTTTCAGCCCTCAGGGACTGACACCTCTTTAGGGCAGGAAACTCTTCCTTGTCACAAAGCTCTAGCTTCCCCCTCTCCCCCCACCCCAGGCCACTCCCCTCCCTATCCCCCTCGAGGGTCCTGGTAAAAGCATCCGCTTGTCAGTGTAAATCTGCAGGGTTCAGACCAGCAGCTGGAGATGGATGGGCAGGAAGCAGTAACAATGGATGAAAGACCCTCTGTGCCCAGGTGGGTGGGGGAGGGAGAAGCAGGAAACAGAAGCCTCCCTCCTATGGAGGCCAGGAGCGGCTGGCTGGCTGGCTGGCGGGAGGCCTGGGATGCCAGAACCTGCGGGGTTTATTTGGATTCCCCAAGGATCCAAGCTGGGAGCCCTTCGCAAACATCAGACCAGCTCATCTCCATGGGGTGCCAGGTCCAGGATGTGTGTGACAAGAATGTTGCTTTCATGCATCACTGTTTGTCCCCTGGGGCCTAGCACTGGGCCAGCTACACAGTAGGGGCTTGTTTGTTGAATGAAGAAATTAATCTGGCACTACTAATAACTAAAGAGTTAGAGTTTTACATTTATTCTCTTTTTTTTAAGAAAATTGAAAGAGTCCACCATTATCCCTTTCCCCCTTCAGAGATTTTGCACATACCCTTCCCTCTGCTTTTTGCAAGGTCAGTCCTTCTCATCCTCTAGTCGCAGCCCTAAAAAGCTCTTCAGTGAAGTTTTAGGACCAGCTTCAACCCCGCCCCCAGCTAAGGTAACCCCCAATCCCTTGCCTCCTTTAGCCCAGCACCCCAGTGATTTCCTTCATGGCACTTATTGTAATTAGAAATCTTCCCACTTAATATATAGTCTTATTTTTTAATTTCCTGTCTCTTCCACCAGAATGCAAGCTCCAAAAGGGCTTTTTGTTCATTGTTGTATCCCCAGGGCCGGGTACTTAGAAGATGCCCCATAAATAGTTGGTAAATAGATAAAGAGATGAACAACGGAATCCCTGACATAATGTCATTCACACACGATGCTCTGCAATCTGCTTCCTTGAAGAGAACAAAAGAGTCTTGCTCTTGCACTGATGATTCTAAAGCCCCAACCCACAGTGAGTGGCTAGTTCCCAGGTCAATAATTGTGATGATCACAAATCATTTTCGGGCTTTGCTTCCCCTACAGCAATTTTTGAGGTTCGTCAAAATCTGGGTGTGCACGGGTTGGCGGGGGTTGGGGGGGGGGTAGAGAGGTTATATGTGGGAATGCCCACCATCTGTCCAGCATGCTGCTGTGGATGCTGGGGTGGACAGGGCTGGTTCCATCAAATCCATCCATTTCAAAGATGGGAAAACCAAGGCCTAGAAATGGCAAGCCCACATACACACATCAATCCCAAGTTTTGGCAGCAGAGAGCTCAATAGAGCTGCAGATGTGCTGAGTCCTGAGATATGTTCATTCATTGAACAAGTACTTATTGAGCACCTATTATGTGTCTGGCACTGTGCTAGGAACTGGGGATTAGGCAATGACTAAAGGCTGTGGGACTCAACGGAATTAAGTAAAAGGCCCCGACCACCCGACACAGAACTACTTCAGTGACCCCAAAAAGCAAGTACTGCTTGGCCAGGTGCAAGAGCTGGGTGTGGGACACGGAAGAACTACAGAGTCTTCGGAAGCAGAGAGAGAGAGGCCTGACCTGGGGCTGGACAGGGAGGATCCGAAATGGAGGGAAGTGCTGACTGTGACTAAGGAGCCAGCTCAGCTGGGCAGGGGGCAGGTGGTTGACCCTCTCAGGCACTCGCTGTTGCCAGCCGGGTTACGCTGGTGCCCAGAAATGCACTGCCTTCAAGTGACGCAGTTGTGTTGTCTCAGCACTGTGGGACCCAATCAAGAGAGAAGGCCGAAGGCCATTCATTCACTCAGGAGACTCTTATCTTAATATAAGATATGCCAGACCCTATGCTGAACCCTGGAGCTGCCGAGCTGAAGGAGACATAGTTTCATCCCTAAAAGTCCCCAGCACTGGTGGGGGCACACAGACACGCAGACAGGCCATTCCAGTCTCAAGGTCCTGGCCACCTCAAGACAGCACAGGTCAGCAAGGAAATCCATTAGTGGTGCTTTCCCGACTCCCTCGTCTGTCTACACCAGCGATATCAGGGATGATTAGTACCTCAGGAGAGGGCTTCCCTGGTGGCGCAGTGGTTGAGGGTCCGCCTGGCAATTCAGGGGACACGGGTTCGTGCCCTGGTCCGGGAAGATCCCACATGCCGCGGGGCGGCTGGGCCCGTGAGCCATGGCCGCTGAGCCTGCACGTTCGGAGCCTGTGCTCCGCAACGGGAGAGGCCACAATAGTGAGAGGCCCGCGTACCGCAAAAAAAAAAAAAAAAAGAACCTCAGGAGGCCAGACAGCCCTGGGACTGGACTCAGCTCCACCTCTAGGTCAACACATGACCAGAAGCAAGTGACTTAAGGTCTCTGAACCTTAGTTCCCTCATCTGTAAAATGGGGATAATAATAGTACCAACTTGAGCAGTGCTGTAAGAATTTGATGAAATCAGCTACAAAGCTCTTGGCATACAAGTGCTTAAGAAATGGTAAGCCAAAAGCAGTCTTCTCTTTTGGGTAGAAATTCTGTGCACTCAAATAGCCTGTGGCTTGTTGTCACAGTTACCACTATTCACAATCCAACAAGCTCCAGGCATGGATGGGGGGGTCAGTCAGTTGTGCAACAAACATGTATGGGGACTGGCTCTATGCCTGGCCCGGGGGAGCAAACGTGAATGAGAGCCAGCCCTGACTCAGGAGCTACTTGCCATCCAGGGAAGAGGAGCGCATATGGTAGTACGCTTGTAACGAAATGTGATTCATATTATTATAGACACGATCTGAGGCTCAGTAGACAGTTCTCTGAGGTGGCCTCATTTACACCTCACAATCGTTCTTTACAAGGTACACATTGTTATCCCCATTTCACTGATGAGCAAACTGAGGCTTCGAGAGGCTCAATTCACCTGCCCAGGGTCACATAAACTGTCTATCTGTCTCCAGAATACTTGCTCTGTCCTCATAAGCACCCTGAACACAGCAAATCCTGTTTCTCCAAAGTCCCATATGGGGACTTCCCTAGTGGTCCAGGGGCTAAGTCTCTGCGCTCCCAATGCAGGGGGCCTGGGTTTGATCCCTGGTCAGGGAACTAGATCCCACATGCCACAGCTAAGAGTTGGCATGCACAGCTAAAGATCCTGCATGCCACAACTAAAAAAAAAAAAAGGATCCCACATGCTGCAACGAACATCCCACGTGCTGCAACTAAGACCAGGTGCAGCCAAATAAATATTTTTTAAAAAGCCCACAACATTGTAAATCACCTATACTCCAATACAAATTTTATTTTTAATTGAAAAAAAAAAAAGTCTCCTACAAATGTTGGCACATTCAGTCAGTGAACACTTATTGCATCCTTGCCAGGTGCCCAGCCCAGTCCTAGGTACGTTGGGAGTGGAGATGAACAGGACAGGGTCCCTGCCCCTACCTCCAGCCATCAAAGAGGTTGACTGGGGGCATGTTGGGGCTCTGTCCCCATGTCTTCTTGGTGACACTGCTAGGGGAAACTTTGGAACTGGTTCAGCTTTCCCTGCCATCACAGTGCTCATAGGGCTGCTGGGAAAGGCCGAGGGAGGGAGTCTGTGACAGTTTCAGGCCCCCAGGGCCACCATGTCCTCTCAGCCCGGCTCTGACTCACCACTCACAGCTGCCTTCAGCCTCAGGCAGCCCTGTTGCTGGAAATAGACCCAGCGAAGAGCAGGAGGTGGGGAGGGGGGCAGGGGGGGCAGGGTGGGGGCAAGGAGGGAGGGGGGCAGGGAGAAAGCACCTGCACACGTGGCTCCCATTCCCACTCTCCCTGCCAGGAAGCAGAGAAAGGTCATTCAATAGAGCCCACCCGAAATAGCCGGACTTGGGTATATTCCTGGGGGTTGAAGACCCCAGCCTATGGGAGGCTGTCCCAGGAACAGTGAGGATCCCACAATGCTCGGTGGTTCTGAGCATTTGCTGTGTGCCAGGGATTGGCCTAAATAAGTGCTTTGCGTGTCTTAATGATCTCATTGAACTCTCACAGCTCCCCGGGAGGTTGTACCATGATTAAGCCCATTTTACAGATGAGGAGCTTGAGAATCAGAGAAGCAAAGTAACTTGCCTAAAACCACACAGCTCCTGTATTTGACAATGTGGACCCTCCTCAAGCTCCCCACCCAATCCCAGCTCAAATGGCTCATTCCAGGTCAGATGTGCCAGCTTGGTTGCCATTTACCCTGCCTAAATCACATTCCCTTTTTGCCAAGGTAAGGTCTCCCTTCTTACTGCTCTGGGAAGCAGAAATTAAACCATAATCCTCCTCTCTTCCCTACCTATCTCAACTCTGCTCAGCTTTCAGCCTAAGTCGGATCGTGTTGCCTTCCTGTCTAAAACCTGCAGTGGCTCCCATTGTCCTCCAGATAGAGTGTATTCAAGGCCCTTTGTAAACTGGGCCCTGCCCATTTCTCTAGCTTCATAACTCACCAATCTTTTCTTGGGCAGGTCAGGAGACCTCCCGGGGCTCTCTCTCTTGGTAGGCTGATAACACCTCTGTGCAGTGAAGAGAATGAAGGAGCTGATGCATGCAGAGTACCTAGGAGAGCACTTGGTGCATGGCTGGTGTTTCGTAAACCTTCCTGTCCCACTACCAGCTCTTAGCCAGAGGCTGAGGCAGAGTCAGTGGTGAGTGCAATGGTCTTTTTGCAGTCAAGCTGGGGTCAAGGGCTTTGTGGTGGGCCAGCCAAGGGCTGTCAGTACTGTTGGAATTCATCAGTTTGAGAAATTTTGAAAGGTTTCAGGGCAGCAGCAGTTGGAACTGGGGTAGGGGCGGGGGAGGTAAATGAACTGTTGATGAGAATGTAAAATGGTACAACCACTGTGGAAAATGGTATAGTGATTCTTCAAAAAATTAAAAATAGAAGTGCCATATGATCCAGCAATTCCACTTCTGGGTATATACCCAAAAGAATTGAAAGCAGGGTCTCAAAGAGATATTTGAACACCCATGTATATAGCAGCATTATTCACAATAACTAAACATGGAAGCAACTAAAATGTCCATCTATGGATGAATGGACAAACAAAATGTGGTCTATCCATATAATGGAATACTATTTAGCCTCAAAAAGGAAGGAAATTCTGACACATGGTACAGCATGGAGGAACCATGGAGGGCATTATGCTAAGTGAAATAAGTCGTCACAGAAAGACATATAATCATATGATTCCACTTACACGAGGAACTTAGAGGAGTTGACTAAATTCATAGAGACAGGGACTTCCCTGGTGGTGCAGTGGTTAAGAATCCCCCTGCCAATGCAGAGGATACGGGTTCGATCCCTGGTCAGGGAAGATCCCACGTGCTACGAAGCAACTAAGCCCTCGCGCCACAACTACTGAAGCCCGTGCGCCTAAAGACTGTGCTACGTAATAAGAGAAGCCACCGCAATGAGAAGCCTGCGTATCGCGACGAAGAGTAGATCCCGCTCGCCGCAACTAGAGAAAGCCCGCATGCAGCAACAAACACCCAACGCAGCCAAAAATAAATAAATTAAATAAATAAATTAAATAAATAAATTATAAAAAATAAAATAAAAGAAATGAACTCATAGAGACAGAAAGTAGAATGGTGGTTTCCAGAGGCTGGGGTGAGGGGGAATGGGGAGTTATTTTTTAATGGGTACAGAGTTTCAGTTTTACAAGATGAAAAGAGTTATGGAAATGGATGGTAGTGAGAATAGCAGATTATAAATATATTTAATGCCACTGAACTGTATACTTAAAAATGGTTAAGATGGTAAATTTTCTGTTTGTGTATTTCACTACAATAAAAAAATTGGGAGAAAAAGGCAAAGGAAACCAACTTTCATAGTAGGATCCTTTTTATCTTTACCACAATCTAGAAGGTAGATATACCCACTCTATAGAAAGGACAACTGAGGTCAGAAAGGTGAAGATTCACCAGGGTGTCAGGGAGAGAGCTGGATCTGGGACCAGGTCTGTCAGGCCCCAAAGCCCATGCTCTTCCCTTGCCTGCACCCAGCGCCTAGGGGATGGAGAGCACTGCCTTAGAAGAGGAGATCCTGGGGTTGGGGTGGGGTTGGAGAATGAAGAGCTTGAATGGAGGCCTAAGGCAGGACTGGTTCCAGAACTCCTAGCAGGTGTGAGTGCCATGAGTGGAGGTGAAGAGCTGGGGTGAGGTCATCTGTGACAAGCAGAGAAGCCTGGACTTGAGCCTTCTCCCTCCCCCCACTTCCCAGATGAGGAAACTGAGGACCTGTGCCTCTCCCAGTCCTCCATAATGCAGTGGGTGGGTGGCCTGCTGGAGGGGGGCTGAGGGAAGAAAGGAGATGCAGGTTGGGCAGCAGCTGCCACTTCTCCTCGCTTGCCCGCCCACTGCGCACTCCTCTCAGGGCCACTCCCCCAACCCCGGGCTTGGCCTGGTCACCTGACTTACAGGTGGGAGTGACTCAGGCCCCGGGGCCCACTCTGGTGGCCCTGGCCCCTGGGCCACAACGGAGCTCTGGGCCTCTCAGCTGTGATGTCAGGGCCCTTCCTTCCTCCCACACCTGCTTGAAAAGGTCACCTATTTTAAACTCTTTCTCACCCCACCCTGTCCCTCCCCCCAAAAGAGGATGAGTTTTTCTAACCTGTGTCAACAGCTCAGTTCAGTACCCAAACATCTTTCTCTCCTGGTGTCCATCGTCAGGGCCTCCACCAGAAAACTCCAGCCCCAGCAGACTCCCCCAGGTAGGAGGAACCCACCCTAGCTGCTTTTAATTTGATAAAGAATTCCCGAGCATCTACTGCACGCCAAGCACTGTCCTCGGCCCCCAAGGATAGATCCCTGCCTTCCTGGAGCTTTCTTTTTCTTTTTTTTTTTTTTTTTTGCGTTACGCGGGCCTCTCACTGTTGTGGCCTCTCCCGTTGCGGAACACAGGCTCCGGATGCACAGGCTCAGCGGCCATGGCTCACGGGCCCAGCCGCTCTGCGGCATGTGGGATCTTCCTGGACCGGGGCACGAACCCGTGTCCCCTGCATCGGCAGGCGGACTCTCAACCACTGCGCCACCAGGGAAGCCCGGAGCTTTCATTTTAATAGAGGCAGACAGACAACAAATGGATGAGTCAACAAATTCAGTAACAAGATAATTTCTAATGGTGACCAGTGCTATAAAGAAAATAGAACAGGCTGAGAAAATAAAACAGGCTGAGAAGTTAGTGACTTGAGTGGCTACTCCACACAGAGTGGTCAAGGAAGGCTTCTCTGAGGAGGTGACAGACTTGAGAAAGAGCATCCCAAGGAGAGAGAAGAGCAAGTGCAAAGGCCTTGAGGGGATAATGGAAAGGTATGTTAGAGCAGGGGTTCTCCACATGGGTCCTCAACCAGCAGCATCCCCTGGGAACCAGTTAGAAATGTAAGTTCTTGGGACCTACTTCAGACCTACTGAAAACCTTTAAGGGTGGAACCTAGCAGGCTGAACTTTTAATAAGTCCTCCAGGGGATTCTGATGCACCTTAAAATTTGAGGGTCACTACATTGGTGCTCAGGAAGAAAGTCTTGTGGCTGGAGTGCGGTGGCAGGGAGAGGGGTATCCCCTGATCCTTGGCCTCATTCTAGCCCATCCATTCACTGCCTTGCCTCCTCCTGGCCTCACCATCCTGGCCCACTCAAGGCAAAGCTGAAAGCCCTCCCCAAGCTTCTCACTGCCCTCTGGCTGAAATTAAAACCTCTCAGCTGGGCTTATGAGACCCCTCAAGATCTGCCCTCACTTACCTCTCCAGCCTCATCCCTCACCCTTCTCCCTTTCAAATCTTACGCCCCTAAATACAGATGTTCCTGAACTCCTCCAAACATTCTGTTCTCTTTGTCTAGAATACTATTTCTCCACTTCTTCACCTGGCTAATTTTCACCCCTCCTTCAAAGCACAACTCCCTCCTTCAGGAATTCCTCCCGGATTGCCTAGTTAGGGTGCAGGACCCCACGTCTCTGCTTCCACACCAACCAGCCCCTTGCTTCCCCATCATTGTGTTCATCACTTAGGTTTGACGTTATCTGAGGGAAGAAAGGTTGTTTTTACTTTTATTTTTATTTCCAGTTCTATTGAGATATAATTGACATATAACATTGTATTAGTTTAAGGTATACAATATAATGATTTGTATATGTATGTATTGTGAAATGATTACCACAGTAAGTTTAGTTAACATCCATCACCTCACATAGTTACAAATTTATTTTTTCTTCTGATGAGAACTTTTAAGAGCTGCTTACTGTCCTAGCAACTTTCAAATATACAATACGGTAAACTTCAGCCACCAAGCTGCACATTATATCCCCAGAACTTATTTCTCTTATAACTGGAAGTTTGTACCTTTTGACCACCTTCATTCAATTTCCCCCCCACTGCCGGGGTTTTTTTTTTTTTTCTTGCGGTACGTGGACCTCTCACTGTTGTGGCCTCTCCCGTTGCGGAGCACAGGCTCTGGACGCGCAGGCACAGCGGCCATGGCTCACAGGCTTAGTTGCTCCGCGGCATGTGGGATCTTCCCAGATCGGGGCACAAACCTGTGTCCCCTGCATCAGCAGGCAGACTCTCAACCACAGCGCCACAAGGCAAGCCCTCAGGTCGTTTTTTAAATGAATTCTTTTCTATTTAATTACACAAGTAATACATGAACATGTACTTATTATAAAATTTTCAAACATACAGATACAGTGAAAGATCTCCTCTTGGATGCCCGTTTGCCATTCATACATTTTTGGGTGCATTGCACACATACATATAGGTGTACAGGTTAAAGGTTCATTTTGAGATTTTCTTCATTTGTAAATGGAATCATATGGGTAAGAATTGTTCAGTAACTTGTTTTCTTTACTTAACAGTGTCTTGGAGGTTATCTATGCCAGAACACGGAGACATACCTTACTGTTTTTCACTACCATATAATATTCCAAAATATGACTGTACCGTCTTCTTTTAGCCGTTCCCTAAATGTATTAACCATGTCTTAAATTTTCTGTATTTTATGATGCTTTCACATTCTAGAGCCTTGCTAATCCTGATAGATTGCTCCTCACAGGGCTAGCAATTTCCTAGGTATCAATAGTAAACAACTTGCCTGAGAACACACCTTTTATATACAAACCAACCAATTCAAAACACATATCCCCAATCACCTCTTCTATCTAACTCTCACACATCAAGTCAATATTTTCCCTGCCCTAAATCACCCCAGGGCCAGGTACTGGACACCCAGGAACCACTCTACAGCCCAGAGCTTACTAACATTCAAACTAGCAATCCTAAGCAGTTCAAACTTGCCCACCCTACCTTGCCCATTCCTTCCCAGGGGAACCACAATAAAGGCTCTGGGCCACGATCTCACTTGCTTCTTCTGGTTCCTGACTGACCCTGGTGCTTACTCATGTAGCCTTATGTGGTGTGGTGTGCCCCCCCCCCCATCTCTTTGGAACTGTAAGTCACAGAACTTCTTTCAGTGGCATTGGCCTTACTGTTGTCATGCAATCACCTCTATAAATTAACCCCAGGTACAATAAAAACACAGAATGATGGACATTTAGAGATTTTCAATTTTCCACTGTTACAGAAAAAGCTGCAATGATCATCTTGCATATGCTTCTTTGTACATATGTGTATTTCTTTAGCTGGTGGAACAGCCAGGTGCTAATTACCTAATTACTCATTGACCTCCATGGGCGATGCCCCTCCCAAGCAGAGTCCCTGATCCCTTCACTTTGTCAGTTTCGTAACTGTTGAATCACAGAATGAATGAGACTCCTCCTCAGGGATGGTCCCTGGAATGGTTTGGTAAGCACCAAAGAAGCTCTGTGGTATAAAACATCTTCTCCATCCACCCTGTCCCCTGAATCTCCTCCCGTGTGAACCTTAACATCACCTGGTCAAGGGAGATTTCCCCTGGAAAGTAGAACACAGCCAGAAAGTCAGTGTGAGCTCTGTCAGAATCATGCCACAAGGAAAGAACACAGGGAGCTTCTGGGTTAGTCAACATCTGGAGATTTGTGGGAAGTGGCACTCGGAAAGGGCATGGAAACTCCATGCCTGTTCCCACATACCTTGCCCTACCCAAGTCATCCATCTGGCTGTTCCTGAGTTATATCCTTTTATAATAAACTGGTAATCTATTAATAACGTTGGCCCTGTCCACTGGAAAGCAATGGGCTTCCTGGAGCTTTGCTGCTGGGACTCCCTTCTTCAGCCTACATAGGGCTGCCCCATTCAAACATGCCTGGCTTCCAAGCTCTGGTGACACTGGTCTAGGCTGAGGCTGTGCTTTGCATCTATTTGGCTTTTAAGATATTGAAATATACCCCCATCTACCATATAACTCTAAAGATTTCATTAAAACATCTTTTTAAGAAAGAAAGAGGGAATTCCCTGGTGGTCCAGGGGTTAGGATTCTGCCCTTCCACTGCAGGGGGCCCGGGTTCGATCCCTGGTCAGGGAACTAAGATCCCACAAGCCAAGCAGTGAGACCAAAAAAAAAAAAAAAAAAAAGGAAGAAAGAAACTGTTTTTACAGTCAGAAGATCTGGACAAATCACTCTACCCCTCTGAGTCCTGGTTTCCTCACCTCCCAGAGTTTTCTTCTGGGAGGTGAGGAAATATACATGTATTACATGTATTCTGACATGTAATATTATATGTATTACATGTCAGAATACATGTAATACATATAATAATATAATAATGTATATAAAGCCCCTCACTAGTAGGTGTGCTAAAAACAAAACATGCTGTGTCTTCTCCATTTGCCCCTCCAGATTGGCTCTCCCTTTTCCACCTGGGGAAGCATCTGGGCTTCTCTGCTCTCTGGCTCCCACTTGGAATTGGCCAGTGGAAGCACTGGCAGAAGACTGTTGTCTAAAGGAAGAGAGAGGAGTCAGGTATTTATTGTCCTGACTCCCTTTTCCCTGCTGGGCTGGGCTGACTGGGTTGAGTTTGTCTACCTAAGGCCACAGCTCTTTTCCTGTAGCTACAGTCTCCCCACTCCTTCCCTTCACCCCTTCAGGGCTGTTGCTAGTCCCTAGGTGCCCATCCATCCCTTACCCCTGCCAACTCTTTCAGAGATCAAGGCTCTTTATTAAACTCTCTCCAGGTGCCCCTTCCAGGGGGCCATCTGCTTCCTGCTGGAACCTTGACTGATGCAAGGAACCACTTTCCCTGCAGGTGTTCTTCCTGCCTGTCCTGCACCCCGCTGCAGAAAGAAGGTCCCTGTATCCCAAAGGATAGACCAGTTTTGAGGAAGTCTTCAGAGGAGTGAGACCCCAGTTGGGAGAGGAGGCCTAGGAGGGGAGTCTCTGCAGAGCTGAGACTTGTCTATCCAACTCCCTTCTACCAGTCCCAGTGTCCAGGGTCTAGGACCCTGACTCACACCAGTAAACCCATCCAGGACCAACCAGTATACCCCAAACCAGCATATTCATTGATCCTGAGAGAGATACAGGTTGAGTAGCAAGAACCCTGAGGTCAGCTGGTCAGAAGGTTCTCTTTCAGGAATCAGTAGTGATAATAAGAGTGACCAGATACTGAGCACCTACTATGTGTCTAGGCACTGTGCTAGAACTTTCATTCATTCATTCAGCAAATATTTACTAAGGGTCTACTATATGCTGGCTACCATTCTAAGCCGTGGGGATATGGCCATGAACACAACAGATAAGAACACTGCCCTCGGGTTTCCCTGGTAGTTAAGAATCTGCCCGCCAATTCAGGAGACATGGGTTTGAGCCTTGGTCCGGGAAGATCCCACATGCCGCGGAGCAACTAAGCTGGTGAGCCACAACTCCTGAGCCTGCATGCTACAACTACTGAAGCCCACACACCTAGAGCCCATGCTCCCAACAAGAGAGGCCACCACAATGAGAAGCCCGTGCACCGCAATGAAGAGTAGCCCCTGCTCGCCGCACCCAGAGAAAAGCCCGCGTGCAGCAATGAAGACCCAACGCAGCCAAAAATAAATAAATAAAGTAAAATAAATAAATTTATTAAAAAAAAAAAAGAACACTGCCGTCTTGGAGCCCTAGGAGAAGAGCATCTGTGACCCTAGTTTGTCCTTGAATAAGGCTATTGAGGTCCAGAAACTTGCCAAAGGCACTCAGCTGGTAAATGGCTGAGCCAAGATCTGAACCCAGGCTTCCCAGCAGGAATCATCATCTTAGAAAACTACAGGAGGATGGGGGGCAGCTTGGGAAGAGCCAAACTCAACTCTGGAGTGAGAGGACCTGGGAGGAGGATGTCTTGAGCTTGGGGGAGGGGCTGCGAGGCTCCCATCTGTATTCCAGATGCCTGCTGTGACTAAAATATAGGATCCGGGGCCCAGGGTGACACAGCCTGGGAAGGATGCTCTGTGAAACGATGTTCATAGTTATTACTTCTTTGTAATTTCCTTCTTGATGTAAAATTTGTGAGTCACGGTCTCAGAACCTGTCTAGGTTTCACAATCCACACAGATGATTGCAGACACTATCATGTCTCCTGCCAGCACATTTTTGACAGTCATTTCTCCCCCCTCTCCCCAGCATTTGAGACATTAAGGATTAATTTTGGAAGGTTGGTGGGAGCAAGGCAGGGAAAGGTAAGCACAGGATGTTATGGGCCACTCAAGGGGCAGTCGTGCCAAAGGTCTGGTCAGAGTTCCCTCTCCCCAAACTCAAGCAGACATCCATTTCATTGAGCACCTACTATGGGCAGACAGTGGATTAAGCAAAGTTGGGCAGTGGTTAAAACCAGACCCTGGATTGACTGGATTCAAGTTCCAGCTCTACCACTTTCTGGCTGTGTGACTTCAGGCAAGTCATTTTACCTCTCTGAGCCTCAGTTTTCTTATGGGTACAATGTTAGAAATAATAGCGCCTCCCTGACAGGGTTGCTATGAGAATGAAGCAACACATCTAAATGCTTTGAAGAGGACACAGCACACTGTGAGTGTGCGAAGATGGTTAACAGTCATCACCATCATCAAACACAAGTAGAGAAACACACATGTGACATGTTCACATCACATTTGCATATGTATAATAATAATGCAATTGTGATACAGATGGATACTCATGGTAGGCAATTTCATCCCTCACGTGTGCTCTTCAGCACTGACACCGCACCCTTGCTGAGCACGAATTCGCTAGGTCCTCACTTCTTTGAGGTCTCAGTTCAAATATCGCCTCTTTAGAGGATCCTCTCCAACTGCCCAATCTAATCAGAAAGGCGCTCTGTCTCTGCCTTGTCATCCTTTTTATTCTCATCATAGAACTTACCATTCTCTGACACATTTCTGTTGTCATTTGTTTATTTACTTAGGCTCATGCCTCTCCCATAAAAATGTAAGTTTCCATGAGGGTGGGAGCCTGACATCCTGGTCCCTTCTCAATTTTTCAAAGCCAAGTACAGTGCCTGGCACATAGTAGGGACTGAAAAAACATTTGTTCAGGGAATTCCCTGGTGGTCCAGGGGTTAGGACTTGGTGCTTTCACCGCCAGGGCTGGGTTTGATCCCTGGTCGGGGAACTAAGATCCTGCAAGACGTGCTGCCAAAAAAAAAAAAAAAAAAATAGTTCAAAGAACAGCTAATAAATTTGCTCTTCCCTTTACCCCTCTTTAGGCACCATGTATCTCCTTTTTACAGAGGAAGGTAATGGAGGCTCAGGGAGACAAGATGATTGGTGGTTTAGCCTCAAGCTTGCCTGTCTTAGTCACTGAGCGGCCCCACTTTGCATCTGAGCTGTGGCCCAGAGAGTGACGGGATGAGGTGGTGATGGTCAGATGTAGCAACCAGAGTTGTCTGCCCTCCATCCCACTCCTGGTACCACATGGTGTAGAAACAGCATCTGGCTTGTAACAGGTGGCCCGGTTCCCAATTCTATCGCCGACTTGTTGGGTGACCATGCATGGGCTGTTTCTCCTCACTTGGCCTCAGCCTCCCGTCTAGAAAATGAAAGTGGTAGAATAGATCAGAGGGTTTTTTAAAAACTGAGATATAACTCACATACCACAAAAGATCAAAGGTTTTTCAACTTTCTTTTCTCGCAGAATCTTTTTTCCCGAACTTAAATTTTATATGAAGTCCCAATATGTAAACAAGACAAAAGGTGGGGCTGTTCTGAGCAGTGGAGGGGGTGGCCTGAGAAGGTACCCTGCTTAGTGTACCCCTTGTTCCCACCACACTCCCCCTCCCTACCCTCAGTGGTCCCTGAGGCACTTCTGCAGAATCCCAGGGCTTGGAGGAACCCAGTTTGAAAACCACTGGACAAGAGCCACTCTTTAGGGTCCCTCCCAAGATGCAGGAGCCCTGGGGAAGGAGGAGGGGCTCATGCTCTCCCAACTTGCAGATGGGAGTTGTTCCTTGAGCTGCAGTCCAGCTGCCTCCCCAGGGTCATGAGAAAGAAGGCAAGGGCAGGCTCAGGGCGCAGGAAGTGGAGCCGGCCAGCTGGGAGGCAGTGACAGGCGCGGGTACCATGGCCTCCTGGATGGGCTGGTGACATCACAACCCCAGGAAGCAGCTGCCCGAGAGGCCCTCGCTGTCCCTCAGTCCTCCGCTGGGAAAATCAACCACCAGCTGTTGTAGTCCTCTTCTCACTCCCTTGCTCTTCTGGGTTGTCCCCTCCTGAACCATCATTTTCAGCACAGCAGCCACTTCCTCTCATTGACAACCTACTATGTACCAGAACTGCACTTTTGGAACCCTTCACGGAACAGCTCATAATTGCATGCATTCTCTTATATCATTTAACCCAGTCATCACATCAACATTATGAAGTAGAGACCAGTACCATGGCCATTTTACAGACAATGAAACTGAGGCTCAGAGGGGCAAAAGAGATGGTAAAAGTTTACCCAGCTAGTAAACGCCAGAGCCAGGATTTGAACCTGGTTGTGTGTGACTCTGTCTGTGCTCTTGTCATGCATTATCACAATGTCAGATCCAGAGCCAAACAATGCCAGGTGCAGAATCTTCAGGCATGGCAAGGTGAGACTGTAAATTTCAAACCCAGTTTTTATTAATGGTTTTTCCTGGACTGTTATTCAGGCCAAGTCTTAGGATGCATGGAAAGGGCTTAGCACACTCCCTGGCACCCTATAGATGTTAGCTACCACTATGACTGTCCACATTTTACAAAGAAGGAAACTGAGGCTCAGAGGAGCAAAGTCCATTAATTAATACCATAGAACAGGTAGGTGCCAAAGCCAGGTATACAAGACCCCAAAGTCAAAGCTGTTTCTCTCAAGCCCTGAATTTCTTAGCCAGGATTATTCTCTTGCTCCACCCCTATTATTCTCCTAGGGCTGCTGTAACAAACTTTGCAGCTTAAAACAGCAGAAATTTATTCTCTCACAGTTCTGGAGACTAGCAGCCCAAAATCAAGGTGTCAGCAGGGCGAGTTCCTCCCAGAGGCTCAGAGGGAGAATCCATTCCATGCCTCTCTTCTGGCTTGTGATGGCTGACCGCAGTCCTTAGTGTTCCTTGGCTTTGGGCTTCACGACTCCAATCTCTGCCTCTGTCTTCACTCGGCCTTCTTCTCTCTGTCTCAAATCTTGCTTTCCTTTCTCTTATAAGGATACCAGTCCTTGGATTTAGGGCCCACCCTGAATGCAGGAGGAGCTCATTTTGACATCCTTACCTTAATTACATCTGTAAATACTCTATTTCCAAATAAGTCACATTCACAGATACTTGGGGTTAGAACTTAGACATATCTTTTTAATTTTTTTTTTATTTTTTATAAATTTATTTATTTTTTTACTTTGGGCTGCGTTGGGTCTTCGTTTCTGTGCGCGAGGTTTCTCTAGTTGAGGCAACTGGGGGTTACTCTTCCCTATGGTGCATGGGCTTCTCATTGCGGTGGCTTCTCTTGTTGCGGAACATGGGCTGCAGAGCTCGGGCTTCAGTACCTGTGGCACGCGGGCTCAGTAGTTGTGGCTTGCAGGCTCTAGAGCGCAGGCTGAGTAGTTGTGGCGCATGGGCTTAGTTGCTCCATGGCATGTGGGATCTTCCCCAACCAGGGCTCGAACCCATGTCCCTTGCATTGGCAGGCGGATTCTTAACCACTGCGCCACCAGGGAAGCCCCTATCTTTTTAAAGGCATAATTCAGCCCACCCTGTCGCCACCACCACCCCAGTTCAGCAGATCTTCATGGAGCATGAACCATGTGCCAGCCAGGCACACAGAAGGCATACTGCATTAATGCTGCCAACAGTCTAGTGGGAGAGGCAGACAGGCACAGATAACAGCAGGATGGTTTTTAAACTATGTGTAGAAATAAAGCATATGGACCCATAAAAGAGAGCAAGTAGTAGCGTCTGGGATGGGGTAAAGTAGAGAGCATGGTGTGTGTCCTATCCATCAGCAGCTATTTATTAAGCACTTGCTATGTGCAAGATGCTTTAGGGAAAAAAATATGTATGTGAAAGAAAAACAATACAGAGTAGGAGAATGAACCTGAACGTTAGCTTTGGAGGCAGAAAGACCTCAAATGCAGGCTTTAACCCGTCTGTGCCTCAATTTCCTCATTTCTAAAATGGGAATACTAATAGCATTTGCCTCAAAGAGTTATTAATAGGTTGAAGTGAAACCACCCAAGCATTCAGTCAGCAAATATTTATTGAATATTTTCTCTGTGCCAGGCACAAAATGTGCAGGAAGGGGCTAGCCTGGCACCAAGAAAGCATTTAATAAATGCCAGTTCTCGTCCTCTTTCCCCTGATTCACAAGTTAGGTAAAAGTTCAGGACAGAAATACAAGAGAGGTCAAAAGTAGGACAGGCTAAAAGCCAAGTAAAGAGCATGAGATCTGTGTGTTTAGGAATAGTGACAACATGGCCAGATAGGTCTTGCAAATACCTCCTGGGGGAAGTGGGCTTTTGAGTCAGACCTCAGAGACAAGAAGAAGAGGAGGGATGACACCATGTAGCAATGGTGGTGTGAACATATGATTGGGGTGAGGAAATTTATTGGCAAGAAAAGTAGGTTTGGCCCAGATGGTGACCTTTTCTGCAGGATTCTAGCGAGCAACTGAAGCATCATGAAGGGTAGAACTTTTCTATATTTCAAACAAAAAAATCAAGGGTAAGCACAGATGAGCATGTACTTAACCATATCACAAGCATTTGCATTTCTTTAAATTTTGCTCCAACTTTGGTATCACTTTTTATGCAGGCCTTTTCCTATAAGAAATAGTTCCATATGTTTCTACTACATTTAACTTGTCAGATTTTCCTATTCACAAAGCTCATTGAAGGCAGGGGCTGGATCTTAGCACCTGTACATCCCAGGGCTTGGTATATAGTAAGCGTTGAATAAGCATTTCACTGAACGAATAAATTACTTTTATATTTTTGTTTTACATAAGAGCATGATATTTTGAATGGTGTGCTATAATTCATGCTTCCTGGACAAGTATAATATTGTTAGCACAATCCCCAAGCCAGGTAAGATTGTTTAGTTGGAGACAGTTATTGGAATGATCAGCCCAGAATGTAGTAGGACAGAGCCATATAGAGACATTGCTAAACTAAACTTATGAACTCCCAGGCTGTGCTGTAAACCCATTAGGCTGTGTTGCTTTAAACTCGGGGTCAGCCAACCAAAGGTGGATGCAAAAGACTTTAAACAAGCCTGCAGCTTGAGACTTGAAATAGAACAGAAAGGGAATTCACAGGACTCAACCTTGTCTTCTGGCTGGAGCCCTTGAGACCTGAGGATGCTGGCTGGGCTAACTCTGTTGAGATAAGAAACGGCAGCTTCTTTAAGGTTTATTTTGTTTTTGGAGCCACCAGATCCAGTGGGCGGATCATGCCTTGAAATAGAAGCATCTCGAAAGGCCTGTGAATCATTTCTTAGCGCCAGCCTGCGAGGTTTCATATCCTGTTCTCGGAGTTACCTTGGGTGTTGTGTGCGTGCATGTGTGTGCGTGTGTGTGTATTGTTTTCAGGGGTGTTTGCTTAGGATTGGGTTTTGAAACTTTTACTTTCTTTTAATAGCTTTTTTTTTAAGCTGGAGGAATTTTTCAAATGGCTTTTGCGAGAAAGTTCAAACCCTGGAATGACTAAGTCTCTGGAAGAATTTGGACTTTGTAAGGGGACTTTGTATCTGGTAAGATCACCCAGTCACTGATCTCTGCAGCTAGAAGATCTTTTGGAAAGCTTTTAGGTCAACCCCCTCATTGGACACGTGGGGAAACTGAGGCTGGGGGAGGGAAAGGGGTTCAGCTAAGGCCACACACAGTGTCAGCGGAAGTGATGGGACCAGAACGCAGGTCTGACTCCTGAAGCCAGCTTCGGCTTTGCAAGAGGCTCTCAAGCACCCAGTCTACATTTAGGTGAGCACATCTTCCAGATCTGTAAAGGAACAGAAAGATAAAGAGCGTTCTGAGAAGGCAGAATTCACCCAGTATAGGCATAGAAGGATGGGAAAAGGAATCTCTGGAAGTATCTTAGATGCATTACCTCATTTAATCCTCCCCAGATCCTATTAGAGCAAGAGTTCTCAGTCAGGGTTGACTGTGCCCCCAGGAGACACTGGGCAGTGTTTGGAGACATTGTCATTAGGAGGGGAGGTTGCCACCAGCATCTCATGGGTAGAGGCCAGGGATACGGCTTAACATCCTACAATGGACAAGACAGCCCTCACAACAAAGAATTATCTGGCCCCAAATGTTAGTAGTGCCAGAGCTGAGTAACTCTGTTATTTGGAGGGCACTCTTCTATAATACAACCCAATTGAACAGACAAGAAAGCTGAGGCTCAGAAGGTACAGCCATTCACTAAGTGTGTGGGCCTGGGAAAATTACTTAACCTCTCTGTGCCTCAGTTTCCTCATCTATAATATAAAATAGAGTTAACAGTACTTCTGTCAATGGTTGTTTTGATGATTAAACAAATGAATATTTGTAAAGTACTTAGAACAGTGCCTTAACACCTATTATTATATGAGTATTTGCTAAAAATAATAAAGATAAATAAACAAACTTGTCCAAAATACACAGAAAATAAGTGAAAGGATTGTGGTGAAATCCTAAAGACATTTAAGGGTATGGAAACTAGAAGATGGGAGACCTTCTGGGGGTGTAGGGCCCTGAGATCAGGTGAGTCATGTGGCCATCCACGTGGCATCCTACATCTCCCTGGCCACGAGGTTTTCCTTCTCAGACGCTGCTACCTGAAATGCAACTTCATCGTTTTATGTAGAAGTGATATGCACTATTAAACATGAATAGTTTTGGCAAGTCTGACACGGTAAGCCAAAGCAGTCGTAATTGTTCAGGATAAATTAGTTTAGCTCCCTCCCAGCAAGTCAGGCTACTGCCCACCCTCGGGACTCCTAACCTTCAGTCATGCCCACGGTGGCCAGCACCACCTCAAACAGGCCTCCAGCCTGGACCAACTCTGTGCCCTGTCCCACCTTGCACCCCACTTCAGGGCCTGCTACTGATCCTCCCACCTGCAGCTCTAGGGCCGTTTCACCCAGCCAGGGGCCTAGTCCTTGCTTTTCTGCTTTGACCCTCTAACCCTGTCCTCAATCAGGAATCAGATGGCTCCACCGGCTGCTGACACCTGCTAACTCTCTGAGTGTTCACCATGTACATCCTCCAAGACCTAGCTGCTCTCTCAGCGAGCACT
This sequence comes from Mesoplodon densirostris, assembly GCF_025265405.1. Classification (NCBI taxonomy): domain Eukaryota; kingdom Metazoa; phylum Chordata; class Mammalia; order Artiodactyla; family Ziphiidae; genus Mesoplodon; species Mesoplodon densirostris. The sequence goes on along the minus strand of NC_082662.1, from coordinate 19,350,878 downwards.
GGGCTCTGGGAAGGAAACCAGGCAGAGGAGTGTTATGAGAGCAGACAGAGGAAAAGCCAAAGCAAGAACCCCCCATGTCTCCCCTCTGCCTGAGCCCACCTGACAAGCTTATTCCTTATAACAATCGATGGCATTTCTTTTTTTTAAGACTCAATTTTATTTATTTATTTTTTGGCTGCATTGGGTCTTCGTTGCTGCGTGTGGGCTTTTCTCTAGTTGCAGCGAGCGGGGGCTACTCTTCGTTGCGGTGTGCGGGCTTCTCGCGGTGGCTTCTCTTGTTGTGGAGCAGGGGTTCTAGGTGCGCGGGCTTCAGTAGTTGTGGCTCGCGGGTTCAGGAGTTGTTAGGTGCCATTTTTTGAGCATCTTAAGCTAAGTGTCTTACATACTTACAACAGCCCTTGCCTGCTGTGCCCCACTCCCCCATCCCCAGAGACCTAAGAGACCCCCCCCATATAAACTGTATTAGTTTTCTCTTATTGCCATAACAAATTACTACATTTTAGCAGCTTAAAATGACACATATTTATTATCTTACAGTCTGTAGATTAGAAGTTCGACAAAGATCTCACTGGGACAGAATCAAGGTGTCTACAGGGCTGTGTTTCTTTCTGGAGGCTCTAGAGGAGCATCCATTTCTTTGCTTTTTCCAACTTCTAGAGGCTGCTGACATTCCTTGTTCTGTGACCTCTTCCTCCATTTTCAAAGCAAGCAACATGACACCTCTCTGACACCCTACTTCCATCGTTACATATCTGACTCTCCTTCTGTCTCCCTCTTCCACTTTTTTTTTTTTTTTTTTTTTTGCGGTACGCGGGCCTCTCACTGTTGTGGCCTCTCCCGTTGTGGAGCATAGGCTCCGGACACGCAGGCTCAGTGGCCATGGTTCATGGGCCCAGCTGCTCCGCGGCATGTAGGATCTTCCCAGCCCGGGGCACGAACCCGTGTCCCCTGCATCGGCAGGTGGACTCTCAACCACTGCGCCACCAGGGAAGCCCTCCCTCTTCCACTTTTTAAGGACCCTTGTGATTACATTGAACCCAACAAAAAATCCAGGACAACCTCCCTACTTTAAGATCAGCTGATTAACAACCTTAACTCCATCTGCAAACTTGATTCCCGTTTGCCATGTAATGTAACATATTCACATAACATATTCATGTTCCAGGGATTAGGAGGTGGATGCCTTCTTTTTTTATTGAAGTATAGTTGATTTACAATGTTGTGTTAATTTCTGCTATACAGCAAAGTGATTCATTTATACATATATACACATTCTTTTTTTATATTCTTTTCCATTATGGTTTATCATAAGATACTCAATATAGTTTTCTGTGCTATACAGTAGGACCTTGTTGTTTATCCATTCCATATATAATAGCTTACATCTGCTAACCCCAGCCTCCCAATCCACCCCTCCTCCAACCCCCGCCCCCTTGGCAACACCAAGTCTGTTCTCTATATCTGTGTCTGTTTCTATTTCGTAGATAAGTTCATTTGTGTCATATTATAGATTCCACATATAAGTGATATCATATGGTATTTGTCTTTCTTGTTCTGACTTACTTCACTTAGTATGATCATCTCTAGTCGCACCCACATTGCTGCAAATGTCATTATTTTGTTCTTTTTTATGGCTGAGTAGTATTCCATTGTATATATATACCACATCTTCTTGATCCATTCATCTGTCGATGGATATTTAGGTTGTTTCCATGTCTTGGCTATTGTGAATAGTGCTGCTCTGAACATAGGGGTGCATGTACCTTTTTGGATTAGAGTTTTGTCTGGATATATGCCCAGGAGTGGGATTGCTGAATCATATGGTAACTCAATTTTTAGTTTTCTGAGGAACCTCAATACTGTTCCATAGTGGCTGCACTAAATTACATTCCCACAGACAGTGTAGGAGGGTTCCCTTTTCTAGGATGTGGATACCTTCGAAGTAGCCACTAATCTGCCTACCACATTAACCAACAGGGAGTGGTGGAGACCATGACAATCCAGAGAGTACACACCCCTTCTAAAGGGGGCACCTACTCAGCCCCAGATGATCTCATCATTCATGCATGAATAGAGGTTCAGTGTGGCTGGATCTGCCAATATTTCAAGCTGGAAAATTAGATTTTTCAAGTGAAGTTTTCCAATTTTGAAATCACTGGGCAGGCCAAAAAAATTTTTTTGTGGGCTAGATTTGGCCTGAGGCCACCCAGGTATGACCTCTGAATTCAGCTCCACCCGGTCAACCGTGGTGAGATGATGAGATGTTCTCTGGCATTTACAGGCTCTGCAGGCTCTGGGGGATGAGGAACCAGCTGGGTCTGGAGGTGGGAGGGAACGTGGTCAGGAGCATAGCAGACACTGCAGGGGGTGCCTCGGGGGAAAGTTTAGAGGGAGAAGGGACCAACCATCTCCCTAAGAGACCAACCATCACCTGCAGGAAGCAGTGGTGCATCAAAGGGTACAGGAAATCAGACAGAGGCAGACCTGAAGAAATCAACCAGACTGAGGTAGGCTTTATGCCTTGTGGCTTCAGAACAAATCAAGCAGACCCTTTCTAATTTCAAAAGGTATCAGTTCTTCCCTTCCCCCTGAAAGCACTAGCGATACTGGCTGGCTGTGTGGAGACTGGTGGGCTGGGGCATGGCAGGGGTGGGGTGAAGAGGAGGCTTTTCATGAAAGATTTTTGAATTTTGAACCAGGTGAAGGTACTACCTATTTAAAACATTGAAGTGAAATCCTTTTATTCATTTAAAAATATTTTAAACTACTATAGTTTATGTTAAAGGTAAAAACATGAATGCAGTTGTCATGGAGACTCTACTGCACTTTCGTGAAGATGGGATGTGTGACCTCACTGCAGGAAGAAATGGAAATGTGAATAAATGTGAATGAATTTGGCCAATTACTTTGGATCCATGGTCTTTTTAAATTTTAATTAATTTATTTATTTTTGGTTGTGTTGGTTCTTTGTTGTTGAGCGCGGGCTTTCTCTAGTTGCGGCAAGTGGGGGCTTCTCTTCACTGCAGTGTGTGGGATTCTCATTGCAGTGGCTTCTCTTGCTGCGGAGCACGGGCTCTAGGTGTGTGGGCTTCAGTAGTTGTGGCATGCAGACTCAGCATTTGTAGCTCGCTGGCTCTAGAGAGCAGGCTCAGTAGTTGTGGCCCACGGGCTTAGTTGCTCCGCGGCATGTGGGATCTTCCCAGACCCAAGGGATCGAACCCATGTCCCCTGCATTGGCAGGTGGATTCCTAACCACTGCGCCACTAGGTAAGTCCCCTGTATCCATCATCTTAACTGCTGCTTTCCTTATCCTCACACACCGGGACTCAGTAAACCAGATTGGTGTCTTAAGTTCTATTCTATTCCATTCTGAATTACAAAAAGCTAAGACTCTAGAGTCAGTCAGCTTGCCCCTTCCACACTGGTGACCTTGAGTCAATGTGCTTAACCTCTCTGAGCCTCAGTTTCTACATCTGTAAAATGGGGGTAATAATGATACCAATTTCATGGGTTGTTATGAAGATTAATGAGTTAATGCCTGTAAAGCACTTGAAACAGCACAAAATCAGTGTCCAAAAATACTGACTCTTCCTATTAACTATTTTTACTATTCTCTTTTAACCTTGTTTCTTTTGAGTGGGGCAATTATTAAAACCATAACAACTTAAGACATGTAATGTAGGTGATCTAAAATGAAGTGAATTTAACCTTTGGTCCCCCAAATTCTTACAACCACACTCTGAAGGGAATATCATTGTCTCCATTTCATAGATAAGGAAACTGAGGCCTGGAGAATGTAAGCAAGTTGCTCAAGGACATTGAGTTTGGACACACAGAAGATAGAGGCTTGAACCAGGATATCAAGATTCCAGTTCCCACGACTTTCAATTCAAGCCTGTCCTATGGTGTGATCATAAAATAACAGGGCTGAGTGGGGCAGTTGGATTTCAGTTTGTTAGTGGTTTGGGGACAGCCCCTCGCCTGTCATAGCCCCAGATCCAGTAGATTCTAAGGTGGGGGTCAGGTCAGGTCTCTGGCGCACATTTGGGCCTCAGCTTTGGAGCCGAGTTCCTCTCTCCCCTGGGAGGGATACAGGGTTGGGGAAGGGGTGTCAGAGCATGGGGGTTGCCGTGGATGACCCCGGCCCAGCTGCTGCCTGAGCTTTCTCACGAAGGAGGCTCTCCCAGTGTCCCAACTCCACCCCAGGCCCTCTGCCGCATCCCCCCTGACCCTCGTCATCTAAGGAGCAGTTGTTGCAGCTTGAAAACATGTCTGGCACCAAACATGGGAGTTAAATGCCCTGGAAAGATGGAAGGCACTGCCCAAGCCAACTTCAGGAAGTGGGAGCGCCCACCGATCAAGAGCACGGCCTTGTAGGTTTCCAACCTGGCTTCTCCACTTCCTAGCTGAGTAGCCGTGGGATTCACCTTTCTGAGGTTTCCACATATGTGAAATGGGATAGCCATGGTATCTATCGCAAATGTTTTGGGGATGCTTTTCTTTTTTAAAAGCACTTTACTGAGGTATAATTTATATACCATAATATTTACCTGCTTTAAGTATACAATTAAGTGATTATTAGCATATTTGAAGAATTGCACAATCATCACCACATCAGCCTTAGAATATTTTCATCACCCCTCCAAAAAAAACCCTGTACCCGTTAGTAGCCATTCCCCTTTTTCTTTTCAGCCTTAGGCAACCACTAATCTACATTCTGTCTCTAAAATTTACCTTTTCTGGAAATTTCATGTAAATGGAATTATACAACATGTGGTCCTTTGTGCCTTGCTCCTTCCACTTAGTCTAATATTTTTTTTTTTTTTTTTTTTTTTTTTTTTTTTTTTTTTTGCTGTACGCGGGCCTCTCACTGCTGTGGCCTCTCCCGTTGCGGAGCACAGGCTCCGGACACACAGGCTCCGCGGCCATGGCTCGCGGGCCCAGCCGCTCCGCGGCATATGGGATCCTCCCAGACCGGGGCACGAACCCGTATCCCCTGCATCGGCAGGCGGACTCTCAACCACTTGCGCCACCAGGGAGGCCCTAGTCTAATATTTTTGAGGTCCATCTATGGATTGTATATATCAGTAGTTTGTTCCTTTTTTTTTTTTTTTTTTTTGGCCACGCCACATCGCTTGCGGGATCTTAGTTCCCAGACCAGAAACTGAACCCAGACCCAAGACAGTGAAAGCACTGAGTCCTAACCACTGAACCGCCAAACTAGGAATTCCCTAGTTTGCTCCTTTTTATTGCTGAATAATATTCCATCATATGACTATACTACATTTTATTTATGCATTTATCAGATAGACATTTGGGTTGTTTCCAGTTTGGGGCTACAATGAACAATGCTGCTATGACTATCCCCCTACAAGGTTTTTTTTTTTTTTTTTTTTTGTGGTATGCGGGCCTCTCACTGCTGCGGCCTCTCCCGTTGCAGAGCACAGGCTCCGGATGTGCAGGCCCAGCGGCCATGGCCCATGGGCCCAGCCGCTCCGCGGCATGTGGGATCTTCCCGGACCGGGGCACGAACCCGTGTCCCCTGTACCGGCAGGCGGACTCTCAACCACTGCGCCACCAGGGAAGCCCCCCTACAAGGCTTTGAGTAGACATATATTTTCACTTCTCTTGGGTAAATACCCAGAAGAATTGCTAAGTCATATGGTCAATTTATAGTTAACTTTTTAAGAAACTGCCAAACAGTGTTTCAAAGTTTTACATTCCCATCAGTGATGTGTGAGGATTTGTTGAGAGAATTAAATGAGATAATTAACATGAAATGCTTAGCATTGTGCCTGAGTCGTCAATAAATGATAGCTAGTATTAATAGAGGTCTTAATAGAATCCGCTGTAGTGCTAGAAACCACAGTACTGTTGCCTCCTTCCCTGAAAAGAAAGTGGATCTCCAAGAGGCAGTCACTCTGCAGTATTAATGCCCACATCCTATATGCTCTTAGCCTGGCATTCAAGGCTCTCCACACCCCCACCTCCATCTACCTGTCCAATCTTGGCCAGCATTCACTTTACCCTCTAGCTTCTGCCCAGCCAAGCTGATCAGCACCTCTGCTCATACCATTCTCTGCCCTCTCCCCCACTGCCTTCCTCCTGCCTTCTCTTTGAGTATTAAAATCCCACTTGGCTTTCAAGACTCAACTCAGGTGTCCTTTCCTCTCCAAGGTCTATCTTGACTTTCTAACTAACTAGACCAGTGCTGTCTACGGGCTGTTGAACACCTGAAATGTGGCTAGTCTGAACTAAGGTGTGCTGAATTATAAAATATACACCAGATTTTGAGGACTTAGTATGAAAATAATATAAAATTAATAGTTTTTTTGTATTAATTACATGTTCAAATAGTATTTGGGGTATATGGGTTAGGTAAAATACATTATTGAAATTAATTTCACTTGTTCTTTTTAAAAATGTGGCTGCTAGAAAACCTTAAGTTACACATGTGGCTCACATCTGTGGCTAAATTTTAGCTCTACTGGACAGCATTGGTATAGAATATCAACATCCTAACAGTCGCTATTTATTGAGCACCTAATTTCTTACACTGTTGTATCTGTTATCTGACATAATGCTCAGCGCAATCCTGTGGGTTTGGTATTATGAATATCTCCTTTTTACAGATAAGGATACAGAGGGAGGGTGTGACCTCCCCCAAAGTCACACAGCTGGACACTAGCAGACTCAGGATTCAAATCCAAGTTGTCTGCCTCCAAAGCCCATAGCCTTCCACGGGGTTTTGCTGCACAGACTACTAAAGCACCAAGGGCTTTGGGGGTCTCCTGGGGTGCCTTTGGCTGGAATTAGAACAGCTCTGCATGGTAATGAATCATGCTAATCAGAAACTCTGACTGAATGCTTGCCTTTCATAAATACAAAATGAGAAAGCAGATTAATTAGTATAAACAATGCATTTGGAATAAATCAGATCTTGGGACCTGTGGGTGTAGTAAAAGGTGGAAGGCCACTGATCTAAATATCTCATTTGGCAAGTGGGGAACCTGATGCCCAAAAAGGAGAAGATTTGTCCAGGGCTGTCAGAAAGTGGGAGAGCCAAAAGCAAAAGCCCGGTTTCTAGGCTTCCAGGCTGAGTGTCTTGCATGTACCTCACTGTCTGTACATGGAAGGCCCCTGCCCCCAGCCACCTGGAAGCCTTTTGTCTTGAAGCAGCCCCCTTCCTCTCCCAAGCCTGTCCCAAAGACTAGAGAGGAGGGGGCCAGGAGACCCAACCCATTTCCCATCAGGGTCCCAAGGCCACCATCCGGTCCTGGGCCGGGAATTCCTTTCACAGACTGAATTAAACTGAGCCGAAAATAATTCTGAACCCTTGGAAGCCTCCAAGAGCTCCTATTCCTACTCCACCCGGGTCCAGCAGGCCAGGCCTCCCCAGATCTCCTCTCTGCCATCTTCTGGGCTCCCCCAGACTTCCCCTGCCAGCTCCCATCTCCACTCACACGTGTGTAGGGAGAGGGATGTTTAAACAGACTGCCCACATCCCTGTTCCCTCTTCCCAGCCTCTCCAAACAGGCGGGAGAAAGGGCGACCAGAGAGACGTATTAAACCCAGCACCATCCCTATGAGCCAACCCAGGAGGGCCCTAGCCAGAGGCACAGAGAAGGAGCCGCCAAGAAGCAGAGAGACACACACACAAAGGGGCAGAGAGTGTGTCCAAGACAAAGAGAAGAAAAAGGATGGATGTTTAGATCAAGAGAAAGGCACGGAGCGAGAGGCGAAGAGACGAGAAATAAGAAAAAGTGGAAAAGGAGGCGGAGATGAAAAAGGGATGCCTGAAAAGGAAAATTAGAAGAAGGGAAAGTAGAGAGAAGATAGAGGAATTAGAATTTGAGGGAGACCGAAGGAGCAGGGGCGCGATGGGGGAGAGTAGGAGGGGGGACAAGGAGAGCGCGAGGGGAGACGCGCAGCGATCTGAGGTGCCCTGGCCGCGGGGGTCCCGGGGGGCGGGCCCTCCTCCCGGCGCCTCTCCCCGCCGCGGCGGTGCGAGTAGCCACATTCCTCCGGGTTTCCCACACACTTGCCATCAAAGAGTCCCCAAAGCCCCGGCTTTTCCCGCGCCCCTCCCCCGCCAGGGCCGGAGAAACTATTTTTCACCCCCTCCTGGTCTTTAATCTGTTGTGGGGAAAGAAAGCGGCTTTTGTTGGGCAAGGGGCTGCGCGGAGGGCGGGGCGGGGGCGCCGGCGATTGTGTGTCCCGCAGCTGCGCGCCTGGGGCCGCCGGGGTGGGGCCGCCGGGGCGCGGGGCCGGAGCGCGGGCGCGGAGGGCCCGGAGGTCGAGCCGGGCAGGGGTGGGGCGCAGGGGCGCGGGCGCGGACGGCCTGGGCAGGTCGACAGGCCGGAGTGGGGGCAGCCGGGGCGCGGGGTGCGGGCGGGAGGGTCGCAGGGGCTGAGGGGGTGGAGAAAAAGGCCACCCGGGCGCGCAAGCCCATTGTCCTCTTGGCCCTGTTCTGCACCAGGGCCGGAGATTGGGGAAAAATGGACACTCGTTGAAAGGGCAGATGGGGAGAAGGCTGCACACCCGGAGGAGGTCGTATACTCAGGCAGGGGGCCACGAGAACTCTGGGAAACACACCACACATTTAAGCAACAATCAAGGAGACAAACACACACACACACACACTCACTCTCTCTCACTCTCATCGGGGACACAGACACACAACCCTGAGGAAGGGTCCCACAGCCAGAGAGAGGCCAACAACACACACTCAGGGAGGAACACACATTCAGAGAACAACCCACTTACTCAGACACACACACACACACACACACACACAGCCTAAAACCATAAAGCTCTGTTGAACAAAATGGATTTCCGATATGAATTTCCTTCTCCTTCCAACCCCAATTTCTCCTTAAGACAGGCCCCCATTCTCCAGCATTTGCTTCCTTTCTCCCTCCAGTTGGTAGCCTGGCTCATGCTTCAAAGCACAAGCTCTGGACTCAGGCAGCCCTGCTCTGCCTCCCAACAGCTGTGTGACCTTGGGCAAGTCACCTCACTACTCTGAGCTTCAATCGATACGAGGGTTGAGAGAGAGAGAATATAAACAAGATGCCTGACTCGTTGTTGGCACTTGGCAAAAGTTATCCCTTATGAGCCTGCTGATGGCGTGGGCTGCTGTAATGATGACACTCAAGGGCGGCTTTGGCCGGCAGGAGGCTCTCTCTGTGCTGCAGCCTCTGCCTCTGCTTTCTGGCACCCCTGCATTTCCACCTCAGTGCCCCATTGGGCATGGGGGAGACTTTTCCTCTCTGACAGGGTCAGCTCTGTCCCCAGGCCGGATCCCTCCCATATCTACCCTCGCAGCTTTTGAACTGCTGCTGGGATCTAGGCCAACACAAGACAATATCTGAGCAGGGTGAATGTTGCTTTTCAAGGCCTTTTTTTTTTGCCTTCATCTTTTCTTGCCTTGGATTCCATCATCTTTCTAAAGCCTTTCCTGAACCCCATTAGTGGGAGCCCAAATCCAACTGTCAGCCTCTGTCTGCGACAAAGAACATCCCCTAAGTGGTCTCCCAAAAGTGATTACTGGGGTGGAACTTAATTCAGTACATCTTTACTAATTGCCCACTCTGTGCCAGGTACTGTGAGGGATACTGAGACCAGGAAGACAGATATGACATGATTACAAAGCAGGTGAGCTATAAGTCCCATATGGTGGTTGGAAGTGTTCAATGAAACCATGAATGAAAGTGCTTCAGAAATAGCAAAACCTCTGCAACATATTCTTTGCCTTTTTGTATTTGTTAAATCAGAGTTAAACTCCTACATAACTTACTGATGCTCTGCAAAGTCTAGAAGTTCCAAACTTTTCTTAACAGGGAAATGAGGTTGTCCCTGTCTGTCCTCATTAGCCTAGAAATGCGAGGGTGAGGAAACTAGTCCTTGTGTGTCTGGACGCTGTGTGCAGTTTGAATGTTTGTCTCCATCCTTGTATGCACCAGTGTTTGAGCCACAGGCTTGAGTTCAAATTTTGATTATTGGAGTTTTGTGCCTGCTAGCTCTGTGGACAAATCTCTATGACCTCAATACCTTTGTCATGATATCTACCCCCAAAAGACTCTAGAGAAGATCACATAAGACAGAATTTATAAAGCAGCAGCACAAGATAGGTTCTCAGAAAACAAACTCTTTTCCTACTTTCCTGTGGTTGTCCACCCACACACACCCCAGATGCCAAGCCAGCCCCTGGACATCCCATGGTCACTGCCTACCTGCTGACATAAGGGGTTAGTTAACTTCAGGGTGGTATGGCTGGACCAAGCTAGTCTGGCTTTGGGTTGAAAGAAGGAGAGAGGGAGGAAACTCAACTCCCAAGTTGACTCCTAAAAACAGGAGTAGTCAGCCTGCACTTTGTTTAAGAATAAACATCCCTGAAAGCATGGACAGGAAGGTTTTTTAGGGGGGAAAAATTTTTCCAAGAAATTTCCAATGCTCTCTGAGTCTCTCTACTTAGAAGACATTTCCTAATACCTTAGTGTCTGTCTTCCAACCTAATGCACGCTCCCCCTTGCTTTTCTCTATCCGGTGGAATAAAACACTCTCAGGTCCAAACTACCTTCCTAGGAGGTCCCTTGAAAGGGCAGAAGGAAAAGCATAAACACAGAAAGATAAAAGTTTTGAGACGGGCAGACCTGGGTGCAAATCTTAGATCTGCAACTTATTAGCATGTAACTGTGGGCAAGCACATTAACCTCTCTGAGCCTCAGTCTCCTGGTGCGTAAAATGGGTCAACGAGATAATGTATGAGAAGGCAAGTGGGACCTGGCAAATAGTTAAGATTCAATGACGGATGATGATGATGGTGGTGGTGGTGGCGGCGGCAGTGGCGGCACCAAGTCCTCTGAACTGTAGAGTAGCCCATCTTGGAGGCCCCTGAAATCCCCATTCCTATAAGGACTCATGCCTTAGATCCAGATGCTCACCATAGTCCCCTTCGCAGTATTTCACATGTTCCTGAGACCAGACTCAGCAGGAACCATTAAGCTCCCTTGGTACCGCCTATCTCACTCACTAGGGGCTACATCATATCATAGCACATGAAAATAACGAATTGGTTACTACAGCACTTTCCATCCCTTGTCCTCTTGATCCTCCCAGCTGTAAATAAGGTCGGTGGATATTATTTTTCACCCCATTTTACAAGGAGACAACTGAGGCAGAGGGACGAATAAGTAGTCCATCCAAGGGTTTGAGCCTTGATTCTGAATTCCACGTGCTCTTCTTGTATCACATGAGTCTCAAGCAGTAGTTTGAGGTCTAGCCTTGCTTGGAGGAGGAGAAGGGGTATGTTCTAAGTGTATGGCTGGGAAGTCCTCTGCACACCTTTACATGCACTTTGTGAGCAAACAGTTACATATTAAAAAATGCAGCATCTGGGGATGTCCTGAGACTACAGCAGACCACCCTAATGCTAAGGAGAGTTAGAGGGCAGAATGGACAGGAAGCCAAATGAGGGGGAGTTCTGGGTCCTGGCTACAGGTCAGCAACTGACATCCAGAGTAACCTTGGGCAAGATTTGGAAGTTCCCTTGATCCCCACTTTCAACATTAAGGGCAAAAAATAGAAAGGTAGACAAATAGATAGAAGCTCCGTTTAGGCAAAAAGACATCTGCAATTCTCATCATCATTACTTTGGCTTTGAAATCGACAGCTCAGAGACCCCCGACCACTTTTCAAAATTTTAAAGACAAAGCAGTATAACTTAATAGTTCTGCCAACTCTTAAAAAAATCAGAGAGCACAACACTGACTTTTTTTCCTTTTCTTCTTCTTCTTTTTTTTTTTAATTTTGGCAAAGAAAGATTCAGTTCCTGGAAATGCTTACAAAATGATTCCTGACACTGGGAGGAGATAGTTAAAAAAGGAAGAAGACGAAAACTTATAAACATATATAGATAAAGGCAGAAGGTGGCAAGAAAGAGAATAAACAAAAGAAAGAAAAGAAAGAACTAAAAGAGATAGAGAGAAGGAAAAAAGACTTTAAAGGGCCCCAATTCAAGGAACGTTATCAAGTTCTCAGCATCTGCAATTCACAAGCCGCTTGCGGGTCGGGGCGGCGCAGACCCCTCCCCTTTCTCGGGTGTCGGACGCTCATTGGTGGGGACGGCAGTCGCCGGCCGGTGACTGCCCGAGGAAAGGTTGCCTGGGACACGCATCCCTGTGTGAACGCATGACGTCCCACCCTGGCGCCAGGCTGTCTGGGGCTGAGTCTTAGATCAACACAGCTGTGGGACCGGGACCCACAGCTGGGCAAAGGAGCGGATTCCTCAACAAAAAATAGGATTGTGAGAAAAGTTCTGAAACAAAAACAGCGCAGACAAAAGCCTTAATGACATCCTTTCATAAAAATAAAAAATGCAAGAGGGGGGAAAAAGCTGGTAAAAGGAGCAGAACTGGGAACAGAAAGTTCAGAGGCATTTGGAATAAGAGACTGAGGCCCCACCACCGCTAAACAAGTTGCAGAAGGCCTGAGCTAGCCCTCCAGTCCGCTGTTGGGAAAAAGAAGTCTTTTGGGCTCAAACTTTATTCAGTGTTCTCAACCGTAACCCATTTCTTTCAGAATTAGATTCTTACATTGGAGAGCACCCTTAGAGGTCATTTGTTCCCCCCCTCCCTCAATTTTACAGAAAATGAAGCCCAGGAAGGAAAGAAGTTCTTCCAAGGCCACATTGCAAGTTACTGACATGACCAGGTCAGAATTCTGCTTGCTGATCCCGGCATCCCTCTCCTGCCTATGTCACCCAGCTCATGCGCATTTCACCCTGAAAGCATCTTGGGAGATAATGTGAAGGTGCTTTGCAAATGGCTGCACAAGCCTGAGGCAGCAGTGGGTAGTAATGGGGGAGGCAAAAGGAGAGAGGGGAATCTGTGTGGTCCTGTGGACTGAGCACAGACCACTCAACCGGCCACTTGCTGGGTCCTCGGGCACCAAGGAGACTAATGGATGTGAGGGAGAGAGTATGTCAAGCGCCTTGCAGAGAAGAGGCGTTTAGTAATTATTTGTTGAAGGAATGAGGTAGGTCTAGTTAGCTCCATTTTATAAATTGGAAAATTGAGGCACAGAGGTGACTTACCCAAAGTTCACATTATTAGTAAAAAAGAATGGGAATTTGAACATAAATCTGCCTAGCTCTGAAGGCCATGATATTTTCCAGGACCTGGGCTTGACTATTTTGCACAAACCACGGAAGTCTGCGTGACAGAAAAGTGTTTTCTATTTGGTCATTCAGGAGTCCACATAGCCACTATATTCCCTTCCCAAGACCAAATAGCTGGCATGCTCTTCACTTGACATCTGTAGCCTATATAGACTGATCTGTTCATTCATGGGATATTTTCTTATACCAAAGAGGCTGTCCTGGAAAACGTTTATATTTCAGGAAGAAGTCTTTCGACTCTTTCTTGGGACACAGAGTCCTGTGGTATGACAGCAAAGAACAAGGATTCAGGGTTGGCTCTATCATTACTTGTGGTGTGACCGTGGAAATATTTTATAACTCCTTTCTGTACCCTTTACCATCCCACACCTGCCTGTCCAAATTTCATAAAGCATTGGACTTCTAGAGCTGGAAAGGATTTTAAATAATCACTTAGCACCATTTCCCCATTTTGTTCACAAGGCGACTAAGGCCAGGGTACCTGGGCTTATTCAAGATCACATGACAAATTATTGGCAAGGCTGGTATGTTGAAGCTAGGATTCCTAATTCCCAGCCCAGTGTCCTTTTTACTATGACTATTTTGAGACTCTCCTAGCTCTGAGCTCCCATTGTCCTGTTAATCAGTGCCACATACTATAGAACTCTTAATTGTTTCCTGTGTTAATCTTGTCTCCCCAAATTGTGAGATTCTTGAGAGCAGGAGCCACTGTTTTATGTGAAGCGACTCCATAAATATTTACCAACTGACTGATTAAGGAAGCAACCATTGGGGGATCCCACCTGGCCAGTTCCATGATGGAAACCAGCATTCTGAGGCTGCAGATTCCCCAAAGTCCTTGGAAATGACAAGATGACAAGCAAAGAATACTGAATGCAATGTCCCGTTGCGATACGGGGCTTACTTGCCTGTCCCGTGGTCCCTTTCCTGGACTCTCAGATAGAGCTGGAGCCATTTCAGCAAGGCTAAGAATAATCCAGTCCAGGTGGCCTGCCCTTCCATAGCAGAGAGGGATAGACAATAGAGTGATGAAATTACCAAACTATTGTTTTCCGCATAGAGGTGTGTGGAGAATGGGGGAAGGGAGAAGTGAGAGTTAAAAGAGATTTGCTGACCTAACGGGAACTCCTAAAAAAGGTTATTTAGAAATCATCCCTTCTGCACCCCAACTCAAAACCCTGTCCAAAATTCTAATCAAACTCGCTTCCAAAATATAACTGGGCATATATTTGGCTCCTTATGGAGTGCTTGGGGCCAGAGAATGGGAGCTCTCTTCCTTCCCCATGCAAAAAGCACGATTCAGGCTGCTTTCTTTCTTTCTTTTTTTTTTCTTTCCCCCTGTTGCTCAAATAAATAGTGTTCTTTGCTCAAACCCCCTTCCCCTCCTCCTTCTGCAATCTCAGCGCCTAGCCCAAATCTGTTTTCTTCATTGTAACCTCAGCTTCACCGCAATTAATTTTTTTCCCCTCTGGTCACAAGATAATTCCTGACGCCAGTGAGTCTGGAGGTCAGACGAACAGCAAATTGGGGAACAAGGCGGCACTAATTCCTTACAAGTTTCCCTTGAAAAATCTTTTGCTTACCAAAAAAAAAAAAAAGAAAAAAAAAAGCTTCTTTGCTGTTCGGGGATTTACGACCTCGGAGGACTGTGAGTTCGAACCAGTGTTGGGCTGTGGGTGGACTGGCAGGGGGCAGGGGAGCTCTAAGATCTGGGGCGCTGCCAGGAAAAGGCAAATTCTTAAAGTTAATGGTTTTAAGTGATTTTTTAAATCCTTTCTGGCAAAGAGGCCCGCCTCTCCTCTGTATCAGCGCTTCCTCATTCTTTGAATCCGCGGCTCCGCGGTATTCGGCGTCAGACCCGCCAGAGGAAGCCTGTTTGCAATTTACCCGGGCTGTGAACGCCCAGGGTCGACGGAGGCGGGGCCCAGGCGGGCTGTTTTGCATAAAGGGGCGTGCCTTCCAGGCGGGCTCTATAACTGCGGACCTCCGTGAGAGTACGCGCGTTGCTAGCTGCTCAAGGGATTCTTTGGCTTTTTGCTTCTTTCGGCACTTCCAACCTCATTCCTCAATATGAAGGCGCTGAGCCCGGTGCGCGGCTGCTACGAGGCGGTGTGCTGCCTGTCGGAACGCAGCCTGGCCATCGCGCGGGGCCGCGGCAAGAGCCCGGCAGCTGAGGAGCCGCTGAGCCTGCTTGACGACATGAACCACTGCTACTCGCGTCTGCGGGAACTGGTACCCGGAGTCCCGCGAGGCACTCAGCTTAGCCAGGTGGAAATCCTGCAGCGCGTCATCGACTACATCCTCGACCTTCAGGTGGTCCTGGCCGAGCCCGCTCCTGGACCCCCAGACGGCCCGCATCTTCCCATCCAGGTGCGCGTGGGCGTGCTTGGAGCAGGGGCGGGGCTGAGCTCCAGGGCTGGGATGCTGCGGGACCCCTAGAACTTCCTAGCGTCGTGCATAACTCTCCCGTTTTCCTTCTCTCAGACAGCCGAGCTTGCTCCGGAACTTGTGATCTCCAACGACCAAAGGAGCTTCTGCCACTGACCTGGACGTCCTGGCGCCTCCAGGTGAGTATCCACGCCTTCTCCCGGGAGCGGGGAAGGGGAGCAGCTGGTGCTTAAGTGGCAAATCCTGGAGTTGGTAGGCCTTTTAAGGGATTACCGCGCCCCCTCGGTTTAGGCAAACCGAGTCCAGAGAGGTGCAAGTGACTTGCCCGTGGTCACATCAAATGAATGACGGAACCAATTCCCATCCAGTGTTCGTTTCAACCTTAAACACACGGTCAAAGACGCGAGAAAGTAGGCGCGGGTCCGACTAAATAAAGTAGCCAGTCTGTTTGTAGCTTGGAGTCCTTAAAGGATCCGTGTTTTCCTCAGCCCCCTCCCAGCTAGTGTTAATTCCAAGAGGGAGGGATGGTGCAAGCTCCGCCTGTGGTCCTTTGGCGCCAACTGGGTGGGGGCAGCGTGGGGCGCGGAGTTATCAGCTGGAGGTAGAGACCAAGTTTCCTCCTTGGCGCCGGCCAGTCTGCGGCCGGCCCCCGCCTCGGCGCGCTCGGCGGAAACTGACGGCTCCCTGGTCTTCTTTCCTCCCCCGCCCAGAACGCAGGTGCTGGCGCCCGTTCCGCCTGGGACCCGGGACCCTCTACGGCCGGAAGCCCGAGGGCATGGATGGGCCCCAACCTCGCCCTGCCCACTTGACTTCCCCAAACCCCTGCCTCGAGGCTGGACCTGCGCCCGGGAGCGAAGGACTGTGAACTTGGGTGGCCTAAAGAGCCAGAGCTAGCTCTGGGCACCAGCTGGGCAACCTCCCCTAGCCCTCACCCCACCCCCAAGTTTAAAGACTGTCTTTCAGTGTGTGGAGGTGTATGGGGGGCGGGGCTGGCTGCTCTCCAAACTCTGGCAAGGCAGCGGTAGAGCTGGTCTTCTGGTCTCCTTGGAGAAAGGCTCTGTTGCCCTGATTATGAACTCTATAATAGAGTATTTAGCTTTTGTACCTTTTTTGCAGGAAGGTGACTTTCTGTAACCATGCGATGTATATTAAACTTTTTATAAAAGTTAACATTTTGCATAATAAACGGTTTTTAAACACTTGTGTATGTAATTTGATTCCTTAAGTGCTAACAGTTTCTCACAAGACTGAATTTAGGGGGACTAAATTAACGTGTTGGAGCTTGGGAAAAGCAAACTTGCTTATTCCCTTAAAAGGGAGATGGGAGAATACCCAGCTAAGGCCGGGGAAGGCGGGGAGCCCCACATCCATTGGGTGCAAAGAAGAGCCTTGTCCTGTCTCATTTAACAAGTGAGGGAAGACTGGAGAAGGGAAGTGACTGGCACAAGCTCACCCAGCAAGTTGGGGGCTCAGGATAGAAATCGGGTCTCCTGAGTCTCAGCTCTTAGGTATTTTGAGAGCTGTTTTGCTAACTGGCAGATGGCTGTCTTCTTCAATGCCATTAATTATTCATGATGTCTTTCTAGCAGGGGATGTGGAAGAGAAGCCTCACCTGGTGCCCAGGCAGGGTTGGTGGTTGATAGACCCATTTCAGAATTGAATAAATGGATCATTGGGCTTGGTTTCATTTCCCTTTTCACGTTCTCTGTTTTAATTTTCTCTTGGGCGTTCAAAGTTGGAGAAAATAGGAGAGGGGTCTTTTCCCTCAAATCTTCAGCCAGTCTGATCAGGATTTTGGTGCTGGTTGGGAAATATGGGAACAAATCCCTCTACCACCAGGTAGTTGAAGATTCTGAGCCTAGACTGGGAATTTGAGGAAGAGGCCGTACAGCCCTTATTTCTGGTATATCCTCCTCGTATCTCCATTGGGAGCCTATTCTGTAAGCATCTTTAGCCCTATTTCAGAAATGGAAAAATTGAGGCTCATGGATAATGGGTTGGAGCCAGGTTCACACAACCCCTTGAGAGGCAGAGATGGGATTTTAACCTTAACTACAGTGACTATGATAGCAGTGGACAGGAGCAGGGTCTGAGACTGGCTATTCCATGGAGCCAGGCCTGAGAGGCAGGCAGAGGGCAAGACCCCCAAACCATGCCATCCTCCTTTGCCCCCACCTGGCACTTCCCCAGGTGGGTTCCACCAGGCACCTGGCCTCACGAGATTCCCGTTTATGATATGATCTCATATGTGTGTTGGCCACTGGCATGAGTTACTTCAATATTCCATAACAAACAGGTCACGTCATCACCCACCTTCATGCCTTAACCCTGGTGAGCTTTCAGGGGCGAACAGGGGCACGTGGAGGGGAGGCAACCTTTGTCTCTGCAAACCACCCTCCAAGCTGACCATTGTTCTTAGCCTGTTTCCTGGTCTTCTCTGATGATCTGATGTAAGGTATGAATGCTCTCTTCAGAAGATACACACACACACACACAAACTTTGCAGAGCAATAGTATACCTCCAATGCCCTGGGAAGCCCTCACACCCCATGTGAGGAACTCTTGCTTCAAACCAAGTAAGTACAAGACCCAGGCTGGGTCTACCTTGGATCATTTGTTCGGTGTCCTCTGGTGGCTCTGGAGTCAGCCACACAAGGGTGCAAATCCTTGTCTGCCACATACTAGCAGTTTGACTGCAAGCTAGCAACTGCGTCTATTCAGCCTCGGTTTCCACATCTGTATGAGAATGCTGATATTGAGAAAACAATTCTGAGGCACCCGGCCCCACATTACACCATTAATTGCAGTAAAGCCAGGCACTGAACTCAACGTCCTGTGCCCTTTCTGCCACAGTATGCTGCTTCCTGCTCGGAAGTTGCGGGACTGGGGAAGGCTAGGAAGAGCTGAATCGCTCATCTGCCATGTGAGCTTGAGCAAGACACCTCACCTCTCCTAGCCTCTCTCCTCCCTTGCCCAGCAGCTGGTGGTTCTTGCACTGCTGCCTCCCTGGACAGAGATAATGGTGGGAAAGTCCTTTGAAATGCATCACACACCTACAAGGTATTATTAAGCTAATTCCAAGGAAATTGCCTGTAAGGTCCTCCGAGACTGAGCTGGTCAGGTGGCTGGGACAACCGTTGAAACCAGTACACCAACTCATTAGTCATTAGGGAGTGAAAGCAATTTGACCTTAGGTGAGAAAACTCAGGATAGTTGTCTTCTGCCATAAACACCTATCAAATGCCTACCAGGTGCCAGGCTCTATTTTATCTTAATTTTTTCTAATCCTCACCACAACCCAGCAAAGTGGGTATCATTATTCCCATTTTACAGAGGAAACAGATTCAGAGAGGCTGATTAACTTGATCCAGGTCACAAAGCAAGGGAGTGCCACAGCAAGGCACCATCCAGCACCATCTAGTCCATGTTCTTACCTCTACTCCAGGCCAATTTTTTCCCCTCACCATTCCCTTTACCTGGCACATATTTGGTCCCCAGTAAGTGCTTGCTGAATGAAAGACCTTAAGCCCACCCCAGGTCTCCCTCTTATTTGTGAAGTGGGATGATGGTACTCCCTTTGCAGGCCTGTGGTTCGGATTAAAAATAACATGCGTAAAGCATCTACCAGGCTCCCTGAAAATACAAGATTCACTATTAACTGAGTCTTACAGTTCACTATTGCATCAGCTCTGAAAAACGGACTTTTGGAAGGGATTCTTACTGTGTCAATAAAAAAACAGATTCAGAACAGGCGAAGTAACTTGCCCGTGGCCACACGGCTCCTAAGTAACAAAGCAGGGATTCAAATTCATGCCTGTGACACTGGAGATGGTGCCCTTTCCGAGAAGGCCAGTTACAGCTCTCCTTAGCTGTGGATGTGCCGGACAACCGTCAATTATCTGTCTTCCCGGTCTCATCACCTCTCATGGCTACCACTCTTCTCCATTCCCCAGGCTACACCCTAAATCCTCCTTTCGCTCTCTCTTTCTCGCAGAACTGCGCCTTCGGGTCCGCTCGGCCCGCTCCCTGCTCTACTGGGAGAGGCGTTCCCCTCAGCCTCTTCTCTGCGCCGGGGCAGGGGCGGAGGCTCGGCCCACGTGGCCCAGAGCCCGGATGGGCGGAGCCTAGCTGGCCCCGCCCCCGGCCCGGCGACCCGCGCTCCCCCCGCGGGCCCTGGGGGCCGCTCGCAGGTGTTCGCTGGCGCCCGGATGTCTGAGCGCTGGCTCCGCTCTGGCTCCGGCTCCCTCCGCAGCCTGCGGGCGGGGCTCCCAGCCCATCCGGAGCCTCGCGGCTACCCAACCACTCTGCCAGCAGCGCGGCCTCCCGGTTCCCAGCCTCCCGGCCTGGGGGGCCCCCCACCCAGCGGAGTTGCTGACCCGACTGCTCTCCCGCTGCCCCCAGCTGCGCTCGGGCCGCTGCAGCCTCGGCGCGCCCCCACCCCGCTTCCTGCCTCGGCAGCTTTGCCCGGGCCGGGCTGCCGCCCTGGATCGCACCCCGTTCCTTCCTTCCTTCATTCTTTCAGGCAACTCGCATTCCTCGAGCGCCTGCGACGTGCCCCGCACAAGGCCTCTCTGACCTTCCGAGTGTGGCCCCAGGCCCACCGAGGTCCTCCGGGAAGCCTGTGCCCTCCGCCAAGCCTCTGCCCTCCGCCCAGCCTCCCTCCCCACCCCGCCCGACTCTCCTCCCTGTCCTATTTTACTTAGAGTTTAGCATTTAATTGTTCTCTGATTATTTCTGCTGTTAAGGGTCAGTCAGTGGCAAGGTCAGGGGGTCACTTTGTGACCGAAATCAGGGGTCAGTCTGAAAGTAGAGTGAGGGGTCAGAGTGTGGCCAGAATTGGGGTTCAGCCAGACTGGCAAGGTTTGGAGATAGAGTGGGTAGAAGTTGGCAGCCGTCAGTCTGTGGCTGGGCTTAATAGACAGGGTGTGAGGGTTAGTCTGAATAGCATCAGTGGCCAAGGCTAGTGAGTCAGTCTTTGGGTAGAGTCAGTGGACAGTCTGGATCAGGGTAGTAGGTCACCCAGAGACCAGAATTTAGGGGTTGCCTTTGGTAAGCCAGATAAGGGGAAGGCGGCGCTGTAGCTCTCTGAACTCGGATTCATATCTCTCCATGTCTGGGGGCTGACCATAGCCTCTCCCTGCATCACCCAGGCTGTGGAGCTGCCCATCCATCTGGGACACTCCCTGTCCTCAACACCACCCTGCTCCTACCTTGTGCCAGAGCCTGGAGGCAAAACCCTCCTTGGGCCAGGCCATGGTCAGACTGGCAGTAACGCTGGCCGTGGCAGGGGGGCCTTGGGCTTCCAAGGGATCCGGCCTTGGAGCCACCCATGTTTAACAGGTAAGTTGATGCTCTTCCCTGTACCCTTCTGTCATTTGTTCATAAACCTAAAGGCTGTCAGGGATGGAAGGACCCTTAGAGGTCACACATGTGGCCCAAGAGGGGAAGGAGCCTGCTCAGGGACACACAGCAAATTCGTGGTCAAGACAGAACTTGAGGGAATTCCCTGGCGGTCCAGTGGTTAGGACTCAGCACTTTCACTGCCGTGACCCAGGTTCAGTCCCTGGTGGGGGAACTAATATCCCGCAAGTGTGGCCAAAAAAAAAGACAGGACTCGAGCCCATGCCTCCTAACTTTGTATCTAGGAAACTTCGTGTGATACTCTGCCTCTCCAGAGCAAGGATTGCTATTCCCACTTTAGAGATGGGGCAGCTGAGGCCCTGAGAGGCTTCAGGAATCACACAGATCTCACAGAGGGACTGCCAGGGGCTGGTGGACTGCGCAGATCCTCACCTGAGGATCTGGAAATGTGAAGTCATGGAATGGTGACTCCCTAAAGCATTGTCTCCTTGTCATTGCCACCCAGCCCCCTCCCTCGCGCCCTCATTTGGAGCAAATGAAACAAGGGTGGCCAAGTGAAGCCAGGGAGGAGAGAGAACACTTTTTAAGAACTGCTGGGGAAAAGCTTAGCTGGGTTCTTATGGAAACATATGGAACTCATTACCCTAAGTTGAGGTGGTCGCTGGCCAGCTGGCAGTTGGTCAGTTTGGGGCTAAAAGTGTGTGTTGTGTGGCAATGAGGGTACCCAAGGCAGACTCCCCAGAATAACCTGCCCGCTCACCGATCCAGGTTCTTCCTGAACCTGGTTTTGTTTCCAGCCTATGCCATTTTTGGCATTAAAAAAAAAAAAAAAAAAAAAAAAGGTTTCAAGACACTGGGTACTTGGCCACTATAGGTTCTGAGGGGAGGAGACAAGTACTTAGGGACCATCAAGACAGACAGTCCCCTCCACCACCGCTCACACACGTCTCTTCCCTACCATGGTCCCTGGCAGTTCCTGCTTTGGGTCCAGATGCATGAAGGGTTGATCCCAGCTTCCACCCAGGGTTCATCCAGGTGGGCCCTGAGGGGCCTAAATGTTGGTCCTGACTCCTGTCCATCACATTTCCCTCGACAAGTTTGACTCCACATTCAAAGACAGCAGAAAGAAAGCAAGAAAGGCCATTCACTAGTACACAGCATTTTAGTCTATGTGGTAATGCGAGACCAGGGGACTGCCTCCATTTCACCCCTGTGAGGCTCACAGATATTAAGGGACCTGCCAGAGGTCCCTGGAGTAAGTGTCAGAGCCCAGGTCTCCAACATAGCTTCCACATCCAGTCCTGTTGATGCCTGCAGTTTTTAATTTTATTTAATTTTATATATTTTTTGGTCGTGCCCCACGGCTTGCAGGATCTTAGTTCCCCAGCCAGGGACTTAGAACCCAAGCCACAGCAGTGAAAGCGCCGAGTCCTAACCACTGGACCGCCAGGGAATTCCCTGCAGTTCTTTTAACTTTGTACAAACCAATGGTCACACAGAATTGGCCTCAGCCAGACCCCACAGCCCTCCCGTAGTTTCTGTGAGTTTGGGAATCAGAGAGATGCTGGCTGAAATCCTAGCTTTGTCATGTGTTAGCTATGCCATCACAGGTAAGTTATTTATCCTCTCAGAGCCTTAGGTGGCTGCTGTGATGTTTAAAGCAGACGACATATGTAAAGCGCCTGGCACTTGGTAGGCCCTGGGTGACATCATCCGCAGAGCTTGCTGGGCATGGTTGTCAGATTCCTCACATGATTCCTCCCTCATCTTTCCGGGTGGCAGTATTGTTGGCATAATCCAATCCCAGCCTCTCAGCACTGCCTTTCTAGCATGTGTGTTCTTCAGAGGCCTTTCACACACACACAGGAGTATCTGATCAGCAGGACAGCTTGGTGCCTTGAGAAATAGTGCACGGACTTAAGAAGCAGGGCTGCAGTCCAGCATCTCCACTCCCAGGCTCTGCCACCTTGGACAAGCTCCTTTCCCTCTCTGAGCCTCAGAGAACCAGCACAGAGCCACCGCAGAGTCCTGCTGAGTATTTAGTGAGGCATAAAGGTAAAGCACTGAGAAGCCTGCCGGCACATGGAGGCACTCAGTAAGTCACAGATGGAGTTAGGAATAGTCCCGTTTCACAGATGGAGAAACTGGAGTCCCAGAGGGGGTAAGCAACTCATCCAATGTCATAGAGAAAGACCCCCTCACAGACCTAGAGATTAAAAACCAGATCTTCACACTCCCAGTCCGTGCCCAGCTACTACTTTCTCGTTATTGGGATTTGTAATTATTTCATGACAAATGTGTTTTCAGCTGGTAGAAGGACAGAGCTTTAGACCCAGGCTCAGCCTGAGCCAGAGCCAGCTTACTCATGAAAGCACCCCTTTTTAGAAGAGAATGGGGGTTGGGGTTTGGGGTAGGAAGGACATGACCCAGAGGCCAGAGGACCTGGAGGCTGAACGTGGCAGGAGCTTTGTGATCAGACAGACCTGTCTCTGCCACTTCTTAGCTGTGTGACCACCTCTCTGAGCCTCAGTTTTTCATCTGAAACTCCCAATAGTACCTCTTTCATAGGGTTGTTGTAGGAATTAAATAAGACAGTAGAGATAGAGTACCTGGCACAGATGAGATGCTTGAAATTGGCAGCCCTCATAATTTTTTTTTTTTTGCGGTACGCGGGCCTCTCACTGCTGTGGCCTCTCCCGCTGCAGAGCACAGGCTCCGGACGCGCAGGCTCAGCGGCCATGGCTCACGGGCCCAGCCGCTCCGCTGCATGTGGGATCTTCCCGGACCGGGGCACGAACCCGTGTCCCCTGCATCGGGAGGCGGACTCAACCACTGCGCCACCAGGGAAGCCCAGCCCTTATAATTTTATCAAGATCTAGTGGGGCAGGAGCCACATGCTTCTTTGTCATCATCCTCATCTGTGAATCTTTTTGGATTTTTTTTTTTTTTTTTTGTCCCCGCCTTGCAGCATGTGGGATCTTAGTTCCCTGACCAGAGATCTAACCCGCACCCCCCTGCCTTGGAAGCATGGAGTTTTAACCACTGGACCGCCAGGGAAGTCCCTGTGAATCTTTTAGTAAACTTTCAATTGAACCTACAATATTTGGCTACTGAAACGCCTATGAGTGCCTGCAGTCCCCCACTAGCAGTGTGAACTTGGGCAAATTCCTTAGCTTCCTTCATCCGCAGTGTCTGCACCTATAAAATGGGGATAATAAAAGTCCCTACTTTGTGAGGATTAAATTAGTTAACACATAGCACTCTCAGTCTAATGCTTGACACGTAATAGGAACCCCCCAAATGCTAGCTGTCATTCCTTATCTTAGCATACCACGTGAAGTGTGTTCTCATACATTCTATAGCCATCTGTGCTTTTATATAGCATTGTAATGTCTCAATTTTTAAAAAATAAGATTGACATTTCAGGAAGGAGTACAGATCAATCATATGGTTTTGTGAGACCCAGAGCCCAGCCAACTTCACACACAGCCACACATGTGCGTGTACACACACACATACATGAAGACACACGCACACACACTGTGAAGAAGGCCATGCTATGCTGTGCTGCTTCCTCTTACCTTGGAGAGCTGCCTGCACCTCCCTCCCACTCACTGTGCTCTGTGGAGGGAGACAAGAAGCTGTGCTCACCTCTCAGCAGGAGATTTCCTTGGCAAAACTGACCTGGGAGGAAGCCCTGGCTCTAGCTCGTAACCTGAGCATCAGAGCCCAGGTCTCAGTCCTCGTTCTCACCCCTCCTTGCCGTGCACTAGCTTCACCTCTCTGAGCTTTGGCTTCTCATCTGTGAAGGGGGGCTAACCGTTTCTACCTTTCAGGGTTGCTGTGAGGATTAGAGAAATGCACAAAAAGTGCCTGGCACGTAGTCATTGCTCCATGAGTGAGAGTTCTTCAAAGCCTGGCTGTTTTTTTAACTCGGTAAGAGGTATCTTTTTTATATTCTTTAATAAAACCGGATTGTGGTCTTTGTGCCTTATATAATTAATATACTTTATTGCTTTGTTTTTCTTTATTGCTTTTAAAACACATCTGCTCATCCAATAAAGGTGGTTTTCCTCCTAAAATTAGTTTCTTTCCTCTTTTATTCATATTTTACAATGTCTGGGCAAGTCATTGGAGCCCACTGAGCCTCAGTTTCCTTATCTCTAAAATGGGAAAAATGCCTTCCTCATGAGATTGTTTTGAGAATTCAGTGAGATGATGCATGTAAAAGTGGTTTGTACATTGTAAAGTCCAGCAGGTGTAAGAGATTATTTTTTGCACCCCCCCTTTCCCTCTCAGTAAGCTGAATTCCTCAAAGACAGGAGGGAGTTTTATTTACCTTTGTATCCCCTGCATTGAATGTGTCGCAGTAAATTTAATAAAAACAGTAGTGGTGATAAGAACTTTCATTTCCTGAATACTTACTGCGTGCAAGACTCTGGGCTAAGTCATCTTAATGGAAGGAGGAGTGATAGACATTTAAAAGTTTTTGATTCCCTCTGCTGATTATTTATTTATTTTAAAAATATGTATTTATTTATTTATTTGGTTGCACCGGGTCTTAGTTGTGGCAGGTGGGCTCTTTAGTTGCAGCATGTGGGCTCCTTAGTTGCAGCATGCAAACCTCTTAGTTGCGTCATGCCGGTAGGATCTAGTTCCCTGACCAGGGATCGAACTTGGGCCCCCTGCATTGGGAGCAGAGTCCCATTCACTGCACCACCAGGGAAGTCCCTCTGCTGATTATTTAAAGGTGAAGGGATTGTTTTACTTTTCCCTTGAGCAAGTTCTGTCTTCCATTCTGCAGGCAAATTATTTTTATTTTGGGATCTTATACATTGGTTGGCCAATCCAGTTGAATAACCATAATAGCAATCTTTAGTTTCCTTATCTATAAAATGGGGCTAACGATCAACTTAACCTCATTTAAACGTGTCCCATAAGTGACAATAAATTTCCCTTACTCCTTCCTTTCCTCTCCACCTAGACACACCCTTTCCTTGGAGAAGAAGCTGGTGACAGGACAAGGTGATTAAACTGGGGTGGCAGAGAGCTGAGTCCCTTCAGTTCTCTGTGCTATTTTTTTTGGGGGGGGGGCTGTTCCCCGAGGCTTGTGGGATCTTAGTTCCCCCACCGGGGATCAAACCTGTGTCCTCAGCAGTGAAAAGCACGGAGTCCTAACCACTGGACCACCAGGGAATTCCCTCTCTGTGCTTTTGTTTCTTTTGTTAATCAGGGTGGCAGATCTTTCTGGAATAACTCCCTGACTCTGAGACCCTGCAGGTCCCGCCTCCTAAATAATCTCCCTTTTCTGCCGTAGCTCCAAAGATTCAACTCACCCAAATGCCACATGCCCCCTATGATCATGTGCTGTATATTACAAGTACCTTTAAGTCCTGGAAGGCAGAGTTGTGTGTTCAAGGTTTGATTTCTGTTTTTCCAAGCATTTTCTTATCATCATTTCATCTCATCCTTGATAAACCTTTCGAAGTCCCCAAGTCACACATGGGAAAGCTAGGGCCCAGAGAGGAGAAGGGCCTTGGTTAAGGCCACAGAGTGAGTGACAGAGCTGGTCCTATGACCCGGATATGCTATGAGCCCGTCTGAGCTCAGGTCCTCTCTGAGCATCTTGACACCAGGCTTTGTGCTTAATGCTTCCTCACAGTAATTTTATAAAGCAGGTGCTGCCCCCACTTTCCAGATGAGGAAACTGACACTCAGGCAGGTAAAATAACTTGTCCAAGTCAGAATCATGATATAATCAGGGCTGACTCCAAAATGTGTGCTTTTTATTGAATACCCTGTGGCCTCTGCAGCTTTGTGTTTTGGAGCCTGAAAGATGGCCTCTCCCAAGTCTCTGCAGCAGTAGTGTTGTACCCTAAAGCAAGGAGTGATTGCCAAGGCTGACCCCCATGCCCCAGTCTCTCAGCCCCAGAAGCCGGGGTCAGGAGATTCACAGAGCAGGGCACACAAGGGCCCTGCTGCAGCAGTGATCTGCATGGAGGCCCCCCACATCCCTAAAGCCCATTGTCTCCCCACGAGACAATACAGATAAAGGACCCAGCCTAGTGGTCTGCCGGCACCAATCTGTAACCATGGAAATCCCTAGGGAGACAATTTCAAAGCCCTCCCTGCTACCCTTCACCCTGCAGCTGTGGCTCCAGGAGCCCAGCCTCCAGCAGAAGGGGCACTCCTGATAATCACCACCCCCCACCACTGCCACCACCAAGTGGGACACAGCTGGGCTCCCCACAACATACATCCTCCCAGAACTGGTGTTGGCAAAGGGGCCTTGGATGCGTTTAAGGCCTAAACCTTATTTCTTTTGCAAGAAGGTTAGTTCTTTGAGGTTCTGCACTGGTGAGATGTCATTGATTACAGGGTTGGGCACAGGGAAAGTAAGGTCTCAGCGGAATTGTTAACCATGGAACCAGGGCCTGGGAAGGTATTAGGTCTTCAGCGCATGATTTCCCCCTGGTGGCCAGTTGCTGCAATTGTCAGCTTCGGCTCTCAAGAGGAACAAAAATTATTACCTCTTTTTCCTTGGTATCTAGTGTGTTCCAGACGCCCACACGCAGATCTAATCCTCACAGCCACTCTGAGATGTGGGTGTTCTTATCCTACTTATACATGCTGAAGCCAAGGCTTTCAGACGATATCCAGAAGGAAGGAAAGGTAGCAGAGTGGTTGAGAGGGTGAACCCAGACTGCCCTGGCTCAAAACCTGCTCCACCATCACCAGCCCTGTGATCTTGGGAAAAGTTCCTAAACTCTCTGAGTCTCAGTTTCTTCATATGTAAAGTGGGAGTGATAACAATACTTCATAGGGATGTTATGAGGATTATATAAAATAAGATTTATAAGCCTTCAGAACAGTGACTAGCACATAGTAAATAAAATTCTGTGCCCTGACACTTCTTAAGCTGTGTGCCTTCAGGCATATCTTGAGCTACTCCTGGCCTCAGTTCTTTCACCTGTAAAATGGGGCTAATTGTGGCTTCTTCTTAGGGCTATGGTACCACTTCATGGTAACTGAAGTGGATTTGGGGTATGAATATACTTGCTTTACTACTATTTGTATCATTTTTATCTGCATTTGGGGGGAGGAATGATCATGGGGGCAGAGGGATACTTCTCCTCTCTCCGTAAACCAGGAATAAGAGATACCTGAGAATTCTGACCCTGGCGACCTCTTTGGCTTGCAGAGTCACAGAGCCTCTGACAGTGGCCAAGTAGCCTCTCAACTATTCCAAAAATCTTTCACTGAGTTCAGTTCAATAAGCAATTCTTGGGCTTCTATTCCACGATGGGCACTGGGCTGGATACTGGGGTGTGAAGATAAAGAAGACAAGGAGTGACTTAAATCTGGTGGGGAAGGACAGAACAGAAAAACAATTACAATATGAAGTGATGACAGATTGAGATTCCTAACAGGAGGTGGGGAGCAGGGATCAGAGTCAGCTTCTGAGAAATGGGTGCTGTAAGCTATCACCACACATACTCATACTGTGGCCAATACCACTTGGACTCCAAAGACTGAATGTCTTGCTTATTTCAAAATACTTCTGAGTCTTGTTTTTTTATGTTAATAATTGATCTGGATTCTTGATGTTGCTGTCCCAGGCTTCAATTCTGTTCAACTAAAGAGTTAAAATACACCGATTTAAAAATTTTTTTTATTTTATATTGGAGCATAGTTAATTAACAATGTTGTGTTAGTTTCAGGTGTACATCAAAGTGGTTCAGTTTTACATATACATGTATCTATTCTTTTTCAAATGCTTTTCCCATTTAGGTTATTACAGAATATTGAGCAACGTTCCCTGTGCTATACAGTAGGTCCTTGTTGGCTATCTATTTTAAATATATCACTGTGTACATGTCAATCCCAGACTCCCAATCTATCCTGCCCCCTGGTTACCACCTTCCTTCCTGGTAACCATAAGTTCATTCTGTAAGTCTGTGAGTCTGTTTCTGTCTCGTAAATAAGTTCATGTGTATCTTTTTTTAGATTCCACATGTAAGCAATATCATATTATATTTGTCTTTGTCTGACTTACTTCACTTAGTATGATAATCTCCAGGTCCACCCATGTTGCTGCAAATGGCATTATTTTATTCTTTTTAATGGAGGAGTAATATTCAGTTGTATATATGCACCACATCCTATTTATCCATTCATCTGTCAATGGAAAACACACCCATTTTTACTAAGCATTGTTTGAGATCACATGTGCATATGGGGTATACAGCATTCTCAATGAGCTGTGTATCTGAGAAACTTGTGTCTGAGAGCAGACTTTTTTTCCTGGTAGAAGAGGTGGAGAGAAGCATCCCAAGCAGAGAGAATACCGTGGGCTTACAGGGTGAGCAGGGAGGTCAGAGGGGTTGTCAGAAAAAGTGTGTTTTATGAGAGCCTAAGGTCCCTGTGTGAAGGAGGCTGAAGATCAGAGGGGCTGGCAGGGGGTGGGGTGGTCAGGCCATGCTGGGAGCTATTTGCAAGACCATAAGCAAATGTGTGTTTTAAAGAGTTCCTTCTGGGGGACTTCCCTGGTGGTCCAGTGGTAAAGAATCCACCTTACAATGCAGGGGACGTGGGTTGGATCCCTGGTCAGGGAACTAAGATCCCACTTGCAACGGGGCAACTAAGCCCGCGTGCCACAACTACTGAGCTCACTCACCTCAGCTAGAGAGGCCCCATGCCTCAAACTACAGAGCTCACACGCTCTGGAACCTACACACCACAGCTGGAGAAGAAAAAACCCGCCGCCACAACTAGAGAGAAGCCCACGTGCAGCATCGAAATATCCCGCATGCATCAACAGAGATCCCGCGTGCTGCAACTAAGACCCGACGCAGCCAAAAATAAATAAATAAAATAAATAAATAATAAATAAATCTTTTTAAAAACCTAAAGAGTTCCTTCGGGAAAAGGAGGGAATAAATTGATAATCCCATGAATTGTAGGTTGTGCTTCCCCAAGCTCCTCTGGGCACCTCTACAGGGACCTAAATCCGATTGTCCTCCTCCAATGAGACCCACAAGACTCAATATCTGTGGAAAACATCTACAGGGTCTGGAAACATCTGTAAAGAGTTTGGCCAATCTGGGAGCCCTGGCCTTCCCAGCGGGGCTGCATCTTTCACATTCTTTTTCTCCTCCCTAAGTCCATAGGGGGTTAACTTGTTAATAGATAGCCTCGCAGGCTTTTGGCAGGTACTGGAGTTCACCGCTAGATGGCAGCCTTAACCCTTCAACCCCACCAGCTTCCACCCAAAGGCTAGAGAGAAGGGAAAATGAACTAACAAATATGAAGGATGTGCAATCACCCTTTCAGGTGCTCGTCATCACCTCCATTTTATAGATGAGAAAACTAAGCCTCTAGGAGGTGAAGCCACCAGTCCGAAGTCACACAGATAGGTGGGCATAGTGGAACTTAGCCTCTCTAAGCTTCAGTTTCCTCATCTGTAAGATGAAACCGACCCACACGGGCAGCACTAATCAACTTTCTGTCTCTATAGGTTTGCCTACTCTAGACATCTCACATAAATGTAATAATATAATATGTAGCCTTTTGTGTCTGGTTTCTTTCACTTAGCATAATGTTTTTAAGACTCAACCACACTGTAGCAGGTATCAGTAGTTCATTTCTTTTTTGCTTTGTTTTGTTTTAATTAATTAATTTATTTATTTGGCTGCCTCGGGTCTTAGTCACAGCACGCAGAATCTTTGTTGCGGCATGCAGGATCTTTAGTTGTGCGTGTGGGCTTAGTTGCCCAACGGCATGTAGGAATCTTAGTTCCCCAGCCAGGGATCGAACCCACATCCCCTGCATTGGAAGGCAGATTCTTAACAACTGGACCACCAGGGAAGTCCCCTTCATTTCTTTTTATGACTGAATAATATCTCTCTGTATGGATATACCACATTTATTTAAGCAGTCATCAGTTGATGGACATTTGGGTTGTTTCCAACTTTTGCTTATTATGAATAATGCTGCTATGAAAACATTTGTCATCAGTTCTCTTGGGAATATATCTAGGAGTGGAATTCCTGGGTCATATGGTAACTCTGTGTATAACTTTTTGAGGAACTGCCAAACTGTTTTCCAACGTTGCTACATCAATTTACAATCCCATCAGCAATATATGAGGGCTCCAATTTCTACATGTCCTGGCCAATACTTGTTATTGTCATTCTTTTTCATTATAGCCATTCTAGTATGTGTGAATCTTGTTGTGGGGTGTTTTTTTTTGGCCACTCCGCGCGGCATGCAGAATCTTAGTTCCCTATCAGGGATCAAACCCATTCCCCCGGCCGTGGAAGTGCGGTGTCCTAACCACTGGACCACCAGGGAAGTCCCTCTTGTTGTGGCTTTGATTTTCACTTCTTAATGTCTAATGATATTGGGCACCTTTTTATGTACTTATTGGCCTCTGTATATCTTCTTTGGAGAATTGTCCATTCAAATCCTTTATCTTCTCAATACATTTTGGTAATATTATGCCAAACGTACACACACACACACACACACACACACACACAGCACATTCTCATACCATCCCGGATTTACTTCAACTATCACAACAGCTCTATGAGGAAGCCATGATTTGCCCCACTTCTCAGGTGAAGAAACTGAGGCTCAGAGTAGTGCAATGATATGCCCCAAAGCCCACAGCTTATGGAGGGTCAGGGCCCAGAGTTTTACTTACTTAACAAACATTCATATAGTATTTACTATGTGCCAGTCCAGAGCACCTGTGAACCTCACATTCCAACAGTTTTCCAGTGAAAGGATCATTATCAATAGCAGAACTTCCCTGAAGCAGCAACTTATTTCTTTTTTAAAAAAAAATACCCTTTTCTCTCCAATTACCAAAGTAACACATTTTAGAATAGTTGGAAAATACTTTACAGAGAAGCACAAATATGATGGAGCAGAGATTTTTTTCCCTCTTCCTTCCCACAGCTCTGATTTGGCTTCTGTCTGATTTTGGATTTATGTGAACAGATAACACACTGGGGAGCCCCAGAACAGGAGGCCTGTGCCTTCAGGAAGTTTCTATCAAGCATTTTATATTTTGAAAAGTAGGGCTTTGAGTAGAGGGAATCAGAGGCATTTTTCAGGAGAAGATATACCAGGGATGAGGTACACCAGCTGCGATGGAAGTTTGCTTTGGTTTGGGGGCTTTTCTAGGGCTTTTGGGTCTGGCTGGAACAGGGCTTTCTCCCTTACCAGCTGTACCGTCTCATTTAACGTCCCCCGTGCCTCAGCTTCCTCATCTGGAAAATGGGACTAAGCATCCCTAACTTATCTAGTTGTGGACACACTCCTCCCACCCCCAACGATGCCTGCAGCACTGGAACTCTGGGTTCACTGGCAGAACATACCCTCCTTCAGTGGGGTTGGTTCTGGGGCTGAGTTCTTTGTTCAGAATGGCTCAGTGCCTTGGGAGATAGAGATCTGAGTTCAGATCCTGGTTTCCTCTTTAACCAAACCTTGCTCAAATCCCCTACATGTTTGAGCCTCAGTTTCCTTATTGTACCTACGTTATAGGATAGTTGGGAGGTTTCAGTATAGTAACGCATGTAAAGTGCCTGTCTGGTGCTTTACACTGAGGAAGTGTTCAGGAAACGTGAGCTCTTAACACCATCATCACTTACTGCAGACCTACTGTGTGCCCGGCACTCTCAGGGAGGAGGGCATGAAGGTGAAAACACAGCATGGGTCGTGTTCCCAAGGACTTAGAAGATGTCTGACTTCAGACTCTTTGTTCCTGTCACTACACCATTTGAGTTGGGCCTTGAAGGGTGGGTCAGATTTGTCACATGGGGTTGGGAGGGAGAAAAGGCCTTGTGGATATGGAGCCGTGGATGCCAAGCCTGGGAAATGGGAGACTGTAGGGCATGAAGGGAAAACTGCAAGTATTTTAATTCAGTTCCATGTGAGGGCCTCTCCAGTCCATCTCACACAAATCTCAGTGAAAATATATTAAATACCTGCTATGCACCCGTCTGAGGACTATAACCAACCCCTTATTGAATCTTCATGGTAAATGGAAAGGTCACTTTTGCCATTCCCATTTCAAAGATGAGTAATTTGAGGCTCAGAGAGATCCAGCAACCTGACTAAGAGCCCTACGCCAGGAATGGATGTGCCAGGAATTCACATTCAGGGTGACCCAGTGCAGATCTGCCTCTCACACCTCTGGCAGGAATTAGTTCCCAGGCAGTGAAACTCTAAAGCCAGCCCCAGCTGCCCGGCTCTCAACCATGGAGAGCTGGCTCACGGCCCCCTTGCTGGCTCCCTTCTTTCGTCCCAGCCCCACCCTGCCACCCCCATTTCCCTTCCTGGCCCTGGGGCCCTGCTCCTTCCCCAAACGTATGCTGCCACAATTCCTTCCAGTTTCCCTCATTTGTAAAATGGGGTTAATAATAGTGCCTGTCCCAGAGGGGTGACGTGAGGATCAGAGGAGATGCCCAAGTGCTTGGAGCCCAGCACACAGTAGGCTCTGTAAATATTAACGATCATCATCACCATCATCCTCTTAATGATAACCCTGAAGTCCTGTGACATCGGCCAAGTGGAAGCATTATTGATATTTGATGGTTGAGGAAATTGATGTTGAGAGGTAGAGCAGCAGCCTGTTCAGCGGCGCTCAGATGGCAGGTGGGGAGTGGGACTTGAATCTGGGCCTGCTGAGCCTCTGACTTCAAATCTCATTAACTTCTGCCACTCTTTGCTGGGAAGATGAATGAATCATTTAATCAATATTTATTTCGATCTTCTGTATGCCACACCAGGCCGTAGATGCTGAGGGGCATTCAGAGAGAGATACCACCTGGTCCCTTGAGAGAGCTTAGAACCCAACAGATAAACAAGGCATGAAAACAAAGCCTTGTTTTTTGAGGCAGAACACACGAAGTGTCCAAAGAGGGCGAGAGGCACTCTGACTGGGAGAGGGGAGGCAGGCAGGGAAGGCTTCCTGGAGGAGGTGATGTTTAAACTAGGCTATGAAGCTTTTTCCCATGTGGCCACTGAGGAAAGAAGGCATCAGAGATACCATCAGCTGTGTGGGCAGGGCAGCAGCGCCTGGAGGCCTGTCACCAGGCTCTTCAAGGTGCAACAGAGCCTATGAGTTGAAGGTGAATGAAGGTTTTCATGATAAGTGTTTTCCAAAAACTTGTTGTAGAGGATGGCTGTGAGAAAACCACTGGGAGCACAACTGCATGTAATAAGCGTATAGGGACTTGCAGATGAATGTTCAAGTCCCTGGCTGTGGTGTTTAAAACTTCTTCATTGCCTGAAAGGTGTGGCATACAGTATTTTGGAAAGAAAAATGACGAATTGGTCAAGAAGACATGAATTGAAGCAAATGATGAAAATTAATATTTTAGTGAACACTGATCACCTCACAATAAGTTATGTAGAAAAATACATGTTCAAATGGTTTTAACTGCTGGGCAATAAAGTCTATTTTCTTTCAAATAAAATAATAATAATAATAAATAAATAAACTGGGCCATGAAAGACCAGTGAAATGTGTAGACAGGAGTAAAGGGGTCTGTGTACTGGAGATAAGGCCAGAGATGTAACCACAGCTGCCATTTCTTGGGGTTCCTCATGACCCACACTCTGTGCTGAGTGCTTTACATGCATTATCTCATGAGATTTCCCCACAACCTTATGAAGTGAGTGGTAAGGGATAAGAAAACCAAGCTCAGAGAGTTTACAAAACTTCCCTGGGGTCACAGTTAGCAAAGTGGCCAGGCCTGGATTTGAACCCAGGGCTGTCTACTTCAAGGTCTGGGTGCTTCACCACTATGCATCATTGCCACCTCATCCTCCAGATCTGAGGATCAGGTATTAAGCTGGGGACTGACTCTGGAAGTGCTCTGAATGCCAGGCTCAGCCTTGCAGAAAAATCACACAGCACCAGGCAGGAATCAGCAGACCTGGAATTAAGAAGCAGCTTTTAGCAGCTCTGCCACTCACCAGCCAAGGTCACTTCTCTGAGCCTTGACCTCTCTAAACTGGAGAGATGAGGAATGTAAACGGATTATCGGCAATGAGGGAGGGAAGACCTGTGACAAAAGGATTGTTGAGGAGAAACCTGGAGATGTTCAAATATTTACTGAGTGTTGGGCTCTGGGAATACAACTGCGAACAAATCAGAACTGTGCACTCTGGACCCCCACCCAAGCCTGCAAGGGGCACAGCTTGGGCGAGCAGGGGAGGAGCCTCTTATTGGAACAAGCAAGGGCTCAGGACCGGGCCTGTCCCAGACTGAACTGCCAGATCTCAAATCAGTGAATCTCTCTGTGTGACCCTGGGCAAGTTACCTAGCCTCTCAGACTGTCCATCTTTACCACGAAGATCATCTTTCCTCTTCTGACGACTGTTGATCAAATTAAATAAGACGTAATCATCTCCAGAGTGCTAGGCATACTGTGGGCACTCACTTGACGTTAGTATCCCCCTATGAAGAGGTATAAACGTTAGGCTCCGTCCCTCAGCCCCCTTGCCAAGAAAGAGAACAGTTTCCTGGCTTTCATTTTAGCGGGGGGAAAAACGATATAAATACCTATATGTTATCGTTGGCTGAGCTATAATGCAAACTAGCAAAAGGTCTGTGGCCTGGGCAATGTACTGCTGGGTCTGGGCTCTGGTCAAGACTCCGCGCCAAAATGTTCCCCCCACCCCCAGGGAATTCGGGCCCAGTCCTCAGCTCTGTGAGGGAACCACCCTCCCAGTCTGTTTCTCTGGCTGTCAGCGCGGGCGGGCGCCGGGCGACAGCAGCTGTGGCGTCCCCTTTAAGTATCCAGCTTGTGTTGCAATCACCGCCTCGGGGACGGGTCCTTCCGGGGGGTGGAGCCTGTGCCTGTTGCAGCGACCAACCGAAGCGCGGCATTTTCCGCGGGAGATCCGAATTTCGCGGCACGCAGTTTCGCGCTAAAAAAAAAAAAAAAAAAGCAGAAAAAAAAAGGCAGAGAAAAGCCCAAGGACTCGAGAGCGAGGCGAGAGGGAGTCGGTGCAATCGGTCCCCCTCCCCCGTCCGAGCGCATCTCGTTTCTGCTGAGCCCGTGGGCATCCCAGAGACCACTCCCGAAGCGGGCCAGACCCCAGGCGCCGAAGCCTTTGGGGGCGCGGGGCCCTTGCTGGTCGCAGCAGCCCTCGCGGCGGGGTATCCCCTGGCCGTGCCGCCGCCGCCGCCGCCGCCGGCGCGGGGCGATCTCCAAGCGGCGATCTCCAAGCACTGCCCGGCTCGGCGGCGGGCCAGGAGGGGAGGGTCCGGCCTTGCCCGGCCTCCGCGCCATGCCGTGGGCCGTGTGAGCCACCGCGGGCTCCGAAGCCCGCAGGTGCCGGCGGGCGCGCCAGGCCCGGCTGGGGAGGGGGGCTCTGCGCTCGCCATGCTGCGAGGGCCGCGGGACCTGTCTCCGGCCGCGGGGCCACCCCCCAAGGGGCTGCCCGCGATGAGCCCAACGGAGCTGTGGCCCCCCGGCCTCAGCAGCCCTCAGCTCTGCCCGGCCACCACCACCTACTACACCCAGCTGTACCCGCAGACTGTGCCTCCCGCTGCGGCGCCGGGCACCTGCCTCGACGCCACCCCCCACGGACCGGAGGGCCAAGCTGTGCGATGCGTGCCTGCTGGCCGGCTGCCGGTAATGCTGGGGACCCCCCCCCGCCCCCGCACCGCTTCCCTCTCTGCTTTTACGGGTGTGGGAAAGGCGGGAGGGACGCCTGGGAGCTAGTCTGAGTGAGGCAGGTCGAGTCTGGGGAGGGAGAAGGGGAGCTTTCAGCTTCCAGAACAGCCCATTGCCCCAATATCTAAGTAGAAGAGCCTTTCATTTTCAGACTTGGGATGAAATAACCTCATCCGTTGGGGTGGAATGGAATGAGCACTGGATCAGGAGTGTGGAGACCCAACGCCCTACCCCCGGTGCACCCTGTGACCTTGGGGAAGTCTACGGAGTCAATTTGCTGTCATTCATTCATTCTTTCATTCATTGTTTGGCCCAGAAACCAGTACTGGGCACCTGCTATTGTCCAAGCACAGAACTGAGCCTGGGGATACCATGGGGGCTTTAAAATAGGGGGAGGTCTCTCAGGTCCAGTTTGGCTGAGACTCCTAATTTTCCATCCAGCCAACTCTTTCCCAATTATCTGCCCTAGGTCCTCCCCCAGGCCCAGTCTTGTGTCCCAGACAGCCAGTAGCAGGTGCAAGGTGGGGGCAGCCCTCTGAGGTCCCTGTTCAGATTGACTGCTCTTTTCTCAAAGCCGCAGGACCGTTGCCAGGGAGGGCCCAACGTGTGGTGGCACCAGGCACAGGGTGTGTTTTTTGGGAGTGGAATTCCTGGAGCCCATGAGAATCGAAACAACCATAGCGTGGGGTGGAGTTGGAAGAGCCCTGGGAGGTGGGGGTGATAGTTACGGAGCCTGATTTCTGGTCCTGATTGCCGCTAATTCACTGTGTGTCCTTGGACAAGTCTTGGCCCTGGTCTGGGCGTCAGTTTCCTTGTCTTGAAAATGTGTGCGTGCACGGGGTAGCTGTGGGACTAACTCATCTCAAGTCTCTTCCAGGTCCTGGGTTTTGGAAGCAGGATCCAGGAAGGGGAGATGGGGATGTTGTAGGTTGGCTTTGTTGTGAGTGGTGAGTTAAGTTCAAGTACAGGGAGAAGATCAACCCCTCTGCCCTAGAGGCACTCATCTGACCTGTGTCAATCAGCAGCCTTGGCCTCCAGCCACCGCTGGCTGCAGGCAGAGAGCCCCACTCCCTGCTACTGGAATCCTGCTTTGCCAATGCTCAAGGCTTTAAACTTTCAGAACCCCTTCCTGTACATTATTTCCAACTAGGAGGAAGGCAGCAGGAGTGCTATTCCTGTTTTACAAGTCAAGCAGCCAAGGATAACCGGGAGTTTTTACCTATCTTTAGTTAAGCATTTTACAGTCTAAAATAGTTAGACTGGTTCTACCCTATGAAGTAGATGGTTTTAGTAGCTCCATGTTGCAGGGGGAAACTGAGGCTCAGAGAGGGGATGTGACCTGTCCAAGATCATATAGGGAGATATATGACCCACAAGGCAGGTTATCATTAGTCTCTTCTCTGCAGCCTTGACTTTCCCCAGTACCACGTGATTTAGGAGCTGGGTGCCCCCAGGGAGGGTGCTCAGTGGTGGGCCCAGTCTCTCCTCTGGCCAGCTGCTTTCAGGAGACCCGGCAGAGTTTCAGTAACAGCTGTGGTTTTGAACTGCTTCCCTCCCAGAGGAGCTGAGTGCATCTGTCTGTACCTCCCTCCCGGAGGGGCTCAGTGATCACAGCAAGAATGGCTCTTTTACTGAATGCCTCTCGTGTGCCAGGCACTGCTTGGCACTCTTCACATTCCTTATCTTGGTCAAGATGCCAAGATGCCCGGGATGAGGTATCTTACAGATGAGGAACCTGAGCAGAGATGTGAAGTCACTTGTCCAAGTCCTAAGCCAAGACGTGGGAGCATCTCTTTGCATCAGACCACTCTAAAGGCCTCTGGGGCCCAGAGCCCCCTTTCCTGTCAGTCCCCGGCTGCCCTGTGCCCCAAAACCCGGTGGGCAGGCCTTGGCCCCCTGCTTACTCATTTTAACAGGGTGTGACCTGGGGCAGCTCCAAACCCAACCCTGGGTGTGGCCACTTGTTTTGTGCCCAGGCTGCAAAGTGCAGGGTGAGCAGGATTTGTTGGGGAACTGCTGTTTAAAGGGACCTTAGGCACTGCCCAGGGACGGCGACCAAGATCAACGGCAGAGTGAAGGCGGGAACCCAGGTCTCCTCACTCCCTGACTAGAGCTCCTTCCAGCACCTCTGGAGGAGGCGTGGGATGCTCCTGCCCAGCCGGGCACACGGCCTCGCTCTGTGTCATTCCTACAGGAACCTGTGAAGAGGGTGGGATTCTGCAGAGTTCTCCTTTTCTTTTCATTTGTCTGTCTTTTCCAAATTTCCTCTGAGCACCAGGGAAGAAAATGAACATTTTAATGAACAACCGTACAAGGTGGGTCAGATGAGGAAATGTAGGCTTAGGGAGGCAAGGCAGCGAGTCCCTCCCAGGCCGCCGCGAGGCGGATCTGGAAGCAAGGCTCTCAACTCCTTCCACTGGCTCCTACCCCCACCGTCTAACTTAGGGCTTAGGAGAGACCTGGCTCCACTCCCTGTGTGATTTCCGGCAAGTCACTTCCCCGCCTCTGAGCCCCGGTTACCTCACCTGGCTGCCTGCAAGGGGGTGGTGTCTGGGGCCTCTGGCCCTGTCACTTCTAGGGCTGCCTGAGGAAGGAGCGCCGTTCTTCTCCCTCGGGGTTGGCATGGTGGGCTTGAATCTTAACCAGGCCTTTAAGAGACAGCCAAAGGGGCTGCCTAAGAGGGTCAGGTTGGAGTCGAGCTGGCCTTTGCCCTCAGCACGTCCCCGACGCTTGTCAGCTCAGCCCTGAACCTCCCCCTCGCTGGTGGCCCTGGTGCATTAGTGATCGCAGCTCCCCCGCGTGAGCAAGCGCCTTGCCGCCCCCTCACTGAATCCTCCAGGAGGGAGGAGCACAGCAGCCCCCTTTTACAGGTGCAGCTCAAGAGGCCAGCGGACTTGCCCAGCTCACCCAGCCTGGATGGGAACCCAGGCAGCTCTGACTCCAAGGCCTGTGCTCAGCCTCTCCTTGGTCCTTGTCCTCCTAGGCTTGTTCTCTGCCACTTCTGTTCTGCAGGCTCAGGCCCATCCATGATGAGCTGACTTTTCTCTGGGCAGTGCTCAAAGGTGTCAGAGAGATGTCCTCAGGTGGGGGACAGTTTTCTGCTTAGGGACCCTGAGAGTGCAGGATAAGGGTGAAGGAGAGGAAGAAGAGGGAGGGGGCCAGTGTGTGTGTGTCTGTGTGAAGTAAAGTGATGGGGGCAGGTGGACATAACCAGGCCTTGGCTCAAATTTCAGCAAGTTCTGGGGCAACGTGTATGGGATGGAGCTGAACAGCCTCATACCTGGTTTTGGAGTCAGACAGATCTGGGTTCAAACTCTGGCTTTGCTCTTTGTCTGTGTGGCCTTGGGCACGTGGTGGCTTAACCTCTATGAGTCTCCATTTCTCATCCACCAAGGGAGAGTGCAGTGCTGAGTTAGGACTGATGAGCACGTGATAGGCCCTGCGCAGGTACTCTGTTCAAGGTCCTCCCCTCCTCCCCGCTCTGCAGGTAGTGAGGTTCTTCCTGGTGTGTTCTGTGAACTCAGTAGGGGCTGGCTTCCGTCAGGTGAAGGTGAGTGGGGCTGGGGCGACTCTGGGCTGCCACCTCTGCCTCAGGTAGAACTCAGCCTGACTTCCCTTCCTCTCCTTGTCCTGGGCTCACCAGGTCTCAGTTGCTTCAGCTGTAAAATTGGGATTCGTGGCGTTGGGAAGATTCAGTGAGGTGATGAACACTGGGGCTTGGTCTAGGGCAGGTGGAAGGTCTCAGTGAATGATTAGGACTTTTCCTCTAAACAAGATGGGACTAGAGCAGGTCACTTTCCCTAGAATCTAGCATCTCACCGGCTGGCAGGTTAGAAAAGGAATATTTTCCAGAAGGACTTAAAGAGGAATGAGCAGGGAGATGTGGTGTTTGGATCATGTCCAGGCCTGGGTGGAGGTGGAGGGGAGGATCCTCTTATCCAGGGTCCTCCAACCAAGGAGCAGGGCTCCTCAAATCAGTCCAGGAAGACTTCCTGAAGGAGGCATGAGAAGGGGGAAGGGAGCTGACAACAGGAAGAGCCATCACTACCTCCCACACGTGTCAGCCCACCTGTGCTCAGCAGCGGTTAGAAGTCTCAGCCCTGCTGAGCATGACCTCACCATCAAAAGTTAAAATAGACCTCTCTGTCCCAACTAAGGAAGGGGTGTCTGGGTGACTGGCGGAAGGGAAGAAGAAGGAAATGGGCTCAGTGACCCCCAGAATAGTTTGTCTAGGAAGAGGCCGAGTTTGGATTTTAGGGAAGGGACTCTGCATTTCCTGAACACCTACTGAATGCTGAGCCACAGGTTGAGTGCTTTACAAAAGTTACCTCCTTGAATCCTTACAACAGCCCCTGGCAGTAGGTATTTTCCACCCCATTTTACAGAGGAGGAAACTGAGGCTCCTAGATGTGGAGCATTTCCTCAAGTCACACAGTGAGCCCGTGAAGGAGCAGGGAGATTCACGCCTGGGTCTCTGACCTGTGCCCCAGTGCCCCAGCCCTGCCTCTGGCCAGCCCTAACAAGGAGAGAGGCCCCTTCCGGGCCAGCCCAGCTTCTGGGCGTAATCGAGGCCGGGTGGCAGTGGGGTGGAGAGGAGCAGATGGGTCTGTGGTTTGATTTCCCCAGCAGGTGTTTCCCAAGCTTGGCGGGAACAGGGAGGGGGAGCAGGGGGACCTCAGCTGCTTGTCCTTAAGACACAGGGGAAGGATTCATTGTCTGCCCCTCTCAGCAAAGAAAGAATGGCAAATAGAGTCTATTCAGGAGGCCCTGGGGCCCTTGAGCTGGAGCCCAAACGGGGGGTGGGGGATGTTTGCACTGCTTCCCGATGTGGACACCTCCCTGGGGTGTGGCACTGAGCCAGGAAGTCCCCTGGGCCTGGGCGGATGCCCAGCCCCACCCTGATAAGGGCCAGCTGTGAGGCTGTGATGGGCACCCAGTCTGGGTGAGCCAGCTGCTTCTGCAGTGGAGGTGCGGGGGCTCTCCCCAGCCTGATGTGCTTTAGGCCCTCCCCTCTCCTTCCTCCCTGTATCATCCTGGGGGAGGTGGGTAGAGAGGCGGGTGTCGGGTCCAGTTATTAAGGAACCCTGTATTAAAACCCAGACTGGCTTTGGTAGTCTCAAGTGCCTGGGCCTCGGAAGATGGGAGTGTTGTGTGCCCCTCAGAAAGGACTTCCTTCCTCTGAAAGCTGATTTTTCAGGTCACTGATATTTCCTTACCAGGTACAGTGATTTTTGTCACCCAGGACTGGTGGCAAATTGAGGCAGGCGGTGGCTGCTGGTGGCCTCAGTGCTTTGGCCCCAAGTCGGGGAGAAGCTAAAGGACGAATGACTCTCAAACTCTGCCTCTCTCCCCTCTCTCTCCCCAAGGCCAAAAGGAAGCTGGACCTGGAGGGGATCGGGAAGCCTGTGGTCCCTGAATTCCGAACTCCCAAGCGGAAGTGCATTAGAGTGGATGGCCTCCCCAGCCCCAAAAGTAAGCCACGCCGATGGGTCATCTAAGGGCAGGCTCAGGAGACTGGAGGTGGGGTGGGGAGGGGCAGAGGGCAGCAGCCCTGCCCAGAACACCAGGGCTAATATTTGTAGCACACTTTCTGGTTTACACAGCAGTTTCCTGTGCCTTCTCACTGGATCCTGCCAGGCAGGTGGATTATCCCCCTTTTACTGATGAGGCAACAGGAGACTCAGAGTTTCAGTGACTTACCCAAGGTCACACTGCTAGTCAGTGGAGTCAGGACCAGAGCCCAGTTTCTGCCTCTTGATATTTTCAGTCAATATTCTGGTTTGGGAGGGAGTTTAAGCAACTGCGTTAGGGAGGAATTCTAATTTGGGGGGACAGAGACCTAATAAAGAAGGTATGTTATTGGGTGGTAAGCTTGAGGGTCTGGTCACTCCTCTTCTGTGAGTCTTAGCTGTCTCATCTGTAAAGCAAGGCGCAGCTAGATCAGGAATAGCAAGAAAGTTTCCTCTCCAACTGATTAGTAGAGGCTGCCCAGAGCTCTTTGTTGAAGGATCCCAAGTGCACTAATCAGTTAGTAATGTCTGCCATGAATGCAAAAATTGACAACACTGTCTGCGTGCCAAATACTTGCTGTCTATCTATTAAGGGATTCTAAAGTCCCCTTCTAGAGGAATCTGAGACTCTCTAAAATTCAGCTTCCAGAACTAGTTTAGCCATTAACTTGCTATATGACTTGCAAGTCACTAGATTGCAAAAGTCTTCTTGTGGTTTAAGATGCTGCAGCTGAGATGTGGTCTTGTGACATCGACCTCATTAAGAAAGGGACCTTTTTCATGAACCTGCCACATGTGACATAACAGGACTGATTCCTCTCAGATAATCATTGCATGACACATAGAAAGAAAGAGCAAGTCTGTATGTCAGTGCCGTATGTCAATTATATCTCAATAAAACTGGAAGGGAAGAAAAAAACATGTCTATAAACATGTTGTTGTCATTCCCTCCCTACCCTAATTCCAAATTCCTGACATAACTGGCAGGATAGGGTAATGGTTAGGAAGGGAGACTCTGGAGCCAGACTGCCTGGATTTAAGTCCCAGCTTTGCCACCTTCTAGCTGAGTGAGTTGAGCAAGTTACTTAATCTGTCTGTGCCTCAGTACTCTCACCTGTAAAATGGGGATGGTTATACACCAAACTTATAGGGTGCTGTAAGGATTAAATGTGTTGTATGTGGAAAGTGCTTAGAACAGTGAGCTACACACAGTACACATTTGTTGTTGTTAGTGGTAGTGGCGGTATGGCTGCCCTGAGCTTTGGTGGAAAGGTGCGAACCAAGAGTTAGAATATTTGGTTTCCAGCCCCGACGCTGCCCCCGATTGTGAAACCTTAAGCAAGTCATTTTGCCTCTCTAGTTATCAGATTCCCTGTTTGAACAATGGTGGTGAATGACCCCCTCCCTCCCAGTGCTCTGTAAACTGGAAAGTGGGTGCTTACATGGAGGGTGTAAACTGGAAAGTGGGTCCAGGTCAATGGAGGAAGTTCCCCAGGGGGCCCCCTCTGAGCAGTGGCTGAGCGCCTTTCCTCGTCAGCCCCCAAGTCGCCTGGGGAGAAGACTCGCTATGACACGTCGCTGGGGCTGCTCACCAAGAAATTCATTTACCTCCTGAGCGAGTCTGAGGATGGGGTCCTGGACCTTAACTGGGCTGCTGAGGTGCTGGACGTGCAGAAGCGGCGCATCTACGACATAACCAATGTGCTGGAGGGCATCCAGCTCATCCGCAAGAAGGCCAAGAACAACATCCAGTGGGTGTGAGTGCCTGGGCTGGGGCCGATGGCACCAATGAGTGCGCGTGCTGTGGGTGGAGCCAGGGGCAACATCCTGAGGTTGTGAATGTAGGGGGCGGGCCTGAGAGCAACATCCAATGGGCACAAGTGCTGGCGGGGGAAATGAAGGGCAACATCCAATAAGCTTACATGCTGCGGGTGGAGCCAATGTATTTAAGGGGGGGACGGAAGAGCAGGTGTATATGCTGAAGTAGTATTAGGAGAGCATGGCAGGGTCAGAGAATGATTTACAGGACGTGTAAAGGCTAAGAGGACCCCAGATCCTCTTTAGTCAGGGGTCCCAATATTGCCCTCTTCTAACTTAGGAAAGTCCTCTGGGATCTGCGCAGTAGTAACCCAACTCCTTCCAGCTGAGATATAAGTACTACAGACTCCGTTCCTCACTTCTATAAGGTCTTAAAGAACAGACCTGCAACCCCTTTCTCTAAGAGAACGCAAGCAGAGAAGTCAGGAGTGAGGTCACTCCAGTTCCCTGCCATTTGGGGGAGCCTGGGGCATAGGGTGGGTAGAGTTGAAAGCCCCCCAAAAGTGGTGTCAGGCCCTGACTTGTTTCTTTTCCCTAGCCCAACCCCCAAACATCAAGTTCCAATCCCTGGCAGCTCCCTGGGAGCTAGGCAGGACCACTGATTTGTACAAGCCAGGAGGCACCATCATAGACCGTGTGAATGGCCTCTTCCTGGAGTTTTGCCCACACCGTCTGTGCAGCTTTGCACAGCAGCCCTGGGGTTGGGGTCCCTGGATGTAGACTGAGACTGACACTGGGGGACTGCTCTGTCCCCAGAGGCAGAGGACTGTTTGAAGACCCCACCCGGCCTGGGAAGCAGCAGCAGCTGGGGCAGGAGCTGAAGGAGCTAATGAGCATGGAGCAGGCCTTGGACCAGCTCATCCAGAGCTGCTC
Source organism: Mesoplodon densirostris (assembly GCF_025265405.1). Lineage (NCBI taxonomy): Eukaryota > Metazoa > Chordata > Mammalia > Artiodactyla > Ziphiidae > Mesoplodon > Mesoplodon densirostris. The sequence continues at coordinate 19,306,047 of NC_082662.1, read as the reverse complement.
TCTGCACTTCAAGCACCTGACGGAGGACAAGGCCAACAAGAGATATCCTCTTTGGTTGGGAGGAAGGGGTCCGGGAGCAGGGGGCCTGTTGCATGCTCATAACTACCCAGAGTTGATGCAGTACCTCCCTGCAGGGACTGATCCACCCTAGGGGGCTGGCATATCTGTTTCTTCCTTCCTCAGTGGCTTTTCCTCTTGGGTCTCTTGAAGTTACTTTCTCATTATAAAAATAAGACAAGTACATTTCTGTAAATCTGGAAAATGGAGAAAAGAAAAAAGAGCTGCCACCCAAACACAGCCATCATTCCTTAGCTATACATAGGGTGTGTGTTATTTAAATACTGTGTGTACCTGCTGTATACAACGTTTTATATTCTGCTTTTCTCTACTTAGTATACTACCATAGGTGGTTTTTATGTTGTTACATATCCTTCCTAACTATTTGGTTGATCCACATGAAATTGCTGATATTGGACCTTTTTTCTTTTTTACCTATAAAAACAGCAGTTTCGTATCGTTTAACATCATATATATTTTTGTTTGTTTGTTTGTCTTTGTTTTGCCATACCGCACGGCTTGCAGGATCTTACTTCCCCGACCAGGGATCAAACCCGTGCCTCCTTCAGTGGAAGTGCAGAGTCCTAACCACTGGACCGCCAGGGAATATTTAAGTGGTTTGAGAATGTCCTACTCAGACCACTATGGTTTGTTGATAAGGCCTAGAATGGGCATTTAGATCAATCCTAGATTTCTGTTTTATAAAGCAACATTGTGATGAATGTCTTTATTTATTTTTATTTTTTTATTTTTTGGCTGTGCTGGGTCTTTGTTGCGGTGCCCGGGCTTCTCATTGCTGTGGCTTCTCTTGTTGCGGAGCACGGGCTCTAAGCACGTGGGCTTCAGTAGTTGCAGCACATGGGCTCAGTAGTTGCGGCACGTGGGCCCTAGAGTGTGTGGGCTCAGTAGTTGCGGCACTCGGGCTCTAGGGTGTGCAGCCTCCAGTAGTTGTGGCGCACGGGCTTAGCTGCTCTGCAGCATGTGGGATCTTCCCGGACCAGGGCTCGAAACCGTGTCCCCTGCATTGGCAGAAGGATTCTTAACCACTGTGCCACCAGGGAAGTCCCAAATATCTTTATAGATAGAAACTTCTCCCAAGTTTTTTACTTATTTCCCTAGGTTAGATTCCTAGGATTGAAACAATGAGATCAAAGAGCATAGACTTTGCAATGGCTTTACATATACTTTTTCCAAATGGTTGGACCATCTAATCGGTATTTGGATCTGACCTTGTATTTCTGGAAGGATAGTAGGCATTGTGAGAAATATAAAGAAATAAGACACATCTTCCTGCCCTCTCGGAGCTAAAAATCTAGCTTGGCAGATGAAGCCTTTATGTAAAAAGCTGATATAAGGCAGCATTTTTTTTTAATGATTCATACCTCCATTTCTAAAGGGGTCCAAGGTAGCTTATAAGATTAAAAGAACAGGTTACAGTTTTGGGGTGTTCAGAGTCTTTGAGAGGTGGGTTAGATCCCTTCCGGGTAGGCTGGGAGTTTTAATTTTGACCAGACAGTCACTTCTCTTGACTCTCCTGCCCCTACACTGGCCTACGTGACTTACCAGGACATCCGTGCTGTGGGCAGCTTTAAGGAGCAGACGGTGATCGCTGTCAAGGCCCCTCCGCAGACGAGACTAGAAGTGCCTGACAGGAGCGAGGTAAGAGGGGAAGCATTTAGTGGAGAGCAGGGTTAGGAACACTCCAGACAGCTCTGCAGGTTCCGTTCCTGGCACTGCCTAGTCCCAAGCTTCCCTGGTCCATGCTGGTGGCCATGGCAAGACTGATGGTCTCCGAGCTGGGGCAGAAGTGGCGGAAGCTGGAAAGGGCATCAGGCATTAGGTACCAGCCTGAGAAAATCTCTGTTCCTGGTTCCTCTCCGCATCCCACCAGCCCCTGCGTTACCACGTGCATGCACACGTGCACTCACGCACAGCAGTGTCAGTACTCACAGTGATCCTTCCATGTTAACCTAGTTTAAAGACCAAAATTCTTACACTCCCTATGAGGCTGTCTGTGCTCTGACCTCACCCACCTCCTCTCGCATGCTGACCCCCTTCTGTCTCTACTTCAGCCACACTGACCTGCCTGCCGTTTCCCCACCACACTAAGCTCGACCTCAGTACAAGACCTTCTCACACGCTATTCCCTCCAGCCGAAATGCTCTTCCCTCTCTCTGCCTGGTTTACGGCTATTCATCCTACAGGTCGCAACTTGAACATCACCTCCTCAAGAAGCCTTCCATGATTACCTCCAGACTTCATAACCACGTGTTCTTTTCCATCGCACTTAACCTCCATTTGCCGGGATATATTGGTGATTATGTAATTATGTTCTGCTTCATCTGTTAGAGTGTAACCTCCATAAAGCCGTGTTCCACCCATGTGGTACCCCCAGCCCAGAGTCTGATAAAGGCTCCAGAAATAATTTGTTTAGTGGAAAAACATTAAGGCCCGTAGGGGCAGGCAAAGGGACTGCCTGGGCGCAGGCGTGGACACCTGAATGCGATCGGCAGCAGCACGTGCGTTGCCGGCTGTGGCTCAAGCTGCGGGTACGAGGCAGGCAGGAGGCAAGGGCAGGAAAGCCAAGTATCAGTCTCTTGGTTACAAATAACAGAAAGCCAAGTCCGACTGGCTTAAGTGAGGGGGACCCGGGGGGAACCAAGTGACAGGTCCAGGGGGAGATTTGGGGATTGCAGGCAAGGCTGGATGCAGAGGCTCAAACCGTGTTGTAAAGTTGGCCTCACACTCTCCATCTCACTCTGCCATTTTCTGTGCCAACTCCATTCCCAGGTGGGCTCTCCCCTTGCCGTAGCAAAGATAGCTTTTATGATACCAGCTCAGGCCTGAGAGTGGGGGAGGAGTGATTTCCCAAAGGAAAATCAAGGCACTCTCCCTAAAAGAAGGGGGTCTCGGGGCCAGAGAGATGTCTACCACAGACCACATGGGGCAGGCCCAGCACCCAGCTCAGGAGCCGAGCATGCTCATATGGACGGTGAGAGCCTCATGTGTCCGTCCATACCCACTGAGCCATGAGTAAGTCCAGCCGCCCAGAGCCATGACCTGGCTTCTCTTCCTTCTCCAGGAGAACCTGCAGATATACCTGAAGAGCACGCAGGGGCCCATCGAAGTCTACCTGTGCCCAGAAGAGGTGCAGGAGCCCAACAGTCCTGCCAAGGAGCCCCTCCCCTCCACCTCCGCCCTCAGTCCCAGCTCTGACCCCACCCAGCCCAGCAGCAGCATCAACCCTGGAATCACGGAATCCACAGCATCCTCAGGTGAGACCCTCTGTCCAGAGGGACAAGGGATGCCGAGAGGGACCAGCCTTAGAGTTTCCCTCTTCCATGTCAGCATTTGTTGGGTACCTACCTTCTACCCAGCAGGAGGGGATACAGTCCTTCTCCCACACACGTGTCCATTGTCCTTTACACTTTATAAAGCACATGCACGTTCCTTGTCTCAGTGGGGAGACTGTTGCTGCTCTGGGCAGAGGGGCGCCTGGGTTTGAATCCCCCCTCTTCCACTTACCAGCTATATGATCTTGGACAACTTACTTTACCTTTCTTTGCCTTAATTTCCGCATCTGTATTTTGGGCATAGTAATTAATAGTACCTACCTCATAGTTTGTGAACATTAAATGAGTTAATATAGGTAAAGCATTTAGAACGGTGCCTGGCAATAACTGTTAGCTATTATTATCATCACTACGGCCACCGCCACTAGCACTGCTACTTCTGTAACAGCTCCTGACGGCAGCTCCTAACACTCAATAAGCCCATAGTAAATGGAAACTATAGATTTTCTGAGGAAGGCTCAGCACTTTCTTAGGAGATCATAGCTAAGGTGTTTTAGCCACGACTGTGTACCAGGTACATCCATTATCACATTACTCCTCACAGCGGTTCTTGAGGTAGGTTTTATTTTTCCCAGTTTAGAGATAGATAAACTGAAACAGAGGTGATGTGACCTGCCCAAGGCCTCCTAGCTGGGAGGCAGCAGAGCTGTGTCTTGAACCTTGGTCTCCACACTCTAGCCCAGGGCTCTCTCCACGAGGCGCAGAACAGATCAAGGAAGGACGGTGGCTGGGAGGTGGGTGGTAGAGCTGAAAGCTGTCTATGCCGGGCAGGAAGTAGTATGAGGCCGTTGCCAAGGAGTAAAGAGGCGGGAGAGTCCCCGAGGTCTCCCCAGGGAGACTGGGAGTTGGGCAAGAGTAGAAATGGGAGCCTATGAAGGCCCCTCTCCCAGAATGGTTTTTGCCCTTTACTGAGCTCAGGTTAGATCAGCAGGATCCTTCGAGGCCGTGTAGGCCAGTGTTCCGCTTTTGTTTTCTTAGCGGCAGAATTCCCCTAAATAGAACCCTAGTGTTTAAACAAATGCAGAGCTAGAACTGGTCTGGGGGAAGAGGCTTTTTGTGTGTGTGGTGGTGGAGGCAGGTGTCCACAGAACCCAGATTGGATTCCATTTCTTTAACCCAAGGGTTAATAAAACTATTGCCTGCAGGCCAAATCCGGCCTGTTTTTATATGACCCATGACCTAAGAACAGTTTTCACATTTTTAAAGAGTTGGGGGTTCGGCGTAGGGCAAGTGACTATGTGACAGAGACCATACGTGTCCTATAAAGCCTAAAATACTATCTAGCCCTTTACAGAAGTTTGTTGACCCCTGATTTAAGTCAACACTTCATTTTACACATGAATAAACTGAGGCCCAGAGAGGGCAAGTGACTTTCCTAAGGTCACACAGCAAGTTAGTGGCAGAGCTCAGACAGGAGCCCAGACTCCCAGTTCTTCTCTAGCGATCTCTCCTGTGTTCCAGCCTGGTCCCAGGACCAGGGCTCTCCCTGAACCGACCATCTGTCCCTCTGGGAACCTCCCAGTGCCTATCTCCCAGTCCAGACCTGTGCCCCACCCTGTTCTCCCTCCCCCTCCCCCGCTCTGCTTTCTCGCTCTACTGTCAACATGTGCACGGCTCTCCAGAGTTAGAACCTTCAGTTGTCGTCTGAGACCTTGGGCAGAGGTGGAGGACCCTACCGCGTAAGCAAGGACAAGGATTTTACCTCAGTTGTACAAGTCAAGAGGCTGAGGCCCGAAAAGCCTAGATAGAGGCTTATGGAACAGTAGGTGGAGGGGCCAGCCCAGAAGTCAGCTCTGTGCCAGGGCCCATGCCCTTGCTGCCCCTCTTCACCCTTGCCATGTGGTCTCTTAGTGATGTCCCTGCTGAAAAGAGCAGGAGGAAGTTTTCCAGAAGGTGTACACACACACACGTGCACTCACACGTGCTCCATGTTCTGGCCTGAAGCAGGGTCATTCTGAGATACAAGCACCAAGGGCCTGGTCCAAAGAGGAGGCCACTACAGTCTTAGGACCCAGGTTCCCGTCCTAGTTCTGGTGCCACCAGGGGAATCATTCTTGCTTGGGGACCTCGTTTCCCTCACCTACAATGGGACGAATCTGAACCTGGGTCATTGAACATCCCTCCGGGCTGTGACTTTCTGACTTAAACCTACATGTGGCTGAGGGCACAGGAGCTGCAGCTGGGACACTTGGGTGTGAGTCTGCATCTCACCTCCTATGATGGGGTGACTGGGGGGGAGTCACTTTAACCCCTCCAAGCCTCTGTTCCCACGTCTCCAAAAAGGGGGACACTAAATAAAACCCCCTCGTGATTATTGGGTACATTTCAGGTGATGATACAGCATGAATGTGACTTTTTAAAAGCTTGTGTGAACTGGACACCTATTATGTGTGGGTTTGGAGATATTTAAGTGAATATGAGCCATTCAGGGCGCAGTGGAGGCACAGATGTTACAAAGAGCAGTTCTCTTCTGGATGTGATACACAGTGAGACAGAGAAAGAGGGAGAGAGGATGGATGGATGGATGGATGGATGGATGGATGGATGGATGGGAGGGGTCGGACCTGAGGTAAAGGCTCTCACGTGTGATAGCTCAGTTGCTGCTTCCACAACTCAGGGTGGTGGGTCCTTATTTCTCCTGCTGGGAAAACTGAGGTGCTGGGTCCTGTAGCTGGTGAGGGGCTGGGGACTGAGCTCCCAGCCTTTTCCTCACTCCCAAGCCAGGCCTCATACTCTAACACACGCAGGCCTCTGCGATGTGCTAAACAAACTGATTTTTTTTTTCATTCAAATACTACATTTAATTGGCTTCTTTGAGCTCCAGTTTCCTCATCTATAAATAGACATAATAACAGTGCCTCCCGCTGGGGCTTCTGGAGTGTCCAAGGAGGTGAAACAGGCCTCTCCTTGAGATCAGAGCTGACGGAGTAAGCCCTTGGGAAATGGGAGCTATTTTTGTTTTTAAGAAGGGCGGCCTGCAGACCAGCTGTTCTTTATCTGCACTTACCATTTAAGCCCCTCAACCGGAGGCAGGTATAATCATCATCCCCATTTTAGGGGTGAGGAAACGGAGACCTATGAACGTTGTCACTTGCCCACAGTTACACAGCTAGCTCGAGGCGGTCTGGCACACTGACATGGTTGTATTTTCAAAGCAATGCTTGGCTGGTAAGGAACGACCCAGATGGTGAGATTCTGGGCGTCAGGGTATATTTGGCAGGGGATTTCCGGTGCCCTGCTCCACATGCCTGCGTAGGGAATCACGTCCTTACCTCTAAATGGAAATGAGCTGGTGTGCTGAAGAGTAGGTGATGGCCGGTGTGTCTAGAGAGGTGAGCGTGAGCTATGGGAGGGAGGCGGGAGAGGGACCAGAAAGGGAGGCCGGGACCAAGTCACACCGGGCCTGCTCAGTCCTGGTGGGAACTTGGATTTTATTCTAAGCCACCTTTTTTTTTTTTTTTGGCCACGCCACTTGGCATGTGGGATCTTAGTTCCCCGACCAGGGATCGACCCCGTGCCCCCTGCATTGGAAGCGCGGGGTCTTAACCACTGGACCGCCAGGGAAGTCCCTCTAAGCCATTTTTAAGTCAGAGCACAGACTGCAAGGGCCAAGAGTCGAAGCAAGGTGACTGGTGAGAAGGCTTCTGCAGGGGCCTGGGTGAGAGGAAGGGGCGAGCTGCAGATCACAGCAGCGGGACTGAAGAGAGATGGGCAGCTTAGAGGGTTGATTTGGTTGTGGAAGTGACCGAACTTGCTGCTGGGTCAGATGCGGGGAAATGGCAGGATTACAGGTGATTCTTGGGCCTTCTGGTCTAAGCAACTGAGTGGGCGGGGCTTCATTAAGTACAATGGGGGAAGACTCAGGTTTGGGGGAAGACCAGGAGTTTGGTTTTTTTTGTTTTGTTTTGTTTTGTTTGCGGTACGCTGGCCTCTCACTGTTGTGGCCTCTCCCGTTGAGGAGCACAGGCTCCAGACGCGGAGGCTCAACGGCCATGGCTCACGGGCCTAACCGCTCCGCGGCATGTGGGATCTTCCCGGACCGGGGCACAAACCCGTGTCCCCTGCATCGGCAGGCGGACTCTCAACCACTGTGCCACCAGGGAAGCCCTGGAGTTTGGTTTTGACATGCTGAGTTCTGACCTAGTGTAGCCATCAAGTATAGATGTAGCAGGAACCCAGAGCTGGGAGGTGGGATCTGTGCCAGAGGCATCCACTTGGGAGCAGTAGATCTGGAGACGGATTTAAAGCCATGGGGCCCGCTGAGATCACCTGGCGAGGAGTGCAGCCAGAGGAGAGAAGAATCGGAGGATGGAGCCCCTGGGCTTCAGGGTTTAGAAGTTGAGAAGAGGAGGAGGATCCAGGAAAGGAGACCAAGAAGAAGCAGCCAAAGAGGTAGGAAGAAAACCAGGAGAATCTAGTACCTCCGAAGCCAAGTGAAGATGTTTCAAGAAGAAGGGTGTGAACGACTGCATCAGATTCTGCTGGAATGTCACATGGGATGAGGCCAGAGAACTGACCCCTGGATTTAGCAACATGGAGGGCACTGGTTCAGACAGACCCCAGGTTGGAGTGGGTTGAAGCATGAATAGTGGTGGGGAAGTAGGGAGTGAGCACGGGTAACTCTTAAGAAACTTCACTGTGAAAGGGAGCAGTACAATGGGCTGGTAATTGGAGAGAGTCATGAGGTCAGGGGAGGATGCTTTTTAAAGATCAGAGTTATTAGGGACCTCCCTGGCGGTCCAGTGGTTAAGACTCCACGCTTCCAATGCAAGGGGCGTGGGTTCGATCCCTGGTCGGGGAACTAAGATTCCACATGCTGCGTGGTGAGGCCAAAAAAACATAATAAAGATAAGAGTTATTAGAGGATGTCTGTGTGTTGACAGGAATGATCTAGGAGAGTGAGGGGAATTGATGATGCAGGAAAAAGAGATAGTGACTTCAGGGGCCAGGACCTTGACGTTGAAAGTGGGTAGGGTGACTGCAGAAGCTGGGGGTGGGTGTGGAGACAGGAGAGGGGAGGGGAGAGAGTGTGGGTGAAGGAGGGGGGCTGCTGGAGCTGCGGCGGGAAAGGGCAGGGTGTCCTGTGCTGTCAGGCGTGAGCCAGGGTAGGAGAGACCGGAGGCTGTTTTTGTTCTCGGAGGTCTGACCAGAGGCTTTCGGACAGCAGCATCAGGCGTAACCCTTGTCGATTTGTCTCCAGCACCAGCGCTGACGTCCCAGCAGGTCCTGCCACCACTCCCGCCATCCCTTGTTCCCCTGGAGGCCACCGACAGCATGCTGGAGCTGCCGCACCCACTCCTGCAGCAGACGGAGGACCAGTTCCTGTCCCCGACGCTGCCGTGCAGCTCCCCTCTGATCAGCTTCTCCCCGCCCTTGGACCAGGACGACTACCTGTGGGGCCTGGACGGCGGGGAGGGCATCAGTGACCTCTTCGACACCTATGACCTCGGGGACCTGCTGATTAACTGAATGGCCCCTGCCTGCCCCCCAGCAACCCCTCCAGTCTCTACCTCCTCACAGGCAGACTGACAGGCCCTCTGCCTGCACAGGATGTGACACGAGGTGCTGCCCTCAGGGTATGGGGGTCCCCCCTTTTCCTTTCCTACCTACCACCTGCCAGCCAGCGCTGTCAGGGGAATGTGGAGGATACGGGAGAGGAGCCTGTCAGGGGTTGGGTCCTGTCCTTCTTGATGGAAACTGGGCCTGGGAAGACACAGCCAGTCTTCTGACCTCTGATCTCATGTGAAGGGCCACAGGGGAGGTGACCAGGTCCAAGGAGAGTTCCTGCAATTGCCTTTAGAGGGGCAATTAGGACCCTCAGTTTATCAAGAAGCACTTAATGCCTTTGTATTTATTTCAGGTTGAGTTTTGTTTGTTTGCCTTCCCTGAGTTTTAGCAGGGAGGTTGTTCTAGTTCCTAGGAAGACATCTCCTCAGACAGGTCCAAGGGCTGGCGGGGGCTTGCAGGGGCCCAGGCCAACTCCCTGACTCCCCCCAGCAGTGGGGGACTGGGCCTCAGGGGACCATCCAGTCTGCTGGAATGCCAGTTGCACTTCAGCCTCCTAATTCTCTCGAGCGGGGGCTGCAGGATTCCTGGTCTTCTGTGTCCCAGAGCTGGTTCCAGGGAGTCAGCCCAGAAGAGCTCCCGGGGAAACTGGGGCACGAACATGGAAGCAGCTGTCCGCTGCTGTGGGCACCTTTCCTCCGTTGTTGCCTCTTGCTGGGACAGGGGCTGTTTTACACTGAGGACCTGGGCGGTAGAGATAGGCCCACTATGGACAAGGGTGAGCATAAAATAAGAAACTGCCAGAAAGCACCTCTGCTGGTAGCTGCTGGTATCGTCCTCCCCTTCCCTGGAAGGACTTTTTTTTGCTACATCTGTCGAAGGGGGTGATTCTTTAAGGACCTCCCCTTCCCCCCAGCTCTCACAGAGACCCCCAGGGACAGAAGTGACCACGGCTTGATGGCATGTTGGCTCCTTTTGTCACAGGATGCTGAAGGGGTGACAGGGAAGAGTCTTCATGGCAGACCAGACGTTGGCAGCTAATGGGGACATGGGCTCATGTTACCTCTTCAGGCTTGGGGTCCTAAGAAGGTCTTTTGGCCTCACCCCATCCTCCAGAGGCTTGACCATCCCACATTGTCCCCATAGCCCAGCTGGGTATGGGGCAGTCAGCTCTCCTCCCCCGCCCAACTTGGGGTGGGTGGGGGGCTCTGGGCTGAACCAAGGCTGTGCCTTCCTGAGAGAGGCAGCCAGGGGTGGTGGTCTGAGAGACCCACCACCCACCCTCAGGGAGCTAGGTTTCCTCAGGGGCTCAGCTGGGCAGCACTTTTATTTTTTTAAGTTTGTAGCATTAAGTTGGTTTCAAATATGAAGTTGGCTCTATGGGATTGCTCCTGAGCTGACCTACTGGCTTCTGAAACTTGGAAGGTGGGCTTCTTTGGGGGTGGGGTCCAATGTGAGCTAATGCCCAGCCAGGGACAGTCAGGCCTTGTCATTTGCTCAACTTCCTGGGTCCCCAAGTTAGTGCCCTCTCAGGAATGGTCACAGATACCCTGCTCTATAAACAGGGCTAGTTTTTTTATGCTTTACAGAAGTGACTTTGGTCTCTACTCTCTAAACACAGGGGTCTCATCAGAAGGCAGTTTTTTTGTTTTGTTTTGTTTTTTTGCTGTACGCGGGCCTCTCACTGTTGTGGCCTCTCCCGTTGAGGAGCACAGGCTCCGGACACGCGGGCTCAGCGGCCATGGCTCACAGGCCCAGCCGCTCCGCGGCACGTGGGATCTTCCCAGACCGGGGCACAAACCCGTGTCCCCTGCATCGGCAGGCGGACTCTCAACCACTGCACCACCAGGGAAGCCCCAGAAGCCAGTTTTGAAGCCCAGCATGCCTAGGGCCAAGGGACCACCTTGGCCCTTGGGTGGGGGGAAGGGGTGCTGCCTGAGATCTGGTTTGGGGCGGGTGGGGCTGGAGATGGCATGGTTGTTGTGAGGTCTCTGCTGGGCTGCCATCTAGCCATGCGCCATATCTGAGGACAGAGCTGTCTGACTTCCATGCCTTGGGCTCTGTCTAGAGCTTTCTCCTAGAATTAAATCATAGAAAAGGGAAATGAATTTAGTGGTGAAATCCAGCCAGAATTGAAGCTCATTCCCCAAAGCCCAGCCAAAGGGCTGGACAGAGAGGCTGTCCCTTGGGCCCATGGCCTATATCCAGAGCAGCTGGCGCCCCCACCGTCCTGTCCCCTCCACACCTGTCTTGGCCCAGTGGCGGGATCACCAGGCCAAGCCTCAGGCTTGGTGTAGGAAACAAGCTTGTGCCTCTTTCTTCCTGGTGATTCCTGAAACCTCCCAAGTTCCATCAAGTACTTTAAGAAACATTTTGAGTGGAATTCCCTTCAGGGCCCAGGTAAACTTTAAAACCAGGGTAGAAGAAAAGCCAGTTTCTTTCTGAGGTAAACTATTCCTGCCAGGAAATTTCCCAGCCGCTCTGGCAGCCCCCACTCCACCCCCGTCACTCATGTCCCCAGGGGCATCAAAGGCTCGGGGACTCCCGGGAACCCAGTAGTATTAAATTGTGCAGTAGTGTTGGAGATTCAAAGAGATTTCTTAAAACCAGAGTAGCATCTCTCCTCCACAGCCACGCTGTGGTCTGAACAGTGCGGCTACAGGGAAGAGGAGGGGGAGGGCGGAGGGTGTTAAAACTGGCTGGAGCGTGGTTTTGACTTTATTTCCTCTTTCCAGGTGTTCAGCCTCAGTTCTGCGCCGTGTTTAGTTTTTAGTGAAAGAGTTTGGGTGCTCCTGCGTCCAAGCATTGTGTGGCTTAAAGCATTTGAAGTGAAAGACTTTTGGGGTTGTTTGCAAGCAGCTTTCTGGTTCTTATCACTGTGTCCTGAGGTCCCCACCTCATCCTAGGACCCTAGCCTACCATGGGGACTCTCGGTGAGCAGAAGCCCAGCCAGCCTGCTGGCTCCTGGATAAGTGCTGAGGCCTTGTATGTGACACATGTGTCTAGAAGGACCCTGGTCTCTGCTGGGATTCCATTCGGGTCACTCACCTCTGGCCGGGTTTCTGGTTTTGCCCTGTGTCCTGCCTTGACGAGCACCATGTAAACCTCCACGTGTTGTGATGATTGGGCATTAAATGACAAACCTGGGCCCCTTGTCTCTGTTGTGCTTTCTGAAGGTCATTACCAAGTGTGGGTCTGGCCCTCCCAGGTCGGGGGTGGAGACTGTTCTGACCAACTGGCTGATCTATGCCCAGAAACAGCCTCCCTTCCCCACGTTGGCTTAGTACCATGCCTGAAATCTCACCAATAAGACCCTGAAGTTAGCAGCACCCAGATCTAAACTGTGAGCCCCTGCCTTGCGTCTGCCTCCATCACCTCTCACCTGAGCAATTTCAGTAGCTTCCTTAATATTCTCACTGCTACCCATTCTTCTCCACCCCATCCTCTATATCAGTGGTTCTCAAAGTGTGGCCCTCAAACCGGCATTCCCTGGGAACTTGTGAGAAATGCATATTCTCAGGCCCCACACCAGACCTTCTGAATAAGAAACTCATGGGGTGGGACCCAGAATCTGTGTCTTAATGAGCCTTCCAGGTGATTCTAGTGCAGGTGAAGTTTGAGAACCATGACCCCACTAATCCAGAGAGATCCTTCTAAAACACAGCTCTCATCATGTCACTCCCCTTCTTAATGGATGGCTTCCCTCTGCCCTCAGGGTGAAGTGCCCTTTCATTTGGTGTGAATGTCCATTTCTAACCTTGCAACTGGCTTACCCTACCTTTCCAGCCTCACTGGCCACTCCTTCCCACCACCCATAGCCACACTGGACTTCTTTGTCAGTTCCTGAAAACAACATGTTTTCCCCCTTCTCTGCAATTCACCTGAGTAGGCTCCTGCTTACTCTTTTTTTATAAATTTATTTATTTATTTATTTGGCTGAGTTGGGTCTTTGTTGCTGCGCACGGGCTTTCTCTAGTTGCGGCGGCGAGCAGGGGCTGCTCTTCGTTGTGGTGCGCGGGCTTCTCATTGCAGTGGCTTCTCTTGTTGCGGAGCACGGGCTCTAGGCATGCGGGTTTCAGTAGTTGTGGCTCGCGGGCTCTAGAGCGCAGGCTCAGTAGTTGTGGCGCATGGGCTTAGTTGCTTCGCGGCATGTGGGATCATCCTGGACCAGGGCTCAAACCCATCTCCCCTGCATTGGCAGGTGGATTCTTAACAACTGCGCCACCAGGGAAGCCCTCCTGCTTATTCTTCAAGGCCCAGTTCAGTTTTTTTATAGAGTTTTTCCTTGACACTAATATGTAACCGTTAATACTTTGTACACGGATATGGCCATTTATGGGTTATTGAATACCTACTGTGTGCTAGAAACTGGGGAGATAGAGATAAATAAGAATAGTCCCCATCCTCAGGATGCTCACAAGACACAGACACGTAAAAATATAATTACAGGGCTTCCCTGGCAGTCCAGTGGTTAAGACTCCATGCTTCTACTGCAGGGGGCTTGGGTTCAGTCCCTGGTTGGGAAACTAAAGATCCTGCATGCCGTGCAGCATGGCCAAAAAAAATTACAAATGATGTGTCAGTTGCAATAATATACATTATAAGAGTTGGGAGGGGCAGTCATTAGGGAAGGCTTCCTGGAGGAGGTGATGCCCAAAGTATGTCTTAACAGATAAATAAGAGTAGCCTGGAGTAACGGTAAATGAGGGATGGGAGACTTCCAAGCAGAGCAATCAATACCTTCTGTCCTGCCATCCAGCAGACAAGGGTGGCACCACAGAGCACTGCCTGCTGCCCCAACTCTGCCAATTTGGAGCTCTTGCCCTGGGGAAGCCTGCTGAGCCAAAGTGGTTGACACAGACCTTAAGGGCAGTGGGATCTGGAGACTAGGTCTGGGGGTCCTGTTAGACCACAGGGGACTGATTAATGAGGAGGGTCTTGAACTTGACATCAAGATGTCAGTTTACATGGAGGGCATGAAGACAATCTCATCCATGTAAGCAAAGCAAGGGCTGAGGTTTGAGACATTAGCATAGACAAAGGAACAAAAAAGACGCCATTTTTTAAGCCTTCACATGTGTCTGGACACAGCAGTGTGCTCAGTCCTTCACACATGATAATTTCATTTAATGTTCACTTTATGAAGTCAGTGTTATTATTATCACCACTTTATAGATGAGGAAACACTCAGTTTGAATAAGTTCCCAGGTAACACTTGTACTTTGCTAGTAGGGATGTAAGATGGTACAAGCTATTTTTGAAATTTGGCAGTTTCTCAAAAATATAAAACTACCGTAGGACCCAGTAATTCCACTCCTAGATGTCTGCTCAAGAGAAATGAAAACGTGTCCATGCAAAGACAAGACTTGCACATGAATGTTCATAGCAGCATAATTCATAATAGCCCAAATGGGAAATATCTAAATATCTATCAACCAGTGAAGAGAGAAAATATTTGATCTAGACAAAGGAATAGTATTCAGCCACAAAAAGGAATGAAGTACTGATGCAATATGGATGAGATTGTCTTCAAAAACAATATGCTAAGTGAAAGAAGCTAGTCACAAAAGAGCACCTGTTGTTAATTCCATTTGTATGAAATGTCCAGAATAGGCAAATCTATAGAGACAAAAAGTAAACTGGTGGTTGCCTGATACAGGAGGTGGGAATGAGATGAACTGTAAATGGGCACGAGGGCTCTTCTGAATAGAAATGTAAAAATCCTCAACAAAATACTAGCAAACCAAATTTATCAACATATAAATAAGGATTATATACCATGGGATTTATCCCCGGAAGGCAAGGTTGGTTTAAAATCTGAAAATCAGTGAATGGAATACACCATATCAATAGAATAAAGGTCGAAAATGATCATCTCCATAGATGCAGAAAAAAACATTTAACTAAATTCCACACCTCTTCATGATTTAAAAAAACAACAACTCAGCACACTAGGAATAGAAGGAAACTTTCTCAATCTGATAAAAAGCATCTACGAAAAACTCACAGCTAGCACCAGACTTCATTGTGAAATACTGAACGCATTTTTCCCATAGATCAGAAACAAGACAAGGATGTCTACTCCCTCCATTTCTATTCAACATCGTACTGGCAGTTCTAGCCAGGACAATTAGGCAAGAAAATAAAAGGCACCCAGATTGGAAAGAAGAAAAACTAGCTTTATTTGCAGATAACATGATCTTGTGTATAGAAAATCCTAAGGAATCCATTAAAAAATATAAAACTAATAAATGAGTTCAGTAAGGTTGTAGGATACAAAATCAGCATACAAAAATAAGTTATATTTCTATACACTAGTAGTGTACAATGCAAAAAACAAAATTAAGAAAACAATTTCATTTAGAATAGCATCAAGAATAATGAAATACTTGAGAATAAATATAACAAAAGCAGTACAAAACGTATGTTCTGAAAATTACAAAGCATTGTTGACAGAAATTAAAGAATACCCAAATAAGTAAAAAGACACCTCATGTTAATGGATTGGAAAACTTAATATTGTTAAGATGGTAATATTCCCTAAATTGACTTATAAATTCAACCCAGGCTCCATCAAAATTCTAGCTGGTTTCTTGGCAGAAATCAATAAGCTGATCCTAAAATTAACATGGAAATCCAAGGGACCCAGAATAGCCAAAATAATCTCAAAAAAGAAAAAAAACAGCGTTGAAGGACTCACACTTCCCAATTTCAAGGCTTATTACAAAGCTACAGTAGTCAATACAAGCATGAGGATAGACATATAGATGAATGGAATAGAATTTAGTGTCCAGAAATAAGCCCTCACATTCACAGTCAATTGATTTTTGCCAAGGATGCCAAGACAACTCATTGGGGAAAGGAATAATTTTTTCAACAAATGGTTCTGGGACAACTGGATATCCATACGCAAAAGAATGAAGTTGAGCCCCTAACACACACCATCTACAAAATTTAACTCAAAGACCTAAATATAAGGGCTAAAACTATAAAATGCCTAGAAAAAAGCATAGGCATAAATCTTCATGGCCTTGGATTAGGCAATAATTTCTTAGATATGACACCAGAAGCACAAGCAACAAAATAGAAAAAATAGACAAATCTGACTTTATCAAACTTTAGAACTTTTTTTTTGTTGAAAAGGACATCATAAAGAAAGTGAAAAGACAACCTACAGGATGGGAGAAAATATTTGTAAATCATATATCTAATTAGGGACTTGTATCCAGAATATAGAATGAACCCTTACAACTTAATAATTAATATATATATCACCAAACTAAAAAAAAATGTACAAAGGATATGAATAGACTTTTCTCCAAAGAAGATATACAAATGGCCATTAAGTGCATGAAAAGATTCACAAGATCATTAGCCACCCATCAGGGAGATGCACATCAAAACTAAGAGATACCTCATACTTACTAGGATGGCAGTAATCAAAAAGACAGATAATAACAAAGCTCCAGTGAGGATGTGGAGAAATTGGAACTCTTGTACACTGCTAGTGGGAATGTAAAATACTACAACCACTTTTGGAAAAAGTTTGGCAGTTCCTCAAAAGTTTAAACATAAAACCACGATGCAACCGAAGTAATTCCACCCCGTATATACCCAAGAGAATTGAAAACATATTCACACAAAAACTTGTGCACAAATGTTCATTGCAGCATTATTCATAATAATCCAAGAGTGGAACAACTCAAATGTCTATCAATTGATGAATGGATAAATAAAATATAGTGTATTCATATAGTAATGGAACATTATTTAGCAAATAAAAAGACATGAACTACTGATATATGCTACAACATGAATGAACCTTGAAAACATGCTAAATGAAAGAAGCCAGACACAAATGACAACATAGGATATTATTTCATTTATATGAAATGTCCAGAGTAGGCCTATCTAGAGACTGAAAGTAGATTAGTGCTTGCTTAAGGCTTGGGAGGAAGGAGGAAGAGGAGTGGCTGCTAATGTACAGGGATTTATTGAGAGGGGGCAATGGAAATATTCTAAAATCGGTGTGGTGATGATTGCACAACTCCATGAATGCCCTAAAAACCTCTGAATTGTATACTTTAAGTAGTTGAATTGTATGGTATATGAATTATATCTCAACAAAGCTATTGTTTTACAAGTGGACATAGGGACATGAAAATTTATGGTAATAGTTGTAGTTACTTGACAAAATTTCTAGATATTAATGCACTGTACACCCAAAATAGGTGAAATGTAGATTATGTAAAATATACCTCAATAGGGCTTCCCTGGTGGCGCAGTGGTTGAGAGTCCACCTGCTGATGCAGGGGACACAGGTTTGTGCCCCGGTCCGGGAAGATCCCACGTGCCGCGGAGTGGCTGGGCCCATGAGCCATGGCCGCTGAGCCTGCACGTCCGGAGCCTGTGCTCCGCAACGGGAGAGGCCACAACAGTGACACAACAGCGAGAGGCCTGCGTACCGAAAAAATATATATATATATGTGTGTGTATATATATATACCTCAATAAAGTTGTTTAAAAAAAAAGAGTTCCCAGATAACACAGCCAATGAGAGGCAGAGCTGAAAATGTGTGTGAAAGGGAAAATTTTCTAGAAAATAATAAATTTACGCAAACTGGCTCAAGAAGAAATACAAATCGTTAAGTAGCTTGAATGGGCATTCAGGAGTTTCTGACTCCAAATGATACCAGAGCCAGATGGAGTTTACAAGTTTTATTAAACCTTAATCTTGAACTTACACATTTTTCAGAGAATGAGAAACAAAAGTCATTTAATGTGTTTCATGAGGCTAGGATAATCTTGATCCCCAAACCAGACAAGGACAACAATGCAAGAAAACAAAATGCCAGAGGAATTCTCTCAAACGTAGAGACACAAATCCTAAATATATATTAGCCAGTTAAATATAGCCTTGCAAAATAAAAATAAATCACAGCCAACTTGGATTGACCCCAGGCATGCAAACATGTTGTCAGCACATTTGCTGCAAAACTCCAAGCTTTTCTTATGTGTAGAATATGAGCTAGAAATGCTACTTTTTCGGGAAGTTTTCCTAGGAATCTGTTCCTCATTTATTTATTCAGCAAACATATTTAGGTGCCTATTAAGTGCTGGGTGCTGTTCTGACACCATGCATAACATAAACTCCTGCCCTCAAAAATGGAAAGAAAGCAATCTATGCAATCCCCATGTTAACAAACTAAAGGAAAAACCCATGTAATCATCTCCATAGATACAGGAAAAACACTGGAAAAATTCAACACTCATTTATGGTTTTTAGAAACCCGATAGGTAAATCAGAATACACAGTAATTACTATTCCTCAGCAAAATATCCTACTTAAGAGTAAAACCTTAGAAACAAGACCAGGACACCTACAACTCAACATCATCCTGGTGATCCTGGACAAAGCAATAGGACAAGAGGGAGAAAAAAGCCCAGATCTGAGGGCTCAAAACCCATGCAATTAACTACAGTGTACTCTGCCAGGGTGCCAGGGTAGGGTCATAACTACTGCTACTTCCTTGTCAAGAGTGTTGACCTGCTTTAGGAACTGGCTTCCTCTTTCCATGAATGGACAAGGCCTGGAAGGTGTGCGTCTGCACACAGAACTCTTAAGGTGCCCGAAGTTCCAGATTAGAGCAGGGATAGAAGCCCAGACCTCTCAGGGTGTTCTAAAGGAGAATTTCTAATGGGGCTTAGCAGTATGACAATACTATTTTGTTATGTATATTCATATATTTCATTTGCCTCTTGATCCTTCCATCAATCCTGGGAGAGAGGACAGGTAATAAAACTGAAATTTGGAAAGTTTAAGATACTTAGAACCACAAAAAGAACTGGAAGGGATTTTCACTTATTTGTTTTGCAAACATTTTCTGAGCACCTACTATGTGCCCGCATCTGCTAGGTGCTAGGGAAACCATGGCCCCTGCTGCCTTCATGGAGCTTACAACCTATTCTAATCCAAATCACATATTTTACAGGTTGGTACATCCATTTAAAGAAACACTTCTGAGCCTCTATGTTCTAGGCCAGTGGATCACAAACTTTAGCACACATCAGAATCACCTGGAGGGCTAATTAAAGCACAAATTACTGGGCCCCATCTCTAGAGTTTCTGAGTCAGTAGGACAGGGGTAGGACCTAAAAATGTGCATATCTGACAAGCTCCAAGGTAATGCTGAGGCTGCTGGTCAGGGGGGACCCTACTTTGAGAACCATTGCACTAGTAACATGCCCACACTGGGTTTCAGGCATTACACAATATAAAAAAGAAAGAAAACTTCCTACCGCTGAGAAGCTTACAGCTCCATGGGGTTTCTTTGTTTGTTTGCTCCTAATTTATCCCTCCCCACCTCCCTTTCCCCTTTGGTAACCATAAGTTTGTTTTCTATATCTGTGAGTCTGTTTCTGTTTTGTATATAGATTCATTTGTACTATTTTTTAGACTCCACATATAAGTGATATCATATAATATTTGTCTTTGTCTGACTTACTTCACTAAGTATAATATTCTCTAGGTCCATCCATGTTGCTGCAAATGGCAATATTTCATTCTTTCTTATGGCCGAGTAATATTCCATTGTGCGTATATACCACATCTTCTTAAACCAGTCATCTGTTGATGGGCACTTGGGTTGTTTCCGTGTCTTGGTTATTGTGAATAGTGCCGCTATGAACATTGGGGAGCATGTATCTTTTTGAATTAGAGTTTTCTTCTTTTCCAGATATATACCCAGGAATGGGATTGCTGGATCATATGGTAGCTCTATTTTTAGTTTTTTAAGGAACCTCCACACTATTCTCCACACTGTTACAAGCCAATGTAACTTGGCTTTACCAAGTTACATTCCCACCAACAGTGTAGGAGGGTTTCCTTTTCTCCACACCCTCCCCAGCATTTATTATTTGTAGACTTTTTGATGATGACCATTCTGACCAGTGTGAGGTGATATCTCATTGTGGTTTTGATTTGCATTTCTCTAATTAGTGATGTTGAGCATCTTTTCATGTGCCTGATGGCCATCTGTATGTCTTCTTTGGAGAAAAGTCTATTTAGGTCTTCTGCCCATTTTTTAAATTGGGTTGTTTGGGGTTTTTTTAATATTGAGTTGTATGAGCTGTTTGTATATTTTGGATATTAAACCCTTGTCAGTCACATCTTTTGCAATTATTTTCTCCCATTGCATAGGTTGTCTTTTTGTTTTGTGATAGTTTCCTTTGCTGTGCAAAAGTTTTTAAGTTTGATTAGGTTCCATTTGTTTGTTTTTGCTTTTATTTATTTTGCCTTGGGTGACTGATATAAGAAAATATTGCTGAGATTTATGTCCAAGAATGTTTGCCTATGTTCTCTTCTAGGAGTTTTATGGTATCATGTCTCTCTCTCTCTCTCTTTCCCTCTCTCTCTCTCTATATATATATGTCTCTGTCTCTGTCTCTGTCTCTCTCTCTCTCTCTCTCTCTCTATATATATATATATATATATATATATATAATTTTTTTTTTTTTTTGGCCGCGTCAGGTCTTAGTTGCAGCATGTGGGATCTTCGCTGAGGCATGCAGGATCTGTCGTTGCAGAGGGTGCTCTTCGTTGCGGCATGTGGGCTTCTCTCTAGTTGTGGCGTGAGGGTTTTTTTCTCTCTCTAGTTGTGGTGCGTGGGCCCAGAGCGTACGGGCTCTGTAGGGTGCAACACGCGGGCTCTCTTGTTGAGGCACATGAGCTCAGTAGTTGTGGCACGTGGGCTTATTTGCCCCACGGCATGTGAGATCTTAGTTCCCTGACCAGGGATTGAACCCCCATCCCCTGCATTGGAAGGTGGGTTCTTTACCACTGGACCACCAAGAAAGTCCCATATTTAGTTCTTTAAACCATTTTGAGTTTATTTTTGTATATCGTGTGAGGGAGTGTTCTAATTTCATTGATTTACATGTAGCTGTCCAGCTTTCCCAACACCACTTGCTGAAGAGACTGTCTTTTCTCCATTGTATATTTTTGCCTCCTTTGTTGTAGATTAATTGATCATAGGTGTATGGATTTATTTCTGGCCTCTCTATTCTGTTCCAATGATATATATGTCTGTTTTTGTGCCAATACCATGCTGGTTTATTTTGTTTGTTTGTTTGTTTTTAAGTATAGCTGATTTACAGTGTTGTGTTAGTTTCAGGTGTACAAAAAAGTGATTCAGTTATGTGTATATATTGAGCATCTTTTCATGTAATGTTTGGCCATAATACCAAGCTGTTTTGATTACTGTAGCTTTGTAGTATAGTCTGAAGTCTGGAAGGGTTATACCTCCAGCTTTGTTCTTTTTCCTCAGGATTGCTTTGGCAATTCTGGGTCCTTTGTGGTTCCATATAAATTTTAGGATTATTTGTTCTAGTTCTGTGAAAAATGTCATAGGTATTTTGATAGAGATTGCATTAAATCTGTAGATTGCTCTGGGTAGTATTAATATTTATCAATGTTAATTCTTCCAACACAAGAGCATGGGATATCTTTCCATTTCTTTGAATCATCTTCGATATCCCTTATCAATGTTTTATAGTTTTCACAACTCCATGGGTTTTAATAGGTATTCACTCACTCACTCATTCATTTGGTCATCAAACCAGGGCTTTGCATTCATAATATTGTGTAGTTTTCAGGAAAACCCTATGTGTTGAATATTGTTATTAGCCCCATTTTACAAATGAGGAAACTGAGACTAGGAGAGGTTAGGTAATGTGCACACAGTTACACAGTAAGTGACAGAACCCAGGCTGCAGGTCCCCAAGAGTCCTTACTCTTAACCTCCAGTTAAACTGCACATAAGTAATTTAATGGGTGTTCTAAATGCTACCATTAAGGAGGCAATAGAGTGTTTTGGGAACCTAGATGGACCCCATCTATGGAAGAATGAACTCAGAGAGGGCATGGTGGGATGGACCTGAATAGGACATTTGCCAAAGCAAAGAGGGGGAAAAGGCTGCACAGCAAGCAGAAGGAACCACTTTGGAAAAGGCCAGGTGGCCCCATGGTTAGGGTATAAAGAATAGAATGTCCCAGTAAATGCCAATTCACTGGTCTCAGGCTCATGCCAATCCTCAAGTGACCACAGAGGAGAGTGACCAGCAGGATGCTCATCTGTTGGCCAGTGGCTGTGTTGACCCAATCAAGGCCACATACCCTCCTGGTGTACGCGTGTGCAGATGTGTGTGTGTGTGTGTGTGTGTGTTCCTTCAATTGTTCCTTCAAAGGAATCACAGATCATCAGGCAGGTTATTTTCCCAGCATGGGGACCACTGCCCTCTGGTGGCCACTCTGCCAAAAGCCGAAATTGGGAAAAAAACTCTCCCTGTGGAGACCATTCAGGACCGGTTTTGTTTTATCTCCCCAAAACCTTATAGAATAGGTATTATTATCCCCAGTGAGGCTCAGGGAGATGAAGTTACTTGACTGAGGTCACACAGCTAGATGTAGTAGACAGGATTGTGACTAGGGTGAGGCAAGGGAGAAAATGGGATGGGACTGGAATCTGGTCAACTGAACTCCAAGACTCACGGTCTTAACCATCATGTGCCCAGTCTCCTGACTGGCATTGTGGGGGCTGCATTCTGACCTTGGATGTTTCCTTTGTGTGTACAATGCTAGATGCTGGGAAAACAGACACAGCCCTTTGCCCATGAAGATCAAGACTTGTGTCCGGGTCTTCCCGGGTGGCACAGTGGTTGAGAGTCCGCCTGCCGATGCAGGGGACACAGGTTCGTGCCCCGGTCCAGGAAGATCCCACATGCCGCGGAGCAGCTGGGCCCATGAGCCATGGCTGCTGAGCCTGCGCGTCCGGAGCCTGTGCTCCACAGCAGAAGAGGCCACAACAGTGAGAGGCCCGCATACCGTTAAAAAAAAAAAAAAAGACTTGTGTCCGACAAATATAAGTCAGGAGAAGATGCTCTGCTCCAGGAGCCGCAGCAGAAGCATGGTTGTGTGTGGGTGTGTGTGTGTGTTTGGCATCCTAAGGGAACAGGTCCTCAGGGAAGCTTGAAGGCAATGTCCCAGCCACAAGGAGTCTTCTTCTCCAGGCAGTGCATCCCCTGAGCCAAACCAGTGGGCACCAGGCTGGCTCCTTGGAGGTGCTGGGGAAGCATGTGTTGGATAAATGCCCATGAACTTAGAACACAGTTGATCTGCAGTCCGTCGTGACGATACACATGATTGTTATTGTACTGTGTGGTCACCAGTCATGGAAGGAAAATGCTCCCCAATGTGAAGGTAATTAGGATTCCTTTGACCCAGACATATGCAACTTGGCTATTTTAGCTATTCTCATTTTGCCAACATTCTTCATCAGGGTCCAAGTCAGTAGTTTTCCCTAAAACCAACTCACAAGTTTTTACTGAATACCCACTAGGAAGCCAAAATACAGGGAAAGGGAAATTATAGACATAGAGCTCTATGCCATTTACTCAGTACCAGAAAGGTGCATAGCACTGTCCTAAGCCTGTTACTCCTTACATCCACCCAATGGGGTAGGGAGGGAATCCAAATGCAGGGAATCCTTTTAGAGATGAGCGAGCCGCTCGGAGAGAGCAAGGAATGTATCCAAAGTCATGCAATGAAAGGCAGAGCTGAGATCCAAGTCTAGCCTCATGCCACCACCTCAACTTCCATGCTTGTGGTCCTTGAAGTGTGTTCCCCAGACCAACAGCATCAGGGTCACCTGGGCACTTGTTAGAAATTCAGATTTCCAGGTCCCACTGAAGATCTATTGAATCTGAAATTCTGGATGTTGGGCCCTGAATCCTGTATTTTAACAAGCCCTCCAGGTGATTCTGATGCACACTCAAGTGTGAGAACCACAGACCGTTGCTACAGTAGTCTCTGTACTTCAGCTGCCCACAGTCAGATGGGGACCAACCCAAACCGGGACATAACACAAATAACTCCAGTCCAGACATTCTGTAATAGTGTCAGAGGAGGGAGAGTTGTTCTGGGGGTTCTGAAGAGGTTTCATGGAAAAGATGAGATTTGAACTTGGCGATGATGAATGGAAGGATTTTAATGATCATAACTGGAAGAAAAGGCCTTTCAGGTAGAGCAGAGGCAAGGAGACCAGAAAGTGCCTGTTCATAAATGGGATGGAGGCCAGTTCATGAAAGGCCTTGCCTGCCAGGCTGAGAAGCCTGGCCCTTTTCCTGGAGGCAGTGGGAGCCATGTAGGCTTTTGAGCACAAGTGTGCTCATGGCTCAAAGTCCCAGTATGTCTTTGGCCAACAACACTGTTTTCTTACTTACCACTGTGGTAGACAGAGTAACGGCCATCCAAAGATGTCCATGTCCTAATCCCCAGAGCCTATGAATATGTTATATTACATAGCAAGGGGAATTTATAGTCGCAGGTGGAATTAAGGTTGCTAATCAGCTGACCTTGGGATGGAGAGAGTATCCTGGCTTATCTAGGTGGGCCCAATGGAATCACAAGGTTCGTTATATGTGAAAAAGGAAGGAGAGTCAGTGTCAGAGTCAGTGAGAGGTTCCAAGGTGCTAAACGGCTGGCTCTGAAGATGGAGGAAGGGGCCACCACCAGGAATGTAGACAGCCTCTAGAAGCTGGAAAAGCAAGGAAATGGATTTTTCCCTAGAGCTTCCAGAAGGAACACAGTCCATCCAACATCTTGATTTTAGCCCAGTAACCCATTTCAGACTTCCAACCTCCAGAGCTATAAGACAGACCTCCAAAAAATTGTAAGGCATTTTCTTTTCTTCAACCGAAGGTGAATGAAAAGAGCAGTAACTGCTTTCTGAGCGCTTACAGCGCTGTGAACTTTATGAGCACACTCTCCTTTAATCCTCACAACAACCCCATGAGACAGGCACTATTCTCTCCATTTTCCATTGGAGAAATGGAGGCTTGCCCACGCTAATAAGGAGCATAGCCAGGATGGAAACACAGGCTTGTCTCCAAAGGTTGTCCCCACTAGGCTTGAGAAAAGACTTCACATGATAGTCTCTACTCCAAGTTGCCTGGATGGGCTTCAGCCAAAGGTGCTAGGGGCCCTTCTGGCTGGAGCAGGGGCAGAGGGTTGGAAGACTGGCTATCCTCCCCCCTCCAATGAGGAAGTTGGTGAAGACAACTTGGACTTAGTTATCCACCCCGGCTTGAATCTGCTTTCATCTAGGCCGGGAGATAGACGCGCAGGCACTGGACACCAGTTTATAGCCACATTCCCTGTGTTTGTCCCCTGGTTCCATCACTTGAGTACTGGTAAGCTTGGGTAAGTTCCTTACTGCTCCTATCTTAGTCTCCTGTTCTACAAAATGGGGATAATAACAGTACCTACCTATGAGAGCATTCTATGAGTTATTGTATGTAATGAGCTTAGAAAAGTACCTACACTGAGTAAATCTGATAACTGATATCATTATTTTCATTTTTACTTCATATCCTGGGAAACCCACCCCATCTCAAGCACCCTTCTCAGAAACAATGATGGTGGCGGGCTGTGCAGATGGATTCACGTACATACCCTTTTTTAAATATATAAATTTATTTATTTTACTTATTTATTTTTGGCTGCATTGGGTCTTCGTTGCTGCACACGGACTTTCTCTAGTTGCAGCGAGCAGGGGCTACTCTTCGTTGTGGTGTACAGGCTTCTCATTGCAGTAGCTTCTCTTGTTGCAGAGCACGGGCTCTAGGCGTGTGGGCTTCAGTAGTTGTGGCACATGGGCTCAGTAGTTGTGGCGCACGGGCTTAGTTCCTCCGCAGCATGTGGGATCTTCCCAGACCAGGGCTCGAACCCGTGTCCCCTGCATTGGCAAGCAGATTCTTGACCACTGCGCCACCAGGGAAGCCCACGTACATACCCTTTTAATATGAATATTTTTATGTGTTCACCAAATGTCTCCTTAGGAATTTTAAAACTCTTATGGGTTTGTGAACCCTTTGGGAATCTGATGACAACTACAGATCTTTGTATATCTGATCAGTCCACACCTTTCTCTGCAAATTGCCCCTATAGGTGCCCTGTAGTCTATATGGTGTAGGCAGCTCCCACAGCTCCCAGGGAGCCTGGCCCACCCTAGTGGACACTCAGTGTTACTGTGCCCAGCCTTCCAGCTGGGCAGCCTGTGCACTGCTCCCCTCTAGGGGGCGCCGTGATGTAGACTGCAATTCACAGTCAAGTGTGCAGCAGGGAGGCTTGGGAGCTTCCTGTGAGGCAGGCTGGGGCCATCCAACTCTCTCTCAAGGGAATTTAAAAGTTGAGATTCTGAGATTAGTCTCTGTTGGTGGCTTGAACTGAGGATATGCAAACAAAGACCATTTGGCCCTGAAGAGTAGCTTCCTTTGGCTCTTGGGTACTTTCCAGTTCCTGGGGGATCTTTGGGTAGGAAACATCTTGCACAACTTGAGGCCACAGGGTCATATAGCTCTCATTCTAGCGAAGGGTAGATAGGGGTGGGTCTTCATACACAGGGAATGAGGGGGAAGCAAGGAAACAAAGTGAGACATGATGAGGAGGCACAGGGGCACCAAAGGGAAGGGCACCAAACCATCTCAGGGCATCAGGGGAGGCTTTCTGAGGCAGTGACGTCTGTGACATCTGAGTTATGAGAATGAATAGGAGGTCAGCAGGCAAAGAAGCTGGAAAAGTAATGCAGGCAGAAGGGACAGACTGTGCATGAGAAGAGAGGTAGCCTCAGGAACTGGACTGAGGTTGGTTTTCTTCTCCTGAGAGAGGATTGGAGAGGCAGATGGGGCCAGGTGGGGAAGGGGTTGTGGCCACGCAAAGGAGCATGGGCTTGATCCTAAGGGGGAGGTGGAGCCCCTCTTTGTATCCACTTCCCTTGGCTGTCCTCATTTTCACTTCTTCTGGTCTCTGGTCATCTCGTCCATGACATGAAACATGAACTCTCCACTCCCTGGAGGTGAGCCTAGAACCTACCACCAGAAGGTAGATTATGGATCAGTGGATGAAGCAGGGATTTTTTAAAAAATAAACTTATTTATATATTTTATTTTATTTATTTGGCTGCATTGGGTCTTCGTTGCTGCATGCAGGCTTTCTCCAGTTGCGGCGAGCGGGGGCCACGCTTCGTTGCAGTGTGCAGGCTTCTCATTGCGGTGTCTTCTCTTGTTGCAGAGCATGGGCTCTAGGAGTGCGGGCTTCAGTAGTTGTGGCACGTGGGCTCAGTAGTTGTGGCATGTGAGCTCTAGAGTGCAGTCTCAGTAGTTGTGGTGCACAGGCTTAGTTGCTCCATGGCATGTGGGATCTTCCCAAGACAAGGGCTCGAACCCGTGTCCCCTGCATTGGCAGGCAGATTCTTAACCACTGTGCCACCAGGCAAGTCCCTGAAGCAGGGATTTTGACCGCAAATAAGCCTGGATTCTAAACCTGCCCCTGCCACTCACTGGTCATGTAACTTTGGGCATCAGTAAAATGGGGGTTAATAACACCTACTCGATTGATCAAATACTTATTGCATGCCTTCTATGGACCAGACATGGGAGTGGACGATAACTAACACATATTGAGCTAAGACATATACTGTATGCCAGGCACTACTGCTAAATCCTGTACATCCATTATCTCACTTAATCATTTCTATAACCCTTTGAGGGAGGCACCATTATTCCCCCATTTTGCAGATGAGGAAACTGAGGCTCACAGAGATTAAACTATTTACCCAAGGTTGATGGCAAAGCCAGGATTCAAACCCAGGCAGTCTGGCTCCAAAGCCTAGGCACATAACCTGGTTCCCCACAAAGCCCTAATCAGGACAAAGAAGCTCCTACTCTCACAGAACTTACATTCTAATGGAGGGAGCAAACAATAAACCAATAAGAAAAGCAGCATGTGAAAAGGTACAAGTATTAAAAGGTGCTCAATAGGGAAAAATAGAGCAGGGTAAGTGTGATCGAGAGTGTGCGGAAGAGGCAGGAGATTGCAGTTTTAAATAGGATGGTCAGGTGGTGACAGTTGAGCTAAGACTTGAATAAAAGAGAGGGAGTTGGCCATGTGGATATCCAGGGGAAGAGCATTCTAGGCAGGAGGAGCAACCAGTGCAAAGGTCCTGAGGCAGGAGTGTGCCTAGTGCATTCAAGGAACAAGGACGTCAGTGTGACTGGAACAGAGGTGGAGAACATGGGGAAGAGTGTATGAGGTCAGAGAGTGACAGATTATATAGGGCTTGCAGGCCATGCAAGGACTTGGCTTTTAGTCTGGGTGAAATGAGGAGCCATTAGAGGGTTTTGAGGTGTGAAACTACATAATCTGACATGACATATTTTAAATTTTTATTTATTTATTTTATTTTTGGCTGCATTGGGTCTTCGTTGCTGTGCGCGGACTTTCCCTAGTTGCAGCGAGTGGAGGCTACTCTTCTTTGCAGTGCACAGGCTTCTCATTGTGGTGGTTTCTCTTGTTGCAGAGCATGGGTTCTAGGTGCACAGGCTTCAGCAGTTGCGGCACATGGGGTCTAGAGCGCAGGCTGAGTAGTTGTGGCACACGGGCTTAGTTGCTCCATGGCACGTGGGATCTTCCCCAACCATGGCTCAAACCCATGTCCCCTGCATTGGCAGGTGGATTCTTAACCACAGCGTCACCAGGGAAGCCCCTGACATGACATTTCAAAGGTTCACTTGCTCCTCTGTTGAGAATAGCCTGTAGAGGAGCAAAGGGTGGAAGCAGAGAGACCAATCAGAAGGCACCCAAAGGAATGCAGGCAAGAGATGATGTGGCTTGGATCAGTGACGTGGGGTAGTAGATTCTGAATCTATTTGGGGGGAAGAGCCAACAGATCTCCTGATGTGGGGAAAGAGGTTTGGGAAGGGAAATCAGGAGCTCAGCTTTGAACATATTAAGTTCAAGATGCACTATTAGATTTCCCGGTGGGAGTGTCAAGGAGGTGGTGGGATATGGGAGTCTGGAGTTCAGGGGAGAGGTCCAGGCTGGAGTTATAAGTTTGGGAATCATCAGGATCTAAATGGTACTTAAAGTCATGGGACTGGATGAGATCATCAAGGGAGTGAGCATGGAGGTAGGGGGGTAGAAGACCAAGGACTGGGTCCTCAGTGTTAAGAAATCACAAAGAACAGGAAGAACCAGAAAGGGAGATCAAGAAGGAGGCATCAGGGCTTCCCTGGTGGCGCAGTGGTTGAGAGTCTGCCTGCCGATGCAGGGGACGCGGGTTCGTGCCCCGGTCCGGGAGGATCCCACATGCCGTGGAGCGGCTGGGCCCGTGAGCCATGGCTGCTGGGCCTGCACGTCCGGAGCCTGTGCTCTGCAATGCGAGAGGCCACAGCAGTGAGAGGCCTGCGTACCGCAAAAAAAAAAAAAAAAAAAAAAAAAAAAAAAAAAGAAGGAGACATCAGTGAGGGAGGAAGAAAATCAAAATAGTGTGGTGTACTGGGGGCCAAGTGAAGAAAGTGTAGCATGGAGGAAGCTGCTGGGAGGCCAAGCATGGTGAGAACTGAGCAGTGATTATTGGGTTCAGGACCGTGGTGGTCTCTGGTGACCTTGATGAGAGCAGTTTCAGTGGTTAGTGGGAGCAAAAGCCTGATCAGTGATAGTTTAAGAGAATATCAGAGTACAGGCACGGCCTCCTTCCTAAACTCCTACTGCTCTGCCCACTGGCTCCTTGGAGCTGCCTCCAGGGCCACTCTGAGTTCATTTCTTACCCTCCCCGCTGCTCAGTCCCAGCAACATCCTGGATTCTCCTCTTGACAGATGGCAGTTTGCCCATGACCCAAAATCAAGCACAATAATCCAATGATTCTGGTGAACAGTTGTCCAAGCAGCTGCTCCTGACTCTATACTACTGGTTGCAGGCAGAAATAAAGAGGAGCTATCTTAAGAGGTTCTATTTTAAAAGTTATGAAGCGGGGCTTCCCTGAAGGCGCAGTGGTTAAGAATCCACCTGCCAATGCAGGGGACACAGGTTCGAACCCTGGTCCGGGAAGATCCCACATGCCCTGGAGCAACTAAGCCCGTGTGCCACAACTACTGAGCCTGCCTGCCACAACTATTGAAGCCCGCGTGCCTAGAGCCCGTGCTCCACAACGAGAGAAGCCACTACAATGAGAAGCCACACACCGCAACGAAGAGTAGCCCCTGCTCGCCACAACTAGAGAAGCCCGCGAACAGCAATGAAGACCCAACGCAGTCAAAAATAAATTAATTAAATAAATTAATTTAAAAAATAATAATAATAAAAATAAATGTTATGAAACTAAAAGAGAGTATTTGCATTAGGTACATCAAACACTGGGATTCTTACATTTTAATCCTCTGTTTACTTTAACCCAATATAAACATAATCTTGGGCATGATGTGATATCAAACATCTATAGATTACTTAAAGATTCCCCCAAACCTGGAAATTTGGGAAAATTTCACTGTAATTGAATTGTTCACATAATATTTAAATAAAAGCAAAATGTTATTTTACTGAAAAGAAAAATATCAGAAGAAAGAATTCGATACTGTAAATATAGTGGCGACTTTTCAAGGACTTCTGAAAGGGGGCAGTAGATGGAGGGAGGAGTTAGAATTCAAGAGGAATTGTTTTAATTATGGGAGACATTACAGCATGTTTCCACACTGATGGGAACGGACTTTTCTGTACTGTCTTTTTCTTTGCTCATCCTGTCCCAACTCCCTCAGATCCTTCAGGGCTCAGCTCAGGTGCCGTCCTTCTCGGAAGCTGCCCCATCTTCCCTGAGCCAGACAGGGAAAGGACTCTTTTCCCCTCCCCACCCCTAATTCCCGTAGCACCTCGTTAAGGGCATTTATAATTTGCATTGTATGATTATTTGGATACAATTTCCCTGAGAACTGCTCTATATCTTGCCCACCTTTGTATCCAAAGCCTCCCCACTTGTCATTTTCCACTCAGGAATACACCTAGAACTGCTTGATAAATGTTTATTGAGTGAACAATTGAATTCCAGGGAGCTGGATTTGCACTGGCTGGTCCAGGGACCTAGAAACAGCAATTTTATAAGTAGTGTGTCTCAAATTCTTTCCTTGAAATAGCCTTAGTAAACTGAATGTTTATGTAGGATGGTCTGGGAAAATAACTAGAAGCAACTGAAATTTCCCTGAAGGCACATGTTTTCTCTGAAAATTCCTAAAAATTTTGCAACCTACGCCGATATAGCTCTGGGTTTATCTTATTTCCAAATAATACTGTAATTTACTTACCATTTATTATTCAGTTTCTCCCAGAAGTCTTGAAATAAAAATTATGCTTCAGAAAGTGGCCCACCCTCAGCAGTATGTGTCTCTTGGTTTGAGTATCTGATAGAGGATTTGACATTGAAGAAGTTGCTTTACAAAATAGTAATAATTTGTTAGCCTGCAAGATATTACGATGGTATTCTACCTCTGGTTGGTGGCATGTTTTAATTATAGGAGAGAGTATATGGAACATGTATATCTACTTATAAGAGGCAGTATTTTATAGTTAGGTAGCATAGTTTGGTGATTAATAATAAAACAAAAGCTTTGGAGTCATGCAGAGTTTGGTTGAAATCTTGGTTATATTTTCATTCTGACTTTATACAAATTAACCCCTCTAAGCCTTGATTTTCCCACCTATAACACAGAGGTGGGAAGAATAATGTTCCCTGACTCCTTGGGTTGTTGTGGATATTGAGTGAGCTATTGCTTGTATAGCCCTTGGCACTGTGACTAGTACATAGTAAGTGCTCAATAAATAAACAAGTGGGCCAGAGACCCAGACCAGGAAACAGGTGATTACAGTTCTCAGTGAGAAGTGCTGGGGCAGGGGATACCGGGTCCTGTGGGAGTTCCAAGAAGGACATTGGGGAAGGCTTCCTGGAGGAATTGACATCTAATTTGAGTAGTTGAAAGGAGGTCGGGGAGTGTTATGGGCAGAAGGAAGAATAATGAGAGAGCCTGGCTCATGGCAGGAAAGGAGGGGTGAGAGGTAAGGAAGAAAATGAAAACGGCAGGAGCAAAAGATCATGCAGGACCAGGTAGCCATGAAAAAAGTTTGTCTTTCATCCAGAGAGCAATGGAGGCCATTGAAGAGTTCTAACCAAGGGAGCAACAGATCAGATATGCAAGACTGGGCACAGAGAGACTGG
The DNA here is from genome assembly GCF_025265405.1 of Mesoplodon densirostris. NCBI lineage: Eukaryota > Metazoa > Chordata > Mammalia > Artiodactyla > Ziphiidae > Mesoplodon > Mesoplodon densirostris. Next base: position 19,274,035 of record NC_082662.1, on the reverse strand, counting down.
TGAGGAGGTCAGAGGTACTATGGCCTGGACTGGGGTTGGCCAGGAGCTGGAGAAGGTGGCTATATTTGTGAGACATTCAGGAGGTAGTGATAATGATTGAGTGTAAGTTGGTGGAAGGAGATGGGGAGGATGATCCTCAGGGAGTGCACAGTGGTGCCTTCCACCCAGACAGGGACAGAGAAGGAGCTGGGACCAGAAGTGAGGTACAAGATGCCCAGTTCGGTTTTGGACATATAGACTGTCTGTGAGATAGTCACATGAAACCATCCTACAAATGGTTGGATACATAAATCTTCAGCCTTGGAAAATGTGGTAGGCTCAGTAATGGCCCTCAAAGATACCCAGGTTCTAATCCCTGGAACCTGTAAATGTTGTCTTATATGGCAAAAGGAATTTTGCAGATGTGATTAGTTTAAGGTTTCTGAGATGGGGAGATTATCCTGGATCATCTGGGTGGGCCAAAAATGTAACCATAAATGTGCTTATAAGATGGAGATCAAGGGAGATTTGACCACAGAAAAGAAGGTAATATGACACAGAAGCAAGATGCCCTTTAAGATGGAGGAACTTGGCCACAGGCCAAAGAATGCAAGGAATGCAGTTCTAGAAGCTGGAAAAGGTGAGGAAACAGATGCTCCCCTAGAGCATTTGGAGGGAGTGTGGCCCTGCTGATACCTTGACTTCAGTCCAGTGAAACTCACTTCAGACTTCTGACCCCCAGGATTGTAAGAGAATAAATGTGTTGTTTTAAGCCACCAAGTTTGCGCTAATTTGTTACAGAGGAGTCGAACACAGGAGACATCAACATCAATGGTGTAAAGAGAGCTGGTGGAGTTGGATGAAGGTGTTCAGGAAGCCTGAGTACAGTGAGAAGAGCAGAGGGTCCAGCATTTAAGATACACGCAGAGGAAGTGCACCTCAGAAAGGGCCCTAAGATGGAGCAGTCAGAGAGGAGGAGGACCACCGAGGAAAATGGTCCTTTTTCAAAAAATGAAATTACTGTTTGCAGTAGTTTGGGCTGAAAACAGGCTAGAGTGGGTTGAAGGGTGACTGAGGGGGGAACCGGAGTTGTATTTCACAGCCTATTGGTCCTGTCTCCTCCACCAGATTGTACACATTTTTTCCAACTTTCATTTCTATTCCACAAATAGTATAAATTCATTACCAAAATGTTAGGATAGACAGATTAGCTAAAAGAAGAAATTACTCATAACATCCTCAGCTGGTAATATTTTAGTGTCTACCTTTTCAGTTTTTTGGGGTTTTTTTTCCACGCAAACTACATAATCCTCTCAGTCACTTAGTGGGGTGAAATACCATTAGGCCATTTCAAGAGGTGGAAAATTCAGGCTTAGAGAAGCAAGCAATTTACTCAGCTGTACACAGCTGGTCAACAGCAGCACCAGGATGGGGACTTAGACCTATCTGACTCCAAAGCCAATGTTCTTCACCGCAGTGCTTCCCTGATATTTTCCAGAGGACTTCAGGCTCCAGAACTACATCTAAGTGGATTTTTATCCTGCACACCCTCCCTCATCCACCCAAATATACAGGTGGTTCCCAAGAGGCAGAGGATAGTGGGTGGGGAGGAGTGGCAATCTTTAGCCTGGTGGGGTTGGTGAGCCAGGTTGAGGAGTGAAAGGCAGGAGACTGAGCCCAGGAAGAATGAAGGTGTGGGTGAGAAGGCCGGATAAGAGAGAGCCAGTTCCTGAGCGCCTATTGGGTACACGCACGTGTAAGGTTCCCTTCTCGTAACATCACAACCAAGTGGGCATTAGACTTCCCATTTTTCAGAGAAGAAAACTGAGGTTCCAAGAAGGGATGTAACTTTCCCCAAATCACACAGCTATCCGAGGCGCAGAGCCACAGAGACCTTGGAGGCGGGGCACACTATTTAGGGGAGGAGCGAAGGGGCGGTTGGGCGGCTCTGGCTGCACGCGGAGCAGAGGCCGAGAGCGGGGTATGCGGAGCAAGGGAGGGGTGGGGCGACTCGGGGCGGAGCGGGGCACCGAGATCCTGCCCCCCACCACCCCGGGCTTCGGAGAGAGACTAGGGGCTGGGTGAGGGTGAAGCTGAAGGGCTGAGGTCATGAGGACTGGGAACTAATGGGTAGGAGAGGGAAACGCAAGGCGCATTAAGGAGTGATGCGGAGATAGGGCACCGAGGCTTTCGGAGGCAGGGTGACTTCGGAGGGCCGGGAGCGGGACAAAGGGGCGGAGCCGTGGACGTGCCGAGAGGGAGGTGGCTTTAAGAAAGGGAGGCCAAAGCACCCTGCAGAGAGGCATGGGGCGGGGCCGCGGAGCCGCGTGAGGGGCCGAGGGCGGGGAAGTGAGCCAGGGGCGGAGCTCTCTGGGGATGGGAGGCCAGAGGGCTGGGTCGATGGGCCGGGGGCGGGGCAGTGAGCCAGGGGCGGAGCTCTCTGGGGATGGGAGGCCAGAGGGCTGGGCAGAGGAGCCGGGCGAGGGGCCAGGGGCGGGACTCTCAGGGCTGGGAGGTCCGCGAGGGCCGGGGGACGGGCGTTCCAGGCTAAGGTGGGGAGCGAGGCTGGAAGGCCGTGGGCGGAGCCGAGAAGCGGGCGGAGTGGGAAACGTCTGGGGTCCCAGTACGAGAGGGGACGCGGCTGTGCGGGGCAAAGGCAGTCGGGGGCGGGGCGGCGCGGAGGGGGCGGGGCGGCGCGGAGGGGGCGGGGCGGCGCGGTGGCCAGGACGGCGCCCGCGGCGGGCTGGGAGGCCGGCCCAGATCACTGCGGCGAGCGACCCCCGGGCCCCACTCCGGCAGCCCCGGCGCCCCCACCACGCGCCCGCCATGCCCGAGCAGCTCAGCGTCGCAGAGTTCCTGGCCGTCACTGCAGAGGACCTCAGCTCCCCGGCCGGGGCTGCCGCCTTCGCCGCCAAGATGCCCCGGTGCCGCGGGGCAGCACTGGCGCGGGAGGAGGTGAGGGGGCCGAGGCGGGAGGGGTCTGGGGTCTCGGCAGGGCTTCGCCTTGACCTTCACAGGCGTGACCAGAACTGCGATGGCCCTCCTTACCGCGCCCCAGAAACCTTCCCCGTCCCTAGAGCTGTGAGAACAGAGTGCATCTCAAACATCTGCGTCCTCACCGTCGAGTGTTTGGGGGAAGGCCCGAGGGACCATTTGGGGGTCCTCGAGGTCACCTCGACGACAGACTTCACGGGTCAAGGGACATACCCCCAGTGCTCTTCGTGACCTGCCGCGCCGTCGCTTGTGGGTTTGCTCAGCGCCTCACTGCATCTGTTTGGGTTTTCATCTTTGGAGCCCCACAAGTTCGTCCCCCAAGTCACTCCCCTTCTGCGAAGCCGACCTTCCAGCCTCAGTCCTGAACTTAACTTCTCCCTGGGAACAGTGAGGCGCCCTCCCCCAGACTGCTGGTTCTGAGATTTGGCCGGTGTTTGTGGAATGAATGCGAATGAGAAGGCGCCAGGAGCCGGGGTTCACCTTGGCCAGGCTGTTCACAAGTTTACAGTCTCCTTCCCCTCCCCTCTCCTCTTTGTCTTTTCCAGAAATGCATCCCAGGCCTTTTTTCTGGCCCTTGCAGGCTGCCCCACCCCATTCCCCTGCTCACTGGAGCTAGTTCCTTTTCTTCAGACCTGCTGCACTTTCCCCGGCCTCCTCTGCAGGAATATTCTAGGGCAGACACCCTGAGGCTTTGGGCCAAAGAATAATGTGTTTTTGCAGCTCCCTTTCAGAAGATGCCCTGAATTGGTGTGGCATTTTGGACCTCAACAGCAGCTCTCACCTTCCATCCTTCACCAAAGAATACTGAGCACCTACTGTGTGGTAGATACAAAGATTTATAGTTCATAATACCCTGGGCCAATGTCTTGGGAAATCTCTTCTCCTCCTCTCCCCAGCAGTCTGAACCCCCATCCCACAGTCTGTGTGTATCACTTGGTAAGGGTGATAGAGGACTGTGGAAAATCACCCACTTTGGGGAAGGCAGACCTGTGTTCAAATTTTGGCTCTGCAGTTTGCCAGCCTTGTGAGCTTGGACACGTGACCTGATCTGTTTGTGCCCCACTTTTGGCATCTATAAAATGGGGATAATAATGTTTACCTCACAGGACTATGGTATTACATGAGGCCATGTATGTAAGGCATGCATTTTGATTAGTGGAATGATTATGGGGTTAATTGACAGACCTCTTTAGATAGGGACTGGGTCTCTCTTGTCCTCATTTCTTTCACAGAGCCTAGCCTAGTGCTTTGCATATAGTGGGGGTACATGTTTTAATTAAAATAAGAAGCTTTGGCTTCCTTCCTTGGGCAGAACCAGTAGCTTAGAGTCCACCGCCTATGAAGGTAGATTGTATTTTACTGGAGGCTCACAGGGAAACTGCCTCAGAGCCTCATCCAGAGGAGAGATTGATTCCTGAGGTTTGTCTTCATCTTGTGACCTAGAAGAGGTCAGTACGATCAGCATCCTTAGGGCTTTCACAGTTCACACTCTTCTCTGGGTTGTTCATTAAAATGTTAGAGCAGGATCAGGAGAAAGGGCTGTACTATGAACCCTTCTCCAGGGACAGAAATGCCCATTTATGCCCGTGCATCTGGCCTTGCCTGGCTTCGTGTGTGTAAGCACTTGTGTGTGCCTGGGGGAGAGAGCCCTTAGGATGGATCTGGAGGCCACAGCAGACTCCCGTCAGGGCTCAGCTTTACTCCAGGTTAGGCCAGACAAAACCCAGTCTCCTTTGCCTTTGGGACGTTAGTTTGGTGCGCACAAAGGTTCATTTTTGCAATAGAAAGGTTTCTGACACCCAAATACAGTTTTTCTCTTCAGCATTTCAGTGCCTCAAAAGTTAGAATCTGACCTTTGGATTGGACTTTCCTGAGGTTTCCTGTTTGGCTTTGCATTTGTGTTTATATTTACATGTAGTTTGATGCTGTCATTACCCCGATCTCAGTTCTGGGCATGACTGACCCCCAGGCTTGAAGCTCCATTTGGCAGAATCAAATTTGACTGATTCTCAAAGCAAGTGTTCCAGTCCCAGCTGGTTTCCTGGGAGTAACTAGGGACTCTGTCCTGGGACTTGACGTCTTTTTTTGCAGTCCTGCTAGGAAGGACCCTGGGCAGGTTACAGGAAGCTAGAATGTCAGTGCTGAGGGACCCTTTAAGATAGAGATCACCTAGGAACTCTCTCATTTAAGATGGGGAAACTGATGTCCAGAGAGTGCTATAGACTTATCTAAGCTCCCACAGCTGGGTAGTGGAAGAACTGGCATTTCTACCCAAACGTTCTAACCCCTGGTCCTATTCTCTTTCCTTCTAAAGTCCCAATGTAATTTGTCTGAACCTTAGTTATTTCACCCTTAAGATTTCACCCTATTTCACCTTCCTTGCTTACCTCTCTGGGTTGTTAAATGTTTTTTTGTTTTTAATTAAAAGCTGCTCAAATGTGAGGGAGTATTAAGACAGATAATCATTCTGTCAACCGTCATCTTCCTGTCCTGGGCCCCTTTACATCCATCATCTCATTGATATTCACAATAACACAGGTGAAAATGGGCCCAGGGAAGTTAAGGCAGTTGCATTGTGCCACATAGTGGCTTTGTCCGACTTTAAGGCCTGTGCTATGTCAGTTCTCCATGCCATTTCTCTGCTATGCACCAAGGACATAAAGATGCTGCTCAGCTTTGCTGGCTGGTTGGGGAGATGTAACCTGTCTTAGCGAGATAAGTGGAACCCCAGGAGTCTGTCCAGGGTATACAGAGAAGGTATGGTTAGTGCCATAAGAGGCCAGTGGAGCGAGGGAGAGAGAGAGAGCAGTGAGGACTGGTGCAGTCAGGGAGAGCTTCCTGGAGGAGGTGACACTTCCAGATGGGTCCTGAAGGATGCAAGAACTCAATTAAGTGGAGAGGACAAATGAGTGAATTTGGAGACAGAGGGGAAGAAAGCATATTCAGGAACCAAGTAAGCCACTGTGACAGTGCTGAGAATTCATGCTATATCATGTGTCTCAAACTACTGGTGAACTTAAATCTCCCAGTGAGTCTTGGATGAAGCAGTCCACCACAATCAGGGGATCTTCAAAGGCTTGTGTTTTATATATATATTTTTGAGATTTAATGAAGTTTTAATTGAACAAAAGACATACTAATTTTTAATTTAAAATTTAAAATACATAACAGAAAAGACTAAAGTCACCTCTGACCATGTCTCACGATTCCTGTACTCTCCCCAGAGGTAACTGCTATGGAAATGTGCATGCTTCCCATTATCTGTCCTCAGAGAAAATGTATTATCAATACAGGGGTGGTGGTTAAGAGGAATGTTTGTCTAAGTCGGTATCATGTCTTATAATGCATAGTTTTAAGTTTCAGTGGAGCCAAATGTATCTTTTCCTTTGTGATTTTAGTGTTTTTGAATCTTATTTTAGAAAGGATTTCATTAATTCTTAATATTCTTGTGACTTTTCCATTCTGCTTCATCATGTGTCGATGTTTGTTTTACCAAAATAATAACATTTTTATTTTGCAAAAAATAATAAAAATTATGTAATCTTAGAGATTTTTTTGTTTGCAAGAAACAGAAACCCTCTAAAGCTTATGTTGAAAGGAAATTTGTTTTAAGGATCGAGAGAGAGGTGCCTCATGGGACTGAAGAACAGTAGTTCAAAGTAGAGCTCACCCGGGCCTCACCAGGGCCTCCTTTGAATCTGGGAAATCATCAGGAACAAAGGCAGCTGCTTCCTCATTCCCGCTGTCTCTTGCCTCTTGTTTCTTTCTGCACAGCTAAACAGTGCTTTTGCTCACTTGTCATCACACAGGCCCCAAAGGGCATCACACAGTCTTCTGGGGAAGTCAGGCATCTTCAGCCCCCACATTCACGTGACCTCACTGGTCCAGCATCTAAAGGCAACTAAGCCTGTCTTGCGTCCAAGTTCCTGGCAGAGAGGTTGACGGCCCAGCCCAGCTTCTGGATTGGTTCCAGAAGCTGGGTCCCCACCCCTGGTTTCATTAGCAGAGGTCATGGGGGATTGACTCAGGCAGGGAAACATGGCCACAGAGACCTACATTGTGGGAGGGGACACTCCTCGAAGAAGAGGAGCAGGGCCTGGAAAGTCCCCACCCGCACCCCCATGTGTCCATGGCCATTTCTCTTCATTTGGCACAATCTAGGCTCCAGGGAGAGGCACTGTGTTCATCCTGTTTTGTGCCTCTGGTTATTCAGGTGTAAAGGAACCCCAGTTTGGAAAGCTCAGGTGTAGTGGAATTAAAAAGATGGATCGGAGAGCTCAGGGGGTACAGCATGACTTGGAGGGCCTTGAATGTCACTTAGGCATTTGGGCTTTTTGCTGGACAGTGGAGACCAGTGGAGACCATGTTATCTAAGGAATGGATGAGGCCGGCCCTGCCGAGGGACACAGTGGCCAGCATCATGCATGGGAACTGCTCCATGCCAGGCCCTGTATTAGGCACTGGGTAGACACATTGCTTGTTAAAGAGACACAGTCCTTTCTCTACTGAGCTTACAGTCTTCTGGGGAAGACAGGCAGTAAACAGGTAAACAAACAAGTTAGCAATTGCACGTGTAATAAATGTCATGAAGGCTCATTCTCCCTGTCCAGGCCTGCCTTGAGGTTTGGTCCTGGGTCCTCATCTCTTGGCATGCTAGCCTCTCTCCCCAGGCAATCTCATCCACACCCATGGTTTAAGTCCTCTTCCATCTTCAGGTGACTCACACATTTGTACCTTAGCCCAGACCCTCATGTCCAACTGCTCACTCAGCTGTTTCATTTGGACATCTCAATGTGTCCAAAGCCACATTCATGACTTCCCCCCCAGGCTGGCCATTCTGGTGTTCCCTTCTCAGAGAGTGGTCCCTCCCTCTCTTGTGGTAAGCAAGCCAGAAGCTCCACATGCACCCTTCCTTACCAAGGGTCATCAGTGTTACCTTCTAAACACCTCTGCCGTCCCATCTACTTCTCTACATCGCTACCCTAGTCCACATCACCGTCACCTCTCCCCTGGAACACTGCACTGGCCTCCTAACTTGTCTTTCCACATTTACTCTATAGCTCAGTTCTCCCTGATAGCACCGTGTGTCTCTCTCCTTTGCAGCACACATCCTAGATAAATTTGACATTTATTTGCATAATTATTAAAATCTGATTTCTCACTAGATTTTGACTTCCATGAGAAAATAACCTATCTCACCATTTTATCCCTAGTATTTACCACAGCACCATAGTAGGAGCTCAGAAAATATCAATGGGAGTAACAAATAAAGAAAAGAAGAAACGTGAAAAGGAGCATTAATAGAGAATAATGGTGTGAGGGTGCTCCAGTTGGAGGGAACATCTTAGGCAAAGGCCCTGAGTCAGTAAAGAACCTAAAGTATTTGTGACACTGAAAGGAGGCCAGAGGAGCAGAAGCGTAGCGATGGCAAATGGAAGAGTGACAACAGATGAGTTTGGGAAGGTAGGCTGGAGCCAGATCATATTCAAGTTTGTAGGCCCTGGTGGCAAGTTTGGATTTTATTTATTTTGCAGGCAAGCAACATGATCCAATTTATATTTTAGGACAGTCATATCAGCTGCTGTGTGGAGACGAGATTGGAGGGGGCAGGAGAGGACCCAAGGAGGCTGTTGGCACTTGTCCATGGAAGAGACGATGGTGCTGTGGGTAGGGCTGTGGTTGGTGGAGAAGTGGACAGATTCTAGAAGTATTTTATAAGTAGTAGCATCAAGATTTGTTGATGGAGTGCATGTGGGGAGTGGTCAAGAATGGTTCCCAAATTCCTAATGGAAGAACGCCATTGCCCCTTCCTAGGAAGGGGAAATCTGGGAGAGGAACAGGTTTGGAGGAGAGTCAAGAATTCTGTTTTTACATCTTACAGGTCTTTGAGACATACAACTGGAGAAGTCAAGAAGACATTTAGATATATGAGTTTGGAGGTCAGAGGAGTGGGTGGGCTGGAGATACACATTTGAGAGTTGTCAGCATTGAGATAGTGGGCTTCAAACTCGGATCTGTGTAAGAATCACCTGGCATCATTCCCAGAGAGTCCAATTCAGTAGCTGTTTCTTACTTAGGCTTCTTACTGCAAGTAACAGAAACCAACCTGAGCCGATTTAGACAGAAGAGGAGTTCACTGAAAGGGAATATTCAGTAGTTCACAGGATTTCTGGGAAGCTAGAGAACTGGGGCGAGGCAGCAGGGGGGATCTCAGCCAAAATCACTCCACTGAGCCAGTCTGGCGAGGACACTGCTGCCTTGCACTAAATGCCACAGCATATACCACCACTGTCCCCTGGGGACTGGGCACCTTCACTGCTGTTGCCATCAGTATAAGAATGACCTTCCACTCTCTCCGCTCCTGATTCAAAGTCTGTAGTGAGTGCCTCGGATTGGCCAAGGCTAGCTCATACTCACCTGTACCCTAGCTGCAAAGGAGTCTGGAAAAGCATGAATTTGGTCTCGTCAGCTTTTGTAGGAGGCAAGCTCTGCTGAGACTTGTGCAGCAAGTAGTTTCCCAGATGTAGGAGAGAGGTTCAGATACCAGTCTGGCAAAAATGACAAAAGTCTGGGACTTCCATGGTGACACAGTGGTTAAGAACCTGCCTGTCGGGGCTTCCCTGGTGGCGCAGTGGTTGGGAGCCTGCCTGCCGATGCAGGGGGCACGGGTTCGTGCCCCGGTCCGGGAGGGTCCCGCACGCCGCGGAGTGGCTGGGCCCATGGGCCATGGCCGCTGGGCCTGTGTGTCTGGAGCCTGTGATCCGCGACGGGAGTGGCCACAGCAGTGAGAGGCCCGCGTACTGCAAAAAAAAATAAAAAAGAACCTGCCTGTCAATGCAGGGGACATGGGTTCAAGACCCGGTCCGGGAAGATCCCACATGCTGCAGAGCAACTAAGCCCGTGCGCCACAACTACTGAGCCTGTTCTCTAGAGCCTGCAAGCCACAACTACTGAAGCCCACGCGCCTAGAGGCCGTGCTCCACGACAAGAAAAGCCACCGCAGTGAGAAGCCCATGCACTGCAACGAAGAGTAGCCCCTACTCACCGCAACTAGAGAAAAGCCCACGCTCAACAAAGAAGACCCAATGCAGCCAAAGATAAATAATTAATTTATAATTAATTATAAATTAATTGTTATTTAATTAATAATAATTACTTTAATTAATTATTTTTTTAAAACGACAAATGTCCTTGGCAGGTTCACCAGCCTGCAGGAGGGTGTCCGGGAATCTGCATCTTAACCAGCACCCCCAAGAGTTGCTCATGCAGGTGGTCCATGAACCACATAATGCGTATAGTGCATTAGCTGGTTTTAAAGAAGTGGGAGTGGATAAAATCACCCAAGGAAAGGAATGAAGAGGACCTGGGCCCAAGCTCTGGGGAGCTCAGGATCGAGAGATTAGGATGGGAAGAGTAGTTAATGAAGGAGACTGAGAAGGAGCTGCCAGTGAGGAAGGAAGGAAATCAAGAGAGGACCGTGCCTCAGAAGCCCGGGGAGGAATGTTTCAATGAGGGAGCCATGCTCAGCTTTGTCGGATGCTGCCTAGATGTCCAGAGGTCACATAAGAAAATGAAAGAGACACACCCCTGACGTCGGCAACACGGAGGTCATTGATGACCTTGAGAACTGATTTAGGGGGAAAAAAAAAACAGACTTAGTGCTATTTTCCCTTCCACACTGGCCTGGACTGGATTTGAGGAGGAGGCAGGTGAGAATTATTCCTGAGAAGGGAAGTAGAGGCATGGGATGGTGGCCAGGGACCTGGGCCAAGAGGGTTTTCCAGGCCAGACTTAGAACCCAACTCCATCTGAGCCTAGCCTCTTCCCACTCCAGGCTGCCTCTGCACAAGGACACAGGGTCCTCCTGGAGTGTCAGCCTCAAGCCCAGTCTCACAAAGGCTCCTCACCTCCCCAAGTGGCCGTCTTTGAGCCCACCTTCCTTGCCTGGTATTCAGCTGTTTCTGGCCACCGAGGTGGCACAGGCATATTTGGGGACAGAAACTGAAGCTTTAGGTCAGAGCAGAAGGAAAATGCTTTCCTCAAAAGCAATTTGGTAGTATAGCCCTCAGACATCTTTGCTAGAAAGTCCCTTTGATGGGCCCAGAGTACATGAGGCAGTGAAGTCTACGGAGGCACAGTGAGATCCCCAGAGTCTGGGGCAGGGCCCTGGGCCCCCTTTGTCCTGGGAACTTTGTGAGAGGGCATCACTGGGGTCAGAGAGTGGGCCTCACTGTGAAGGGTACAGGAGGCTGAGCTGGGAACAGCTGCTAAAGGTTTTCTAACTGGGCTGGGTTTTGACCTTGACCGAGCTTTTAAGAACTTCAGATGCTGTTGACTCCATGCAGACCTACAAATCAGAATCTCCCAGGGGTGAGGCCTGGGCAAGGGAACAGTTAGAAGGTTCCCAGGCAACTCTGATGAGCAGTCAGAGGGAAAACTATTGTGGTGAGCTATTGCATGCCCCCTTAAGGTTAGTTATTCATTAAACACTATTTATTGAACACCTGCTGTGTACGAAGGCGAGATGGTAGGTTCTGAGGGGATGGAGATGACAAGACAAGGTCCCCATCTGGGAAGAAAGACTCGTGCCCATGAAAAGATGATTGACAGCCCACAGCATAGAGGGGGGTGGCTGAGATCTGTGGAGACTGTCCCGTAAGTGAAGTCAAGCAGACCTGGGTTTGAATGCCTATTGGTTGTGTGACCTCAGGCACATGACTTGAATTTTCTGAACCTCGGTTTCCCCATCTGCAAATCAGGGTGATAATAACTGTCTTATGAGGTTGTTTGAGGGGATTACATATAAAGCATCTAGCATCTACCTGGTGCATGACAGGTACTTAATTTTTTTTAATTCCCTTTTGCTAAAGACACAAGTACACCTGCATATAGGATGGTTAAATAGATTAGGAACCACAGAGAAAAGGGGAAGATAATTGCAACAGGGCTGAAGTAATTACTGTAAGCACTAAAATTGTGCAGTCCTGGCACCAGAGCAAAAAGAGAAATCTGTGTACCTTGTGGGTGTCCGGGAATGAATAGCTGAGCCTAGGTCTGGACAAGGCAGGTTCTCCCCTCTGCTCTGCCCTTTGCTCTCTCCTCTCTCCCATCCATTCATTTCTTCATCAAACATTCGTTGAGAGCCTACCCCATTCTCAGTCTTGGCTACACATTACAATCCCCTGGGTTGCTTTTAGGTAGATTTTTTTTTTTTTTTTTTTTTTTTTTTTTTGCAGTACGCGGGCCTCTCACCGTTGTGGCCTCTCCCGCTGCGGAGCACAGGCTCCGGACGCGCAGGTTCAGTGGCCATGGCTCACGGGCCTAGCCGCTCCGCGGCATGTGGGATCTTCCCAGACTGGGGCACGAACCCATGTCCCCTGCATCGGCAGGCGGACTCTCAACCACTGCACCACCAGGGAAGCCCAGATTTTTTTTTAAATAGAGATAAAATTCATATTACATAAAATGTACCTTTTTTTTTTTTTTTTCTTTTTGCGGTATGTGGGCCTCTCACTGTTGTGGCCTCTCCCGTTGCGGAGCACAGGCTCCGGACGCGCAGGCCCAGCAGCCATGGCTCACGGGCCCAGCCGCTCCGCGGCATATGGGATCCTCCCAGCCCGGGGCACGAACCCGTATCCCCTGCATCGGCAGGCGGACTCTTAACCACTGCGCCACCAGGGAGGCCCAAATGTACCATTTTAAAGTGTACAGTTCGGCAGTCTTTATTCACAGTATTGTGCAATCATTACCACTAATTCTAGAACATTTCCATCCGCCCAAAAAGAAATACTGTGCTCATTAGAAGTCACTCCCCACTGTCACTCCCTCAGCCTCTGGCAACTTTCAGTCTCTGTGGATTTGGACATATATTCTGGACATTTCATGTCAGTGGAATCCTACAATATATGGACTTTTGTGTCTGGCTTCTTTCAGTTAGCATAATGTTTTCAAGTTTCTTCCATATCGTCTGGATTGCTTTTAAAGCAAAAATAGGAATAGCAAACACACTAGGCAGTGTTGTAGGCATTTCCCATATACATTTTAACTCATGTAATCCCCATCAAACGCACAGAGAGATGAAATAACCCAGTAAACAGGATTGCCAAAGAACATACAGGTTGTGCGTGCAAGGTATGGGACATGCTTATACTAAAAATTATTCATTGATTATCTGAAATTCAAATATAACTGCATGTCCTGGATTTATTTTTGATAAATTGGGCAACTCTGCTAGCAGTAAGTGGCAGAGCCAGGATTTGGACCTGGGCAGTTCAAAGCACACTTGAGTGCCTTACCTCTCACTCCTCTTCTTCCTCCCCAGGGACTCTGACTTAACAGGTGTGAAGTGAGGCTCTGGAACCCTTATTTTTTTAAGCACCCCAGGTGATTCTCCTTTCAGCCTGGGGATGTGTCGCTTGGCCTGGGAATACAGAGATGTCTGCTGGGCAGGATGGCTATCATGCAGCCCTCCCTCTATACCTGGCACTGGGCTAGGTACTTAAATGCCCGATCACATTCAGTCTCATGAGATAAGTGCTATTATTATCCCATTTGACAGATGCGAAAATGGAGGCTCAGAGAAACAGTCACTTGCCCCAGGTCATACAACTAAGAGTATTAGAAGTAGAATTTGGACCTCAGAACAGTGTGATGTCCTGAATTCTTAACCCCTGCTGCCTTTTCTGTGTTCCCACAGGGCCTTGCTAGTATCTATTCATTCATTTACTCACTCATTCATTCCACAAAACTTTACTGCTACTCATGTGCCAGGCCCCGTGCTGGGTGCTGTGGCTATAAAGGCAAATGAGCCCGTCCTTGCCCTTTTAGCATTTTCAGTGCCATAGAGAGTCAGACGTGGTAAATAAGGGCCACGAATGCTCTGATAGAAGGCTGTAGTGGGCACAGGGTGGCATAAAGTCAGTTTTGTTGTGATGGGGAGGGGGTGCCCTGTAAGCTGAGAAGGGAAAGTTGGAGTGTTTACTAGGCAGAATGGGAAAAAGGCTTTCCTGGCAGAGGTCTAGCGGCTGGAAACAGCGAGGCACGTTGAGGAAACTGCAGAGTTGGGGAGGACTGGGGTTTAAGGCAGCGGTCCCCAACCTGTTTGGCACCAGGGACCGGTTTTGTGGAAGACAGTTTTTCCATGGACGGGGGATGGGGGTGGGGTGGGTGGGGTGGGGGAGATGGTTCAGGCAGTAATGCGAGTGACGGGGAGCAGCAGATGAAGCTTCGCTGGCTCTCCCGCCACCCACCTCCTGCTGTGCGGCCCGGTTCCTAACAGGCCGAGGACCGGTACCAGTCTGTGGCCCCGGGGGGTTGGGGACCCCTGGTTTAAGGGATTCATGATGACTATCGAGTTGGGGCACGGAGGGATTCATCCAGGCCAACAAGGGAACCCAGAGGATGGGTGGCGTGGGGCCCTCTGCTGCTGTGTCCAGGAGGGCAGGCTGGTTCTCCCCAGGGTTGGGTGGAATTCAGGGCTTGGGGCCAGGGGTCAGATGGGAATCTTCAGCGATCCTCCTGCAGAGTTCTTGGTCTCTTAGCTCATCACCGCCGAGCAGTCTCCCGAGGAAAATCCCAGCCAGGAAACTTGGGGTTTGTGGAGGCCTCAGCGCACTGCAGAGGGTGCGGCTCCCTTCCTGCAACCCCTCTTCCTCCCCACTTCCCACCATGCTGCAGGGGGCAGCTGCTGAGGCTGAGCTGGCAGGGCTGGCCGGGTTCCCGGGCTGGGGAGACGGCTTCAGGGGCCCAACTGAAGGGACGCACAGCCCGCCACAGGCTCCAGCAGCGCAGGAAGGAAAACAGCGAGAGACTGAGGGATCCTGAAATAATAAATGTCAGAGCTGGCAGGAGCCTTCCACGTCACCGCCCAGCCCCTCGGTCCAGACAGGGAGTCGGCCCAGGGAGGGAAGGAGACTGCTCAAGGTCACACCGGGGGCCAGGGCCGACCCGGGGTGGCCCCAGGTCCTGCTGCAGGCCTTGCAGTGTAGCTCCTCCTGACTGTCCCAGCCTGGACTCTTGGGGGCCAGGGCTGGGGCCTTATCCAGATGAAAACCATTTGGAGACTTTTGCTCCTGCTGGTGGCTGAGGTTGGGGCAGTCTTGCAGGATATGATTAACCCCGCCCCTGAGTCCCGGAGCTTTGACCTGGAAGGGGCGTGTCTGTCAGCTCTGAATTGTATAGGTGGGGAAACGGAGGCACAGATGGAGGAAGGAACTTGCTCAGAGGGATACAGAGGGCCTAATGGCACAGGCAAGCCTAAAATTCAGTGCCTCCCCTCCCTTCCCCCAAAGGGTTTCTGCATTGCTTACGTTAGAAAAAATAGGACCTAATTTAATCTTCACAGTGATCCTTACAGAGATAAGTGGGGCCTAGAGAGGTGTGATAGTGAGAGAAGGTTCTGAAGGCAGAGGGCTCTACACTTCCTAGAGCTACTGACATGCCCCTGAGCCGGTTGCCTCGCCTCCCCCAGCCTCAGTTTTCTCATCTGTAAAATGGGGAAGATATTAACTACCTCACAGGAATAAACAAAGTAACAAAAATAAAACGAGCACGTAGCAAGTGGGGTGGCGGTTGGATTCATGTAATCAGATCAGCCTGGGAGCTTGGAATCCGAGTGTCTCCTGTTGGCCATCTGCTTTGAGCTGGGCTGGGCTGTGCTCTCTGTCACCCAGTCGAGCCTGGGGTTCAGGGCTGCACCCCCTTTCTCCCACTTGGCCTGGGTCTGCAGATGAGCCCCAGAGTCAAGTCTTTCTACCACAAGAATTTTTTTTGGCCACACTACGTGGCTGCCAGGATCTTAGCTCCCTGACCAGGGATCAAACTTGTGCCCCCTGCAGCGGAAGCGTGGAGTCCTAACCACTGGACTGCTGGGGAAGTCCCATCTACCATGAGAATTTATTGAATCACTCCTCTCTTGTTCAGAACCCTGCAGGAGCTCCTCATCACCTGTGGGACAAAACCTAGAGTTTTGGGTTAAAAGCATGGATTCTGGAGCCTGACACCCTGAGCTGGAGTCTAGGTGCTACCACTTATCAGCTATGTGAGCTGGACAGGTGCCATACCCTGGGCCTCAGGTTCCTCATCTGTAAAACCTCCTGGGGTTGTTGACAGGATTTGGTGAAATAATGCAAAGTCTGTCAGGTGCTTAGAAGACGCCTGGCATGTGGCCGTGATATAAAAGCATCCCCTCGCCTCTCATTAGGAGCATGGACTCCCAGAGGGTCATTCGGGGCCCTGCGTAGCCTGAGGCCTCACTGCTCACCACTTCCTCACCGGCCCTGGTAGGTTCCTGCCCCCTAAGCTCCAGGCTGCTCCCCTAACGTGCTGACTCTCCTACCCGGGGACTTTACCGAGGCGCCTCTGTCCTCTTAGAGTCACCTTCCCTGTCCTACTTTGCTCCACCAGTGTCTCCTCATTTTTCAAGGCTCTGGTGAAGCATCACTTCATCCCAGGGTGGGGTGGGCGCTCCTGGTCTGTGCCCCCCACAGGCTTCTCTTCTGCTGTGGCCTCACCCAGGCCTCCGCAGCCCTTGGCAAGCACATCCTTGTCTATGTTCTGTCTTCCCCACTGGGCTGTGAGCACCTTGAGGGCAGGGCCCAGCCTGACCTCCCTCTCTTCCCAGCACCTTCACGGCCAGGCACGGTACAGCCGGACACTCAGTATGTGTGGACGAGCCCCTACTGTGTGCCAGTGACTCTGTTGGAGACCCTGCCCCAGCCCCTCCCTCTACCCCACTGGGTGGAGAGGGGCAGGCTTGCAGATCTGAGGTTCCAGGGGAGATGCTTGTTCAGGGAGTAGAGCTGAGCTGGGATCACCTGGACGAGGGATGCGAGCGAATACTTCCCAGTCCCACCCTTGCCCCTCCTTGCTGGCCACCCACGAAGGGCCCTGTGGGGCTCCCTGCTTTCTTCTGATCTGCTGATTGGGCAGGTGGGTGAGCAAAAGCAAACTTTGAGCATGATGTGAACAGGACAGCTCACGTTTGCAAGGGCTACAAACTTAGCCAGCCCTTATTGATTCGATTCCCAGTGGGAGGTGGCTGGAACGGCACTGACTATCATTCCCATTTTGCAGATGCGGACCCTGGGGCCCAGAGACTGGAGAGATTGCAGACTTGCTCAGGGTCTTGGTATTGGGTCCAGAATAGAACCCCAGTCTCCTCTCTCTACATCCTGTGCTCTTTCTGCTACGTGCCCTCTTTGGAATTAGGCAACAGAGCTTGTGCAGCTTCCTTTAGCCAGCAGGTCAGCCTTAAGCCCTTCCTGTCTGCCCCTCAAGGACCCTCCCACCTGGTCCTTGCCTTCCTTTGTCTCTCTCAGGCCGATTTCTCTAAACCCCACTCTCTCCCATCCCATTCCTCTTATCAAAAGCTGTGCCCATGGGCTTCCCTGGTGGCGCAGTGGTTGAGAGTCCGCCTGCCGATGCAGGGGACACGGGTTCGTGCCCCGGTCCGGGAAGATCCCACATGCCGCGGAGCGGCTGGGCCCGTGAGCCATGGCCGCTGGGCCTGTGCGTCTGGAGCCTGTGCTCCGCAACGGGAGAGGCCACAGCAGTGAGAGGCCCATGTACAGCAAAAAAAAAAAAAAAATATGCTGTGCCCAGACAGCTGTCCATTGAAAGGGGCCCGCTCATATACTAAGGTGTCAAGGGGTTCCAGGTAACAGTGCAGTGGTCCTCAACTTTTCTGAACGTAGGAACCCCCTGTCTTCTTTCATTAACTTCACGTTGTAGAAATTTTCAAACACAAAAGTAGACTCACCCAGCTTCAACAACTATTATTTTGCTAATTTTATGTTTTCATCTCCTAGCCCTCATTTTTTCTTGTGGAGAGTTTGGTATATTCATAGAAAACAGAACAAAATGATGAACCTCCAGTTGCTCATAACCCAGTCCTGCCCCGTGCCCATCCCAACCTGCTTCCCCAACTCTCATCGTGTTTTGAAGCAAATCCCAAACGTCATATTGTTTCAGCCTTAAATATTTCAATACATAGCTCTAAACAGTAAGGATTTCTTTTTTTGCTTACACAACTAAAATGGGATGCCATTCTCATACCCCGAAACATTAATAATAATCCCTAAATCATCAACTATCCAGTTTTCAAATTTCCAGTTGTCTCATAATTATCCTAACTTCTTTTACAGTTTATTTTTTTAAAAGCAGGATTCAAGTGAAGTCCATTTGTTGATGGGTGTTTTCAGGCTCCTAAGATTCCCCCTCCATCATTTTTGGTTTCATTTTTTGTAGTCCACAGGAAAACAAACCAGTGGCTTATTCTGTAGTTTCACATCATCTGATTGTGCTCACTGTTGCATTCCCCAGGTGTGGTTTAACGAGTTTCTCCATCTTCTGCACTTTCTGTAAATAAATCAGCAGTTAGAAATGAAAAGCCCCAGGGTTTTCTGTGCATTTTTTGTCATTTCATTAAATATTTGAAGTGTAACTTGGTTTGCTCATTAAAATATTGTATTTTATTTTTCACAGTTAACATGTAGTACATATAATTTCATCTTCTCTTGGACATCAAAGATCAAAGGAGCCAGGATCCTGCCACCTCACAGAAGGACCCCCTTTCTTAAAAATTTATCTTATTCAAGTATAGTCGATTTACGGTGTTGCGTCAATTCCTGCTGTATAGCAAAGTGATTCAGTTATACATATCTATCTATCTATCTATCTATCTATATATATATATATATATATAGAGAGAGAGAGAGAGAGAGAGAGAGAGAGAGAGAGAGAGAGAGAGATACACACACATTCTTTTTCATATTCTTTTCCATTATGGTTTATCACAAGATACTGAATAGTTCCCTGTGCTCTACAGTAGGACCTTGTTGTTTATCCATTCTCTATATAATAGTTTGCATCTGCTAATCCCAAACTCCCAGCCCATCCCTCCTTCACCTCTCCCCTTGGCAAACATAAGTCTGTTCTCTATGACAGAAGGAACGCTTTTTAATGTCAAGGTTTCACTGACCTTTCCTTTACACTTGTACTTTTAGTATTGATTGATTGATTGATTGATTGATTAAGAAATATGGAAAAGGACAAAAAGCTACCATGAATTCAAAAATACATTTAAGGGCTTCCCTGGTGGCGCAGTGGTTGAGAGTCCGCCTGCTGATGCAGGGGACACGGGTTCGTGCCCCGGTCCGGGAAGATCCCACATGCTGCAGAGCGGCTGGGCCCGTGAGCCATGGCCGCTGAGCCTGCGCACCCGCAATGGGAGAGGCCACGACAGTGAGAAGCCCGCGTACCGCAAAAAAAAAAAAAAAAAAAAAAAATACATTTAAAGATTTGTGTCTTATTGATCATAACAGCTGCATTCATATTTGGAATGTGGTCATACTAATTTGTGAGACTTTTTTATTGGTCTGTAGTGCTTACTATATAAGTGTGCCTTCATAGGGCCATGGTAGTAACTCCTTGGATTTCCAGGGCCTGGGGCCCACAGACTGGGAATAAACAAGGGAGTTAGGGTCCAACAGTTGGAGTCCAACTGTCCCAGGTCCATCTCAGCCACTTCCTGGCTGTGTGAGCTCAGGCAACTTTCTTTACTTCTCTGAGCCTCACTAACTCATCAGCCAGATGGGAATAAAAGCAATGACTGTCTTATCAGGATGCTATGAATCTTAAAGAGTGGATGTCAAATTACTTTACAAACTGTAAAGCCCTGTGCAAGTTTTGGATTGTATTCTTTCCTTAGTTTGTTTGCATTTCCTATGAGACCTGGGGCAAGAAACTCATCTGAGCCTTTGTTTTGCAGTCTGTAAAACGAGGAAGTAATGTTAGATTATCTCCAATATTCTGTGATTTAGTCTCTCAAGGGACAACATCATGGTCCAAAACAAAGCTAGAAACTGGTTTTCTTCTCCTGTGCCAACTATACTTTAATTGGTAGAGGCTACCTGAAGAACTGACTCAACAGAATGATGGAACAAAACCAGAGACAGTGGGAAAAATACTGTGACTGATTAATGATGGCTCCAATGGTCATGGGATGCCACAAAAGGGGTGCCTATGCCCCGTATTATAATAGTCCAAAAGAGTGAATGTCTAATGGTGAAATTTAATCTGCAGCTCTCAAGGCCTTAGCTTTAGCAGCTCTGCCCCCTGGGCTGGGTCACCATGGTTACCACAGCTGGCTCTGAGAAATCACAGGAATGAAGAATGGCTCCTATTGATGAATCCTGACCCAGGAAGGGGGCATGCAGAAGGCCCTTCCAAGCAAGGCAGCTGGGCATGGCCCTAGTGCTGCCATCTATGATCTTTTGCCTGCAGAGAGCGAGAGCACAGTGTGTGTGTGTGTGTGTGTGTGTGTGTGTGTGTGTGTGTGTGTGGAGGGGGTGGGGGGCCACAAAGGGCGGTATCACCAACTGGAATTCAGACTTTGTCCAGGCCTAGCCAGGCAAGGCTGCCCGAAGGACTCCAGTTGGTTTTCCAAGTTCAGACATGTCCCTGTATTCTGAGTTTCGCCTGCCTTTGCCCAGTGCCTGCCCAGGCTCTTGCATGGGCTCTTAGCTTTGAGAGAAATCTAAATGGCCATCATTACTAATCCAAAATCTGGTGCCTGAATCATGCTCTACCATCTGAAGTCCCTAAATACTTCAAGGTCACTCCCTCCAGGGTCACTTATTCTTGCTTAGGAACTTCTTCCTGTGTTTGAGCTGAAATCTGTCTCTGTGTCTCTAATTCTACCTCTCAGTCCTGGAAATCCTCTTCAGGGCCAAGTTCAATAAACCTGTTTTCTCTCCAGTAGGACAGCCCTTGGAGTATTTGCAGTTGGGGCCCTGACTCTGCTGTCAACTTCCTTTTCTTTGGACAGGTCTCCCTCTGTCCCTCCCTCCTCCCTTCCTGTGTGAGGGGATGTTGAGGGGATATGGTAGAGATGGTGGAGCTGAAATTCAGGCTCAGAGGCAGATCCAGTCCCAGGGTCAAAGAAGCCGTGTCCCTTAACCTCTGTGGGGCAGCTTGGTGTTATGGAAAGAACATTGGCCCTGGATTTGACCAGACCTGGGTCTAAATTATGACTCTGCCACTGTTCAGCATTATGTGACCTGGACGTACTTGGACATGTTCCTTCCCCTGACAGGCTCATCTATAAAAATGCAGATGGTGATGCCTGTCTCAAACGGTGGCTGGGAGGGTGACAAGTAAGAGTCTGGCCCAGAGCCCTTACTCAGGCACTCAGGACATGTAACATCTTGCATCCTGTATCTGCCCAGTGACAGAGGTTTCACTGCAGTCCCTCTGTACCTGTGGTTCCCACATCTTGCTGAGCAGGATCATGGGGGTGGGGGGAGGTATCTTTAATTAGCTCAAGGAAAGTTGAGAAATTCCTAAACCAAATTCCATTTAATTTTGCAATGGATAACATCATTAGCAATCAAATAATAATGTTCTAAGCACTTTACCTACGTGAGTTCATTTAATCTCCCCAACAACCCTATATAGTAGAAACTATTATCCTCATTTCGTGAATGGGGAAATTGAGGCACAGAGAGGTCACATAGCAAATACCAAAATGGAGCTAGAATTTAAAACCAGGTAGTTTGGGGCCAGCCTCATACTTTTAACAATGATGAGTTACTGCATCTCTGAAAGGTGGAATTAGACCAGTGATCCCCAAACTGGAGCATGGGTCGCAATCACCCGAGGGCTCGTTGAAACACAAATCGCTGGGCCCCACCTCCAGGTTTTCTGATTCAGCTGAAGAATCTGCATTTCTAACACGTTCCCAGGTGAAGCTGTTGCTGCTGACCCTACTTTGAGAATCACTGACTACTTGGGATTAAAAGGACTCCCTGAGTCCAGAGGCTGATTTTTGGGTTTTGTTAACCTATCCAGTCACAGGCACGAGGAATGAGGGCTGATCTCGTACAGAAGCAGAAAACAAATCACGGTAAAAATCATACTCATATTTTCCAAATGCCCCAAGCCTTGGCACCATGCTGTTGTGTCTGTGATCTCATCTAAGCCTCACAGTAACTCTATGAGTTAAGTGGAGAATGGATTTTTTTCCCCATGTGATATTATCTTCCTCCCATTTTAAAGAAGAGGAGGTTTAGGGCTTCCCTGGTGGCTCAGTGGTTGAGAGTCCGCCTGCCGATGCAGGGGACACGGGTTCGTGCCCCGGTCCGGGAAGATCCCACATGCCGTGGAGTGGCTGGGCCCGTGAGCCATGGCCGCTGAGCCTGCGCGTCCGGAGCCTGTGCTCCGCAACGGGAGAGGCCACAACAGTGAGAGGCCCAAGTACTTCAAAAAAAAAAAAAAGAAGAGGAGGTTTAGAGATCTGGCGGGACTAGTATCACCCAGGGAGATAGTTCTCAGGAGACTGGGGCTAGAATCGTAGCTTGGGACTCATCGTGCTGTGCTTGCCTCATTACTGGAGTTCTAGAAACTTCTGTGCCTTTCTCCAAATTCCTTCCCATCCCCAGGCTTTGATCTGAATTTTCTCCTTAAAACAGTATTTTTTTTAGCTAAAATTTTTGCCCCATTGTATTATAGAGGGTAGGTGTTATCAGTCATTTATACCCCAGTTTGAATGATTTTCAAATATTTTCTTGAGAAAAGGGTGATTAGAGTTCCCCCCTCTTTGTTTCCCCTTCGGGCACTTTGTGTTTATATGTCTGTGAACCTTTTGAAGGAAGGGGCCATAAAATAGGCACCAGGGGATGCTTGTTGAAATGAATGAATGAATGAATGAATGATCCTCTCCTTGCCCATCCTTCCCAGAGCGAGCCTCCCTCCTCTAGCATTTCTATCATTTATACCTAGTACTCCCCCACACCACGTCACAGCGCAGCCTCTTAGTCCAGTGCTCACAGCCAAGCACCACAGCTTAAAGCTTTCCCTGTTCCTCCTAAGCAGACACAGCTCTGCTTTCCCTGGGCTCTGAGGTACCTTGTCCATCTTCCATTATAACCCTAATCACATTGCATTATAAGTATCTATTTACTTGGCTCTTTCTTTCCTTAGATGGTGGTGTCCCTAAGAGCTGAGATGTGTCTCTTATGCAGGATGTGAACACATAGCAGGCACTCAATAACTAGTTGAATGAATGAATGAATAGCTGTGTGAACCTTGGTTGCTAAGAGCAGTAGGGGCAGGAATGGTATCTTGCCAGGAAGCCATTTCCTGATACATTTCTGACAAGGGCATCAAGGGACAGTTTGTGGGTGATTAGGATGACTTGCCTGCCTGTACCAGTAAGAGCTAGGTTCAGCTACAAGTGACAGAATACCTAGCATAACAGTGGCTCAAATAAGATAGACATTTACTTTTCTTTCATATAAAAGACATCTACAGATAAGTAGTCCAGAGCTGATAGGGTGGCTCCACAGTCACCAGGGACAAGGCTACCACTTTGTTGCTCCACCATCCATAACATGTGGCTTCTACCTCATGGTCCAAGATGGCTGCCTGAGCTCTAGACATCACAAATGCATTCTAGATAGGAGAAAAGTATGACAGGACACCCCTCCCTTCCTTTTTTTTCTTTTCTTATTAAATATTTTTTTCTTTATTTTTGGAGCAGTTTTAGGTTCACAGCAAAATTGAGTGGAAAGTATAGAGAGTTCCCAAACACCCCTGGCCCTACACAGGCACAGCCTCCCCTACTATTACCATCCCACACCAGCATGGTACATTTGTTATAATCAGTGAACCTACACTGACACATCATTATCACCCAAAGTCCATAGTTTACATTAAGGTTCACTTTTTTATTATTATTTATTTATTTATTTATTCATTTTTGGCTGCATTGGGTCTTCGTTGCTTTCTCTAGTTGCGGCAAGCAGGGGCTACTCTTCACTGCGGTGCGCCAGCTTCTCATTGAGGTGGCTTCTCTTGTTGCAGAGCACAGGCTCTAGGCACACGGGCTTCAGGAGTTGTGGCACGTGGGCTCAGTAGATGTGGCTCGCAGGCTCAGTAGCTGTGGCACACGGGCTTAGTTGCCCCACGGCATGTGGGATCTTCCTGAACCAGGGATTGAACCCGTGTCCCCTGCACTGGCAGGCAGATTCTTAACCACTGCTCCAGCAGGGAAGTCCCTTAAGGTTCACTCTTGGTGTTATACATTCTATGAGTTTTGACAACTGTATAGTGACGTGTATCCACTATCCTGGTATCATACAGAATAGTTTCACTGCCTAAAACTCCTTTGTGCTCCTCCTATTCATCCCTCCCTTCCCCCAACTCCTGGCAACCACTGATTTTTTACAGTTTCCATAGTTTTGCCTTTTCCAGAATGT
The DNA here is from genome assembly GCF_025265405.1 of Mesoplodon densirostris. Lineage (NCBI taxonomy): Eukaryota > Metazoa > Chordata > Mammalia > Artiodactyla > Ziphiidae > Mesoplodon > Mesoplodon densirostris. The sequence continues at coordinate 19,249,805 of NC_082662.1, read as the reverse complement.
CATATAGTTGGAATCCTACAGTCTGTAGCCTTTTCAGATTGGCTTCTTTCACTTAGTAATATACATTTCAGTTTCCTTCATGTCTTTTGTGGCTTGATAGCTCACTTCTTTTTAGCAGTAAATAATAGTACGTTGTCTTCCAAGTTTTGGCAGTTATGAATAAAGTTGCTATAAACAATCCATGTGCAAGTCTTTATGTGGAAATAAGTTTCAACTCATTTGGTAAATACCAAGGAGAGCAGTTGCTGGATCATATGGTAAATGTATGTTTAGTTTTGTAGGAAACTGCAAAACTGGATTCCAAAGTGGCTGTGCCCTTTTGCATTCCCACCAGCACTATGAGTGTTCCTGTTGTTCCACATCTTCACCAGCATTTGGTGTTGTCAGTGTTTTGGTCATTCTAATAGGTGTGTAAATCCCTCCCTTCCTTTTTTTTTTTTTTTTAATAAATCCATTTATCTTATTTATTTATCTTTGGCTGCGTGTTGGGTCCTTGTTGCTGCGCGCGGGCCTCTCATTGCGGTGGCCTCTCGTTGCAGAGTACAGGCTTCAGTAGTTGTGGCTCGCGGGCTCCAGAGGCAGGCTCAGAAGCTGTGGTGCACAGGCTCAGTTGTTCCGCTGCACACGGGATCCTCCTGGACCAGGGCTCGAGCCCATGTCCCCTGCACTGGCAGGCGGACTCTCAACCGCAGCGCCACCAGGGAAGTCCCCTTCCTTCCTTTTAAAACTACTTTCTGGAAGCTAACAAATGATATATCCATTGGTTAGAACTGTCACATGACCGCATTTAGCTGCAAGTTGGGCTGGGAAATGTAGTCTTTTTTTTTTTTTTTTTTTTGGCTGCGTTGGGTCTTAATTGCTGCGCGCGGGCTTTTTCTAGTTGCGGCAAGCCGGGGCTACTCTTCGTTGGTGCGCGGTCTTCTCATTGCGGCGGCTTCTCTTGCCGCAGAGCATGGGCTCTAGGTGCACGGGCTTCAGTAGTTGTGGCACATGGACTCAGTAGCTGTGGCTTGCAGGCTCTAGAGTGCTGGCTCAGTAGCTGTGGCGCACGGGCTTAGTTGCTCCGCAGCATGTGGGATCTTCCCGGCCCAGGGCTCAAACCTGTGTCTCTTGCATTGGCAGGCGGATTCTTAACCACTGCGCCACCAGGGAAGCCCCAGAAATGTAGTCTTTATTGTGAGTGGCCAAGTGGCCATCTGAAAAGTCAGAGTTCTAATTGCTAAGGAGGAAGAGAGAATGGATTGGGAGCCAACCAGCAGCCTCTGCTACACTGCAGGGAAGAGAGATCCTCTCAAACTAGCTTAAGCAGTAAAGGGAATTTGTTTGCTAGGTTCAGGGGTATTTCATGGAGGCCCAAGGACAGGAAGTATGGAAGGGCCTCTGAGGGTGAAGGATCTGGAAAGTTGCCAGAAACCAGGGCAGCTCTTCTCTTGTGCTTCTCTGTGGCAGCATGGGTCTCATTTGCTTCTTTCTACACATCTACTTTGTTCTTTTCCCTTTGCTTAAACACTTCCAATCAATTAGCTAGCTTTCCAGAGCCCGATTCCAAATTCCTTGGAAAGAGAATCGGATTGGCCCAGCTTAGGTCAAGTGTCAACCCTAGTCCAGTCAACTCTGGCTAGGACAAACAAGGCAGCAAGGGCCCAGCTGTTGAGGGGTTTTCAGAGAACGAGTGTCATGGGATAGGAAGACTCCCCAAAGGGTATCTAGAGCATGGACAGAGACCTCTCAGGTCTGTGTCCCAGGGCTTTGCAAACCATCATTCATTTAGGTAAACAATTATTGAGCACCTTTTGTATGCTAGGCACATGGACCTGCCTTCTAGGGAGTTTTCTAAATCTCTTTGGAATTTGTTCGTATCTTTAACCTGCACTGTCTTTTGGAGTGAAATCCTAGCTCTTTAAATTAATCAACTCTTATCTTTCCCTTTCAAGTTTCAAGGTGGGAGTCAAGGGCTTTGGCAAACACGAGTTTCCCCGTCTAGGTCTTTGGGAACTACAGACATGTCCGTGTCCTCCCCTCTTGTCTTTGTCTCTCAGATAGAAACGTCTTAGTTCTTTAGCTGAGTCAGTTATGGCCCCCTCTCCCCAATCTCCCTAAGTCCTCAACTTTCTTTCTTCAGCTCTGGGATGGGCCTCTACTGGTCCCAAACATGAAAGTGTCTCAAGGTCATACTCAGGGGAGAGACTGTTAGGTTTCTATTCCCTGGAGGAAAAGTACCCAGAATTTGATGGGTACTTTTTTTTTTTTCTTTAAAGAAGATGTTGGGGGTAGGAGTTTATTAATTAATCAATTTATTTTTGCTGTGTTGCGTCTTCGTTTCTGTGCGAGGGCTTTCTCTAGTTGTGGCAAGCGGGGGCCGCTCTTCATTGCGGTGCGCGGGCCTCTCACTATCGCGGCCTCTCTTGTTGCGGAGCACAGGCTCCAGACGCGCAGGCTCAGTAGTTGTGGTTCACGGGCCTAGTTGCTCCGCAGCATGTGGGATCTTCCCAGACCAGGGCACGAACCCGTGTCCCCTGCATTAGCAGGCAGACTCTCAACCACTGCGCCACCAGGGAAGCCCTTGATGGGTACTTTTTAGCATCAGGAGCAACTGCTGACAATCAGAGGTACTGTTCATTTAGGACACATCTGTGCTCAGCACCAGACTAAACCCTTTATGTGCATCATCTCATACATACAGTCCTCATAATAACCCTGAGAGGTAGGCATTATTTCTCTCATTTCACAGATAGCTAATCAGGGAGCTCAGAAAGAATAGGCAACTTGCCCAAAGTCACACAGCATCTGGGCAGTGGAGCTGGGCTTCAAAACCAGACCCCTCTCCCTCCAGAGGCTTCCCGTGTGCCCAAGGCATCTGAAAACACTCCACATTGCCTCCGAGGACTGCCTTGTGCTTGTCCTCCTGTGAGTTTGGTTTAGAATCTTTGCAGATACCATTCCAAATGTTTGCTAACTCTTGCCACATTGAAGTAACTCTTTGGCGATCAAACTTTGATCCCATTATCGTCACTGGACAAAATAGGGGGGGCTGGGGTCAGGGTGCAGCCATCGTGTGTGGATGGAGCGCTGTACTAGGGCACCCCCTGGAAGCCCAGCTCTGCTGCTTCCCCACTATTTGACTCTAGGCAAGACCCTCCCCTCTCTTGGCCTCAGTTTCCTCATCTGTGGCTCTGTGGGCCCTTTGCAGCCCTAATTCTATAATTTCCCACTTAACTATGCATTTCATGAGGATTTCATGAGGTTGGCAGCTTCTATACCCCACTGGAAGAGGGGTGTGTCTGGGGGGTTTGCATCCGGGCTGAGCCGCCCGGGACATGGGACTCCTGCATGTGATGCAGCCACATCTTCTGGCTTCCCCACAGTCTGCTGTTTGTTCTGCAGCCCCTGGAATTTGGGGTTGCCTGATATCGTCCCAGCAATTCTCTCCAGGGGCGCTGAGTGTCCACCTCTACCCTCCTCATCTCACTGCCCACCGACGGTGTCCCAGCCTCTCCCTCCTTATCCTCACGTGGCTGCTTACCGAGGCTGGGGTTTGGGGACCAAGTCTTTCCGCATCTGAGTCTTTCGAGAATATAGAGATGTCCATGTTTTCCTCTAGTATTTTGCTAAGCGTCATGTATGTGTTCGTCAGATCATTCTCTCAGCAACTCTGTAGTGTCATCCTCATTTTGCAGATGAGGCACCCTAGGCTCAGAGAGGCGAACAGATTTATCTAGGTTGACACACTAGTTAGTGCCAGAGCCGAGATTCAAACCCTGGCCTGGCATACCCCACGATGCCACGTGCCTTGGAATTGCTATGTTTACTTGTCCCGCATGAGGAGAAAAGCCTGGCCTTCCTGGTGTGGTGTGACTGGTCTGTGGCTTCCCATGTGGTCTGGGTGGGGGAGGGTGGCCTGTTTATGTTCCGTTGGAGTGCAGGGGGACCCTAGGGAGGGAACTGTGTGTGCTGTGTGTGTGTTTGGAGGGTGGGATCGCAGAGTCAGGCACCCCTCCCGGCTGAGCATCCCTGAACCTCTGTCCACATTTGTTTCCAGATGCTGGAAGGAGACCAGGCCATCCTACAGAGAATAAAGAAGGCTGTGCGGGCGATCCATAGCTCCGGCCTCGGTGAGTGAGCCTGCTTGGTGCCAGCCTGGCGAGGCAGCCCTTTCCCCAGCTCCAGCCTGGAACTAACTCTGCGCCTCCCTGCTCCACAGGGCATGTGGAGAACGAGGAGCAGTACCGAGAGGCCGTGGAGTCCTTGGGCAACAGCCACCTGTCTCAAAACAGTCACGAGCTGTCCACCGGCTTCCTGAACTTGGCCGTGTTCACCCGTGAGGTGGCCGCGCTCTTCAAGAACCTGGTGAGGCCCTGCTCCTCTTTCACTCAGCCTCAGCCCAGGCTCAGGGCAAATCTAACCAGTGACTTAAAAACCCGACTGGGAAAGGGTTGGTTTCCACCCTTCTTTCAGGTTTCCCTTGACTTCTAGTCTCCCTTGATCTCTGACCCATGACCTGAGGTTCCTTTCCAGTTCTTTTTTTTTTTTGTATCTTTTTTTTTTTTTTTTTTTTGTGGTACGTGGGCCTCTCACCGTTGTGGCCTCTCCTGTTGCGGAGCACAGGCTCCGGACGTGCAGGCTCAGCGGCCATGGCTCACGGGCCCAGCCGCTCCGCGGCATGTGGGATCTTCCCGGACCGGGGCACGAACCCGTGTCCCCTGCATCGGCAGGCAGACTCTCAACCACTGCGCCACCAGGGAAGCCCTAGTTCTTTTTTTTTTTTTTTAATATTTATTTTGGCTGCGCCAGGTCTTAGTTGCAGCACGCAGGATCTTTAGTTGCGGCATGCGGACTTCTTAGTTGCGGCGTGCATGTGGGATCTAGTTCCCTGACCAGGGATGGCACCCGGGCCCCCTGCATTGGGAGCGCAGAGTCTTACCCACTGGACCACCAGGGAAGTCCCCCTTTCCAGTTCTGACCTCCTATTTGCATTCTTCTTCCTCTCTGACTTCTTTCCGGCCGGCGTCTCCTCTCCCCTCTCTCCCTCCCTCCCTGCCTGCCCTCCTCCTTCTCCTCTGTGGTGAGCACCCAGGAGCAGAGGGGGTCTCACAGTGGGGAGGAGCCCCACTCAAGGGAGGGCAGGCTCGGGTTCCTGTCTTTGCACCACTGCCTCTCCTTCACCCCCTTTGTCCTCTGCTTTCCCAACCATACCTGCTTTGTCCTCAAAGGCAAGAACGTGCCTCGCCTCAGCAAGCCTCTCAGCTCCTGCACGTGGCCCAGTGGCCTCAGGTTCCTTCTTGAGATGGCCTCCTCCCCATCTGCCAAGTCCCCGCCTCAAAGCTACCCCAAAACATGAGCTCTTTCCTGGTGCAGGCATGGTTCTCAGTACTTCACGTGTGTTAACGTTTCATCCTGGAGCACAGCTCTGTGGGGTTGTTTTTACTATTGTCCCCCCTGTACAGGCTAGGAAACTAAGACACGAGGTTAAGCACCTTGCCCGAGGTCACACAGCTGATTTGAACCCAGCATCCGAGCACAAGCCTGGCTGTACCACCTCCCAGGAAAGCCTCTCTCCCTCTAGGCTCCGTAGCTTTTGGCCCAGCTTTCGTGGCTCAAGTTCCACCCAGGGCCCTTCCTGGCTGGCGCGGACCACATCATCTCTACGAGGCAATTTGCTTAGTGATCAAGCACCCACACCTCAGGCTTAGACTCAGGCCTTGAATCCCTGCTTTGCTGCTCACTGGGTGTATGACCCTGGGCAAGTGCCTCAGTCTGCCCAAGCCTCATCTGTAAAATGGGGATAACAATGGTCCCCACCTCACAGAGTGGTGATGAGGATTTCGCAAGTTAAGTGCCTGCTCCGGGGTAGCGCTCAGTTAACATTAGCTAATATTGCCGTCTGTCATCATTTTGTCTCTTTGCGTAGCACTGCCTCGCACCCTGTCCTACACGTAGAGGCCTTTAACAGTGTTTGGGTTCACCTGAATCAGTGACGTCTTTTGTCTTTACCTCTCCTCCCCTTGTTTCAGTCAAACTAGTGTTTGCTGAGCATCTCCTCAGTGGTGGGTGGTGTACCAGGGGCTGGTGACACAGGGAAGAGTCAGACTGCCTCGGAGAGCCACAGCCTAGTCGAGGAACTGAGATGTGAAATGACACCAAGCAAGACCAGCAGTGTGGCACAAACTCAAGGACCCAGCGGCTTGGGTCAGAGGCCTAGGGCTGCCATGGCTCAGAAAAGGGGAGGTCAGGATAGACCACAGGAGGAAGTAGTCAGGAAGGCTTCCTGGAAGAGGGGAGGCCCGAGCTGTACCTTGAAAGGTGGGCTAAAATATTAGATAGGCTGTTTTGAGTTGCCAAATGACAGAAATTCAACTCAAACTAGGTTAATTTTTTTCTTTTTATATGTCTTTTTCTCTTTCAATCTTTTTTTTTTTTTGGCCATGCCACATAACTTGTGGGATCTTAGTTCCCTGACTAGGGATTGAACCTGGGCCCACCCAGCCCTGGCAGTGAAAGCACAGAGTCCTAACCATTGGACCACCAGGGAATTCCCTAGGTTAATTTTTAAAAAGAGAATTCACTGGCCCCTGTAATGGGAAGTCCAGGTATGCAGCTGGTCTTAGGCTCCTTTTCCAACTCTTAAAGAGTTTCTCTCTGTCTCTGCTCAGTGGGCAGGCCCAGATTCACACCTTACAGAAGAAAGACAATCTTTCTTCCGTGACTTTGGCAGAGAAGTCCCAGGAAGTATCCTGATTGGCTGGCTTGGGTCATGTGCCTGTTTCTGATCCAATCACAGTAGCCGGAGGGTGGGGCACTCTGGTCAGCTCTGACTCCTGTGTTCACCCCATGTGACCATAGGGAATGGGTTCCCCACATTATAAGGGGAGTCGAGGAACTAGCCAGACAGAAACAACACATGGGTGCTACAGGTGGACCTCAGAGGGTCAGAGGGGAGAGGTGAGGGTGTTTCTCTGGCAAAGGGACAAAGACAGGCTGACCATGGATGCCATGGATTGAGCAGTGAGGTGATAAGGCGGATTAGTCAGGGGAGGGGAAGAGCTTTCACAGGAGGCCGACCCCGCCACCCCCTGTACTCCTTCCCTTTCTTGTCTTTCTCTCCCCTGCCTCCTTTACCCCAGTGCTGTCCTTTGCCTTGTGATGCTTCACCGTACCCTGAGCCCCTTGGGCCTGGATGGATGGTCACCCAAGGTGGGGTATGGGGGTCTCTGCTTTTTCCAGGTTCAGAACCTGAACAACATTGTCTCTTTCCCCCTGGACAGTCTGTTGAAGGGGCAGCTGAGGGACGGGCGACAGGTGAGTTTCCACGTGGGCAGCAGGGCGAGTGCAGAGGTGGTGGGATGGAGCAAGACAGGGGTGGGCAGGAGACGATAGGGGAGGCAAGGCTGGGCTGAGGACGGAGGCCAAGCGAGGCTGTCACAGTGGGTGTGCTGACCCCACATTACTGACCCTCGGGATGACAGGAGGACCTGGCCCTGGGGTGAGCCTAGGATGGCTGACTTACTGTCTGCCAGGGCCCTTTACAACAACCCAATGGGGGGGGGGGTCCTGTAGGTGCTGTTATCCCCATTTTGCAGTTGAGGAAACTGAGGCTCAGGGAGTTTGGTACCTGCTTACAGTTTACACAGCTGGTCAGTGGAGGAGCCAGTGTGAGAGTCAGGCCTCCTGACGCCCATGCTTGGCTGCTATCTCTGCAGCAGGCAGCTCCTGGCTAGAGGCAAAGTAGAACTCGAAGAGAGTAACAGAATAATCTCCCTGGGAAGTCTGCCCCAGAAGGCCCCTGAGAGGTTCTCCCCCCAGAGGCTTTCCTCCTCGCCTGGGAACCACCCAAACCAGACCAGCAGCTTTTTCGCCTGGTAGACTGGGGCACCTTGGAAGTTTGGGGGTGGGGGCAGGGGGGCTGTTCTGAAGGGTGTGAGCAGCCTGCTGGATGAGGCCCAGGCAAACTAGGCCAGGGATCAGCCAGGTCTCTCCGGCTTGCTGTGTGGCCTTGGGTAGACTTCTTAGCCTCTCTGTGCATATGTCCCTCCACCTGTACCTTCCTGTTGAAAGGGTGAGCAAGTACCAGGCAGGAGAAAACAGTGGGGTAAAGTTAGGGGAGGATTCTGATCTTCATCCTCCATCCTTTTCCTCATGGTGATCTCCATCTTCTAAGGGAGGGGACTCAGGGCAGACCCCCCAAAATCTCCCCAATACCCTAGGCCTGAGCCTACCAATTTAGACGGATTACTGACAATTGCGGGAAGAGGTCAGTTGGGAGAAGGGGCTCAGCGCTGAGAAATGGGGTTGGTTGGGTCTATTTTGGGGGGTCAGGTTTGCAGTCAGGGCTATGTGGGCAGGGGGCGGTTGGATTGTGGCTCTGAGCAGCACAGGGGAGCATGCAAGTGCAGGGTCCCCCTAATGGTAGCAAAGTGTACTGTAGATTCCACACCCCAAGAGCCCCTTTGGGCAAATTGTTCTTTCTGAACTACAGGATTCCAAAAAGCAACTGGAGAAGGCATGGAAGGACTATGAAGCCAAAATGTAAGTGGCTGCGTCCAGGATGGTTTGTCCAGGAGAGCAGTGTTTCTGTTGCAGTGGGAGGCTGGATGTGGGGAAGAACCTAAGTGCTGCCAGGGCACGTCACCCAGAAGCGCATGGCACCTCACTCTCTAGAAATGTTTATGGGGGCTGGTTTATGCCCAGGCCTGACAGGAGTCTGGGGGCTGGACCACGAGATGACTAAAGGGGAGCTATTGTGAAGGGACCCCAAGATGCTGCTCTCAGAGACCCATCTGCTCAGTGGTGCCAGACATGGGCAGAGAGACGGAAAGGAGCATCCATTTACTCCACACCTCCATGTGCCAGACACCCATCCTCACACTCACCCAGCCCTGTGAGGGAGATATGAGTATCCCAATTATCAGAGGAGGAACTAGAGGTTCAGAGTGGTTAAGTTACTTGCCCGAGGCCATATAGCTAGGCAGAGGCAGGGCTGGGATTCACGTTCATTGATCCTGTTTCTGCAGCACCAGGCAGTATCTATAAACATTTAGCTGGACATAGAGGATGAAAGGCCATACCCGGGCCTCTGTGTGCAACACACAATACTCCAGATTTCTCCCTAGCTACTGGGATGCTAGGGAGACAGAGGGAGTCCCAGGTACCCAGTAACCAACTGCCCCTGAGCGGGGACTCTTCGGGCTCTGCCTGCCAAACTCTGTCCAGGTCCTGGCCCCAGCCCTCTGCCAGGACCCAGCTGGGCCCACTGTACCTCAGGGCACCGTTTGCTCTTCTTTGTAAAATTTTGGCTTCTCTTGCATTTTGCAAAAGCCATATGTGTTCATTATGAATAACTAAGAAAATATGGAGAAGTAGAAGAGGAAACATTTTTAATTATCTCTAGGAGAAGATGAGGGTCATGTGGGGGAATATCTAGTACTTCTCTATTGCTAGAATTTTTTTACATAGTGTGTGTAGCACTGTAATTTCATCATTTTAAAAAAGTGGAGGGTGGGGGAGAGTTCCCTGGTGGTCCAGTGGTTAGGACTCGGTGCTTTCCCTGCCGTGGCCCAGGTTCAATCCCTGATCGGAGAACTAAGATCCCACAAGTGGCCTGTTGAGGCTGGGGGTTGGGAGGGGGAAGCGGGGGCAGGGGAAACTACCAAAACCCAGGAAGAAGATCCTTCATTTCCAAGCCTAAAGTATTAACATCTTTCTAGTCATTTTTCTATATATAAAGAAATATTTTTACAAAACCGAGATCATAATAATCATACTGGGGTTTTTTTGCTTAAAAATACATTGTGACCATCTTTCTACATCATTACATGTCTTTATACAACGTCACTTAAATGGGTGCACTGTGTGTCAACATATGCATAATCCACAATGTATTTAATCTGCCCCTGTTGTTGGGGAAGCATCCTTGGAACTAAATCCTTGCTCCCACTCATAATTATTTCTGTAAAATCCTTCCAAGAAGTAGATCCTGGAGCGTTATTGTTCCTCAAGCTCCCAGCACCATGGGGACCTCCCTGAGTCTGAAGGAGGCTGAAACTCCTCACCCACAACGAGGATCTCCATCTACACTCCCGCTGTGGGTGTAGATCTTGTGGTGAAGGGTGTGGGAGCTGTGATGAGCGTGGCCATCTGTTCTCATCAGAGGCCTAGGGAGGGGTGTGGACAGGCAGGCAGGTGATCTTTCTCTTTATGATTTGATGGGTGAGCACATGGTCTTCATCTTCCTGAGCGACCTTGACTAAGCCCTTAGCCTTTTAGCCTTTCAGGGCATCATCTACTAAATAGAAAGAATAAGCCCTACCTTACTGACCTTCCCCAAGTAGCTCTGCTTTTACCAGATTGATATATTGATCTTGCCTGTAAGGTTTCGTTTAAAGAAAAGACTGTGTATAATGATGGGGAAAGAGGCTTGTCTGAGGTTACGCAGTGAGTTATCGATAGGGCCTGGGCTAGAACCCAGGACTTCTGAGTCTGGCCTTCTTCTTCCAGTGGTCTCCTGGCTCCTGCTTCTATGCCATAGGTCGAGCTACATGTCCTGGCACAGGTGTCTGTGTACATTTGTTTTATGAGGGCTCCAGGTATAGCTAGATATTAGCGAGCCATGAGTTGCTGTGTAATTCCAAACTCATTCTTACCAAACCAGTCTGGGCAGCAACTGCAAAGGCCCAAGGGCCCTGATAGCATCTGTTGAATACCACCGGGATTCTCACCCCCTGGTTGTTCATATAGGGGGTTCCCCTCTCCACCTGGGGCTGCTAAGAAAGGCATCCCAGGCCCTGTGCAGGGGACACAATTATCTAGGCTGTTCCATTTTCAGGGCTGATTCCTCACCTGAAAAATGGGGCCAACGATACCTTGCAGGGTTGATGTGGAGATGAAATAAGTGCAGTGCATATACAGCACCTGGCACTGCAGTTCAACACGTACTTATTGGCCATCTTTCTGAGCCAGAACTGGGGCCAGAATAACACAGCAAGGGGTTCAGAGGCAAAAGCCCAGACCTCTGCTCCTAGCATTTCCCCGACCAGCCTGGGATTTGGGGCAATTACCTCCCTTCTCTGGATCTCAGCTTCATCTTTTGGAAAATAGTCCCTGACCGTGATCTATCAGAAAAGACACTGTGACTGTCACCAGCTGGGGGAACCAGGCAGGGAAGGAGGGATGGAACAAGTCGGAGCCACAGTGTTCGTTACCAGTGCTGTCCCTAAGGCTCTAGCATCAGGCTGACTTGGGTTCATATCCTCTAGTACTTAGCAGCTGTGTGCCTTGGACAAGTGACTTATCTGTAAAATGGAGTCATGATTCCTGCCTCATGAGATTATTGCTTTAGTGTGTGAAGGGCCTAGCAGACCACTCAGCACAAAATTAGCACTTAACAATAATTATTAATAATAGCAGCTAATACTTATACTTACTTAAGAGCTTCCTTTGTGCCAACTGCTGTGATAAGCTCTTTACATCTGTCATCCGTTATTCATCTTGGAAGGGAAAGGTGCTATTATCCCCAATTTATAGGTAAGTAGTGAGGGAAAAAATATCACCACAATCCCTGCCTTGGTGGATCCCACTGGTTTGTAAGCAAGAAGAGAGGTGGGTCCCCAAATAATGAAAATACAAAGTGACAGTGCTATAGTGAAGGCATCAGCACAGAGGTGGCAGAACAGGCAGGCAGTTTTGGGGTGGAGGGAAGGGTGGTTGGAAAAGGCATCACAGGAGAGGTGGTTCAAGGTGTCAGGTTGGCAGATGCATGATTCGTTTTGATTCCTTTCCTCTCCCGTCTCCCTCCCCTGTGACCTCCTCACTCCACTGGTACCTGTTCCTCATCCCCTGAATGATGTTAGACTGTGGCTGTGGTCCCCTTCTCCAGTTATCTCTGTCTTCTTAGTAACTAGCCTTTCAGCACTTTTCATTCCTGCTGCAACTCCATTCAAAGAAAATAAAAATATTCCTAACATTTGAAATGTTTATGAAACATTGATCATACTTTGAGGACAGGGAGGGAATGGGATTTGCTGTTTTCTGTGTGGGGTTATGTGCGGTGGAATGAAAGCACTCCCAGCTGTTAGTCTGAGGTGTATCAGGTCATTTCGGGTGACTATTTCAGACTTCGTAGGGAAATCTTTGTAAATTACCATAGCTGAGGCTGAGGGACAGAGCTATGGTAATTCACAAGGCCATGTATCATACTTCACAGCTTATCTTCATCCTGAGCTAAGTAGCTTCTGTCCTTTAACCTCCACTAGACCTTGCATAAAAAATATTAAATAAATAAAGAGGAAGTATGCTACACTAAAAAAATTATCTAGGGAATTCCCTGACGGTGCAGTGGTTAGGACTCAGCGCTTTCACTGCCGGGGGCCAGGTTTGATCCCTGGTCAGGGAACTAAGATCCCACAAGCCACATGGCGCAGCCATAGATAGATAGATAAATAAATGCATAAATAAATAAAAATAAATTATCTAAGGGAGTCATCAAGTTATTACTATAATCATCAGTGTCATTAGCATCATCATAATCCTGTCATTTATTGAGGGCTTACCATACACCAGGGACTGTCCTAAATGTTTCCAGTGCATTAGGTCATCTGAGAACTAGGCAGTATTAGTCTCATATTTGAAATGGGGAAACTGAAGCTTAGAAAGATTTATAAGGTTAAGTAAGCGAGGGAGCTGCCATTCAAATCCAGAATCCACATTTCTAGCCACTGTACTATACTGTGGCTTCCTTTTTGTCCATATACTCTGGAGCAGACTTCTTTCCATGCCAGTATATATAGATTTCCCCCATCCTTTTTAACAGCTGCATAGTATTCCTATATGTGCACATAGCATAATTTATTTAACTACTTCCTGTTGATAAATATTTAGCTTAGTTTTTCATTTCTCCCTATTTATTTACTTATTTGGGGGGGCATGCCACGCATCATGCAGGATCTTAGTTCCCCCACCAGGGATCGAACTCATGACCCCTGCAGTGGAAGCGCAGAGTCTGTTAAATCTGGAGCACCAGGGAAGTCCCTCTCACTTTTTGCAGATATGGTAACAGTGTAGATGGGAGCTGCCCTTGCCCTCTCCCAGCTGCTCTGCCCCCTCAGTCTCCCGCCCTCCTTAGCAAGCTGCCAGGCTCACTGTTGCTCAGGCCTGGCCATCACTTCTCTCTCTGCTGCTCATCTTCAGATCGCAAAAAAGCATCTGCCCTGACCTCCAGGCCCGTTCACAGGGTCAGTCCTCACCTAACTCCACTCCCCTGCCACAGATTCCACACACACACACACACACACACACACACACACACACCCAGTAGTTTTCACCCAGGGTGATTTTGCAACCCCAGCAGACATTTGTGGTTGTCACAACAGGGCAGATGCTACTGGCATCTAGTGGGCAGAGGCCAGGGATGCTGCTAAACATCTTAAAATGCACAGGAGGGCCCCCACAGCAAAGAATTATCTAGTCAAAATGTCTGTAGTTCCGAGGTTGAGAAACTGCCCTCTGGGTCTCCAGGGACAGATTCTGCAAATAAACACCATTCCAGAGGTCTGGAACTCTAGAACCAGGTCTAGAACTTTAGAACCAGAAGGGGCCTGAGAACTCAGTCTGGGCCATTGCTTCCTCAGTTTACAGACGGGAACACTGAAGCTTAAAGGGGCCTATAATATTATACTGTAGTGTCTTCTGTCTGCTGAGTCTTTTGCATACTTTATCTCATCTGGGTACAGATAGAGGTCCCCATTTTCCAGATGAGGAGACTAGGGCTTGGAGAAGGGAAGTAATGCAGATGTAAGGTTATCCCGCATCTCTTTTCTTTGCTTAGGGCTGGCACCCACTGGGAGCAAAACTATACACAAGCTGTCTCCTTTACACGGGATTCACGGTCTCATGCGTCCAGCCCCAGATTTGGATATACTCTCCTGGCTGGGAGTGGGTGGTCTGATGGGTGTGGGATTTCCAGGAAACCATTTATACACAGTTCCACCCATCCACAAACAGGAGAAACCACCAACTCTGAGATCCTTAGGGGAGAAAGCCCAGGTTACTCTTAGCTACAGGATGGGAAGCGCTTTCTGTCTTCACCTACAAAGAAAAGAATCAAGGTTTTTTAAGCTTTAAATGGGAAGCTCCATGGCTCAGAAGAATGAAGGCACCTTGTGGTCTTTTAACCCACATGGTCCTAAATCCCTTGCAGAAAAATCAGAACTGGTTACCCCCAATCCCACCTGGCCCTATCTGAGCCTATCCCCTCCCTGCCTAGAAACCATCACCTCCTTCCCATTGCTCTTGGGATAAAGACCAAGAACGTCAACACGTCAACACGGTCTGACTCAGGCCCTGTGTGGTCTGGCCTCTCTTTACCTCACGTGGAACCACCTCCCTCTCCGTCTCTGCTGTGATCCCTGATCTCTCCTGCCTCCGGGCTGTCCCATGGTCTGATCCTCCCACCCAGCCCTAGCTTCCTCTGACTTCAGATCCCAGCTCCAGAATCACTTCCTGAGTAGCTGGATGAGGTCGGATCCCCCTTTTTACTCTCCCATTGCTGTCTTCAAGGCTGTAATTTGATTCACGGGGCTGACTCCCCCCCTCACCAGCCTGTACATTCCCTGAATCCACACTGTTAACCGTTGTACCCCAGCCCCACCACACAGCTGTGCAGAGGAGGGTCCCCTCACTCTCGTGTGCCCGTACAGACAGGAGCACGTAGGGATGGTGGGACATGCAAGGGGATAGTGAGAGTTGTTCAGGCCTCTCTTTCCTGGGGGCCTAGGGCCAGGCTGGAGAAGGAGAGGGACCGGGCCAGGGTGACAGGAGGGAGTGCCGGGGAGGTGGCACAGGACACCCAGAGAGAGCGACGCGTCTTCCAGCTGCACATGTGTGAGGTAAGGGGTGCCCCAGGCCGAGGGAGGGGTGGGATGTGTCTTCCTGTCTGCATCCCTGAACGCCCCCGGGGGCCCAGTCACAGTCTCAGCCCAGGTCCTGGCCAGATGGCCCTTGAGAGGTCACCAAGGTCCAGTCATGGCCAAAAGGATTAGCCTGGGATGGGGACAGCAGCCCCTTGTGCCCAGGATTCAGCTTTGCTCACAGCACACACCTTTCCCTGCCCTCTCCCCAGTATCTGCTGAAAGCCGGGGAGAGCCAGATGAAGCAAGGTCCTGATTTCCTGCAGAGCCTCATCAAGTTCTTCCACGCCCAGCACAAGTAGGTTTCTCCCCGTGTCCCACCCCCATCCCCACGGTCGCTCGCCCCTTAACCCTTCAGGCAGCCGAGAACAAGGCCACCCCCAGGGTCTGGCAGACCCTTGAGGCTTCCATGCGTGTCTGTACCTCACTGGAAATGCTTTCTACAGCTGCCCTTTACTGAATGCTCACCACGTATCAAGCACCATGTACCTGTGTACCCTACACACACCCCTGTGAGCAGCTACTGCTGGTATCCCCATTTCATAGATGATAAACTTGAAGCTCAGATTTACTAAGATCACACAGCTAGGAAGTGGGATCTGGACCCTGACACTCTGACTCCGGGGTGCCTGCTCGTGGCCGTCACGCTATATTGCCCCCAGGTGCCCTGTGATCTTTAGAGCACCTTCTCCCACACCTCCCCTCTCATTTTCATCTCTCTCTCTGGTCCCTTGTTTGGCCTCACACCCTTAGCTTTTTCCAAGATGGCTGGAAGGCTGCTCAGAGCCTGTCCCCCTTCATGGAGAAGCTGGCAGCCTCAGTACACACAGTAAGTTGGGCCTCACCCTTGAGCTTGTGGTCAAGTCCCCTGTCCTTCCGGGAGAATCTGTGGCCGTGGAATTGCTGGCTTCTGTCCAGAGAGCAAGGTGGCTACTGCCCTGCTGCTCTGGGTCTGGGCTCTGTACCTGGCACATCCGCTGGCTGATGATGGGGTCCTGCCCTTTGTCCCATAGCTGCATCAAGCCCAGGAGGAGGAGCTACAGAAGCTGACCCAGCTCCGGGACTCCCTCCGAGGGACACTGCAGCTTGAGAGCAGAGAAGTCAGCCCCTGAATCATACCCAACCAAGTGCCCACTCCCAAGGCCCACCCTGGAGGGAGGGAGAGAAGGAAGACCCCATAGCGTCCCCTTGAGAAGTCTCCCTGAGTGAGACCCCTGCAGATTGGGGCTCTTCCCACCCACATGCCCTGAGGTCTCCTTTGCATGTCCGAGGAACAGGAGACTCTGAGCCGGAAGAACTCGGGAGGTGGCTACAGCATCCACCAGCACCAAGGCAACAAGCAGTTTGGGACAGAGAAGGTGGGCTTTCTGTACAAGAAAAGTGATGGGTAAGTGACTCAGAGAGCTCAAGTAACTTGCCCAAAGCCACCCAGCCAGTAAATGATAGGGTTGGGTGAGCTGCCTGAAGGGACTGTTCCTATCATTTGTGTAGACCCTGAGGGTTCCAGGACCCTCCACTCTGGCAGTGCAAAACCATCAGAATCCTGGGCTCGTGAATTTCTGCTAAAGTTGGTGGTTGTTCTTAACGTAAAGAAGAAGAATAGCAGCAGCGAACAATTTTGAGCACTTATTATGCACTAGACAGTCTCCATGGCCTCACCCGTAATCTCTATAATATATTGACTATGCCTGGAAATGAAACTGTTGACTGTGCCCTGCTCCCTGGTGTAAAAAAAAAAAATCAGTCTGTGAAATGCAAAGGCCTTTATGGGAATCCGTTAATTTTTTTACTTACTAATCGGTTTTTTTTTTTTTTTTTTTTTTTTTTGCGGTACGCGGGCCTCTCACTGTTGTGGCCTCTCCCGTTGCGGAGCACAGGCTCTGGACGCGCAGGCTCAGTGGCCATGGCTCATGGGCCCAGCCGCTCCATGGCATGCGGGATCTTCCCGGACCGGGGCACGAACCCGTGTCCCCTGCATCGGCAGGTGGACTCTCAACCACTGCGCCACCAGGGAAGCCCACTAATCGGTTTTTATCAGAGAAGAATACCTTTGTTAAACCGATTAATATTTACCTCTTACAGGAAAAGTGTCAAGTAGCTTTGATCATGGATTTGCTAATTTTATTTTTGAGGGCTCGATATTTATCTTGCTTTGTCTTTAACCATAATTCATCTGCTGTGGTCAAGAACCTGTTCCTCCTCTCAGACTAGGAGGTCCCTAAGGTTGGGAACTGTCTCATCCATCAGACTGGAAGCTCTCAGAGGGCCAAGGTCACATGCCCCTTTAGAATAAAGATTCCTAGAGAGTGGGGCTGTCTGACTGGGAGCTTCCTAATGGCAGGGCTGTGTCCCCTCCAGCAGAAGGGAGCCCAGGGAGTGAGGGGCATAGGGGTCACGGGACAGAAGAGGTGAAGAAGTGAGTCCTGATCCAGGACTCTGTTCACTGATACAGGGGAATTAGGTGTGAGCCTTTAGTGATTGTCTTTCTATCCCTCTGGGCCCTAGAATTCGAAGAGTCTGGCAGAAAAGGAAGTGTGGAGTCAAGTATGGCTGCCTGACCATCTCACACAGCACGGTGAGGCCTGGAGGGGTGAGGGGTCTCGGGACATGATAGGTCCTCTCCTCCTGGTGTTCAGAGCAGACAGATGTCAAACCCTCCCTCGAAGACTGGTTGCAAACCTGGATCCAGGGAACTGGAGACTCCCTGTGGGAGGAAGGAGGGGATCCAAAGCCTCACACTCCACATCCTTGAGGTGCTAGGAGAGGGGAGACATAAACTGGAACACGATTATTATGCCCATTTAACAGATTGGGAAATAAGCCTAAGAGTTTGGGAGGCCCAGAGGGTAACATGTACATCCTCCATCCCCAACTTCGCACAGATAAACCGGCCACCAGTGAAGCTGACCTTGCTGACGTGCCAAGTGAGGCCAAACCCCGAGGAGAAAAAGTGCTTTGACCTGGTGACCCGTGAGTAGTCCCTGCCCCCTACCCAGCAACTGCCCAGGGCTTCTCTGAGAGACCTGTCAGCTCCTGGGAGGCTCCAATTAGGGGCCTGTGTCCAATTCCACACGTGTTTATCAAATAGTTGCTATGGCAGGCATAAGACTCCTTAAGCTCTGGACACTTTTTAGAGGCTTCACCCCATGTCACATTAAACATTAAAATGCACCCACACCCCACATGAAATATGATTATTTCTGTAAAGCATATTTAAGTGGATTTGGGTAATTTGGCTTTCAAAATTATTACTTTAAAATGTTCAGTTTTCATCTTTGGGGGTCTTGGTGACAGGCTTTTCATGAGCGCCAGCGCAGGCTGAGAAAGACCTAGATCTGGTCTTCAGAAAGCTCTGTCTGGCAGGGGTGTGAGGTGGGGACCCGGAACTGCAAGGTGATGGGGAATGTCCAGGAGAGAGATTAGAGTGAGGGGGGAATTCCCTGTCAGGTCCAGTGTTTAGGACTCAGCACTCTCACTGCTGAGGGCCTGGGTTCAATCCCTGGTCAGGGAACTAAGATCCTGCAAGCCATGCGGTGTGGCAATCAATCAATCATCAATCAAAAAAAAATTTAAAAAGATATATTAGAGCGAGGGAAGCCCTGCCCTGCTGTGAGGAATCAGGAAAGCCTCCTCAGAGTTTAGCCGTGAAGGACACAGAACATAGAGTCTGGGGGAGGATGTTTCAGGAGATGAAAGGCATGGAACCAGGAGAGTGGGTCCTCCAGTTTAGACAGGGTGCAGGGTTCCCATAGCAGTAGTGGGAGATGAAGCCTGGGACCGCCTCTTAAAGGTTTGGACCTTATTTCCTGGCAGGAGGGAGCCACGGGAGGCCTTGGAGCAGGGAAGTGGCGTGATTTGAGCAGAACCTTTGGCCCAGCAATCTGGCAGCTGGTGCGGGCTGGGGGACGAGGGGGAGAGGTGGGGAGCAGGAAGACCAGAAGGGAGGCTGTGGGGCTGGGAGGGGAGGTGGCCGTAGGTTCAGAGGCTCCTCTGCCCGTGACCTGAGGGGGGTCCTGTGCCCTGGGAAACCTCGCCTGACCCTGGAAGCTGGGCTTCACAGAGGGCCTTCTTGGGGTCCTACTCTGGAGGTTTCTTCTGAGAAACTACCCCCTCTGCTGGCCACTATCATTATCCGCCCACTGTAGCTTAGCAGAGCCTGGCCCCAAGGAACAAAACCTCCGTCTGGAGCCGGCGGTGGGGGTGAGGGCTCCCCAGGTCCAGGGCAGCAAGGACAGCAGGATTTCAGTGAGCCAGACAACGCCCCTCTCCCCACAGACAACAGGACATACCACTTCCAGGCGGAGGACGAACATGAGTGTGAGGCGTGAGTGCCCCCCACGGCTAGCCTGGGGGTAGGGGCAGGGGAGCAGCCTCCGGCCCGATACAGGACCGCACCACCGCGGGCGTCATCCCCACGCCACGCCGCACTCTCCGCAGGTGGGTGTCAGTGCTGCAGAACAGCAAGGACGAAGCCTTGAGTAGTGCCTTTCTGGGGGAGCCCAGCGGCGGCCCGGGGCCCTGGGGGGGCGCCGGGCTGGACGGGGAGCCCCAGGACCTCACCAAGCTGCTCATCGCCGAGGTCAAGAGCAGGCCCGGGAATGGCCAGTGCTGCGACTGCGGGGCTGCAGGTGGGGCCGGGCGAGGAGGGAGGTGGAAACGGAGGGGAGGGGCCCGCGCCTCCAGGCACGAGCTGCGCTACTTTGCAGAACCCACTTGGCTCAGCACCAACCTGGGCGTGCTCACCTGCATCCAGTGCTCCGGCGTCCACCGCGAGCTGGGCGTTCGCTTCTCACGCATGCAGTCTCTCACCTTGGACCTGCTGGGCCCCTCCGAGCTGTTGGTGAGGGCGGGGAGGGGCCGGAGGCGATCAGGGGCGTGGTCTGATGAGGGGGCGGGGCTTGGGCCCAAAGGGCTCAGCGGGAGCCTATGGGGTCGGATGGGGCGGGGCCAAGGTGAGGCCGGGCCAAGTTGGGGCAGGACCCAGAAGAGCCAAAAAGAGGATGGGCGGGGCGGAGCCGAGCCTGGACCAGGAGGGAGGCTGAGGGGCGGGACCTCTGGAAGCTCAGTCCTCCAGGGGGCGCTGTCCTAACCACCGCGTCTTAACCCCACTACTTTCCCGCGAACCCAGCTGGCCTTGAACATCGGAAACACTCGCTTCAATGAGGTCATGGAGGCCCAGCTGCCCTCGCACGGCGGCCCTAAACCCTCAACTGAGAGTGACATGTAAGGCGATTCTCAGCTGGGGGCAGATTCTGGCCGGGGGATTCTGCTTCCCCGGCTCCCAGGGAGAAGTCTGGGGAGAGGGGAGCCTCAGATCTGGAAGAGTCCAGGACATGTGGGGTAGTTTCAAGGGTCAGCTGAGTAGAAACGGTCCTTGCTCTGACATCCCGCGGTTATTTTTGGCAGGAGCACCCGCAGGGACTATATCGTGGCCAAGTATGTGGAACACAGGTTTGCCCGGCGGTCCACCCCTGAGCCTCAGAGACTCTGGATGGCCATTTGCAACCGGGACCTCCTGTCTGTACTGGAGGCCTTCGCTAATGGGCAGGACTTTGGACAGCCACTGCCGGGGCCTGAGGGGCAGGTGAGAACCCTCTCCAAGGGCCACTTATAACCCAGCCACACTTAGCACGCCCCAGTCTTCCTCCAGGGCTGGCTGTTACTCCCCCCTGCCCCACCTCTGACATCTGCTCAAACCCCACCCATCAGAGGGGTAAATGGGAGAGAGCACAACTTAAGTCAGGCAATCCTGAGCCAAAATCCTGGCTCTGTCTTTTCCTAGCTGTGTGATCCTGAGCAGTTTACTGAACTCTGAGTCTCATTTTCTCATCTGTAAAACGGGTTAATGATAGCACCCATGGGGTCGAAGTGAGAATTAAGTCCCGTATGAAAGGGCCTGGTGCATAATATATGTGCGATAAGTGTTAGAATCTTTTTTTCCCTTTAATAGCCTTAGAAATGGGGAGGGGTGGGTCAGATCAGAGCAAAGAAGGCCATTGCATTGGTGATTGTAGTAACAAACATCACGTGAGCCAAGGGGGAAAGGATATCAGAGACATTTGAAGGAATAAATTGACACTGATTGGACATCAAAAATTGGATGCCATGTCTTTGAGCTGTCTGCCTGATATCTTGTGGGCTATCCAGTGGGCAGGATGGGTGTAGCACTTACAGGGTAAGAATTTGGAACAGCCTACACGTGAGTGTTAAGTGAAAGCTTGAGGTTATTCGACGTCTCTGGGGGCAGTGAGAGAGGAGCAGAGAGAAGAGTCCAAGGCCATGAACCAAGTTTGGGAAACACCTTCTACTGGGGAGAAGGAGGTAGAACCACTGAAGGAAGCAGTGAGGGAATGGCCTTTCATCCTCCTCCCAAACATGAGGTTTCCCCATTCAGTTTCCTCTCTCAGGGGTTCTGGCAGCTTCATATCTGGAGGTGTCAGGGGGCAGCAAGAGCTTAAGAGGGTAATATTGGGGGGCAGGTGAACTGGGGTAAACTTAGAAGCGTGGACATGTATTCAGGCACCTGGAGAGCTCGCCCTGCACTTGGCTATCAGAGTCACCAACCAGACCTCCCTGCCCCTGGTGGATTTCATCATCCAAAACGGGTGAGAACCTCCCTGCCCACCTCCTCACGCTCCCCTTGCCTTCCTCTTCTCCCCCTCTCCTCCCTCCTTTCCTCTCTCTCTTTTCGCCCTGACTTTGACCCCTTCACCTGTCTGTTCCCTTCCTTCCTCCCTGACCCACCCCCCCACACCCCGCCACAGTGGTCACCTGGATGCCAAGGCTGCTGATGGGAACAGCGCCCTGCACTGCGCTGCTCTCTACAACCAACCCGACTGCCTCAAGCTGCTGCTGAAAGGGAGAGCCTCACTTGGCACAGGTGGGGCTCCGACAACTCCTCCATCAGACTCCCATTCCTGACCACCCCTCGTGGGGGACTTCCTGCCTTATTTCCAGACAGAGAGCTCTGGTAACAAGCATGGACTTTGCACACAGACTTGGGTTCTAATCCTGGCTTGCTTCTGACCACCTTTGTGACTTTGGGGTTTGTCCATTCATCTCTTGAACCTCAGCTTCTTCATCTGTAAAATGGGAATAATACCACTGACCTAGCAGACCTGCTGAAAGGATAAAATAAAACAACGTTTCTTAAAGTACCTAGACAAATAAACATTAACTAAATCTGAATAATAGTGCTTGTAATAGCTATGATTTACTGTTTAATGTGTACCTGGTAATGTGCCAAGTGCTCTATGTATATTAACTCATTTAATCCTCATAACAACCTCATCAGTAGTTACAAGTATCATACTCATTTTATAGATGAGAAAATTAAGGCCCAGAGAGGTTAAGTCACTTGTCCAAAGTCACACAGCCAGGAAGTAGCAGAGCCAGGATTCAAACCCAGACGATCTTGATCCCAAAGGCTCATCCTAACCTCTAAGTTATAATGCCTCTTTGACACTTACCATGACCCCTGACTTTATCCCTCACAGTGAACGAGGCCGGAGAGACAGCTCTGGACATAGCCAGGAAGAAGCAGCACAAAGAGTGTGAGGAGCTGGTGAGGTCTAGGGAAGGAGAGGGAGCCCCTGACCCTTTCTGTCTCTCTGCTGAGCCCCTGACCTTCTGAACTACCAAGGCTTTGTTTTTGGCAGCTGGAGCAGGCCCATGCTGGGACCCTCACCTTCCCCCTGCACCTGGACTACCCCTGGGGGATTTCCACGGAGCCTGGCTCTGACAGTGAGGAGGATGAGGAAGAGAAGGTGCGTCCCAGCCCTTGTCTCTCAGGCCTCCAGACAGCCGAAGGGAAGACCTGATGGTCTTCCAGGTCCACATGGGACCTGATGTGGGGAGGGGCGGGGCTGAGCTGGAGGAAGCAAGGGCATCCTCCCTCCCACACTTTTGCCCCAGCAGCGCTGCCCGCTGAAGCCCCCAGCCCAGGTCCGCTGGGCCAGTGGGAGGCTGGACATCAGCAACAAGACCTACGAGACCATCGCCAGCCTGGGACCAGCTGCCCCTAAGATCCAGAGTGAGGATTGCCCCCCACCCTTGCCGGTCAAAAACCCTTCTCGGACCATGGCCCAAGGGCGTGCGGGACATGCCAGTGGAGGTATGGTTGGCTGCCCAGAAAAATGCTCTCATGCCATTCATTGAGGGCCTGCTATGTGCTGGAGCACTGAGCTCAGAGTGCTGTGTTAGTCCATACCATCCTCACTGTCACCTGTCAGGTAGGGGTTATCATCTCCCCCTTACAGGTAAAGGAAGAGAGATGTTAAGTAACATGCCCAAGATCCCATAGCTAAGTCCCTGATGTGGGCTTCCAACCCAGGTCTGTCTTATTCCAAATTCCTCAATGCTTCACTGAAATAAAAAGAGAGAGAAGCATTTTTTAAGCATCCACTGTGTCTTGAGTCCCTTAGGGGCTACTGAGACACGGTCTAGTGGGAGAGATAAAAACTGGAATGTAATTCATTATAAGACACAGTGTGACATAGAAAATAAATTCCAAAAGGACAGAAGCAAGTTTTGTTGACTACTATTTCTCCAGCACCTAGCACAGTGCCTGGCTGTTGTCAAGAACTATTTGTTGAATGAATGAACAGGCTTGTTCTGGGAACTCGGGAGAGGGAGGGAGCCTATCCTGCTGGGATTGGTAGGTGGGTTAGGAAGGCTTCCTGGTGGGGGCAGCATCAGAGCTGAGCCTGAGGGACAAGCAGGAGAGTCCAGATTGAGGAGAGGGTGTGAGCAGAAGTGAAACAGTGCTAGTCAGTGTGGCCCTGGCCATCAGGAATGAACATCATGAACCATGATACTGAAGCGTGATGGGGAAGAGCTGAAGGAGAGTGCTGGAGAGGTAGATGGGAGCTGGGGAATTGGGAGAGAACCATGATAGATCCCAGAGGCCAAAAGCTGCTTGGAAGTTGAGCACAGAGTAAGTGATAAAGACAGGCTTTATCACTTCTGATTTCAGATCGTTCCGAAGTTCCCAGCCTGAGCTCGGAGTCTGCTGGGGTCCCTGAGAACCTGAGCAGTCCAGCCTCCTCCTCCTCCAGCCTCACAAGCCCCGTGGAACCTGGGGGTCCCAACCAAACCCTACCCAGCTCTGAAGAGGGCCTTTGGGAGCCCCCGGGCCCCTCCCGACCCAGCCTGACATCTGGAACCACCCCTTCAGAGATGTATCCCCCTGTCAGGTTCAGGTTGGTGAAAGCCCAACTGTGTAGTCTCAGCAGGTCTCCTGACCTCTCTGAGCATCCATTTACTTCGCTACCTCTAAACGGTGCCTGCCTGAGGCCTGGGATACCTTCCAGCGCTGAGGCCCATGAACAATGCAGAAATGCTAGACCTTAAGTGGAGGGTGATTGGACCCCTTCCCCCTTCACACACCTGCTCCTGCGTCTGGCCTGGAGAGCTGGGGAGGGGTCTGGGGCTCAGGCTGCTGAAGCTGGAAGAGCGAAGGCCTAGTGCCAACTGTGGCTTGTTCTAGAGGTTCGCAGTGGGGTTTTCACTCTGTCCCCACCTCCAGCCCAGGATCCAGTCCTCTCTTCCTTGCAAACCCTTTCAGTTTGGAGTTTGGGGAATAGATATGGTGAAATTTTCAGTGTGGAGGTCAGTTCCGGGCCTCTGGGGCCTGTGATGCACCCAGCCTGGGGGCCTCGTGAACTCTCTACCCACCCAGTCCAAGCCCCCAGCCTTGCTCTATCCCTGAGCCCTTTCCCCTACTCTAAGGGGCTCTCTGGGTGCAGGGGTCACCTTGGCCTTTCCCTGTCTTCCAGCTCTGAGAGCACTCGCTCCTATCGGCGGGGGGGCCGGAGCCTGGAGGACTGTCCTTCAGCCCGGCAGCCTCTCCCCAGAAGGAACATGCCGGTAAGACTCCGGGACTGTGGTTTGAAGGGCGGTGATGGGGTACGTGGGAGGCAGAGCTGGTCAAGAGTAAGTGTATTAGGGCGGCAGACCTCTCTCCAGGGCTGGGGGCAGCCATCATTTGCCCAGTCCCTGTCCTGGTGCTCCTCCTTCCCCAGTCCAGGATGGGTGCAGCTGGGGTGAGCCCAGGCCTTGAGAGGCGGCAGAGGTGACAAGGCCCAAGCTCTGACTGTTCCCTAAAGGAGGGTGAGCAAAGCTGTGTCAGCCAGGCTGGTGGCTCAGAGAAGGAAGCGCTCCCTGCAGACGAGGAAGGATTAGGGTGGCCGTGTACCAGCCATTGGTTTGCACAGCTCTCCCCTTGTACAGGAGTCTCCTGGAATCCACTGAAACTTCCAGGCATAGAGGGATGTGACAGGAACAAGGCAAGAGCTGTCATCCTTAATCCAGCTTCTCCCTGCTGAATCACAGAGTCTCGCACAATCATACATATTTAGATGAGGAGCCTGGGAGTGGGCATAGGACAGAGGCAGTTGTGCCGAGAAGGAAGCCATCTCTGTACCTGGTTCCCCTGGGGATTTGTCGGGGTTGGCGTTGGTTGTCTGTGTTGAGAGTAGGGGATGGAAGGAGCTGGGTCGCTCTAGGGAATCATCATCCTCAGTCTATCAGGGTCAGGCACCAGACACAAATGTGTGTCTACAACCAGGTGTCCATCACCTAGCATTTAGTTGATGCCTGTTGTTGAGACATATGTGATAATAAGAGCCTGGGCTTGGAAGCGTGGAGGTCTTGGAAAAGTGGCTTCACTTCTTCAAGCTTCAGCTTCATCTGTAAAATAGGGATAATTCCATGTTCCTACAATAGGACCTTTTAAAACTGAGTGAGATAAACAGCTGGTATATAACAGGTGCTTAAGAAATGTCAATTTTGATCCTTCTCTTTCCAGGTTGGCTTCACTGAAGGAGACGGTTCAAGGACTGGGGTTCTCCCAGCAAGTTCTGTGCAGCTTTTGCAAGACTAGCTCCTTACTAGCCCTTGCGTGCCTGAACCACCCCCATGCTGGACGCCAGCATTCAGAGCTAGGACTTGAGCCCACAAGACTGGGGAGCTGAGGTGTTTATGCCCTGGGGTCTTGCTGTCTCTGTCCCTTGTGCCTCTGTGGCTGGCCTTCCTCCCTGACATGGGCCCATGCCCCTGCCAAGGACACTGGGCCCCTCCATGTTAGGGCTGATGGCGGTTTGTCTCCATCTCATACCTGCCAGGGACCAGGGAGCCCTATGGCTGGACCCAAGTGCTCCTGACCCAGCTCCAACTGCAGAGCCTTCAATCCCTCATCAGACCAGGACTGTGTTTCTTCCATCAGTCTGGGGGGCTCTAACCTGCCTTCATCATTCTGCAGGCCAGGGATTCTGCCAGACTAGGACTGTCTTCTCAGCCATTCATTAGCCTAGTATTCTTTGACTGAGTTCTGGCTCTTTATCCATTCCTGTGCTAGGCACTGCAGATGTCATAGGAATAAGACAAAGGTCCTACAGATGTGGTCCCTTTCTGGGCAGCCGGTCCCACGAATTAGGCTTGGAAATGGGCAGGGCTAGATTCCAGAGGATGGTTCTGGGCTTAGGGGCAGACTGACCATCAGCTGGCTTACACCTGAATAGCACTGCAGTTGTCTACAGCCTGTATCCATTCTGGTTTCTCAGTGCCCATGCTGTACTGGCTGTTAAATAAATATTCTGAATATCACTCCTTTTGATGGACAGCACAGCCTTGCTGGGGACCTCTGTTATAATAGATTCCCAGCCAGGAAGTAGAGGAGGGTTCACCCCCATTTGCTTACTCTCCTTGATTTAGCAAGAATGAAAGGAATAGTCTGGGATGATTATCCTCACTTCTCTCCTCTTTCTGTCAGTCAACTCAGGAACCTTCCAGTCTCGGGGGAGGAAAGGGCCAAGAAAGGAGAAAGGAGAGTGAGAGAAATGGAGGGTGGAGACTTAAAGGTTCTACTTCCCAGCGCCAGAAATTCCACCGTCGCTTTCAGGCCCATATTGGAAAACCTAAGCCCTCATCAGTCTCTAACAGGTCAGCTTTATAGGCACTGGGCGCTGGGCCCTGGCAGGGATGGACCAGGACAAACAGGGGAGGCCAGACGATGCCAATGGCCAATGCAGCAGCCTGGTCCGGGAGGCTGCGCTGTTTACCCTGGAGACCTGACAGGTCTGTGATCCCACAGGAGCGAGGTTGTTTTCAGAGCCCCCAGTGTCTTGTTATTTCACTCATCTCTAATAAAAGATTTTTCAGAGTAAATTTCAGTGGTTTCATTTATGTTCTCTGAGGAACCATCGGGAAGGGGAGGGATTCTTAGGGCTTGAAATTCTTTCTCTAGACCTCCTAAGAGGGACAGCCTGGTGTACAGCAGTGGTTTGCAACCAGGGGTGATTTTCCCCCAGGGGACATTTGACAAGGAAGACACATTTTTTTATTGTTCCCAACTGGAGGGTGCTGCTGGCATCTAGTGGCTAGAGTTCAGGGATGCTGCTAAACATTCTTCAATACACAGGCCAGCCCCTGCGAGCAATGAATTATCCAGTCCAAAATGGTAATAGTGCCGAGGTTGAGAAACCCTGGTGTGAGGAAAGAGCACTGGACTAGGAGTCTGGAGACCTGCAGTTTAACTCTGCCACAGTCCCTGCTTATTTGTGAGGTGATCCCACAGTGGGTAGTAGGGATGTGAAAAAAAAGGAGCGTGCCATCAAGTTATCCCATCAGGAGTGAAGAAATTGGTGTATTTACTACCAACTCTGGTCTCTCGCTGGTTCAGGGGTCCTTTCTGGGGGTGTCAATTCCTAATTCTCTACTTCCGGGCTGCCCTGAAGCCCTCAGTCAGAGAGATGCAGGAAGCTGTCAGAGGTGTGTCCAGGAATTGCCTGCTGGTGACCTCCAAGGTGGATGGGTAGGCAGAGGGGATGTAGAGGGTATTGACCTGTCTGATACGGTTGAGCAGTGCAATCCTGGGCCTCACTGGACCTCAGTCTTCCAACCTGTACAAAGAAAGGGTTGGACTTGATGTTTTCTTAGGGTCCTTCAAGCCCTGAAGTCTTGTCTTCTTTTGATGTCACTCAACTCACAGTGGGAGCTGGGTGGAAGTTTGAGGAAACTCAAATCTGCTTTTTCTAAAAGGCAATCCTAAGTAATTGCAGACAGCTGTCTCTTCAACCCAGAGGGGCTTGCTTGGGGGTTGGCCAAGAAGTTTTAGTCTAACCTCCTAAAAGTGGCCTACGGCGCTTTTCATGGTCAGGCCCCACCCACCTCCGACTCTCTGCCCCTCCCCTCCGAACACCCCTCTCATCGCTGTGCTGTAGCCACACCAGTTTTTCCTTCAAGCCCCAACACGTGAAGCACCCTCCCTTCCCCAAGCTTTGTACATTCGGAACTCCAGGAGGACTGATTTGTACCTCTCAGGATGCTCAGGGCTAAAAGTTCTGGCACCTAGTAGGTGCTCAATAAATATATGTATAAATGTTTCTTCTCCTCTTACTTTAACACTCTCCTCTTCCTCCTCCCAAGTCCCACTCAGCACTTCCACCCAAAGTTTAAACTTCATTTCTTCAGAGAACATGACACCCCAAATGGTGCAAGTCCCCTCAGATGTCTGCAAGTTATCCTCTACTTCTTCCTGACCCTCACCCCAGTTGTGATAACACAGAATTGATGGTGTCTGTATTTGTTTAAGGTTTTTCTTACCCATAGACTGAGTCTCAAGCTTGCTGGGACTGGGTCTGTCTTATTCATTGCTTGGACATTTGATACGTATCTGTTGAATGAATGAGAAACCCACCCCTTCCTACCTTGGTTCCAGCACAGTTAGAAGATTTAACCAAAATTTTAGAAATGGAGACCTGATTGAAAAACAAGGTGCTTATTTGGGGTTTGTTAGCACTGCACTCCTGGAGACACAGATTCAAGAAGCGCTTCAGGGCTTCCCTGGTGGTGCAGAGGTTAAGAATCTGCTCTCCGCAACAGGAGAAACCACCACAAGGAAGAGTAGCCTCCGCTCGCCAGAACTAGAGAAAGCCCTCCCGCAGCAACAAAGACCCAAGGGGGCCAAAAATAAATAAATAAAATAAAATAAATATATATATTTATATATAAAAAGAAAAGCTTCAATCGTGTTCTGCAGGACTACGAAATGGGGAGGCTTATAAAGGCAGAAACCGCAAGGTTACAGTTAGTTACAGGAGTTGTTTATCAAGAATTACAATTGGAGCTGGCCAGAAGTAAAGGCGCTTATTAAATAAGGATTGGTTGGGGTCCGAAATGGTTGCATAATTACAAGGGGAGACCTTGAGACCATAAGGTTTGCAGCTGGCAAGTGTTGTTCTGAGTACTCTGGTGATGTCCGTGGATCTGGTACAGCCCAAAGAAAGTTCAGGTTTTCAGTGATGCAGAGATGTGTCTGAAACCAGATCCTCAACTGCTACCGGACTCCATTTTTGTATGCCTTAACTGTGATCACTCTATGTTAATTTCAATTTGTCATCAGAAGCCAGGTGAGTCCACCCTGTGATGGAGGATGAGGTTCTCTAAGGTTCTCTCAGGAAAGTCTGGAGATTTCATTGAACACTCCAAGCCACAACTTCCCATCCCCACACACTGCGGACCATTTTTCATGCCTCCCTTCCAGGCCCATAAGCACCCACACACACACTCCACACACACATAGGTCATTTTCTATCAATTAAACTCCCGTTTAGGAAGGGATCTGGGTCTGCTGGGGACACTTGGAAGGTCCTTCCACAGGAACACCGATGTGTGCACAGCTGTGGAGGCATGATTCTGTTTCCTCCCTTCCAGATCCAATCCCATTGGAGAGGCAGTGTCCTGACCCCGACTAAATAAAGGGCACATGCACCTGGACACGGATTTCTCAAAGTCTGGTGCGCTTAAGAATTTCCCAAGCCCTCACTACTCAAAGTGTAGTCGTGGGGCCAGCAGCGCTCGGGAGCTTGTTAGAAATGCAAAACGTCACTGTAAGAGACAAAACTGAGGGCAACAGTGGGCCTGGATGCACGCGTGTGCACGAATAGTGAGCACAGGGTAGGACAGAATTGGATTTAATGATCATGCAAAATAATGTGATTCAAGCGTACCGAACTGCCTCCACTTGGGCATAGGCATGAACTAGGTCCGCCGGCTTTGAGCTGCAACGGTGCAGAGACACGGGAGCCCAGAACTCTTCTGGAAGCTCCCGGGGCACCCTCGGGTGCCCTCCTCGCCGCAACAGCCTCTTGTGTCCAGGGACGTCGGCCTCCGCATTCGCCAGAGAGCCCTCCTTCCCAAATCTCCCTTCAGCTCCCGGCGCCCCAGGACCGGCCCGAGGTGGAGGGCCCGCTCTCGCAGCCTCGTCCCTCTCTCGGGTGGCCCGACTGGCGGGCGCGGGCAATCTTTGCCCCGGCGAGTCCTTGAAGTCTATATTTAGTGCACGCCACCCCTCCCCCACTGTCGGGAGGCAGGCGGCCGAGGGGGTGTGGGGGGAGAGCCCCGCCCCCGCCGGGCGTGTGTGTCGGGTGCGTCTGGGGCCCGCGCGGCTTGCGCGCCCTCAGCCTTTGCGCCTCTGGCACCCGAAACCCGGCTGCCGCCCCTGCGCCCCTCGTCCCGCCGGGCGTCGCGGGCCAACATGGGCCAGGAAGAGGAGCTGCTGAGGATCGCCAAGAAGCTGGAGAAGATGGTGGCCAGGAAGAACACGGTGAGGCTGCAGAGTTCGACCCACAGCCCCAGCCCCCGGGAGGCGCGGCGCGTGCGAGCCCGGGAGTCCCGGGGGCCCGTGCTGGCTGGGCGCCCGGAAGGCGCGTGCGGGACTCGGGGACCGGAGGGAGGCACGGCCGGGGCAGGGCTCAGAGCCCCTTGGGGACTGCTGGCACCTCGGGGTGGGCGTGTGCACGGCCCGGGGCTCCGGGGTGGACCGTGCCGGCCCCAAAGACTGGGCTTGTGCACGTACGCCTGGACGTGCAGAGTTGGGGCCCCTGGGTAGCTTGTGCAGGGCCCGGGAAAGAGAGTGAAGAGACCGGCAGCTGGAAAAGGACTTTCGAAGCCCCGGGACTCGGCGTGTGCAAAGCCCGGGGAGCGGCGGCGACTGCGGGACGGGGGAGCCGGAGACGGGGGGAAACAAAATCCTGGGTGACCCGAGAAGGGGCAAAGAAACGAACTGATGAGGGGTGCTGAGCCGCGTCTACCCCGCACCCCGGGAGTGGATCTGGCGGAGAAAAGCGAAGGGCCTCGGATCCCGCAACTCCACAGCTTGAGGCTCCAGGAGCTGCTCTGTTTGCAACTCTCCCTTTCCTTGGCCGAGGGTTGGGGCCCAGGCGGGCGGGGGCCGAACAGGTGTCGGGCAGCCGCTGCGCCCATGGGGCCCGCGGGGCGGGGGAAGGGGGACCGGCTGTAGGCCTGGGCTGCGACGCAGAGGAGGCTGGGGGGAGAGGGGGGCCCGGAGGTTGCAGGGAATCAGGGATGGAGGCCTCACCTGCGGATCCCTGAGCGCTCAGTGCCAGGAGCCCTTAGCGCGGGCAGACTTGAAGTTAATGTTTGATCCTCCCTGTGATCTTTGCCTCAAGTTGGCTGCCGCCCTGTTGCCTAGACAAGCAAACTTGGCCTTGGGACGGGGAGGGCTGGAGCTCACCAGGAAAGGGAAGAGAGAGGAGGTAGGCCAGCAGGCAGGTCCCTCACTTTGCCCTGTCCCAGAGCCCTCCTCCTCCCACCATCTGTAGGCATGTGCTGGAGCAGGACCTGAGTTTCCAGCACATTCTGTAATCCTAGGAGCTTGAGAGAGGGATGGACCCTAAGGGTGGTTTTAGAGCAGGGAAGAGGGAGAGGTCGCTGGATCCATGGAGTGTCAGGGAGCTCTCCAGTAGACATGGGCAGTAATGAGTTGGTGTCCATACAAAGACCAGAGCCTCAGTTTCTTCATCTGTAAGAAGATGAGATTACATACCTCTTGGGAAGGAATGTCACTGGATTTTTGTCTCTGCTGGTGGTGGTGAGGGTGGAAGAGATGTGAAACCCTTAGGAAGACCTGGACTAGTGCTTGGGAAGGCTTAGAGAGTGACTCCTGCTTTTGCACAGCCAGAGGAAACACAGAAACCTGCAGAGTGTTGGGAGCCCCCATTCCAGGATGCTCCAAAGTCAGTGAAACTGAGCCTCAAGTCATCAGGCTCAACTGGGGACGGCAGAGCCCAGCCCGGGGCTCCTGAACCAAACTCCAACTCAAGTAGACAGGTTATCCCAGCCCTGCCCCTGCTGACCCCAGGGCCAGGAGATTCGGGCCTCTGGGTGAGGGGTGCGGGGGCAGCTTAGGAAACCTGAGAAAGGCAGCTTGGCTGAGGAGGAAGGGACCTGCCCTGGCCTCCCCTCACTCCTTTTATGGACCTAGACCCACCACTCTACTTTCCCTCTCTGGCCTCGATTTCCTCTTCTGTGAAATGGGAAGAGGAAATGGTGTCCCTTGGCGAGGATTCCTGTGGAAGTACCCAGAGCTTTCTCCAGTAAAGATGCAAGTCCGGCCTCAGGGTCCCTGTAGCACAGAGCCAGTCTGCAGCCACGTCTGCGCCTGGGTTCTTGGCAGCATCTGGGTGGGCACAGAGCTCTGGGCATGTGACCTAGAAAGGTGGGGCCTGCTCTGGGAGCGAAAGTGGGCCCGCCCAGTGGTGGTTAGGGAGAGGAGGACACACTTCCTGTAATAAGACGGATCTTCCACGTTGCAGCTCAGGCCCAGGGTTTACTGCCAATTACTGAAGTCCCAGCAACTTAGAGCTTTTGTCAGATGCCGGGAGCACGCAGCAACTGTAACAGCTTCAGACTTACAGCCAAACATCCTTATGATCACACACAACAAACATAACTACATACATGCAGCCACACACAATACAGCTAAACAAGCAACTATGAACATAACTACGTAAAAGACGTGGTTACTGACCCTGACATGACTGACACACTGACCATTATATTTGCAGAAGGATACACAAAGACAACTACACACATGCCTACACGTGTGCATACACACAATAAGCTACACCCTGACATGCAAATCTACAAACTTAGCAGACAGCCACACTTACATGTTCAGACATGTTATGACATGGCCATCATCTCTCAAAGACAAACACATTATGCTTCGAGCAGCATACACACAGCAGCTCCCTACCTGGACCAGAGGTACTGCTGGCTGCACATCCCATTCGTGCATGCAGAGAGACACAGCTGGCAACATTTGCACAAGGCTTTGTGAGTCCAGCTGCAACCCAGGCTCATGGCTGTTCTCCAACATGACCCAGTTATACAGTGTGACATGCAGAGGCACACGCCCAGTGGTGAGCCGGAACTGGCTTAACACTGTTGAACTTTCAGGGATTTTGCAAGCCAGTTTTAAATACAGCCATTATTTTTAACATTAAATTATATGCTTACATTAAATAAATTATATTAAAAACAAAGGTCATAAATACTCCAAAATCATCACTTCTTTATTATTTTATTGCATTTTACTGTCATCTGTGGTCTGGAGGTTATTTACTTCTGTTATATCAATATGGTTTCGCATCACACATCTCTTCCCAATACCTCCTTCAGGTCAGTCACAACATACTGGTATCTTGACATTGGCCATGGGAGGAGTATTGACACCACAGAAATGGGCAAACACTACAAATCAATTTTTTTCCTTTGAGAACTTGTTGTTAAACATTGACCAACATACCACTGCACTTACCCATGTTGATATTTCATGATTGCACACGTCTAGCCAGACCTATGTCCATACCTACCTATATGGTTGTATATTGGGTCGAACCCAAAGGGCCTAAGTTTGAATCCCAGCTCAGTTCCTATTTCTCTTCTCTGAAAATGGGATAATGTTTCTGTAAAAATGGGAATAGTAATAGGACCTACCTCATGGGGTCATTGAGAGAGTTAGAAGAGATAATGTATGTAAAATACTTAGAATCGTGTCCAGCAGATAATAAGCCTTTAATTAGTGATACATGCAGGCTTATGTGCCCACAAGTTCACATGCATACACATCCACAGGTCACACCTTGGGAAACAGACTATGAACCCAAGTTCTAAGGGAGGCTGAGGACTGACAGAGGGCAGCTCTTGGGATGTGGCCCAGGAAGACTAATACGGAGGGGCTTGGTGGCTGGCAGTGCACAGTGGGACCAAGACTCGGGGCATACAGAGCACAGTCAGCTGGTGCTCCCCAGGGAACCCATCTCAGGACTGGAGACCGAGGCTGGCTTCTAGGAAGTGGGTGGAAAGAAAGAGAAGGCTGAAATGGGTCAGGGGTTGTTCAGGGCCTGGCAGCCAACAGCTTTTCACATCCGAGTCTCCTTTCTTCCCCTCCCACTCTCCCACTCTGCCTTCTGCTTTCTGCTTTATTCATTCACTCAGGGAGATGCTCCCTGAGTGATGAGTTCGGTATGCTGACCCCGGAGGTCTCAGAGATTAAACAGTCCTCTTCACCGGAGAGAAAAGAAAGTACATGTCCACACAAACACTTGTACATGAACGTTCCCAGCAGCTTTATTTGTAATTGCTGCAAACTGGAAACTACCTAACAGTACCATTAACAGGTGAATGGATAAACAAATTGTGGTATATACATGCAATGGCAAACAACTCAGAAATAAAAAGGAACTGTGGATCTGTGCAACAACGTGCATGAATCTCAAAATGATTACACTGAGTGAAAGGAGGCAGGTGCGAAATTCCATTACAGTCATTTTCTATAAAATCCTTAAAAATGCAAGCTCATCTAGAGGGGTTGGGGGTGCAGCGAGGGATGTATAACAAAGGGGCACAAGGAAAATGTTGGGGATGCTGACTATGTCCTTATCTTGACTGTGGTGATGGTTTCAGGGGAGTATATGTGTGTCAAAACTCATCACATTGTAGCCTACAACATGTGTGTTTTATTGTATGTCAGTTATACCTCTATAAAGCTGTTTAGAAAAAGCCACAGTCCTCAACCTACAGACGTTCCCAGTTGGGAAGTGAGGGGAGGCAGATACAGACATAAAAGCGGAAGCAATAAGCCATGAAGCAATTAAATTCAGAGGAAGAGATGGGGAAGGGAAGAGCGTGCCCAGTGGAAGGAACAGCAGAACCAATGGCTGGGGGTCAGGGTGAGTGGGTAGGGCTGGACCCTGGCTCAGAGGGGCTTGAACCCACCACCCAGGGTGGTGGGAGGTGAAGTTAGAGAGCTGGTTTGGGGCAGAAGCTTTTCCTTCTCTCCTCCTTCTGTTCTTTGACCACTTGGCTGCCTGCATCCTGTCACTGGAAGAGTCTCCTCCCTACCTCCTGCCACCCTCCTTCCCACTGAGACCACACAATGGTCAGAGAGGGGCCTGGGGCAGACCCCACGGGCCTCAGCCCTCACCTTGTGGCCTCCCACAGGAAGGGGCCCTTGACCTTCTGAAGAAGCTGAACAGCTGGCAGATGTCCATCCAGCTACTCCAGGTGTGTGGGGATGGGCAGTGCCTGGAGTGGAGGGTGACTTTGTGGGGCAGGGAAAGACCCTTTAGGGGGAGCCCTCCAAGGATGGGGTCTGGGAGGAATTTCTGAAGGGAAGGCAGCAGGATGGGATCTTGAGGTACTCTGGGGGTGGGAACCCAGGCCTTTAGATGATGGCAGGGTAGCTTCTAAGCCCTCGGGGCCCTCTGGGTCTGGGGGAAAGACTGACTTGCTTTCCTCGTGTACCCCAATTCCCAAGGCCCTGGGCCTGTGGGATCCAAGAGGCCAGTGACTCAGGGAGAGGGAAAAGCCCCCCATTTTTTTTTTTTTTTTTTTTTGCGGTACGCGGGCCTCTCACTGTTGTGGCCTCTCCCGTTGCGGAGCACAGGCTCCGGACGCGCAGGCTCAGCGGCCATGGCTCACGGGCCCAGCCGCTCCGCGGCGTGCGGGATCTTCCCGGACCGGGGCACGAACCCGTGTCCCCTGCATCGGCAGGCGGACTCTCAACCACTGCGCCACCAGGGAAGCCCAAACCCCCAATTTTTGGATCCTCCATGTGTTACCCATGTAGCCCCCAAACTTTACCAGAAGCTCTTGGCCCTAAAAAATTAGCACATACCCAAGCTGTAGTAGCCAGAGCTGTGTCTTAAGCTGAAATTTGAACTCAAAGACACCAGGGGGAAGAGAATGGGGAGGAGTCCTGGTCATCAGCCAGACCCACCACCACTGCTCCAGCTTTTCACCAGAGCCACAGTTACCCATCCCTGCAGGGCGCTGGGCCTTGGGCACTGACCTCACTCAGGACAGCAGGTCAGGGCCTCGGTTATAAGGTCAGGGTTATTACCTCAGCCACAGGTCCAGGCTGGGACTCGGGAGAGGCTGGGCCAGGGGAAGGGGGTGATTGAGCTGGGGCAGGTCTTGCCAATGAAGGCAGCCAGTCCAGTGGGTCCTAATTCCCAGACCGGCCACTAACCCTCCTGCTTTGCAGACCACCAGGATTGGAGTTGCCGTGAATGGGGTCCGCAAGCACTGCTCTGACAAGGAGGTGGTGTCCTTGGCCAAAGTCCTCATCAGAAACTGGAAGCAGCTGCTGGGTGAGAGGGGCAGGGTCGCTTGGGCCAAGTTTTCCTCCCAGCACCTGGATGGACGGTGCCCGGCTTATCACAGGCACTCAGTGTATGGTTGTTGAATGACTTAATAAGTGACAGATGGCCTCTAGTGGGACTGCCAGTGCTTGTCTAAACAAGTGGGAGATTTGTAGATGGGTGGGTTTTCCTGTACATGTTCCTATGTATATATATCTGTGTGCTTGTGTGTTTGTACATATCTGTATATACACATTGATATGAATATGTGCATAGGTGTGTGCAAAGATCTTCCTGTCCCCATGTGTGAGCTTCGGTTTGCACACACATGTGCATATTGGATATGCGCTTGTTTCTAAACAGGTATTTGTTGGGGGAGGGGGAGGCTATCTCAGTCCCTGACCTTTGCTCCTTCCTCCCCATGTCCTGGGTTGGGCTGAGACAGAGAGTTAAGGAACAATGTCACCATTTTGTTTTTACGCTCCCCAGCCCCCCCCAAAGGAGAAAAAGGAGAAGAAAGAGTGAAAGCAAAGAAGAAGGATAAAGGGCTTGACTGTTCAGATTGGAAGCCAGAGACAAGCCTTTCTCCACCAAGGAAAAAACGAGTGGAAGAGCCCAAAGACAGGTATTTTTTCTGGGATGGAGAGAAGGGAGCTGACACTTGTCACATCCTATGGCAACACCTCTGTTTATATAACTTCATTTAATCCTCACACACTAGGAGGTGGCTATTGTTATTATCTCCTACAGTGCCCCCTCTGGGGGTCTTCTTGGCTCAACCAGACAGACTCACAAGACCCAAACAGGCCATCCCTGACACAGGCTTTGCCTAGAAGGATTCAGGGACAGGAGACGCACTGTGCCAGCAGGGTAGCCTCAGGTGTTTCTCATCACCAAGAGTTCTCATAGGGGACCAGCCGCGTCCAGAGCTATTCTCTGGCCCACCCAGGTGACATTCTCAGGTGCGGAGAATGAGACCACAATGGGTGGGAACGCCCTGACTTAGAAGCCCCACATCCTAAATCTTACAACAGTCCCATAGACAAAGCTTCCAGGATCCCAGCAAAGGCAATGACCAGTTACAAGAGCAATGACCACTGCACTCAGGGTAGCCCAAAAGCTGTGGTTTTCCACTAATCCTTTATAGTTCTTTCATAGCCCTTCCTGTCTAGACACAGTTCACCAATCAGTACTCATTTGCACTAGAAGCAACGCTGCCTAGTAGTACAGCTGACGTTCCACTTTTGTCAGGGTTCCAGGTAAATGGGGCTAGAAACTTACTTGTCCACAGAGAAGGAAAAGTGTTTTGTTGGCTCTTTATTCAAATTGCCAATTTGCGACGCGGAAGCTGAAGGTTGGGGAGCAGGGCCTTTCCCAAGATCACACAGCCATCATGTGACAGAGTGGGATTCCCATCTTTGCCTGTCAGGCCCCCAGACCTCTGCTGAGGTCTCAACACCGTGCCCGTTCCCCTTTGCCCCCCGCAGCCAGGATCCCCCAAAATGCATGACTTTCTGATAGACCCAAATGCCTTATCCATGACAGTAGATAAAAGCCTTCATGGATGGATTAGTAAGTCCTACCTATTCCCTGTGTGACTAGAAAGATCACTTCATTCCTTAGGGAGGGGGTCATCTAATAGATAAGGGGGTGAGACTAGATAACACTGAATGGTACCTGATGGTACTAGATAATACAGATAGTATCGTGATATACCAACATTTTTAATGTACATACCTTTTTTGCCAAATATATCCACTACAAGGAATTCATTTTAAGGAATTAATCAGATTAAACATACAGATGTTATGTTCTGTGTGTAACATTTTTCAGCTGACATTTCTGAAACATTTTTTCCTCTGAACGCTGTTTAAATGAATGTTTATTATAATTCTATGAAATAAGTGTTTTTAGGAAATGATGCTATAAGAGGAGTGTTTCTTGACCAGGAGGGAGATATACCTCCACCACACTACTCCCATTTTTAGTTGTAAAAATAACTGTGGGGCAGAGGAGATGCTCCATGCCACTCTTCCTGCAATGCACAGAATAGTCCTACACACCAAAGAACCATTTATTATGTTCAAAATGCCAATAGGGCCCCCATGGAGAGAATGGAAGAATATTTAATGACGTGGAAAAATATTCACTAAGTATTAAGTGAAGCTGTGTACTATATAGTGTACTATATAGTATGATTCCATTTTTATAAAAATTAAATAAGTGAATTTTATGTACATGCATAGGAAAAAAGACATGAAGGATATACACCAGGATGGTAATAGTGATTATTTCTGGGCGGTAAGATTGAGAGGTTTTTTTCCTTTTCTTTCTTCGTCTTCTTTTTTTTTTTTAAGATTTATTTTTATTTATTTATTATTTATTTTTGGCTGCATCGGGTCTTAGCTGCGGTATGCGGGATCTTCGTTGGGGCATGCGGGATCTTTCGTTGCAGTGCGCAGGCTCTTCATTGCGGTGCGCGGGCTTGTCTCTAGTTGTGGCGTGCGGGTTTTCTCTCTCTAGTTGTGGCACTCAGGCTCCAGGGTGTGTGGGCTCTGTAGTTTGCGGCACACGGGCTCTAGTTGAGGCGCACGAGCTCAGTAGTTGTGGCACGCGGGCTTAGTTGCCCCGCGGTATGTGGGATCTTAGTTCCCTGACCAGGGATTGAACCCATGCCCCCTGCATTATAAGGCAGATTCTTTACCGCTGGACCACCAGGGAAGTCCCTCTTCTTCTTTTTGCAAATTTCTGTATTCCTAATATTTTCCCAATAAATATGTACCAATTTTGAAATGAGAAAAAATAATGAAACTTCTTTAAAAAACAAAATTGTATCTGTGTGATTGTAATTAAGAAGAGCTTCATATTCTATGTTTTACAATAAAATTTTTTCATCTGTATTGTTTTTTTCACAATGATTCTGTATTGCTTTTGAAATCAGAACAACAGTACTTTTAGGGCCTTCCTGGTGGCGTAGTGGTTAAGAATCCGCCTGCCAATTCAGGGGACACAGGTTCGAGCCCTGGTCCGGGAAGATCCCACATGCTGTGGAGCAACTAAGCCCGTGCACCACAACTACTGAGTCTGCGCTCTAGAGCCCGCGAGCCACAACTACTGAGCCCGCACACCACAACTACTGAAGCCCATGCGCCTAGAGCCCATACTCTGCAACAAGAGAAGCCACCGCAATGAGAAGCCCACGCACCGCAACAAAGAATAGTCCCTGCTTGCAGCAACTAGAGGAAGCCTGCATGCAGCAGCGAAGACCCAATGCAGCCAAAAATAAATAAATAAAATACATTTTAATAAATAAATAATAAAAAGTAGGAAAAAAATCACTCACATCCCCACCACCCCAAAACAATCACTATTAATATTTTGTTATATGTTTTTTCTTTCTATTTTCTCTTTGTTTTCTATAATCATCATCAGTTTTATAGTCTGCTTTTTAAAATGCAGTACTTGTCAAAAGATTGTGTAATCTTTTGTATGTTCTATTCCTTTCATATTGCTAATTTTGCAATTGTATCCCACTTGGAGAAATCCTGATTGGCATTTAACTTTTCACATGGTGTGTTTGGTTTTCCCAAATGGGTTAGAAGGTTGGCTGCCAGGGATCCTGTGAGCCACCATGCCCAGTATGGAGTGAGCATTTATTGAATACTGCTAGGCCCGGCTGTACCATTGCAGTCCCCTGTGGAAAATTCATACTCTGGCTGGTCTGGCCATGTCTGGAGCAACTGTTTGGTCCTGAGCACCTTAGCAAATGAAGCCTCAGGATGTTGTGAGATGTAGTTGAAAGACAGAGGCTGAGACCAAATGGGATACGGGACTAATCTGTAGAATAGCGAGTGCAGACGTCTGGGAACAGATGGCAGCCTGAACACAGGTGTTTCCTTTTGCTCTGTCCCCAAATCCCACTGAATGATCAGCAAAGGGATTTCCTTTAAAGGCCTACAAGGACAATAGGTAATGGCAAGGAGACGGTTGGAAAGCAGAAAGCCAAATTCTGGGCTGAAATTAATCACTTACACACACCCTTAGACTCTAAGACTCGGTATTATGGCCTAAGCGTCATTATCTCACTATATATAAAGTGTATGTGCGTGTGTGTGTGTGTGTGTGTGTATACATACACACATATATATATCCTTCTAGAATTTTTCCTATGCATTTACCCATGAAATACTTATTGTATTAATAAAATGGAATTAAACTCTACATTCTATTTTGTAGCATTTTCACATAATATATTTATTTATTTCAAGGGTGAATCACATTTTTATAAAAAGTTTAGAAAGTCAAACACAAGAAGAACATAACAGAAATAACACTGTTAACATTTTGATGTATATCTTTCTCATCTTTTTTAAGAACATAGAGAGAGAGAGTTGTATTTTCTTAATAAAATTGGGACCTCACTGTATGTACTGTGTTGTAACCAGCATTTTATACAACATCCTGGGGCATTGAATTGTTAATGCCAGCTCACTTTTCACAGCTGGAGCTATGAGATGAAGCTGTCACCACGGCTGAGCAGGCAGTGGTCCCCCCACCCTGCTGGGAGAATCTAGTGGGCAGGGGTCCTATTGCAGCTCAGTTGATGAACTTCCTTTCTTTTTAGTTTTCTTAATGACAATTCATTATCATTATTTATTATATAAACAGTATAACCACACTAGTAAAATGTCAAGTAAGAATTAAAAATATTTCTTCACAGTTTGCCACTTCTAACAAATGAAACAGCTTTCATTTTCTTCTCTTCCCTCCCAGTCCTGATCTACTTACATACATAATTTCCCAATTCCTGTAGGCAGCATCTACAAACTATTACCTCCCTGTTCATTTATCTTCCTAGTGTATTCTAGGCATTTTCTCATGTTCCTGAATAGTTTTCATAATGATCATTTGCTAAAACTGCAGAATATTTCTGGTTTGTTCTGAAAGGAAAAGCAATGAGGAAGGACCAGAAAATGGGGAGTCTCGGGAGTTGTGGAGAGAGGCTCGCATCTTCCCTCCTTTCTCCCGCTGCAAGAATTTCAGCTTCCGGCTCTGCCTGCACCTGTCCATCCCCATGGGGCACTCGGGGAGGAACCCCGCAGAGGAACTCCCAGGGCCCCGTGTGGGACTGGAGGGGCATGTGAAGGAGGGTCTCTGCCCCTCTCCCTTTCTGCTGCCTCTCCTTGTGTTTAAGCTGGGGCAAAGGTCCAGAGCTGGATGAGTCTGGTCCACAGGATAATTAGAGCTGGCCCCTGAACCTTCCTCACCCACTGTCTCCCGGACCACCTGGAGGATGAGATGGGAGCTGGAAATCCATGCAGGAACCTTGCATAATCTGGAAGACCAGAAGTCAGATACCTAGGATTATGGAGTATTGAGGACAGCTTTGTGGTGGGAACTGCTGTAGGGATGTTAATGATCTAAATTCTTCTTCCCAGCCAGCCCCAAGACATAGGTCCTTTTCTCTCCATTTGACAGATGAGGGAACTGATGCTCAGAGAACATGACCTGCCCAGGGGCAGGGCTGGGATTACAAGTCACGTCGTTGCCTCCCTTTTTAGAATGATAAATGTCATATATGTTTGTATGCGTGTAGAAAAAGATTTGGAAGGAAGGACATTAAACCTAACAGTTGTTACCTCTGGGCAGGTTTCTTTTTCCACTTTTTAAAATATTTCTTTACTGTTCGACTTCATAGCATTCAGCAACAAACATTTATAGAGCACCTACTCTGTGCCAGGCACTGTTCTATTCACTTGGGAGAAGTCAGTTGAATATATTAGATTGGGCCTCCCAGAAGCAGACCCTGAGACATGGATTCAAGTGCAAGAGGCTTATTTGGGAAGTGATTTCAGGAAATGCAGACAAAGGAGTGAGGAAGTGAGACAGGGAAGGGAAGGGAACTGGCACAGGGTGCGTTTGTGGGCAGGTAACTGCCCTGGGTCACCAGGGCTTACATCCCGCTGGAGAGCAGTGGAGAACACACCTCAACTCACCCTCTGGAGGGCCGAGGAAGCTGGGGTATTTGCCCACCTATTTCCACGTGTCTGGTTGAGGGCTGCTCCTGGGGCTAACTCCCCAGCACTTCCTGCCCACTGGTCTGCTGGCGCTGGCTGGCATGGAGAACTCCCTGGGGCAGAGGCCCAGGGGATTTTGCAGGAGG
Organism: Mesoplodon densirostris; assembly: GCF_025265405.1. NCBI lineage: Eukaryota > Metazoa > Chordata > Mammalia > Artiodactyla > Ziphiidae > Mesoplodon > Mesoplodon densirostris. The sequence continues at coordinate 19,207,296 of NC_082662.1, read as the reverse complement.
AAGCCCTTGGGCCCCAGTGCACTTGGGAGAAGGAGTGCCCAAGGAATGATGTGGGCTCAGCAGAGACAGCGTTCACCACAGTGAACAAAACCCACCAAATTCTGCTCTTTTGAAATTTACATGAGAGGTGCTCGGACAATGCATAAAATAAGTAAACAAATAGTCTGTTAGAAGGTGATACTTGTGCTGGAATTAAAAGGAGAGCTGGGGGACCTCCCTGGTGGCGCAGTGGTTGGGAATCTGCCTGCCAATGCAGGGGACACGGGTTCGAGCCCTGGTCTGGGAAGATCCCACCTGCCGCGGAGCAACTGAGCCCATGTGCCACAACTGCTGAGCCTGCACTCTGGAGCCTGTGAGCCACAACTACTGAGCCCGCGTGCCGCATCTATTGAAGCTCGTGTGCCTAGAGCCTGTGCTCCACAATAAGAGAAGCCATCGCAGTGAGAAGCCTGCACACTCTAATGAAGTGTAGCCCCTGCTCACTGCAACTGGAGAAAGCCCACATGCAGCAACAAAGACCCAATGCAGCCATAAATAAATAAATAAATAAATAAATAAATAAAAATTTAAAAATAAAAAATAAAAAGGAGAGCTGGGTAAATGACATGGGGAGTTATAATTTACAAGCAGATTAAAATGATAAAACCAAAAAAAGGGGAAAATGCATTCTACCGTATAAAGACTGTAGCTACATGTATTTTGGAAAATGGGGGGAAACTTTTCCCTCCTAATCCCATCACCCTGATATAACCATGGTTAGCATTTGGATGTATTTTCTTTTCATCTTTTCCCCTCCTAAGCATTACTTTTCTCGTCTGACTTAAGACACAGTATGCATCTAAATTTGTGCCCTGCTTTTTTCTTTTTCTTTTTGGCCGCACTGGTGTGGCATGCGAAACTTCCCCAACCTGGGATCGAACCTGTGCCCTGCTGCCGTGGAAGCACAGAGTCTTAACCACTAGACCACCAGCAAAGTCCTATATCCTGCTTTTTCACTTGCCGTTTTAAACCCAGCTTCTAGCTCCAAGGCCCACGTGCTTCTCTCCTCCTCTTAAGGTGCCCACAGGAGAGTCTGAAGCTGATCTTCTCCAGCTCCTCGTGAGAATTGACAATCCCAGGAATTCCAATCCATCGATTCCAGCTAGCCAAGGCCTGCCTGTCAGCAAGGAGGAAGGGCCTGCTGAGAATTAGCTATTAATAATTAGTAACACATGACATAACACATGTAACATATCTGACACGTATTAGGTGCTTGGCAGATCTTGGTTTCCTTCCCTCGTATTACTTCATTTGACAGAGGGTAGGTGAGGGTGACCAGCCAGCACCTCCTAGAGCTCTCCCTCCCAGGCAGCTGTGGCCCAGGTGGGCTTCGTCATCCTCAGCACAGCAGGTCTGGCTCCAGGATGCCTTCTCTCCGGCCTCTGAGCTCTCTAGACCAGTACTCATGCTAGCGTACGAGAGTATCTCATCTCCAGTTTCTTTTCTTTCAGGAAAGACTCTGTGGACTCCAAGACTTTGGCCACCTCCTCTCCAAAAAGACCATCGATGGAAAGGTAAAGGAAGCCATGGACTCCTCCACCCCAGCAGTCCTGTTCAGCATGTGTGTCTCTCTGTTTTACTGGAGGAGGCCCGAGGCAGGAGAGAGGAGGAAACGTCATATCTTATGTTGCCTCTGATTTCTAAGACCACACAGTAAGACTGGGTGGGCCTCTGAATCAGAGGTGTGGCTCCTTCACTGGGGTGGCTGACCAATCACTATTGCCCCATCACTGTTTGGGGAACATTCTCAAGGTCAAGTCGAACCCAGTGAGAACGGGTCTTGAGAGACTGTACCTGGACTGGGATCTCTGGGTTTGGGCAGACCTGGTTAGGGTAACTACCCTAAATCATCAAGTCACTCATTCATCAAATATTTATTGAGGGCCTACTATGTGCCAAGGACTGTTCTAGGTGCCAAGGATATAGCAGTGAACAAAAGAAACAAAAATCCCCACAGGCATGAGGCCTATTTTCTCATGGGGGAGACAGGTAATACATATGATAAGTAAATCACACGAAGGTTCAAAAGGTGATAAATGCTATGGGAAAGGGCAGAGTGAGGGGGATTGGGAAGGACGGTCACTGCAGTGGTCAGGAGAGCCCTCGTTGAGAGGTGACCTTTGAGCAAAAACGTGAAAGAAATGAAAGGAATTAGCCTGGCAGACATCGGGGTCATTCCAAACCAAGTGCTCGGAAGTGGGAGTGTGCCTGGCAGGGTCAAGGAGCAGTGAGGTGGCCGGTGGGTCCGGAGTGAATAAGTGAGGGGGGGAGTTGGAAGATGGAGTGAAACAGGAGCCACTGGAGGCTGCTGAGGGTGGAAATTCTATGACCGAATTTATCAGGATCCCTCTAGCTGCTGTGCTAGATTGTTAGGGCCGGGGCAGAAGCAGACAGACCAGCCAGGAGACTGTTTCCATAATTCAGGCAAGATATGATGGTGGCTTGGATCAGAGTGGCAGCAGTGGATGTGGGGAGAAGTGGGGGACCCCAGGCATATTCTGAAGGGAGAGCCGTCAGGATTTTCGGACGGATTGGATGTGGGGTACGAGAGAAGAATACGTGTCAGGATGACTCCAGGACTTTTCACTTGAGCGTCCGCAAGGATGGCGTTGCCATGGATTGGTATGGGGAGGACTGTGTGTACATCAGGCTTGAGGTGGGAGATCAAGGGCTCAGGTTTGGCTATGTTGGATTTAGGGGTGTATAAATCATTCAGGTGAAGAAGTTGAAGAGGCAATAGATTAAACGAGGCTGGAATTCAGGAAGAAATTCTGGGCTGGAAATATAAATTTCAGTCATTAATGTGTAGATAGCATTTGAAGCCACAAACCTGGATGAGATCACCAAGGAGAGATTGTGGATGGAGAGAGGAGTATGAACTGTCGTCCAGGAGGGAGGTCAGAGGTCAGAGCAGAAGAAGCAGTGCGAGGGGAGAGCGAGGCAGGCCAGGAAGTGGCTTAGAGGTCTATCAAGGCAAATGATTAAGGTCCAGGGGCCATACTGGATGCTGGGATGACCAGAGGGAGTGGTAAGGGTGTTGGCTTCTAGGGGAGTATGTGTGGGAGCTGCCCAGGTACGTTAGGCCTAACGCACCAGTAAGACTGACATTGGAAAGAAAAGAAGAGGTGCAAATATTAGGTCGTTTAAGGTTTCATGAAGATAAAACAGGCCCGGGATGTTGATGGGGCTGCTGTGTTGCATCACCCCACCCTGGCAGCCGAGTGCCAGCTCCAGCCATTGAGTGGAGGCTCTCTGGAGTTCTGCTTGGAGAGTGAATCTGAGGCTGCGTCCTACGTCAGAAGAAAGGAGTTTTGTAGTCAGTTAGCAACGTCTGCCATGGGTGAGGCCTGGGACTTGAGGCTCCAGCACCATCCTGGTTCTAAAGCAGCCTCTTCCTGGCTTGCAGACAGCCACCTTCTCGCTGTGACTGCTCATGACAGAGAGAGGGAGCTTTCAGGCTGTGATCTCTCTTCTTCTTATAAGGGCATTAATCCCGTCATAGGGCCCCACCCTCGTGACCTCGTCTAAACCTAATTATCTCTCAGAGGCCCCACCTCCAAATACTATCACATTGGCAGTTAGGGCTTCAACATATGAATCTGGGGGAGACACAAACATCTGGTCTATAATATAATGCAATAATGGGAGGGAGGAGAAGAGTACTACTGGAATTTAGTAGGCAGGGGCCAGAGATGCTAAAAGTCCCGGATGTGAAGGACAGCCCTGCATAAAGAAGGACTGTCCTGGGCCTCCCTGGTGGCGCAGTGGTTAAGAGTCCGCCTGCCTATGCAGGGGATACGGGTTCGTGCCCCGGTCTGGGAGGATCCCATATGCCGCGGAGCGGCTGGGCCCGTGAGCCATGGCCGCTGGGCCTGCGCATCCGGAGCCTGTGCTCCGCAACGGGAGAGGCCACAACAGTGAGAGGCCCGCATACCGCAAAAAGAAAAAAAAAAAAAAAAAAAAAAAGAAGGACTGTCCTATCCGAAAATGAAGCACTGACCACTAACCCATTTCTGGGTTCGATGTTATAGTAAACACATTTGGCATTTGTGTAAGGATTTACACCTTCAGGCTCCTCTCCTTACTTTGCCTTGTGGCCTGGAAGTCTCTTGGCACCCTTCCCATAATGCATTCTTTCTCTGAAGGTCAGTCAAGCAGAGTATGTTTGGCTTTCCAGAAGTTGTGCCATTTCTTGCTGGTTCAGTATTGAGGGTGGGCAACCCAAAGGAAGAGAAGCAAGTCTTGTGAATTCACTTTATCCACTACCCAGGCTGTTTCCTGCACTCTCTACCTCTCTATTTTATCTTTCTCATTCATTCATTCATTCATTCATTCAGCAAGCATATTTGTTGAGCACCTTCTTGCAAACTCAATATCCTCCAGGGGTCAAGGGCATGTTTACACACTGGGTGGCTAGTGGAGAGTACCTGCCCATCTGAAGGGGGTACCCACTACCCAGCCCCAGCTGGTTGATGCTTTATGGAAATGCATGCCCAGAGTGCCATGCCTTCCAATTTTTTAAGGAAAGCTGACCAATTAGATTTTCATAAGAAACGCCCAATTTTATATATTGGCAACATATTCAGATTTTTCTAAGACACAGTAGGACAAACAAAACACATCTGTAGCCCACCAGGTTGTGGCCTCTAAAGCCAGGCAAAGGTATAAACTCATGATCTCTGCCTTCACACAGCTAATCACTAGTGTGGAGGCAGACACCAAAATGCTTGTTTTTCGAAGATGTAACGCATAATGGGAACACAGTATCTCAACATGACAGGAGAAGTCAAAGGAGACTTCAGGGAAGAGAGAGTATTTGTGCTGAGAAGTGAAAGATGAATTGCCTGGTAGACAAGCCAATTGAGGGCATCCCAGGCAGAGGGAATGGCACGTGCAGAGGTGTGGCAGTATGAGTGAGCATGGTGCTCGGGGAACTGTAGCTGGAGTACCAGGGGACAGGCTACAAAGGCCACCACTGTGACAGAGAATAAGGTTGCACTTTGCCAGCTGCCCTTAGGACCATTTGTCTTATTCGGTTGACTTTTGTTTTCACCCAAGCAGTTTCGGCAGGCTTGGTGGTGCAGTAACCAAAATGCCCTCGAGGTGGCGCATAGGAGCAGCAAGACGGGCCTCCAGGTGCCTCTGCTCAGTCCTGGGGCAGGATTTTTTAAGAAATTGGTGATGTCAGACCACAGGCGGGTGCTGGCACTGCCACATCCGGGGAGCAGAAGGAAGCTGCTGACAAATCCAACACCCCCACCCCCGCCTCCGCCGATGATGCCCTCTCTGCAACTTGGCACAGTTCCCAATCATGTGCATTGAAAGCAAAATGAGCGTGGCTGCCTGATATGCCGTCCAGACACGAATCCCAGCCAGCCAGCCAGCTCCTAGCCAAGAGGAGGGACTAAGGCTGGGAGTGCCTTGCCAGGAAGGTGGGTGCGGGAAATGCAGCAGGCAGCCCAGCCCAGGTAAGGGGAGTCTGGAAAACTCTCCGCTTTTTAGAGACACAGTGAGATGTGTTGAAAAGAATTTGGAAGGTAGACAGAGCTAGATGTGTGATCTGACTCTACCATTTGCAAGTTGGATAACCTTGAGAGAGTCAGTTCAACTCTCTGAGCCTCAGTCTATTGAACTGTAAGATGGGGATAACTATGACCCCACCTCTCAAGGTCACTGTGAGGATCATATGAGATAACGAAATGCTTAGCACCATCCCTAACCCAAATGAGTACTCAATAGATGCATAATGCTTAGTAATAATACTCACACTTAATGTGGCAATCTCTGTAAATAGTCTGTGTCTGGAACTCTCTTAGGTGCTTTAATCTTCTAAGCAACTCTGTAATGTGGGTACTATTGTTTTCTCCATTTACATGTGAGAAAACTGAGGCACCTAGAGGTTAAGGAACTGACCCAAGGTCAAATAGCTACAAGGTGGTGGTGTCAGACACTGAACCTGGGAGTTTGGCTCTGGAGCCTGGGTTCTTAATAAATATACCACCCCAGTGTAGCTGTCCCCAAAATGACAACTGCTGTTAATGTTTCTATTACGCCTCCTTCCAAGCAGTGTGCTACTGACTCCTGGTGGCTCCCCGTTGGTGAGTGCTAGACATTGAGGGTGTGGTGCTGGGCACACAGGTCAGTGAAGAGCAGCACCAGGAAGAATCTGGGGCTCCATCCCAGCTGTAGAAGATGGGTTGGCCCAGGTTGTGGGAGTTGACAGATGCTGGCTCAGAGGAGATCCCTCTCTTAAACCTAGAGAAGTGGGGCAGCTGGTGTTCCAAAGAGGACCTGCCCCTGCCCATTTCAGCTCCGTCTAGACCCCTGGATGTGCCTTTCATCTCTTTGTGGCCAACTCCCTCAACTCCCTCATCTATTCATTCATTTGACAGAGATTTATCATGTGTGTGCCCTGGAGATGGAGGCAGACAGTGTTTATAAACAAGTTAATTTTAGACTTGGATAAGTGCCGTGAATGAAAGAAATCAGGTCATGTGCTAGAGAGTTACAGGGCAGGACAGTCGGCTTGGCTGGGGTGGTCAGGGAAGGTCTCCCTGAGGATGTGACATTTGAGCTGAGACCTGCCTGGTGGGAAAGCACCAGTCATCAGTTGTAGGAAAAGCTGGAGGAGGAAGAGCCTTCCAGGAGGAGGGACCAGCCAGTGCAAAGACACTGTGGTGGGAGTGATAGGTGTATTTAAGAAACAGAAAGCAGCAGTGCAGTGGGGGATTTCAGTGAACTATGAGGGGAGTGGGGCATGAGATTAGGTCAGAAGGGGAGACAGGGGCCAGATGTAGAGGGGAGGGTAGGAGGCCATGGTGAGGAGTTTGACTTTATGCTGAAAATGATTGGAAGCTGTTAGAGGGTCAGAAGCAGGGTAGCGATGGGATCAGGACCCCCCGGGCTGCTGTGTGGCAAATAGATTGTAAGGAGGGCAAGAGGAGACCAGCTTTGGGGCTATTGTGGCTGTGCAGGTGAGAGCCCAGGGGCCGAGACAAGGGTTGGGTGCAGGGGGATTCATTTTGGTCGCAGGCAGCCCTTAGACTTTAGAGTTTATACCCTTCCCAGCCTTCACTCACCCACCCACACCTTTACTCCCGCTGAAATCTGACTACAGGAGAGAGCTGGTTGCATCTCAGCTTCCCTATCCCTCCCTGTGCTCTGCTGCCAGGCAACCCAGTTGTCAGACAGAGCTGGGTAGAATCCAGGGTAAATTGATCTAGAAGAGTAAAGTTCAAACTGCATTAAAAAAATAAAAGCTAGGGAATCCCTTTGGACAAAATTTTTGGGAACTCAAAATGTAAACCTTGGGAGTTCCCTGGCGGTCCAGTGGCTAGGACTTGGTGTTTTCACTGCCCTGGGTCTGGGTTCAATCTCAGGTTGGGGAACTATGAAAAAAAACCCATAAGCCTTAAAAGAGCAGAGCCTTCCCTCCTCAGACCACCCCACTCCTGTGGCAGCACTGAGACACCTTTGAGGAACCTGAAGGCTCCAGAAAACACAAAACTCTCAGTGGTCCAAGGGTATCTTTGGTGACAGAGGGGATCCAAGGTTAGGACAAATAGCACAAGTTGGGGGATGAGGAGGCGGACGGCAGAATTCACACTGATCAGTGTTCAGCAAGTTGTCGGATGGGATTCTCTTGTAACCCCAGGTTTTTAACACTGGGAAGCTTGAGCTACTCAGCCAGCCTCACTCCCAGACACAATTTCTTGGGCTTGACTTTTCAGAAGCCCAGCATCATCTTCACTAGTATTAAGTACGTTCATATTGCTGTGCAGCCATCACCACCATCCATCTCCAGAACTTTTTCATCATCTGAAACTGAAACTCTATACTCATTAAATAATAACTCCCCATTCTCCCCTCCCCCAGCCACATTCTACTCTATGAATGTGACTACTCTAGGTACTTCATATTAGTGGACGCTTACAATATTTGTCCTTTTGTATCTGGCTTACTTCACTTATCGTAATGTCTTCAAAATTGTAGCATGTTTCAGAATTCCATTCCTTTTATAGCTGAATAATATTCCATTGTGTTATATACCACATTTTATTCATACATTCATCTACTGATGGACACTTGGGTTGCTTCCACCTTTTGCTGGCGGCTTCTTGAGAACAGGAAGACAGGAAGCTTCCGGTCTGAGCCATCAGCACAGAGGGACCACTCATGATTGTCAAATGTTAACAAACAAAAAAAGTGTTTCTCATGACAAAAGTATCAATAGATCTATTCTTTATAGAAGACTTAGAAATTATGTATAAGTGAAAGAAGAAAATGAAAATCTCCTATAATCCCATCTCAGAGAGATAATTGCTATTAACATGGTGTTATGGTCTGTGTGATCCCCCAAAATTCATATGTTAAAGCCCCAATCCCCAATATGACTGTATTTGGAGATAGGGCCTTTACGAGATGGAGGTAATTAAGGTTAAATGAGGTCATGAGGGTGGAACCCTGATGCAATAGGATTAACATCTTTATAAGAGATACCTTGAGAGCTCACTTGCTCTCTCTCCACCACATGAGGGCTTAGCAAGAAAGAGAATGTCTACAAGTCAGGAAGAGAGCTCTCACCAGAAACCAAATAAACTGACACCTTGATCTTGGACTTCCCAATCTCCAGAATTGTGAGAAGTGAATTTCTGTTAGGTCATGCAGTCTATAGTATTTTGTTTTGGCAGCCTGAGCTAAGACACATGATTATCCTTCCAGTTCATATATATTTGTGGTCTTTTAAGCCAAAACCAAAATGGGATCATTCTTAGGCAGTGTATCATAGGAGTTAAGAGCATAGACATTGGAATCAGATAGATCTAGGTTCAAATCTTAGCGTTGTAACTTTAGGCAGATCTCAGTAGTGTAACTCTGTTTCCTCATCTGCAAATGGGGATGATTACAGTATCTACTTCCAAGGACTGCTGTGAGGATCAAATTAGAAAATGCTCCTAAAGTGCCTGGCACAGTTCCTGGCACATGGTTAAAGACAATTCTCTTAAGTGGTGGTAAATTCATTATTCACTGGACTGTAGTGAGGGAACTTTCCTGGTTTGTCTGCTTTATCCCTTGTTCTTAGCACAGTACCTGGAAAATAGGTGCCTAATATTTATTGAATGAGTGAATACATGGTTCTATGAGAGCAGATAGAGCCGCTAGCATGGTGCCTGGTGGATGATAGAGTTACTGGCATCGTGACACTTTCTGTAACCTCTCAGTAGAGCACAGTGGTTGGCTAAGTGCCTGGGTACCAGAGTTCACCCTCTTGGGTTTCAATTCTGGTTCTACTGGTTTCCAGATATGTGACCTGTCATATTATTTTAAATGCATCTTTAAATGCATCTCTCTCTCGAAAACGCACTTGAAAATATAACTCTAAAATGGGGCTACGTATAGTACAGACCTCATGGGGTTGTTAGGAGGATTAAATGAGATGATCCATGTCAAGTGCCTAAAACAGTACCTTCCGGACTTCCCTGGCCATCCAGTGGTTAAGACTGCACGCTTCAAATGCAGGGGACTCGGGTTCGATCCCTGGTCAGGGAAATAAGGTCCCACATGCTGCGCAGCCAAAAAAAAAAAAAAATAGTACTTTCCTCATATGGTTTTTATGAGGGTTAAAGGAGATCATCCATAAAAACATCTAGAATGGTGCTCAGTAAATGCTTTATTCACTTAATGTCAAAATGTCTATTACTGATTTTCATCCTCAGATCAAACAGCAGCAAATCGAAAGCAGAGACTCCCAGAGCACCCAGCAGCCCCTCGAGCCCCACCTTTGCCCACTCTGTCTGCCTCCTGGCGCCCTGCTATCTCACGGGGGACTCTGTCCGGGACAAGTGTGTGGAGATGCTCTCCGCGGCCCTGAAGGCGGACGGTGAGAGGGCCTGGGCCAGGGACGGGGGAGGGAGGGCTTCCCAAGGTCAGGGAGAGGTGGTCTTTCTCAGCACCCTGAAAGTGGTACAGGATGTTAGAGTACCCTGTCCAAGCAGGCCTCACTGCCAAGGTCATCTCCAGCTGATGCCTGTGTTTCCCGAATCTCTTTTAGACGATTACAAGGACTATGGGGTCAACTGTGACAAGATGGCATCAGAAATCGAAGACCATATCCTTGAGCTGTGCCAGGGCTGTGGGTGCCTGAACTGTCCAGCGGCAGGTCTCCCAAGTACAAGGGATCCAGGACAGTGAGTGGGCAGTGGAAGGACTCAGGCATAGGCCCCTGCTCTGCCCCTGAACCTGAGTTCTTAATTCTAGCTAACATCTATTAAGTTTGGCACCTGCCGGCCTTTCGATAAGCTGTTTACGAGCAGTACGTCATTTCACATTGAGAACAATCCCACAAGGTAGGTTCCCTGTGGGATTAATCCCATTTACAGATGAGGTAACTGAGGCTAAGAGCAGCTAAGTTACATGCCCAGGCTCATACAGTTAATAGTAGTGGCAGAGTTGGGATGATTTGAACCCAGAAAATGTGACTGTAGAACCTGAGGGCTCAGACAGGTTGTGTCTTTTTTTTTTTTTTTTTTTTTTTTTTTTTTGATGTGGACCATTTTTTGAAGTCTTTGTTGAATTTGTTACAATATTGCTTCTGTTTTATGTTTTGGTTTTTGGCCACGAGGCATGTGGGATCTTAACTCCCCAACCAGGGATCGAACCTGCATCCCCTACATTGGAAGGCGAAGTCTTAACCACTGGACCTCCAGGGAAGTCCTCAGGCTGTGTCTTGACGTGCCTGGGTTGTGACATTGTCAATGAGACAGAGAGAGAGGACAGCATTCCTTGTGCTCAGCCCTTCCCTCTCTTCCTCCTCTGAAGATAACAGCTCCCATATTTGACCCCCTAATATGTACCAGGCACTGTGCCCTGGGCAGTTGACACTTCCTACCTCTGTTAATACTTGCAATAATCTCTGTGAGGCAGGGGCTGTTGTTCCCATTTTACAGATGAGGAAACTGAGGCTCAGGAACTACTGAGTATCAAAGCTGAACTGAAAACCTTGGTCTTTGGATTCCATGTCCTGAGTTCTTCCCTTATGCGCCATGCTTCCACCATCTGAAAGCAGCCTTGTCTAGACAGAGGAGGTGACTACCATATGATATGGCCGATTGCACCGAAAGATTTTTTTTTTTTTTTTTTTTTGGTCGCACCACACAGCATTCAGGGATCTTAGTTCCCTGACCAGGTATCGAACCCAGGCCCCCTGCAGTGGTAGCGCGGAGTCCTAACCACTGGACCACCGGGGAATTCCCAAGATTTCTGTCTTGGAGGGGGAATCCCTCCACACTGTGCCCCACTGAATGAATGCATGGAATTCCTTTTACTGGAGACAAAGCTTTGCATATCAAAAAGGTATGGAGGGTGAGAACAGAATCCCCAGGGAACAGGGGTCTGAGTGTCCCATTAAGGCCCTTTTCTGGCCTTCTGGGCTCCACCTAGGGGCTCAGCTGGGGTTGGGAAGGTACAGGGGCCATCTCAGAAAACAAACTTCCTGCTTCCATCTCCTGCCTGAGAACCACCCTATTATCTTTCAACATATCTGGGAGTTTCCCTCCACCATCATTTAGTTATTAACCAGCACTTCTTGAGCTAATCTAACACCTCTCCAAGTACATTTTCATAATTTCCAATTAATTCAGTAACACAGAACATGAGGTATCAGACTCTCAGGAGCTTCATCTTTGTTTTCTCCCAAACAGTTGTCCCTCCAAGCAGGTCCCTCCACCTTCAAGCCCAGTTAGATACAAAGGTGGATGATCCAGTCCATAGTTCCACTGCTGGCCTTCCCTCCTCTGAACGACCCTCTTCTGAAGGAAAGGAAATCAAAGCTGCACCAACGCTTTAGCTCTTTGTTCTTAGGTGGTGGGAGGTCAGGGGAAGGATAAGTTTGGGGGCTTGAAAGCTCTATGTCCTAAAAAAGATCTGACCTCTTTGGAGCGACCCTGGACTAACATGGCAGCCGTGGGGCTCACATATGCTCGTCTCGGGGGGTAGGGGCCTATGATCCCTAGGTCTGCACTCCACCTCATCCCCCTCTGTGACCTCAGGAAATGGAGGCAGACCCAGGAAGAGGCTGATGAAAGGATTGCCAGCCCTGCTGTCCCCACATATCAAGCAGATCCCCACCTCCAAGAATCTCAAACACAGATTTTTAAACAAATATTTTGGCTTTCAAATGCATTAGGGCATATTCTTTCTTTTCACATTTGTATTGTACAAACAACAATCAAGGAAAACATAAATAATACCACCTTCCCTCCCACCACTTGGAGAAAGCCAGCTGTGTCCATTTTCCCACATTCCCCACGTTCTCTTTCTTGTATATGGTTTTTCCCAGCAAAGGCTTCATCTTCCTGATTCTTCTTAGTTTAGGAGACCAAGAAAATGTGGCTTTGTTCCCTGAGGTCCTCCAGAGGATGGAGAAGGGAGGAAGGGGTGGGAGGCCTGTCTGGGATGCAGTGTCTGGACAGATAACTCACTGTGGTCGGTGGCCAGGGGCGACTTCCTGCCGGGTGAGTGGAGAGAGCATTACCGTTAGGAGGGGGTCTGGCTTCCAGCCCTGACTCTGCTGGGAATGTGCCCTGTGACCTTGAGCAAGGGCCTGCACCCTTTCTAAGCCTCAGCTTCCTCATCTATTAATGAGCAAAGTAACTGACCAGCAATGCCCAAAGTGGGTTCCGCGATAGGTATTCCCAGAGAAAAGGGAGGAGGGGCAGGCAGGTGGGTCTATGCTCTAATATGTTGGGAACACCAGAGTAAACAAAACTCAACGATTTCTTTATTGCAATACTGCCTGGAGCCTTAGACACGTGGCCCCTAATCTTATGTTTTCCTCTGATGGCTGGACTTACGACCTCCAGAGGCCCTTTCAAACTAGAGGTTATCGTCATCACTATCACCTTAGCCCCTAAATGTTGAGCACTTGACATGCCCCAGACACCACGCTAGTGCCTCATGCAGCTTAGCTCACGGAATCCTCATAACGGCCTTTTATTTATAAATAAGGAAGCCGAGGCACAAAAGAGGTCATGGGACTCACCTGAGATCACACAAGAGGCTTAGACAAACCCAGGCTGCCCATTCCTGGGGTCCCTGACACCACAGTGCTTGAGATGACCTGCTGTCACCTTGGAGGCTATTTCCTTTCCTTGATATGTGGCTGACCCCAAATGCCCAAGTGAGACCCCCTACTTGGGGAGTCAGAGGCCACAGAGGTGCCTGACCACTTGTAAAAGTCCAAGGAAAGGAAGAGGTGGCCTTGCAGCTCCTCGGGCTTCAGGGACAGGCTCCCCATCCTTCTGTGCTTCTCTGCGAGTGGCTGACTGGCCCTTGACTGTGTCACATATCTACCAGGAGCTCAAGAGCACAGATATGAAGTACCGGAACCGCGTGCGCAGCCGAATCAGCAACCTTAAGGACCCCAGGAACCCCGGCCTGAGGCGGAACGTGCTCAGCGGGGCCATCTCCTCTGGGCTCATTGCCAAGATGACGGCAGAGGTGAGGGTCAGGGCCGGGACTTCTGCGTGGTGGGACAAGGGGCCGGGCCCCTCCAGCCTTGCCCAAGTCTGAGAGGCAGTGGCTTGTAACTCAGTGATGAACCAGGGGCTTCCCTAGCCGGACCATCTAAGACTCCCCATCCCTCAGGGCCCCTGGACCATCAGGACAGTGAACACAGCTACCATGTCTTCAGCACTGTGCTAATCGCTTTGGTGTGTTGGCCAATTCTAGCTTCACACCAACCGAGACAGAAATGCTTATCATCTCCATCTTATAGGTGAGGATACTGAGGCTCAGAGGACTTAAGTGATCTGCCCGTGCACACAGCTAGAAAAGGTCGATGCCAGGAGCCAAGCTGTCTGGCCCCGGAGCACCCTCTCCTCCCTGCCTTGTGACCTGCCTCCCTCTTCTGCCTCGTTCAGTCCTATATCCCATTACTCAGCTCTGGGCCGAAGCCAGAATCGGAGTCCCTGACTCCATGGAGCACAGCCCCAGGTGTGGGGACAGACATGTATACACATACATAGAATACAGAGGTGGTGGCTGCCGTGACAGAGCCACCATGGGAACTTACGGGAGGGGAGGATTGACCCAGTTTGAAGGGGTCAGTAAGGGAAGGTAAAGGGAACAAGCCCGTCTGAGGAAGTACGCGCAGTGGTTAGAAGCTCGGGGCCTGCGCCGAACTGCCCGGCTTTGACTTCTGCCTGTGCCACTTAGCTGTGTGATCTTAGACCAGCCACTTAACCTCTTTGTGTCTCAGTTTTCTCATCCGTAAAGTGGAAGTAATAACAGCTATCCCATGCAGGCTTGAATGAGTTAACACATGTGAAGTGTTTAGAAGGTTAAGGCAAGTAAAGCCCTCCCAGGAATTAGTATATGTTAGGCCCATTCACTGGCCATGTCATCACAGTGCAATCAAAGAGGAAATATTATCCCCATTTTGTGGATGAGAAAACTGAAGCCACCCTCCGCTCATAAGTGATGATGAGGATTTGATCCCAGCTCTGTTTATTTCAGAGTCTCTGTCTTGGAAAGACCTTTGTACACCCTCAGGTATGAGTGGCTCTTTGCTGCCAGAGCTAACTCAGGGGATTCCCCGCAAGCACGTGGCAATGGCGCTGCTAAAGCGCTACAAAATCCAAGCGGCCCAGAGAAGGGGAGGGGAAATGCACTGACGTCCTGGAGTCTGGGTGTGCCTTGGGGTGTCTGGGAACCCTCTGAAACGATTGTCAAGAGTGTGCCTCTGTGTGTTTATGGTGTGCGTAATGTCTATGTATGTGTGGTTTGTGTGATGTAGTGTATGTGTGTGTGGTGTGTGTGGTTAGTGTGTGGTGTATGCAGGTGTGTGGTGTGTGGGTTATGTAATGTGTACGTGTACATTTTTCTGAGAAGAGGGTTTGCTGCTTTCCTCAAATACCCAAAATTTTACAAAGAGCCCTGGCTTTAGGATAAAATGGGGAACTTGGCACAGGTGGACAGGGATATCTTTTGGCTTAATCTAAAATATATGCTCTTTTTAGGCAAATAACAACATATACCCAGAGTTACAAATTGCAACTTGGCTTAACAGAGTATTATCCTTCCCTGTGAGGTGAAGCTGTGACTTTGATGGGAATCCAGCCTGCATTTCCTTCTCTCTGTCCCTCACTCTGTGGCTCTGGGGTCCCTCTGCTTCTCTTTGTGTGTGTGTCATGGGAATGCTATCAAGAGACTGTCTTACGGGCAGTTCCAGAAACATTGGGAAACCAGGCCTCGGAGAACCAAGAGCAAGGTATAGGCACAGGTGTGAGCCAAACCCAGCAAGTTCCCAGAAGCTGGAGGTCGGAACAGAGCTGGGTGACTGAATTAGGACAAAGACAGGCCCCAGAAGTCTCAGCAAAGGAACCGGCCAAGTCTGGCCCCATCCAAGGACTATTCACTAGAACAGGGCAAGAGAATCGGGTGATCAACCCAGGCCCAAGAAGAGGCTGACCAGGCCAAGGGCAGCAAGCCAGGACTGCATCACGCCCTCCACAAGGACTGCCAGTGCCAGTCGCTGAGGAGCCCCCTGCCCGCAACCCAGGCAACGGAGGCCCAGAAGCCCTCCTTCCTGGGGTCAACTTTTGCTCTAGGCAGGAAGTTTTTATAAGAAATAGAGGATCGGACTTCCCTGGTGGTCCAGTGGTTAAGACTCCGTGCTCCCAATGCAGGGGGCCCAGGTTCGATCCCTGGTCAGGGAACTAGATCCAGCATGCTGCAACTAAAAGATCCCACATGTCGCAGCTAAGACCCGGTGCAGCCAAATAAATAAATAAATAAATTTCTTAAAAAAAAAAAAAGAAAGAAAGAAAGAAAGAAATATAGGACCATTTTTGCTCCAGGAAGAAGAATAACAGGGACTTCCCTGGTGGTCCAGTGGTAAAGAATCCGCCTTCCAATGCAGGCGGTGCAGGTTTGATCCCTGGTCAGGGAACTAAGATTCCACATGCTGGAGAGCAGCTAAGCCCATGCGTCACAACTACTGAGCCCGCGCGCCACAACTAGAGAGAAGCCCGCGCACCACAACGAGTGCAAGATCCCACGTGCCGCAACGAAGATCCCGTGTGCCACAACGAAGACCTGACACAGCCAAATAAATAAATCTTTTAAAAAAGAAAATAGAAAAATAATAGCTTGGGTTGGGCTGCCTGCTATGCTGTGGCTCAGAGGCCAGGGGCTCCCGTCAGGCAGAGCCTGGGGCAGCCGATGCCTGTGTGAGTGAGTGGACATCCCTCTCTGCCTCCTGTGTCTCCCTAACTCCCTCTTTATGTCTCTTTCCTGGTCCACCTGATTCCCTCATTCTTCCTCCTTCTCTCTTTTTCTCTCAAACCCAGATGAATCAAAGAATGGGGCAGATTCTGAGATACCCATTAGAGCTGTTGAGTGGACATACTGGCAGCCCACAAGGAGAGGGGTTTTGTTCCCAGCGTCAAAGCCAGTGCCTGGTGTGTCATGAGTACTCAACAAATATTTAGCAAATTCACATTGTACATGACGTGAAGATCCAGTGTCATCTCTAGACTTATTTCCCTCATTTTCGACCTTAGTTTCTATATTACTGAACCGACCCCGTGTGTCTTTTATGCTGCCTCCTTTTTTTTTCTTTTTTTTTCTTTTTTTTTTTTGTGGTACGCGGGCCTCTCACTGTTGTGGCCTCTCCCGTTGCGGAGCACAGGCTCCGGACATGCAGGCTCAGCGGCCACGGCTCAGGGGCCCAGTCGCTCCGCGGCATGTGGGATCTTCCCGGACCGGGTCACGAACCCGTGTCCCCTGCATTGGCAGGCGGACTCTCAACCACTGCGCCACCAGGGAAGCCCCCGATGCTGCCTCCTAAATGAGGCAGGAAGGGATAGGTAAATGGATTGGTAAGTGGATAGAGTTTTCCTGATCTCTATTTCTTTTCTTTTTTTTTTTTTAATTGAAGCATAGTTGATTTCCTGTTTATTTCTTAGCTGGCACAGTCTGACCCACAGCCACATCTCCCACACTCCTCACCTTGACCCACACTGAGTACCCTTCCCCAAACATGTTATTCTTGTCCTCTGATCTCTGGCATCTATTATTCTCTTGTGCCATCCCCCTCAGGAAGTCCTGCTTATCTTTCAAGACTGGTGAAGGTGTCAGCTTCTTTAATGAGCCTCCCTGCTCCCAGGCAGTTAGCCACCATATGGGCTTTGCCTACACTTTGTATACCTTTGCTTTAGTACCTCCTACACTATCTTGCAATCTTGTTTAAATGTTTGGCTGTTCTACTAGATTAGCATTACCTGGGGACAGGAACCCAATCAGGTCGGAATCCTTAGGGCTTAGAGGCAGTGGTAGACTGGAGCCAGCTCCTACCAGCTCAAGAGAGATGATTATGTGTAGCTCTTCCCAACTCTGCATTCACATTAGTAGCTTGAAAATGGCCATGGTGGGAGTGTTTACACCATGGAAATCGGTAAATGCTACAAATTAGCCACCACTGCAGCCAAAGCCAGTTTACCAGCACACAAGTGCAGTGAAAGGCATTCAAGAAATTGACATCCAATACATTTTGAATGAATAAATGTATTATGCTCTGGAAAGTCCCCCAACATTAAAGTCAGCTGCTTTTTGCTTATATGGCCTGGGCTTGACTTGTTTTTGTATATACCCCTGCCATTGGTTAGGACCTAGTCCTTGAATTTGACACAGTAGGACATTCGTGTGTGTACTAGGATAACTTGGGGGCACTAATAAAAATGCATATTCCTGGACCTGCCCTTAGAGCTTTGGATTCATAAGAATCTGCATTTTGTCAAGAAACCCAAGTGGTTATAATGTAGCAGTCAGCATACTAAATTCATTTGACCTTTGTACCAACTCTGTTCTCCACAGTTTAAGGGGTCATGCTAGATGGCAATAATTAAAATGTTTAGCCAGTGCCAAATCCTCTTTAAAAAAAAAAAAAAAAGTTTTGTTGCTTTTTTTTTTTTGGCTGTGCCTCGTGGCTTGCGGGATCTTAGTTCCCTGACCGGGGATTGAACCCAGGCCACAGCAGTGAAAGCACTGAATCCTAACCAGTAGACCACCAGGGAACTCCCCAAATCTTCTTTTAACATTAGCTTCGGGACCTCCCCAACGGTCCAGTGGCTGGGACTTTGCCTTCCAGTGCAAGGGGTGTGTGTTCCATCCCTGGCTGGGGAGCTGGGATCCCCCATGCCTCTCGGCCGAACAACCAAAGCATGAAAGCGGAGGCAATGTTGTGACAGATTCAATAAAGACTTTAGAAATGGTCCACATCAAAAAAATCTTAAAAAGGAAAAAAATTAGCTTCAGCCATCTTCCTCCCCCCAAACCAACACTAACTACAGCTCTCTCTGGTTTGAGTGTCTCCCTCTCTGCTCTCTTCTGGAAGAAGTTCAAGGCAAGTCAAATGGCCAGGGGAGGGACAGAAAAGGGGAGGACCTGGATAATGCAGACACTAAGTGCCTACAGTGAGCTGACGAGAGACAGGGGGCTCTGTTCTGTAGGAACTTATGGAAGAAGATATTCCATGATGCAATCACAGGTGAGCAGTTCGTTGTGTGAACCCAGGAGCTTCAGGTCCTGCTTGGGTGGGGGTAACGGCAGTAAGGCATGAATAGTCGAGACCAAGGTTCCCACCAGGCAGAATGGCCTGGCTGGGCAGGGATCCCAGCTCAGACGGGCAGTGGATCAAGTCCAGACTGGAAGGACAAGGGGAACATCATAGATCAGGTGGTCAGTAATCAAGTCAGATTAAGCAGGAAGGTACACAAGAGTACCTGAGGAAATGTACACAAGAGTGTTGATCCTGGGGGAGGCTATTTGCCTTGTACTCTCCTATATGTGCCCTACTGTACTTGGCCCAGTTGGAGCACCCGGATTTGACCTTCCACCCAAAGGCAGAATGGGGACTCTTCTGATAAAGCCTTTTCCCAGCTGGGACAGGGCCAGGGCTCCTGGGGCTCCCTGGCCCTGAAGGGCAGACTCATTTCTCTCCAGGAAATGGCCAGTGATGAGCTGAGGGAGTTGAGGAACGCCATGACCCAAGAGGCCATCCGTGAGCACCAGATGGCCAAGACAGGCGGCACCACCACCGACCTCTTCCAGTGCAGCAAATGCAAGAAGAAAAACTGCACCTATAACCAGGTATGGGGTGGGGGAGGGGCCAGTGGGGGAGGAGGCGACAGGGGCCAGGAGGAGCTTAGGGACAAGCTGGGGGGAGAAAGGGCTAAAACCCTGGGGTGCAGAGAGAAGGGCAAGTCTTGGTACACCAACATGATACGTCTGTGGCTTCTAGAAAAGATGCATGCAGAAGCACCCAGATCTGAGTCTGTGAGGCTTGGCCAGCGTGTTCTGGCCTGCCCTGAAGCAAGAATAAGAGGGACCAGACTCACAGGGCACAGAACAACTGTAGAGTCACAGATGGTTGGAAGGGAACTTAGCAATAAACACTCTGCTCCCTCACTTCACACACAAGGAAGCTGAGGTCCAGATGGGGACAAGTTTTGCGGCTTTGTCTAAAGAGGCAAAGACAGTGGCAGAGATGTTAATAAACCCAGATCCAGACCTTTCTGCCTGCAATACAGCCAACTTGGTAGTAAAGCCTAAGGGATTTAGCCCCGAGTCGTAAGGTAAGGGTGAAGACCACTGCCCTGGCATGGGGAGCCGTGGGAGGCTGTGGAGGCCTCTTCTCTGAGACTTAAAAGCTGTTTCTGGGCTGTACGTGTTATGCCCTTGGGGCACCAATATTCTTGGATTCTAATTGGTGCTTTGTCACTCTAGAACTCTGTTCATTCCCCCATCTGCTCTCAAGCAAGATTTATCAGAGCACCTTGCCCTTGGGGATCTGTGGCTACAGCAGAAAGAGTGAGCCTTGCCTTTCAGGAGTCCCTCGGAGAATTCTAGTTCAGGAATCTGGAGATGTGTGTGCAAGTTCCTGCTCCCTTCCAAGCACGTTTCCCTGTGGGATGACATGCCTCCTGTGCATCGCCTCCCACCAGAAGTCAAATGCCCACTTGCAAAGTTCTCTCTCCACAGAGAGACCCCAGTGGTATCCTTCCTCAGGTGTCATTGCTCTGCAGTGACAAGGCTGTGCTAGGCTGTGTCCTCCTGGCCCACTGCTGGACTCACCCATTAGCAGGGGGACTTCCCCCCACTCCACAGACTCCAGTTGACATGTTCATAGCTGAGTGTCCACAAAGCAACAACTTGCTACATGTCATGGCCATCCAGGGTTGGCTGCAGAAAATCAGAACAGCAATTGTTAAATCTGGAAATACCAGGGATTTGCTGTGGGAAACCTGGTTTCTGCACCTGAATGGTCTGGTTAAGGGGATGAGAAACTAGAAAACAATATTAAATATCCCCAATGATCTTCAAATCCCTTTTCCTCTCTGGGTCTCAGTTCTTCCACCTGTAAAATAAACAACAAACTGGATGATCCGTAAGGGTGCTTCCAGCTCACTCAGTTCTGATCAGAGAGGTACATCCAATAGGATATGTTCATTTTTCCAGTAGGAGATGAGTCTTGAAGCAAGAGAAGACAGATCAGTTCAGAAGAATCAACAACAAGAGTGAGAGTGCAAAGGTCAGGTTGAGCCAGGGAGATACTGGAAGTGAGCTGATGGAAAACATATGAATACACAATGGAATTCTTTTTTTTTTTTTTTTTTTTTTTTTTTTTGCAGTACGCGGGCCTCTCACTGTGGTGGCCTCTCCCGTTGCGGAGCACAGGCTCCGGACGCGCAGGCTCAGCAACCATGGCTCACGGGCCCAGCCGCTCCGCGGCATGTGGGATCCTCCCGGACCGGGGCACGAACCCGTGTCCCCTGCATCGGCAGGCGGACTCTCAACCACTGCGCCACCAGGGAAGCCCCACACAATGGAATTCTTAGTGATAAGAGAATTGCCAAAGTGGAGTGGGAGTAATGGTGCCAACCTCTGGGATTTGGACCTACTTCTACAGACAGTGGGAGCCATAGCAGGTCCTAGAGCAGGAAAGTGACTTCATGAGTGGTCCCTGCTCTCTTTTTCTCTCAGGTGCAGACACGCAGTGCTGATGAGCCCATGACTACCTTTGTCTTATGCAATGAATGTGGCAATCGCTGGAAGGTCTGTATGTCTGTATCTTTCTTCCTTCCCTGTCATCCACAGATGCTGCCCACATAAGGAGTAGGATGCCCACAGCCCAAAAGGGACCTCATACATGGGGGGCTTGCCAGCCTCCTCAGAGCAGGCCTGCAGAGCTGGAGATAGTGGTGGGTTGTTTTGGGGAGGTGGGGACAGTGTACATGTGTATGTGCATGTTTTTTTTTTTTGGAAAGCACCCAGCTGGGGTGGGGACAGCAGCCCGCATTTTATCACGGGAAGGGCAAGTCTGTCATTTGAACACAGATGGAATCAGCCTCCTGAGATCCACAGAGGGGAGGAAAAACAATAGCACTCTGCATTTGGACCACGCCTCTCTGCAAAGTGGTTCCACAGATGGTCTTTCCTTGGAACCTGGTCACAGCCAGGGATGAGGAGACAGCGTTGCCCCCAGATGCTCCCAGGTCATCCTCCCCTCCTAAAGCAGCTCTGGAAAAGCCTTACATTACCCAAGGCTGTAACCCAGGTGGGCCCCAGCTCCTGCAAAGGCAGCGGTTTTGTCTTCAGGCATGGGAGCCAAGCAAAGACTCCCTTCAGAGCGCTCCTTCCTGCCTCGTCTTCTGAAACAACTGAGTATGGTCACATGGTTAATGTCCGTTTACAGTACCATCTGACTCACATGTGTGCTGTGTAATGTCTGGGCCACCAGGCAGGCTGCAGGTGCTCCTAAAATTGTAAGGTACTTAGCAAGGACTGAGCATGGGACTGGGAGTCAGGAGCCCTGGTTTCAGGTCTCCACTCTGCCCTACTCGCTGGGTGACCCTGAGCGTGTCACTCTCCTCCCATGGTTGATGTGACGGTTATTACATATGCACACTCACTTTGCAACAACTAAGAGAAATGTTCCTTTATAACATTACTCTCATTTTCAGATGAGGAAATTGAGCTACTGAAATGGTTAACAAGCATAAAGTCACAGAGTTTCGAGCACTGAAAGACAGTACTCCAAATTCCTGATCGATTGAGTTTTCTACAGCTTTATGTAGGGCCTCAACAGCCATGGGGCCTCATAAGAACTGCCATGTATTTTAGGGTAAAAGTCAGACAATTATGTATTTTTCTTTTATTCACTTATTGAGCACTTAGGGATGGGGCCAGTATAATGGCCTCCTGGTTTAGAGCATGGGCTTTGGTATCAGGCTCCAATCCTAGCTTTATGACTTACAAGGTGACTTTGCTAAGTGACCTGAACTCTCTAGGTCTGGATTTCCTCATCTATAAAATAAGGGTAGGAATACTTAGCCCACAGAGCTGTTTTGAGGATTGAGAAGGTAATACACATAAAGAATTAACAGGGCTTCTGATAGCTCATGTGGTATTTTTGTCAAATTAGAAAGAAGTGTCCTTGCCTCCATGTAGACACAGCCTTGCACCAGGGTACAGAGCTTGGCAAAGAGCAGGGGCTGAGTTTCAGCCCCAACCTGCCCCTTTGGCCAAGTTCTCTTGTGCAGTGAACAAGCTGTACAGCCATACAAAAAAGCCCTGAGCACATACGCGCCTGGTACATAGAAACCACCATTCTTATTATTCTGAGTTTGTTACCTATCAGGTATTATGGGAGCTTTGGCAAGTCATTTAACCTGTCTGAATTGCTTCTTTACCTGTGAAAATGGAAGAGATATGACAGTGCCTATCTCACAGGGTGGCTGTGAGGATGAAATGAGTTAATATACGTTAATGCTGCCTAGCCCAGAGTAAGTGCTCAATCAGTTGTAGCTATTGTGTTACTATTGGGCAAAGCTCCAAACCCAGCTCCTCCTCCCTAATTCCTGGAGAGAAACTGGAATTTGGAAGTTGGAGAGGCAGGTCCCACTAGAGGTGGCAGCTACATGGCTTCTGACAAAATTTTCAGGTAGTGTCCATTGCCACGTGGGAGACCTAAAGTCTAACCAAGCTATTAGTAATAATCACGGTGTTATTTCTGACCATAAATTGAGAGCCTACTGCATGTCCACCATCGAATTTCCATTCATTATTTGATATGCTTTTCTGCATTGATCGGCATTATGATCCCATTACGCAGATGAGTGATTTGTTCCGGGTCACACCGCTAATAACGGCAGAGCTGGGATCTGGACTTTGGTCTGTGTGGCTCCAGACCCCACCTTCCTTTTCATGTCCCTCCACCTGCCTCTAGCCTCCCTGAGTCACGGCAAAGAAAGTTCTAAAACATTGTTGCCTTTTTGGTTTTGTAGTTCTGCTGATAGAACCACCAGCCAGGATTTCAGTGAACAAGGTGAGGAAGAACAAAGAGAAAGCACTAAGCCATCGTAACTGGAGAAAAATAAAAATTAAAATGAAGAAAAGTACTTAACTCTGAATGGGGCATTAGGGATCAGAGGGAGAATTCTTTTACAAATTAATAATCAGTTATTAATAGTGATTAATAGGGGAGGCTAATTGGGGTACAATGCTTAGTCCGTGTTGACAGACCTCTTGTAGAAACTCAGAGCCTCAGAGCTGAGGTGCCGTATCTTTGACAGTGACTGGCAGACCTTTGCTTTGAGTCCCTTCCTTCACATCTGAACCTCTTGGCCTTTTCTGAGTTGAAAACTACCAGACCGACTCAAATCTTACCCACCCCACCATGAATCACACGTGCAGTACAGTTGGCACATGGTTTGCCTTAGGCAGATATGACTTCCACATCGTGTAGAAAGATTTCTTCCCCACTCCTCTTCCCCACTCTTCCCAGACTCTCTGCTATTCCCTGTTCCTAGCTTGTTTGGGGGCCTTTGAGGACTACAGACCTGGTCCCTCTAGGCAGGGGACATATCGTCTTGAGCTGAGGGTTTCTGAGTGAAGAGTACAGTGGTGCCCGAGTTTGGTGGCCCCTGGGAGGTCCTGAGCCTTGGAACCCATCCAGGCCCAGGCAATGCATTCCTCACAGCTCTACTGTGGCCCGAGCTACAGAGGAAGTCTGCAGGGCACAAGGGCCCTTGTTGTGTTTCTCTCGTGATGAAATTGGCTTGCTTTTTAAGCTGATAGGAATTTTAGGCAAATCTGGAACCTTCTGGAAAAGCCTTGGGGGCAGGTCTGGTGGGTCTGTCCTGGGTCTCAGTCTCTGACTGTCCCTGGCCTTCCAGCAGCCCCAGGCTGAGGCTCCTGGACCGTGTTTTCTAAAATAACTAACGCGTAGGAGCTTGTGAACTCCTGGGAGCTTGGGCAAGTCACTTAACCTCTCTGACCCATTTCCTTACCCATTAAAAATGGGAGTGGTACTAGTGCCTGCCTCATAGAGTTTCCATCTGCCTTGGTTCACACTTAGGGTAGCTGTTGGGGTAACTTCAGCCCAAGTTTCTTATGTGCCCTGGCGGAATTGGTTATCACCTTCCTCCTCCTACCCAAGTGCCTCCTCCTGTAGATGAAGCCTGTAAATAAACTGTGTACAGAAACCTGCCACCATCTCCAGCTTTTCAGCAGTCAGATTTGGGGTGGGTCCTTTGGAAGGACTGAAAATCCTCTCACAGAAGATACAGTACACACAGCTCGTAAATGGCAGATCCAGGACGGAAACCCAGGTCTCCCGCTTCCTGTCATTGTGCTCTATGCTATGAGAAATCCAGGGCCATACACAGTGCTCGGCCCCTACCTTCCAGGAGCTCCCAGCCTGGCAGAGGAAGAAGCCACAGGTGCAGACTTCCACACCAGGTGGGGTGTGATAAAGCCTGAGGTATGAATATTACCCACAGAAGTGTAGAAGGATGTTGCTTAGATACCCAGGTGCTTCTTAAACTGTAATATAGGTGGGAATCCCCTGGGGATCATGTTAAAATGCAGATTCTGATTCAGTGGGTCTGGGGTGGGGCCTGAGATTTTCTTCTTTTCTAACGAGCTCCCAGGTGATGCCAATGCTGCTGGTCCACAGACCACACTTGAGTAGTACTGGTTGAGATACCCAGATTTTTCTCTGCATTATCTAATCCACCATCCAAACGTCTAGAAATCAAAAGCAGAACAAAATAGCAACCACTATTAATATAATAATAGCAATAAATGTTACTTTTGGGCTTTTTAAAGATGGCACCCTGGGGCGATCTTCAATAGTCACGGTCTAAATGTCCATTGCGCTCCCGGTGTCACAAGGATTTACAGCATAGGAAAAAACACAAAACTGAATCTCTACCCTCAATAACCTTACTGTTTACAAAGGAGATGAGTCAGATTAAACAGCAGAAGAACAAGTCCGCTCCAGTTCGCACATCTATACAGTACACATCTACATTCGCAAAAGGACA
This sequence comes from Mesoplodon densirostris, assembly GCF_025265405.1. NCBI lineage: Eukaryota > Metazoa > Chordata > Mammalia > Artiodactyla > Ziphiidae > Mesoplodon > Mesoplodon densirostris. Next base: position 19,181,869 of record NC_082662.1, on the reverse strand, counting down.
CAGAAAAGCATGAATAAGCCTCAGACTGTGTTCATCAGCACGCGTCAATACCCTCCCCACTGGTCTTCCTGTGTCCACCCAGGACCCCCTCCAGTTCATGCTCTCCACTGCGCTGACCAGAATAGGCTTTTCAAAATTGCAAGTCTGATCATGTTACAGCTCCTGCCCCCCCACTCCACCACCCTATTTGCAACCTTCCATTTTTTCCCACTACTCTTGGCAGGGCCTATAAGGCCCTGCAGGGCTAGCCTGTGCCTCTCCCCGACACTTTGTGCTCCAGCCCCACTGGCCGTGCTGTGTTCCTCCCCGTCACACAGGCTTTGCACATGCTGTTGGCCAGAATACATGGTTTAACCCCATCGCCTCCCTAATATCAAAGATGAAGACAAAAAAAAAAAAAAAAGATGAAGAGGGTGCGAGCTTCAAGGGAGTTAGCGTTAACTCTACCTCCCTGACAGTCTTCCTAGGGGGAGGGAGATTGCTGCTACCTTATAGGAGGAAAAAGACGATATTAGGTGAAACAGAGAAGCAACATGGTTGGGATGGAGGAAAGAAGGTCTCACCAGGAATGTTAGGGCCAAATGACCTTGAAAACCAGAGTCAAGATCCTATGACCAGTTTAAAACAGGATTTCAAATGTTACAGAAACCTGAAATACTACAGAGACGTCTTTCTTAGTAGTCTCATCCAGACTACCAAATTTCTGTCTTTAGCTCTGAGGTTTTTTTTTTTTTTGAGCTTGAGACTTAAGTCACCAAGTACCTATCTGGATATCTACTCCAAGTACCCCACTGGCCCTCTCAATACAATTAATCACAAACTGAATTCACATCTTCTCTTTCTTAAATCCCCTCTTCTGTCTTTTCTATTTGTGAACTAGTTCATTACTTAGAACTGTCTTTGAGCCTTTCCCCTTGCCCTCTTCATTTGATCAGTTCTACAGTCTCTCCCTTACCCAATCCTTCTCTCCATTGCCATCACCATCAACATTTTCTCTCAGGTCTTCTTTTTTCTCCAACTGATGCCAAGGCCTTCTACTGGTCTCCCAACTCAAAACACTCCCTACCGGGACTTCCCTGGCAGTCCAGTGGTTAAGACTCCGCGCTTCCAATGCAGGGGGCGCAGGTTCCATCCCTGGTCTTGGAACTAAGATACCACATGCCGCGTGGTGCAGCCAAAAAAACAAAAACAAATAAGCAAACAAAAAACAGTCCCTACCTTACCTGCATGAGCCATGCATGGCTCTGAGCATCATTCCCCCAATCATTTTCAGTGGTTTTTCACCAGCTATACCTGGTCTGACTTTCAAAGTTCCCTTCCATCTGCCTGTCTTTAGTGATTTATCTTCCACCCCTGCTGCCCCTTATGCTCCAGCCTAAGGGAGGTATTTGTCCTGTTCTTGAAAACCTGATGGACCTTCCCAACTGTGACTGCCTATTCCAATTCCCCCTCCTCCACCCCAGTCCAAATCTTACCCATTCTTCAAGGCTCACCTCAGATACACGTCTTCTACGAAGTCTTCTCTGATAACCCTGGCCGCAAGAGATGGTTCCTCAGACCTCCCACAGCACTGTGAAATGCCAATAATTACAGTGCATTCTACCATGATGATGATAATAATTCCTTTGTATGACAGTGTCAATAATATCTATTAAGGGGACTTCCCTGATGGTCCAGTGGGTAAGACTCCACACTCCCAATGCAGGGGGCCTGGGTTCGATCCCTGGTTGGGGAACTAGATCCCACATGGATGTTGCAATTAAGAGCCCGCATGCTGCAGCTAAAGATCCCACATGCCGCAGTGAAGATCCCACGTGCTGCAACGAAGACCTGGTGCAGCGCAACCAAAATAAATAAATAAATATTAATTAAAAAAAATAATATCTATTAATTTTTGAGCATTTACTAGCTGGGTATCTTGGGCACATTATGTAAATTCATGCCTTCGTCTTTCATCTGTAAAATGATGGCAATAATAGCACCTAGCTCATAGGGCTGTTGTGAGGATTCATTCGAATCATACCTGACACAAAGTACCTGACTAGTGAACGTTAGCTATTGTTATGAGTATAGGGGTACTTTATATTGTCTCAACTAATCCTCAGACCCCCTGAACTAGGTTCTTTTTAAAAAAATTTGTGGGTTGAGAACTGGTGAGTTTTAGATTAAATGAACTTGTGTGCAAAAAAAAATTGTGGGAGGGCTTCCCTGCTGGTGCAGTGGTTAAGAATCCGCCTGCCAATGCAGGGGACACGGGTTCAAGCCCTGGTCCGGGAAGATCCCACACGCCACGGAGCAACTAAGCCCGTGAGCCACAACTACTGAGCCCATGTGATGCAACTACTGAAGCCCACGCGCCTAGAGCCCGTCCTCCACAAGAAAAGCCACCGCAATGAGAAGCCCACGCACCGCAACGAAGAGTAGCCCCCGCTCACCGCAGCTAGAGAAAGTCCGCGCGCAGCAACGAAGACCCAATACAGCCAAAAATAAATAAAATAAATTTATTAAAAAATAAATTTTTAAATTGTGAGAAAATATACATAACAAAAAAATTTACCATCTTAACCATTTTTAAGTGTACATAAAGTCAAGCAGTGTTAAGTACATTCACGTTGTTGTGCAGCCAATCTCCAGGAACTCTTTTCATTTCGCAAAACTGAACTTCTGGGGCTTCCCTGGTGAAGCAGTGGTTAACACAGCGTTCCCAATGCAGGGAGTTCAATCCCTGGTCAGGGAACTAGATCCCACGTGCATGCCGCAACTAACAGTTCCCATGCCACAACTAAGGAGCCGGCGAGCCAGAACTAAGGAGCCCACCTGCTGCAACTAAGACCCAGCACAACCAAATAAATAAATAAAATGTAACCAATAAATAAGTAAATAAAATAAATATTTTTTTAAAAACCCTGAACTTCTATTCCTATTAAACAATTCCCTATTTCCCCCTTTCCCCACCCCTGGCAAGCACTATTTTACTTTCTGTCTCTATGAACTGTATTATTATATTCTTTTTACAAACCAAAAAAACCGAGGCTCAGAGAGTAATTTGCTTCTATGAGACAGAATCTGGACTTGAACCTGGGCCCCCGTTCATGCTCTGAGTCACTTTGAAATATGATTTCACCTCACAGATGGGAGGTGAAAAATCATCTGTGATGCGTTTTACCTCTCCTAAACCATGATGGCCACTGTGTGACAAGGCCCTCCTCTGTATCCGTGCATTTTACGTTTTGCAGCCATTCTCACATTTAATCCTCACAGCAGCCCTGCAGTCACTGTGAGGGGCAGTATCCTATCTCCCGGCACAGTGTCGGTGCAGGGCAGAGACAGTAAATATGTTCAGTGAATATAGGCCTATTTGATGCCTTTAAATAGGTTAAACAATACTAAATACGTTTGTTGTGCATTTTTAATGCAATTGTTTACATTATTTGAAAATGTTGACTCTCTAAGGAGAAAACCAGCTGAAATGCATGAGGTCATAAAGAGCTTCCCAATCCTCGACACTCCCCTCCCCTCCTGCAGAGTCAATCTGCTCTTCACACCCCAGGCCACCCCCCAATCTGCACTTCATCACCAGCATTGCTGATCCACAGCCAAAACCATAGACAAACAGGCAGGCAGGCAAAGGGATATGAGAGACTGTCCCTGCTCTGCTTCCTCCACCTGCCTCTCCACCCCCATACTCTTCCCTCTAACCATACCCAATCCTGACCATTCTGGAACATGCTCTGTCCTTTCACGCCTCCGTGACTTTGCACATGCTGTTCTCGAAGCCTGGAATGCTTTCCCTCCCCTCGTTCTCCACCTCCGAGACTCCTACAGTCTTCGCAAGTGAGCTCTGAAGTCACCTCCTCTGTGAAGACTCCTCCCCTACCCGCCCCCCTAGCTGTGAGCCCGCCCCTCCTCGAAGCCCACTAGCTAGCTCCTCCAAATGCTCTAGCAGTTGGACTGCAATAACTGTAAGTCTGGGTGTCCCCCATGTCCCCAGCTCCTTGTGCTGAGATGAGGCTTCATCTCTGCTCTGAGCAGGGGTAAAGAGAAGCCCTGATTTTTTTTTTCAATGTTCCTGGTATATTTGAAAATGAAGAGATAACAAAACAAGATCTCAAATATTGGGCTTCCCTGGTGGCATAGTGGTTGAGAGTCCGCCTGCCGATGCAGGGGACACGGGTTCGTGCCCCAGTCCTGGAAGATCCCACATGCCGCGGAGCGGCTGGGCCCGTGAGCCATGGCCGCTGAGCCTGCGCGTCCAGAGCCTGTGCTCCGCAATGGGAGAGGCCACAACAGTGAGAGGCCCGCGTACCGGGTAAAAAAAAAAAAAAAAAAAAAAAAAAAGATCTCAAATATTGAGGCATATTTTTCAATGTCTAGCAAATGAATGCTTCCAATACAAAAAATTATAACTGTGCTGCTCACAAGATAATTATAGCATTTATTAAAATATAATAATTTATAGTGCTCCCCAGGCACAGTGGTCTGTTAATAGGAAACAAGCTTCAGGATATACAAGGAGGCTCTTTGATCAAACTGGTCAGTGGATCTGACATAATGTAAAACCCCATTTGGAGATAATGTCAAAAGCCTAAATTGGAGACCCTGATGAAATGGTACTCCGGGCCCCTTTCCCCAGTGGTAGGCTGTGCTGCTGCCTCTACACACAGTAGGTGCGCATTGTTTGCAGAATAATGGTAACAAACACAGCTTTCCAAGTTGGTTATTGAACACCCACACACAATAAGTATTCCTGGGAAACAATGAAGTCCTGAACAATGGGGCAGGAAGCCACCTCCTCCTCCAGTGACCCCCAACTCTCAGAGTCCAGCTGAAGGCTGCAACAGGAAACCCCTCACCCACTGTCCTTCCTCCCTCTCTTCCCCACTCAGGGGCCACCCCCACCCAGGGGCACCAAATGCACTCACGCTTTCCATCTGCTCTCCGCCCCTCTTCTCCTCTAGCCTCTGGAGGGTCCCAGGTGAAGAAAGAGAAAAGCACTTACTCACAGAAGGAGGCAAGCAGCCAAGCTGGGCTTGGAGAGTCAGTCCTGCCCCCAGGCAGGCCTGAGGAATAAAAGGAACGGTGAGAGGACAAAAAAGGACTTAAAGCTCTGGAACAAGGGGAAAGAAAAGGCCTAAGAAAGTTTACAAAGCAATCTGTCAGAGAAGGGGTGAAAAGGGAACCCCACTGAGCTGAGGGGCTCAGGCACTCACCTCACCTTCGGCCCAGTTAGAAACCTGCAATTACTTGGCCAAAGTCTGAACCGATCTCCCTCTTCCTTGTCCCAGAGGTTTCCCTGGGAGTGCAAGGCCTCACCTTGCTGGGGTTTTGGCAGCCCCAAATACCTCTGCTCTACTCGGCTCAATACACCAGTTCTCTTGAACCCAACTAACTGGCTCAACTTCCAGTTCTCTCTGGATTTTCAGCAGAAACTATGGATAATACAGTCATCAGCAGATCCTCAAAGCTATCCAGCTACTCTGACTGCCCAGATGTTCTGAGCCAGTGAAAATATCCACAGGCCTTTCTGAAAGTCTCTCCTGCCACCAAAGGCAGGATTAATAATAATACCAACAATCATCTGAGTGCTCACTCTGTGTCGAATGCTTTAAGTCATCTCACTTACTGCTCACCACCACCTTAGGTATGATTACCCAATTTCACAGAAAGGGAAATAGGCCTGGAGAGATTAAATGTCTTCCCAAGGGATACACAGACTGGATTCCAACCCAGGTCTGTCTGACCTTGGTGCCCACACACTTCCCACTCAGGACACTGCCTCTTGGGGACCCTCTGCGATTCTATTTTTTGTGGTTCCCATATTAATTTTAGACGGGGTAGGATGGTACAATTCTGTGGTATCTAAAAAAATTCCTTGCCTCACAGTTGGGAGTGAGAGGAGGAGCGGGAGTGGGAGAGTCTGCTTCATGGCTGGGTAGGGTCTTAGTTCTTTTTAGACACTTGAGTAATTTAACCATAGATAACTGGGCACTGGGAACAGGACACTCACTAATAAAAGCATAGCCTAGAGTCACGTTTGAAGAAAAAAATTCAAGTCACTTAGTGGGTGGACATATCTGCAAAACAAAAGAAAAGCCCCTTTCCCAGCCCAGGCAGAGAAGTCTCCTGTACAGTTAGAGACAACAGGCTTCTGGGCATGTAGCCAAGGTTCTGGGGATATTTATAACTTGAAGAGGGTGGGAGTCCCTAATAAGCTGCTATATTCTTTTTCCATCACTTCCCTCTCCAAGGCTACAGCGAGCTCAGAGCTCTTCCCCACGCAGAATGCCTGCTTTCCCTAGTGCTCGGCTTCCATTGTCTAATTTTCTCATCCTGGCTGGGGAAAGGGAAGGCTGCAAGTCCTTCCGTTCGGAAGAACTCCAGTTGAATGTAGCTTAGCTGCTGGTGGTGTTTCTTGGCTAGCTGCTGTGGTCTCAGGAATCTGCCTAGGAGCCTGTGGTTTCTCTGAGCTGTCTGAGAGTCTGAGGTCTCGGGAATCTGTGAGTCTTTGGGATCCGCCTACGATCTCTGGGCTTTGCCTGCACGTCTACGGATTCGAGATCTACCTGCAGATCTGAGATAGACAGGATCTGCCAATGACCCCCAGAATCTTTCCGAACGTCTGTAGTCTCAGAGAACTCTGCCTGCGGATTTGAAATCTGTTTGAGGCCTCTTGGATCTCGGAGCCGGCGACCTAGCGGATCTTTTGCGGGCCAGGAGGTAGGTCTGTTCGTTCCCAGTTCGGGTTTTCGGCTTCCCACCTTCAGTTGATCAGGGACTGCTAACAACCTAAGGGTCCGCCGGGCGTGGGCCATTAGAGGCCCACGATCCCATCGATGCGGGAGGCCGCCAGGAACCCTTTTAGCAGGCAAGCCCTCAGGGATGATAAGGACGGTCCTTCCCAACCCTGGGGGTCTCGCTCGCTCCACCTTACGCGCCCCTATACCCCACCCTCGCTTCTGATTTCCCTCCGGCTTTTGCGTCCCCTCCGCTAGGCGCAACTCAGCCTGCCCCTCAAGGAGCGCCCTCTTTAGAAGGACGCCCCTACAGGGTTAACAGCGATGGAGCCGGGACACAAGCCTGGCCCAGCCGCGGACCACACTTGCTGGCGGACGGGTGGCGCGTTGCCCCCTAGGAGTTGTAGTCTGCGTAGCAGTGTGAGAATGCCGCAGTCGCTGCTGGGTGATGTAGTGCGTGGGTGGAGCTCAAAGTTCCAGCGCGGCCGCTGAGTCTCCCCTGGGGAGTGGGCGGCTGCTGCTTTCCTCTCAGGCCCAGGATGTCAAGTGAGAGCTAATCCCAGCTGAACTCAACACAGGCCAGCGCCTAAATTAGGCTCGACGTCGCAGTTAAGGTCCGACTCAAGATAAGCTTCTAGGGACGTGAAGAGAAGCAAGGCAACCTCCCTGGCTTAAGCCGGCTGTGGTCTCCAAGAGAGGAGAGCGGAAGATACTCCGCCCTGGCTAGGAGGACGCGCTTTTTTCTTCACCCTTTTGTTCTTTTCCCTCCGTGGCTTTTGGCCTCTGACTGGCCTTTGTACGCCCGAATGGAACTCCAACTCCCGACAGGCCACAGGGGCGGGCTCAGGCGTGATAAAGGTGCTCGGCCGTGCTACAAGAGGCGGGCCTCGTATTCACTTCGCTCGCTGATTGGCTGAGGCAGCTGCCGGAAAGGGCCCAGCCTCGACATGGAAGAGCAGAGGCGTTCTGTGGGCTGGGCTGAGAGCCTCCTCCCTGAGACAGCCTCGGCTTGACCCCCCGGCCCGGGAGGGACCGAGCCAGGGGGCTGTCTTAGTAATTCCCGGAGCCTCCACCCCTTGGTGGCGGAGACACGGAGGGCGGGTCGCGCTCGAGGGTCAGGGAGGAGAGTGACCCGGCCCGGATTCAGGGCCCTCCCCAGTCGCCTGGCGGCCAGAACTCCAGCCCCGGGGAGTGGGCAGGGCCTGTTTCTGTGCCTCACGCCCTGCTTTTCGCCTCCTTTAGCGCTGTCTGCTAGCTGCTTTTCCTGCTCTCTCTCTCCTGGGAGGCGAATCCTTGAGCCCGAGATGGCAGCCACCCTGCTCATGGCTGGGTCCCAGGTAAGCCGGGGGTGGCTTCTCGGACCCTGCCTGTGCTTACCCACCTCGTCCCTGCGTTTCTTTGCTCCGCGAATCTCTGTGGGAAATTCCCTGAGATTAGTAATTCGCTTGCTTCGGTATTCTGCTTCCAGAGACCCAGTATCAGGACAGTATAGCCACAAACAAGCATTTATTGAACACCTGCTGTTTGCCTTTAAATACTGGGGAGACAAAACATGCATGAGGCATGCCCTCCCTGCCTGCTCACAATCAGTAGGAAGACAGATGCATCCGGTTAACCGTGAAACTACATGATAAGAGCACTATTTTCTGTAGGAGCAACATGCTGTGGGAACCAAGAAGTGGGAGTATTAATTCTATCTGAGGTGTGGGAGGGAGGGAGGAGTGTAGCAGAGCAGCGAGATGGGGCGCATTGAAGAACGTCGGTGCTGGAACAGGGCCTTAAGGAACAGTAGGATTTCACTACCCTGAGAAAGATATTCCAAGAAAATAGGAACAGTGTGGGTAAAGGTATGGAATGATGTAGGTGCTAGTTGTATTCTGAGAAAAGTACTGCTAGAGGGTAAGGTTCGGAGTGGGGCAGGGATATCTGGCCATGGGACCAAAGCAATCAGCTCATAAATTGCTCTCTCCTTTGCCACATCTCTTTGTTGCTTGTTTATATCTCCTTTGGACTCTACATATCAGACCTAATACCTTTTGCCTCCTCAACAATTCTAGCCATGTCTCTAATTTCGAGAAGAAAAACTGGTACTAACCTCCTAGATACCAAGTATTGAGGAAGCAATGTGTGATTTCAGGCACCTGTGACATTTGAAGATATGGCCATGTATCTCACCCGGGAAGAATGGAGACCTCTGGACCCTACACAGAGGGACCTTTACAGGGATGTTATGCAGGAGAATTATGGAAATGTTGTCTCATTAGGTAAGGATTCTCTATCTTTCTCCACCCCACGTTTTTGAGACTGTCAAAAATGCCTTAGCTCTTTCAACACAACCTAGTTAGTTGATTCTTAAAGCTCTTAATTGGATTTTGGCTTGAGTTGAGTCCTCAGGCAGATCTTTGAATGCGGGAATATCAAGGTCATATGGTCTAAAATGAAAAATCGTTCTTGCACATTTTAGAAACACTCAGATTTCTTGCGCCCTGAGTCATTTGCCATTCTCCAGCCTGTCTGTACAGATCACTGACCAAACAGGTCTGACATAATGGTGCTTGCCAGGATATAAATGCCCCTGTAAATGGTGCTTTTACTAGAAGATAAAGGGGTTCTGACCCAGGTTCATGGGAAGGCAAAAGCCACCTTTTTGTGTTTGCTTTGGCTTCAGAGCTGTAGCTTTGACTTAGGTCCTTTATTTATCCAGAGCAGGTACTTGTCTAGAGATGTTTCAGAGCTGATCATAGATTTTGAGTGTGTCAGATGATGTTGTTCCAGAAGAATCCTGAACTAAATGAGATCACAAATTCTATTAGAGAGGGAAGCTAATTTTTTTGATGGTCTGCAAACCTCTCGTTTCTCTTAGATATCCTTTGGTCTGGGTGTAACTAGAATAAACAGTGTATTCTTGAGCTGAAAGTCTTTTGACTCACTTTGTCTCCTGTTAGGACTTGACAGAAGTTAGCAATCATGTATGGTTGACTAGGTCATCTGCCATTCATTAGGATTATTCCTTTTTATGAAATCTTTATTCCTATAGCTTTTAACAAACAAAAGGCAAACTGTGAAGGGTTTCCTCTTTAAATTGGGCTCCCTCTGATGTCCCAACTTTCTTGGATCCCTCCTTTCAAAATGCAGCCAGAAGTGAAGTTATCTACCCAGATCTATTGTAGTCAGTAACCCAAATATTCCATTCAATCCAACAAAAGCAAGAAATGAGAATCTTAAAGAAATGTGAATTTATATGTCAGTAGTCCAGCCCAAGGAGCACATTTTGGAAGGATGGAAGCATGGAAGCGCAAAAAAAAAAATATATATATATATATATATATATTTCTTGCCCATATAAGTTTGGGAGTGAGTTAGATAATGTTTACAAGGCTTCTTTACCTCAAGACTCTTCAGAACCTTTAATGTGATATCAGGCATTTTTAATTTCTAAGAAGATGATGTTGTATGCACCATTTACCAAACTAATTTATCCCTGGACCCTTTTCTCCCAGCATACCTAGTAATCTCTTTCTGAAGAGTGTACCAAGAAACACAACTTGGAAAAAGCAGTGTCTGGTAGAAAGTTTCTTGTAGACAGTGACTTTGTATATTTTGATTTTCATTTAAAGTCTTTACCTAGTCAATGCCAAGAATATTCTGAGCCAGGCATCTCTTTTGCCTTCTCCAACCTTCCCACCTCTATTTTCATTAAAAGGCCACTGAGGGAATTCCCTGGCGGTCCCATGGTTAGGACTCCGCACTTTCACTGCGCTGGGCCTGGGTTTGATCCCTGGTGGAGTTCCCCGCAAGCCACGTAGCGCAGCCAAAAAAAAAAAAAAAAAAAAAAAGCCACTGAAAAGTAGCAAGTAACATTTGGCTGTCATTTTTCCTGTCAACCGAGACTTGATATAGATTGATAAAAATTTGTTTTTCTCCATGCTAACCCAGTAGGTTCTTAGTAAATATTATATAATGGTAATGGAGAAGGCTTGACAAGTTAGGAACATACACATACACACACATTCATTCACATATAAAATATTTAGGCTCTTGGCTTTTAGAAATTCTAATTTAGAGTCTTTATATTTTCTGTTTATGGTTTTCTTCTTTTGAAACACCAGGAACATATACAATATTCATAAGGAACCATTAACTGTAGTGATACAGAGCATGAACTTTTTTTTTTTTTTTTTTTTTCTTTTTGCGGTATGCGGGCCTCTCACTGTTGTGGCCTCCCCCGTTGCAGAGCACAGGCTCCGGACGCGCAGGCCCAGCGGCCATGGCTCACGGGCCCAGCCGCTCCGCGGCATATGGGATCCTCCCAGACCGGGGCACGAACCCGTATCCCCTGCATCGGCAGGCGGACTCTCAACCACTGCGCCACCAGGGAGGCCCCAGAGCATGAACTTTTATCAGACAACTGGATTTGAATCTTAGCTTCACCGTTTATTACTGTATGACCTTTTGTGAGTCACTTCTGTGGGTCTTGAATCTCTCATTCATAAAGTAGAAATCATTATAATGCCTGGCTCTCAGGGTGGCTGAGGTAATTCACGTAAAGAACTTAGCACATGGGGCTTCCCTGGTGGAGCAGTGGTTGAGAATCTGCCTGCTAATGCAGGGGACATGGGTTCGCGCCCAGGTCTGGGACGATCCCACATGCCGTGGAGCAACTAGGCCCGTGAGCCACAACTACTGAGCCTGCGCGTCTGGAGCCTGTGTTCCGCAACAAGAGAGGCCGCGATAGTGAGGCCTGCGCATCACGATGAAGAGTGGCCCCTGCTTGCCACAACTAGAGAAAGCCCTTGCACAGAAACGAAGACCCAACACAGCCCAAAATAAATTAAAAAAGAACTTAGCATAGTGCCCAGCACACAGTAGATAATTTTTGTGTGTGTTTACCAGTATTATTCTTCACCTTTTATTACAGATTTTGAAATCAGGAGTGAAAACGAGGTGAATCCAAAGCAAGAGATTAGTGAAGATGTGGAATTTGGGACTGCATCTGAAAGACCTGTTGGTAATACTGAGGACAGTCCTGAAAGTGAAGAGGCCTTTGAAAACAGGGATAGATCAGAAAGACAATGGGGAGATCTAACAGCAGAAGAGTGGGTAAGCTATCCTCTGCAACAAGTCACTGATCTGCTTGTCCACAAAGAAGTCCATACAAGCATCCGATATCATATATGTTCTCATTGTGGAAAGGCCTTTAGTCAGATCTCAGACCTTAATCGACATCAGAAAACCCACACCGGTGACAGACCCTATAAGTGTTATGAATGTGGAAAGGGCTTCAGTCGGAGTTCCCACCTTATTCAGCATCAAAGAACACACACTGGAGAGAGGCCCTATGACTGTAATGAGTGCGGGAAAAGTTTTGGAAGAAGCTCTCACCTCATTCAGCATCAGACAATCCACACTGGAGAAAAGCCCCACAAATGTAACGAGTGTGGAAAAAGTTTCTGCCGGCTCTCTCACTTAATCCAGCACCAAAGGACCCACAGTGGGGAAAAACCCTATGAATGTGAGGAGTGTGGGAAAAGCTTCAGCCGGAGCTCTCACCTAGCTCAGCACCAGAGGACCCACACAGGTGAGAAGCCTTACGAATGTAACGAATGTGGGAGAGGCTTCAGTGAGAGATCTGATCTGATCAAACACTATCGTGTCCACACGGGGGAAAGGCCCTACAAGTGTGATGAGTGTGGGAAGAATTTCAGTCAGAACTCCGACCTTGTGCGCCATCGCAGAGCCCACACAGGGGAAAAGCCGTACCACTGTAATGAATGTGGGGAGAATTTCAGCCGCATCTCACACTTGGTTCAGCACCAGAGAACCCATACTGGGGAAAAGCCATATGAATGTAACGCCTGTGGGAAAAGCTTCAGCCGGAGCTCTCATCTTATCACACACCAGAAAATTCACACTGGAGAGAAGCCCTATGAGTGCAACGAGTGTTGGCGAAGCTTTGGTGAAAGGTCAGACCTAATTAAACACCAGAGAACCCACACAGGAGAGAAACCCTATGAGTGTGTGCAGTGTGGAAAAGGTTTCACCCAGAGCTCCAACCTCATCACACATCAAAGAGTTCATACGGGAGAGAAGCCTTATGAATGTACCGAATGTGAGAAGAGTTTCAGCCGGAGCTCAGCTCTCATTAAACATAAGAGAGTTCACACTGACTAAGTCCTGTAATTACGACTGAGAAATGATTCATTTGAAGGTACAATTTTATTTGATATCAAAGAGCTCTCTCAAGACTGAGCTGCTTTTACTTTACTGAATTTCCGTGTTGTGGGCCACAGTTTAAAACATCGAAGAAGACAAGCCACTTGAAATTCTGATCCATGGCTTTGGGAATGGTATTCCTTCCTCCAAAATAGTGATTTTTATTCACCCAATATTAATGATTATTTCATCAAAATCAGCCCCACAAGTAACTGGAAATCTGAAGACCAGGTGCTAAATGCTGGTAAATGCTCAGGCCTGGAAATGGAGTAAATCTTTAAAAGTAATTTCTCCCATCCTTGGCCCAAAGAACTATGCTAGGGGAAATATTGACCTGTGATAGGGTGGTCACAGCTGCTTTGGTAAAAGACAACCAGAGACTTTGCCTGAATTGCCACACCTATTCACTCACCATGGTAGCTGGGCACACACATCTTCCCTTCAAAGGGCTTTCTCCTTGAGTTGCTCATGCATTTGTATCTTTCTGTCTTCCTAAGAGCAGGATTCTGCATGATGAAGGCAATGATCATAACTTTTTGCCTCATTGTTTCTAATTAACTTTTTTAAAGCTTTCATGTTTGTGGAAGCTAACTGAAGATACAGATTAAAAGGAAAAATGAGACACAGGTTTGGGGACCAAGGACTCATCAACAGTGGTGACTTTAGCAAGAGATGCCCACTGTTATTGCCATTAATCAGAATTTATTAATTTTCTTTGGGGATCACTGTAGGGAATATTGTAGGGAAAATATCTTCAAGGAAAGATAGGACCATAAGTGATGGTGGAGTGTAAGGAGCAAGTCGAATTGACCACTTCAGGGAAGGAAACACAGAGTCCCTTCCCAAGGAATGCAGGTCATTTCTCTGTTCTTTCCCCTCTACCCTTTAAGATCAATTCTCCCTATACTGCTAACTCTAGGATTTGATAAGGGCCACATCCCAGTGTTTATCTTAGCTTGCATAAGGGCATGTGTATGTACATGTAAAACGTGTAATCCTATTGTTTTTCCAATAGCAGAAACTGAATTCACACGGAATTAGCATGTTCTTGGGTGATATTGATCATGTGACAGAACTACAGACATAACTCCAATGTGAGAAATGTCCTTTTTTTCATTCTTTATGAAAAAAAATTGAAACACTAGTGCTGTAATGTGTACTCTCCTGTAAGATCTGTCTTTGTACAGAACCAAGCACTTGTTTATATGTATCAGTCAGTTGGAGATTATTACCAGACAAATAGGTTGATTGTCCTGTTCTCAGACTGAATTATCTTCTCTTTGGCCTAGTCGCAGGGAATTAATAAAGCTAGATAGGAATATATTTCCATTCTCCCAGCCTACAGATTTAAGTGGTTAATGTAAGAGTTGACCCAATTTATGCCCAGTAGTGTCAGTTCTCCTTATCTCAGCCCAAATAGGAATTAAGGAATATCCCAAATGTTGATGCTTATCCAAGCATTTGGGGGTGGGAGTGGGAGGGAACTGATGCCCAGGAGATGGGACTAGAGTGAGGAATATATATTTTTTGAGCCTGCCCCACGTTTTTTCTACTGTATTGTGAGTGTTGTAACGTTTGAAAAACTTTTGCCATAGCTCTTTGGGACTTGGCGTTAAAGGAGCCAGTGGTCTCCCTTAGGTAGTGTACTATAGTGATTTATTATGACCCACAACCATGTGGGTCTGCATCCCTTGCAAATGACACAACCTCAAAAGTAACAATGAAAAACCACTCCACCAAGTAGGTGTCTTTATGTTGTCACTCTTATTTAAATACAAACTTGGGCAGGGAGCATGGTTTTTGTTCTATACAAAATCTAGCTGACTTTGGATATTCATATTTTAATTGTTGAATGACTTACATGTTCTTGATGACTAAACTCAAATGTCTTTTTCCCATATCAGTGTTGCTGGTGGTTTTAAAGAATATCAAAGTTCTCCTGTTGTTTCTGTGAGCCACTAGGGGCATCAGCTTCGGAGTGGCTGTAGAAGAAGACAGCATCTCCATGACCTAACTATTTCACCCCCTTTTCCTTCCCTACTCCCCTGCCCCGCCCCCAAGCTGTTCCTTCTGCTGCTTTTGGCTTCTAAGTGCCCCAGCCATCTCTCCAGACATGTACACTTCAGTTGAGAAGTTAAAAGGGCAAGGGCCGGACCAGCTCTGTCTCCTCTCTTCCTGCCAATTGTTGCCCATTTGCTGTGTTGAACTCTGTGTAAAGTTATGCCTCAGTCTCTCTTTGCTAAAGCTTTTTGCATGCCTTCTGCTCCCAAGTCTCTGGCTGCTTCTGCACACACCCTGGACACATTGTGCCTGTTTTCTATGGTTGTGGAGAGTGAGTGAACAAGTAAGTATGTACAGCAGTTTTCCTTATGGTATTTGTCACAGTTATCTTGTGTCTATCTATATCTGTATTATTCTAACAATATCCTGTAATTAAAAGTATAATTTTTAAAATCAAAAAGCTGAGAATTATTTTAGTAATCCAGCACCAATTCATAAAACGGCTTTTCATCAGATTTATTAAAATTGGGCACAATTGTTTTTATATTGATGCATTTGTACAGATGTTCTTGTGGGAATTTGGGAATACCGTGTCTTCACATTATTGGTGAACCCTCTGGATATTGCCATATTTTGGCAAGTGCAAAAACCTGGACAGTTCCCTATGAAGATTAGGCTGGTGGCAAAGCAACATGGAAATATTTGATATGGGTAACTCATTAGCTTTGGAGAAGGGAAACAGAAGCAAAAAAAAAAAAAATCCTAACGGAAAAATGAGAGGAGGCCATATTGCTTTAAGGAGATATTTTTGAGTATCTGTTAAGGATACTAAAACAATTTCTATTAAATTAGTATTAGGATCCCAGAACAGAGATACGTCTTAGAAACAAAGGCTCTATATTCATGACATGATTGTGCAGTCTGCCTAAGGCAGTGATTATGTTCTACTAGGGTGTGGCCATGATTTTCAAATTACTTACATGTAATTTTATCTTACAAAAACATTTTTTTAAATGGAAGGCCAGTCTAGGCAGAGGTAGGGAGTGGAAGTGCTTTAAATCAGGGAAAAATACAAATACGAAAGAAAAGTTTTAATTAACCCTATGGCCAAGACTAGAAAAAGAAAGAGATTTTATCAAACCTCTTTTTTTTTTTTTTTGACTGCACCGCAAGGCTTGCGGGATCTTAGTTCCCCGACCAGGGATCGAACCCGTGCCCTCGGCAGTGAAAGCGTGGAGTCCAAACCACTGGACCTCCAGAGAGTTCCTGTAAACATTTTTTTAAACTCCTTTTCTCCTTTCTACATGTTCAGCATTTTTTATTTCTGGGTAGGAAAGTAAGGAAAATGCTGGAGAAGGTCACCTGGAACCACTCCTTCAGGGCATTTAACATGTTAATGTTTCGCCATGATTATAGTAGAGGCAGATTTCCTTCTTTGAATTTTCTCTAGGAGGCTAGCCCTTTGTTATGGCTGTGCTTCCAACCCATTAGAACCCCACTGAGTCTACTGAAATGATAATTTGTTAAATGGTTCCCTAGTGTTTCAAAGGTTAGTGTTCCTGCTGAAAAAGGAGTTCCTACGCCCTGGGAGAAAGGCACCTCTTTGAAGCATTGGTTAGATACCTAACTCTGTGATGGAGTAGCCGACTGGGACCTGCTTATCTATAGGAGACTTCAAGATAAAAAGTTGTTAGTGTGGGACTTCCCTGGTGGTCCCATGGTTAAGACTTTGCCTTCCAATGCAGGGGGTGTGGGCCCGAGCCCTGGTCGGGGAACTAAGATCCCACGTGCCTCGTGGCCAAAACACCAAAACATAAAACAGGAGCAATATTGTAACAAATTCAATAAAGATTTTTTAAAATGGTCCACATCAAAAAGAAAAAAATCTTTTAAAAAAACATTGTAGAGCAGTTATACTCCAATAAAGATGTAAAAAAAAATAGATGGAAGATAAGGAATCAGAAGCAGCCAGTTGAAATTACTTCAAACTTTTGGTGAAGATGAGAGAGAAGACTGTATGAAAAGAAGTAAGGAATAAGTCCTGGAAATAAAGCAATGGAAAAGGTTTTCATTTAAGGACAGAGAACACTGTGATATGTGAATAGGCAAAGGGGAGAAAATTAGTGGAGAGAAAAGGACTGGAGAAAATAAAAAGTTGTTAGTGAAAAATGAGTAAAATGAATAGAAGAAAATTACCTTGTAATGACCTAAAACGGTTTCATGGTGAATCCCATTGTATGATCTGTTTTCCTAAATGCTTCATATTCGAAGTTTGTATCATTTTCAGCTTCTTCAAAGGTGCTTTTTTTCCCTCTGGCAGAGACTGAGGCTGATAACATCAAAATCTCACTTTGACTCTCACACCAGCCCCTGCGGCTGCCCTGTAGACGTCTCCACTTGGAAATTACCCAGGCAGACCCCAAACTGAATTTACCACTTTGTTCTATCACCGTCTCCCCTCACCTGCTTCTCATGTTATTTCCTAACTCAGTCATGGCCTAGTCATCCAAGCTAGAAACTTGCATATCATACTTGAAACCTTCTCCTTTAGCCACCTTCCTAAAATCAATCATGAAAATTGGTTGAATAATTAGTCTTCAGTAATTAGTCTTATGACATACCACTTCCTAAATAGTTCTCAAATCTGTCTACCTGCTCTCTGTTCTGCCACCACTTATCATGTGACCTTGGGCAAGTTACTTAGCTTCTCTGTTCCTTGGATTGCCCATCTGTAAAATGGGGGTAATTATATCCATCTCACAGAGTTGCAAAGATTAAATAATGGCGCTCAAAATATTAACTGCAGTTACTCAGACCATCACCAAGCCACAGCCTGCTTACTGAAACAATCTCTTAATGAGTCTCATCTATTTTCAACCCCCTTCCATCTGTTCTCCCTTGCTGCAGCGAGAATGAGCTTTCTGAAGGGCAAATCCCTTCATGCCACTCTTCTGTGCAAAACTTTCTCATGCTTCCCATTGCCAGCAGCCTACAGTGTGATGTAGGTCATCAAGATCTGGCCTCTGCTGCCCTCGTCAGCTTCAGTTCTCTGCACTTTCCCTGTACTTGCAACGCTCTTCAAGCTGCATCTCTTTCTCTCCACTCTTCTGGTCAACTCCTCCTCATCTTTCAGGTCTCATACTTAACTTGTGCTAGGGATCCTTTCCCGATCCCATGAGACTGGATCAAGTGTTCCTCTTCAGTGTTCCCTGGGATTATCCCACCGAAAGCACTTTATTCATTTTGTAATTGCCTGTTCACTTTTTCATCTCCTCCATTAGACTTTGATATCCTTGAAGAAATCACTGTGTCTTGCTCATCATTGTATCTTCAGCCCCTAGCAAAATATTTGACTTAGAGTAGGCAGGCAACAAATATTTCTTGGATAATTGAGAGGAGAATATGTATAAACTTCATTCCCTTCATCAGGACTGGTGACTTCATTTCTGATTTGTCACTGCACAAGCTATTCGTAAAAGAAATTCTGTAGAAACGGTAGATATTCTCTCATTGCATATCTGGTGAGGCCTAATGCAAGAGGAAAAAGGCACCTAAAGGCAATGTGGCCCAACTAAGACACCCCCTCCCAAGGTAAAGCTGGGATAAAGTCACCGGCCCCTCATGCTCCAGTACTTGAATCATTGTCATCTTTGAAGAGTTATCTAGGATTAGACATCATGGCAACTTTGGTGACATGTTACAAGGCAAGCTCTCAATACAGGAAGCTTGGGCAGGATTCTAAGCTCCCAGCTGCAGGTTTGGCTGTTGGTCAACCTCTGAAATTCTCCAAGCTGAGCACATAAGCCAATAGTTGTTAATATTTTCAGGAGGATTCAGATTCCTTTGAGAATCTAATGAAAGTTTTGGATCTCTTGTTTGAGAGTTCTTTATTTATTTTGCTTACAAGTCCTTTATCAGATATGATTTGCAAATATTTTTCCTAGTCTTTGGCTTTCCATTCCCTTAACAGTGCCTTTCAAAGAACCAATGTTTTGGGACTTCCCTCATGGCGCAGTGGTTCAGAATCCGCCTGCCAATTCAGGGGACATGGGTTTGAGCCCTGGTCCAGGAAGATCCCACATGCTGCAGAGCAACTAAGCCCGTGCGCCACAACTACGGAGCCTGCGCTCTAGAGCCCGTGAGCCACAACTACTGAGCCCACGTGCCACAACTACTGAAGCCCGTGCACCTAGAGCCTATGCTCTGCAACAAGAGAAGCCACTGCAATGAGAAGCCTGCGCACCACAACGAAGAGTAGCCCCCACTCCCTGCAACTAGAGGAAGCCTATGCGCAGCAACAAAGACCCAACACAGCCAAAGATAAATAAATAAATACACTTATATTAAAAAAAAACCCCAAAGAACCAAAGTTTTAAATTTTGATGAAGTCCTGTTTTCTAATAGGATTTTTACCCAAGATTTCCTTTTCTAAATCTCCATATTGATAGTTCTTGAGTTACAAGACTTCAATCTTTGGTTTTTAGGCAAGGGAGGGAAGAAGAATGCTTTCTAGATTTCACCCTCATTTGGTTATGTCCACTCTATTGGAGTTTGGATTTTAGCCCAGGTAGTACTGCCATTATACCAGAGCAACAGGGCCATCTCCCTGAGCCCTGCACTTTAAAGTTGCACCTTTCCCCACTATGCCAAGGGGATGTGCCCATCTAGAGCTCATACTCCCCCCCCCCACTCCCCTTCTAGATCACAAACCTCAACTATCTCGGACCTTGGAATTCTTTGCCCGGACAGCCCACTTCAAGCCTCTTCCCCAAGTTTGTTCTCTTGAGGGCAAACCAATCTCCATGTGTGTACCCATAGCCCTTGGTTTGGGAGGATGGACAGAGACTGGACCTGCAGCCACACGTGGACCTGAGGGCCCTCCTGGAATAGGACAAAGCCAGAACAGGAAAAGAAGCGGGCAAGCTTTCATCTGTTTCTATTTTTTGTTTTTTGTTTTTGGCCATGCTGCTGCATGTGGGATGTTAGTTTCCAAACCAGGGATCAAACCTGCACCCCTGCATTGGAAGCGTGGAGTCTTAAACACTGTACCACCAGGGAAGTCCCTTATTTGTACTCTTGCTCATCTCCTAGTCCTAGCCTCCAGGCATACTATCAAACTGTTTTTTTCGTTTGTTTTGTTTTTGTTTTTGTTTTTTTTTGCGGTACGTGGGCCTCTCACTGTTGTGGCCTCTCCCGTTGCGGAGCACAGGCTCCGGACACACAGGCTCAGCGGCCATGGCTCACGGGCCCAGCCGCTCTGCGGCATGTGGGATCCTCCCGGACCGGGGCATGAACCCGTGTCCCCTGCATTAGCAGGCGGACTCTCAAACACTGCGCCACCAGGGAAGCCCCTATCAACTGTTTTTACCAGTGACTTATAAGGAGTCAGAACCTATGATATCCAGATTCCTGAGGTGAGTAATTTGTTGGATGGACGAGTATGCTATGGATGGAACCAGAACACACAAAGAGGAGGAATCTGGGGTGGGTATAGAGAATAGAAGTTAATTAAGTCATTTAACAAAAATTTGTTGAGCACCAACAATGTACCTGGCATAGGAATTAATGAGGCAAAGACTCTGCCCTTGTTGAACTTGTATTCTGTGGGGGAGATGGACAATCCACAAAGGTATACATAACATCAGGTGGTAACAAGTACAATAAAGAAAAATAGAGTAAGGGAAGGGGAGTGAAGGGGGACTGCTATTTTAGACAGGATGGTCAAGACTCTCCAAAGGGGTGACATTAGAGCAGATTTCTGAAGAAGCTGTCAGGATATCTGGAGGAAAGTGTTCTAAGTACTTAATTTACCAAAGAGCAAATGTAAGGTGCTAGGCAGCGGTTGGCATACTGGAGGAACCAGACGGGTGGGTGGAGGTCAGGGAGGAAGGGGGCAAATGGTGGGAGATAAAAACCATCTTTAGAGACTTGTTGAGGAGTTTAAAGCACCTGTTACGTCCAAACACATGTTCATATGCCCAGCAGGTAGTTGAAAATATGAGTCCAGAGCTCAGGACCCCAAATGGGCTTGTAGATAAAGAAATGAGAATAGTGAATATGGAAATGAGCAGTGAAAACCATGCAAGTGAATGGAGTGGCCCTGATTGAGTGTGAGAACAGCATCAAGGTTGGAATCCTGGGAGCGCCAATAGGTAATGATGGGCAGAGGAGAGGAGTATTACAGAACCCAGAGAAAAATCCGGAGAGGAGGGTCAGAGGGCAAAGGATGTGACACATTTCAAGATGTCCAAATGTAGCAGATGTCTAGTGAGATACTGTATTTGAAACTCTTTGTAAATGGAAAAACTCCATGCAAGCATAGGTATTATATGACTGTTAGTATTAATGATAATTAGGGAGGACTTTCCCCCTTCCTCTAATGGTTATTTTAACTTAAAGGTAATGAAAGTTTAGTTATACACATGTAGTCTATTTATAATCAATTCTTACTATTTTATTGCACTTTCAAAACAAACCTAAGTAAGTTATACTGAGGGAGCAAGACTCACAATCCCTGTTAAATCTGATTTGTGTAACAGTATAACATGTATATTGGTATATGGGTAATAATCGTAGAATTCTACTGGATTTTGTTTAAAAGCTTACAGTAACACTTCCTAAGGTTTGTCACACATAACTCTTCTGTCTGCCTATAGGGAAGCCTTAAAATAATTAAAACTCAATGGACCAAATATTATGTTCAACAGTCTCCTAGAATTTGATTTCTGGAATTTAGGTGGCAGCTGCTGCCACCGCCTGTGCCAGTCTCTTTAATGGCTGCAGAGTTCAGTGTTAGCGGGTAGATGCGCCAAGGTGCCGATGGTGAGTCTCCAGGGAATCCTGCTGTTGCTAAGTGGGAAAATGTGGTGTTAAATTCTTCCAAAGACCAAGTGTTCATCACTCTTAAATTGGACTTAACAAACCTAATTGAACTTGAAAGTTGATTTTTTTTTTTTTTTTGCCACACCACGTGGTATGCGGGATCTTAGTTCCCCAACCAGGGATCAAACCCGTGCCCCCTGCAGTGGAAGCGCAGAGTCCTAATCACTGGACCACCAGGGAA
The DNA here is from genome assembly GCF_025265405.1 of Mesoplodon densirostris. NCBI lineage: Eukaryota > Metazoa > Chordata > Mammalia > Artiodactyla > Ziphiidae > Mesoplodon > Mesoplodon densirostris. Next base: position 19,159,858 of record NC_082662.1, on the reverse strand, counting down.
TTCCTGATTCTTGTTTTCTTTCTTTCTTTTTTAAAAAAATAAATTTATTTGTTTTTGGCTGCATTGGGTCTCCTTTGCTGTGCGTGGGCTTTCTCTAGTTGCAGTGAGCGGGGGCTACTCTTCGTTCTGGTGGGCGGGCTTCTCACTTCAGTGGCTTCTCATTGTGGAGCACGGGCTCTAGGCTTGCAGGCTTCATTTGTTGTGGCACATGGGCTCTAGAGCGCAGGCTCAGTAGTTGTGGCGCACGGGCTTAGTTGCTCCTCAGCATGTGGGATCTTCCCGTACCAGGGCTCGAACCCCTGTCCCCTGCATTGGCAGGCAGATTCTTAACCACTGCGCCACCAGGGAAGTCCAATTCTTGTTTTCCTGAGTTTGATTGAGGAAATGGAAGGTTGGAAAGGAGAGCTCATTTTGCTAAATTTCTTTTTCAGTTTCCCCCCCCACACACACACACACTTTTTCTGTATTCCCTCAACAGAACCCAAGGAGAGCAGAGAACTCATTTAAAAAAGAAGGACAAAAATAATTTCAAAATCAGAGACTACCAACTTCAGGTTTGGAAATATGAAGGCTTAAAAAGACGAAAGTTTAACTTTATTGGGTTTCATTCATCTCTTCTGGCTGTGTACCATAATGATTATGAGACTGGAATTTGGAGTTACATCAGAGTCTGAGTCTCAACTCTGACCTGGGAATTAGTTTCTTCATCTGCAAAAGGGAGATGATACCTTTTGGTACCTGCCTCATATATTGTGAGCATTAAATGAGATAGCATGGCAAATGCTTTAAAATGCTAACTAGTATCATGAAGTCTATGTAGGTATAATCTCCATGGGATGTTTTCTTTTCTAGCAAAGCTACCCAAATGGTTGTTGCTCCTCCATATTGAGACCTTGTGAGGCCACAGTTTTGTTCTTAGATACTGTCATTTCTCAGAACATGTTCAAACTGCATTGCAAAGCCAATTTGCAAAGCACATAAGGAAAATGTTCTCATTATCTTATATCACAGTTTGCTTTGGGCTCTAAATAGTATTTTCTAACTTATTCATCAGATTGACAATGATGGGTTTTTGACTGATAAAAATGTCTACCTCTACAAATGAAGAATCTGCCAACAATAAGACTTTAATTGAAAAGGAGCTTGATGAAGTAGCTCAAAACTCGGTTTGAGTCTTTGTTCACCTGTGTGGCTTTGAGCAAATGTTTTAACCTCCCTGAGCCTTGTTTCTTCAATAAAATGGGATAATATTACTAGCCTTTAACATTTCATGAGAGGATCAGCAACAGCATTTGTAAAACACTGGACACATAGTAAGAGCGCCATAAATGGTAGTGACTATTGTTTAAAATGTTGTGTCACTAAGATAAAGAAACACTCTTTCCATTTTAAAACAGCTTGATGAATTTGAGAATTAGAAGGGAACTCATTGGGCCAGCTAGGATAATCTTCAAAAGAAAAAATGCAAAAATGATGATAAAGCAGGCACACAAAAATGATGATAAAGCAGGCCTTGGGGTAAGTTGACTACAAGCTATTGCAAGCCACCCATATGGCAATTTATTTTTTAAAAGAAGCATAATCCTAGGAGGTAAAAATGAGAGACAGTGTTCAGCTCTGGCCAGTCTTAATTGGAGCACTACCATTTTGGAAAATGGTAAATAAAGACATTTATTATTTATTTATTTATTTTATTTTTGGCTGCGTTGGGTCTTAGTTGCAGCATGCGGGATCTTTGCTGAGGCATGCAGGATCTTTCCTTGCAGCGTAGGCTTCTCTCTAGTTGTGGCGTGCAGGTTTCCTCTTCTCTAGTTGTGGCGCATGGGTTCCAGACCACGTGGGCTCTGTAGTTTACCTCACGCGGGCTCTAGTTGAGGCGTGTGAGCTCAGTAGTTGTCGCATGCAAGCTTAATTGGCCCGCAGCACGTGGAATCTTAGTTCCCTGACCAGGGATCGAACCCACGTCCCCTGCATTGTAAGGCAGATCCTTTACCACTGGACCACCAGGGAAGTCCCTCTGTATTATTTCTTTTTTCCTTTCCCCTGTGTGTGACTTCGAACTGTGTCTGGGATGGCTTAACCTTGTTAGTAGCAAGTGAAGGCATTTTAAAGAGGCTGAATTGATGTAATCTTGTTTGGACTCTGAGGAACAGACTGTTTCTTTTAGAATCATGAAACAGACAAGCAAGATGAAGATTAATCTAAGGATCCAATAAAAAGGTTTGGTAATTTTAAACATTCTTTGTTAGTTCAGGTTGTAAGTGGTAAAAGTCAAAGCTTCAGTTTGAATATTCTGGTGCCCTGTAATTGTTTTAAGAAGCAAAAGCATGTTGTTCATTGACATACCAGTCAGACCACAGATTTGGTCTGTCACGGTGCAGGGCTGTGGACTCGTCTTGCTGTGCTGTGTTACCTCATCTTAAAAGGTTAGAGATAGCTACCCACCACCAGTCCCTGCCATCAGAAAACCTGCACAAGCCTCTTAGATAGACTCATCCACCAGAGGGCAGACAGCAGAAGCAAGAAGAACTACAATCCTGCAGGCTGTGGAACAAAAACCACATTCACGAAAGATAGACAAGATGAAAAGGCAGAGGGCTATGTACCAGATGAAGGAACAAGATAAAACCCCAGAAAAACAACTAAATGAAGTGGAGATAGGCAACCTTCCAGAAAAAGAATTCAGAATAATGATAGTGAAGATAATCCAGGACCTCGGAAAAACAATGGAGGCAAAGATCAAAAAGATGCAAGAAATGTTTAACAAAGACCTAGAAGAATTAAAGAACAAACAAACAGAGATGAACAATACAATAACTGAAATGAAAACTACACTAGAAGGAATCAATAGCAGAATAACTGAGACAGAAGAACGGATAAGTGACCTGGAAGACAGAATGGTGGAATTCACTGCTGCAGAACAGAATAAAGAAAAAAAAATGAAAAGAAATGAAGGCAGCCTAAGAGACCTCTGGGACAACATCAAAACGCAACAACATTCACATTATAGGGGTCCCAGAAGGAGAAGAGAGAGAGAAAGGATCCGAGAAAATATTTGAAGAGATAATAGTCGAAAACTTCCCTAACATGGGAAAGGAAATAGCCACCCAAGTCCAGGAAGCACAGCGAGTCCCATACAGGATAAACCCAAGGAGAAACACGCCGAGACACATAGTAATCAAATTGGCAAAAATTAAAGACAAAGAAAAATTATTGAAAGCAGCAAGGGAAAAACGACAAATAACATACAAGGGAACTCCCATAAGGTTAACAGCTGATTTCTCAGCAGAAACTCTACAAGCCATAAGGGAGTGGCATGACATATTTAAAGTGATGAAAGGGAAGAATCTACAACCAAGATTACTCTACCTGGCAAGGATCTCATTCAGATTCGATGGAGAAATCAAAAGCTTTACAGACAAGCAAAAGCTGGGAGAATTCAGCACCACCAAACCAGCTCTACAACAAATGCTAAAGGAACTTCTCTAAGTGGGAAACACAAGAGAAGAAAAGGACCTACAACAACAAACCCAAAACAATTAAGAAAATGGTCATAGGAACATACATATCCATAATTACCTTAAGCGTGAATGGATTAAATGCTCCAACCAAAAGACACAGGCTTGCTGAATGGATACAGAAACAAGGCCCATATATATACTGTCTACAAGAGACCCACTTCAGACCTAGGGACACATAGAGGCTGAAAGTGAGGGGATGGAAAAAGATATTCCATGCAAATGGAAATCAAAAGAAAGCTGGGGGCCTCCCTGGTGGCGCAGTGGTTAAGAGTCCGCCTGCCGATGCAGGGGATACGGGTTCGTGCCCCGGTCTGGGAGGATCCCATATGCCGCGGAGCGGCTGGGCCCGTGAGCCATGGCCGCTGGGCCTGCGCATCCGGAGCCTGTGCTCCGCAACGGGAGAGGCCACAACAGTGAGAGGCCCACATACCGCAAAAAGAAAAAAAAAAAAAAAAAAAAAAAAAAGAAAGCTGGAGTAGCAATACTCATATCAGATAAAATAGACTTTAAAATAAAGAATGTTACAAGAGACAAGGAAGGACAGTACATAATGATCAAGGGATCAATCCAAGAAGAAGATATAACAATTATAAATATACATGCACCCAACATAGGAACACCTCAATACATAAGGCAACTGCTAACAGCTGTAAAAGAGGAAATTGACAGTAACATAATAATAGTGGGGGACTTTAACACCTCACTTACACAAATGGACAGATCATCCAAAATGAAAATAAATAAGGAAACAGAGCTTTAAATGACACAATAGACCAGATAGATTTAGTTGATATTTATAGGACATTCCATCCAAAAACAGCAGATTACACTTTCTTCTCAAGTGCACATGGAACATTCTCCTGGATAGATCACATCTTGGGTCACAAATCAAGCCTCAGTAAATTTAAGGAAATTGAAATCATATCAAAAATCTTTTCTGACCACAACGCTATGAGATTAGAAATGAATTACAGGGGAAAAAAACGTAAAAAACACAAACACATGGAGGCTAAACACTACGTTACTAAATAACCAAGAGATCACTGAAGAAATCAAAGAGGAAATCAAAAAATACCTAGCGACAAATGACAATGAAAACTATAAGACGGGCTTCCCTGGTGGCGCAGTGGTTGAGAGTCCGCCTGCCGATGCAGGGGACACGGGTTCGTGCCCCGATCCCGGAAGATCCCACATGCCGCGGAGCGGCTGGGCCCGCGAGCCATGGCCGCGGAGCCTGTGTGTCCGGAGCCTGTGCTCCGCAACGGGAGAGGCCACAGCAGTGAGAGGCCCGCGTACAGCAAAAAAAAAAACAAAAAAAAAAACTATAAGACACTGATGAAAGAAATTAAAGATGATACCAACAGATGGAGAGATATACGATGTTCTTGGATTGGAAGAATCAATATTGTGAAAATGACTCTACTACCCAAAGCAATCTACAGGTTCAATGCAATCCCTATCAAATTACCAATGGCACTTTTTACGGATCTAGAAAAAAAAATCTTAAAATCTGTATGGAGACACAAAAGACCCCGAATAGCCAAAGCAGTCTTGAGGGAAAAAAACAGAGCTGGAGGAATCAGACTCCCTGACTTCAGACTATACTACAGAGCTACAGTAATCAAGACAATATGGTACTGGCACAAAAACAGAAACATAGATCAATGGAACAAGATAGAAAGCCCAGAGGTAAATCCACGCACCTATTGTCAACTAATCTATGACAAAGGAGGCAAGGATATACAATGGAGAAAAGACAATCTCTTCAATAAGTGGTGCTGGGAAAACTGGACAGCTACATGTAAAAGAATGAAATTAGAACACTCCCTAACACCATATACAAAAATGAACTCAAAATGGATTAGAGACCTAAATGTAAGACTGGACACTATAAAACTCTTAGAGGAAAACATAGGAAGAACACTCTTTGACATAAATCACAGCAAGATCTTTTTTGATCCACCTGCTAGAGTAGTGGAAATAAAAACAAAAATAAACGAATGGGACCTAATGAAACTTAAAAGCTTTTGCACAGCAAAGGAAACCATAAACAAGATGAAAAGACAACCCTCAGAATGGGAGAAAATATTTGCAAACAAATCAACGGACAAAGGATTAATCTCCAAAATATATAAACAGCTCATGCAGCTCAATATTAAAAAAACAAACAACCCAATCCAAAAATGGGCAGAAGACCTAAATAGACATTTCTCCAAAGAAGACATACAGATGGCCAAGAAGCACATGAAAAGCTACTCAACATCACTAATTATTAGAGAACTGCAAATCAAAACTACAATGAGGTATCACCTCACCCCAGTTAGAATGGGCATCATCAGAAAATCTACAAACAACAAATGCTGGAGAGGGTGTAGAGAAAAGGGAACCCTCTTGCACTCTTGGTGGGAATGTAAACTGATACAGCCACTATGGAGAACAGTATGGAGGTTCCTTAAAAAACTAAGAATAGAATTACCTGATGATCCAGCAATCCCACTACTGGGCATATACCCAGAGAAAACCACAATTCAAAAAGACACACGCACCCCAATGTTCACTGCAGCACTATTTACAATAGCCAGGTCATGGAAGCAGCCTAAATGCCCATCAACAGACGAATGGATAAAGAAGATGTGATACATATATACAACGGAATATTACTCAGCCATAAAAAGGAATGAAATTGGGTCATTTGTTGAGACGTGGATGGATCTAGATACTGTCATACAGAGTGAAGTAAGTCAGAAAGAGAAAAACAAATATCGTATATTAACGCATATATGTGGAAACCAGAAAAATGGTACAGATGAACCAGTTTGCAGGGCAGAAATTGAGACACAGATGTAGAGAATAAACGTATGGACACCAAGGGGGAAAGCTGCAGGGGTGGTGGTGGTGGTGGTGTGATGAATTGGGCAATTGGGATTGACATGTATACACTGATGTGTATAAAATTGATGACTAATAAGAACCTGCTATATATATATAAAAAAGAAAGAATGGCCAAAAAAATCCCCAAATTAATAGAAAACACTAATCTACACATCTAAGAAGCTCAAAAACAAATTGGATACAAGATTTGTTTAAAATCCAAAATCATTTACTGTGCTAATAAAGGACAAAACCCACATGATCAATAGACAAAAACATTTGGGAAAATCCAACATCCATTCTAAAAACTCTCAACAAATTAGGAATAAAACGGAACTTCTTCAAAGTAATAACATCTACTGGGACTTCCCTGGTGGTCCAGTGGCTAGGACTGAGCTCCCAATGCAGGGGGCCTGGGTTCAATCCCTGGTCAGGAAACTAGATCCCACATGTCGCAACTAAGACCCAGCACAGCCAAATTAAAAAAAAAAAAAAAAAAAGAACATCTACTAAAAAAAAAAAAAGTTAAGAGATATAGCTGGAGCTCTCCCTAGCAACTCATTTTTATTATATCTATTTGTATACTTGTCCTGACTTGTCAGCTAGAATGTAAGTTCTCAGAGGACAGAGATTGTTTTATTCATTTTATATTTCCTACTTTCAACACAGTGATTTATATGTAGACGGCGTACAACAAATATCTGTATAATACTGCATTCACGAATGCACACACACACACACACAGTTGTTTTTGAAATGCAAAGCTCAGATCACCATATTTTCCAAATCAAAAAAATCAAGATATATGGTCTGGAAAGGTGGAGTATACTTAGGAGGACCATATGGGTGAATATTTGAAATATTATCTCAGAAAATATTGGCTGATAGAACCACTTTAATTACAGTATCCAGTCCAGGGGTTCTTATCCTGTGTTAAATGGACTTAAAAGAATCTCTGAATGGAATTCACTGGCCCTTCAACTTGGAAGGGAAAGAAATAACAACTTTATTTTCACTAATATACTGCCAAAATTAAGCATTTTTCCCCATTGTTAATGTAGGCAACAAACCAGAGAATTAGCAGTACTTTTCACTCTGTCACCAATAGGAATCACAGATATTTTCATACACATTATAGTTGTGGGATTTCATGAAATATCTCCTCATTGCTTACATTTCAGTAGTTGTTTGACCTGCTTCACGATCTTGATATTTAATACTTAAAGAAGAAGATTACTATGTCACAAGAGTTTAAAAAATGTATTTCCTGATTGTATTTCAACATTTGTAATGCTATGTATTTTACTTTATTTTATGCATTTAAAAACCTAAAAGATCCATAGCTTTCACCAGACTGTCGAATGGCACAAAATAGGTTAAGAACCCTCGAGCTAGAAGCAGATTTATGTGAAGCTAATAAAGGTTAAGCTTCAAAGTCCCTTTACCATGCCCTTCCAAGACTCTGTTCCTAAATCTGTATTCATCATTTTATATTATTTTTCTAAAGGATCCCAGCATTTGTATAAGTTTCACACCCCATAATACAAAAGTTGGATTCACCGTGACGTTTAGCCCAGTACCGGGCACATAGGTTTTCCATAATTAATTTTTGGTTGATAGCTTCTGGGAAATTTAAACGATCCTCGAAGTTATCTGGAAATCTTGCAGACCACCGCTTGCCTTCCTCCACTTCCCGAGAGGGATGGGGCAGTGGAGATGGGGTCGGAAAGGAAGGGCCGTGGGATGAGATAGGTTTGGACTAAGGCAAGACAGGGAACAAACCAGTAGGGGGTGGAAGGTGAGAAATGTTTAGGAATAACGGGAATTAGTCTCCCTTGGGAATGAGCCCTTTTCCTTGCACGGCTCCTTTGGTTTCGTAGTTGTATGTATCTGACCTATCTACCTTGTGAATATTCATTAGCTCCAAACCCCGTGAAGAAAGGTCTCTGCTCTGTCATTTGTAGGTAACATTGCTCTTGAGAAACGCCCACTTCAGCGATTTCCCTCACATTCTGAGCTGCTCCCAACGATGTGTGGAAGGGAGCCCGGGAGTCAGCTTTCCGAGCGTTCCAAGGGATGATTTTCTACACGAAGAAATTCTCCAACAAAACAGACGAGCCAAATCCTTAAACCGTGTTCTAACTAGAGCCCAAAAGACGACCTAGAGGGAGGCCGGACCGCGTGGCGGTGGGCGTGTCTGGGGCGAACACCGGCGGCGGCGGCTCCCGGCGGGATTACCGGCGCTGTGGCGCCAGCCAAGGAGCGGGAGGGCCGCGGCCGAACAACCCGGTGCGGACGGTACGGGGGGGGCTCCGGAGGCGGCCTACTTTTTCGGCCTCGCGCCGGCTGCAGACGAAGAGGGAGGAGCCTCGGCACCCTGGGCTTGGAGCACCGCAGTTTCGCCTCCACCCGGGGCTTCGCCACAGACCCCTTTGTGTTCCTTCCCCCGCCCCGGAGGCTCCCCAGCCGGCGGCGCTGAGTTCCCTCATTGGCTCAGCCGACGGCTTCATCGATTGGCTCCCAAGTCGTCCGGCGTGGTGCGCCTCTTCTCGCTACTATTGGTCTTCTGAGCTGTTCCTCAGGCCGCCGCGCGCGGTGATTGCCCGGCCGCTCGGAGTCCCTGGAAGCAGTTCCGGGAAACCCCGCGTGCTGCCGGGATCGCGTCTCTGTCCATGAGGGGGGGAGGGGGTGGCGCGCGCGCCATTTCTAGTCGTTTTCAAAGCGCCTCGCGCTGATTCTCACGGGCCCGGCCGTCGGCCCCAGCTCTGCCCTGGTGAGTTTCGCGCCGGCCCGCGGGGGGAGGGGCCGGGAGCCCCGATCCGACCTACTGGGCCCGGCCGTGGCACTGCGCCTTGTCCCCAGTTTCGTTTTCGCTCCGAGGCCCCGGGGTGGGGGTGGGGATGGGCTGGTGGCGGTTTCAGCCTTGTCCGGCCGCTCAGTTGAGGGCCTGGCCCAGCCGAGGCGCCTCCTCGCCCTCGCTCATCCTCCCCCCGCCCCTCCAACCCCCGGCCCACGGTCCGGCCGGCCCGGCGCCCTCCGCGCAGGCTGCCGGGCCGGGCGCGCTTTTCCCGCCTCCACCCGCTGCTCCACGCGGCCGGGCCGGCCCGGCGGCCTGGGACGCCCGCGGCCCCATTGCCTCTCCCCGCCGGAGCCGTCTCGCTCCCGTCTCTTCCGGCCTAGCCACGAGTGGGATGTGTTGCTGATCCGGACCGGCATGGGGAGGGGGTGGGCAGAGGGCGGGATACAAACCCCGGGTGACCTGAGCCGGGAGAAAACTTTTGTGTGAAGCAGAGGCCAAAAGGCTGGTTTGTGTAGGAAGCCTCCCTCCCCTCCCCCATTCTGCATGCTGCGAGTCGAGATTTGAAGGAAAAAATGACTACTAGAGGCCATGAAACTTAGCCTTGGAGCGGCGCCTGAGATACCTAATTCTAACACTGTCATAGGCGCGCTAAATTGGAAAGGCGATTCTTTTTCTTCTGCGGTAGAAACCGTAATTGCCAAAATTTAAAACTTGAAGCCACGGGGCTCTTGAAGGGTTCAGTCCTTTCACACTACCTGTTTCAGATTTTTGCTGTCCTCCGGAGGCTGAATTTATGTCTCATGAGTCAGTCGTAGGTTAAGGGCTTGACACTCCTAAGCCATGAGATAACCGTTAGTCTTCATTTCGTTGGTTCTTCTAAAGCCGGTCTCTTAAATGTGAAGAATTTTCACGAGATGTTCAGAAAAAATCAGGGAGGGGCTAGTGCCAGACTTCCCAAATCTCCCAGCAGCCCTTATTTAAATTTCTACTTTTCGCAAAAAAGTTTAGATCAAATGACTTAAGTCACATTAGTGTATTTGCTGCATCCAGAAATATGGTTTGGCTGTGTGGCATCGTATTGAATACACACAAGAGTTTTAAATGGTCTCATATGACATGAAAGTCTTTTTTTAAATGAGCACATTGTATTTGGCTTGAAGAGAGCTTTTTCCTTGATCCGAAAGGTTTTATTTTCTGGACTCTAATAGTTGTACGTTTTTGTTGTTGTTAAAGTTTACAGACTTTTTTTGTAAATTTCAAACAATTTCAGAATCAACTTGTAGAGAGCCTTTGCAGTGAATGGTAGTCATAAATATTTCTGTCTTGTGCTTAATATGCAACTTGTCTTTTTGCTTTACACATACTTAAAAAAATACCACCTTAACAGATGTTCGTTGAACTTTTCTGTTAAAAATTTGCTTTCTTTCCGTGACTAATAGTATTCCAAGGTGCAATACTGCAAGGGTCTTGTGATACGGAGAACTTCTGAGTTCTGATGATCTTATGGTCGTATTTGGGGGTGGGGGAGCATGGAAAACTATGTTCACAAAGGTGTTTTGGACTTTAGGATGCATCTTTATAGAAGTAGGTTGTATTAATCAGTAAACTGTTCATCTTAAACTGTAAGTAGTTTCTTGATCAGAAGTGCCAGTTTTGAATGGTTTTGTTTTTGCCAGTTCATCAGAATTTGAGGCTTGCCTTGAGAAACATTTATCCATCCAGCGATTAACCACGGAGTCTGCGTCTGTATAGACATTAGAGGGCTACTAAGTCTTAATAATGTTTTGTAATCGTAAGAAGTCATGATATTGTTTATCCCATTTTCAAAGTAACCCTTTCTGCATTTTCCTCTCTACCCCGTATTACCTCCTTCTTAGTCTTCCTCCCTTTTTCATTAACTTCAACTAAATATCGGTGGACTTTGAAATGAAGTTGTTTTAAGTCGGAAAACTGCACCTGGTGCATTTGCACAGTGTTTTGATAAGCAGTCTGGAGGTGTGGTTATCTTACGTATGGGTTTTAGTGCTTTTTAGGAAACTTGTATTTTCTTTATAGCGGACTAGGTATCTTGAGTTTCATCAAGAAAAGTAGGCTTTTCCTTGAAATCCACCTTCATGTCCTTTATTTCAGTATTCGTTGCAGTGTCTTTATTCTGGTGCTTATTACCTTCATCACATTATAATTTCACCACAGACAAATGCACTTTAACTTTAATTCCATCTTTTGAGGAGGTAGTATAGAGACTGGCCTTGTATGGTTTTATTATTTAATCTCTCTCTTCAGGGAGTTGATCCATTTCAGCATTACGTACAGGTTGAACACCCAAAATGATTTGGGTAGGTTAATCTGAGACGTCTGACCTAAGTTTATCCTAATTAGGTAATGTTTGTTGAAACTATTTGGAAGAAATTAGTTATCCGTTCTAAAATATGTTTTTTAGGTTTATTTTACTGATACGAAAAATTCAGTATACACTCATGATTTTTTTTTTTTAAGAAGCAACCTTAACTATAGCTCACTTTTTATTTTATGTGGACTTAAAACAATCATTTAGCTTTTAAACCTGGTCATTTTTTCTTTTAAATCTGTGAATGGGAATAGCAAATTAATTTTAGAACAAAAATTAATGTCAAGTTGTGTTTTTTGTTTTGTTTTAAGTGAGGCGGAGAAAGCCCAAATCACCAGAATGTTGAACTAGAGACAATAGGGCATTTATTTCACACCTATCTTGGATTTGAAGCAGAGCTAGGAAATTTGAAAGTCCTTGAACCTTAAGTTGTCTGTGGGTGTTCATTCTGTTTTTAAACCAAACTTTTTAAAACTGTGTAAGAATTGAGAGCTTGAGGGGCTTTTTAGGATTTTGTGGTGATTTGTTGATAAGCTCATCAGGACACAACAGCTGCTTTTGTTAATCAGTGATTCTACCTTAAGTAAATTCAAGCCTTTATTTAACCTAGTGTACATGAAGTTCCTTAAATAACACTTCCATGTACATTTTCCATGGTTTTACAGAATTATTATGCAAATTTAGGTCAGATACATCAGAAAAGACATCATAAAATAATATTTTGATAGAAGTTATTAGCAGCATGTATACAAATTAGTTTAGATAAATCATGCATTGTCCTACAAACTAGTTATTTCTGGCTTAATGTAATATAGCTCCTGAATTTTTTCCAGCAGCATAATAAAATGGCTAATCAGGTGAATGGTAATGCGGTACAGTTAAAAGAAGAGGAAGAACCAATGGATACTTCCAGTGTAACTCACACAGAACACTACAAGACACTGATAGAGGCAGGCCTCCCACAGAAGGTGGCAGAAAGACTTGATGAAATATTTCAGACAGGTATAATATACATTTCTTGTTTCTGACTGGTTATGAAAGTGAGGGCAAACCACTTTGAATTTTATAGACTTTTTTTAAGGTTAAATATTATTGTTTCTGATCTATATAGAGCTGAATGTTACTTTCCCTTCATTGAGGGCATATTGGGTTTGACTTTGATATTCTTATTTCATTATTTCAAAGCCTTCTTAGTGTTGAATATGCAGTCTTAGTTGTTTCAGAACAGTACATCAATTTGTCTTAGATTTACCATCAATTAATATATATGTTTCAGCATATCAAATTTTACATTTTTTCTTAATCTAAATCAGTCATCATTTTGCTTTTACTTTTCTACTTTAGCTTCTTAAAGTGATTGTTAAAACAGCTTAGGTCTGATTAGGTGGCATAATAAGAGGACTAGTTAGACTGTATTGTCTGAAATGATAATAAATGTCAGACTCGTTGAGAGTTTGTGGCCTGTCTAGTTTCTAACAGACAGACATCCACAACTCTCAGTAATTTGGAAGTGTTTGGTTTGTAACAGCTGCCTTTTTTTTTCTTTCTTTCTTTTTTTTTTTTAAATCTAGGAGTCCCATGGTTAAGTGCTTAAGGAAATTTGAACATTTTAATATAGTGGTTGTAAGTGGTTTGAAGTTCTAAAGAGGGAGAGAAATATATCCCCTTAGGAAGTGTTGTTCATAAATAAATGTGTCCTTCCCCTTTGGGGCCATAGATGGAAACTTTCTTCCTCTGTGTTTTGTGTGCCTATCCAGATTCTGGGAGAGAGAATTGAACTGTCTCACAAACGTGTCTTAAGTACCGTAGTAACAAATATCTGGGGGTTTTTTGTCCTTAAAACATATTTTATTTTTAATCTGAGAAGCTCAAGATAATTTTAGACATTAAAATGACTTCTCAAAATGACTCCTGAGTGATGGTCCCATTTGAAAATCAGTCCTCAGGAACTTTCTGTGACATTCTGCCATAGAGAATTGGCAGTGATCTGCTTTGAGATACTCTCTTGTAGAGTGTTCTGTTACTGATAAGAGGCTGATGGTTTGGGTGTAGGGTTGGATTGACAGAATGGACTGATGGCTATCCTGAGTTGTGGCTTTGGGTGGTGATATGGAATATTCAAGTAAGGAAACTCCAATTATTTAGGCATGCTCATTTTGAGCTCTTAAAGCAAATCATGGCAACATTTTTTTTAAAAGTAACTTCGCAAGTGATAGTATTTATTATGGAGTAAAGTTCTTTTTGGCTTTACCAAAATGGAGTCACTTTTGATGTTAGTTCATATGGATTTGGGGGTTTTAATCTGCCAAATATTTCCATTTTACTTTGGATCAATTCTGAAATATTGAGAAATATAAAATTTAACAGACTTAAGAAATTATATTTAAACTTAGTAAATGTTCTGTGTGCAGTTAAATATACTGTATATATATATAGAGAGAATGCAGTGCATATATTTTCTGTATAGTTTGCTTGTTAAGTCCACAGTAAAGTCCTTTTAATGCCATTTGCAAAAATTGTCATTGTTGACAGTGTTGTGAATGCCACAGCATCTTTTAAAATCTCATTGTGACACTTCTGAAGAGCAAAAAAATGCCTTAAAATATGACTTTCAGAATTGATTAATCAAGCTGCACTGGCATTTATAGAAAAGTTTAAAATTATGCCTTTCCACATTCTGACTGCAGCAAAGTAGATGTTCAGATGAATTTCATTTTATCTTAGGCGCTAAGGAGGGAAAGCCTGTGACACTTTTTGGAGAGTGGAAAGAATTATTTAGTAAAAGAGGTTCTCTCTTATTTTTTTCCCCACTTCTTGTGTGGTTAGCAGTAACTCCAACAGTGCATGTAATTTGAAGGTTGCTCCTTGGGAAATACAGTGTGTTCTTGTCACCCTAACATAACTTGTTACATTAATGCTTAATCTGTAGTACAGTGTGTACATCAGATTTAACTTCCGGAATTTAAACCAATTTTGGGGAGTGGGAAATGGGGTTAGGATTTTTTTGGTTTTGGGGGGGATATGGGGATTGAAATTTATGTTTATAGGTGTTGACATTTTATCTTTTGTTTTCATATTTGTACTCTTGACCTTTCTGTATAGTATTTGTATAGCTGCCTATATACATATAGTTAAATGAAAATGTAGTTAGTGATAGTATTGAATATAACAATTCTTGATTAAACACTGATAGCACAGTTTAGATTATCCCCTTTGTTGCAATAATGTTACCCCTTTTCAATTTAATTTTTAGGATTGGTAGCTTATGTCGATCTTGATGAAAGAGCCATTGATGCTCTCAGGGAATTTAATGAAGAAGGAGCTCTATCTGTACTACAGCAGTTCAAGGAAAGTGACTTATCACATGTTCAGGTAAGGTCATTATTCAGAAATGTCTTTGAACAACTAATGATCTGAGATTATTTTACTTTTACTTTTTTTCCTGTGGAGGAGTGGTATTTTTGTTTCTGACTACCTCTGCTTCTTTTAAAAAATTAGCTTAAAGAAAAAAAGATCTACATGGCAGAGAGTTTTCAGAAACACAAGCATAAAGGAAAAGTCTCTCACTCCTTTGTAATATTTTTGGATTATGTGATCCTGTTTTATTATCTTGGAGGGAAATAATGTTGGTGGGAGGAATAGATTCAGGACACCTGGCAAAATAGCCCAGATACATTTAAATATCTACCAATGGAAGACTGTTTTGCCAGTGTAGCAGGTAAGCTCCCCGGAGGTCTTGTGTGTCTTAACTCCTGTCTGTTCCAGTCTGGCATGTAACAACCACTCTGCAAATATTTGTTGAGTGAATAAATGAGTAAATATTTTGTTAAAATTCTGGTCTTCTGAAATTTAAATTTAATTATGTATTTGACGCTTCATCAATTCATGGTGGTTCTTTTTCATTGAATTACTTGGCTGTTCTAGAACAAAAGTGCATTTTTATGTGGAGTTATGAAGACCTACAGGCAAAGGGAGAAACAGGGGAGCAAGGTGCAAGAGTCTACAAAGGGACCCGATGAAGCAAAGATCAAGGTAAAACTTGACTTGGATAGTTGTAATGAAATTAAATTTAATTATGAGATCAAATGCTTCTTTTCATGTTTCCTAGAAACAGTTTTTTGTTTGTTTGTTTTTTTTTTTTTTGCGATACGCGGGCCTCTCACTGTTCTGGCCTCTCCTGTTGCGGAGCGCAAGCTCTGGACGCGCAGGCTCAGCGGCCATGGCTCATGGGCCTAGCTGCTCTGCGGCATGTGGGATCTTCCCGGACCGGGGCACGAACCCGTGTCCCCTGCATCAGCAGGCGGACTCTCAACCATTGCCCCACCAGGGAAGCTCTGGAAACAGTTTTTATTGCACGTAAAAAAAAAAGAAAAAGAAAAACTAGTGTTTGGAAATGAGATAATTTAGGGGAAATTACGTAAGAAGAATTTTGGGGGCAGACATTTAATTGTATGTTTGGTGAAAATTCCTAAACATACTCTCCCTTATTCCTTGTTATTTTGGCTATGAATGACATATTTATTGCTACTTCCAATAATAGTTTTTTAGATTGATTCAATCATGTCTTTTCAGTTTCTTTTCAAGTATTTTGTGTCTTTTCTCTTGCTGAAGAGGTGTTTTAATAACTGCTTTCCTCCTCCTCAGTTTTTATTTACTTCAGTTTCTTTGTTTGTAAACTGGGAACAGTAATAGTACCTACCTCATGAAGTGTGAAGGTTAAAGGAATTAAGATACGTAAAGTGCTTAGAGTAATGCCTGGAATATAGCGAGAACAGTATAACTATGAGCCATTATTATTATTACTATTATTATTTAGATAAACTGAAAGGTGAATATAGGGCTTTTAGTAAAAGAATTAAATAGGTATTGATGTTTTGCTGCAGTGTAGACTTTTGAGTTTGAAATAGTTAATTTATTTAACATTGAAGTCTGTACAAGAAATATTTTAGACAAGAAATATAACATAGTTTTTATCATGTAACTAGCATATATAAAGCTCCTTTGTACCTTTTTCCCTCATCTGTAAAATGGCGTAATCCCATTCTTATATCTTTTAACTAATAGATGAAAACTCTATATGCTGCTGTAATGGTTTTTTTTTTTAAAACTTATTGCTGTTCATTGGATAGATCTGTATTATTTCCCTAAAGCTGGCTATTTGCTCTTGAGAAGGTGCATACTATATATGTAATATGTGTATATTACATATTATACAAGTAATGTATAATATGTAATATGTTTTGTGTGTATTCTATATTACATGTATTTCTGTGGTTAAAATAGTCAAAGGTAGAAGGATGGAGAGTCTAAGGTAACTGGAATCCCGGGGTTCCTCCAGAGATATTTTTGAAAACTATTGAACTTGGTGATGTCTAAAGTCTCTTGCTGCTCTGACATGCTGTGATTTTAAAAACCTGAAGTGTAAAATTCTCCTTTCTAGGTAGATTCCATTTCTTTTTTTCCACGTGTCTTTGTTCTGTAGGCCTTTCACACGAACACAAACCCGTAAGGGCAAAAGGACATTATCTTCTTCTCTATGATTCCTCTTAATACCTAATATAATGTTGTGAGGAAGGTTGGAAATCAGGAAACATAGTTTGTTTTTTGAAACCTGAGAGTATATTCATTTGGTAATTGCCAGATGTTTTGAGTCTGTGCCGTATGAGAAATGGTCTGGTTTTTATGGAGCTTATGGTGTAGTAGGAGTACAAAACAACAGGATTAAACAAAATAAAGGTTAAATTATTTGAGTACAGTAGAAAGACTAGGATGATGTGAGGAATAGTAAATTAGAGAAGTTGCATAAAAGAGCTAGGACTTCTGCTTTTTTTAAGGATAGAGAACTTTTTTTTGTTTGTTGTATTATGAATTTATTATTGTCAGTATGATATGGACACTCAAATCACTTTGATATCCTTTAACGCCAGCATCCTCACTGGAATTAATACAACCTTTCCGCAATGTTCTTTAAAGGGGATAGAGAACATTTCATTTGAAAAGAGTCACTGGATGTAAGTATGCTACGTAAAGGGAGGAAATAAGGAAAAAATCTAATTGACATAGAGGGGGTGCAAAATGAGGAATACTGTGGTACATAAGTATGAATAGGTAGCCTGGGGTCAGCTTATGTCGAAGTTTTAGTAATCCTTCCCCCTTTTTTCTGTTCTGATAACAAAAAAGTGATGTGTGCTTGGAGACTTAACTTGCCTGCAACTCTTTCCATTAAATGTATGGAAAGGAGAAGTAAAAGTCAACACGTGTGAGAGGAACCAGTGTGAACTTTGTGATTTTTTTTCCCCAAACTAAAATACATAACCTAAGATGTTAGGGTACCTTTTGGAAAATATTTATATTTTGATTTGTGTGTGTATGATATTTAATATTCAACTATAAATAATTATGTATAATTATCTTTAGGCCTTGCTTGAGAGGACTGGTTATACCCTGGATGTAACCACAGGACAGAGGAAGTATGGTGGTCCTCCACCAGACAGTGTGTACTCTGGCATGCAACCTGGAATTGGAACAGAAGTAAGTGTTCTTCAGCTGTTCGCTGAAATCTTTCCAGTTTGTAAATAATTCTACCTATTGTATGATGGGGGAAAAAATTGATGTTTTTCAAAGAGCTATTATTATTTTTTTGGATATCCATCTGTATTTTGCTGCCATCATAAGTAGGGATAATCATGTGACTGGTAGATACCCAAACACTTTGTAAAGGAATGTAGAGTTTTTGGAACTGGCTACTAAAACTGTGCAACTAACAACACACCATTTTAGGTCCTGGGGGTGAGGTTATCAAGGAGAAACAATTGCTTTATTCTGTTTTTGTTTTTGTTTTATGTCAGTAATTTTGAATGGTGCTTGTCCTCCCTCCTTGACCCTCCCCTTCATCACATAGAAGATACTCAGTGTTCACAGAGAGATTTATTGAAGGGAGTGGGTTGCACAAGGGAAGGATGTAGAATCAGATAAAAGGTTGAGCACATTGGTCTATACTTGAACAAAGAAGGAATCCTTCCTCCATCTGTGTTTTCATGAAGGTCTCTTCATATACCTTTGTGCTAGCCTATTCTAATCCTTTAAATGGAAAAAACTGTGTGCCAAAAGGTAAGCCCTGTTACTGCACGGACCTTTTCTGTTTGGTGTCTATTTAGTGCCTAGCATAGTGCCAGGAGTATAGTAGGCACACAGTATTTGACAAATAATTGGTTATGGTTTTTTTCTTTGAGTACTGTAATCCTGACTTCGTAACTTAAAATTTAAACTAGGTTAAATGATAATCTTACAGGATTTTCTTTAAAACAAAGTGATGGCAGTAGCTTCCTTAGGTGATGATGTCAGTTAAAATATTTAGGTGGTATTGTTATATATCTCCTACTTATATTAGAATTCTAAGAAATCTTAAAACTTTACTCAAACATTGTCAATGGCACCCTTCTAAAAGCTGAAACTTAACTTTTCAGGTAGCCAGAGGCAAAGATTATTATTTCTGGTTTGTGAATAGATAAACAAAGACATCACCATTTAACATAACACTTTAGATGTATATCAGAGCTAATTCTAATTATGTTCTCTGTATGTAGAATGTTCTCTGTATGTAGAATATTTTCTGTATGTAAATGTTTACAGTTATTGGTTCCCTGAACTTCTTTTATACATTACAATTAATGTTCTGTTTCTTAATATTTAACATTATGAAAAGGGCTCTAAGCATTTTTGTTTTTTGTGATACCTGTATCAGCTACATATGTTTGTTTTGAGTCTCAAAAAACTACTGTAAATTACTTAATGCTATATAATTATTGATAGAGTTGGGATTGGGACTGTAAACCATCTACATTCCTTACAGGAGCAAGTGTCATTGAAACAATATACAAGTGAATGATATCTTTAGCCTTTTACTCACTTTTGTCCTCTCATTAATCCCCCTCCACCATCCTTTATCTTTAATGTTCTATTTATGTTGTGACTCTTTAAAATCTACATTTATATTTTATTTTTAAACAATATGGAAATATAGTTCAGCTTTCTTACAGGGACTCCTACACCATATGTATTTTTTTCTAATGGTTTTAAATTTTGTTCCTGGCATCAGGATTTTTTTTTTCTCTTACCTTAAGCCCTCATATAAAATGAATAAAAGTGGAATTGATGCTTTGCCTTTTTTCTTGTTCTTGAGGCAGCTTGAAACACTTCCAAGAGGAGAATACATTTTGAAAAAGTTATCTGTAGTATACCATGTGATATCCTTATCAATTATTGCTACATTTTCTTAGTTTTGTTTCTTTGACTAATTATAAAATCCTTAGGAGTAAAAATTATTTGTATCATATGGTTCTGTTCTTCACAATGTCGAATATAGCCTGGTGTAAAATTAGTTGGTTGTATCTATCTCATAATTATAGAAATAAACTTTTTTTATTAGATTGGTTTCTTTAATGAGCTCTTTAATGGAAACTTGTTTTATCTTTGCTTTATGTAGATAAGGAAGGAGTTTGCTAGTACTTTAAGATTTCACTGGAAGTATTTGAACAATTTAATAGAGTAAACTTTTGAGTATCCGATTAGAAACAAATAGTATGCTAATTGTAAAATATGTATACATTCTCTTATATTGCACTCCCTCTTTAGCAGAAAGATGCATTTTTCTGCATGTTAGATATCATTACATACAGCAGATATGGTTGCAGCAAAAATCCCTATATGAGATCACCAGCCTAAGCCACTCTTGTCAAGCAGTTTGTTGCAATAAGAGTGCAGTGTAAAAGTTTGGATTTCTCCCTTAAGTTTAGATTTCATGAGATTTGGCCTATATGTTTTGAAAATTAAAGTTTTTAACATACTGGGTTGATGATAGGTTTAGTACATAATTGGTTTTAATTGGTGTCATATGGATGCTCTAAGGTTTGGGTTTTTGTTCTTTTTTGGTTCATTACAGTTACTAAAAATTATTATTAGCTCTTTCTTTTAATGTTTTATTTTATTTATTTATTTATTTTTATTTTTGGCTGCGTCGGGTCTTCGTTGCGGCACTCGGGCTCTTCGTTGCAGTGCGCGGGCTTCTCTCTAGTTGTGGCATGGGGTTTTCTGTCTCTAGTTGTGGTGAGCGGGCTCCAGAGTGTGTGAACTCTGTAGTTTGCGGCACTTGGGCTCTCTAGTTGAGGCGTGTGGGCTTAGTTGCTCCACAATATGTGAGCTCTTAGTTTCCCGACCAGGTATCTAACCCATGTACCCTGCATTGGAAGGCAGATTCTTAACCACTGGACCACCAGGGAAGTCCCCCCAAATTATTATCAGCTCTTGACTGAGGAAGTTGAAATTAGGGTTAGTACATGAGACTGACATTATTAAAATTAAGCTATGAGAAGGCTACGAGGTTTTATCTTTGGATAAAATCTACTGTAAAGGGCTTCCCTGGTGGGGCATTGGTTAAGAATCTGCCTGCCAGTGCAGGGGACACAGGTTCAAGCCCTGGTCCGGAAAGATTCCACATGCTGTGGAGCAACTCTAGAGCCCAAGAGCCACAACTACTGAAGCCTGTGTGCCTAGAGCCCGTGTTCCGCAACAAGAGAAGCCACCACAACAAGCCCGCGCACTGCAACGAAGAGTAGCCCCTGCTCACCACAGCTAAAGAAAGCCCAAGCACAGCAACGAAGACCCAGTGCAGCCATAAATAAATAAATAAATAAATAAATAAAAATCTACTGTGAATTAACCCTATAAGTGAGTACTCATTAATGGACATAGTTGCTAAGCATTGACCTTGAGATGAGAAATACACAAGAATGATAAGTATCAATTTTGAAATGCGTTTTTTTTTTTTAGTGTGCCTTGGCTCTCAGGCTTAGTCTGGTTATAATATCTTTGTATCCTTTTTTTTTCCTTTTTCTTCCAGTTTTATTGAGAAATACTTGACATACAGCACTATATAAACTTAAGGTGTACAGCATAATGGTTTCACTTACATACATCATGAAATGATGACCACACTAAGTTTAGTGGGCGTCCATCATCTCATAAAATTAAAGAAATAGAAAAAAATAGTGATTTTTCCTTGTGATGAGAACTCTTAGGATTTACTCTCTTAGCAACTTTCTTATATAACATACAGCCGTGCTAATTATATTATGTTGTACATTATATCCCTAGTACTTATAACTGGAAGTTTGTACCTTTTGACTACCTTCATCTAGTTCATCCTCTCCTCAACCCTGCCTCTGGTAACCACAGATTAATCTCTTTTTCTATGAGTTTGTTTGTTTGTTTTTGAAGTACAGTTGACTTTCAACACTGTGTTAGTTCCAGGTGCACAACACAGTAATTTGATATTTCTGTAGTTTCAAAATGATTACCATGATAAGTCTAGTTACCATGTGTCACAGTATCTTTCTGTTCTTCAGCTGGTATTGTAAAACTGTTTTAATTTGTTTCCATTGACAAATGTAATCTCTGTGGAGATCATGTCTATGTAATAAACTCTTGTTTAAAGAGCATAGCACTGATGATCTGTTGAGGAATTCAAAGGAAATGGTAGATTGGGATCTAACTCTTTGGTGTATTAGCTAGTTGAAGTGTTAAAGAACCAGTGTGTTTAACAGACCTGTAAGTATATGACTTTGTAGCATCTGAATTGAATTACATATAAAGAAAAGCTGCTGTGTTTGCAAAATAGCGAATAGGAGCTGGATAATGGAACCACCCTAGTAGATAATCAAAAGACACTGTTGAGGGACTTCTCTGGTGGTCCAGTGATAAAGAATCCGCCTTCCAATGCAGGGGACGTGGGTTCGATCTCTTTTTGGGGAACTAAGATCCCACATGCAATGGGGCAGCTAAGCCTGCACGCCTCAGCTAGAGAGCCTGAGTGCCGCAAACTACAGAGTCCACGCACCCTGGAGCCCACGTGCCACAACAAAGAGCCCGTGCCACAACGAAAGATCCCGGACCCCTCAATGAAGACCCACCACGTGCTACAACTAGGACCCTATGCAGCACCCCCCCCGCCAAAAAAAAAGACACTGTTGAGCTGTATGGTTACTTCTGTTGATTCCTTCCAGAGTCTCAGAGGGCTTCCTCTATTACTGTTGAAATAATGAGTGGATAGATGATAGACAGCCAAAACTTTCAAAGCCTTAATGCCTAGTGAGTAAAGGAAGAACTGTTGTTAGGGTATTCGCTAGATTCTGTTGGTCCTGGAGGGGGAGGATTAATCTGATTGAGTGGTTACTCTGAACAGCTCATATGGAGCCAGAATGGCTCAACAAGTTAATAAAAGGAAAACATTAATGTTACATTTTAATTAATTAAAAATAGAGCTTAAAAACTTTAAAAAGAGTGATCTTAGTTTTTGAATACTATTTATTTTCAGCCTTTTTAAGTTCTTTTAATGTCCTAAGTTAAATTGATCTTGAAATGAGACCATCTCCTATTTCTCAAACAAATCAGTATTTTTGGCATGTTTCTTCATGGACCCCAGTGATTATAATATTGGGCACTTTGTTAACCATAGGTTTGTGGATGTTTCTTTTATTTATTTATTTATATTTTTAATTTTAATTTTTTGTTTTGTTTTGGCCGTGCCACGGGGCATGTGGGATCTTAGTTCCCCGACCAGGGATCACACCCATGCCCCCTGCAGTAAAAGCATGGAGTCCTAACCACTGGGCCACCAGGGGATTCCCTGATGTTTCTTTTAAAATAGAACAGTATTCTTATGGAAAAGCTATAAGTTGGACTTCAAACATTCAAATGATAATTTAGAGTATGAGGAGCTTGCTGTTACGAATTCTTTCTGTAAGGTAATCATTAAATTGCTTTTCCTGAAAATACAGATTTTTTTCATTTTAGGTATGCTTAATGAAGCAAACCTGAATGGTTCTAAAAATATAGACATGTGTCATGAAAGAAGTATAATAATCTGACACTTAGCTTCCTCACTTAGGTATGTTCAACTTGTTTTTTTTTTTTTAATTTATTTTTGGCTGCGTTGGGTCTTTGTTGCTGCCCACGGGCTTTCCCTAGTTGGGGTGAGCGGGGGCTAATCTTTGTTGCGGTGCATGGGCTTCTCATTGCGGTGGCTTCTCTTGTTGCGGAGCGTGGGCTCAAGGCACGTGGGCTTCAGTCGTTGTGGCTCATGGGATCTAGAGCTCAGGCTCAGTAGTTGTGGCGCACGGGTTTAGTTGCTCCGCGGCATGTGGGGTCTTCCTGGACCAGGGCTCGAACCCATGTCTCCTGCATTGGGAGGCGGATTCTTAACCACTGCACCACCAGGGAAGCCCCTCAACTGTATTTTCATAGTGCCACTGCATGTGCTTTCTTTGCTTTTGCCTGTATTTGTAATGGGTAGGGAGAAAATATGGATGGTGAATGATGTAATTATGAAGCACAACTGCATTATGTTAATAGAAACAATATAAAGCAGAATTTTCTTCCCAGAACAGCTTTTAAATACTCAAATACAGATATTCTCAAATTTAAAAATATTCAAACCAGGCTAGGCCTAGTGTGGCCAGAGAACCTAGCCACAACAAAAAATACATTTCAAAATTAATACCAATTACTCTTGTGTATTTTTTGTTTCAGGATACCTTTTATCAGTAGCTTTTTTTTTTTTTTTAAGTGTTGTGCCCTGTTAATGAATGCTGATTTATAGAGTTGATAATGTTGTAAGGTGATATGCCTGAAGCTAGTGAGAAGTGGTCAGATTCTGGATAATTTGAAAGCATATCCAACAGGATTTATTGATGAGTTGGATATGGAGATATGAGAGAAAGGAACCAAAGATGACTTTAAGACTCATGACCTGAGTGGCTAGAAGGATGGAATTGCCATTTGTTGAAATGAGGAAGGCTATAGAGAAGAGCAAATTAGCAGGATTGAAAGATAGTAGTTCAGTTCTGGACATGTTACGAGTTATACGTCTCTTAGACATCCAGATGGAGCTGTTGAGTGAGCAGTTGCTTAGATCATGGAGTTCATAGGAGAATTCTGACTGGAGATTATAATGTGGGAGGCATAAGCATCTAGATGGGTTTAAAAAAATATTTATTTATTTATTCATTCATTCATTCATTCATTCATTCATTCATGGCTGCCTTGGGTCTTAGTTGTGGCATGCAGGCTCCAGAGTGTGTGGGCTCTGTAATTCCGGCACGCAGGCTCTCTGGTTGTGGCACACAGGCTCTAGAGCGTGCGGGCTCAGTAGTTGCAGCACGGGCTTAGTTGCCCTGCAGCATGTGGGATCTTAGTTCCCCGACCAGGGATCGAGCCTGCATCCCCTGCATTGGAAGGCAGATTCTTAACCACTGGACCACCAGTGCAGTCTCTAGATGGTATTTTAAAACCATGAGTTTGGGTGTGTCACCAAGGAAGTGTGTGTAGCTAGAGAAAAGGTCTAAGATCTGATTCCTGCAGCCCTTCAACATTTAGAGTTTGGGGAGACAAGAAGGAACTAGCAAAGGGGACTGAGAAGAAAGAGCCAATGAGGTAAGAAAAACCAGGAGTGGGGTGTCCCAGAAGTCAAGTGAAGAAAGTTTTCATAGAAGGAAGAATGGTTTATTATATCAAATTTCCCAAGTAAGATGAGGACTAAGAATTGACATTTGATTGTGACAGCATTGATGGCATTAATGACTTCGACTGGAATGGTGGTAAAAGCCAGATTTGGAGAAGATTCAAGAGACTAAGGAGATGAGAAATTTGAGGCAGCAAGTATATATGGCTCTTTTGAGCAATTTTGCTACAAAGGGTAGCAGAGAAATGGGGCAATAGCTAGAAGGTGTTATAATCAAGATTTATTTTTTATTTATTTATTTTTTTGCGGTATGCGGGCCTCTTACTGTTGTGGCCTCTTCCGTTGTGGAGCACAGGCTCCGGACATGCAGGCTCAGCAGCCATGGCTCACGGGCCCAGCTACTCCGCGGCATGTGGGATCTTCCCGGACCAGGGCACGAACCTGTGTCCCCTGCATCGGCAGGCGGACTCTCAACCACTGCGCCACCAGGGAAGCCCCTATTTTTTATTTTAATTTAAATTTTAAGGGAGAAATTATAACATACTATGTGCCGATAGGAATGATCCATGTATAAAGGGAGAAATTGATGATAAAATTGTTGCCGGACCAAGGGTCCTTGAGTAAGAAAGAAAGGATGGGATCTAGTGTGTAAGTTACAGTATGAGGTAGATGTTCATTCGTATATTCATTCAAAGATGAGCAGCTGTTGTGTCCCTGGCACTGTGTTCAGTGCTGGGAATAAAATGAGGATCAAGATGTGGGCTCTCTGCTCACATGGAAATTGAACCCTCTTGCTGATGTTATTCCCAGGTAAGGATCTTGAGACTCACTGATTGAGAAACTTGCTTAAGGCAAATAAAATGTAGATTTGAATCCCACATAACTAAAAACTCACTGTTTCTCAAATTCTCCCTACCTTTAAGCTGTCACCCTACTACAGCAAGCCATCATCATCCCTTGCCGTATTAAGCTGACTGGTCAGCCTGTTTTTCCATACAGTCCACTTTCTATCCAGCTGCCAGAATATTCCTTTTTTTTCTTTTTCTTAAATTAATTAATTTTATTTTTGGCTGCGTTGGGTCTTGGTTGCTGTGCGTGGGCTTTTCTCTAGTCGCGGCGAGCGGGGGCTACTCTTCGTTGCGGTGCGTGGGCTTCTCACTGCGATGGCTTCTCTTGCTGTGGAGCATGGGCTCTAGGTGCGCAGGCTTCAGTAGTTGTGGCTCGCGGGCTGTAGAGCGCAGGCTCAGTAGTTGTGGTGCACAGGCTTTGTTGCTCCTCGGCATGTGGGATCTTCCCTGACCAGGGCTCGAACCCATGTCCCCTGCATTAGCAGGCGGATTCTTAACCACTGCGCCACCAAAGAGGCCCCAGAATATTCCTTTTAGAACATAAGTAATACCCAGTTGTTTGTCTGCTCAAATCCTCTGTCTTCCTAAGAAATAAAACTCAAACTTCTAACCATGGTTTAACTTAATCTGGCCCCTGTTCTCTCTTTCCCATCACTGTCTCCTGTGTGGACATTTTATTTTATTTTAATTTTTTAAAATAAATAAGTATTTATTTATTTGGTTGCACCAGGTCTTAGTTGCAGCTGGTGGGCTCCTTAGGTGTGGCATGCAAACTCTTAGTTGCGGCATGCATGTGAGATCTAGTTCCCTGACCAGGGATCAAACCTGGACCCCCCGCATTGGGAGCGCGGAGTCTTACCCAGTGCGCAACCAGGGAAGTCCCAGATCTTTTATTTTAATCACTGGCCTATTTGCTGTTCTTCAGATATGTCAGTTGTACTCCCCATCGTTTTGTACTTGTTCCATCACCTTGGAATGCTCTTTCCTCAGATTTTTACTTTATTTTCTCTCTTAGGTCTCAGTTCAAATTCACCTTTTCAGGGAGGCCCTTCTATTAAAATACAACCTCTTCTTCCTTTATCCCTTTTCTTTGCTTTTTTAAAAAAATATTTATTTATTTATTTGGCTGCGCCAGGTCTTAGTTGAGGCTCGCAGGAACTTTTTTTTTTTTTTAGTTGCGGCATGTGGGATCTTTTAGTTGTGGCATGCGAACTCTCAGTTGCGACATGCATGCGAGATCTAGTTTCCTGACCAGGGATCGAACCCGGGCCCCCTGCATTGGGAATATGGAGTCTTAGCCACTGAACCACCAGCGAAGTCCCCCTTTTCTTTGCTTTTATTTTTTAAATTTTTAAAAAATAAATTTATTTTATTTATTTTTGGCTGCGTTGGGTCTTCATTGCTGTGTGTGGGCTTTCTCTAGTTTTGGCGGGTGGGGGCTGCTCTTCATTGCGGTGTGTAGGCTTCTCATTGCGGTGGCTTCTCTTGTAGTGGAGCGTGGGCTCTAGGCTCACGGGCTTCAGTAGTTGTGGCATGCGGGCTTAGTAGCTGTGGCGCACGGGCTTAGTTGCTCTGTGGCACGTGGGATCTTCCCGGACCAGGGCTCGAACCCATGTCCCCTGCATTGGCAGGCAGATTCTTAACCACTGCACCACCAGGGAAGTCCCTTTGCTTTTATTTTACTTAGCCTTTACACCTCCTGAAATCATATTGTTTATCTTTAAACATTTTTTTTGTCTGTCAGTAGAATACAAGCTTCATTAATGCCTAGACCTTTCTGTGGTGTTCACTCTTATCTCTAGAATGTAGAAAAATACATGGCTTATGAGTCCATGTCTCGTGAAAGGTCTGGACAAGTTCTCTGAATAGAAAGGGAGCCAGTTATCTGTATAGGGTAGCATTATACATTGGAGCGACTTCAGCTTATATTTAAAAAATAAATTGGAGGGCTCCCCTGGTGGCGCAGTGGTTGAGAGTCCGCCTGCCGATGCAGGGGACGTGGGTTCATGCCCTGGTCCAGGAAGATCCCACATGGCGCAGAGCGGCTGGGCCCGTGAGCCATGGCCGCTTGAGCCTGCGCGTCCGGAACCTGTGCTCCGCAACAGGAGAGGCCACAACAGTGGGAGGCCCGCGTACAGCAAAAAAAAAAAAAAAAAAAAAAATTGGATATGGATGGGAATGGGAGGGATTAAAAATATCTGAGGTTTTTATTTATGAGAGTATTATTTCCTCAGTCATCTTGGGGTGGAGGGGGGAGCAGAAATTACGTTCTCCCAAGAGAAATGTGGGGAAAATCAGAGGAGCCGACTGACAAGGGTGGGTTTTAGTCATTTTGATTTTTGGATAAAGGAAACGTTTGTTACAAATATATTATACCTTTATTGTAAAATATTTAGAAAATATAATAAGGAGAATAAAATTAGAGTAGTTTTTTTCATGTATTGATAACAACTTTTAATATTCTGATACATAGTCATTCTTATCTATACATACATTTATAATCAAAAAACAGAAATTGGCGTTGCTGAACTTACTGATGATTTGGGATAAAATCAGGACTATCAGAGGAAATGTTTAATAGGTAGTTGGAGATCTAGAATTAGGTCTTGGGATGTATGGGATGTTTTGGGAGATGACTATAGAGTTGTAGCCTTTGGGAATGGATATGATCCTTACGAGTGAAGAAAATACAGTGAATTATGGGAAATAGGGCCATAACTTTGGGAAACATGCAGATTATTATTAGATGGATAGACGAATCACCATGGAAAGGATAGAGGAGTAGTTAAAGATTAAGACCAGGTTAGTGGAGGATTCTGAAAGCTTAAGGGAAGAGAATTTTCAGAAGATAACATCACCAGTGTTAATGCTTGTTGAGAAGGCAAGGATGATGAGACTGAGGAAAGAAAGACTTCTGAATTTGGTCCTTAGAAGTCCATTAGTGACGTTAGGGCATACAGTTTAGTGATAGAAGAAGAAGCCAATTTTTAGAGAGTTAAAGAGAGCGTAGATGCAAGTACTTTTCAGAGTGAGCTTTTATTAGAAAGATGGTTCTGTAGGGATGTCACTCAGATGATGCCTGATGTCTTATTTATACTTCTCGTAGCTGCACAGTACTAAGCATACAGTAGATGTGTTGAATAACTGCATGAGTGAAATAAAACAGATATGGGCCATGTGTTCAAAGCATTTAAAAGTGAAAGGAAAGATACAGGCTAAAAAAGGGGGTTTTTTGTTTGTATTTTGTTTTGTTATGGCAGATTTGGCATGTTTGAAGCTGGAGGAACCACTGGGAAGGAGAGAATGCACTGAGCAAAATAGGACAGTTGAAGAGATGAAGATTTGCGATTATTTCCAGAAGAAGGTAGTGAGAAGAAATGGGCTTACTTATTAGGGTTAAGGAGCTAACCTTTTTTTGGAAGGGAGGTGAATTTCTGAGGTATAAAGGAAAGAAGTGAAAATAGATGTTGAGAAAGGTTTTTAAGACTGAGAGGAAAGAATGTTAGGAAACCAGTGGCTTTGCAGGTGATCTCCTTAGAATGAGGTTTAGTGAACGAGGATTGGAGACTTTAAGGAGGTAGACAAATGAGAATAGCTGTCGTGTGAGAATTGTGCTAGAGATTTAGAAGAAGACCTCAAGTTTTACCAGGTAGCAGTGAAGGTGAATCTGATTATTTTGAAAAGGATTGTCTTAAGATAGCACAACTGTAGTAGAGCTTATTAACACCAGAAACTTAATCTCCAGTAATAATATTGGCATCTTTTGGATTGCTATTATTATTACTTCATTAATCAGGTCATTTCAGAATATGAAATGTTGATGTAGATGAGTTTCACTAGAAAATTCATCTCATGCAAACACTAATTTACTCTTTAAGACTTTGTGTGTGGATTGCAAATGTTTTAACATAAAAGATTATTTTCAATGTTGTTGACATGGTGGAAATTTGAAGAAAATTGTAGTCTGATATTAAATACTGAGAGGGTTTCTGATTGTTTAATTCTAATTTATCATTCTTATATAACTTAATCCTGCTTACTATATAATTCTAAATAAGTGCACAAAATCTTCAAATGTTGAAAAAATTTTTTCATACTTACTTAAAATGTAATATCCTGATAGAGAAAGGGATAGATTGAAGCACTGGAGTTTCGTTTTTTTTTTTAAGCCACGCAGCATGTGGGATCTTAGTTCCCTGACCAGGGATTGAACCCGCGCCCCCTGCATTGGAAGGGCCGAGTCTTAACCACTGGACCACCAGGGAAGTCCCAGCACTGGAGTTCTAAGTAGTAAAGAATTTGGAGTTGAGGATAAAATAGGAAGACCTCATCAATCTTTTTGTTCAATTATTGTTTTTATAAAAATGCAGAGGTATTTCCATGAAGATTTATACATGCCTTTTATTCTGTTTTTTTGTGAGAAAAAGACAAATTATAAAAATTCAAAATTTAGAGCTGTTACCACAGATTTTGCACACTTTTATTAATCATTTTCCATTTTTCAGTATAGAATATTGTTCTATGTTGATGCCCTGTAAGTCATTATAATAAAAACTAAGGTTAGCTTTGCAAGATTCAAATTGTCCCCATTTTTCCTTAACCATCTTTCTGTCCCCACCCCTTAAAAAAAAGGCAACTAGGCTTTGTGGCTCTAAAATCAAATGCTTACATTGGGATTCTAACACAGAGGTTTTATTTCAGGTCTTTGTAGGTAAAATACCAAGAGATTTATATGAGGATGAGTTGGTGCCCCTTTTTGAAAAGGCTGGTCCCATTTGGGATCTACGTCTTATGATGGATCCACTGTCTGGTCAGAACAGAGGGTATGCATTTATCACCTTCTGTGGAAAGGAAGCTGCACAGGAAGCTGTTAAACTGGTATGTGATAAGCAAATGCCCACTGTCTAGCAAGTCATTATTTGAGAGAAATACCTCAATTGAAAACATTTGCAGTTAACATTGTTTCACTTTCTTTAGTTTTTGCTTTGAAAGTTTTTATATTGACTGAGTTGGTATGTCACCGTTGGCTATTTTTTTCTGATTATAAAAGTAAAAAAGAAATGAAAGTACCCAAGAAATAAGGTATTAGAGAAAGTCTCCCATAATTCTAAGAAGTTATTTATTAGAGTGATTAGTATCTAAAGTTTCATTGAATATTTGGCTTCTGCAGGTCTCTCTTTTGATCTTAGACAAAAATGTCAATTCTTGCTGTTAAACTTTCGGGTAGGATTCTTAAAGTGGGATGAAGTCTGGGATGGGTTCTGGGGAACATAACTGGGCAACAGTGACTTTTAGGACACAATTCAGGAAATGGCTGTGAATCTCTCTTGTTTTTGCCATAGCCTAATCATACAGTTTATTTTCTAAGTATATTCTTGTTCTTTCCTATCTTTTTGTTTCCAAGCCCTCCAGTTCTCTCTGTCTTTAATCTTTCTCTCTTTTTCTACTGTTTTATAACCAATCTAGTAATTTCCTTTCTGTAGGGCCTTTTACCCTTGGTACTTATTCCAGAGTAGTAGTAGTAGTAGTAGTAGTAGTAACAGATATGCCAATTAGGTATATCTTTGTTCCTATTCTGTTAAGATACAACCCTCTCAGTAACCCAAAATAGCAATATCGTTGTTCCTTGGCATATTCTTTTGCCAGACAGCTAAAGGCCTCACTTAGTCTAGTTCTAGTTCTTCTAGAATGGTAATCTCTTTCACCAAGGCTTTTCGTTTTATTAGTTGCCTCAAAATTAGTTCTACTTCTAGCTTGACCCAGATTTTAGTTTTTATTACGGACTTTTCCTTCTAGTTTGTTTATTCAGTACCGAGAAGTTTTCAAAGCTTTATTTCCTTGTTTCTGCCAACATATGGATGATTTTTTTAAATTACATATCTTTTAGTAAACTAATAGGTAAGTAATGTTAAGCCATTAAAAAGCTAAAGTTTATCAAGGAAATCATCACCATAGCCATTTAAATGAAACATTTTTTATTCCTGTCATTTCATATAATTTTATAAGTATTGTGTTCGATATGTAGTTTCAGATGTTGGAATTCTGTGTTTTATGTAAAATGTGAAATTCTAAATTTCTTTACATTGATTAAACATAGCTGGTATTCTTTATATATTGTTATTTTACCTGTGGCTTATCTATATCTAATTTCATCTCCAAGGGCAGATGAATGATCAGTCTCAGGTATTTTTTCTGAAATTCTCTGGGAGAAAATCTTCAGATAGATAATACTGAGATATGAAATCAGATCTTTTTAAAGATAAAGTGAATAGCAGTGAAGGTTAAAACTAAAACGAGAGGCTGTAACAGGTTTAAAAATACACATTTTATGTTACGGCAAGCATGAGGGAACTCAGTGAGTTCATGAGGCAGGGAGTGTTTGACCTTAAATTGTTCAGTTTTTTAGCTTGAGATCAGTTGTTCTGAGTTTGGGGTGGTTGTGGGGTGTCTGGTTCTTTTTTTCCTTTCAGTGTGACAGCTATGAAATTCGCCCTGGTAAACACCTTGGAGTGTGCATTTCTGTTGCAAACAACAGGCTTTTTGTTGGATCAATTCCGAAGAATAAGACTAAAGAAAACATTCTGGAAGAATTCAGTAAAGTCACAGGTAAAACAAAAATGTATTTAGAAATTAGTTTTGGGAAATCTGTGGTACTATTTATAGGTGCAGAAAAATGAGATGTATCTTAATCTAAGAATTCACATGTCTATTCAGTGTCTAAATTGCCTCCTTTCTTCTTTTTAGTGGTTTGGACTAAGCAGCTTCCCTTGTAGCCTCAATTTCTTGGAATGTCCTCTTTACTTTGCCTTAATTGAACCCTAGCTTTTGACACAGTCTTTGTCCTGTAGCCCTCAAGTGAAGGAAGGCTTTTCCCCCTTGACACTCACTGTGCTTTAGGGCTGAGGGGATGAGAGTTCTTAATCCTCCTTCTTCCTCTTACCTTGTCTAGATCAGATTTTTCCACATTTCCAATTTTAAATCCATGGAAGTGATTGAGAAGAACATTTTATATCACAGATTTATATACATTTATATATAACTGAAACAAAATTTAACAAAATTATATTTTCGCTTACTGCATATGATTTAGTCTGACATTTCCTATTCCATTTCATTGTTTTAAATGCTAATGGAGATCCACTAATGCTAGCTGCATTTAAAAAAACACTTTTAGACCATTACTTCTCCATCCCATATAAAAACCATTATTTCTTTACATTTTTGTCATCCAGACATATACTACAGATAAACAATCCTTTCTCCCTCCTTCAAGCTGTCACCTGTTGCTCTTCTGGTTTCAGTCTTGGATTAATTGAAGATTTTTTCTGGTTCACAGTCTTTCTCTTCTGCCCGAAATTGACTTATTGTTAGTACTTTTAACATCTATGTGGATGAACCATCCAATGCTGTAACCTCCTAGTTTTATGACTGCCTCATCTCTGGTCCTTCACTTCAGCTCTCCCACATCCAAATCACATTCTGGATCTTGCTGCTGAGAGTAAAATCTAAGCACTCTTAAGGATATGGATGGTATTTAAAAATAGGGACCACCTAGAAAGAACATATATGGAAAGATGAGGGTACAGAGGTACACCGGTTTTAAGCAGTTACTTTTATTCTTGGTAAAAATAGTAACTTTTAAAAAGTTAGATTCAAGGATGATTTTTGGTCATGATTAGTTGTTGAGTGTTCTCTTGGATTTATATTATAATTTGGTTTTTAAGTTCCTTGGTAGTATTTTCATAAATTTTAAGCTCACGTTATATCAAACACTCTAAAACATTGTTGTATGTCAGAATACAGTAGTTGGACTTGTTTATGTCTGTACCTTCAGGATCCCTAAAATTAAAAGGGAACATAAAATACTATCCCTAGCTCCATATCTAATAATGCTGATTTAATTGTCTACTAGGTAATTA
Organism: Mesoplodon densirostris; assembly: GCF_025265405.1. Lineage (NCBI taxonomy): Eukaryota > Metazoa > Chordata > Mammalia > Artiodactyla > Ziphiidae > Mesoplodon > Mesoplodon densirostris. Next base: position 19,126,036 of record NC_082662.1, on the reverse strand, counting down.
GCAAATCATTTTGAGGCTTCTTCAGTTATTTTTTGCTCTTCGGCAAGTGGATTTAGGTCTGCCTAATCGCTAAATGTGTGGTGGATGCTTTTGGCTTATATATCTGGCTGTTGGTTTAACAGAGGGTTTGGTGGACGTTATTCTCTATCATCAACCCGATGACAAAAAGAAGAATCGGGGGTTCTGCTTCCTTGAGTATGAGGATCACAAGTCAGCAGCACAAGCCAGACGCCGGCTGATGAGTGGAAAAGTAAAAGTATGGGGAAATGTAGTTACAGTTGAATGGGCTGACCCTGTGGAAGAACCAGATCCAGAAGTCATGGCTAAGGTAAATGCAATTGCTTGGGTTGGGGGTGCAGTTGTCATTTAAATTTTGTACTCAGAATAATGCTGGAATATTTCAAATTTTACAGTAAATACAAATTGTAGCCCTTGATCTTAACTATTTAGACACCAAATTTAACAGTCTGTCTTGGTATCCAGCAATTTCCATTAACCATTCCTTTTTCTGCAGATTAAATGTGTAAAAGGAACTGAAATGAAATCCCTTCAATTAAGTGTTTGTTTAGTCCTAGGCACTATGAGAGATACAAAGGTAAAAAAGTTAAGAAAAGAAAAAAGACAAGGTCTTACTGAATAAAGAGAGAAGTAATGTTCTGGTGATTATGAGTTATAATCTTCATTGACCATACTATGACTTTTATTACATGGCCATGAATTATATTTTATTGAGATTTATAGTTTACTTTCCTTTTTCTTTTTTTAAAGCTTTTCTTTTTTAATGATCAAGCTCCCTTAGAGTACTGTCTCCATGAAGACAGGCAAAGGGTTATCACGTTCGCTGTTATATACAGTAGTGGCAAAATATGCATGGCAAGTCCTGTAGCAGGCCCTCACTTTCCTCCTAAGTCCTGTACTTTCATTGCCAGGATCTTTGCCTGGTAAAGGATGGTTCCAAGAGTTCTGGTTCTTAGGCTTTCCTCTGGGAGACTCCTGGGGTTGAAGGGACACATCTGAAGTTGCATCTCTGCTGCCTTTAGTGAGTTTTCGAGTATTTTGGTGTATGTCTCTTTCCTTTTCGGAGGCAGCAACTCTATGGGTGGTGATAAATGAGTGGTTGGATTATTCTGGACTGAGAAGTCTTTTCCTCAGGCTTTTTATTCCAGATTCTGAGGAGACAGTCCTCACTCTTGATTAGTTTGGAGGAGAGCCCTGGTTTATACTAGCATGGTAAAAGTTTTTGTAAGCAGAAGCATTTTTGGATTAAGCAAAGAAGGTTCATTGAGAATGAACTGGAGAGACTCAGATGTGTCGCTCACTCTTTTTCTTATATTCTTTGGGTAGATAGGTGTCAAGGAAAGGGACTGGGAATCTAAAGAGCCCTGCTTTTTAATTTTTATTTATTACTAGCTTGATTTTAATTCCACTTGTTTCTTCTCCTAATACAATTGTGACTTTGAGCAAACTTACTGAATTTGGATGTTATCTATTTTATTGGAGTTGGATAAATCTCTTTACAAGATCTCTTACAACTTTGAATCTACCTTGTAGAAACTGACTGTAGCCTGTATTGCATTTCCTATAAAAACATTTTTAAAATAGCTTATAGATTGAGAGGGGAATAACATCCCCAGAATATCTAAATTATAGCTAGTAATTTGCTTATTTGACCACTTTTCACATACCTCTGCTAACCTTTCAGATTGAAATTCATCCTAAATCTTTTTATAAGATTAGAAAAACCTCATGATTTTATTCTAGTAACTATTCTTCCTGGATCAAAAACAAGTTTCAGAATGAAAAGGAAGCCTCTATAAACTTGAACAATACCGATTTGAATAAACTTGATTGAATAATGCTCCTTCATTGTTTTCTATTCCGGGGTTGGGCAAGGGGGGAGTATACCCAATAGTGTAAAGCTTCTGCTGTTGATTCACTGTATCAGTGTTATCATTCATTGAAGATTTTTTTGCCAAGTTGGGTCATTTTTGTAATCAACCAGAACCAAAGAGCCTAAATGTATCTTTCTTTTTTTTTAATTTTAATTTTTATATTGGATTATAGTTTGATTTACAGTGTTATGTTAGTTTCAGGTGTACATAAATATATCTTCCTTAAAGGGACCTTTTTCCTATTGAATGTTTTAAATACAGTTTCAACTAGTAATTTTTATATAGGATGCTTTGCTTTCATCTCAGAAAAGAATAAAAGATCCATGTTGAGTTTAAAAAAAAGGGTAAATAAACCATTTACCTAATATAGAGGCCTAATATAGAATTAGACTTCAGTATGACAACATTGAGAAAGATAGAGGGTGTAATGATAGAGGTGGAAAACTTTCCTCCCTTGAATTAATGTCTTCTCCCCAAATCCTTTTTACTCAGCTAGCCCTTTATCTGAGGCGACAGTTTGTTCAGTAGGTGTGTTAATTTTTTTTTTTGAATGAGTAATCTATTTCCTTAGTTCACAAATCAAAATTATACATAGAAATTCATCCTAAATCCTAAGTAGGAAGTCCTACTTCCACCTCTAGCCCCATCTACCGTGTCCTCCTTGTCCCTTGTAGACATGCAGTGTTAATGGTCTCCGGTTTGTCCTTTTAGTGCTTCCTTGGACAAACACAGGCAAAAATTAGTATATATTCTTTCCTTCCCTACTTCTTACACAAATGGTTACTGGTAGCTGTATTAATGATCTATGTTTGCTTTATTCACTGTCATATTTCATCTCATCTCATAGATTTCAGCTCTAAGGAAGTATACTGTTATTTTATGTACCACTAAGAAATTAGAAAATGCTGCCAATTAAACTATGACAAGTGCTTATCTGTCACATTGACTGTAAATTGGATCCCTATTTGGAGGTATAAAAATGGGGAAAAAAATCTTAGCAACAGTGTATCCTCGCATTTTTTTCAAAGTAGCTCTTAGAGCTCTTCTTAATTTTTTGACTACATAATTTTCCATTTTGTAGATGTATCATAGTATATTCAACCAGCTGGGCATTGGATGTTTCTAATCTTTTGTTATTATAGTACTCCAATGAGTAAGTTTATATCGTTTCAGTTATTTCAAGTGCAAATATATCTGTAGGATAGATTCTTGAGGATAGAATTGTGGGCCAAAGGGTAAATGCATCTGTAATTATTAAGATATTGACCATATTCTCTGTAGGAGGTGTACTTGTATTCTGCTCCCCACCAGCAGAATACAACAGGCTGATGTTCCTCATCCTTGTCAAAAGAGGATAGGATCAAACTTCTGGGTTTTGCCAAATCTCATAACAAATGGTACCTCAAAGCTGTTATGAGTTGCTTCTCTTTACTATGCATGCGTGAGTTTACGTTTTTTATACATTTAAGGACCATGTGTGTTTCTTTGTATGAACCATGTATTCATGAATTTTGCCTATCTTTCCATTCATTTTGTTTTTCTGTTGATCTTTTTCTTATTTTCTGGAGCTCTGATATGAAAGAGATTAACTCTTTGTGATATAAGTTGTTTTTTGACTTTGCTTATGGTATTTTTCTACTGTGTAGAAGTCATTTCTTTTCAGTAGTTGAATTTTTCAGTCCTTCGTAGTTTATAGATTTTAAGTCACAAAGCCTTCTCCAAGTGCAGTGTTACATAAAGGAATTGCCTTTATTTTCTTCTAATGCTTTCAGCATCCCCCCCTTTAAAATTTTTTATCTATTTGGACTTTATCCCCGTGTATAGTGTGAGGTATGGATCCAATTTTCATCTTTATTCAGATTAACACTACACTGATTAAATGATTTAAGCATTGAATTGATAGAGTTTGTTATGTCTAGTCTCTAAATTTTGTTCTTATTTTTTTCCTGGCTCTTCCTGCTTGTTTATTTTTTCATATGAACTTTAGAATCAGCACATCCAGTTCTGAGGGGTAAAAACAAAAACTTGTTGTTTTAGGGGGACTTAGGGACCATATTAAATTTGTAAATTAACGTAGTAATATATTTTGGTTCCTTGAAGGTCCTGTTCACAGTATTAGTTACTTTTAATGACATGGCAGGAGAAGGAACTGATAATTTTTTTTTTTTTTTTTTTCTTTTTGCGGTATGCGGGCCTCTCACTGTTGTGGCCTCTCCCGTTGCGGAGCACAGGCTCCGGACGCGCAGGCCCAGCGGCCATGGCCCACGGGCCCAGCCGCTCCGCGGCATATGGGATCCCCCCAGATCGGGGCACGAACCCGTATCCCCTGCATCGGCAGGCGGACTCTCAACCACTGCGCCACCAGGGAGGCCCCAAGGAACTGATAATTTATATAAATTGTTAACTAACAGAATCGTTTTCTTGGTACTTTTCATACTTTCTATCATAGCACTTTTTTTTTTAATTGAAGTATAGTTGATTTACAGTGTTTTGCCAGTCTCTGCTGTACAGCAGAGTGACTCGGTTATACACATATATACAATTTTTAAAATATTCTTTTGTATTATGGTTTATCACAGGATATTGAATATAGTTCCCTGTGCTATACAGTAGGACCTTGTTTATCCATTCTAAATATAATAGTTTGCATCCACCAACCCCAAATTCCCAGTCCATCCCTTCCCCCCCACCCCCCGTCCCCAGCCCTTGGCAACCACAAGTCTGTTCTTTACGTCTATATCACAGCACTTTTTTTTTTAACACTTCCATAAATTGCCATTTATTTTCTTTATAATCTTAGCATTTTAGTAGATTTACAATACTGCATTTTTGAACAGTTTTGTATACTTTCTTTTTTTTTAGCATTAATCTGTATACCATTTACTTTACTAAAAGTAGTGTACAGAAATACAGTAGCACAGTATCATTAGCCTCCAAGTTACAATATACTTCTTTTTTTTCACACACACACACTGTATTTTATTTTTACAAGAGATAAATAAACTGACACCAAGCACTGTAAATGGATGATCACAACAGAAGCAACAATGATTGCAATTACCAAAAACGAAACACACTCATACTGTGTCATAATATTGACATTCAGTCCAGTAATCCTCCACTGTAACAGCTCCTTTACTTTGCAGTGAAAATTGATTTGTATATTTTTTGCCTCTGAGTCCTTGTGGGATTTTTTTTTTAATTCAAACAGAAAGTCACAAAAATTATAATCATCCTCATCAGTTCGCTCAGTCCCATGTAATTAATTTTTTTTCATCTTGATCTTTTGTTAACACTTTTATGAATTCATCAGTTTTCCATTAGAGTTCTGAAAATGCTTATGTATTCAGTTCAGCAGTATAGTCAGTTACCAGATCACAGCACTTTAAACACTTAATGTTTTAGAGAAGAAAAGCCTATGTCATGAAGATAAGAAGAAATACTTTAATATAGGACTTCAGCTAAAATTAAGTAGCCAATGCCAATTTGTATATTTGTTATATTAGGTGAAAGTTTTATTTGTGAGAAACTTGGCTACTACAGTGACAGAAGAAATATTGGAAAAGTCGTTTTCTGAATTTGGAAAACTTGAAAGAGTGAAGAAGTTGAAAGATTATGCGTTTGTTCATTTCGAAGACAGAGGAGCAGCTGTTAAGGTAGAAAATTTTAAATTTTGTTTTTTGATACTTGAATTTTGTTGAAACTTGCTAAACACATAAAGTGACTTTAAAAGCAAATAAAATTGTTTTCAGCTTTTACCGAACTCTGGAACTTTCTTTTAATAATCTCTGTGAAGTGGTAGTAGTATATCAGGTAAGACTCCATATTTCAAAGCCTGATTATTACTAACTGGGTTTGTGATCTCAGGCAAGTTATTTTTAATCTCTGTATTATTTTTGTAAGCCTAAGGTTTGATAGCATGATACCTTGAAAATGTTACAAGGAATAGTAATTAGCTGGTGTAAATACTAAAATGGTAATGAGTGTATCGTAACTACTTTGTTTACCTTGGTTTGTGGACCTGTGGAACTGAGCAGTGTACATGGGTTCATACCTAGTACAACACATTTAATTCAGTAGCTGTGCTCTGAGGGAATGGTTAGTTCTTCATAGTTTTGCCTTTCTTTAGTCATTTTAGAATCCTCATAGTATTGACTGTGTTTTGCCAGTTTCAGTAGTTGTTAGAAATATTTCTTGCATGGAATAGTTAATTTATTTGTTGATGATAGTATTGGAAAGTGTGAAAAAAGTCTTTTCATACGGTATCTAGAACATATAACCCGAATACTCTGCTGCTTTCTGATGATAATGGATCAGCACCATCCTTAGTGGGTGAAATTTCAGGTTTCTTCTTCCTCTTGTTCCTCTCTCCTTTCTGGGGGAAGGTGGGGGAGGGGTAGAGGGGAGGGGGATGACAAAACAAAAGACAAGACAAAATAAAAGCTTTTTTATGTAATTGGGGAGATAGATCCGAAATCCTTGGTGACTCAGGCCTGGTTCTTTTTCTACATGTTCTGTCGGTTAAAGTGATGCCATCTCTAATATGAGCAGTTTTTGTTTCCTGCTCAGAGTACTGCTTTAAAATGTGCTTTGTAGAATCTTTGACTAGTTAGAATTTATTGGTTTGCTTTTTGATGGAAGCTAATTAGTGAGACAATATTGCTTATAAAATTCACAGCTTATTACAGAATTTAATGTGTGGCTTCTGAATTGCCAGTGGTACGAAGGACAGTTAACTAATACATTTATACCTTCTAAATATTCCTTTTGAATCAGTTGGTATTAAATAACTGGTTGTTCGTAATTTAAAATAACTTTCAAGGGTGGTTTGCCAAAGAAGTCTCTGAAATTACAAGATTTCTAGCTCAGTAACTGGAAATCAGAGGATGGCCAGAGGGGATAGTAGACAGATGCTCCATTCTTTTGTTTATACCAGGAAGCTGTTATAGACTCATTTAGTTGCTTTAGTTGAAGCAGCCAAAAGCTAAGGTGTGGTAAAGGGGAAAAACTAGTTAGAGGAAGATACTGATTTAATCTTTGTCTAGATACTTGTAAAGCTAAACGTTCTTTATGGATAGAGCATTTTATTATGTATATCCAGAGAGGAAAAGGTTGTATAGGGAACAGAAAAGCTGTGGTGAGGAGGTGATACTTTGTTACTGAGTTACCTGAACCCTGAACCCTATGGCAGAGGCTATTAGGTGGAACTACATAAATAAAAAACTAGAGCCTAGAATACTTTTGATTACTGCTTTCCAGGTGAGTACTTGAATCTTCATTAGTTCAGACCTTTGCTAGGCTTTGTGCTTTTAACTATTCAGGCAAAGTATGTTCCAGGTTAAGCATTGTGGGGGGGTGGGGACCTAGGCTTTTTTTGGTCAGTATCTTATTGAATTTCACTGATAACCTCATTTATGTTTCAAATCCTTAAAATTTTTATAGAACAACAGTTTAAGACCTACATGTTGAATGCCACACGTTTGTTTAAAAATTTGAATCCTGAAAAGTTTGTTACTACTGGCACTTTTTCCAGATGTGAATTTGTGGCTTTGGTTTGGCTAAGCTTGGAAGTTATTTGGAATTAAGTTTTTGGATTTAAGTAGCAGCAACAGGCAGCTCTCTGGCAATCTTTTATCTTTTTCTTTATTTTAATTTAATTTATTTATTTATTCATTGATTTAATTTTTGGCTGCATTGGGTCTTCGCTGCATGCGGGTTTTCTCTGGTTGCTGAGAGTGGGGGCTACTCTTCGTTGTGGTGCACGGGCTTCTCATTGTGGTGGCTTCTCTTGTTGCGGAGCACAGGCTCTAGGCGCGTGGGCTTCAGTAGTTGGGGCACACAGGCTTCAGTAGTTGGGGCTCGTGGGCTCTAGAGCCCAGGCTCAGTAGTTGTGGTGCACGGGCTTAGTTGCTCCGCGGCATGTGGGATCTTCCCTGACCAGGGCTCGAACCCATGTGCCCTGCATTGGCAGGCGGATTCTTAACCACTGCACCACCAGGGAAGCCCCAATCTTTTATCTTTTTTTTTTTTTTTTTTTTTGCGGTACGTGGGCCTCTCACCGTTGTGGCCTCTCCCGTTGCGGAGCACAGGCTCCGGACGCGCAGGCTCAGCGGCCATGGCTCACGGGCCCAGCTGCTCCGCGGCATGTGGGATCTTCCCGGACCAGGGCACGAACCCGTGTCCCCTGCATCGGCAGGCGGACTCTCAACCACTGCGCCACCAGAGAAGCCCTATCTTTTTAAGTATAATTGTAGGACATCAGTTTTGTTCTCAACATAATTTACACATAAGAAAGTAAGATTGAGGGGAACAAGTACTTTCTTTGTGTATTTTTTTTAACTTGGTGGGTATATTCATCTTGCAAATTAAAATAGTTGTGAAGTAAATTGCTTATCAAGTGTATTAATGGCACAGATATGTTTGTTATGTTTAAAGTACTGTTATGTGTAAAGTAAATTTATTTCCTAATTTTGTATAGGCCATGGATGAAATGAATGGCAAAGAAATAGAAGGGGAAGAAATTGAAATAGTCCTAGCCAAGCCACCAGACAAGAAAAGGAAAGAGCGCCAAGCTGCTAGACAGGCCTCCAGAAGCACTGCGTGAGTCTACATTTTAGTAAATACATCTTTGAACAGAGAATAAGTTGATAACAGAGATCAGGTAATTTAAAAAGTCAGGAAGAGTCTTGAAGCAAACTAATTTGTTTTTTCTTTTCTCCCTTCCCTCCATTGCTAGGTATGAAGATTATTACTATCACCCTCCTCCTCGTATGCCACCTCCAATTAGAGGTCGGGGTCGTGGTGGGGGGAGAGGTGGATATGGCTACCCTCCAGATTACTATGGCTATGAAGATTACTATGATGATTACTATGGTTATGATTATCACGACTATCGTGGAGGCTATGAAGATCCCTACTACGGCTATGATGATGGCTATGCAGTAAGAGGAAGAGGAGGAGGAAGGGGAGGGCGAGGTGCTCCACCACCACCAAGGGGGCGGGGAGCACCACCTCCAAGAGGTAGAGCTGGCTATTCACAAAGGGGGGCACCTTTGGGACCACCAAGAGGCTCTAGGGGTGGCAGAGGGGGTCCTGCACAACAGCAGAGAGGCCGTGGTTCCCGTGGATCTCGGGGCAACCGTGGGGGCAATGTAGGAGGCAAGAGAAAGGCAGATGGGTACAACCAACCTGATTCCAAGCGCCGTCAGACCAACAACCAACAGAACTGGGGTTCCCAGCCCATCGCTCAACAGCCGCTTCAGCAAGGTGGTGACTATTCTGGTAACTATGGTTACAATAATGACAACCAGGAATTTTATCAGGATACTTATGGGCAACAGTGGAAATAGACAAGTGAGGGCTTGAAAATGATACTGGCAAGATACGATTGGCTCTAGATCTACATCCTTCAAAAAAAAAATTGGCTTATCTGTTTCATCTTTAAGTAGCAATTTGCTGCCATTTGTATTGGGCTGAAGAAATCACTATTGTGTATATACTCAAGTCTTTTTATTTTTTCCTCTTTTCATAAATGCTCTTGGACATTATTGGGCTTGCAGAGTTCCCTTATTCTGGGAGTTACAATGCTTTTATCCTTTCAGGCTTCATTTTAGCTTCAAAACAAGCTGAGCACACTGTTAAATCATGATTTTGCAGAACCTTTGATTTTGGACAGCTTCATTTTTTGGATTTGGGATAGATTACCTAGCAGTATGGAGTATGCTGTAAATAAAAATACAAGCTAGTGCTTTGTCTTAGTAGTTTTAAGAAATTAAAGCAAACAAATTTAAGTTTTCTTGTATTGAAAATAACCTATGATTGTATGTTTTGCATTCCTAGAAGTAGGTCAACTGTGTTTTTAAATTGTTATAACTTCACACCTTTTTGAAATCTGCCCTACAAAATTTGTTTGGCTTAAAGGTCAAAGCCGTGACAATTTGTTCTTTGATGTGATTGTATTTCCAATTTCTTGTTCATGTAAGATTTCAATAAAACTCAAAAATCTATTCAAAACATTACCTATTTCAAATTCAATTGTGTCCTAAAACATTATTTTATTCGTAATCCTTGCAAGGAATATTGTTTTCAAACTATAACTGCCTATGTGAGTGATCAAATTCATGCAAAATTTCTTGTCTATTCCAGTATGTATCGTGGATATCAGACTGAGAATTAGACTAAATTCTAGTATTTATTCCAAATAGCACTGCACCTGATTGATGTTCTCTCATAGTCTTTTCTAATTTGGCAATTTTATCCTTTATTTTTATTAAAAACAGGTTCAAAGGCTTTTGAACATTCTTGCAGGCATTGGATAATTTGCGTTAAATAAAATGGGGTTGGGGAAGCAGACTGCAATTTATTTTGACCCACATTCTTTCTATAAAGGATAATTTGTTGTCTGAAGACCTTAATTGCTGGAGTGAATGTACATAACAGGAAAAGATGTTAGTACTGTGGCGTCAATTGCTCTGCGGACTAAACTTCATGTAAACTTTTATACATGATTGTGACTACCACTTCAGTTACTGGTTTAGGAATATAATTTCCTATTGCTATGTAAATTTACTCTGAGAAACACTCATGCCTTATTAAGAGAGGCTTAAAAATATCCAGTAGTCCTACTTCTGACTTACTGTTAATACCTCTTATTTTAATTTTTTTTACTACTCGAATGGCTAAAGTTTTGTTGGCCAAGTCATAGCATCTATTTCCATTTCCTTTAGAAATTCTGATTTATTGTAAGTACTTTTTTTTTGCTTGAGAATAAAAGGAACAAAAGAATCTGACCCTAACAGTGCAGAAAACTCTATCACTTTCAAATTACCAATAAAATTTTCCCTTCTATTCTATTCTTAGGTGAATCTAAAATGTTTTTAAATTATAAAGAATAAGCCATTGGAGAATAATTAAAATGGGCACACCTTTATTTTGTGTTTTGTTCTTGTTTGGTGTCTTTTATGACAGGAGAATTAGATTTCAAAATTATAAGCCACTTAATTCCTTGTGAGCTCAGGTAGATCATATTTTGGGTTTCATGGCTTCTCTTTTGACTTGGAGGAGGAAAACGAATATTTGCTGATGAAAGTCAATATATCTGATTTCTCTTTAAAAGTACACTTATTACATAGTACAGTAAGTTAACAGACCTTGTTAATATTCCTTTTATGTTTTAGAAGCTAATAAAGGAATTATATGTAATTGCTGTGTATAGTAGTGTCAAGTTAACATGGGTATCTATTTGATGAAGCTTAGATCTGGTTGTTTTTCTTATGCCCATGTATGCAAGTAAAGACACCAAACATTCTTTAAATTCTGCCTTTAAACTTTGAAAGTACAATTTGAAGCTATAACTATAAATCTAAATTAGACTTAAGTAAAACAACCTTGATTTTTCTTGGAAAGAAGAGAGGATCTAGAAATAAAATTTGAATTGTTTGTATTTCTTACAACTTAGATGTTGCCAGCTACAAAGTTCTTAGGAACAAAATTAGGAATGGGAATAGAAGTGATTCTGAAAAAGTAATTTATGTGCTTCCCCCGCCCATCCTAAAATATAAACCCTAGCAAGAACATAAGAATCAAACCTAGGTTCCATGTCAAAATCCTTTTCTTTAATTACAAATTATATTTCGCTCTCACCAATTAAAAATATATCTATAGAGGTGTCCCTCTAATATTGCCTTATAGGTTTTTTAACAGACAGACAAAACTTTATAAGCATTAAATCTCACTCTATAGAGCTTTTCCCTTGTTGATGTCTTCTTGTAAGCTATTCCGAGAAAATAGCTTCAGAGCTTAAATTTTCACAGAAGTAAATTTAACAATCTAAGTAATATACAAACCTGAAAAATGTCCGTTGAGGAGATTTTTATTCTAGATTTGCATGAGATTTTTTCTTAAATAGGCACAAATTATAAGTTCTGGGAAATCTGATTTCCGACTCTCCTGCCATCTTTTTTGTTCCCCAACCTAATTCATTTGGTTTTATTTCTGAGCCTGCTACAGTAACGTGTGTGTTGGGAAAGATTTTTACTTTATATTGAGGATGACCTCTTCTTTGTAGGTACCCTCCTGAGATTGACATATATATACCCCCTCCCCATAATGAAATACTAATTTTTATTTGATCACTCATTTATAGCAGTTGCTTAAATGTATGTATTTATATGATGGTGTTTTAATTTTTTAAAAGCAAAAAAGTTCTAATAAGTAGCCAGATTTTTAATAATTCCAAGTTTATTTGATCAATTCATGTGGAAATTGAGGTACTATGGTTCTGTAGGTAGTTTTTTTAAACGAGTTCAGCATAATTGTTTTTCAGTTATTCTAGTTACTGGGGTTATTCTGCATAAGAAAGCCCAATGCTTTCTGTTAGTAGATAATTTTTCTCTCATTTGACTTTGAAATGTGATTTAGGAGTTGAACCCTCTTTTTAAAAAGGTCAGCATGCATCGAAATAAATTATATATATTAAATTCCAGAAGAGAAGGGATGTAAAATTCCATTCCTAGCATAAAGCCGTATAATATTCTTGAAACTCATTGCATCATTTGCCTCCTGCCCATTTGGATAATCATACCTACGTTTTATTAATTGTGTATTATTTGTAAAACCAAACCCTTCCAGTAAATACTTGCTATAAGGCTATCACTTATCAATTAAAAAGACTTCTGAAGATGTTAAAATTTACCATTTTTATTTTTCCAAAGAGAATTTTATTATATTGAACTATCCAGTATTCTTAAAACCAACCAAAGTATATAGAAGAATTGTTAATGTTATTGTTGTCCTTTATTATGTGAAGCCACTTAAGTGAGCAGCTAAGAAAAAGCCTTATAGAAAGAGTGCACTGGATTTATAAGTGTGTTTATGTTTCTCTGAGAATGGGAGCTTCTGTTAACTTAGTTGTTCTAAGACAGTGGATTGGGTGACTGACTAGAGAATCCAGAATGACAAATCCATTGACCAGGCATGTTTACTTTTGCATTAGAAGTTTGTTGATTAGTTTTTATTTTTGAAATGCAAACACTAAACTTTAAAAATATTGCATATTTAATGTATTGGTCAGTAATTTAATATAAATATTTAATTGGAAGTGATCATTATTAATCTTTCTAGGAAAGTTTTTTTTTCCTTTTAAATATATATACATATATACTTTTTATTTAGAGGTTACCAGAAGCTCTGGGTTTTTTGTTTTGTTTCTGTTTTTTAATCATTTTCAGATGTTATCCAGAAATCTGCAAGTGTACTTTTCCTGTTTTAACTCCTTCCTTTTATCACCTGACTATCAGGGAAGCGAGGTTGAGGCTGCCCTGACCTGACATGTCATGATGTCGACTTGCTAGGTGGGGTTCGCTGGGGACGATAACCAGTGGAATTATTGGTAAGAACTTTTTTTTTCCTATTTTTTTTTTTTTTTTTTTGTCAGTAGTGGGTCATTAAGTTTGGGAGAATGCCCATATTCTGTAAGTGGGCATTTATGTCAGCCTTGTAGAAAAATAAAACTTTAATATTAGGTAATTCGGTTCTTAATAGGAACATATAATAAGTACTTCATACTCTTTATTCTCAAATTTGTAGATTAGCAGGAAAGGCCTGCAAGTATGAAGTAATGAAATATTCAGGGTATATTTTAAGTGGTCAAGATAGACTCTAAATAAATCTCTTGGAGAAACAGTAAATTTGCTTTATTTTATGTGATTTCAATCCGTCTAATATTTTCCTTATATTTACATTTTTATGGGGTAGATGAGCATATAATGCATCTTTAAAAATATTTATTGCACACGACTGTTAGTAAAAAAAATAGGAAGGTGAGGCTTCCCTGGTGGCGCAGTGGTTGAGAGTCCGCCTGCCGATGCAGGCCTGGGACGCAGGTTCGTGCCCCGGTCCGTGAGGATCCCACGTGCTGCGGAGCGGCTGGGCCCGTGGGCCATGGCCGCTGAGCCTGTGCGTCCAGAGCCTGTGCTCCGCAACGGGAGAGGCCACGGCAGTGAGAGGCCCGCATACCGCAAAAATAAATAAATAGATAGATAGATAGATAGATAGATAGATAGATAGATAAATAAATAAAATAGGAAGGTGTTAATAGAATGGAAGGTTTAAACACTAGGGTAAATTATTTTTTAAAGTCCTCCAAAAGAGACACTAACGTTATAAAATGAAATTTAAAAGTTTTAGCAATTTGACAAACAAGAGTGGGCTCAATTTAAAAGTTCATTGATATGATGACTTTAGGTCAAGAGGAAATAACGTAATTGAAATATTAGGACCTTGAATATAGCAGTAACACAAATCTATCAACTTGTGTTTCGTCTGAAACCCAGGACAGCTGATGGGATTAGTAGATATTGATAGAATTAGAGTAGATTTTTAGGTCATCACTGAAGAGCAAAATTTCATACTCAGGGGATTCTATGATGGTAAAGTATAAATTGAGGAAATTAAATGTAATAATTAGGCATTTCTGACTATTTACCACATAAAAAGTAATTGTAGTATAATCTAAGCACTGGTTAAAAGTAATTATGAATTTTCATGCCTAGAACCTCCTCAGTATTCTTATGCCTTCTTTGTTGGTTGGGCGTATCAGTCTAGGGAGAATCTCCTAGGTATTAATGGGCTAGTCAGTGTCATGAATGTAAACCTTTATCTGTAAGCTTGCTATAGAGTAGCTGTATATTACTACAATGAAATTATACTTTAAGAACTGCAGTGATTGTATCATTGTGTTAAAGTACTTGTTTCTCTTCTGACACATTTTATGCATGTATCAGTGATAGAAATGATTGGGGTGTCGAACTTTTAGATTGCACTTAATACCATGTTATCCTAGGGAAGTTTTATAATTAGCAATAGGAACACTCAAGTAGTGCTGAGGGGTTCATATAACTTAAGGAAAATGCAGTGCAAACTTGCTGGCTTTTATACACTAACAATAAAATACATTTCATGGGACCAAAAAAGAAGGAAGCATATGGGGGAAAACTTGAATTCCTCAAATATAAAAAAGGGCTTTCATTTTCTGTAGTAACTTTCTCAGGATCCCATGAACATTGCGTATCTTGATGTCTCATTTATGATGGTTGGACAAAGGGGACTTCTCTAGCCTGTTCAGTAACACAGATAGAATTGTACTTTAATGAGTCTTATTATGATGTTTAGTACTGTTATAAGGCTATTTCTATAATTGAGCTGAAAGCTCCTGCAAACATTACATTGCTGATACGCATACAGTAACATGAGAATATTAAAATAGGAACATTTGCAAGACAATTTAATCAGCAGTTTAATAAAAATTAATGCTTTTGGTACAGTGTTGAGGTACCATAACTGTGTTGGAATATTTGTACAATGTTAAATACTTTTAATAAAATCTAACATGTTCAAAGTGTTGTGTTGGTGATTTTGGGTGGGGTGTGATGGGTTCAACTGTGCAAAAAAGATTCAGTAGTACTGTAATTGAGACTTCTGTAGTCCAATGGAGTTCTGTTCCTCAAATTTAGTACTAGATATTGGGCACCTGTTCAAGTGAGGGTAGTGAAGGAGTGGGATAGTGAAAATAAAAGTACCGAATGAACTCTAGTGGGTTTATTAGAGTATCAGGAAGTAGCTTTACTGGGGTTAGAACTGGGTCTACAGGTGTCAGATGGGATTGTTGTCTTTGGCATAATAGGCTACTTATAAAGCTTCTCTGATGAAATTGTGGCATATCCACATTGGAAATGATCCTAGAAAACATAGAGTTGGGCAAAGGGAAACACTTGTACAGTGCTTTCAGTAGGCATTTTATTCTCCCAGTGTCCTTGACCCCTTGACATGACATTTCAGCAAGTGAAGGAGAAGTGAGGGAATATTTGAGGAAGGCTATGTTGGAAGATGTAGGTGCATCACTGGTAAATATCTCCAGTGTGTAAGAAATACCATATAGAGGGCTCTCTGTTTCATACTGATCCCATTGTCTTAAAGATAGCCCTAATCTAGTGGTATTTCTTGTGACTTCTTTTCCTTGAAGGTGTACTTAGTTCCTTACCAGTCAAAAAGGTAGAAGCTCTGCAACTCAGAATGGAAATTTACTGGAAGTACTGTGCTCATTCCTCTGAATACTGTACCATTAATAACAATAAGGATTTAGGAGGAAAGTGACCTAATGATTTGTAAATAAATCGAGTAAGAAACCATTCAGAAGGAGTAGTAATACATTCTGCCTTGTCTCTTTTAAATGAAGACTGTTAAGTAAATGTGAGCTATGGGGAAGAAAAAGTGTACCCTATTGTTTGAGAAAGAGTAGACAAAATTCTTTGGTCAATATTTTCCAGAAAGAGTTTACTGTTTTTATTTTCCTTTTCCCCCAAATCAAGAGGTCACTCACGGAGACAGTAAGGAATGTTCTGACAGCAAAAGTATCTAAACTTGGACAACTTTAGGAGTTGGCAGAGCTGGGGATGGGGGCGGATTGGGGCAGGGGTGGTGCAGCTCACTGGTTTATGGTGTATGTTTTCCAAAAATAGAAGGAGGTTGATTTTTGATGATCATTTTAGGCTTAGGCTCTATTGGTGTCTTTTAGCTCTACCTAAAGCCCTAAATTTATTTATTTTTAGAAATAAGATTTTATAAAGTATTTTCCCTATGGAGTATATTTTATTCACATAGGGGAATATCTTCCTATTGCTATGAACTGTTTATTTAGACTTGAAATCTGTGACTGAAATCACAATCATGTACAGACATTTCCTCAAAAAACTAATAAGCAGGAGTAGTGTTTTATTCACCTGTTTACTTAAAATTCCCTAAGGGTGACTTTAGGCCTAGCTGTCCATTTATTAAGAGGACAGGAGGTTAAATTAGTCATAAAGTTGTACAACTTAGTCATGCCTTTTAAAATAATGTGAGGTTTGATCACTTAAAAGTTTTTTCCCACAGGGTTAAAGGTGAGGACCAATATTGTTAAGTATAGTAACATTGGTGAAAAAGGAGCTCAGCCTCAGTTTTCAAACATGTAAAGGGGAAGATATTTTCTTAAATATGAAAATATTGCATAATTAGAGATCTCATGTACTATATTGAGCACTTTTTAATAGAATCTGGAGACAGAGACATCTATACAGGTGGTTCTTGGGGTGTTAGTTTCAAGCTTCCGCTAGGAATCCTTTAAATCTGCAAATTTCAGTTGCCTGGGTTTTTAAGTAGATTAAGCAGAGGTTAGTATATTCTAAAAGGCCATTATTGTTTATCAGCTAAATCACTATTTTGAAATTTTGTGGGAAAAAAAGTGAAAAATATCATCAAGACAAATCTTGTTTTTATTTGAACCTATTGATTATAATGGTATGTGTTTATATATTTTGTTATTGTTCAAGTACCTCAGCTGCTTTGGTCAGAACGACTTGGGCATACTTCTGGCAAGTTAGGTACAACTAAATATCTTGGTTAGATGGTACATGTTTAGCATTGGCTTATCATATTGAAACTTTCTTTCCATGCTTCCTGTTAAGAAGTATAACCTTATCAGATTAATAATATTTAAGTATCATCTATGTAGAGTTGGTGTGGAAAACAGTTTGATCTATTTAAGTATAACCAACAATAAATATTGTTATTGAAATGTCTTTTTAAATCCTGAAGAGTAATGTAAGTATGCTTGTTAGTTGTAATGTCATTTTTATTTGACTTTTCAAAGGTGGGAAAAAGATAAATGAGACCGTTTGTTGCATTTATCAAAATAATTTTGCAAGAACTTCTGGTGATTATTTTAACTTTTTAGTTAAACTGTTTAGGTCACAGTTCACCATTCAACAGTGTTTCTCAAACTTTAATGTGGATGGGAATCCCTGGGGATTTTTTAAAAATGCAGATTCTGATTCAATAATTTGAGACGGAGCAAGAATCTTCACTTCTAATGTGCTCGTAGGTGATGTCAGTGTCCCTAATGACACTTTGAATAAATAGCATGGTCATAGATTATATCACATTTGGGGGGTTTTTAGAGAGTAGACCTTAGTAGAAAAGATACCAACAACAGGTGTTTACAGTGGTTTGTAGGATGGTTGGTCTAGGTGGATCTAGTTGGAGATTAAATGGCCACCACAAATGTTAATTGTGTTTAGATCCTAAGGAAAGGTTAAGAGCATAATCTGCAAGAAAATGAAATGAGTTTTGAAAATCAGGCGTTAATAGTTTTAGGGAACTGATGGAAAATAAGAAGGAAAAAGCAAAAAAGACTAGGTGGCTGAGGAAGTGTCATGGCATGTTTATTTAGGAATTACATCAGAGAGCAGATACAAAAAGTCATAGAAGATAAAATAAAAATAACTTCTGACAGCTCAGAAAGGAAAGGCTAATAGGTAACAAAAAATAGCCATGTGGTATTATTTTTCTTGAAATGTCTGAGTTAAAAAAAAAAAGTTAACATTCATTAATCAGATCAAAGTAAGCCTTTGGTGGTGAAAAATTAAAGCAGATTAAGGAAGAAAATCATTAAAGATGACTTTAAAAATAATTTTTATGGATTAAGGTCAACAGATGGGAAATGTAAAGAATAGCAATGGCAGGTATCCATACCAAAAACGGTATCCATTTTTATACAAAGAGGGACTAGGATGTAGTCCCTGGGAACTGATAAAATATCTTACTTTCAACTCTAAAACTTTATTTTGAAAAATAAAAAAATATTATAGTTGAAGTATGGAAAAGAAATATTCTGCTGTTTCCTTATGCCAAGCATTTTTTTTTAATGGTAGGTTAATAATACTAACTATTGTGTGAGTATTGTGTTACCAGGCACTGTGCTAAAGGAATCACTTTATATTTTGTCTGTCATGTAATCAACAACCCTTTAAGGTAGGTGGTATTGTCCCTACTTTAAATATGAGGAACTCAGAGATTGAGATTTAAGTAATATTTTTTGCATAGCTAGTGGTTCTATAAAGTGGTGAAGCCAGGATTCAAACCCTGTTCTGCCTGAGTATACACTCAAAACTACTAGGTTAGGAATAGGCCTAATAAGTCAGGTTAGACTTAAAATGTTTAATTTTATGTTTACTTTAAAGCTCTTTAACTTATGCCTAAAATAAAGTCAAACTAATTTGAATTTGGAGTAGCTTTGATCCTTGAACAACACAGGGTTTACAGGGACCAGCCCTCCTTGTAGTGGAAAATTCACATATAGCTTACAGTTGGCCCTCCTTATGCACAGTTCCTCTGTATGCCATTCCACGTTCTCGGATTCAACCAACCGCAGATCATATAGTACTGTATAGTATTTACTATTGAAAAAAAAATCACATGTAAGTGGACCAATACAGTTCAAACCTGTGTTGTTCAAGGGTCAGTTGTAAAGTCCTAGATTAAAATGGATTGCTAAAGGGAGTGTTTGTGTGTTGTGTGATGTTGATAGTTCAGTTGCCATTTGTTTTGTTTTTCTTCCATTATTCATTTATAAAAGTTTAGGCCAAACTATCATATTGGATTTTGGCCTCCAGAAAAGCCATTTTTAACTAAGCAAACTTACAGTTGATTTGGAAAGGGAATGCCACTTTCTGATTGACTTAAAAAAAATTTTTTTTTTTACTTAAAATTTTAAAATTTCACTTATTTTATTCACAAAATCCAAATTAATCTTCATCCCTGAGTTTGGTCTATACTAGCGTTTAAAGTATTGGGTTTTTTTAAGTTGAATTCTTTTCATTTTTAAAAAATTTTTGAAAAAAAAAAAATTTTTTTGGCTGTGTTGGGTCTTCGTTGCTGTGCATGTGGGCTTTTTTCCTCTAGTTGCGGCGAGCAGGGGCTACACTTCGTTGCGGTGCGTGGGCTTCTCATTGTGATGGCTCTCTTGTTGCAGAGCACTGGCTCTAGGCGCAGGCTTCAGTAGTTGTGGCTCAGCTCAGTAGTTGTGGCTCGCGGCCTCCAGAGTGTAGGCTCAGTAGTTGTGGCACACGGGCGTAGTTGATCCGGCAGCATGTGGGATCTTCCCGGACCAGGGCTTGAACCCATGTTCCCTGAATTGGCAGGCGTATTCTTAACCACTGCTCCAGCAGGGAAGTCCTACGTATTTTTTTAAATGTTGTTGTATTAAGCCATCCCCATCATCTATCTAACATTTGGTTTTTTCAAGGACATGGTAGAAAAGTTTGTTAAAGGCCTTCACTTAAACCAAACCTCAGTGAGTGTGTGTGTGTGTGTGCGCGCGCACACGCAAGATACAGAATTAACACATAAAAGGAGCCAGTATAGTCAGCTGTAAAATTGGTCATGTAGAGAACCTAGTTTCCTTCCCTGATGCAGAAAGAAAGGTGGTCTGTAAAAAAAAATTTTTAAATAAAATTATGGCTTTAGATTATTCAGGGTTTTCTCTACAGTTCTATTTCATGAAAATCTGAGCTATATAAAAATGGTATATAGGTAAACATATCAATATTTTTGTTAAAAGCCTATTAATTCTTAAGGACTATAATGTCTTGCTTCTAGAATTCTATGTAATTTGGTCCATTGCTTAAAATAATTTGGTATTTCAGAATAGATTCAGGGATTCCCAGTACTCAGCAGTCCTGAATTTAAGTCACCATGATGGTAACGTGATGCTATAAGGGATTAGCTGAAGACTTTATTTATGATACCTGAACTTAAGTCATTTCTTTGAGTTTATAACTGACCAGTTGATCTGGCTCTAAGAAAACTAGCTCTCTCCTTAACGGAATTTTCACATGATTAGTTTTGTTTGGTGTAGACTAAATGTTTCCCAGAAGGAGATTATTAATGATTTGAAATATTACATTAATAAAGGATCTGGCCAATATTTTCTGAAAAGTCACTATCATTGCTGTTTTAAAAGTAATATTTTTATATAAGCTTTAGCGTTGCTTTATATTTAAATCTGCAAAGTAGGTCAAAGCAATGATGAGTGCTTCTTAAAATTTACCCAAAGATTCTGTCTGGGGCAGAATATTTAAGTCTGTAGATGTATAGTATAGTAGTCTTGAAGAAAAGTTTGACTAACTGTATTCCAGCAGCTGAACATTGACATGAATTCTCAGCATATAATTTATATGATCTTGCTTACCAATAAATATTTGGGAAAAATGTTTAAATAGTTTTAATAAATAGAAAAGTCAAATTGAGGCTTCATCATGACATGTGGTGTTGAAAATTATTAACTTTACTCTTATTTTTATTAATGTAACATGTCTTTCACCTTAACAAGATTGCAAAATATGCAGTTGCTCTCTAAATAGTGTGGGCTTTCAGTATGACAGTAGGAACTACCCAAAATTCCCTATACTGGATTTTGTCCTTGAGAAGTATTATAACAGTAATTAACTTTTCTTTTTCTTTTCAGAAAGTACAGTAACATCTTGATCAACCTGTTAATGCGTAGGAAGGGATATAATCAAATAGATTCATCTTGTACATTATCAACCAAATCTAGATAATCAACTAAAAGTCAGTTATTTATTGAAAAGGTTAACAAGTCTAGTCTTTACCTAACATTGATAATTGATAGGTTGTCCTTCATTTTACAACCATTGAGTGTTTTACATTTCAGGAGTTAGAAATACAAAATAGTAAGTCATCATTATCCTCAAAGAATTTAGAAAAGATTCCAGGAGGCAATAATAGATTTATAAATATTAGGGATCATCAAACCAAATCTTCCAGAAAGAACACCATTGGAAATTTGAAAGGGGTTCCGTGCTCATAATAAAATATTCAGCTTATAATTGGAATACATGAATAATGTGTATGATTTGGATTACTCCTAGAGAGAAGAGCTTGTAAAATGTATATATCATGAATTTTTAAACTAAAATTGTTTAGTATCCACTGGATATGATCAAAGTAACTTGATTTTAGGAATTTTCACTGTAGAGTTCAAATTTTAAAATGTAAAGATGGAGTGACCATATGAATTTGAAAGAACAAATGTGAAGGTAGGTTTCCTTATATTTGTATCTATTTTTCCCTTACTGAAAACTGAGCCTTTAAGTGAGAAATCCCTGGTCAGGGTTGAAATAATGGGCAGTTCTCTGAAATACTTCTTACCTCCCTGAAGATAAATAGACATACAGATGTTGCTTTGTTCAAATGGAGTAGATTTACTAAAAATAATTTTTTTCTCCATTCCCTGTAATTCATAAGGCCCCTCATGAGGTCAAGCTGTTTCAAACTCCATGATGTCTTAACAAAACTGGTTAGTGTCTAATAATACACACTGTTATTTCTGTTTTTCACCTATGAACATTTTCTCTTTTAAGAAGTTGTAAGACCTATAATTGCTAGCCAGAACTTTTAGTCAGTAAGAGAGAACTGAGGTTAACACGTTGAAGTGGTTATAATTTCAGTCAAAAACAAACTTGGCAGAAGAACTAATACTGAATGCTTCCAATGGGCTGTCATTGTCTTAAGTAATTGTAAATGTGAAAACTGAGAGAGACATTTTGGTCCAAGGTCCTCCTGACTAGAAGTGGCCAATCCTGAATTGACCCCAGGTTGGTCTGATACCAGAGCTCGCATTTTAATCACCACTCTGTACTGCCTTCTGGGTTTTACTTGCTGTGTGCAGTCTTATCTGGTAAATGTCATTAGGCTTCTTTGAAATATTGAATAACTGGGGTATTACTAACTAGTTGGTTAGACTATTAGTTTCCCCAGCTCAGAACTATAGGTGGGGCCAAAGACTAGTTTCATAGAAATGACAGCATAAGAATTATTTTGTGTTGTGATGGTAAGACTAATGATAGCCTCTGAATAGCTGAGAAGCTTCCCTTTTGTAAATAAATATTGCTATCAGTGTAGCCTTCATTAATTGAACCTTCTTAAACCTATTTATGGTTAACTACTCTCTTTAAAAAATTTTTTTTGTATTTGTGGCTTTTGTCACAAGTTTACTAATCATCTTGTGATTTGAAATTTCTTTTTACCAATTTTAAAATATTTCCTAGTTAGTGTTTCAGGATTTGTTTTAAATTACTTTGAATAAAATGGAGCCAGACTGTGGTATCTTATCTGCAACCACTATGATTTTACATGGAATTCAATTTTATCATCTTAATTTTCTTTCCAGATTGGAGTTCTTACTCTTTGAAGGTAAAAGCTACTTTATTTTTGTAAACACTTCTTAGCTGCCCTGTTTTGTACGTTCCCTGGCTTTCTTTCATGTCTTTGAAGTGGCTGCTGGAAGGTCATGAAGTATGGGTGCATATATAACCTGGCTTTGTGTAGTGTTGATTATCTTTTTTTTTTTTTAACATCTTTCCGATTACCTGCAATTGTTATCTTTCTGTTTGTGTGTGTTTTAGAAGTAGGGCATTATTGTTTAACTCATGGTTTGCCTAGGCTAGGGTCATAGACTGAAGACAGAGCAGAACCAGAACTTAACTGCCTTATTGTTTTCCACTCACTTTGATTCCTGGAGAAAGAAGCCTATATGTAGTATGCATAAGCAAAGTTGAATGGCATCCTGATTGCCTGTGAACTTCAGGAAAATCAGTTCTCAGATAGTAACTGATACGTATATGTATATACATATATGTATATGTGGCTGGTGAATAAACAGTTTCGCAATATCAGAGTTGGCACTTGTGACCTGGAAGATACTAATCAAAGTCAGGCTGGCTCTAGTTATACTTAGCACCAAGACCAGGTTCAGAATTCCAAATAGGTATCTGACAAACCAAGGTGCCCTGGGTTGCTTTGAGGTTCCATCCAGCTGTGTCCTGTCTAGGAGATTCATAATTACAGATCATTTTAATTGCTGCTCAGTTAAAGCCAGCATTGCTAATGACAGCAATGATCTTCAGCCCATTTCAGTTGCCCTTTTTCCCAGTCATTATCCTTGATCGTCTTGTTATTTTTGACACAATTGAGTAAACCTTCAAAGCTTTTCTGGCTTTTGCTGGCTGTGGTCCACAATATGTGTATTTCCTTGTCCCTTGTAATGCCCTCTTCCTGTGTCTTTTGTCCCTCTTTAGGGACTTCAGCCATTATTAAGTCTACTGAATTTTATATCTCTAACCCCACTCTTTCAGTCTCTAATCTCATATGTACCTCCAGATCACATGAAACTTGATAATGCTGAAAAATAGTTACCAGTCATTTAACAAACGTGTAGTGAGTACATGTGTTCCTGGCACTGGGGATACAAGGAGCAGCATGTGGCAAAGGGAACAAAACCTTACAGACATAGTCATGAAAGAATTACGTGTTTTGGGAGCACATTTTGATCCTGTGGGTTGCAATCTTAATAATTCTCCTGTTGGATTTTCTGATAAGTCATACTGATTCTTCTACAACGTCTTTTCCTTACTTTCTCTAGTTAATCTACTATCCTAGGGTGGGAGTTCTTAACCTTGCAGGAAAAGGACTTGGAACCAGTGTAGGAAAAAATATCAGACCAACCATAAGAACTGACAGTTGTGGGACTTCCCTGGCGGTCCAGTGGTTAAGACTCCTCACTTCCAATGCAGGGAGCGCGGGTTGGATTCCTGGTTGGGAAACTAAGATCCCACATGCTGCACTCCACACGATGCGGCTGAAAAAAGAACTAACAGTTGTACTTCACTACTTCTGTTGATTGGAAATTTTGTATTAAAAGATTCTAGGAATTCAGCAATACTTTTTAAGTGAATTATTAATTACAACAACATTTACATTCAGATTTAGGCTATACTTTTAGAGAGCCACCTTTATGCTAAATAATGTACTAGGGTCTGAAAATACACTGTGGGTATAAGGCAGTCTTCTCCCATTATGGAGCTAATGTTCTATTAAGGGAGAAAATTCACATTAAGTTGGCTTGATGTACCCCCAAATCTAAGACTTACAGGTTAGGAGGCATTGCTGTGTGTCTTGCAAGTCAATTTCTAGATTATTACAACTCTTCTCCTAATTTTCCTACCTGATCTCTCACTATTCTATTTGTCCTATACAATTGCCATAATAATTGTCACACGAATACCAATATTCCCATCACATCATG
The DNA here is from genome assembly GCF_025265405.1 of Mesoplodon densirostris. Taxonomy (NCBI): domain Eukaryota; kingdom Metazoa; phylum Chordata; class Mammalia; order Artiodactyla; family Ziphiidae; genus Mesoplodon; species Mesoplodon densirostris. The sequence goes on along the minus strand of NC_082662.1, from coordinate 19,101,166 downwards.
GCGTCAGATCTGAATTCTTGAAATTTGAGACCTTTTATATACTTCCCAGGCATCTTTCCTTTCCAACCTTTTATTCCTTTCCCATTCTGACATTCTAGTTAAACCTTTACTGTTAACCTTAGGAAAGTTAGACTGCCTTTGTCCACCTTACTTTAACTCATTACTTCCTAGCAATTACTTTGGCGATTATTCCGTTTTCTAAAGAGACATGGATTGGAATGTGATATCATTCATGAAATAAGAGGAATATATGGTTGTACTATGAAAATTGCTATATACAAAATGGTTTCTAGACTCCAACCAGTGGCCCACTTCCGGGAGCACTTGGAATCACTTAAGTGGCAATTTGACAACAAAATTGTACTGAAACTTTTATCTAGATGCAGTGGGTAACAAAATCTAAGTAGAAAATGCAGAAGGGTTAGATTTAGTCAATATGGATATGAGAGTTTGCATCAGGTTTTGAGGATGAACCTAGTGACTCACAGGGAACTTAAAATTCTCTTGACAATTAAAGAGCAATCTTTTGCTTTACAGTTTTCAGAATTCCACTTCTTAAAAGTACACAGACCAGGGCTTCCCTGGTGGCGCAGTGGTTGAGAGTCCGCCTGCCGATGCAGGGGACACAGGTTTGTGCCCCGGTCCGGGAAGATCCCACATGCCGCGGAGCGACTGGGCCCGTGAGCTGTGGCCGCTGAGCCTGCGCGTCCGGAGCCTGTGCTCCGCAACAGGAGAGGCCACAACAGTGAGAGGCCCGCAGAGGCCACAACAGTGAGAGGCCCGCTTACTGCAAGAAAAAAAAAAGTACAGAGACCAAATAGAAAAAAGGCCTAGTTGGCCATTCCTAGCCTAAAAATTACATAGGTGGGTACATAGAATTTTACATGCTGTTGTATTTTCTGAAAGCAAAGGTACTGTTACATTATTGCAGTACACGTCCATATTGCGGTAGTCATCCATACTGTGAGTGAGACTGTTTAAATCTGTACTTTAATCATGGTGATAGACTCCCTTAGACAAAGCCTATTAGACCTGCTTCCTATGTTCGATGCTCTAGCTGTCTCTTCCTGGGGAAATTAAAGTACAAAAAGAAAGGCTTCTTGATATTTTTAATTTTTGACTTGATATCCAACCCTTCTCACAGTAGTCAAGCAGTAGCTCCCGTTCATTGAGTTCCTACTGTGTGCCAGTCACATGCAGCTAGGCGCTTTATATTATCTTTAATATTCACAGTAACCCCCATGTTAGGCACTAGTATCCCTATTTCCAGTGGGAAAACTTAGGCCCAGAGGGATTGAATGACATCGCCAAGGTTGTACAGCTAGTTTGTAATAAAGCAAGTATTAGAACTAAAAATTTTCACTTTTATCTTTCTCTGGAAATATATTTTGCTTTTTAGAGCTAGAGACAAAACAGTTTCTTAGGTTAGATTTATTGTGGGGAGTTTTGAATTACAAGCTAAAAACAGAAGTTTTTTCTAGAATATAAGGTTTAAATTTGTAAAATTTAATTTGCTATTGTATGCTTCTATTGCTCTGCTCTTAGCCTCATAGAATATTTTCTTTTCTACATATTGTGATTGATGTATGTTTGCTTCTTTATATATATATACACACACAAAAGCTTTAGTTTTGTAGAGGAAAGGAATAAAAGGTTAAGTTGGTTTTCTACTTGCAGGTAGAGTCTGACCACTTGATTATCCTCACAGCAAACTTGAACATTTAGTTCATCACATTTAACATACATATAACACTATATATATAAGGGTATACTGCCTTCCATCTCCTAATATCAATAATAATAATTGATGCCAGGCAAGAAGAGTGTTACCTCATATTTGGATCAGCTATTTCTACGTAAAGAACGTTTGAAAGAATTTGCCTGAAGCTGTTCTGAAAGTTAAGTATCATTAGATACATTGGCAAGACCTGGACTCAAATTCCAGCCATTAAGGGAGCCCATCAGGGAGATTCCTGCTTTTGCCCTTGGAAAAATAAAAATAATAGTTGATAAGGAAATAAAATTTAGGAGAATCTGTGCTCTGTTTAATGCTGATGGCTAGCATTTGTTAAGTGCTTACTATGTGTCAGGTACTGTTCAAAGTGCTTTTCAGGTGTTCTCTTCACAGCTTCACTTTTACAGACGAGGACATTGAGAGGCAGGAATGTTTGTAGTAGAGCCACGTCAAATACTAAATAACTGATCTGTTCAGAAATAGAGCCCTGCGTCTCAATAAACTAGAAGAAAAAAAGAAAATAGAGCTCCATCATGTAGTAGAGAAAGGTTTTTATTTTATTTTTAATTTTGGTGTTTTCTCTCTTCCTTTCCTCCCTGCACTTACCTCTACCCCATGTTCTGTGTAAATTTTTTTTCCCTCCCACATTTAAGTTTTACTTTTTTTTCCCTTTTCAAACTATTTCAGCATCATCAGGAGCAGTAAACTGGAAGTTTATTCATAAGTTTAGAAATTTTATAAAAGACTTCAAAATAATTATACTTCATTGACCTATGTCTTGTCTTGAAATTTTTCATTTTGAACTATGTTGTTTAGGGGGAGAGCTATTAAAGTGTTTTCTCTGCATGTTTATGATACATTTTAGATCTCCCACATTTTTTCCCTGGATATTTATCAGGAGATGGTGTAGAGGTTTGGTAAGTAAGACAGTTTGATTTTGTATGTCTCAAGAGTTTCTCATTAAGTCACATAATTGAGTTTTCTTTATTCTGACTTTTTTCTCCTGGTGATTCTGTTTGTAGTATTGACTGAAAATCCTTACACTAATGCTAATTTTGATCTTTTTTCTCACTAGCGTGTATTGGAGCCCTCAGACTTGAAGAAGGACATAGGTAAAAAGTATAATATGGGACATTTTCTACATTAGGGTTATGAAGTCTTTTTCCTTTAGTTGCATACTTGCTATGTTCAATCTGAAAAATATTTACATAACAATTTAAGTGGTATAGGTTTTGCCAAAACGGTTACGGATATTTTGATTCTCTTTTATTTTTATAAACATATATCAGTTCTCAATCCTTCAGGTCAAAAAAGGTAGTCTCATGTTATATTAGGAAGTACTTAGAAATTTATTTCCCCTCTGTGTGAAATTTTATGCAGTACTTGAGTTACTTAATTGTAAAGTGAATAGCAAATATTAATCTAAAACTAACATTTTAGATTTATCGGAATCAGGCCTTACTGCTGCTCTGTCCGAAATGCTTTCTTCCCCAGAAGCCTCAGTGGATATAAACCCCATATCGTATCTCTCACATATCTGAGCCAGGTGTGCCAAAGTGGACCCTGCAAGTTCTTTTCTATGACTAGAAGTTGTAGAAGAGCAAAAAACCTTGGAAGTGTCATATTCATTTATCTGCTCATAAAGTTGTTTTAAAACATCCTTTAATTTAGAAACAAGGTATGCTACACATTTAAAAATTTTCATTTAGTGACACCAAAAATTTTAACACATTTTTCTGTCAAACAAGTGTTCTTTGAAAACTAAATGTCTGCAGTTATTTTTTTACTTGGAGTTACTTGAAGTTTGCTTAAACTCCATTTACTTGAAGTAGAACTTCACAGTGATTGAAAAGGACTAGGTTCTTCCGCTGAGTCAGTGAGAACATGAGTTTCTGCGTATGGATAATACACATTCTCTTTTTTTCTTTGTCTTGATAATCAAATCTCTGAGAAAAAGGCTCTGATGGCAGCCTTTTAAAAAGCTATAGAAAAAGAATACTTTTATTTTTTTTGGCCACGCGGCTTGAGGGATCTCAGTTCCCCGAGCAGAGACTGAACGTGGGCCACGGCAGTGAAATCCCGGAATCCTAACCACTAGGCTACCAGGGAACTCCCAATAATACATTTTTTAAAATTCCACATTTTACATCTTACTTACAGTAACCTAATTTAGCAAGATCAAATTGGGAATTTCACCCAAGGTATCGGGTAGAACCATTAGTTTGTTGGAGAATTTACGTGGGGAAAAAATAGTGGAGGGAAGGAGAAGGTGCTGGTTGATAGCAATCAGAAATAAATGTTGTAAAGCATCTTTGGAATTTGTTGTAAGTGGGAAATTTATCTGGTATATAAAAATTTTATGTTTGTTTATTTATTTTTGGCCATGCCACGTGGCTTGTGGGATTCTAGTTCGCCCGACCAGGGATTGAACCCAGGCCCTTGGCAGTGAAAGCGGGGAGTCCTTACCACTGGACTGCCAGGGAATTCCCCAAAATTTTATGTTTATTCATGGGATTTTTTTAGAAATTGACCCATTTCATAAAGCAAGGAGAAACTTAATACATGTGTGGCTATTGACACTTAGAAATATTATGTCCGTTTATTTTTAAAAGTGACACTCCAGGTTACATCACAGTCACTGGCAAAGTTCATTCAAATACAGATTTTCTAGTTTTCTTCTTTGCTTTAGCATTTTTCAAAAAGTGGCCTGAAAGTTTAATTTAGATAGGAAAATAAGGGCTTGATTAATGGAGTTGTGTATGATGGTATTAGAGTGCCCATGTTAGTATTTTCATGAAAGGGGGAGAGTGTAATAACTGATTGGCCAATGATTAAAAGATAGTGACACATTTAGGATTTCTTATTCTTTGAAGTTTGAGTTAGAAGTTTATAACCTTTGACTCATGAACCTTGCAGCAGCTCCAGTCACTCCTCCACATCTCTGCCTAAGAGGAAGGTGGAGTCAGAGTCTCCATACTTACATTCACTTTGTCCCTGACAGTCTGTCAGTGACCGTGATTTCTAAGGCTTACTCTTGGAACCAGAGGCAAGAAGAAAGGGGAGAGGGTGCTAATCAGATTAACTGCCACCTTTTTAATTTGACCCTTGTTAATAATTTACATGAAAAGTAGTATTTACTCTGCCTCTAGTTTTAACACTGATTTTTTTCCTGAAATTTCCAAGAGCTTAGCTCAATGTCTTTTTCAAAGAAAGAGGGGTGGGCAAAGCCCACAAATGTTGGAAGAATAGAATTACACGGGAAAATGTTTTTCTTAAAAAAGAAAATAGAGAAGAGGTTGCAGGAAATGGAGTGGTGGGGTCAGCATTAGGAAGGCAGGCGATGACATAAGGAACTTAAGTCATCTGTGGTCTGATTTGCTTCCTATGTGGTTTACTTAAAACTAACATGAAATGAATGTTTCATTCCTTAAGTATGCACTTTGGGAAAAATGGGAAGCCAGGCTGGAGACACAGATCTACAGCAGATGCTCTGTATCCAGGTAGCAATGGCTCTGATGGCATTCAGTCCAAGAGCAACAGCATCTCCAAAGGAAAAATCTATAAATATTCATGAATGTGATCACCTTCACCATCACCAGCCGACTGATACTGTCATCAGCCAGGATAGGATAAGGCTTCTTGAAAGGCACTTTTTTTTTTTTTTTTTTTTGCGGTACGTGGGCCTCTCACTGTTGTGGCCTCTCCCGTTGCAGAGCACAGGCTCCGGATGCGCAGGCTCAGCGGCCATGGCTCATGGGCCCAGCCGCTCCGCGGCATGTGGGATCTTCCCGGACCGGGGCACGAACCCGTGTCCCCTGCATCGGCAGGCGGACTCTCAACCACTGCGCCACCAGGGAAGCCCCTTGAAAGGCACTTTGATGGCTTTTGATTATCAGGAAATTTTATGTAGAAAAAAAGTTGAAATTATGCTCAAGACTTCTTTTTCTGGTTTCTTATTCTCTTGATATTTCACATTTCACAACTAAAATAATCGTAACGCCTTGTTATCTTTTAAAATGAATTTTCCTGAGCTGAGGCTACGGAAATCTCCATTTCGTGGGCATAATTGACACTTGACCCTTTGTTTATAGTCATGTACAGAGCATCCCCAAATTGGGAGAGATTTTGCCTCTTTAAAGTTGGTGGCCATCTTGTCTCAGTGTTAACAAGGCCTAGTGTACAGGTTCAGGTTTGCTTTTGGCTTTGTCCTTGAGTTGAGAACCAAGTTGAGAGAACCAAGTGGAAGTGTTCGGACCAAGCTAGCAACTATATTTAAAATATATATGAATCAAATGTACCGTTTTTGAAAGACCAGTTATTGAGCCCACCTCAGTCAGGGATACTGAATATTGGGTTTAAATAAAACAAGAATGTTACTCATTTTATATGTTCGAAATTAGTATTTTAAAGAAGCATGTAAACACATAAAAGTGTAGTTGCATTTGTTGTAGGCCAAAAAAATATGGCTGTTATCACTAGGGTATGACTCGTGGTTCTTGATTATTTACACTATTACAGAAGAACACAAATATGCATAGCTCCAGGTAATTTAACTTTGAAATGAGAGATTATAAGCACCTTTCTATGTGAAAGAAAGGTGTTTACTTCAAATGAGTGATGAAAACTTGGTGCTAGGACCTCCCCCTTTTTTTAGGTCCAGTGGTCAACTTCTTATAAACCAGGCATGAAGAGAAACAAAAAATAATTAATTCTCCATATCTTGAGCTTTATTCTCTTCAACTGGTATAATGGAACAGGTATAATGATTACATTTCTCAGTTTCCCCCCACCCCTCCCCTCTTAAGTCTGTAGGAGCAGTTGTGATGTCAGTGAAGCTGTGGTTAAGTGTATTAGATTATATTAGAGGATTTGAAATATAAACAGAAGTGTTTTGTAGTATAGGTGTCAGAATAACCAGCTTCAAAATACAAACCCTGAAACTTGTTGACTGTTAACAAGAACAAAATACTACAAACTAGGATGTCTTTAAGAGCAGAGGTCTGCTGTTGCCAACTCGTGGCTCTTAGTTTAACAGATCTGATCCAGGATGCCTCTCAACCCTGCAACAAGCCGTATTTTATTTTTGCCTTATTTCCAGGTACCAGTTTAACACACGTGCTCTGCCCCATTGCTTAGCTTTGAGCAGTGGCCTACTTTGAAAAGAAACTTACATGTACATTTTGTCTTCCCTTTGAATGCTACTTTTTAACTGCAAACTAAGAAGCATTGAGCCTAGCATTCATACAGCTTGTTCTCAAACTCTGTTTTATGAAAATTTCTCAGCTTTTTTCAGATCATTCTAAATGGTCATTTTTTTTTTTAACATCTTTATTGGAGTATAATTGCTTTACAGTGGTATGTTAGTTTCTGCTTTATATCACAGCCTTTTCTTTTTTAAACTGAATTTTGCTTTTTCTTTGTTAAGAGTAGGTAACATGAGTCCCTCTTGCCCTTTGCAATTAGAATCTGGCATCAGAAGCAATTGTTGCTGTGTCTGATTTTCATCCATGAACTTTTCTTTTCTGGGATGGAAGGCATATTGATTCCAATATTTATTATTTAATTGGGCAGTATAAATAAATTCACTGGCTCGCCTTCCTGTTTAGCGAACACCTAACCATGATATTTTATATTCCTTACACTTCTGGAATGCCACTTCAAAAATAGAAGTTGCGGGGAGGAAAGAGGGTACTTGGACCATACTTTGAATAAAAGACATTTTGAAATTGTTTTGTTTCTTAAAAACAAAGCCAACTCCTTAGTACCAGATGTGTTCATTATACTTTTTGAGAAATTACTCTGGTCATTGTATTTATCATTCATGAATTAGTATTCTGCCCTAGTCCCTAAAGATAGTTTTATATGCTAACTTTTGTTTTACCTTTCTAGCTGCTAAGATAGATAATGGTTATTACAAACACCATGTTTTTAAATGGTCTCCCGTGTGGACTGCTCAGCCAGTGATGGAGTGAGTACGTTGAGGAAGAATGTGTCATTTGGAATCCAGAGCCATTCAACAAGGATAACTGCCTGATACATGGTCGGAATGCTCAAACTAATGGCATACCGATGGCTTTCTCTTGCATTCCCCTGAAAAGCAAGTTTGTGAGCCTGAGTTCCCCTAATCTAGCTACTCTCGTTTATATTCCCAAAGTAGTGACCTAATTCTGTCACTTTTGGCTGTCAAAGGGAATTGAGGTTTCAGTGTGTGAGTACAGCAAACATATTTAATGATTTATAGGAAGGAAAGAAAAATAGTTTTGTTTGCTAACTACTTGAAGTGTAGAATGTTTTGGTTTTCAGTTTATGATTTTGCAAAGCATAAAGACATTTCTTGGTTGTTAATTCCACATGAATTATTCAGTATTTTTTCTCCTCTCTTACTAAGTTAATTTCAGTGCTAATTTCCTATGAAAGCAATTGAATGGAAAAAGTCTTAATTTAAAGCTTGTACTAATAATCAGATATGGTTCACTTTTTTTTTTCTGACTTGAGTGATACGTAAGTAAAATACTCATTTCAAATTTGACTGGCAAATTAGAAAATCAGAACAGTTTGCCAGTATTTTTCATTCCCTTTCTTAGACATGTTTTTCCTTTACACATTTATAGTGCAAAATAAACCAGTGGTGCAGACTCATACTATATTGATCAACTTTTGTCTTGGTCTTCATGGGAATTACATCTTTTTTCACTCAACATTTATTAAAGGAACAAACAGAAATTTTAGGCTATACCAAACTAATAACTTTAGCTTGACTAAGAGCTGAATTTCATAAAGGAACAGAGTATGTAATTCATTTTCACATACTTTAAGGTATGACTCATCCCTATTAAAGTTGTGAGACTCAAAGCTACGCCCATATCACTTAATTTTATGTCCTTCCCTGTTTACTGTGTCTAACCTTCAAGATTTCGTGACTGATGCTGAAATGGAAGCCAGCCATTGCAGAAATTTTGGGGAAAATGAACCTGAAGAATGCAAGGGGAAGTAGGAATTCATTTCTAGCATTCCCAAACCTGCTTTTGTCACGTCAACTCCACTACAGTCAGAGGAAAAGAACTGAGTTCATGAAAAGTACCAACTAAGCCTTACATCTGTCTTTAATATTTTTAGGAAATATACTGAAAAGGTAAGTGAGATGTCTGTTTTGAAGAAAGACTTTGTTAGGTATTTTAAAACCAGTTCTGTATTAGTAAAACTGGACAGCTTCTTTATTCTGAGCTTCAAAAGTCTTGTCCCCATTTGGTATGGTTCTCAGTAATTGTGGAGAAGGTGGAGTTGTTCCAGCCAACACGAAGCTTTTCCTCTACTTCTCAGCAGTTAAGCAGGATCTTGCATTGATGTGTACAAAGTGCCAGTTTTTGTTGTTCAGTGCTCAAATCCTCTCTTAAATTATTTTTAGTTGAGTTTTAATTTTACCCCTTACTGTTCAGAAAACCTTTTTAAATGCTTCAGAGTTCCTACCAGAACTACATTTGTATTGTATGTAGTTAAATAAGAGTAAAATTATGGAGTTTTATAGATCTCTATTAACATCCACCTATATGGGTTTATAGATAATTTTTAAACTACGAGGATTAAATTGTTCCAAATTTATTAAATCCCTATATAATAGGCATTGTGCCAGGCCCTGTAATAAAAAGATGGACTAGCACACAGTTCGTGTCCTCAAGAAATTCATTTTTATTGATACAGTACAGATAGAATTCTAGTTTAGGGAATCAGAATCAAATAAAATGATTCAATTCAATTTCCCAGTCAACAGTCCACTGTAGCTAGCATGTTAATCTATGACAAATTGTATTTGAAAGATCCAGCGCTGCATGTGTGTGAGAGAGACATTTACTCAATACTTCCTATGTTCTAGGTACTGTTCTAGGCTCTTTATATATATATATATATATTTTATATATTTATATATTTAATCCCTATAACTATCCTATGAGATAGGTGCTATTTTTTTTTTTTTCAGTATGCGGGCCTCTCACTGTTGTGGCCTCTCCCGTTGCGGAGCACAGGCTCCGGACGCGCAGGCTCAGCAGCCATGGCTCACGGGCCCAGCCGCTGTGCGGCATGTGGGATCTTCCCGGACCGAGACACGAACCCATGTCCCCTGTTATCGGCAGGTGGACTCTCAACCACTGTGCCACCAGGGAAGCCTGATAGGTGCTATTTTTAAAGCCCATTTTCTAAGTCATTAAGGCAGAAAAGTTAACTTACCCAAGTTTGCACAACTGTCATCTAGGACCAGTATTTGAACCCAGGCAGGCTGATTGCAGAGCCTGTACTCTTCAATTTGGGTGTGATATTTATATGCAGTACCTGGCTAGGAGTACCCACCAGACTTTCCAGATTCTTAATAAAAATTGCCTAGTTTTAAAAGGAAAGTTTCAGTAATATAGAACTCCTATAGATAGTAGTTGTCCAACTTTTTAGAGAGCCAGAATTTCCCTTTTTTCAACTCCTGGCTCCAAGACAGTCATTTTGCATGATGATCTCCCCTCTTCCCCCTCCCCTCACTCCCCCCAACAGTGTGCGTGCACACACACAAAATTTAAAGTGCTGGCACAGAGAAGCAGAGCTTACCACCCTTGTATTTTCTCTTCACTACCTATTGTCACTTATGTCCACCCCTCTTTCTTTCTGGAATATGGACATTTTCTTTAGCTGCTAAATGACGAGAAAATAAGACTGCTGAGATTTTCCCTAGGATTCTTTAAAAATAGATTAGGCTCTGTACAAAATAAAGAAAAACTGCTGTGAGAACTCCAGGTAGGTAATTTACTTCCTATTGTATGTATAGTTTCTGAAGCCTCTGCACCTCTAGCCCCTGTTTTATATTTCTGTAAATCTGATTTGACCTTTAATAAACTGTTTTCTGAAGTGAGTAGTTTTTTGGTCTCATTTCCCATTTGGATGTGTATCTCCTTTGGTCACTTGATGTTATTGCCACCCTTTCAAAACTGGTGGTTTACTTAAAGTAAGAGTACCTACTATATACCTAGTATTGTTGAGGGTTTAAAAAAATATATGTCAAGGCTTTGCTTTTAGCTCAATGCAGGTGCCACCCAGTACTAAAACTTTGCAAATTTTTAAAGGAAAAACCTGGTGTTATAAAATCATTGTGAACGGTAGTTGATTGTATGACTCAGGCAATTGTGACAAGAAAAATCTGCCCTAGTGAAATCAAATTAACTTCCATAATGGTTAATAATGAAATTAACTAGAGAAGCAATTTTGACTATTTCTTAAACAGTGCTTCTCAAACTTGAATACATATAGGAATCACCTGGTGATCTTGCTAAAATGCAGATTTTGATTCAGTAGGTCTGGGGTAAGCCTGAGACTCTGCATTTCTTTTTTTAAAAAATGTTGAAACAATGCATGTAAAATTCACTCCTTAGAAGTGTACGATTCAATGGGTTTTTTTTAGCATGCGGAGTTATGCACCTGTCACCAGTCTTAATTTCATCCAGGACAGTTTTCATCATGCCAAAAAGAAACCCTATGTCCATTAGCAGTTATCCCCATTCATCACCACCCCAAGTCTCTGGCAACCACTACTCTCTGTCGCTATGGATGTACCTATTCTGGACATTTCATATAAATGGATTCATACATTATGTGGATTTCTGTAACTGGCTTCTTTCATTTAACATGTTTTCAGGGTTCATCCATGTTGTAACATGTACCAGGTACTTCATCTTATGGCCAAATAACATTCCATTGTATGGACATGCCACATTTTGTTTATACTCATCAGTTGATGGACATTTGAGTTGTTTATACCTTCTGGCTATCATGAATAATGCTGCTGTGGACATTTGTGTGTGAGGTTTTGTGGTCATGTGTTTTCATTTCTGTTAAGAATATAACTAGGGGTGGAATTGTTGGGTCATTTGGTAACTTTAAAAAAAATTGTAACAACACTTAATATCTACCCTCTTAAATTTTCAAGTACACAATACGGTACTGTTAACTGGACGCCACATTGTGCAGTAGATCTTAGTCATATATTAACTTTAACATTTTGAGGAGCTGCTAAACTGTTTCTAAGTGGCTGTACCATTTGAGAGTCTGCATTTCTGATAAAAGCTCCAAGGTGATGAGTAGCAGGCTGTAGATTACATTTGGGCACCTACAAAGGAAACAATTAGGAACATGAACTTTCACTTAATTCAACTTGCAGTGTCTGACTAGAAGCAAAGAAGGTGTCTTCCTTTCACAAGGCCTTGGTGCCTCATTTCTTTTAACATTAGCCTTACTGCATGTGGGCTTATTTAGCCTTTAAACTCTTCAAATGTAGATTGATACAGCTAAAGGGGAAGAGAATATTCATTTTTAGTTGGAAGAGGCAGCTCTAAGTTGAGAATGCTTATATAATTGGCAGAATATTAATAAAGATCTTTGGTAGTGTTCTACAAAAGTTCTGGGTGGCTCTGTATATGCTGGTGATAATATTTGGGGGAAAACAGATGAACGAATGAACGTCAGAATGAGAGGATGTGTACATTTCCTTCCAGTTGAGTTAAACGTTTTGATCCTTTCTAGATGCCTTCAGGGAATGAAGGGTATAGTGGTGGAAGTACACACATGAGCAATTTAATACATTTTGGTGAACATTGGGATAGACCAAAGGCGGGTAGGTTCAAAGACGACTCCCAGGAGACGGGAACTCCTAAACTCAATTCTTTCACCCATTCAACTAAGATTTGACTTAATTGGAGATTCGGATTCTGGGCTTGGTTCACAGTTTGATGGGGAAGATTATGTGGGCAAAAAGGGAGTATAAGGCCAGAACATGAAGTATAGCTTAAAGATCTGTGAGGTTTCCAGTGAAACAGCAATTACTTCCATTCCGTATGAGGTCGGCTGACAGTTGGGGGGAGGAGGTGGTAAAAAAATCAGAAAAGATTTCTAGGAGATGATACTTGAAGTAAAGCCAGGATTTTAGAAGTAGAGGTGTACGAGAAGGGTATATTCTAAAATGATAGAGCAGAAGGCATTAAAATATTGAGGTCATAAGTGGTAGCGTAAATGCCAGCTATCCTTTACTGAACAGCTACCATGTGCCCAAGTGCTGTGCTAAGCCTTGGGTATGCAAAAAGGAGCAAAACAAGACCTCTGCTTTTATAAATAGCAATCGAGATTTTAAGTGCAATACAGTGTGATCTGTGTGAAAAGCAGGAGTGTGGTAGAGGTGTAGAAGTAGTTTCAGGAAGGTGTAATTCTCTAGATTGGCCATGAGTTCTGTTCAGCTTGACTTGGTGGTACCTGAAGTGAAAGGAGTAGGAAATGTGCATGTAAAGATAAATTGAGATGTCCTTGTTGACTGTTATTTTGACAGAAGTAGTCTAAAAACGTAAACACATGGCTAGTACTAAGGATAGGGAGACAGCAGGAATCTGAGTTTTGAGTTCTTTAGTGCTTGTATGACTCTCATGATCATAAATTGATGCCTTAAGGGTACTTGGTCTGGTCCTCAGTTTCTAAAAAATGAACTATCTAATATACTCTAGGGCTTAACTTCTACCCCCATAGTTGGAAATCATCAACTGTCCTACAAAAATTGATTTATGGAGTAATCTTCAAAATAACTTCTTAAGGACAGATATTTTCAGCCTCCTCTTGGCTGTTTACAACCAAGAATCCTTAATTGTTTTCCCCATTACAATAGATAAAATTGCAGGACAAAGCTTTTCATGCATTATATTGAACAGATTTTCACATGTCTTGGGAAGTCTGTGTATTATATATTGTGGCATAACAAATTACCTCCAAAACTTAGTAGTGTTTTGTTTTTTTAAGAATGTAATTTAAGGTTTAATTTAAGGGATAGCATTGATGATGTAGACATCAATGTTTATATGAAACAAAAAAGACTAAAGAGGAATGAGCTAGTGGCCCAAACTAAGCATGGGATATTGATAAAGGTAATCCCATTCTCATAACATTTACACTTTTCTCAGTATAAATTATTTTGTGGCCACTCAGTGCAGAACTGAGACTGAGACATCCTCACATTGATTGTATGCCTGGGGTCCCCTCCAGTATGAGTTCTCACATGTCAGTGAAGACAGAAATCACTGAAAATTTTTCCAAAGTTAATACACTTACAGATTTTGCATCGGGGAGGATTTTCATATATTTCCTAATGTAAGAGACATCATTAAAGGCTTTCCCTCATTCTTTATATTCACAAATTTCTTTGAAGTGTGAGTTCTCAAGTTTTCAAAGGCATGTGGAAAAATGGAAGACTTTCCAATACTGATAACATTCAATAGGACTTTCTCTCCAGAATGAATTCTCACATGTGTATAAATTGAGAGAACATTCAAAGCTTCCCCATAGTCATTATATTCGGAGCATCTCATCATCATTTGGTCAATCATGTGAACGCTTGTGCTGTGGAGCTTTCCACATTGCTTACGTGAGTGCCAAAATTTAGCTGTTTAAAACAAACATTATCTTCATACAGTTAAACTGGGTCAAGAATTCAAGAGTGACTTAGTTCAGTGATCTGGCTCAGGTCTCTCAGGAGGTTGTCATCTAGAAGCTTGATTGAGGTTGGAGGATTTGCTTCCGATGTGGCTCACTCACGTGCCTGGCAATTAGTACCGGTTGTTAGCAGGAAGAGTCAGTTTCTAGCCAAGTGGACCTCTTCATTGGACTGACTGTGTTCTCCTGGCATGCAGCTAGCTACCCCCCTCACCGAGGGAATAATGTAGCAAGCTCCTATCATTTCCACAATATGCCATTGGTCACACAGGTCAGCCCCATTCAGTGGGAGGAGACTACTACACAAGAGCAAGGCTACCAGGAGGTGAGACACTGGGGCCTTCTTGGGGGCTGGCTGCCACAACTTGGGATGAATTTGAGCTATTTGTTGTCCTATTAAACCAAGTTTATAAAAGCTGGCCCTTGACATGTGCACTTAGACATGCCTATTTATGATTCCTGATACATTTTAGTTTATCTACAGTGATTGCTTCAAAAGTATTTTGACCTAAATATAAAATTGGTAGGTGTTTAGCATTTTCTAAGATTTGTAGGCTACTGAATTTCTACACTGAGGTGGGTTCTAATATGTTTTAAGTGTGTATAACGTGCTCAACAAATATTTGCTTAACTGAACTGACAAGAAGAGTGAGGATTCTCTTCCTTCTCCTTCAAGCTTATTTGATAAGGTAAAGGCAGGAATTAGGGATTGATTTGGAGGCAGGAGAAGGGTGATGTGTGACCACTAGGTTTCTAGTTAGATTATCTGGTAGGTAGTAGCTATTTCCCGAGATAAGGAATGCAGGAGCGGGCCTGGGCTCAAGAGGAGCAACTAAGGATTTGAAGACACTTAGACTGATGTGTCTGGAGAAGCCAGAAACTTGAATTTGGAATCTGTCTGCCTGAATGTAGTCTGAAGCTCAAGTGAGAGATCAAGGCTGTAGATAAACCTCCAGGAGAATTGGGAAACAGGAGCAACACTGAGCCTGAGGGAGAGGAGCTTCAAGAAGGGGAAAGGTCAACAGCACCAAATACAGCAGAGTGAGAAAGATGACTGAGATGTGTCCACAGAAATTGGCACTATGTCGCCAGAGGAACACTGGGGCAGGGGGCGGGGAGGCAAGTTGCTAGTGCTTTGAGGAATAAGTGGGAGGTGAGAAAATGGGGTAGTGTAGACTACTCTTAAGCTTGCTGAAAAGGAAAGGGGAAAACACTGATGTTTAGAGGGAATGGAGGAAGGAGCCCCCCACGCTATATATATATATATATATATATATATATATATATATATATATATATAATTTTTTTTTTGCGCTATATTTTTAAAAGTTGGAAAAGCCAACTGAAAGCAGGAAGGTTAAAGATATGAGAGGGGATGATGACTATGAAACCAAGGCCCCAGAAAAGATGGGAGTGAGTGGAATGGAAGGCCCTGATGAAGCAGTGGACCTTGGACAAAAAGACGATCTCATCCTCTGAGACTGGAGGGAAGAATATGTAAGTTTGCAAGGTGAGAGGGGGAGGTTTGAGAGTCTACCTTATTAAAACGTGTTTGCTATAAATATTGAATTTTTCAGAAAGAACAGTCTCACTTTGTCTTAAAAGTCCATGAGGAGAGGAATGCAGTTTTGATTGTTGGTATCTGTGTCAGGAAGCCCTGTTAGAAGTTCAGCAAACTAAAATTAATACCTTCAGCTCTTCAGACTGACTAGCTGTGAGGCCCTGGGCATGCCCTTTAACCTCTCTGGACCTCAGAGTTCATCTCTGAAAAGAGTGCACTTTGTGTTGCTGTGACTAATCCATCTAAATCACATTTCCCAATGAATATGCTGCAGGCGTTCAATTTGGCTCACTAATTTACTGTTAAGTATGTTTCATTGATATCTTTAAATGACTCTAGTATCAGTTATGCTTTAATATGCCATGTATGTATTTTGTAGGATATACTAATTTCAATAAACATGAATCTCAGCTCTGCTGTGTGACTAGGCAAATTACTTAACCTGTCTGAGCCTCTGGTGTCTCCTATGTAAAATAAGGTAGGCTAATGCCTGCCTTATTTAATCTTCACACCAGGTCTATTATATATTTAAGACACCTACTTAACCATGGTGCTAGAAATATTGCAAGGATTCAATAAATGGCAGGTCCAGAATACTGTATTCAACATCTTTGTGGCTAGATGTGTTCAAGAATTCAGACATTTTCAGATTTTAGGAAGCTATTCTGGGGCATAGGTACTTGTATGTTATGTTATTTCGCAGCAGGGTCTGGGGCAGCATCCATAGTTAACCATTAATACTTCTGCAGGAAACATGATAAGTAAAAACTATAATTAGCCTTGTGTCAGTTCAGGTTTTGCCTCCAAATAAATATTGTACCAAACTTAGAAAAATTATTTTGGTTTTCATAACTCTTTGTGTTTTGGGATTACTGATAAGGATTATGGACCTGTACTAACCAAGCAGCATGTAATGAGACTTCCTTGGTGGTCCAGTGGGTAAGACTCCATGCTCCCAATGCAGGGAGCCCAGGTTCAATCCCTGGTTGGGGAACTAGATCCCACATGCGTGCCGCAACTGAGAGTCCACGTGCCACGACTAAGACCCAGTGCAGCCAAAATAAATAAATATTTTTGAAAAAATCAGCATGTATTTCTTAAGCCCTACTTTGTGGCCAGCTCTGTATAGCACTATGGGTAGTACAAACAAAGAATAAGCCCTAGTGCCTGTCCTCCCTTTGCTCTTTGCTGTTTGGATATATCTAGAAACCCGCATGAGGCATTGAGTAGAAAAAAAGAGCATGGGATAACTCAATAGAAAACCGGGCAAGAGACTTGAATCATGAATCAGCACACCTTAAAGAGGATATTCCAGTGATAACATATGAATAAGTGCTCACCCTTATTAGTAATCAGGGAAATAGCTGACAAGGGTAAGTGTTAGGACATGCAGCAATGAGAACTCTAATTCGCTGCTGGTGGCAGAGTTGAGTAGAACAACCACTTAGTAAACAGTGTGTCTTAGTAAATTTGAAGATAAATACACATATACCCCATGATACAGTATTGCCGCTCCTTAAAGTTATACCCTAGAGAAACTCATGTACACATGCACCAGGATACATATACAAGAATGTTGTGGGGGCTTCCTTAGTGCCGCAGTGGTTAAGAATCCGCCTGCCAATGCAGGGGACACGGGTTCGAGCCCTGGTCCGGGAAGATCCCACATGCTGTGGAGCAACTAAGCCCATGTGCCACAGCTACTGATCCTGCATTCTAAAGCCTGTGAGCCACAACTACTGAGCCAATGTGTCTAGAGCCCGTTCTCTACAACAGGAGAGGCCACCGCAGTGAGAAGCTCACCCACTGCAGCAGAGTAGCCCCCACTAGCCGCAGCTGGAGAGGGCCCGCACCCAGCAATGAAAACCCAACGCAGCCAAAAATATATAAATAAAATAATTTTATTAAAGAAAAAGAATGTGGAAGAAAGAAGACTTGTAGAGTTCTATTTCTGCTTTGCATGGTGACTTCATGGGTGTTTTATAATTACTCATTAAGCTCTGTGTTTAATACACTTGTCTGTATTGGTGTCATGTTTCACAATCCAAAAAAAATTTTTTTTAATGTATGGGTTTTGGAGCCCAATCTATATCTAAACTTATTAACTTTGTGATCTTGAGCAAAATAACATCCTTGCAGTATTGTTTCTGCCCTAATTCCCTGCTGTTACAGCTGCTGTTATATCCAGAAGGGAGTTGATGCAGAGAGTCCTTGCTGCTCCAGGAAGCAGGGAGGAGAGTCAAGCTAGGCCTGGTCTGCTGATCCCAGAGATGGGTGTTACTAGGAGACATAAGGAGATTTAAGATCCAATAACAAATCTACGAAGTAGTGTAGGCAGATGACATCTAAATAAAGCAGACTCAAAGGGAGTTATTTCCCAAAATCACACAATTAGTAAACTGACAGCAGATATCAGAACCCAGGCCTTTTCATTTGAGGTGTTACTCTTCCCATGGGCGTTTTTTTCTTCCTCCCTCCCTCCCTCCCTTCCTTCCTTTCTTTCTTTCAAGAATAGACATTATTTATTTATTTGGCCACACAGAGTGGCTTGTGAGATCTTAGTTCCCCGACCAGGGGTTGAACCCTGGCCCTTGGCAGTAAGAGCAAGGAGTCCCAACCACTGGACTGCCAGGGAATTCCCCCATGGGCATTCTTAATTTAATTAGAAAACTGGAGAATTTTCCACACCCTAAGAAAGGAATTGTTTAAAGGTGAGATTTCCCGTGACATGACCAAGGTGACTACAATCATCTTAAATATATGAAGATGTATATGGAAGGCAGTTTGGTCTCTGGGCCTCTCCCCACTCCCACACCCTCTGGCCCCCAGCTTTTTTGAGATATAATTAACACACAAGATTGTGTAAGTTTAAGGTCTACAGTTTTGATTTGATACACTTATGTATTGCAGAATGATTACCACCACGGCATTAGCTAACACCTCAATCCCATCCTATAAATGCCATTCTGTGGGCCTTTTGATAATTAATGAGCAAGTCCTTGTGAGAAATTACGTTCAAAACTAACACTGGAAACACAAAGGATACATAAAGAAGTAGAGAAAAAAAAGAAATATGGTGACAAGTTATTCTAGCTCCAAGTCCTGTGCTCTTTCTAGTATTCCAGAGGTTCCTTATGTACGTTTGTTGAATAATTAAGAACAGTGGAAAAAATAAAGGACTAGTAGACAACCTTCCTCTAAAGGAGACGAAAACGAGTAGGTAGGCAAGACATTGTTAGACTATTTCCCACTCTGTCCACTAGGTGATACTATTTTCACATGTAATAGCTCTTACTGGCTTTGTAGACTAGAGCTACGTTCCCATTTTTGTACAGTGTGTTTATGAAACTGTCAGTAGCAGTAGCGGGGAACAGACATTTTTCTTTAAATATCAAAGATTTTAAGTTTGGTTTTTACCTTGACACTCACTATTTTGAACTTTGTGTGTAAAGGAATGAACATCAGCCTTGAAGAAGTTTTCCAACTGTGTATTCCACTAGCCCCAGGACTTGAGTGATAAGCCCTAACATTCAAAAGCTGTCAGCTTTAGCTTCTGTTTTTGGGATATTGGACTTCCTGACTAAAAAACACTTGTTTAATTCTACCCTACCCTTTATAGATGCTTATTTGGTTTTACATAAACATCTCAGGATAACAGTAGCCAATTCAAAACATCAAGAGACATTAGTGATTCAGTGTTTTTCAAAAATTCCTTTGGGTTCCTTTTGACACCATGATATATTTCAATAATTTCAACCCAATTCAATCAAAATCTGCTTCAATCAGTTCTCAAGGGCAGAGGTAAGAAAGGGAATCAGCTTAGGAAGGACACTGAAGATAATCTCTTCTGTCTCTCTTTTGCCTTTTTATCTCTTTTTCTCCTTTCCCAACCATCTTTTCTCTCATACTTTCATTTTTTCTTCCCTGTTCTCATAATGTGATATGCATTTAAGTTTATTCCAACATTTATTATGAATATTTCAAACAGAGAAAAGTTGAAAGAATTCACATTGACTACCCCTATACCGACCACAAGGATTCTACGATTATTTTACGCTGCTTGCTTTCGTACATGTCTATCCATCCCTCCATCAATCAATTCGTCTTATTTCTGTGATCCATTTCAAAGTAAGTTGCAGACATCAGTACACAACCTCCCAAATAATTCTGCATGTGATAGGTCTTTCATTTTATCTGCCAACATGAATCTTTTGGGTTTGCAACATCTTTTCTATGAAAAACACCATGTACTTTTTTTTTTTTTTTTGTGGTACGCGGGCCTCTCACCGCTGTGGCCTCTCCCGTTGCGGAGCACAGGCTCCGGACACGCAGACTCAGCGGCCATGGCTCACGGGCCTAGCCGCTCCATGGCATGTGGGACCTTCCTGGACCGGGGCACAAACCCGTGTCCCCTGAAACGGCAGGTGGACTCCCAACCACTGTGCCACCAGGGAAGCCCCCGTGTACTTTTAATGAAGTTTAGTGGAAGTTTCTTTCACTTGATGGAGCTTAGGTTCTTATTTCTTGCCTTGGTCCTGGCAAGCATCATAACACATCTTGCAATATGAAGACACTTTCTTGGCAGACATCTCTTCTTGGGCCCCATGGAGAATGGTCAAGGATTGGTTAATCATTCAGTGGTGACCATGTTAGTTCATTGTCTTTGGCTGGACAAAGTCCTTAGTAACCATTCCCCACCCGCCGCACTCCATGACATGTTTTCTCCCACCTGCTGTGTTTTCTAGGAGAAGCTCTTGTTCCTTCCCACATGGATTAGGGAACAATGTCAGTTTCCAGAGCAGAGTGTGTTGCTATGGGAACCTAAAGTTATTTGGAGTTGCAAAATGGTAGCAAGTAATCAGTGACACAACCTGAAACACTCCATAATTGTCCCTGGAGAATAATAGGGTAAAATGTTTTATTCTTAGATGAGAGAACTTCTGTGCTTTTGTCCTCTGGGGAGTTTCTGGGAACAGTGTTGAGCTGCTGAGTGAGAAAGCAGCGGGCTGGGAGAAGATGGCTTCAGGTGGCTTGAATAGACTCCTAGTTTTCCCTGGTATGTGTCCCTTAGGTAAGTTGTTTATTCTTTCTTTTAAAAAAAATTATTTATTTATTTGGCTGCACTGGACATTAGTTGCAGCACGCGGGATCTTTAGTTGTGGCATGCGGGATCTTTATTTGTAGCATGCGGGATCTAGTTCCCTGACCAGGGATCAAACCCAGGCCCCCTGCATTGGGAGTGTGGAATCTTACCCACTGGACCACCAGGGAAGTCCCATTTATTCTTTCTGAGCTACAATTTTCTCTTCTGGAAAATGGGGTGTCAGTCTAGAGCTAAAAGGGAGCTTGGAGATAATCTGAAGTTGTTTGATTCTCTGAAACAGATGATGCCTGCACATTTTAGGAAAAAACCCTCTACCTGTGGAAATAAACAGTGAGCGGGAATGTCTGTACACACAATCCTGGACTTTCCTATGCCTTTCTTTTATATGACTCACACATTCACACGTTACACTTTGACAGACCTTAATATTTTAATCTACATGCAGTACTCAGGATAGCCTGTGACTAGTGCCATTATAGTACAGTATAATGATTAACCTACAGTCAAAAAAAACATGATGCTTGCATTTCAAAAGATAACGATGCATTTTTTAGAAGATATTTTTGTTCTGGTGTAAACAAAACTGTTTATGAACTTAAAGGTAGAGTAGGAGATGAAATCAGAAAGGTGAAAAGGGTGAGGTCTATAGGATCTTAGAGGCTGCTGCAAGGATTTTTGAGAGAAATGGGAAGCCAGTGGAGGATTTTGAGCAGAAATATGACTTTCTCACTCAACTGCAGCCACAGGGGTTTCCATTCCTTGAAAATGAGCAGCTTCCACAAAAAACAAAAAACAACAAAAAAGGGATTTCCCTGGCAGTCCAATGGCTAGGACTCCTTGCTTTCACTGCTGAGGGCCCGGATTCAATTCCTGGTTGGGGAACTATGATCCCTCAAGCTGCTCGGCACAGCCAAAAAAAAAAAAAAAATCAAAAAGAAAAAACAGAAAACGAGCAGCTTCTATTTCAGGGCCTTTACACTGGCTGTTCCTTCCTGGATTGCTCTATCCACAGATACCTGCAAAGCTCATTCTCTCACCTCTTTCAAGCCTGTGCTCCTCCACAATAAGGCTTTTCCTGACTACTCTATTTAAAATGGCAGTCTGGCCTGACTTGCCCTGCCTTTGCACTTCTGATTCCTCCTTACCCTGCTGTACTCTTTCTATAGCACTTATAACCATTTAACCCATAATATATCATTTACTTACTAATTATGAACATTATTTATTGTCTGTCTCCCTCTGCTAGACTGTAAGCTCCATAAAGGCAGGGATCTTGGTCTCTTTAGCCCACCAAACACCTAGAATGTGTCTGGCACATAGAAGGCTCCCACATATTTGCTAAAAGAATGACTTAAAGGAATAAATTTTGATTATATCAAAAATTAATTTTTTTCTCATCAATGATGAGTAAATGGTTATTGAAGATTTAGGATCCTGAAGAACCTCTGAATTGTTTTATAGAGGTTCAGTTCTGTTCCTTAGAGGTGTTTACCAAGAAAGTGGACTTAAATTCTAGGAATATTTTTAGCACTGTGCAGTGAAATAAAAAGTTTCTGGACAACTATTTTTGTTATAATTTATTTTCATATAATTCAAACTTACAGAAGAGTTGCAAGTTAGTATAAGGAACTCCCTATAGCCTCTATCCAGATTCATCAATTGTTTACATTTTGCCTCATTTGCTTTAGCTTTCCCTCTCTCTGAATGTATGTTTCTGAAACTTAAGAGTAAATTGAAGACATTATGTCCCTGTAACCATAAATAGTGCATCTTTCAAGAGCAGACATTTTCGGGACTTCCCTGGTGGCGCAGTGGTTAAGAATCTGCTGGCCAGTGCAGGGGACGTGTGTTCGAGGTTCGAGCCCTGGTCTGGGAAGATCCCACATGCTGCGGAGCAACTAAGCCCATGCACCATAACTACTTAGCCTGTGCTCTAGAGCCTGCGAGCCGTGGCTACTGAAGCCCGCGTGCCTAGAGCCCGTGCTCCGCAACAAGAGAAGCCACCGCAATAAGAAGCTCCCTCACTGCAACGAAGAGTAGCCCCTGCTCACCACAGCTAGAGAAAGCCCGCGTGCAGCAACAAAGACCCAACACAGCCAAAAATAAGAAAGAAAGAAAGAAAGAAAGAAAAAGAATATGAGGAGGGGCAGATAAAGTAAAAAAAAAAAAAAAAACAGCAGACATTCTCTTGCATAACCACAGCACAACTGTTGAAATCAAGAAGTTGAACATTGACAGAATACTATTATTTAATCCACAGCCCATTTTCAAATTTCATCAGTTGTCCCAATAATAATGTCCTTTGTAGCTATGTGATACCAATCTTGGATCCAAGCCAGGGTCACACGTTGCATTTAGTTATTAGTCTCTTTTAATCTGAAATTGTTCTTCAACCTTTCTTTGTGGTGTTTTTGAAGAGTACAAGCCAGTTGTTTTGTAGTTTGTTCCTCAGTTTGAGATGGTCTTAATGTTTCCTTATGATTGGGTTCAGGTCATACGTGCATATGTAGCAGACACGCCACAGAAGTGATCTCATGTCCTCAGTGCGTCATATCAGAAGGCATATTTGATGGTTTGTCCCAATATTGCTCATGTTAGCTTTAATCACTTGCTTAAGACGCTGTCTGCCAGATCTCTCCATTGTAAAGTTACTATTTTTCCCTTTGAAATTAATAAGTTATTTGTGGGGGATATTCATTGAGACTATGTTCCTCATCGAACTTTCACCCACTAGTTTTAACATTATTCCTTCTATACTTATTAGTTACCAGACTACTGTAAGGAAGAACTTTTCTTTCTCCCCTATTCATTTATCAGTATGGACTCATGGATTCTTATTTTTTTCTATGATTTATAACCCATTACTATCATGCATTATTTTACCGCTCAAATTGTCCCAGACTTCTGACCAGCTGTTTGCCTTGAAAACAATTTTACATGAACCATATAGTCTCCAAGTAGGATTTTTTTTTAACAGGAAATGGGTCCTAATTGAAAAGGTAGAATTTAGCTTACTGAAAGGTAGAAATAATTAGGTAAGAAAAATTACTTTGGGCAATTTACAGTGACAAAAACACCCTATAGGGACTTCCCGGGTGGTCCAGTGGTTGAGAATCCGCCTTCCAATGCAGGGGAAGCAGGTTCAGTCCCTGGCCAGGGAACTAAGATCCCACATGCCACAAGGCAACTAAGCCCGAGCACCTCAACTAGAGAGCCCGCGTGCCACAAACTACAGAGCCCATGTGCTCTGGAGCCTGCACGTCACAACTAGAGAGAAGTCTGCGCGCCGCAGCAAAAGATCCCACCTGCCGCAACTAAGACCCCTACAGCCAGAAATAAATACTTTTAAAAAAACACCCTATACACTGAAGTGTGTTAAAATAGCAAGAAAAATAGCACAGCCACTCAGCAGTGATCAGAGCAGTTTCAGTCTAGCAGGTGAGGATGGGTGTATCCTTATGTGAAAGAAGAAAGAGAAAAATGCTGCTTGAGCCACTGAGTTGTATCTGCCCTACAGCAGCTCATGGAGGTGATGGGAGGAGTGATGGTGACCATAAAATCAGAATGTCAGTGCTGGAAGGAATCTTAAAACTATTTGGTTTAGCTATTCCTTTAAAAAAAAGTTTTTTTTTTTTTTGGTTGCACCAGGCAGGCTCCTTAGTTGTGGCATGCTGACTCTTAGTTGTGGCATGCAAGTGGGATCTTGTTCCCTGACCAGGGATCAAACCCAAGTCCCCTGCATTGGGAACGCTGAGTCTTAACCACTGTGCCACCAGGGAAGTCCCCTAGTTTAGCTGTTCTTAACCTCTTTAAGGACACAGTCGTTTTTGAGGATCTGATGAAAGCTATGAACCAGTTCTCTTCAAAATGCACACACAATATTAGGTACAAATGTGGAGGGTTCAGAAATTTATCCATGGATACTAGGTCTACTCAATTAACTTCATTTTTCCATAAACTTGCAATTTAAAGAAGAGTGTTTAATTTAAAAGAAGATCTTCACACTCTTAGAACAAATAGAAGTATGATGTGTTTCACTATGAGATCGTCTACAGATAGATTTTGTTTTACTCTGATACTTCTCTGAAAGTTCAACAATCAGCTATCAGCCAAGAGTTTATGTCTTCAACAAAGAAGGATCATCTCAGAATCTCCCTTTCCCTACCCACTGGAAGAGAACTGTGCTAGTTACTTCAAACCGTTAACATGTTAAAGAATAGTTACAGGCTTCTGGTGTCATTGCTTAGACAACTTTCAGACTATAACAGTGGGCCAAGTTAGGATTTCCAGAACTCTTTTTAGACTAGAAGCATGTGGCTTCATGAAATTGTACCCAAGATCTAGATTACATAGGACTGAATGAATTGATGAGAGATGATTATAGTTTGAAATATTACAGGTGTTTGTTTTGTTTTGTTTGTTTGTTTGTTTTGCGGTACGCGGGCCTCTCACTGTTGTGGTCTCTCCCGTTGCGGAGCACAGGCTCCGGACGCGCAGGCTGAGCGGCCACGGCTCATGGGCCCAGCCGCTCCGCGGCATGTGGGATCTCCCCAGACCGGGGCACGAACCCGTGTCCCCTGCATCAGCAGGCGGACTTTCAACCAGTGTGCCACCAGGGAAGCCCTTCCTTTCTTTTTAAGGCTGAAAAATATTCCATTTCATGCTTATACCGCATTTTGCTTATCCATTCATCCATTGAAGGACACTTGGGTTGCTTCCATACTTTAGCTATTGTGAGTAATGCTGCCGTTCCACGACAAGGTCACTTGTGATTGTATTTAGGGCTCACCGGGATAATCCAGGATCATCTTCTCAATCTCAAAATCCTAAATTTAATTATATCTGTAACAACCTTTTTCAAAATAAGGTAACATTCACAGGTTCTGGGAATTAGGATATGAACCTACCTTTGGGGGCCATTTTCAACCAGGGTAAGAGGAGCAAGAAAGAGGAACAAATGAAGACAGGGAGGGGTGTCCACAAGCGGTGATTTTCAAGCCCCTCGTCTGTGCCAAAATGCCTACTAATTGCCCTCTACTGCCCTGCCTGGTTCCTTAGTGAGTCTGTACAGATTTGTACGACACTCCCAGGTGAAGTGTCCAGATTCTGTCCTTCTCAGGCTCCACAGGTTGCAGCAGCAGTGTTACAATTTCTCCTGGTTTGGCCTCCTGCTGCCGGGAATCCTAATAGATGGTGTGCTATAGGTCTGGGGCCTGGGCCCTGGTTCTAGGTGGGCTGTGCTGCGTGGCTCTCTGTAGGACTCGAGCGAGACGCTGCTCCTGAGCCTCACTCCGTATAAGTGCCTTTCTCATGCTATTCCCTCTGCTCAGATCTCTTTTCCATCTTCTCTCCCCTATCTCAAATACCAGCTTAAATATCTCTTCCAGAAAACCTTTTCTTAGCTCCCAAGATGGGGCTAGCAGCCCCTCCTCTGTACCCCTGAAATGGCCTGTTTCCTTGTCTGTCGTTCACACAAACACACCAGACTGTGGCCGCTGCAAGGACCACCAGGGTGACCAAGAACCTGGAGCCTGACTGCCTGGCATCAAATCCAGGCTCTGCCATTTACTATCTCTGCAGCCTTGAGCAAGCTACTTTCCATTTCTGTGCCTCCAGTTTCCTCATCTGTAAAATGGGAATAATAATAACAGCATCTATCATCTAGCATGATTGTGATAATTCAATGAGCTATTATCTGTCAAGTGCAGAGCCTGGCGTGAGGTCGGCACACATTCACTGCTGATTACCGTCCTTATCAGTCTCTGTAGCCTCAGGCTCTGACACACAGTGGGCGATCCTGGAAGTGTTGAGTGGAACCAGGTGTTTTCCAAGTCCTTTCCAGTTCTCCCTATTTTCCAATTTTGTGTCAGTGACAAGCTGGAGCAGGAGAGGCCAAGGAGGAGCCACAGTGAAAAATGCATAGTGACTTGAGCACATCCAGGCTTGGAGTCTGGGGGAAGTTCAGCCGAGCATTTCATCTGTGATCCCAGTCCTTCCCAGACAGGATTCAGCCTCTTCTGTTTCTCTTTTCAGTCTCAGCCGGCCCTGTGGATGCTCTCTGAGGAGCCACTTGTCTGAAAGCTGTCATGAGCTGAGCAGGTCATTGGCTGACCAGCCCAGAAGAGTTCTGTTCCTCAATGTCCTCAGGCGACCACAGCGCTGAGGAACATGGGAGGAGGAGGCTGGGCCAGAAAGCACCTGCAGCTTTGCAGGGAGGCCTTGAGTCAGCTGTGAGGGAGCAGTTCCCCGCCATCCTGCCCCGCCCCCCCCCACACACACATTTGCCCACAGGCTGTAACCCTTTTTTTTTTTTTCTCTCACCTTCATGGACTAGTTTTGGAATTTATGACACCAATGGATGAAGAACCCATAACTTGGATGGCCTATAAGCTTTATTTTGTATACTCTGTTTTCTCCCCAAAATAAGTTTGAAGCACCATGAGGTCGTTTAGAGTGACCTAGCCTGGGCTGGCACTGAGCAAAGCCGTGTTTCCCTCTTCCTACACCCAGGACATGCACCTTCCTACCCCAGGTCCCAAGATTGTGGTCCTTCCCAGCTGCATGTGACCCAAGACCAGCTGAAGCTTGACTGGTCAATGACCTTTCTTTGGGGTATTTGCATTTGAGAAGCACGGGAAGCCCCAGCAGCCTGCTTCTTCCAGGCCACAGTTCCCAGGAGCCAGGGTTCTGGGAGATGGTCCCAGATAACCTTTTGTACATTAAATCAACAAATATTCACTTGTGCCAGGGCCTGGGATACAGTGGAGAAAATAAGGATCCTGCCCTCAAGGCCTCACCAATTATTGGAGACATGCAAATTACAAATAAGATCATTGCAATGTTGGAAATGGGAACAAAGTACTAAAGGAGGCCAATAATAGGAGCTGACATTTACTGAGTGCTTACTATGGTCCAGAGCTCTGCTATGTGCTTCCATTACAACTTATCGCATTGGAACTTCATGATGATCCTGTGAGATGCCCATTTTACAGATGAACAAATCAAGGCTCAGAGAGGTAAAACAATCTGAAAGGTCCCACAGCTCATAAGTGCTTGAGTCAGATCTGTCAGACTGAAATCCGCCTGAGAAGTCAGGGAAGCTTCACAGAGGAGGCAGTTTTTTGTCTTTTTGTTTTTATTTTTTTGCAGTACACGGGCCTCTCACTGTTGTGGCCTCTCCTGTTGTGGAGCTCAGGCTCCGGACCGCAGGCTCAGCGGCCATGACTCACGGGCCCAGTCGCTCTGCGGCATGTGTGATCTTCCCGGACTGGGGCACGAACCTGTGTCCCCTGCATTACTCTCAACCACTGCGCCACCAGGGAAGCCCCCAGAGGAGGCAGCTTTTAGTGAGACTGGGAGGGGGAGTAGGAGATGGCCAGGAGGAAAAGTTGAGAGGGGTGGGAGAGGAAGACAGCATTTTAGTTGGTAGGAACCAACTAAAGCTCAGCAATTTCAAGGAACGGGAAGGATGAATGCTTCCTTTTCCTCCCTCTCCACCTCCCATGCCCCAGAGCTGCCTACCCCAGTATAGAATCTGCCCAGGATATTCATACACACCTGGAAGCCTGTCTTCTGAGCAGCGATATTGGTCTCTCCCTTACCTCTCTGGCTGGAAGCATTTCTAGGAGGTAGAGTGACAAGAGCACATGTTTGGGACTAAGCCCACCTTGGTTCAAATCCCAACTTGGTAACTTCCTAGCTGTGTGAGCAAGTAGCTCTCCCTCCCTGAGCCTCTGTTTCCCCACCTATGATAGGGGGCTAACACCCTGCAGCCTGTTCTAATAATGAAAAACCAAGAGGATGTGGCCAAACCTCCTGGCACAGTAAACAGCAGCTGTTATTCTTATTAGGAGGTACGTGGATGACTGCTTCAATTCCAACTAGTTAGTTTCAGGGGCTGAAACATTTTCCATGGAGCAGATGCCCACTGGCTCTAATGACAATCTATGGGCAAAAATCTCTGCAGGGGAAAAAAAAAAAAAAAGCTCTGCAGGATGCAAAGTCTAAAAATTAAACGAAGCCTGAAACTTAAACAAGCCTAAAAATTAAACGAAACAATTCATGTATACAGAGTGCTTTGTCCAACGTCTAGCACGTAGCGGGTGGTGCTCCAGAAATGAGAGCTCTTCCTAATATTTATTTATTTATTTTTATTTTTATTTATTTATTTTTTTTTGCGATACGCGGGCCTCTCACTGTTCTGGCCTCTCCCGTTGCGGAGCACAGGCTCCGTACGCGCAGGCTCAGCGGCCATGGCTCACGGGCCTAGCCGCTCCGTGGCATGTGGGATCTTCCCGGACCGGGGCACGAACCCGTGTCCCCTGCATCGGCAGGCAGACTCTCAACCACTGTGCCACCAGGGAAGCCCCCTAATATTTATAATTCAACAAGCTTTCTTATGCAGACTTAAAATGGCTTTAGCACAGTGTAAATAACCACGATTTACAGAGGATTTTTTCAGGAATTCATCTCATGCTTTCTATCAAGGGACTCCTATCTTGTGCAACCACTTTATCTCTCTTTACAAACCTTGTTAGGTTCTGTGTATTTTAAAGACAAGTTACTTTTTGGCAAGCTTGAATTTGTAACTAGAAAAGGGATATGATTGCTTTAGAACCAGAGAGCCCATGTGTGAGGTTGCCATGGAAACGATTTAATGTAAACTTTATTTTACAGTACGCCCATCTAAGTAATTGGTTGGGAATGGAAGAGGAGGGGAGAAGCTAGAAACAATGTCCTCCAAAAGAGAAGAGAAATAATAACTAGGAAAAGGCTGATGGGTGCAGAGAAATCCTTTTCTGCTCAGGGAAAATGTAGTTAAAAGGTTCATGCTTCTGGTGAGGGCAGAGGCCGCATGGAGCTGGCTTTCTTGTGTTTCCTTCTGTCTATGGATTGAGATACAGGGGCAGAAACAGGGATAGAGAAAGAAGGGAAAACAGTAAAGTTAAATAGCACCCCCAACGAAAAGTGTGTAGTCTTTACGGCTATGAGAACACCACAGGTGAGTAAGAAAAGCCACATGTACAGCCTTTTGTAGTTAAGGTGTTTTCAAGCCCCACAGAGATATTTAGATATATATCTCAGGAAGTTTTAGACTGTTAAGAGATGAAGAGTAAATTAAAGAGAACTTCTGTTCTAGCCAGAGCCCTAAGTCAGTATTAAACCGAACAGTAATAAATAATAGTTAAGAATTAGTAAAAAAAAAAAAAAGAAAAAAAAAGAATTAGTGATACCTGACTACTTGTTTTAATCTAATTCTTGTTCTAATTGCATATATTTTAACACAATATATTATTATATAGAACATTAACATTTTGCTAGTGTTTCATTGGTCTTTTTAAAAAGCAAGTTTTTGGGGCTTCCCTGGTGGCGCTGTGGTTGAGAATCTGCCTGCTAATGCAGGGGACACGGGTTCGAGCCCTGGTCTGGGAAGATCCTACATGCCACAGAGCAACTAGGCCCGTGAGCCACAATTACTGAGCCTGAGCGTCTGGAGCCTGTGCTCCGCAATAAGAGAGGCCGCGATAGTGAGAGGCCCGTGCATCGCGATGAAGAGTGGCCCCCGCTTGCCGCAACTAGAGAAAGCCCTCGCACAGAAACGAAGACCCAACACAGCCATAAAAAAAAAAAAAAAAAAAGCAAGTTTTCTCTATTCACTAACCACCCCTTCTGCTAAACGCCTGAGTCATCAGCCAGTTGACAAATATTTACTGAGTGTCTAATGTTTGCCAGACCCTGAGCTAGGCCTATGGGTACATTCGGAGGTAATCAAAGTAAGCAGGGTCACTTCCCTCATAGATTTTATAGCCTAGGAAGGGAGGTAAAGTTCAAGAAAAATTACAGAATTGCCTTATAGTTGCAGGACGAGTCTGAAGATGTGCAGTTTTGTGCAAGCAGAATATGAGAAGTATGAGCCTAAAATTAAGTACTAAAACGTCACCCATGCAGAACATGACCTCCAGAACTCTCAAGCATGAACGCTGAGAACTAGAATCCTACTCATGTGCTTTCTGAATTCAGCAAATTTAACTTTTTTTTTTTTTTTTTTTTTGCGGTATGCGGGCCTCTCACTGTCGTGGCCTCTCCCGTTGCGGAGCACAGGCTCCGGACGCGCAGGCTCAGCAGCCATGGCTCACGGGCCCAGCCGCTCCGCGGCATGTGGGATCTTCCCGGACCGGGGCACGAACCCGTGTCCCCTGCATCGGCAGGCGGACTCTCAACCACTGCACCACCAGGGAAGCCCCAATTTTTTTAATTTTTTTAATTTTTAGTATCCATTATGTACAAGGTATAAAACAAATGTGATCCTTGCCCTCCACGAGCTTGCACTGTACGTGGGGAGACAGATATGTGGAAATGACCTATTGTAGTTCTGTTATTAGCAAACAGTCCTTGAGCCCTTGTTATGGGCCTGGCATGAGGCTAAATGCTGACGTGTGTTATCTCATTTAGCCTTCACAACAACATCGTCTTGTCGGTACTATTATTATCCTCATTTTTCATATGGGGAAACTGAGTCACAGGGTGGTAGAACAACTTGCTCAAGGTCACACAACCAGGAAGTGGTGGAGTGGGAACTTGAAACCAGGCACTGGGTTTCCAGGGCTTAGCTGCCGGCCACTCTCTGCTGCTAATCACGTTGTGTGAGCAGCTATTTGAACCTATTTTGGACAGAGGATATTAGTCAGGAATTTGGAAAAGTCATAGAGTGGAAATGGTGGGAATAGCCAGAAGTCAGGACAGAAATCTCCAGGATTAAGAGGGGCTCCTGGGTAAAAAAGAGACTCCCATTCCCCAGTGTTGGAGCGCATATGCTCCTTCCTCTTCACTTTTCAGGCAAGGCACCACCTGGTCCTGCTCTGAGAATGCTGAAAAGCAGAGAGTATTTAACAAAAGCTGGAGAGGAAAGAGGGTCACGGGACACCCGGCTTAGCTGGGCATGCGCCAAGCCTGTTCCTAGGATCGCTGGAAGAGAGTAGCCATCAAGCACGTGTGTCCCCTGGAAATGGGCCTGGAAAAGGAGGGAACCACGGGAGGCCCTGGGAGGCATGGAGGTGACAAGCCTGGGCCGGGACCCTTGAGGGTCCCACTCACCAATGACCACTGGGGGGCCTTGGGCAGCCATTATACCTCCCTGGGCCTTGGTTTCTTCTTCCCATTATTCCCACTGCTTCCACAGTATAATGTTTCCAAATTCCTGACTGATAGCCTAGAGTGAGGAAATAGAGGCAAGGTGTGGAACCTTACTCAAGGTCAAGGCTAAGAAGTGGGGAGTCTGGATGCAGACCCAGCTCTCCTCCCCACCGGTCACAGTCCTTCCCACACTCAAAGGCCCAGTTCCCGCACTGAGTCAGCCCCCTGAAGCAGAGGACCAGTTTGCTTTCAGGTGGTTTCCCTCAATCAGTCCCATCGCACACCACCTTCTCCCTCCCCCTCCTGGCCACCCCAAGAGCTCCCTGAGAGCCCAGGGATGTAGAGCCCTTCACCCAGCCCAACCCACCACTGAGCACTCAGTGGAACGGGTCTGTGACTGATGGATACAACCATTTTCCTGATAAATAATTAAAACCCACTGGACATTTGCAGCCTCAGCTTTTGGGGTAGCAAGTGCTGCCTCGGCTATTTCTGAAATAATTAATGAATGTGCTTGTCTAATCTCACTTCAGGTGTCAGGAGCAGGCAAAGGGGGGGGGGGTCGCTGCTTCTGCCCCACCAGGGACTTGGAGGGTTATTTTTATGAATTGGACCTCAGAGCCTTTGCTGAGACAGCCCCTCCATCCCTGCTGGGCTGCTTCAAGATGGCAGATGTTCTGGCCAACTACCTTCCCCCCACCCGGAGACAACTCTAGACACGCCTTCCTCATACTCAGGCCCACGCAGCTCCACACACAAGCACTTGTGCACTGTCCCCACCAGCCACACCCCTGAGGTCACACCGAGGGTCACAGTACAGTGAGAGCCAGAGGCATGCTGTAACCCCACTGTGCTGAAGGCCAGTGGCTTAGATGTCACATCTCCCATGTGCCAGGCTCACTAGCAGCATCATTTCCTCTTAGGACATCTTCCTGGAGAGGAGTTTTATCACCCTCACCTCC
Organism: Mesoplodon densirostris; assembly: GCF_025265405.1. Lineage (NCBI taxonomy): Eukaryota > Metazoa > Chordata > Mammalia > Artiodactyla > Ziphiidae > Mesoplodon > Mesoplodon densirostris. The sequence continues at coordinate 19,068,170 of NC_082662.1, read as the reverse complement.
ATTTTCCAGTTGGGGAAAATGAGGCTTAGAGAGGGTAAGTCACCCACCCAGAATCCCATGGGTAGTATATGGCAGAGGTGGATTGGAAGACCAGATCTGTTGGACCCTGGAGCTCTTAACCAGTAAATTAATCTGGGAGAGCCAGCAGGTCAGTGGAAACCAGGCTGGATGGAAATCTCACAGGGACTGACCATTTGAGCAAAGCATCTCAGGAGTGTCACTGGGGAACAAAGCAACCAACTATCTCCTTCCAAAAATAATAAAAGTGCAACTCTTAGGGGTCCAAGCAGCTCTCTAGGGACCATACACCCGGGCAGCCCTGGGCAGCTGGAAGAGACCAGCCCATTCAGCCTCCTTGAGGGCAGAGGCTGGCACTGGGTCCCAGGAGCCTCCGCTCCTCACTCTGCTTCTGTCTCCCTATTCTGTTCCTGAAATGTGTCCCTCAAATGCCACTAACATACTGGAGAGTCTGCATGTTTCTCTTGTGCGGGGCAAAGGAGGTACTTGGAGGGCCAAGGCTGTTAGGTTAAAAACCCAGAAGCTGGGCTTCCCTGGTGGTGCAGTGGTTGAGAGTCCGCCTGCCGATGCAGGGGACACGGGTTCGTGCCCCGTCTGGGAAGATCCCACATGCTGCGGAGCGGCTGGGCCCGTGAGCCACGGCCGCTGAGCCTGCACGTCCGGAGCCTGTGCTCCGCAACGGGAGAGGCCACAACAGTGAGAGGCCCGCGTACAGCAAAAAAAAACACCCAGAACCTGAAACTTCTGAGGACAAGGAAAGCAACATACATCCTGCCAGAATAGGCTCAGGAAGCCAAGAGAAGCTCTTTGCACCACTGCTGAGGCACCAAAGGTTTGCATGAGGATCTTCCAGACCTGAGTCCTCTGCTCAAAATTGATTAAGCATCGTGACAAAAAAAAAAAAGAACAAATCAAAGCAATGGCAGTTTTTTTTTAAAGTAGAAATGTTATGCATGCTCATGTGTAAAGAAAACATTTCTTTTTTTAATGCCTAAACAAATATATGTGTGTGTCTGGGTGTATAGTGTTAGGGCTTCTTGTTTGTTTCTTTTGCTTTACTTTTCTACCAGCAAAAGAATCATTTTTTATTGTTCTAGAACATATATTTTTCATTTAACAATATACTGTGGACGTCTTTCCAATATTTTTAGATCTGTGTATTCTTTTAATTAACCTAAAATTTTAATAAGTAATACATTCACGTGGTTTAAAATTCCAAAGGTACACAACAGTATTCAAAGATGAACTTCCCCCCACCCCTCCCCTTCAGGCGCCTGGCTAGCTCCCTAGAAGCAATGAGCATTACCTTTCTTGTGTATCCTTCCAGATCTGTTAAGCATGAACAAGCAAATGTGTACATACATTGTGCCTCCCAGTTTACATATCAATATATATTGTACATATAATGTATTCTGTTCTGCACCTTGTATTTTTAATTAATACCATGTCTAGAAGTCGGTCATATCCATATGCAACATTTCATTTTTTTTGGTAGTTAATAACGTTCCATAGGAAGTAGGTAGACTAATTTATTCAGCCCTTCCACTGATGGACCTTTAGGTTGCTTCCTGTTTCTTGCTTTTTGCTATTATGCAGAGTGCTTCAGTGAATCTCCTGTACGCCTATCCCTATGTGGTCATGCTTTTATTTCTACCTGACAGATTCCTAGAAGTGGAATTGCTGGGTCAAAAAGTATGCAGGCTTTAAATTTTAGTAAATAGTGCCAGATTATTTTCCCAAAGGTTGTAGCAATTTGTGAGCTCACAAACATTTCTCCATATTTTATTAGTTGTTTACATTTTTGCCAATCTGATGAGAGAAAATAGCATCTCCTGATTCATAATGTACATTTCCCTGACCTCTCTGTGGGGATGAGCATCTTTTCATAAGTATTTTGGCTATTTGCAGTCAATTTCTATGATTGTCCATGTCCTTAACCCATTTTTCTAGTGAGTTCTTTGTCTTCTTCCTATTTACTTCTTAGGACTATTTTTTTTTAACATCTTTATTAGAGTATTACAGTGGTGTGTTAGTTTCTGCTTTATAACAAAGTGAATCTACTATACATATACATGTATCCCCATATCTCCTCCCTCTTGCGTCTCCCTCCCACCCTCCCTATCCCACCCCTCTAGGTGATCACAAAGCACCGAGCTGATCTCCCTGTACTATGTAGCTGCTTTCCACTAGCTATCTATTTTACATTTGGTAGTGTGTATATGTCCATGCCACTCTCTCACTTCGTCCCAGCTTACCCTTCCCCTCCCTGTGTCCTCAGGTCCATTCTCTACGTCTGTGTCTTTATTCCTGTACTGCCCTTAGGTTCTTCAGAACCTTTTTTTTTTTTTTTTTAGATTCCATTTATATGTGTTAGCATACGGTATTTGTTTTTCTCTTTCTGACTTACTTCACTCTGTATGACAGACTCTAAGTCCATCCACCTCACTACAAATAACTCAATTTCATTTCTTTTTATGGCTGAGTAATATTCCATTGTATATATGTCACATCTTCTTTGTCCATTCATCTGTTGATGGACACTTAGGTTGCTTCCATATCCTGGCTATCATAAATAGAGCCGCAATGAACATTGTGGGACATGACTCTTTTTTTTTTTTTTTTAGGATGTGGGGGGTAGGAGTTAATTACTTAATTAATTAATTATTTTGCTGTGTTGGGTCTTTGTTTCTGTGCGAGGGCTTTCTGTAGTTGTGGCAAGCGGGGGCCACTCTTCATCGCAGTGCATGGGCCTCTCACCATTGCGGCCTCTCTTGTTGCGTAGCACAGGCTCCAGACGTGGAGGCTCAGTAGCCGTGGCTCACGGGCCTAGTCGCTCCATGGCATGTGAGATCCTCCCAGACCAGGGCTTGAACCCGTGTCCCCTGCATTAGCAGGCAGACTCTCAACCACTGCACCACCAGGGAAGCCCCGACTCTTTTTGAATTATGGTTTTCCCAGGGTATATGCCCAGTAGTGGGATTGCTGGGTCATATGGTAGTTCTATTTTTAGTTTTTTAAGGAACCTCCATACTCTTCTCCATAGTGGCTGTATCAGTTTACATTCTCACCAACAGTGCAAGAGTGTTCCCTTTTCTCCACACCTTCTCCAGCATTTATTCTTTGTAGATTTTTTGATGCTGGCCATTCTGACTGGTGCAAGGTGATACCTCATTGTAGTTTTGATTTGCATTTCTCTAATGATTAGTGATGTTGAGCATTCTTTCATGTGTTTGTTGGCAATCTGTATATATTCTTTTTTTTTTTTTTTTTTTTTGCTGTACGCAGGCTTCTCACTGCTGTGGCCTCTCCCGTTGAGGAGCACAGGCTCCGGATGCGCAGGCTCAGCGGCCATGGCGCACGGATCCAGCCGCTCCACAGCATGTGGGATCTTCCCAGACCGGGGAACGAACCCATGTCCCCTGCATTGGCAGGCGGACTCTCAACCACTGTGCCACCAGGGAAGCCCTGTATATCTTCTTTGGAGAAATGTCTATTTAGGTCTTCTGCCCATTTCTGGATTGGGTTGTTTGATTTTTTGATATTGAGCTGCATGAGCTTCTTGTAAATTTTGGAGATTAATGCTTTGTCAGTTGCTTCATTTGCAAAATATTTTCTCCCATTCTGAGGGTTGTCTTTTTGTCTTGTTTATGGTTTCCTTTGCTGTGCAAAAGCTTTTAAGTTTCATTAGGTCCCATTTGTTTATTTTTGTTTTTATTTCCATTTCTCTAGGAGGTGGATCCAAAAGGATCTTGCTGTGATTTATGTCATAGAGTGTTCTGCCTATGTTTTCCTCTAAGAGTTTTATAGTGTCTGGCCTTACATTTAGGTCTTTAATCCATTTTGAGTTTATTTTTGTTTATGATGTTAAGGAGTGTTCTAATTTCATTCTTTTATATGTAGCTTCCAGTTTTCCCAGTACCACTTATTGTTATTGAAGAGGCTGTCTTTTCTCCATTGTATGTTCTTGCCTCCTTTATCAAAAATAAGGTGACCATATGTGCATGGGTTTATCTCTGGGCTTTCTATCCTGTTCCATTGATCTATATTTCTGTTTTTGTGTCAGTACCATATTGTCTTGATTACCGTAGCTTTGTAGTATAGTCTGAAGTCAGGGAGTCTGATTCCTCCAGCTCCATTTTTCTTTCTGAAGATTGCTTTCACTATTTGGTGTCTTTTGTGTTTCCATACAAATTGTGAAATTTTTTGTTCTAGTTCTGTGAAAAATGCCATTGGTAGTTTGATAGGGATTGCATTGAATCTGTAGATTGCTTTGGGTAGTATAGTCATTTTCACAATGTTGATTCTTCCAATCCAAGAACATGGTATATCTCTCCAACTGTTTGTATCATCTTTAATTTCTTTCATCAGTGTCCTATAGTTTTCTACATATAGGTCTTTTGTCTCCTTAGGTAGGTTTATTCCTAGGTATTTTATTCTTTTTGTTGCAGTGGTAAATGGGAGTGTTTCCTTAATTTCTCTTTCAGATTTTTCATCATTAGTGTATAAGAATGCAAGAGATTTCTGTGCATTAATTTTGTATCCTGATACTTTACCACATTCATTGATTAGCTCTAGTAGTTTTCTGGGAGCATCTTTAGGATTCTCTATGTATAGTATCATGTCATCTGCAAACAGTGACAGCTTTACTTCTTCTTTTCCAATTTGGATTCCTTTTATTTCTTTTTTTTTTTTTTTTTTTTTTTTTTTTTTGCGGTACGCGGGCCTCTCACCGCTGTGGCCTCTCCCGTTGCGGAGCACAGGCTCCGGACACACAGGCCCCGCGGCCATGGCTCGCGGGCCCAGCCGCTCCGCGGCATGTGGGATCCTCTGGGATCGGGGCACGAACCCGTGTCCCCTGCATCGGCAGGCGGACTCTCAACCACTGCGCCACCAGGGAGGCCCGATTCCTTTTATTTCTTTTTCTTCTCTGATTGCTGTGGTTAAAACTTCCAAAACTATGTTGAATAATACTGGTGAGAGTGGGCAACCTTGTCTTGTTCCTGATCTTAGAAGAAATGGTTTCAGTTTTTCACCATTGTGGGTTTGTCATATATGGCCTTTATTATGTTGAGGTAAGTTCCCTCTATGCCTACTTTCTGGAGGGTTTTTATCAGAAATGGGTGTTGAATTTTGTCGAAAGCTTTTTCTGCATCTATGGAGATGATCATATGGTTTTTCTCCTTCAGTTTGTTAATATGGTGTATCACATTGATTGACTTGCGTGTACTGAAGAATCCTTGCATCCCTGGGATAAACCCCACTTGATCATGGTGTATGATCCTTTTAATGTGTTGTTGGATTCTGTTTGCTAGTATTTTGTTGAGGATTTTTTTTTTTTTTCCAGTACGTGGGCCTCTCACTGTTGTGGCCTCTCCCATTGCGGAGCACAGGCTCCGAACGTGCAGTCTCAGCGGCCATGGCTCACGGGCCTAGCTGCTCTGCGGCATGTGGGATCTTCCCAGACCGGGGCACGAACCCATGTCCCCTGCATCGGCAGGCGGACTCTCAACCACTGCGCCACCAGGGAAGCCCTGTTGAGGATTTTTGTATCTATGTTCATCAGTGATATTGGCCTGTAGTTTTCTTTCTTTATGACATCTTTGTTTGGTTTTGGTATCAGGGTGATGGTAGCCTCGTAGAATGAGTTTGGGAGTGTTCCTCCCTCTGCTATATTTTGGAAGAGCTTGAGAAGGATAGATGTTAGCTTTTCTCTAAATGTTTGATAGAATTCTCCTGTGAAGCCATCTGGTCCTGGGAGGACCATTTTTGTATTAACCCTTTGTTTTATGTAGAAATATTTCCCCCTAATTTGTTATTTTGACTTTGCGTGTAGTGTCATGTGCCAAAGAGAAAAGTTTATTTTTGTTTGTTGTCAAATCTGCCAAGCATGATAATATTTTAAGGAAAATAAATTTGTTTTTATCTTAAAAGATAAACGTTTTTAATTTAGATAGTGTGATTTCAGCGTGAATGCTGATTTGGCTTGATTGCCAGATGCTTTACTATTCTAGGTATTGTGAAAGAGAAAACAGTAGAGGTCATTGGATACAACAAATCTTTTTACTCTGCTTTGTTCCAGATAATTCCCCCCCTCCAGATGATGAAGATGCTGCTGCTGCTGGCGATGCTGATGACAAAGCACCTACTCTGTGTCAGGTGGTATGCAACACTCTTCCTTAAGCTCTACTCTGTGTTATCTCATTTAATCCTTAAAACAGCTTTTGGAGGTAGGTTTTTTTTTTTTCTCTTGAAATAGAATTCACAGATCATAACACTCACCCCTTTAAAGTGTACAATTCAGCGATTTTTAGCCTATTCACAACGTTGGGTAACCATCACCACTATCTAAATCTAGAACATTTTTATCACCCCCCAACCCCACAAAAATACCCATGGTAAACTGTTCTCATCTCCACTTTACAGATGAGGAAACAAGCTCACAGAGGTGATGTAACTTGGCCAAGACCACACAGCTGGGTCTGGATTTGAACCTAAGCCCCATTGCCTGGGATGGCATCTTCCTAACTGAGATCCACTATTCTAGACCAGGGATCAGCAAACTTTTTCTTTAAAGAGCCAGATCGTAAATATTTCAGACTTTGTGAGTCACTCAGTAAGTAAGTATTCTTTTCACTGAATTTAGGGCAAACCAAGGATAACTCCATACGGCAAAGAAATTTCTAAATGCCCAAAAGTGGGTCAAGATTCCAGGGAGGTATTCAAGCAGAGGGCAGGAAAGTAGAAACAGTTTTAAAGGGTTGGGTCCAGAATAAAACTACTGGAGCCGAGACTCCAGTTCAAAGTCAGGAGCACCAGACCTATGAGAAATCTCCCGTCTCAGCTCCCATGTCTAAGAGCACACCTGGCCTACAGCAGGCCCTTCAGAAGGTGTATTGTAAGGTCTAAAGTGTCATGTGCTGCCCTGGCATCTATGAGCCTCACAGGGCCCCAAAGGCAGTTCTACTGCTCCAGGTATTCCCCCACCCATCAGGAAAGGCTCTCCACCCTGCTAGTTCCCCTATTGGCCAGACCAGCTGCCCAACCTGGTCCTTAACTTAACCTATTTCAACTCCCTGCCAGCCTGAGAAATTATTCAAACAAGACAATCACTTCCTCCTGAGGAAAACAGGGGTCACCCCATCCTCTCGTTTACTACAAAGCCCACCCTCCCAAAGCCCCTGCTGGCTCACTCGGTTCCTGAGTGCAACCCCCATGTGGCCCTGTGTGGCAGGCCATGTATGCTTCTGAGGCTGTGCATATGTTTGATTAATATTACCTTCTCTTTGAGTTCATCTGTCCATTGTCAAGTGTCATGTGTTTGGCTAGCTGTACTATTCAGGGCGGGGGTCCTCCCTCACCTCACCAACCAGATGAATAGGAGGCAATCAGAACAGAGGCATCCACCGCCCTTTCCCTGAATAATTTTTCTGGTGTCAGCGATCTGATTTTCCCTTGTGGTTGTCCTCCCCACCCCACCTGCCACTCGGACCTTGTGGTTCAGGTAGGACTGGCTCATTAACATATTACATCCATTTTGCCACAGTGATTGGTTCAAAGACAGACACATGACCCAGCTTGATATACTGAGAGTCAATTCCAGGACTTTTTCTGGAACTGTTGAGAAAGAGGCACTTTCTTTCTGCTGAGGTGGCTAATCAAGTAAGATAATCAACAGAAGTTATTGGTGGCTGCTTTATTGTGCTCATGGGGAGCCTGTCTGAGAATGAAGCTGTTATAGTGGAAAATATAGCCTGGATCCAGCTATACCTGAAGTGGTGCTGTTCTTAGACATTTTCAGCTATGTGAGTCAATAAGTACCCTCCCCCCACTTTCTTTTTTGCTTAGCTCAAAATTCGTGACTAACAATACACTCCATAAATATAAATTGAATGAATAAATGCATTCTCAGTGCTTGCTACACTCCTTGGCATATGGTAGGTCTTAATCTGTATCAAATGAAGTCACCCACTTAAGAGAGAAGAAACCTTATCTGTTGGAAACAGAGCAAGGACTAAGATAAGAAATCTAAGATGGTGTGAAATTTTTGGGGCTATATATTTTCATGTACTCAGGCCACCCACTGAAGCCACCAAGAACCAGAAAGGACTGGTCTGCCTGGGAGGAACCTCCCTGTGTCAGTATCATGCATGCCTCTCTTGGTAGTCCTCTTCCCTTGGATGGGTCATCCAAACAAAAGACTTTTTTCCCCAGGTGTGTATAATGGGGTTAGAGAGCATCATATACTTGGCCAAATATTAGGTCTTCCATGAAACAAGCCATTGACAGGTTACCAAAGCACAACTATGTCTTATTCTAGTATAGCTCAATCCAGTGACCATAGTTACAGTCTATGCAGGGGATGTTAACCAGGGTCCATAGACAGAATTCAGGTAGGACATGGACTTGGATAGTGGAAAATTATATCTGCGTTTTTACTATCTTTTAACCCAAAGTTAGAATGGATCAAGGCAATAAAATACATATTATTAGCAATTCCTGTGGTTCCTAAAAATCATAGATATTTTGGCATCACATTATGGTTATTGCAGATATCTTTAAATATTGTTTATGGTCACCATGACTTTGAAATTAGAGTACGTAGTTATTACACCAGCTGCTAGATCTTGTTATTTAATGTGTTAATAAAAAAGCACTCTTTGGGCCTCCCTGGTGGCGCAGTGGTTGAGAGTCCGCCTGCCGATGCAGGGGATACGGGTTCGTGCCCCGGTCTGGGAGGATCCCATATGCCGCGGAGCGGCTGGGCCCGTGAGCCATGGCCGCTGGGCCTGCGCATCCGGAGCCTGTGCTCCGCAACGGGAGAGGCCACAACAGTGAGAGGCCCGCATACCGCAAAAAAAAAAAAAAAAAAAAAAAAGCACTCTTGGGACTTCCCTGGTGGTGCAGTGGTTAAAAAATCTGCCTGCCAATCCTGGGGACACGGGTTCGATCCCTAGTCCTGGAAGATCCCACATGCCACGGAGCAAATAAGCCCGTGCACCACGACTACTGAGCCTGCGCTCTAGAGCCCGCAAACCACAACAACTGAGCCCACGTGCCACAACTACTGAAGCCTGTGTGCCTAGAGCCCATGCTCCATGACAAGAGAAGATACTGCAATGAGAAGCCCATGCACCACAAAGGAGAGTAGCCCCTGCTCGACGCAGCTAGAGAAAGCCCGTGCGCAGCAACAAAGACCCAAGGCAACCAAAAAAAAAAAAAAAAGCACTCATTATTATATCATGGGTTTAAAATTTTTTTTTAATTCACTTATTTATTTTTTGGCTGCACTAGGTCTTCATTGCTGTGTGTGGGCTTTCTCTAGTTGTGGAGAGCAGGGGCTACTTTCCACTGTGGTGTGGGATCTTCCTGGACCAGGGATCGAACCTGTGTCCCCTCCATTGGCAGGCAGATTCTTAACCACTGAGCCACCAGGGAAGTCCCTATAATGGGGTTTGTTTGTGTTTTTAATTGAAAACATTTTTTTAAAATTATTTATTTATTTATTTTTGGCTGCGTTGGGTCTTCATTGCTGTGCGTGGGCTTTCTCTGGTTGCAGCGAGCGGGGGCTGCTCTTCGTTGTGGTGTGCGGGCTTCTCATTGCAGTGGCTTCTCTTGTTGTGGAGCACGGGCTCTAGGCGTGCGGGTTTCAGTAGTTGTAGCTCGCAGGCTTAGTTGCTCCGCGGCATGTGGGATCTTCCCAGGCCAGGGCTCGAACCTGTGTCCCCTGCATTGGCAGGCAGATTCTTAACCACTGTGCCACCAGGGAAGCCTATAATGGTTTTTTTTGTTTTTTTGGTTTTTTGCGGTACGCGGGCCTCTCACTGTTGTAGCCTCTCCCGTTGCGGAGCACTGGCTCCGGATGCGCAGGCTCAGAGGCCATGGCTCATGGGCCCAGCTGCTTCGCGGCATGTGGGATCTTCCCGGACCGGGGCATGAACCCGTGTCCCCTGCATCGGCAGGCGGACTCTCAACCACTGCGCCACCAGGGAAGCCCTGTATATGTATTTTGAAGTCACATAAGTCATATGCTTGAAAAAAATGCCAACAATAAGAGGAAAATGCCAACGTATAAGAGAGTAAAAGGTGAAAGTCCCTTGCACTCACCCTATCGTCCTCCCTCCTCAGCTGACCACTGTTAACAGCTTGGTGTGATTTCCTCCAGGTCACTTTTCTAGCATTTATGTGCATTTTTTATAGTTTTACATATACACAGATGTAGTTTTGGTACCTGAATGGGATCACAGCATATGCTGTTCTGTAACTTGCTTTTTCACTTCAGGTTTTTTCACTCAGAGAGCTTATCACACCAATACACGGAGATCTGCCAAACTATTTCTAATGCTTTATGGTAGCTTATAATGTAGATATAATATCAGTTATTTAACTAAAAGGAATACAAAGGCATAGAAGTCATCTTCATTTTTTTTTTACAGTGATAAACATACATCTGTATGTGTGTGGGAGAGTATACTTTTAGGATGATATTTAGCAATGGAATTGTCAAAAGTATGCTTACTCGAACTTTTGATAGCTGATGCTAAATTTTCTTCCAAAAAGACCATCCTCATATGCACTTCTCCCAGGAGTGAATGAGGGTCCCATTTCCTCACATCCTAGCCTACCCTCATACCCTAGCTGGGTATTACCAATCTTTTAAAATTTATTCTCTGATGGGTGAAAATGAGCTCTAATTTTTCAAAAATGCATTTCAAATGAATGTTTATATCTACATGGAATTCAGAGGTTTTTTATGTTTTGAAGGGAACACATGAGATTTTAAAAAGATGCTTAGGAATCTCAAATGTATCTGTCAATTAATTTTCCATGCCAGGAGGTTCCCTTGAATTTCAGAAACTGTCAAACTTTCTTATTTTGGAGCGATGAGAGCTGATCTTTCCACGATACCTGAGGGTCAAATTTGGGAGCATCCATGTTTTTTTTTTTTTTTTTCCAAGCCACGTTTTAGAATTAAATTCTGCCTTTCAGCTTGGCTGGGCCCTGGCGGGCGTGGAATGATGGGATTATAAAGTAATGAGACTGGTTGATGTGTGGGTTTACAGCATCAGCCTTATTTCTCTCTGCTCAATTCATCTTTGAGAAAGAACCCAATACTTACTGGATTCCTCTCTGTAACATGCACACAGCCACAGGGTGGAAGAACACGCCAGGAACAAGGGGCTCGTGAGCTTTAGGGATACAAGGGGGAGAGAGGCAGGGAAGCAGCTTTGCGGAGCTGTCCGTGGGGGCAGGCACAGTGCTGGCTACTCTCCCTAATCTCCTTTCATGTAGGTTCCAGAATAGCAATCTCTCACTTCATACTTTATACTTTTCATGATGCTCCCCTGTGCATTAGGATCTCCTTTGTCCCCCCCAGTCCTTTAAGAGTAGATGGTATGAGTCCTAGTTCATAGTTGGAGAAATAGACTCAGGCTGAGTGGCGTGGGCCCCAGAGCCAGTTGCCTGCGTTGGAATCCTGGTGCAGTCATTTACTAGCTGTGAGTCCTTAGGCAAATTACCACCCATTCTGTGCAGTTTCCTCATCTGTAAAATGGGGATAATAAGGCACAGACCTCATGATCAGTTGGGACCTATTGTATGGAAAGTGTTCCTTGGGACTTCCCTGGCAGGCCAGTGATTAAGACTCCGCCCTTCCACTTCAGGGGGCATGGGTTTGATCCCTGGTGGGGGGAACTAAGATCCTGCCAGAGGGCAGCGTAGCCAAAAAGAAAAAAAGTGTTCCTCAAAGCAGCGCCTGGCATTCAGTGAACTCTTAGCAGATGGCTCCTGTTTTTTCCAGCTCTCCCTAAGGAGGCCTGGGGACTTATTTCAGCCCTCTGAGCCTCAGATAGTTCATCCATAAAATGGGGATGATAATCCCCTCTTCAAAGGCTGTTGTGAAGATTAATTAAGGAATTATTTGCATGCTGTGCCCAGTGCTTTGTCACCCTCCTGGCCTCAGCCCTTCCTCTCATTGATTGACATGTTCGGAGGGGTGCCGTCCTGGAATCCTCTGGGAACTACAAGATTGTGGAGGGCAGCAGGGTTGACTGAGGGTGCTCTGTGTGTCTCTCCCTGGGACACGGCTCAGAATATTAACTATAGCCCTTGAGAAGGAACTGAAGGTCCTTGACTTTGTTTAATGGCTAAAGTATTATTATTTTGTCTTGCTTGACTTTTTCTCACTTCTCTGATTAAATTTATTCTTTGGAACTCGGGGAAGGCCTAGGAGGCTAAAGTTTCTCTACAAATAAGAGGCAGGTGGAGGGCACTTGCAGGTTGGGGGAGGGGTGGGTCCTGTCCCAGGAAGGCCCCATAGTGTCCTGCTCCGTTACATTTGGAGTAAACCTTTCAATTCAGCTATTGTCTGTTCAAATACCTGACTTTCACTGAGCACTTACTATATACCCAGAAATGTGCTAAATACTTTAGAGGCATAATTTCATGTGCCGCTCACAATATAGGGAGATGCTTTTACTATGCCCATTTAACAGATGAGCAGGGAAGTAACTCATCTAATGTCACATAGCTGGTAAGTGGAGGAGTGAGGTGAAAACACACTAAAATCCTCACCACAGTCCTGTAAGGTAAGTAATAGCCCTTTTTCATTATTTTATTCATTTGGGAAATACGTACTGTGCATCTAGCATATGCAGGCATTAATCTAGGGCCTTGGGTAGATTGACAAACAGGATAGACAGTAGTGGAAGAGATGGACGGTAAACAATGAAAATATAACGTCAGGTAAGTGCTAAGAAAAAAACATACTGCAACAGGGTAAGGGGAAAGAGCATGATTGAGAGGGAGTGCTGGGGAGACCTCCTCCAGGAGGAGATAGCTGAGAGGAAACTGGAAAGAAGGTGGAGGAGAGAGGAAATGAGGCCTTGGAAAGATGATGGGTCCTGCCCAGGTCACCTGGCAAGAACTAACCATCAAGTGAATGGGACTCAAAACCAGGTCCCTGTGCTTTTCTCTGCTTCTCGCTGCCTCTTTTCCTCCTAAGACATCCCTAAGACTGCCTGAAGCTGGGACATCGAGGTAGAAGCTTCTTCTTGGCCATTTGGGGGGCAGAAGCATCAAAGCCCTTCTCAAATGGCTTTGTCATGAATTAAACCAAGACACCAGAAAATCTGCTCCTCTTGGGGGACATACCTCCATCCATAAATAATTGACCAGTTAGACTAAGTTGAATGTTGCTTTTTTTCTTCTTTAAACAGAATTGATCAGTGAATTTTGTTAAAATGACTAATCTGGCCCCAGCCCCAAGTTGGCCCTGCTGGAAGTCAGGAAAATGTGTCTTCTTCTTTGCAAATTACTAACTCTCCAACCCAGCCTGGAGAAGATTCAGAGAGCAGAGAGTTAGGAAGTTATCCCAAACCACAAACAATCCTTCCTCAGAAATTCCTTCCCTCCATGAAAAATCCTGGGGAGCTGGTGGTGATAGAGGGGGTGAGGGGAGTTCAAATTTAACAAACACTAAATGAGTGCCTACTATGGGCCAGGCCAAATGGTAGGTATTTCCATATCCTGTTTCAGTTAATTCTCACAATAACCCAGGGAAGTAGGCACTAACATCCCCATTTTACAGGTGAGAAGACTGTGGCTCAGAGAAGTACTGTACCTGCCCAAGTTCATTCAATAAGAGTAGCAGAGCTGGAATCTTCTCCCAGGCCTATCTTCCAAGTCCATTCTCTTTTCTCTCTGACACTTATCTCCCTTATATTTTCCAGATTCTGTCTTGTTTATTCCTTGCCCCCCAACTCTGCAAGAAAGATGTTATTATTCTCATTTTATAGGTAGATCAGGTGAATGGGTTGCTGGAGTTGTCCCCATTTTACAGATGAGGATACTGAGGCTCAGGGAGCTAAAATATCAGAATTTGAACCCAGGCCCACTGGCTTTCCACTCTAAGCCAGCAGCCCCAGGGAAGACAATCAGAGTGATGTGAATGGGGACAATGGGAAATATCAAACTTTGCCTATTTCTTTGGCTGGTTTAAACTTCTTACAAATTGTATCGCAGAATCTAAAACTTCCCAAGAGGGCCTCCCTGGTGGCGCAAGTGGTTGAGAGTCCGCCTGCCGATGCAGGGGATACGGGTTCGTGCCCCGGTCTGGGAGGATCCCATATGCCGCGGAGCGGCTGGGCCCGTGAGCCGTGGCCGCTGAGCCTGCGCGCCCGGAGCCTGCGCGCCCGGAGCCTGCGCGTCCGGAGCCTGTGCTCCGCAACGGGGGAGGCCACAACAGTGAGAGGCCCGCATACCGCAAAAAAAAAAAAAAAAAAAAACTTCCCAAGATCCTGTAGGGAAAGATTCTTGTCTTAGGGGGTCACACCAAATGTCCTCTGTGAGCTGAACTTCTCTGCTGCCACTTAAACCCACCACAGGTTGATCTGAGTCAAGTGGTTCCCTCCCTTCCTGGCCACCACGAGCCTCAGCCTCGCTGTCCCCTCAGATTTCTATTCCCTGGGCAAAGCAATCAAGCTCTTAATTAAATTCTCTGGGTCGAAGGCAAGCCGGAGGAAAACAAACAGAAAAACCTCTCCTGTGGGACCTGTCTCCTCCTTGCACGGAGGTTTGATGCTGGAGATATTATCTCTGACTGCTCTCTGGCCAGCCATCCCTCACTGCTCCCGGGGCATCTCCTGTTGGCTCCTTCCCCGGCGCAGCCCCACCCCATCTGGCCCAGAGGAAATTGCAATGGGAGGTGTGGGATGTTATCAAGAGTCTCCCGCATGTTCCAGTTAGGGGTGAGTCTCTGGATTGCAGTCAAGCGGGGAGGGTGGGGGTAGGAAGGTTTCAAAGATGGGGAGGGGCAGTGGCAGGAAGCACTGAGATAGGGACTCAGGGACATCTGGGCACTTCTCTCCAAGGACAGCAGATACCTGAGCACACACATCCCCCCTCCCTAGGTGACCTCCATTCTCCTCCGACCACCACTCAAATGGACACAAGGAACCATGGAGAGCTGGAAAGAGCACTGCACTGTGAGTCAGGGAGCCTGAGGTCTAGTCCAGATCTGTTACTAACTCACTGTGTGACTGGTTAATCGTAATCAAAGCACAATGTGTTGTGGGATGACTTAAGTGTTATGCTAAATCCCGTGCATGGATGATCTTACTTCATTCTTATAATTTTAGCCACCCCCCCCTTTTTTTTTTCAAAGAAACTGAGTCTCAGAAAGGTTCAGTGACCCACCCAAAGTCACACAGCTGGTAAGTGGTAGAGGAGAGATTCAAACAAAATAGTCTGTCTCCAGAGCTCAAGCTCCTGACCACATCCTCTAGTTAGTTCCTCCTTCTAGGTCTCAGTTTCCCCATCTGTAAATTAATGGGATTGGTGTACTTGCACTGCAAAGACCCTTCCAGCTCTGACAATCTGTGTGCTGTATTCAACATTCACTGGGAATTCCCTGGGCTGAGAATACAAAGATAAGTGAGGCTTAACCTCTGTCCTCAGCTTATAAACTCATTGAGAGTAGAAATCACGTCTGAATTATCCTTGCTGCCCTGCACCATTTACCTTCGCACTGTGCAGAGCGACGGTGCTCAAAATATTTGTTGATTAGATGCATGATTCATGGGGGGAGCACGGGCTTCGCGACTTAGATATAATCGAGGTCCCGTTCTGTTACTACCCTTGCAAGAGAAAGTCCGCTAACTTCCGTGTCTGGTTCTTCATCCAGCAGCAATCCACAATGGTACCTTCCTGGCAGGGTTACGGAGAGGGGAATGCACGTTAAGCACTTAGCATTGTGCTTGGCACGTAGGAACTGCTCAATAAATATTGGTTCCTTTCCTTGACAGATTCTCCATCCTTCCCTTTACCCTTGACACCAGCTGGCAAGGGGCCATGCTGTACCCCTCTTTGTTGTCCCCTGGTCGAAGCTGAGAACTAATTTCCACTGCTGGAGACTGGTAGCAAACTTGCTTAGCCAGCTCCTGAGTGGTGAGGAGGGAAGAAAACAGGGAGAAGGCTGGGCTTCCGGTTTCCTGAAAAGCCTTCCCCTGGATTCTGATTCCCATGCAGTGCCTGCTCCTCCCTGGTGCAGCCGTCACCTCTGTCTAGACTGCTCTCCCCTGAAGAAATTGCAAACCGCAGACTGTCTGATGACAAAGCTTGCCCCAGACAGTAGTCCCCTGACACACAATTTGTTCAACCCTCTGCAGAAGAGAGCAAGCCTGGCTCCCACCTCCCAAGCAAGGTGGACTCTATGGGAGCAGGAGTGTCTGGGTGGCTTCTTTCATGCATCTATCCATTCATCCATCCATCGATGGTTGAATGCTTACAGTGTGCCAGACTCAGTGCTGGGCCTGGGGCATGGCTAGGTGAATAACCTCTACCCTTCAGAAACCTGTGATGTTGGGGGAGATGGATGCAAAATAATTGTGAAAGGTGTGGCATTCCAATTCCAATTACAGTGATAGGGAACACTCATGGAGGTCTTACTGTGTGCCAGGCACTGAGCTATGTACTTAGATGCACAATTTTAAGTTGGCCCTCATCATAACCCCACGAAGTAGGTACCGTTATTATGATCATTTTACACATGAGCAAACAGGCTCACAGAACTTAGATACAGTAGGTCCCCTACATACGAACCTTCAAGTTGCGAACTTTCAAAGATGCGAACGTGCTTTCGCATGTCCAACCACATAAAGTACTGTATAGAGTACAGTAGTACAGTATCTTTATTTCAAGCCCAGGATGTCCAGAAGCCAGTGTAAAAGCAGCGGTGATGTAGCTGGTACGTACTACTGAACTTTTCAAGGTACTGTACTGTAGGATTAAAAATGTTTTCTTTATTTCTTGTGTTTGTTTTTTATGTATTTTTTGTGTGAAAAGTATTATAAACCTATTACAGTACAGTACTATATAGCCGACTGTGTTAGTTGGGTACCTAAGCTAACTTTGTTGGACTTCCGAATAAATTGGACTTATGAACGGGCTCTAGGAACAGAACTCATTCGTATGTAGGGGACTTGCCATAACCTGCCCAGGGTTGCACAGCTACTGAGAAGTGAAATCAAGATTCAGACTCAGTCTGATCACTGAGTCAACACTTTTACCCCCCACTCGGCCCTTGGACCTCCACAGAGGGAACCACCATTTCTGTTCAGGAGGAAGGAGAGGGACCCTGCAAAGAAGGAGATCTTGGAGTTGGGCCTCGAGGGATGAGTCATGGTAAGCCAAGGAGGCGTGAGATTCTGGAAATGAGGGGGGATTCTGATCAATGGAAATGAAGGTCAGAACTTTCCACGTGGGAGGAAAAGCATGAGCCAGGTTTGAGAAGGCAGGGTACAGAGTGGGAACAGACTGGGAAGAGCCTGGAATGCCAGGACAAGGGAGTCCGAACCTCTTCAGGAGAGAATGGGGAGGGCCTGGAGCTGTCTGGGCAAGGGATCCATGTGTTTTAGGAAACCCGCTCTCATGAAGCATGGAGGATGGTTTGGAGCGGGGAGGAAGCTGATCAGGAATTGCCCCAGGTTTTTTCATCATGGCAGCAGTAGGGATTGTGATGATTTCCACATGGGTATCACAGTTCAGGGTACCATGGATTGCCAACCTACCCTGTCCAATCATGCCACTCCCTTGCTCAAAGCCCTTCCCTGGCTCTCATGGCTCTCAGGATAAAGCACAGGCTCCTTTACTTACCTGGCATTCAAGGCTCTTCATAAGCTGGCCCCTTCCTGCCTCTCCAGCTGCATCTTGAGTACTTCTCCCCACACTAGCAATATCTACAGACTTGCAGTTTCCCTAACCAAATTCTCTCTTTTAGCCCCTGTGCCTTTGCACATGCTGTTCCTTCTACCAGGGAACTTCTCTGTTTTCCTTCCCCCTTCTTTGCTCAGATGCCTCCTACTAGCCCTTCAAGGCTCAGCACAGGGGTGGCCCTTGTTCACCTCCCAGGTAGGGCATGCTGTCCTCTGCATTCCTTACCCGCCCCCACCTCTCTCCCTTCTGCCACACTGTGCTGTGCTTAATGGCATGTGGGTTTTCTCTCCTGGACTCTGAGCTTCCTGAGAGTAGGGACTGTACTTAACACATCCGCTGGCCCAGGGTGAGGTCTGAGAAGCTGAAGTGAACCCTCTCCTGCAGACCCAGCCTTTTCCTTAAACCAGCTTTCCGGTGGCGCTGTGCCTCTCCGGCTGCTTTTGTTGTTAAATGATGTCAGCTGTTAGAGTGTGCTGAGATGCTGCAAATCCTTGTCCCTTCTGTTTCTCATCACTGGTCAGGGCAGCTTCTGGGGCTGTCAGGGTCTTTTCAGAGAGCACACACAGCCCGTCATGTCTATATTTTCTCTGCCGTGTGATTTCTGACAGCAGATCTCAGGCTGGTACCTCGGCAGCAGCTACAGGTGCTTGGGCCATGAGGACAGGACCCCTTCCTTCTCTATGAAGCTTCAACTTGGGACATTAGCAGCAGTACCTATTTTGGGCAATGCCTACATTTGGCATTGGTCGATCTTCCTACTTCCTTTTTGGGAGAAGAGCCCAGGGCCTGAGTAGAGGGGAGAAGGCCGAGGTGTGGCTGCCGATAACTCCTGTCTATTTGCCAGTGGTTTATTTGCCTGGGATTTGCGCTAAGACAAAAAGAACTTTTGCATTATTGATGATCATTGATCAGAGCCTTCCAAAAAAGAGAGAGATTGAGAGAGAGAGATGAAGGTTCCAGGCCAGTCATCAAATGGTAAACCAGGAGGGTGAGGAGTGGAGAAAGGAGGGGAGGTCCGGGTGGGTAGAGAACTCATGGAGCGGAAGGACACAGACACTGGAAAGAAAGTCTGGAGAAGCTGCTGAGTTTGGGGTGTACCAGATGTCAAACAGCTGTGTGGGCTGGAAATAAACCAGCAGCAGGGGCTGCTGCTGGCCTCTCCCTACACCCAGTTAAGGAGACTTCACGACAAGAGCTGTTGTCAGGGACAGAGGGTCACTTCATAATGATAGAAGAGTCAGTTCATGAAGATGATATAACAATCCTAGCAGCAGATGCACCTAATACCAAGGCTTGGAAATACATGAAGAACAAGGAGACAAAAAGCCCATAAAGGACAGCAGGCCAGCTCCCCCTGAGGGCATGAAACACGGCCATGCCCAGCTCTGAGCCTCTTCCTGAACCTTTTTCCTCCGTCTGTCGTTCCTCTCTGTGCTCAAGTCTTCTCTCTTCTCTCAACCCTGGTTCTTAGAACCAGGCAGGTTCTTCTCCACACCCCCATCACCTGCTGCAACCTGGGGGTTGGGTCCCTGCTCAGAATCTGCTGTTTGAATGAGCGAGGCAGCCCCCCTTCCCCCGCCTCTCAGACCTCAACTCCTGCTAATCACTGCCCTTGCCTCGCTGCCTCACTTGGTGTGTGGTTTCCTCGTATTTCTGCAGGGCTCACTCCCTCACTTCCTGTCTTTGCTCAGATGCCACTTTCCCGGGGAGGCCTCCCCTGACCTCCCTGTTCAAAGCCTGCACCTCACTATCTCCTTTCCCGCCTTCATTTTCCTCCACCCTATTTACCTCTAGAAACACTTCATATGTTCTACTTAGTACATTCATGTAAGCTCCATCGGGTCCACATCCGTTTTGTTCACTGTTATGTCCCCAGTGCCTAGAACATGCCTGACCCACAGATCAATATTTGTTAAATGAAGGGAAAAAAACCTAACTAGGGCTAAGCACAGGGGACAGGGACAGATGGGGGAGGCTAGGCTTTCAGCAAGGGTCTCTGGGCAGGGCCCACCTCTCACCACCCCCTACTCCGGACACAGCCCGTCCTCTCTCCTGCAGGTGGGGACCGGGGAGCACCGAGCTGCGGACTTCCTCGCCTCCCTTCCTCAGCGCCTACCCACCCCTGGGCCTGGGGCTGCGGCGACGGCGGAGGCGGGGGTTCGGAGCTCCCGGCCGCCCCGCCGGGACAGGAAGGGGCCGAGCCTCCCTCCTGGCGGGCGGGGGGCAGATAGGGAGGGAGCCTCGCGGGTGTGGGGAGGAGCTGGGGGAGGGGAGCGAGGAGGAGCGGCGGGCGCGGGAAGGGGAGACGGGAGCCGGAGTCGCAGGGCGCAGGGAGGTGGGGCTCGAGAGGGCGCGGGCCAGGGAAGAGCCCCCGGGGCGGCGGGGCGGCGGGGCGGGCGGCGCCCGGAGCTGGGCTGGGGGTCACGGCGGAGATGAGGCAGTCGCCGGCGGGGAGACGAGGCGCTGCGCGAGGAAGAGGACCCGGGAGGGCGAGCCCGCGGTCCGCACCTGCGTGTCCGGGAGGGGGTAAGCGCTCGGAGCCTGGTGCCTCCCGGGGCGGGGCGGGGGCGCCGGGGCCCCAGCTGCTCGTAGTCCGGCCGTCCCGGTGGAGCTGGGAGGGGAGGCGGCGCCCTCGTCGGCGCCCCGCTGGCCCGGGCGTCCCGCCTCTTGGCGCCTTCGGACGGGAGGGGCACTCGCCGTAAGGGGGTCCCGGAGGACCTGCCCAGCCGGAGGGGCGCGTCGGGGGGCGCGGCCCGGAGCCCCAGGAGCCCCAGGATGGAGGATAGGCCGAGGCAGCGCCCGGGGTCGGCTGCGGGATCCCTGGCGCGCGTTCTGGGAGGTCTGGCTGGGTGGGAGGCGCCCCTCGGGCGGGGGGCTGCGACGCCCCAACGTGGCCCCGGGAGGCCGAGGGCAGCCGAGCGCCGCCCCCTGCCGGCCAGGTCCGGGCGCCGCAGGGTCGCCCTTTTCTGGAGCGGAGTTGGAGGAGCGTCTCGTGTGGAGCCTCGGCTTCCAGACCCGGAGCCCGGCGGCCCTGACTTGCTTTGTGACCTTGGGCGGGTCACTGCGTCTCTTCGAGCCTCAGTTTGCACATCTATCAAATGGAGAGGATAATTCTCCCACCCTGCAGGATCTGTGGTAAAAAATGAGATAAACTGTAGAGTTCTGTACAAATCCCAGTTAATTACATAATGTCAGAAATGGAAGGGCACTAAGAAATCTGCTTTATAGCAGATGCAGAGAGTGGGGAATAAATGTTGCCCAAGGTCAAACTGCTTGTAAAAGAATATAAGACTAAAGTCCCTTGCCTCAGTAGCTCTGGTGAGGTTCAAGGATTAAAAGCAGGGGCTCTCAGTCAGACTGGCTGCATTACTAAACAGGGCTTGGCTGTTTACTAGCTGTGTGACCTTGGGAAAGCCCTTAACTTCTTCTGAGCCTTGGTTTCCTCTCATGTGAAATAGGGATTAGAATGATCACCTCACAGGGTTGCTGTGCAAATCAAATAGGGTCATTGCTCAGCACAGCACCTGGCATTGGTGGCCATCATGGCTCTGGTTGGTAGGAGAAACCTCTCACTTTCTTCCTTGGAGTCAGCTTCCAGGGTTTTCTTATCGGCCACACCTCGTGGGTCTTTGCTGTCCTCTGGTTGGCGCAGCCACAGCCAGGATCTAAGCCTTCCTCACAAGGACATCAAGGGACTCTTTACCAACAGCAACAGCAAAACCATTTGGGCAGCTGGGCCTTCTACAGCCTTTGGTCTGTCCAGCTGGTGGGGAGAAGTGGGTGGCCTTTGTCATGGAGGCATCAGGAAGCCAGGAACTAGAGGATGGCATGGGAGGGAGGGGGCTGGCTACCTGGACATGACTGGCAGGCCCTAGGGCCTCTTCCCCTCCTAATGGTGCCTAGGACAGGCCCAGAAATACAGAGATGCTTCCTCAGTTGGTCAGTTACCTGATGGATAAATAATGAGGGTGGATACCCCGGGTCATCCCTTCCCTGCTAGACCACAGGTAGATGATGGTTCTTTTTGGCAAGAGTGATATGACTGTGAGCAGAAATACAGATTCTCAAAGCTGGGAATTCCCAGGACCTGAGAGGTCCCTCTCTTTGCACAGATGGCTCCCATCTGAGGCCCACAGAGGGGCAGGGGCTTGCCAAGGTCATCAGTGTCCTCCAGGAAGCTGAATTCAGCAGACACCGTTCAGTCCTTGACTTTCGCTGCTGATCGCTCCTTCCCCTCGAAACACTCTCTTCTCCTGGCTCCTGTGACTTCACACTCATATTTTTCTTCTTGGTCTCTGTTGTTTTTGCAGATTCAGCCTTCTTTCTACAGCCATTAGCTGCTCTGCTCTCCCAGGCCCTCCTGTCTCATAGAAGGTGCTCTCCCTGGGTGATCTCATCCACCCCATTGGCTCTAGTTACCCCCTCTGTGCACATGGCTCCTAAATGCATGTTTGTTGTCAGCCAGGCACTGTTCTAGGCCCTGGGGTTATAGTGATGAGCTGACAGAAGGTGCATGGGTGGGGAGGGGCAGGGGAAACAAGCAATAAACAAACAAGCAGAAAATATCAGATATGGTAGAGTGCTAAAATGAACATGAAGCAGGGTGATATAGTAAAGGATGAGATACTTTATATTGTCTGGTCAAAGCTTTGCCAAGGAGGTGATATTTAAGGGGAGGGCTGGTAAAAGATGAGGTCAGAGAGGTAGCTGAAGGGGGCAGTGGGTGAATCATGTAGGGCCTTGCAGACCATGGTGAGGATTTTGGATTATATTCTGAGATGGGAGCCATTGGAGAGTTTTAAACAGAAGAGAGGGAATGCTGTTATTTCTCCTCGTCTCATTTGAGCCTTACATGAAGAGTTACTCTATATTGATTGTGAGCCTATTGTGCTCTGGTCACTGGAGTGGGGAGGAAATAGGTAGGTCTTCAAGGAGCTTCCAGGCACAGGCATAAGAGGCACAAACAAACCTGGAGTCAGGAGAGGGTTCAAAGGATGGAGATTTTGCATCCAGTTGACCAAGGAAGGCTTCCTGGAGGAAGCAGCTTTGAGAAGGGCCTCAGAGAGTAGATTATAATAGATATGTAGGAAGGGGAATGGGAAACATTGCTCTTCCAGGCAGAGGAACAGCCTGAACCAAGACACAAATGCCCCAAATGTGTGTAGAGAAGTCAGGGGAAAGGAGACAGAACCCGTGGGGGGAGTGAGAGTCCGGCTAGGTAGGTGGGGAGTCCGGGCTCTTCAGAGCAAGGCCCTGACCTGGCCATTTATTTGCTGTGTGACCTTGAGCCAATTGCATTACATTTCTGAGCCTCAGCTTCCTCATTCCTAAAAGGGAAATAAATGGTTAAATGCTGGGGGAGAGAGGGAAGGAGGGAGGATTCCAAGTGTTGGGGATGGGTGAGTAAGACCAGGATAATGCCTACAAAGGAAGAAAAGCTGGGGTAGGGTGGAAGATAGTGGCTCAGCTGAGTTTGGGTTCCCTATGAGACATCCAGGAGGGATGAACAAAGGACATTTGTGGCCAGAGGCACAAAGCACGGGGTTGGGGGACAAAGGTGAAATTGTCCGTGTGCTTCTTTCATTCATTCTTTGAGTAAATCACTACAGAACCAGTATAAGTATTGAGCCCAAAACATACAGCTGTGAACAAAAGCGGACTCTGCTCCAGGAAGTTGCCATCTTGTGGGGAGAGAGACCCACAAGCACTGGATGCAGGATGATGAGAACTGTACAGTATGAACAATGTCATGAGATACCGGCTGACACAGAGGAGAGAGGCCAACCCCACTCCGGTGGAAGGAGTGGACACGTTTCCGCAAAGAGAAGACAGTTGAATTTGATCCCGAGGGTGATATCAGAGTTGGACGGGTGAATGAGGTGGAAGGGTACCCCACACAGGTCCCTGGGCTTCGTGACACACAGGTCCCCCTCCCTTCCGGAACTCAAGTCCAACAGGGAGACAGGCAGTCAGCAAGTGAGCCCAGTCTAGGGCAGTCCAGTGTGATGTGTAATAAGGAGACCAGTGGGACAGGGAGGAGGGATGATCAATTCCATCCCTAGGGTCCAGAGGAACCTCCAGAGAGGGTGGAGGAGACAAGAGGAAGGGCATTCCAGGTAGCGGGAATAGCCCGTGCAAAGGCTCAGAGGAGTGAGAGAAGCACAGGAGGAGGTCTCAGCCAAACTGGAGGTGGGATCTCTTGCTGAGTGCAGGTCAACAGGAGGATGAGAGGAGAGGCCTGGCCTGTGCAATCTCTGGACAGGTAAGCAATAGGAAATGAAGAAAAAGGATTTGGGGTGCACGGCAGGGAAGGTTTTCCCAAGCTGCAGTCCCATGGAATAGGTGTCATTGGCCCCAGGTCCTCTTCACTTGCTAATTCTATTTGTCCTCTAGTGCTCAGCTTCAAAGCCACTTTCACCTGGGGATCTTAGGGTTGCCACAGGTTACATGTCCCCCCTGCTTTCCCGTGGTTCCCTGCATGCACCACTCTCGTCCTCTGTGGTCCCAGGTCCCAGGAGGGTTTTCCCAGGGCCATGGTGTCTCCCTAAGAGCAGGGTCCACATCTGTGTTGCTCTTGGCAACATGTGATAGGCCTTTTTTTTTTTTTTTGGCCGCGCAGCACAGCTTGTGGGATCTTAGTTCCCCAATCAAGGATTGATGAACCCATGCCTCCTGCAATGGAAGCACGGAGTCCTAACCACTGGACAACCAGGGAATTCCTGTGAAAGGCTTTAAGTAATTAGCTATTGAACAGATGAGGAAACAGGCTCAGACAGGTTGAGTAACTTGCCCAAGGTCACAGAGCTGATAAATGGCAGAGCTGGGAAACAAGTTCAGTCTACCTAACTCCAAAGCACTATCTGACTCCAAAGCTTATGTTCTAATCACGGCTGTATTATGCCTCCCAGCAGATGATGAATCCTGTAAACACCAACAAATTCAGTGTTTAATTTCTAGGAAATGAATTCCTGTTGTTAGTACCCTGCACATCCAGTCTGGAGAAGACAGCCTCTCCTCCGTCCTGAAAACAGTTTCACTCCATCGGCTCAAGTGCTTTCTGGGGACCCAGATGTGTAGCATCTGGCAGGGAGGGGCAGATTGAGCTCCAGGACCAGGGGATGCAGCCCTAAAAGTTTCTTGCAGAGTGTGGTCTGTCCTGCCCCTCTGCTCCCAGGATTGCTCCCCTAGGATGGAAACTCAGATGGGAGGCAGGGAGAGGATTTGAAAAGGCCAAAAGCGTATGGTGTGAAATGGGCATGAGAGCGCCTGGATACTCCCGTCCTGGATGCTGCTGCAAACAGGAGACAGTGGATGGAAAGGAGCATGGATGGAACTCTGAAGACTTGGTCTCTGCCTGTAATTCACGGTGTGATCTTGGGCAAGTGTCTTACCCTTTCTCTCCCTATCAGCACCATCAGGGAGTTGGAGTGGATGATTCCTAAGAGTCCTTCCTGCTGTGACACTGAGATCCTTCTTGAATCCCAAGGCTGACATTACTATCACCCCTCACACAACTCAGTGTGGTGAGTGGAGCAGCAGATCACCTGGGAGCCTCTCTGAAATGCAGAATCTCAGGTCCTGCTCCAGACCCCCAGAATCAGAATCTGCATTTTATAAATTTGTTTATTTTTATTTTATTTTATTTTATTTATTTTTGGCTGTGTTGGGTCTTTGTTGCTGCACGCTGGCTTTCTCTAGTTGTGGCGAGTGGGGGCTACTCTTCGTTGCGGTGCACAGGTTTCTCATTGCGGTGGCTTCTCTCGTTGTGGAGCACGGGCTCTAGGCGCGCGGGCTTCAGTAGTTGTGGATCGTGGGCTCCAGAACGCAGGCTCAGTAGTTGTGGCACACGGGCTTCAGTAGTTGTGAATCGTGGGCTCCAGAGCGCAGGCTCAGTAGTTGTGGCACACGGGCTTAGTTGCTCCGCGGCATGTGGGATCTTCCCGGACCAGGGCTTAAACCCGTGTCCCCTGCAGGCAGATTCTTAACCACTGCGCCACCAAGGAAAGCCCAGAATCTGCATTTTAAATAAGATCTTAGGTAATGCATGTGCACATTCTTAACCACCTTCCCACCCTTCTCTTTGGGCCATGCTGGAAAAACAGGCAGAGGATTGCTTGCTGAGTGCGGGATGAAGGTGTCTGTGCACCCTCCCATCACTGGACCTGGCAGAGAGAGACCCCATTCAGGTGAGAGTGATGGAGCCCAGCTCATAACAGGGACCCAGCGGAGATTTTTTGAATGTGTGCCGGCACATATGGTTAAATATTTGTGAATGCAGAAGGGAGTGGAACTGACTTGACTTGGCACCTTTTATGAGTGATGGAGCTCAGAATTGAGCAAGCCAGGTTCCAATTCTAGATCTATAGTGCCCTAGCTTTGGGGCCTTAGGCAAGCCATTTCTCTGAGCTTCAGATTCCTTCCCTGGGAAATGACTATAATAGCACCAACTTCAGAGGGTTGTGGTCGGACTTAAATGAGTTGACATAGGGGAAGTGCTTAGAACAGTGCCTGGGACTTCCCTGGTGGTCCAGTGGTTAATACTCTGCGCTCCCAACGCAGGGGGTCCGGGTTAGATCCCTGATCAGGGAACTAGATCCTGCATGCCACAACCAAGAGCCCACATGCCGCAACTAATACCCGGCACAGCCAAATAAATAAATAAATATATTTTTAAAAAACCTGCCTGGCACATAGTAAGCTCTTAATAATGTTGGCCATTAATTTACTACTACTGTTATTCCAGCCCTGGCCCACACAGCACCGGGTACTGTCCCAACCCCTTCCTGGGATTGCATTGTTTCATGAGAACAGAGTCCCAAAATGACCCCTAGGGGGCGATATCACCCCTGTTGTAAAGACCGGTTCTAGAGCAGTGCTATCCAATAGAAATACAATTCAGGCCACAAATGTAATTTTAGATCTAGAAAATTTAGAGGTAGCCACGCTTTAAAAAAGTGAAATTAATTTCAATTATATATTTTACTTACTCAGTATATCCAAAGTATTATCATGTAACTGATATAAAAATTATTAATGAGATATTTTACATTCTTTTTTGAACTAAGTCTTTGAAACCCAGGCTGTTTTACACTTAAAGCAGCACATCTCAGTGGCCACATTTCAAGCTCTCAATGCCCTCATGTGACCAATAGTGACTATTCTAGAGTCTCTCAGCGCTGGCTCTGAATCCCAGCTGTGCCACATTGCCTATGTGGCCTTGGGCTAGTCATTTCACCTCTGTGGATCTCAGTTTCTTCATCTGTAAAGTGGGGAAAACAACTCTGCCCCAAGGAGTAGTCTTAGGGGCAGATGATGGTGAGAGTTTAAAACTTCTTTGCCCTCTTTCTCACAAGCATGGGAGAATTCAGTGAGAGCCTTAGTACAATGCATTTAGTCATTCAAGGTGGTCCCTTCCCTGTTGAAGGCTGGTAATTGACCCAGCGCAAGGCTGAAAGTAGGAAGGGGTTGGAGTCTCATGTTTCCCTAACTGTTAAAAAGCCTTTGGAAACAAGCTTTACCTGTCTTTGACTTTTTAAAGATAACAAGCTTGCCAGTGATGAAGATAACCAGAGATCATCCAGACCAGTGGCTTCCAAACCTGGCTACACCCTAGAAACATGTGGGGAGCTTTGAACAATTACAGTGTCTGGGCTCTACCCCTCAGGGGTTGAAGCCTGGACATCTGTTTGTTTGTTTGTTTGTTTAACAGCATTTGTATTTTTTTAAAGTTCCCCCAGGTGATTCTCATGCACAGCAAGAGACTCTCTGATCTGGTCCAACCCTCTCATTTTCAAGATAGAGAAACTGAGGCCCAGACAAGGAACTGTCTTTTGTAAGGTCACAGAGAATTAGTGGCAGAACCAAGCTAAAGCTCAGGGCTCCCATCTCTCAGTCCATTTCTCAGGGCCCATTCCTCACCAGTTCATGGAGCCTTTTATAAACACTTATTGACCTCTTGCTCTGGGCCAGCTGTCAGGGCTATAGGAGCTAAATAAGATATGGTCCTTGCACTCAATGTCCAGTGATGGAGACAGTCCTGTGCGGCTGTGGGCATCCAGAAGAGGGGTACCTAACCCTGAGGAAGCTGTCCTGGGGAAAGCTTAGATAAGGCTTCATGGGGAGATTCCAGAGCTTAGTCCTGAAGGGTGACTTAATTTCCAGACAGAGACAAAAGTGTAGAGCAGGAAACGGCACTGGGACATGGGTATGGCAGCAGGATGCTGGCAGAAAAACAAGCAGATCTGTGCTGCTAGAGTGTGAAGGTCACAGCCAGCTAGGTTCAGAGGTGATGCTGGAAATGTAATTAAAGACCAGTTGATGAAAGTTCTCTTAAACCAAGCCATGGCGCTGAGACTTAATCCCAGGTGCAGTGGGAGCCACTGGAGGATTTTAAGAGAGTGACATGGTCAGACTTTTAGTTAAAAGGAGGATTCTGGGTGTGACGTGGTAACAGAATGGAAAGGAGTTGAGGCAGGGAGACCATTTAAGCCAGAGAAAATTTTGGCCTGAAACAAGACAGTGGCAACGGGGATAGAGAAGAAGGAAAAGAGCCAAGGCAGAGTTAGCTTTCGGCAGTGGAACTGATAGAGTTTAGTAATTCAGTGAAAGAGGGGACTGTATCAGTCAGCTATGGCTGTGTAACAAGCCACCCTCAAACTCAGGGGATTAAAACAATAACATTTATTACTACAACTCATGCGTCTGGAGATTGACTGACTTAATCTGAAATGGGCTGGGCATTTCTGCTATTTTAGCTGGGCTCACACATGCATCTACCCATCAGCTGAGGAGCTCTGTTCTCTGTGGGGATTTGCTGGGGCCTTTAGTATGAGCAGCTCTTCTCCACATGTTTGTCTCCTCCTCTTGGTACCGGTGGCTAGCCCACACACGTTCTTCTCATAGAGATGGCAGAGTGCAAGCAGAAACATGCACAGTGTCTTGACTAGATTTGGAATCGGTTCACCGTCACCTCTTCCTCACTCTGTTGGCCATAGCAAGTCCATGCTGAGCCCAGAATCCAGGAGCAAGGAAATATACACCTCATCTTGACAGGGTAAGATGGAGGCAGCATGGGGTAGTGGAAGCATTGAGCTGAGCTAGGAGAAAGGCGGAACTTTGTGATCTTGGGCAAGACACCCACCTCTCTAGGCCTTAGCAATCTCAGCTGATTAGATTGGATTATACCATTTTTTTAAAAATCAATTATTATTTATTTATTTTTAATTTTTGGCTGTGTTGGGTCTTCGTTGCTGCACGCGGGCTTTCTGTAGTTGCGGCAAGAGGGGGCTACTCTTCCCTGTGGTGTGCGGGCTTCTCATTGCGGTGGCTTCTCTGGTTGTGGAGCACAGGCTCTAGGTGCGCGGGCTTCAGTAGTTGTGGTGCACAGGCTCAGTAGTTGTGGCGCACAGGCTCAGTTGCTCCGCGGCACGTGGGATCTTCCTAGACCAGGGATCGAACCCGTGTCCCCTGCATTGGCAGGCGGATTCTTAACCACTGCACCACCAGGGAAGTTCCTGTTATGAACAATTCTTGCACATGCCTTTTGGTGAACAGCTGTCCATGTTTTTATTGGGTATATAACTGGGAGTAGAAGTTCTGGGTCAGAGGTTTGGTTTTTTTAGCCATGAGGCATGTGGGATCCTAGTTCCCTGACCAGAGATCAAACCCGTGCCCCCTGCACTGGAAGCATGGAGTCCCAACCACTGGACTGCCAGGGAAGTCCCTTGGCTACTTTTTATTTTTTGACATTTTCCAGATTTTATAATTGGAGAAACTGAGGTGAAAGGTTGACTTGCTCAAGAAACTAATTAAATTTCAAAACTTGCATTCATTTACAGATAGATAGACTGATTGACTGATAGACACACACATTAAAACTTCTCAGTCTTCCTCTCTTATTTATTTCACCTGCATGACACCCCCGGGAGACAGACTTGATACCTGATTTTACAGAGAAGACCCAGACTGCGGGAGGTCCCATGAGATAGAGAGAATGAAATGAAATAACAGCTGTGGATGTACTTTGTGGAAATCATTCTCAGATTTGTGGAGAATGATTTGCCCATCTAGGGCTCACTCATCCGTACCACACAGCTTCCAGAGAAAGAACAGGCATGAATTCCTCTGGGGGGGATTGATTCTACTGCAACAAATCTTTATCACAGCCTTGGTTTTTTTTTTTTTTTCCTCCAGAAGGATGGGACTGGCTTCTGAGAATACATTAAACCCATACATCCTGTTTGTTTCCGGCAAGGTTTTATGACTTGCTTAGTTAAAATAAAGATCCTTCCGAAAGGGGAGGTGACTGATCTTCCTGCAGGCTGGAGGAAGCCTTAGTTAAGAGTGATAAAAAGGACACCTGTGGTATGGAAGCCACTGTGCCTTCCTGGAATCCACATAGCAGTGCTGGGAAAAAGGTGCTGGGACCCCCATTTACAGATGGGAAGAAAAGCGCAGGAGGTGAAATGACTTGCCTCCATCCCAGGGTAGGGATTGTTTGGTGGGAAGGAACTGAAAATCCTCTGTCTGATTTCTTTCTCAAGGCCTGGTGTGTCCATTTGAACTGGCTCAACTAGGAAAAGTGCAAGTTGCTACAAATGAAGTTTCCTGGGTCTAGGGGCTGCTCATGGACATCTAAGGATAAGGAGTATCACTGGGCTTGGAAGGCTCCTTCCTCCTCTCCTAGGGCAGGTGGTTCCCCTCTCTCTCTGCTCCTTTCTCTGTCTGCTCCGTTCTCCTGCCTCTCTCTGCAGACTTGTTTTTGTTTGGTTTGATTTGGTTTGGTTTGTTTACTTGCAGCTTTTCTGCTCCCCGCCGCCACTTGCCTTGACTTTGGTCGTGGCTGTGACCCGACTCTCGCCCCAGCATCCTTAGCTTTCAAGTTGCTTCCCCTCCATCATCTATCCACCCAGCTGCTTACAATCTCCAATCTAAATTCCCCAGAGAGAATCTGCTGGCTTGTTTTGACTCACATGTCCACCCTGGTCCAGTCAGCTGTGGTCAGAGGTGGTCTGTGACCAAGTAGGGATTGGGACCCAGGTCTGTCTGCCTGCTTTTTCTCCTCCACCCCACTGCAGAGATGCTGTAGCTGGAGGATGCATGGTATGGCTAGAATCTGTGTGATCTGGATTCCAGGGAAGATGCTGCTGGGCTCTGGAGAGGCTGAGGAGGGTCCTTGCTGCTGCTGTGAGGGCTCTCAGAAGTGTGGTGGGCAGGGGAGAAGCTCCCTGGTATGGCTGGTATGACGTCTGACAATGGCAGACGTCACTCACTAAAATGGACAGCGATGCTTTGTTTCTAGTGAGGGAAGAGACCTTGTTGCCTGGAGACCTGAACATGGTTGGATACATCCTAGAGAAACCAGAGAAGTCATCATTTACTATGTTGGACATTTGGGTCCATGTTCTTACCAGTTCTCCCCAAACTCCGGTGAGGTATGAAGTATCACCTCCATCACTGAGGCTTGGAGTGCTTAAGTGACTTACCCAATGGCCACAGTGACGAAGTGGAGAAACGGGGACTGGGATCTGAGCCTGCCTGACCTAAAATGTATGCTTTTAGCCACTTCCCTCCAGCTCTGTTACCATGGTTACATTTGTTCAGGATGCTACAGTTACAGCACATCACATACATGATCTTACTGGAACTACTAAACACCCCTTGGGGGCAGCATAGCCATGCTAATGTTCCCATTTTACTAACGAAGAAACTGAGGATCAAAGAGAAATCATGTCTTGCCCATGATTACCCTGCTGGTCAGTGGCAGAGATGGGATCAGAACCCAGATCTTTGGAACCAGGATGTATGGATAGGTATTAATGTATCAAAATCAATGTATCAGTGCTGGTAGTGTGGTTCCAATATTACCAATGCTGGTAGTGTGGTTCTCTTTTTTTTATAATGTACAAAATTAAGAAAAATTACAAATATATCATTCCCTACAAAAGAGTGTATATAATATATATAAAACATACTTACAGATTAAAGACTAACAATAAACTTCCATGTACTCAACCACCACCTTAAAAACCAGAACATCATTGATACCTTTAAAACTCTCCCACAGGGCTTCCCTGGTGGCGCAGTGGTTGAGAGACTGCCTGCCGATGCAGGGGACACAGGTTCACGCCCCGGTTCGGAGGATCCCACATGCTGCGGAGCGACTGGGCCCGTGAGCCATGGCCACTGAGCCTGCGCGTCCGGAGCCTGTGCTCCACAACGGGAAAAACCCTTCCACGATGATTACATCCCCTCTTCTTTTCCCCTCTAGTGGTAACCACTATCCTGAATTTTATTTTATTATTATTATTTTTAATTATTTTATTTATTTTTGGCTACATTGGTCTTCTTTGCTGCATGCAGGCTTTCTCTATTTGCAGCAAGTGGGGGCTACTCTTCGTTGTGGTGCGCAGGCTTCTCATCACGGTGGCTTCTCTTGTTGCAGAGCACGGACTCTAAGCACGTGGGCTTCAGTGGTTGCAGCACACAGGCTCAGTAGTTGTGGCACACGGGCTTAGTTGCTCCGCGGCATGTGAGATCTTCCCGAACCAGGAATTAAACCTGTGTCCCTTGCATTGGCAGGCATATTCTTAAACACTGCGCCACCAGGGAAGTATCTTTATTATTTATTTATTTATTTATTTATTTATTTTTGGCCGCACCACGCGGCTTGCAGGATCTTAGTGCCCCGACCAGGGATCAAACTCGGGCCCCCTGCAGCGAAAGCCCTGAGTCTTAACCACTGGACCACCAGGGAATTCCCCTGAATTTTTTTTTTTTTTTTTTTTTTTTTTTGCGGTACGCGGGCCTCTCACTGTTGTGGCCTCTCCCGTTGCGGAGCACAGGCTCCGGAAGCGCAGGCTCAGTGGCCATGGCTCACGGGCCCAGCCGCTCCACGGCATGTGGGATCTTCCCAGACTGGGGCACGAACCCGTGTCCCCTGCATCGGCAGGCGGAGTCTCAACCACTGCGCCACCAGGGAAGCCCTCCCCTGAATTTTATATGTAACATTTCCTTGCTTTTCCTTATGGCTTTGACACATGTTAATATCCTTAAACAGTTTGTTTCTTCTGGCATGCTTTTGATGTTGGCACTGTTATGTTTGTGAGAATCACCCATTTTGATGCGTGTGCTTTGGTTTACTCAGTCTTGCTTCTCTGTAGCACCCGTCATAGGAATATGCCACATTCTGCCATTCTGCTGCTCATGGACGATTGGGTGGTTTCCAGTTGTTTGCTGTTACAGTCAGTACCACCTTAACTATTCTCGTTCCTCTCTGCTGGGGAACACATCAAAGAGTTTCTCTGTCTTATATACCTGGGAGTGAAATTACTGGGTTATGAGGTAGTCATTACATTTTTAGATTTACGACATAGGCCAAATTTTTTGCTAACAAGGGTCCTCTAATTTATACTCTGCTAGTGGGAGGTGACAATTCCTGTTGCTCCACATCTTTATCAAACTGACATGACGTGATCAGATTAAAATTTTTTACCTATCTGCTGGATGAAGATAGTATCTCACTGTTGTTTGAATTTGTATTTTTTATCTTATTATTTGAAGTGTGATGGGAAAGAAGTGGTTGACTCTAGAGGCGTAGTCTGTATCTCCAAAGGTAGCTGGATTGTGGGAAATTCCCCCAAATTTGTTCCAGTTGGAGAAAGGTGGCAGTCAGGAGATAGCCCCAGAATCGTGTGAATTCCTGCAAAGCTCCAGCCCAGCATTCCTGACCGAGGCAATCCACCCCGTCCTTCTTCCCAAGATGTCACCCACCAGCCTCTCAGGCCTGTCTGAGCCCACGCCTTTCACTGGAATGAGGTCATTGGAATCCCTGGAACCCAAGGAGTGACCGCCAGGGTTTGTGGGGCAAGCACACCAGCCTTCCGTGAGAAATGACGCCACCTCGCTCACCCAGACCGTCTGGAGGGAAGAAAATTCCAAGCAGTCCAGCCCGACTTCACATTTTCCCTGTGAACTGAAGTGGGAGGAAATCTTCAGCCAGAGGCCTTTGGGGAGGAGCACAGGGCAAGGAGAGGGCTGGGGTGGTAGGAGGGAATCACCGTTTTCACTTATCACCATGAGATCCCAAACAAGCTTCTCTCCTAGAAGCAAACATGCCTTAAGGCTTTGCTTCCTGAATTGAGGCAGTGTGGAGAAGCGTGGAAATTTCAGAGCTGGCCCTGGACCTGGTTTTTCCACTTGCACGTGGATGACCTTGGGCAGGTGACTTCACCTCTCTGAGCACTGATTTGTTTATTTGTAGGTTAGGGGTCCTAGGTGGAGTTGGCCCCAGGGCTAACTCAGTGCCTGGAACATACCAAGAGCCCCATGAAAGATAGTATGATAATATTCCTCAAACTTTGGGAATGTTTTAGAGCAGGTGGCTTAAGATGGGTTTTCTTAAACTGAAGCTGTTTCCCCT
This sequence comes from Mesoplodon densirostris, assembly GCF_025265405.1. NCBI lineage: Eukaryota > Metazoa > Chordata > Mammalia > Artiodactyla > Ziphiidae > Mesoplodon > Mesoplodon densirostris. Next base: position 19,034,023 of record NC_082662.1, on the reverse strand, counting down.
CCTCTAGGCAGATATTATTTAAAGATGAAGCATGATTTTGGGAAGTGGGAGGGAAACTACCACATTGCACATTTAGCTTCTTAATGTTTTAAATCAGTCAATCAATAGACATAGACTGAACCTTCCCAACAAAGCCCTTAACCAAGCAGAATGAAGGAAATAGGATGATAATGATTTTTTTTTTTTTTAGAAGATGTTGGGGGTAGGAGTTTTAGTAATTTATTATTTATTTTTGCTGTGTTGGGTCTTCGTTTCTGTGTGAGGGCTTTCTCTAGTTGTGGCAAGCGGGGGCCACTCTTCATCGCAGTGCGCGGGTCTCTCACTATCGTGGCCTCTCTTGTTGAGGAGCACAGGCTCCAGACGCCCAGGCTCAGTAGTTGTGGCTCACGGGCCTAGTTGCTCCGCGGCATGTGGGATCTTCCCAGACCAGGGCTCGAACCCATGTCCCCTACATTAGCAGGCAGAGTCTCAACCACTGCGCCACCAGGGAAGCCCAATAATGATTCTTGACACTTCTCAGCCTTTTAGTGGGTTTCAAAGGCCGACCTTGCCCAGAGCAATGAAAGCTCCACAGCAGCCCTGGGTGCCATATGGGGTGGCTCCTGTTTGGAGAAGAAATCTGAGACCTAAGGACTTGCCCAAGGTCATACAGGAAGGCTGGGGTAGAATAAGGATTAGAGCCCAGGTTGCCCCAGTCCAAGCCAAACCCTCCCCTGTGCCCTGCTGCCTCCCGTGCCCGGTGCCAGCCACCGCCTGAGCACTGTCCCCTACCCACCTCTGCTCTCTGCACTCCAGCCTCTGGGCCTTTACTCTTGCCTTTCCAGCCACCAGGAATGCCATCCCTCCCGACCGTGACTACTGAAACCCTTCTCCTTAATGTAGGCAGCCAGTAGAAGAATACACAGGCCTTAAGAATGATATTGTGGGGACTTCCCTGCTGACACAGTGGTTAAGAATCCGCCCGCCAATGCAGGGGACACGGGTTCGATCCCTGGTCCGGGAAGATCCCACATGCCGCAGAGCAACTAAGCCCACGCACCACAAGTACTGAGCCTGCGCGCCACAACTACTGAAGCCTGCGCCTAGAGCCCTTGCTCCACAACAAGAGAAGGCACCGCAATGAGAAGCCTGCGCACCCCAATGGAGAGTAGGCCCCGCTCGCCGCAACTAGAGAAAGCCCACGTGCAGCAATGAAGACCCAATGCAACCAAAAATAAATAAATAAAAATGAATAAAATTATTTAAAAAAAGAAAAACAGGGGACTTCCCTGGCGGTCCAGTGGTTAAGGTTCTGTGCTCCCAATGCAGGGACATGGACTCGATCCCTGGTTGGGGAACTAAGATCCTGCGTGCCGCACAGCATGGCCTAAAAAATAATAATAATGAATAAATAAATAAATAAATAAACATATAAACTATGAAAGAAATTCATACATAATAATCATGATCACATTTTTTAAAAGTACGTGTATATATATATATTCTGCCTTGCCAGCTCCATCCCAGGGTCCTTGAAGCTACATGTCTGCTTCCCTTGCTGGGCTGTGAATGCTTTTAGGGCAAGACCTGTTTGCTAAGCTGACCTGGAAGAGATAAAATGAATCATAGGGATTCCTGGTGGAGTTGTAGCATTCCACGCAAGGCAGGGAGAGACACAGTGGGGGCTGTGGATGAGGCTAAGGGGTCTTGGCATTCTTCTTGCCAACCCCATATACCCAGGGGCTGCCTGCCAGGCCCCATGGACTTCAGACCCTAGAACTTGCCCCTGTCCTAAATACTGAAACCCAGATTCAAGTCCCGAGACACAGAGGAGAAAAGAAAATGATTCTTTAAGATTTGTTTTGTGACTAAATTTCCAGTTTTCATTTGGAAAGCCAAATGTATTTTCTGGATTTGAACTTTCACCATGAAAAATGCTCTGGGGTTTTTATTTTGGCAGTTGATTTCTTTGCTTAACAAAAAGGTGGTTTGGTTTGGTTTGGTTTGGTTCTGAGTCATGCATGCTCACTCTAGGAAATTTGGAAAATTCATATGGATAGAAGAAAGTTCACTGCCCCCTCCTCCCCAATTCGTAGAGAAATAAATGGTAACAATTTGGTATCTTTCCAAGTGTCCTCTGTGTGTGTGTGTGTGTGTGTGTGTGTGTGTGTGTGTGTGTGTGTGGTTATTTTGTTTAGTTTCCATTGTTGCTGAAAGAATAGGATGATTTCTGATTCACAATTTACAGAACTGTTTTCATGTCCTTGTAACAAGCCTGTGATGCTTCCAACAGCTGTGACACTTTGCCTCCTCTGGGGATTGTGGGGGTGAGCACGTCACGCTCCCCTGTATTCTCCTCACACTTGTGAGAGTGCCAGTTACGCTGCACCGCTGCCAGCACTAAACAGGATCCTTTTAATCTTAGAGTTAATCTCAAGTGTCTAAATTGTCCTTCTAGAACCTAACTCTACTTTTTCTTTTCCTTAACCCCCAGAACTTCTGAACACGTGCCCTTCTCGATGAACCCACAGTGATCTCTTTGTTTTGCCTTCTCCCAGCTCATGCATTCTTCGAGTCTTGGTAACCGGAATGTTTTGTCTGTTTGGGCTCCAAACGTTCAGTGGGACAGGAACCAAAGTTAATTACCTCATGACATGTCCAGACGAACCTGAGAAAATTGTGAGCTGTTGACTGCACTGCCTCTCTGAATCAGCTGGTACTTCTTTTTGTCTCTAGTTTTAAAAGCTCCCCAGAGGGGACTTCCCTGGTGGCACAGTGGTTAAGAATCTGCCTGCCAATGCAGGGGACACGGGTTCGATCCCTGGTCTGGGAAGATCCCACATGCAGTGGAGCAACTAAGCCTGTGAGCCACAACTACTGAGCCTGCGCTCTGGAGCCCGCGAGCCACAACTACTGAACCCCACGCGCCACAGCTACCGAAGCCCATGCGCCTAGAGCTCGTCCGTGCTCCGCAAGAGAAGCCACTGCCATGAGAAGCCCACGCACTGCAACAAAGAGTAGCCCCTGCTCGCGCAACTAGAGAAAACCCAGGTGCAGCAACAAAGACCCAAACACAGCCAAAAATGAATGAATGAATGAATGAATGAATTTTTTTTAAAAAAGGCTCCCCAGAGGCGACCTGAAATCCAGAATCTTCTCAGAACAGGATGGAGGAAATTATTCTGAAGTTCTCATTAAACACATTTATCTCTCAAGCTTTGGAAGGAGCCAAAATGCCAAAGGCAAGAATTCCAGAGCACTGCCTACACTGTTTTGATATCCTGATAAATGTCTAACAAATCTAGCATGTGTCCTCTAGGCCTGACCAGTTGCTGGGCAAAGTTCCAGAACAGTGAGACATCTTGGGATTCATCTGGTTTAGGAAAGACCTTTAACTACCAGGTGGTAGTCACCTCAATGTTCTTTAAATAGTCAAGTTTTGAGGTCTTTTCACTGGGGTCTGTTCTGATGGCTGCCTCCCACCAGTGTGAAACAGAAGGATGACCTTATTCTGTGAGCAGGACAACTGTGAAGGAAGGAGCTGCGTGTGTGAAAGTCTGTGGGAAGAGAGAGCCACCCACAATGTCCCCACCAAACCAGTCAGTGGAAGGCCTTCTGCAGGGAGCTCCCAACAGATCCCTGAATGCCACAGAAACTCCAGGGGCTTGGGATCCAGGGACCCTCCAAGCCCTCAAGATTTCTCTTGCTGTGGTCCTTTCCATCATCACACTGGCCACAGTCCTTTCCAACACCTTTGTGCTTACCACCATCTTCCTGACCAGGAAGCTCCACACCCCAGCTAACTATCTCATTGGCTCCCTGGCCACGACTGACCTCTTAGTTTCCATCTTGGTCATGCCCATCAGCATCGCATATACCACCACCCACACCTGGAGCTTTGGCCAACTCCTGTGTGACATCTGGCTGTCTTCTGACATCACGTGCTGCACAGCCTCCATCCTGCATCTCTGTGTCATTGCTCTGGACAGGTACTGGGCCATCACTGATGCCCTGGAGTATAGTAAACGCCGGACAGCAGGCCACGCGGCTGCCATGATTGCCACCGTCTGGGCCATCTCCATCTGCATCTCCATCCCACCACTCTTTTGGCGGCAGGCCAAAGCTCATGAAGAGATGTCGGACTGCCTGGTGAACACTTCTCAGATCTCCTACACCATCTACTCCACCTGTGGGGCCTTCTACATCCCGTCCGTGTTGCTCATCCTCCTCTATGGCCGGATCTACACAGCCGCCCGGAACCGCATCCTGAATCCGCCATCCCTCTACGGGAAGCGCTTTACCACAGCCCATCTCATCACAGGCTCTGCGGGGTCCTCGCTCTGCTCGCTCAATCCCAGCCTTCACAAGGGGCATTCTCATTCCGCCGGTTCCCCTCTCTTTTTCAACCACGTGAAGATCAAGCTTGCGGATAGTGTCCTGGAGCGCAAGAGGATTTCTGCTGCCCGAGAGAGGAAAGCCACTAAAACCCTGGGGATCATTCTGGGGGCCTTTATCATCTGCTGGCTGCCCTTCTTTGTTGCATCTCTGGTCCTCCCCATCTGCCGGGACTCCTGCTGGATCCACCCAGCCCTTTTTGACTTTTTCACCTGGCTAGGCTATCTAAACTCCCTCATCAATCCAATAATCTATACTGTGTTTAACGAAGAGTTTCGGCAAGCATTTCAGAAAGTCGTCCATTTCAGGAAAGCCTCTTAGTCTTGTTTGGTGGCGACTCTTGTTATCTTTTATGTCCTGTAATCCAATTGGAATTGTCTTTTTTATTTTTCCTGAGAGTTGGGTTAGTCCTGATATCTTGGGTTTTGGTTCAATCAATAGAATTGTTCAGTGTTCTTTTTTGCTGTTGTTTTCTTGACCTCCGAGCCACCAAAAGCTGGGCAGCTGTGTAAAATGGGACAAGACTTCACTTAGTATAATATTTTCACAGTTCATCCATGTTGGAAAGAATGTGTCCACAGGTTTCCCCATGGATGCAATTTAGGCAGAAAGCTGCCTGACTCTGTAGGAAGACCCCAGGCTCAAAGGGGGAAGCTTTCTGGTCTACGTAAGTGTTGTATGGAGCTTAAAAGAGGGTAGATGAGATTAATGACCTGAGTTGAAAGGGAATTTGGAGTCAGGTAGATGGGTTTCCATTCCATGTGGCACCTTAATTGGAAATTAACACCCAAGTATCAATATTTCTTCCACTGAGTCCTTCTTAGATTGAATCTTCCTTAGTTGTTCATGGGTAGAGATTCAGCATTGGAGGTGCCAATGATACAGAGTGACAGAGATTCAGAAGCCAGGGGCAGGGGAGTGGGATGGTTGGAACAAGATAGCTACCCTGTGCCTATCCTCCTTCCCCAGTTTCTCTGCACCATCTTAATGTTCTGAAGTTAAAACCCACAGTTACCCCCATTGAAGTAGATTGACAGGATTTGTACCTACCAAGCTTGGAATACCATTCTGAATTTTCTTCCTATATCCCATTCTCTTTAGAGATCTTAAGCTATTGAGTACTGTCAAATAAAAAGCATGAAACATCATGATCAACAAAACCTCAAAGGGGTAATTTTTCCCCCTTTCCCTGGATATAGAAACCTTTCAATTCAATCCAGTCTCTAGCATTTATTGAGCACCTACCACATGCCAGGCCCTGTGCCAGAGTCCTGGTAGTTATTATTTCATTGGTGCCTCATAACAGTGGAAGTCAGTGTAACATGATGATTAGAGCTGAGGACCTAATGCCTCAATTCAAGTCCAAGTGCTACCAGTTTCTAGTTGGGTGACCTTGGACAGGTTTCTTAATCCCTCTTTGCCTCAGTTTCCTCAAATGTAAAATGAGGAAAATAATAGGTATATTATTGTATATTTTAATACAGTGCTTGGCCTAAGAGCTCTTATCATTTTAGAGATACAGAAACTCACCTGCCCAAGGACAAGCAATATAAAAATAACAGCTGCTGTGTATTGAGTGCCTGCAATGCTCCTTACATACAATTTCTGGTTTGCTTTTCATCCTCATTTTGCAATAAAGAAACTTGCCTATGGTTAGGGAAGATTTCATAAAGAGGTGACACATCAGCAGACTCTCAAAAGATGAGCCTTTTGGGGATGGGAGACTAAGGAAGGGGAGGTGTGATGAAGCCTCGTGGGGGAGATGGGGCAGAGCAGAGGAAGGTAGGGGAGGTCACGCCAGGTGGAGAAAAGAGCAGGAACAGAGCCTGGGAGGCCTGTAATGCTCCATGGGGTCTCTGGGCACAGGGAGAAGGAGAGTCAGGAATATGCAATATCAGAAAGGGAGAAAAAAGGAGGGATGCCAAGATAAGGGTAGGGGAGCACCCAGAGGAGTCTTGTGCTGACCTCGAAGTTTCTGCTGGATGTCTCACAGTGTGGTCCCTGGACCATCTGCATCAGAATCTCCCAGGGAGACTCCGTCAACATTGAATTTCTGGTCCCCAACTCAGACCCACTACATCAGAATCTCTGGCAGTGAAACCCAGGAATCTGTTTTAAATAAACCTCTCTCCACTTCTTGCACTAGGTGATTTCTAGGCACTAGATTGTTCTCAAATTTCTAAAACCACTGTGTTAGTGACTTGCTCGCCCCGTGGGGGCCCTCCCTGAGCCCAGAGGCACGTCTCAGCACGGTCACTGCTCTCCTGTGCTCCCCGCGTGCCCTGCCCTACTTTCCTTCAAGGCTGTGCTCTTCCCCACCTCCTCCATCTCGCTTTGGGCCATCTTCCTGATCTGATCTGGGAAAGATCAGGAATCCAGAGACTGGACAGGGAACTGTGTACATACAGTGTGTCTCAGTGGTTAAAGGCACAGGCTTTGAGGTCAGAAATACTTGGGGTTGGATCCCGGTTCTGCCATTTATCAACTGTGTGACCTGGAGCAAGTCCCCTGATGTCTCTGTGCTCCAGTTTCTTCATCTGTTAAATGGAGTTGTCAGTATTTAAGCCATAGGATCTTTGTGAGGATTAAATGAGGCAGTGATTTGCAAAATGCTTCACACAGCGCCTGCCTGGCACGTAAGTGCTCAGTAAAATGCCACCTGTTACTATTTGAGAACTTTGAGCCAATTACAAAAGAGGCTCAAATGCCACCACCTCGAGGCCTTCCCTAACTGTCTAGAACAAAGGTTGGTAAACCTTTTAAAAACAGCTTTATTGGGATATAATTCATAGACCATAAATTCACCCATTTAAATGGTACAATTCCATGCCTTTTAGTATTTTCACAGAGTTGTGGAACCATCTCCACAATCAGTTTTCATCACCCCAAAAAGAAACCGTGCACACTTTAGCCATCATTACCCAACCTCTCTCTCCCTAGGCAATCAGTAATCTATTTTCTGTCACTGTAGATGGACTCTTCTGGATATTTCATACAAACGGAATCATACAATACGTGGTACTTTGTGACTGGCTTTTTTCTTTTTACAGTTGATCCATATTGTAGCATATATCACTATTACTTTTCTTTTTTTCCTTTAATATTTATTTATTTATTTAGGTTGCGCCAGGTCTTAGTTGCGGCATGTGGGCTTCTTAGTTTGCAGCACGCAATGTGGGACCTAGTTCCCCGACCAGGGAGCGAACCCAGGCCCCCTGCAGTGGGGGGGCAGTCCCTACATTTCCTTTTATTGTCAGATAATATTCCATTGTATGACTATACCACATTTTATTTATTCATTTATCTATTGATGGACATTTTGGTTGTTTCTACTTTTTTTTTTTTGCAGTACGCGGGCCTCTCACTGCTGTGGCCTCTCCCGTTGCGGAGCACAGGCTCCGGACGCGCAGGCTCAGCGGCCATGGCTCATGGGCCCAGCCGCTCCGCAGCATGTGGGATCTTCCTGGACCGGGGCACGAACACACGTCCCCTAAATTGGCAGGCAGACTCTCAACCACTGCGCCACCAGGGAAGCCCGGTTGTTTCTACTTTTTGGCTACTATGGATACTGCTGCTCTGAATTTTGTGGTATAAGTTTTTGTGTGGACATATACTTTCATTTCTCTTAGGTATATAACTAGGAATGGAGTTGCTGGGTCATATGGTAACTCTATGTCTACCCTGTTGAGGAACTGCCAGACTTTTCCAAAGTGGCTGCACCATTTTACATTCCCATTATCAGTGCGTGAGGGTTCCAGTTTGTTCACATCCTCACTCTTACTTGTTATTGTCTGTCTTTGATTATAGCCATTCTAGTGGGTGTGAAATGGTATCTCCTTGTGATGGCAAACTTTTTTTTTAAGGGCCAGATAGTAAATATTTTCAGCTTCACAGGTCATAGAATCTGTGTTGTAATTATTCAACTCTGCCATCGTAGCATGAAAGCAGCCATAGACAATATATAAATCAATGAGCTTGGCTATATTCCAATAGAATGCTGTTTACTAAAATAGGTGGCAACTCAGAGGCTGTAGTCGGAAGACCTCAGAAGAGCAGGCACCCCTCCCCTCCATCTACCCAGCCATCTCTATCCCCTTCTCTGACTTTATTATATTTATTACTGATGATGATATATATTAGTTTTTGCTTATTGTCTTGTCTGCCACCTCTAGGGTGTCAGCTTCTTGAGGGTGGGGATCTTACTTATCATGTATCATTTGTTTGATCTCCAACACACTTCAGTGCCTAGACATGGTAGATACTCAGTAAATATTTGTTTGAATGAATGAATGAAACACCATTTCCAGGTTTATAAATGACTTATTCTCAGTGTTTTTGTCTTTAAAGTTTTAAGAGAAGGTAACTGGTTCCTGTGGCTGGAACCTCACATATCATGAGATTTGGTGTCAGGTAGACCTAGGTCAGACTCAGGGCAGTTCTGTCCTGAGTGTAGCTGAGGCAAGAGGTGAGTGAGGAGGCTGGGTGACCCCAGTGTCCCCAGGGAGCCAGGGCTGGGCTGACCCCTTAGCCTGCACTCAGCCCAGGCCCTCTGTCCTTCTGCTCAGATGCCCCCTCCTCCACAGTTTCTACCCAGGGACTGTCAAAGGATAGGCCAGCTTAGGAGAAAGATCAGCTGTTTTCTGCTCTTTCTTATTATTACCTGAAAGCTGCCCATGCCTGGAGAACTGCACACTAATTAGGCCACATGAAGATCAGATTAAAAATAAACTTATTTCCCATGACCACAGCGGAAGCCTGTATTTGGGGCTTTACTCCTTCCCCCTCTGCCAACATCTTTGTCATGCTCCTAATTCTATCACAATTAGTCACAAACACACGCACAGCATGATGGTGATGATGCTGGGGGAGAGCAGAGCCTCGGCTAGGACAGGAATTTGCTAATTTCTGACATACGCAAGTGTGGCAGACACTGCAGGATTCCCGTCTAGCAGCCAATCCTGCTTCCTGCCATCAATCAGGTCAAATGGCAACATGCCAGTTCCCCCAGGAGGTGAATCCTGATTGGTTTAAACCAGTTGGAATACTTCCATTCCCTTTACTAGGGATTGGTCAAGGGATGGATGTGTGACCCAGTTCTGGCCAATGGGATATAAGTAGGGAAACCAACTGGTCAGATCTGCCAGGGACCAAGGGGGTTCCCAGGATCTGAGAATTTAGGTACAAAATGGAGAAGTACCTTGCCAACCCGGAGAAGCTGGTTATTCAAGATATAAGGGGAAACACAACATTGTAAATCAACTCTACTTCAATTTAAAAAAATAAATAAATAAAATAAAAAGATATAAGGGAAAGTTGCTAGGGCCTTTGGAAAGATACTCCTTGCAGGAAAAGAGAGACATGCGAGGAAAAAAAAGTTCTAAAAAATTTCTTCCTGGGCTTCCCTGGTGGCGCAGTGGTTGAGAGTCCGCCTGCCGATGCAGGGGACACGGGTTCGTGCCCTGGTCCGGGAAGATCCCACATGCCGCGGAGCGGCTGGGCCCGTGAGCCATGGCCGCTGAGCCTGCGCGTCTGGAGCCTGTGCTCCGCAACGGGAGAGGCCACAACAGTGAGAGGCCTGCGTACCGCAAAAAAAAAAAAAAAAAAAAAAATTCTTCCTTCTTGGGAGCTGTCCGGTGAGGATGGGAAGCTTGGGCAGCCATCCTGTGATGCTGCAGGAAAACATTGTGGATGCCCTGAGGTTGGCAGAGGAGAAAGAGCAAGCCCACTTCCTTGACTGCATCACTGAGGCACCAAAGCTTCCCTGGGACTGCCTGTCTCAGATTACTTGTTAAGTGAGCAGTAACCATCCTTATGATTTAAACACTGTTTGCTGGATTTTTCTGTTACTTGCTACTGAACGCATCGAGACAGATACCAGGAGGACACACCTCTCTCTTGCTACCCGGTCCTCTCACGGGTTGGATGGCAGCAAGTTTGGGCAGCACGAGGCACTCTTGGGTTGGCACGGGCTTGGTGCCTTGGGCAGGGAAGTGAGGACAGCCAGAGGATGTTTCTCAGTGTGAGCCAGCCAGTGTGGTAAACAGGTTATATTCATTGGCTGCTTTAAGAGGCCACCCAGGGATTTCCAGTGCAGCACGAGTACTCCCTGAGGTCCATGGGCTCAGGGTGACTCATCTGAGGTCACACTCACACTAACTAGTTTGAATCTAGGTCCATCCCATCCAGAGTGCATGCTCTTTCTCTTCACAGCACTGTCTTGGTTACATTGTGAAGAAGGGATAACTCCTAGAACATTCTTGGTGACAGAGAGATCAGTGCCCATGAGACACCCAGGCCATCTTGCTCAGTACTGACTGTTCTTCCCGCTGGGCCCAAATCTGATTTCCAGTAACTTCCACCTGCCAGTCCCTATCCTGCCTTTTTGAAACTTGGAGGCCAGGGCTGTGTCTCCTCAGGCTGATCAGCCTCATGCCTCGTCAGAACTTAAAGTAACCCAGGAAGGAATTGGCCCATATTGCACTTGTTGTCAAACTAAAGTGCCAAGTCTTATACACACCTAGTGCTTTTCAGCTGGCTACATTCTCCTGCCCCCTGGTCCCTGATTCTATCTCTGCACAATTGAGCCCAAGGGGAGGACTTTTCATTGATCCATGTTACATTTCTTCTTGTAGGTTCCTACACATCATTCTGAAGATTAAGTGGGTTTTGAATCCTGATTCTGTCAGCCTCTATATGTGCTATCTCTCCCAGCTTTGTGCGATCCTCGTAGTAAATGCATCCCAAATATTAAAGACAGTTACATCTATAAGGGAGAGGGTCAGGGCCCTTGGACAACCTTCTCCAGGCTAGCACTGCCAAAGGTATTGGTACTACCCCCTCTCTTTTGGTCAGGGTTCTCCAGAGACATTGAACAAATAGGAGGTGCATTTATATAGAAAGAGAATTATTTCAAGGAATTGACTTAGACAATTGTGGAGGCTTGATGAGTCCAAAATCTGATGCGGAGGATGACAGACTGGAGATTCAGACAAAAGGATTCCACCTTGAGCCCAAAAGCAGTCTGGTGCAGAAGAGCCAATGTTGCTGGTGAAGCCCAAAGGCCATCTTCTGGAGAAGTCTCTCTTGCTTAGGGGACGTCAGCCATTTTGTTCTCTGCAGGCCTTCAACTGATTGGATGAGGCCCACCCACATTATGGAGAGCAATCTGCTTTACTCAAAGTCCACTGGCTTAAATGTCCATCTTATCCAAAAACACCCTCACAGAAACATCCAGAATAATATTTGACCAAATGTCTGGGCACTGTGGTCCTGACAAACTGACACGTAAAGTTAACCACTACCCTCCTCTGCTTCCACAGCCAGGCTCCCTGACAGCACATCACTCTGGCCTATGATCTCTCATCTTGAGCCCCACAGGGACTCTCATTGATCTTTGTACTCTTAGTACCTGGCACGCAGCCAGTGCTGAATTAATGATAACAATAACTAGCATTTACTGAGCTCTTACTGTGTACCCAGGTACTGCCCTAAGTATTTTATGAGCATTTAACTCATTTAACCCACGCGAAGATGGTCCTTTTCCTATCCTCCAGATAAAATACTAGAAGTCCCAAGAAATTAGATAATTTGCCCAGTGTCACACTGCTAGTAAATGCTAGTAGAGCTAGAATTCTAGCCCTACAGTTAGTTATACCTCAGAATTCACACTCAACCCCAGTGGATGTGGTCAGGGCCAAAATGGCATGTGGCTGTGAGGGAAAAGCACAGGTTTGGGAATCAGACAAACGGGGCTATGCATGCCAGCTCTTCCATTTACTTGCTTAATATCTCTCTGTGCCTCAGTTTGCTCTTCTGTATGGTGTGTATAACTATAACACTAGCCTCATAGGGTGATTGGGACCTGATACTGTGCCCAGGACTGTAACATTTAAAACCAGGGAGAGTATTGAATGAGCCTGGGCCATGGTATACTCACAAGGAATTTTTGTTGAGCACCTATGTTCCAGGTGATTCACAGACATTTTCTTAAGTAATCTTCCTATCAGCTCTGGGAGAGATCTGTGTCCTCATCCCCCTTTTACAGATGCAGAAATGGAGTTCAGTGCACTCATGAACCACATAACCAGGCTGGAATTTGTCCCATTGTCCTTAGATATTGCTTAGATATCCCTCTGTCCCAGGGATCATAAACTCAAGGGACTAAGGCTCAGAATGGTTAAGTAATTTGCACATTCATAAGTGAGCGAAGCTGACTGGTGTGATACAACTGGGAGGTGTGGGGACTCTGGTGACTGGAGCTCATGTGCCCTAACTAAAGGTGGCAGCTACTACTCATCTCTCACTAACTCATGCCATACAGAAATGTGTCAGCTCTGCTGACTTTGGAGAGAGTAAGGAATTGGGATTTTTAATGCAGTCCCCTTATTTTTAAATGTTGACAACTAATTTAAAAAACAAACCACTGTGCAACTATGCAGACAACAGAACAAACCTGTGAGCCAGATCTGGCCCCTGGGCTGCCATTTGGCAACTTCTGATCCTCCCCAGGCTATTGGCTAATTTCTGTACCCTGTACAGCAGTTGGATCCCTCACAGAGCTCACAGTTTATCTGGGGACCAAAGTGCATAAGCAGATTAGAAAACCAGACAGCCTGTCCACCACTGTCCTGTCACGTACCCCATCCTGTGTCCTGCCCCCTCAGCTTCCTCAGATGCCATCCTAGCCACCTTCCTGTCACAGGAAGGGCTGGCTTGTGGGGGAGGGAAAGGGACAGTGCCCTGTTTACACTGCCCCTGGCAAGGAGCAGATGCAAGGAGTCTTCTGCATCTGGGAGTCTTAGGACAGTGCATTTATTTACCTGCTTCCCCAGGGCCCCCTGCAGTCTGCTCCCAAGGGCAAGAGCAGGGATTCCAGACCTGGAGAATATCAGATGGGAGGGGACCTTCAAGGTCATCCAGGACAATCCCAATCAGATCATTAACATCAGAGAAGCAGCTCACATTTTGATTGCTTCATCCCCCAACAACTCGGTGAGGTGGGAACTACTTATCCCCATTTTGCAGCTGGGGAGACTGAGGTTCAGAATGGTTAAGTAATTTGCACAGCAATTAAATTGCAAAGCCAAGATAAACATCTAATCATTGTGACCAAGAGCCAGTACTACTAGCTACAAGCCTGCACCACTTCCCTGAGCCACAGTCCCACTAGCTGCTTGACTCCATCCCATTCCTGCCAAGTTATCCTCAAGCCTCTACTTACACTTCCAGTGACAGGGTACTCACTCCCTCTCTATGTTTTTAACCACAGCAACACTCCTCCAGCACTAACCAGGCACTAGGCCTCGCACTAGGCACTTTAAAAATGTTTTATATCATTCTATCCTCGCAACAGTCCTGTGTGCTCCACATTATACCCATTTTACAGATGAGAGAACCAAGGCTTAACGTGATAAAGAAAACTTGCCCAAGGTTACAAAACTAGTTAGGGACAGACTGGGATTCAAATTCAGGTCTGTTCTTTACGTAGCTCAGACTGAAAACTTCTTTTGGTTTGGGGGAAAGAAATATCTGTTCCCTTAAAGTAACAACCCTAATTCCTAGTTCTCCCATTTCTTTTCCCTAGATGCCCTCTTCAGATATTTGAAGGAAGATACATGTACCCCCTGAGCCTTTTTTATAACAGACTCAATATTCTGGCTCCTTCAACTGTTCCCCCATACTGTGTAGTTTTGTGGTCCCCCTTTCAGCTATTATTTTCTTCATCCTCCTGTGAATGAGTTACACTTTTTCCATGTCCCTTTCAAAGTTCTGATCCCAAATGGAACTCGGAACTCCAGACATGGACAGGAGTATTACCTCCTTCATTGTACATACAGTGCTTCTATTAATACAGCCTCAAACCCAGTAAAGCATCTATGTTTGAAGCACTGCCCCATGCACTTGTGATAGAGAGTGAATAAGCCAGCAACTTCCCTGCCCTCCTGGAATTTACATCCTTCCCATTGAGCTAAAGAAGGAGGCAGAGCCACAGGTCACTTAAGTGAACTTTATTTATTATTTTTATTTTATTTTATTTTTAAAATTTATTTTCTTTTTCTTTTTCAGTTTTTTGGCTGCGTCAGGTCTCCATTGCTGTGCACAGTCTTCTCTCTAGTTGTGGCGCGTGAGCTTCATCTCTAGTTGTGGTATGCGTTTTTTTTTTTTCTCTCTAGTTGTGGCATGCGGGCTCCAGAGCACATGGGCTCTGTAGTTTGCCGCGTGCCGGCTCTCTTGTTGAAGCGTGCGAGCTCAGTAGTTGTGCGTGGACTTAGTTGCCCCGCGGCACGTGGGATCTTAGTTCCCTGACCAGGGATTGAACCCGCGTCCCCTGCGTTGGAAGGCGGATTCTTAACTGCTGTACCAGCGGGAAAGTTCCCACTTAATGAACTTTAGACACAGATCCTAGAATGTCAGAGCTGGTAGGGCCCAATTTCTTCAGGTCCTTTTTTATAGATGAGGAACCTGAGAGAGGGGCCGTGACAGACCCAAGATTCCACAGTGAGACAGAATCAGCTTCTGCCTTTTTCAGGACCTCAGGCGCAGGTGAGCCCTGGGGTCTCAGAGGGGAATGTAGACTGAGATGAAAATGCCACCCTGGAGAATTTGGCTAAGGGCACCTACCCTAGGCCTCCTTCCTCAGAGCTGTCGGCAGAAATCCTGGTCTATTCCAGATATGCCCACCAGGTGGCACAGGGGCACCAGAGAAAGGCACAGGAATCACCGATGGTGGGCGCCTTCCTCATTCAGAGCAATTATTCCTAGCAAGTGGGAATACTGAGGTGGGAAGACTGCCTGCTCTGGGACAGCACTCAGGCAACTGTATACATTATATACATACACAGAGGTGAATTCTGCCTCAAATAAGGAGATTGCCTTGGGGAATTGTTAAAAACTAGGATACAGGCGTCACGCAGACTTGGTAGGAAATCTAGCTCCCCATTGCTCCTTTATCATGTCACCTCCTGACACCTAGCTTCCGACACATAGAGTGGGTGCAAGACAAGGTCCTCATTTCCCAGGGCTCTACACAGAGCCCGAGTTGCTTATGCCCTCTTCCTGACTGATCGCTTTTCCAGGTGGATGGTGGGCAACTCCTGCTGGCAGAGACGTCTCGGTTAGAGGGCAGGGAGAAGATGAGGTTCATGGAATCTGACAATCTCACAGCACAGCTTAGGCCTGGCAGCTCGTTCCCCTCACATCACTCAGGAACAGCATGTGCAAAGGCTCTGGGGCTGGGAACTATGAATGTTTGGGGCGATGGGGGCCAAGGATGCCTGAGAGCAAAGAGAGGGTTGGAGAAGTAGGCTGGGCCTTGAGGGCTATACCAAACGATTGACTTTGAACTTTATCCTGGGAGCAATAGGGAGCTACTGAAGGTTATCCAGAAGGGGGATGACTTGGTTAGGTAAGTGTTGAGAGCCATCACCCTGATTGCAGGTGAAGGGAGGAATGGAGGTGGGGGAACCTGGAGGCAGAGAGAGAGACCAACCAGGAGGCTGAGCAAATGAGAGCTGAGACTGGACTCTGTGATGGCGATGGTGGCAGGTTTTCCATCCACTCAGAGCTTCTGACCAGCTTAAGGCACACCATTAACACTTGTCTGTCTTGTCCAGGAGATAGTTCTCACAGGGTAAGGGGCTGCCCAGACAGAAGGAGAAGGTGGTCCCTACAGTGGGTGTTTCCTAGAAGATCCTTGAGGAAAACAGATAGCCTAGGCTAATGAGAGAGACAAGATCCTGGGCCAGGGTGCAGGGGAGATGCAGTGTGGTCTAATGGTTAGAGACACACATCTCTCTCGTGTCCCAGCCTAGCCAGTTCTTAGCTGTGTGACCCTAGGCAGGTCGCTTTGCTTCTCTGATATTCAGTTTACTCATCCATAAAATGTGATTGCCAGTAGGGCTCACCCCTTGAAGCTGTTGTCAGGGCAAGGTAATATGCTCAGTGCAGTGCTGGGTACCAAGGAAGCACCCAACACACGGAAGCCCAAGGGGGAGCTTCTGGTTCTCAGCTCCCCTCAAAAAAAGTCTTTTGCTGTGGCACGGTGGTCATTTTGGCTCTGCAGCACCTCATCAGGCCAGGGTGGCTCCAAAAACAGGCCAGCCTGGGCTGCACACCACACTGAATTAGGCCAAGGGAATTCCAGCCAGAAGCAGAGAAATGATGCTTTCGTCAGCCCAGGGCCACATTCTGCGGCGGGAAATTACCATTTCTGTTCCACTTTTAAAAATAATTTTATCTTTATTTATTTATTTATTTTAGCCATGCAGCATGCAGGATCTTAGTTCCCTGACCAAGGATCAAACCCATGCCCCCTGCAGTGGAAGCCCAGAGTCTTATCTGTTTCAATTTTTAAAGCATTAAAAATGATTCTCCGTACTCCAGGGGTCTCAGGTGAGATTCCTTATTTTAATTTTGTCAGTTTCTCCCTTATTTTGTGAGTGCTGGTGTAGTACAATCTTCCCATAGTTCTGGTCATTGTGGTAAGGGTTTTGTATCTATTCTTTCATGTAATCTTTATAGCAACTCTCTTAGGTAGGTACTATTTGTTATTGTCTTCACTGTATGGATGAAGAAACTGAGGCTTGAAGAGGTTAAGAAATGTACCTGGGTCTGACACCAGTCCCTTTGCTTGTCACCATGACACTTACCTGCCTTGTGGACAGGTCATCAGAAAGGCACTTAGGGCACCCGAACAATCTGCCCCCAGAGTTACCTAGTGAGTAGAATGCCAAGGCTTGTCTGGACCAAAAGCCAATAAGAGAAATGACCATGGGATACAGGGCCCAGCAGTTGTCATAAGTCTGATTGAGGCACAGTCCATTGTATTAGTTGGGGTCCCTTATGTAATACATACCTCTGAGAGTTTAGTACAGGGAAAAAATTGTCTCTTCCAAATCACTGACCTGATTCTTCCAATCAGACTGTAGCAATAGCTAATTCTTATATAGAATTCACCACGTGACAGGCCTGTTATAAGAACAGAATATGCCTTGGCTCATTTAATCCTCCCAATGACCCTAAGAGAGGGGTATTATTATCATATCATCCCCATTTTTCAGATGAAAAACAGAAGCACAGAGAAGTTAAATAACTGCCTAAGTAAGTGGTAGAGTTGGGCTTCAAAACAACCAGTCTGGCTCTGGGGTTTGTGCGCCTAATCACATGTTTACTACTTCCCATATAATTTGTAACTCATCCTGTTTCCCTCTTTGCTTTGACTGCCAGGAAACTCAGAGCCATGGTTTTTGCTCTGTCACAGTTGCTGTCCTTAGAAAACTTGACCTAGCATTTCTGCTATTATTAGTCAATTTTTCACCTTTCTTCCCTCCTTCTCCACTGTCCTTTGGTCGAGGCTTTCATTACTCCTTGATCCTTGCTCTTTAATTATCCATCAAATAGGCTTGGAGCTGCAATGCAAAACCCTTTTTGGAATAGACAAGACATAATGCATCAGTGAGATGAACAGACTATTTCTGCCCAGCTGAGCCAGGTGGACACACTCAGTGCTAGATGGATGTCTTTTGAGCAACTTTTCTGTGACCAACATCATGCTTTGTGAAGTGGAGGACATAACAATGAACCCAAGTTGGTCCCAGTGTTGGTTAAGTTATGCTAACTGCTGTAATAGAGGAATCCTGAGACCTCGATGCCTAAACACTAAATAGAAGTTGGTTCAATGTGGGTACCATTCAGTCAAGTGACTTGGGTGAAACCCAGGCTGACCAAGGCTCTGCTGTATTCAACATGTGGTTTCCCAGGTTCACGTGGTGTTGGCATCCAGCTGGCAGATGGGAGAGAAATGAGAGAGAGTTGAGAAAGCATACATAGTTCTTAACTTGGATTTGGCCTGGACACGGCACACATTGTCTCTGCCCATATCCCATTGTCACATACTTAGTTGCAAGAGGTGCTGGAAAATGTAGTCTGGGCTGGCTGCTTTGCTCTGAAACAACTCTACACATGAAAGGGGAACATTTCTGGTAAATAGCTGGCATTGTTCCAGTTCACAAGGACTTAAAATTATTGAACCTTATAAAATGGCTAAGGATACCATGCGGTGTGTATTATGCCCAAGAGGAGGGAAATGTTCTTCCTCTGTTTACAAGGAACCACGAGCAAAATGAAGTATTTATATTTCAGACCAAACATATTTGTCCAACAGGGGAATGGATTATGATGCGAGAGGGAGAGTTCCTCATGACAGGAAGTATTGAAGCAGAGGCTGAATTTTCACTTGGCTGAAGGCTCTAGAAGGAGTCAAGCTAGATGCTTCCTACTAGTCCTTCTCACTTTGAGCTTCTGTGCTAGGCTCCAGAGTCATCTCCGAGTGCCTATGTTGTGTCAAGTTCCAAGTGGGGTTTGGGGGATCCAAAGACAAAGGAGACAGGGTTCTGATTCTCAGGTTACTCACTGTAATGCGTTGAAATAGGACATCTGGGACGCAGGATAGTGGAATGGCCTGAGCTCTGGAAACAGGAGATTGGCATTTAATTCCTAGCTGTGAGACATCGGAGAAGCCACTTGGCTTCTCTGGTTCTCAGTCTCCTCATTTATAAAATAGGGACAATAATTATCTTCATAGGTTCTGAGGACTCAATGATACAAATACATTTAGAGCATTTGTAGCACAGCACCTGGTAGGTAGTGAACACATTATTTTATTTACAGTAATGTTTTTATGAAGGCCTTGAGTAAGTCACTTCATTTTTTCAAGCCTCAGTTTTCTCATCCGTAGGATGGAATTAACTTCCATCACGGGGCTGGAATCTTCCTATGTTGTAGGGTCTGGGGTCTGCCTTTTCATCTCTCAGCTTCCCGAAGCGGTAAGCGGGTCGCATCACACCCAGTGGATAAGTACGAGAAGATTACGGACCGCAATCGGCACCGTCCCTTACAGAGGAGGAACCTGAGCGAACCAGGACGCGATTTCCTGGCGGCGCTCCCAGGAAGGACGTTTGTGTTGGGTCCCATCCCCCGGCCGGTCCTGCTCAGGAAACGTGGAGAGAAAGCCAGGAACCAGGCCTGCCGGGCCCCGCGGCCCCTCCGCGCCTCCCCCCTCCGCTGCCCCCGACTGCAGGAAGCCGGCCGGCGGGAACGCCCTGCCCGGCGGGTGGGAACGGCCCCGCCGGCTTCCCAGGCCCGCGGGGGCGCGGCGCTGTCACTGCGGCAAGCGCGCCGCCTCCCGCGCCGCCCGCACTCCCGCTGCAGTCGGCCCTTTAGCATTGCAGGAAAGTGCTGCAGCCCCGGTCCCTCCCGGGCGCCGGAGCGGAGAGGCTGGGTCCCGCAGGCGCCTACGCCCCACCGGGCCCGGAGCCCACGGCGCGGGGGCTTGGACTGGGGAGGTAGAGGTGTCCGTCCGACCCTTTCTTTTGGGAGGTGAGACGCTGAGGCCGGAGGGTTTGTAGGTGAGTGGCCCAAGGTCATGGCTAGTAAACAGCAGGGCCAGAATTCGACCCGTGGTCTGTTTGACTCTAGAGTTTGTGCCTTGAGTCTGTGGTCCTGGTCCAGGTTCTTGAGGGGCTTCAGTTTCTTGTGGAGGCCCAAGAACAGGAGGCCTGATTCTGGGGGTTACTGCTGGCCTCCTAGAGGTCTGTGAACGCCTTGATTTTGTGTACAGCATCTTGTGTGTTGCATTTTTCCTCAGTTTCAGAGGTGTCAGTGACCCACAAAAGGTCTTACCATAGCTTTCCAAGGCCCACGGGTTCCCCTGTGGGGACACCAGCTTTGTCCAGGCCTGAGCCTCCTCTGCAATCTATGTGGCATCTTAACGTCTCTGCAGGGGAAGGACTTGGGGTCTCTACAGGATCCCAGGCTCTTTCGCCTGGATCTTGAGAATCTTTTTTATAGAATCCTGGGGTCTGTCTCTGAATTTGAGGTCCCCATGGGGCCCTGGTATCTCTTTTTGAGGTTCTGAGAATCTCACTGTAAAGTCCTATGGTCCCCATGGTGTGAGTTCTAAACCTGGGCCTCAGGATGCCTATGGACCCTGAAATTTCAGGCAAGACTTTGTGGGTCTGTCTGTATACATGTATACATGGGAGATGTTTCATGGATTTCACCAGATTCTCAAAGGGGGCCCTGATCCCCCAATCTGGGAAAAACACTGCTTTTGAGCATCCCGTGTTAGACAGACCTTGCTCCCTTTCACCAATAAGAGGCAGGGAAGAAGAGGAGGGAGGAGATAAAAGGCAGTGTTGTCTAGCAGAAGAATATGGGTGCGGAGTCAGGTGTTCCGGGTTAAAATCCCAGCTTTTCCACTCAACAGCTGTGTGACATTGAACAAATTTCTTAACATCTCTAAGCCTCAAGGCCACCTCCTCTAGGAAGCCTTCCCTATGTCCTGGATTCACTTAGGTCCCCACAACATGTCCCCCAAGCTCTCATTGCACCTGGGCTGATACTTCATGAGATTTTTTTTAAAATTTATTTTTGGCTGTGTTGGGTCTTCGTTGCTGCGCACGGGCCTTCTCTACTTGCGGTGAGTGGGGGCTACTCTTCGTTGCGGTGTGCAGACTTCTCATTGCGGTGGCTTCTCTTGTTGCGGAGCACGGGCTCTAGGCGCCAGGCTTCAGTAGTTGTGGCACGTGGGCTCAGCAGTTGTGGTTCGCGGGCTCCAGAGCACAGGCTCAGTAGCTGTTGCTCCATGGCATGTGGGATCATCCTGGACCAGGGATTGAACCCGTGTCCCCTGCATTGGCAAGCGGATTCTTAACCACTGCGCCACCAGGGAAGTCCCACTTTGTGAGATTTAATGCAGTTAATTAATGAAGTAATTAACTGTGCTTAATATTTTCTTGTCTCTCCACCCCACCAGTCTTAAGGTCTAAGAAGGCAGGGACCTTTGCTGTCTTACACATGTTAGGCTCTCAGCCATTTGTTATGAAATAAATAAAAGAGTGAAGGAATGGAGGGACTGCCAGACACTGCACTAGGGGCAGAAAGGAATTAGAAATGAATAAGCATTGTTCTACTCCTCAAGGAGGTCCCAGGCTAGTGGGGGGTATAATATGAGTTTGTGGAAGGAAGACTGTCCCAAATGTGTTAATGGGGGGTAAACATTAATGGGGATAAACACTAATGGGGAAAGCACCGAGGTCCAGAGATGAGTGAGAATCAGTCTCAGAAGAGCTGATATAATGACTTGCCTTTGAATTATGTGTTATAACTTACAAAGTGCTTAACTTACGTAAAATATGCAGGTATGTCCTTACTCCACAGAGATGGGGAAACTGCTGCTGGGAAGAGTTCAGTGACTTGCCCAAGGCCACCCAGCAATCATGGCTGCCTAAGTGCACAGCACACTCACTTTGGAATTTAGCCCTCGCCCTTTAGGAATTGAGTTTTGACGTTGTGAAGGTCTTGGTTTAGATCTCAATAGATGTGAGACTTTGGGCAGTTTACTTTACCTCCTTGAGCCTTGTTTTTCTAATCTGCAAGATAGGAGACCTTCAATAACCTATATGATGCTTGGTTTATAGTAAAGGATCCATAAGTGTTTGTTGAATGAATGAATGAAATACATGTGTTGGTGGGTGGTCTGAAATGTGAGAGGACTTAAAATCATGCCATTTGGGGGGGTGGTAGGAGAAACTGAGGGTGATTCTATCCCTTCCCACTCTTACTTTCTATGATTCCTGTGAGACTTAAGCATTGGCTTCAACCACATTGTTCTAATTTATTGTTTGGAAACCAACAAAAGTGAACCAGCACGGGCTTGGTTAGCTTTCTTATTATATACATCTTTACTGCCTTTTTTCTGATGACCAAGTAATACATCCTCCTTGTAAAAAAATTTAAATTGCAGAAAGATATAATGAGGAGAAATGAAAGTGCAGGCAGGTTTAGGCACTGTAGCCACAAGATGCTGTCAGGTTGTTACTCCTTGGGAGGTGGGGATGGGGCACAAGACAGGGAGCAAAAAAAGATTCTTCCTGTTGAAAGGTCTCTCCTACTGGCCTTGCTATGGTTCCTGGGAGTTCTGTTCAGAGTCTTGCCTCTGGCTATACCATTGAAAGTTCAAGTGCAGATAAGGGCTGGGGAGTCGGGAGAAGATGAGAATTGTCTGGGCTGGGGCTTTCCCTGGAATGTCATGGAGAATGAGATGGAACCTGTAGAATTTTCTATGGCGTATGAACAGTTGGTTCAGATGCCCATTGCTGATACACCTTGTAGCTCTGTCTTCATCCTCTTTCTCCCTCTTAGCATTCAATAGAGTCTTTTTGGAAAATTCCTGCTATACACACACACACAAAGAAATGCAAAACAAATAGAAAGGAAAAAAGGTGAAGGCATCGTATTTAGTTTTCTATATTCTCCATTTTGTAATGCATATACTAAGCATATAAGTTATAATTATGGGATCCTACTACTTCTGTAATTCTGCAACTTATTCTTACTCTTTTTTTTCTTAATTTAACAATACCCAGTAGACACCTTTTCCTGCCTATTCATGAAAATCTATTCCATTCCTTTCACCAAATGAGCTTCTTATGGTTGAGACTATTACCTCCAGTCCAGACGCCAGCACATGAGAGGCCTTACTGGGAGGCCATGTTGGAATAGTAACAGCAGCCACCATATCCTGGCATGAACTAGGTGCCAGGCTCTGAACTAAGCTCTTTCACATGTTATTTCATTTGATCCTCACAGCCCTTGAATGAAATAAATACTATTATTATTCCTATTTTTCAGATGAGAAACTGAGGTGCAGAGACTTGAAAGCCCAAGGTCACACAACTGGTAAGTAATGGAGCTGAGATTTGAATCCTGATCTGTCCTGTGCCAAAGCTTTTGCTCTGAATGAATGAATAAGTGGCTGATCGGTTCATGGGTCCCAGAGAGAAGGTTTTTTTGTTTTTTTTTCTATTTTTTTTTATTAGTTTCTGCTTTATAACAAAGTGAATCAGTCATACATATACATCTGTTCCCACATCCCCTCCCGAGAGAAGGTTCTGTCTTCAGAACCTCCCCTGTATGTCCCGGGTTCTCTCTTCCAAGTGTCTGCAATGCTTGGAATCAGCACATAGAGGGACTCAGTAAAGGCCCTTTCTTTGCCTGCAGCAATCCTGTGGCCATGCCTTCCTTTCATGGGAAGTTGAATTTTTGAATCTCTTATTCTAGAAATAAGCTGCGATTTGTTAGGGGCTCTTGAGGACCAGCCCAGGCAATTCAGAACAGCCATTTGCCTGTCCCCCCTCGCAGGAAATTAATCAGAACCCCAAAGCCCTTTCCCTCTTCCCACAGGCCAGCACTCTGGAAACACCCAGTGCCTTGCTGCAGTTCTGCTAGAAGACTGCGGAGTCGCCAAGGGCAGTTTAACACAGATCCATCTCTCTGTAAGGAAAACGAGAGGAGAGAGGTACAAGGGAGAACCGGGTCAGCTCTGCTGCAAAGGATGAGAACTCGAAGGCGTTCCCAGCCTGGAGGGGTGCTGAGTGACAGAGACACTCTGGGGTATCAGCTGTGACTCTGCAGAATCCACCTGGGGTCTAGAAACTGCAGTTTCTATTCCAATGGCAATGCTCTGCAGGGCCCCTTTCAGTGAGCCTCTTCCTCTCTCAGCACCTCAAAGTCTTCCACTATGAAATGATTAGGTGGATTATCACTAGGGATGCTATCTGGTGTTAGGAACTAGAAATAATATTGATGATAATAATAATAAGAATGAAGGCCTTCCCTGGTGGCTCAGTGGTTAAGTATCTGCCTGCCAATGTAGGGGACATGGGTTCGAGCCCTGGTCTGGGAAGTTCCCACATGCCGTGGAGCAACTAAGCCTGTGCGCCACAACTACTGAGCTTGCGCTCTAGAGCCCGTGAGCCACAAGTACTGAGCCCACATGCCACAACTACTGAAGCCCATGTGCCTAGAGCCCGTGCTCTGCGACAAGAGAAGCCATCGCAATGAGAAGACTGCACGCCGCAAGGAAGAGTAGCCCCCACTCGCCGCAACTAGAGGAAGCCCGCGCCCAGCAACGAAGACTCTACGCAGCCGAAAATAAATAAATAAATAAAATTAAAAAAAAAAGAATGAAAATAATGACAGGTACATCGTTTGTGGAAAACTGTGCCTGGTGCTTTCCACACAGTGTCTTATGTAATTTTAAACTGAACACCACAAGGACTGTATTAATATGCCCATTTTACAGATGAGGAGAATGAGGCTCAAAGAGAGCTAGTGCGGGCCAGAACACGGGTATATATAATCCCAGGGTTTTCTGGCATCAGAACCTGAGCTCCACAAACATGTGTGGGCTCTGACCTCAAGGAAGTGAGGAAGTGCTAAGAAACAAAGGGGAGGTCAGTTTGACACAAGTTAAAATGTGTTCATGCCCACATGAGAGTTAACACAATGCCATGGGTATTCAGAGCAGGGAGAGTCAGCTTCTGGCTGGGGGAAACTAGGAGGAGTTGTAAACTGAGAAGAGACAGCAAGGGAAGAGCATGAGCAATGCGCAGATGTGGGAAAGCAGTGGGTGTGCTAGGGGAAGTTTGGATAAACTTTGTGTGTGTGTGTGTATGTGTGTGTGTGTGTAAAGGTAGGAAGAGATCACACCAGGCCAGGCATTTGGCCTTTATTCCATAGGCAATAAGGAGCTTACACAAGAGATGTCTCAAGAGACCAGCTATGCTGCTGTAGTCAAAGAGGAAGCAGCCCTCAGTGCATCTGTGTGCGGGCTTGTGAATGCAACCCTGTGTCAGTATGTGGGAGGGCATCTGAGGGGAGAGTGTCTAGAGCTGTGTTCTGTACCATGCTGGATCTAGGTCTGGGGCTCTCTTCAAAGGCCCCCCTCTCCCTTCTCTGGGCTCTAGGTACCTTGCACATGGTAGGTCCACAGGAAAATGTCATAGAATTATTGGTGGGCCCTTTGAAATCATCTGGTCATTGCCCCTTCCCATTTTAAAGAAGGCAAAAGGAGGGAACATAGATGGCAAAGGACTTGTCTAGGATCACACATGGAATTAATAGCAGAGCTGGGGACTGGAACCCATGCCTCCTGAGTTCAAGCTGAGTTCCTTTTCCACACTTTGCTGAGTAATAGAAATAGTATTTTTTGAGAGATTACTCCATACTAGACCTTGGGCTAAATACCTTTACATGGATAATCTCATTTAATCCCACAATCCCCTGAGAGTGCCCCTTTTGAAAGCAGGACGTCTTGTCTTCCATTTCGATTTTCCACCGCGCGTAGCACAGGACCTGGGCACCTAGCTAGACAGGCGATAAAAACTTGGAAAAGTCCAAGTACCGGGAAGGGGGAGAAGACAAAGGGGGCGGGACCGTCTATAAGCTCCGCCCCCACAAAGACCCCGCCTTCCAGGACGCTGACGTCACCTTCTGGCTCCGCCCCTCATTGTCAGTCTTGGGAGCCGGAGGAGGCGCCGGCCGCCGGGAGCCGAGCGCCGGACCCCTTGGCGGGCGGGAGCGCGGGCCGTAGCCGCCGAGGTGAGGAGTCTGCGGGGAGGTGGCGGGAGCGCGGCGCGGGAGGCCGGGCGGGCGGGCGGAGAGAGGAGGGCGCCCGGAGGAGGCGGCCTGCCCCGCCAAGGGGTCGGGGCACCCAGGGGTGACCGGGCAGAACCGGCGGGCGCACCCCAGCGAGGGCTGGGGGGTTGTGGAGTTGAGGTGGGGGTAGAGTTTGAGCGGAATTTCGGAGAAGGAGCTCGGAAAGGGAGATCTTTGGAGAGAGACCTTGAGAATTCTTTTGGAGTTGGAGATTTTTCCTTTGAAGGGGGAGGGAAGGTTCTGAGAGACTTCTTGGTGGGAGCGAGAATCTGAGGAGAAATGTTTGGGGCCAAGAGCTGAGCGGAGGAGAGTTTTAGGGTCGAGTTTGGGAGTTGGGGGTGGGGAGGCTCGCGGGGCCCGGTGGGGGCGGGGAGCGGTGCGGCCGGGCGGGGGGCCGGGACCGCCGGGGAGGGGGCTGCGCGGGGCCCGTGGGCACCCGGGGAGGAAGGAAGTGATCTTACAGGAAGAGCCCGGGAGCTCCCGAGGAGGAGGAGGAGGAGAGGTGGAGAAGGAGGAGGAGGAGGAGGGAGGTTTGGGAGCGCTCAGGCTGGCGTGCGGGCCGGGCTGCGGGGCCCGGCGGCGGGGACGCGGGATGGGCGAGGAGGGGGTCCCGCCGCGGCTGCCGCAGCTGTCCAACCGCAGCGCCAGCCCGCGTCCCGGCCGATGCTGGTCTCGCAGCCAGACCGCTGGGCCGGGAAGGAATTCGAGGCATTCGCTTTGTTTAAGTTGCCAGTAGACAGTCCTTAGGACTAATTAATGGTGGAATCTGCTGGGGGACGCGGGCTAGCCGGGCCGGGGCCGCCCCCGCCCGCAGCCGTGGTGAACTTTCCGCAGCGCGAGCGGCCCGCCTCCCTGCGCGCCCCCACCCCTGCCCGGGCGGGGAAAGAGCCATGGCTTCCCGGAGCGCTGGAATGAAGTGCGGTTTCTGGGGCCGGTGGCCTCGGGCTGCGAGGGCTGCTGAAGGGAACCCGGCGTCCCGGAGCGGCCGGGCTGGGGGTTCGGGGCCCGCTGTAGAGCTCCCTGGGGTGCCTGCGGTTTCTGTAATAACCTTGGAGGAGGCTCTGCGAGCCGAGAAAGACCATTTGCTTTGGAGCATCTGTTTCTTCGTCGCGTCAGCCCCTTTCCTAACACTGCAGAGCTTGTTGTGGCTTGTTTCGGAAATGCCGAGACCAGTGCTCACACTTGAGGGTGGGAGAGGGGAAGAGAATAGGCAGCCCCCACTTACAAAAAAAAAAAAAAAAAAGAGAAAATCCCTGCAGTGTGATCTCCATGAAGCCCGAGAGACTGCAGATTCTCTGTCGCACCTTCATTGACTTGGATGACCTTGGGAAAGGAATTGTGCTTCTAGTGTTTAATCTGTCCATTAAGGAGAAAATACTCTCTGGACCTGCCTGCCTTTTGGGGGTATTTTGAGAGGTGGGGTTTGTTCAGGGCGTTTTACGGACTGCTGCAGTTCTGGCCTAAGGAGTTGGACTGGTGTCAGAGCCGGGGGAATTCAGATCACCTATTAAGATTTTACTACCTAAGATTAGGGAGGGAGGTGTTTGGATTTTAGGGGGATGTTTCCCTTCGGAGAATCTGTACGGTGTGTTCCAGACGGCTTTCTGTTACTTTGCGTGCAGCTTTGGCGGCATTCATGTGGTTAAATTGAATAACCCCCATAGAAAAAAATTCTTTTCTTGTTAGAAATAATTATTTTGCTCAGAATTCCCCTTGGGGCAGATGAAGGTTTTGCTCAATTTACTCAGAAGAATTTTCCAGGTTTCTAAAATTAAATCACTTCTAAACATAGTAACTGAAGTTTGAAAAACTGGAAACGGTGGGATGGGAAGGGAGTTGATCTAGAGTATGAACAAGAAGCAAATACAGGTTCATTGTTGTCCTGTGATTACTAATAGAGATTGTGAATTAGCCTTGATTAATAGATATTTTCTTACTCTTAAATAATTTAAGACCAAGAAAGGGAACTAATATCGTTGAGTTGCCTACTCTGTGCCCAGTAATTGTGCTGCGTGGTATAGATCTCATATAGTCTTCACAACAATGCTGTGAGGTGGTAGTTGGCCTCCCTGTTTCACAGATGAGCAAACTGAGGGTGACTTTCCTAAGTGTATGCATACAACTAGTAAGAAGTGGAGCTGGAATTCAAACCGAAGTCTGTTTCTAAGGTCCACTCTGCATATTGGGTTGGGAGCCAGGAGGCCTAGTTTCCAGGCCTTTGACTCAGCCACTGGGTCACTATGGTCGCTAAAATGAGTCAATTAAGTCTGTTCCCCAATAATATTACCTTTTCTTCCAGCAATGTTATCAGTAAGCTTTTGAGATATTCTAATTTTTTTGATAGAAAGACAAACATATAAGGCTGTGGTAGAGGTATGTTCTATATGCTTAGGTGCTTATTTTTTTTCTTATGATGGAAGCGTTTGTATTACAATAAAGAGCATAGATTTCATTTATGTAATGGAAGATGATGGATAGCTAATGGTCCTTCTGCTGTAGAGGGCATCATTAAGGAGACATTCATAATCAGAAATGGAATCATTTTTCATGGAACATGGCTTTTTGGGACAGTGTTAGTTTATGAGTAGAGCACACACATTTCATACAGGTAGGACCCAAGTAGTCAAGCTGAAAGATTTGGTATAAACTTTGATGCACATAATAGATGCTCAGTAAATATTGCTGGATGAATGAATGCATGCATTGTCTTTTAAAAAATCAGCTTTATTGAGGTATAATTTACATACGATAAGATTCACCAACCTGAAGTGTACAGTTAAATGAGTTTTGACAAATGCATACAGTTGTGTGATCACCACAACTGCCCTCATTTGTTTAAACTGTGTGTTATCTCCTGGGTGTTGGTTAGCAGAGTGATCGTTGGGAATGTTGTGAAGTTTCTATGTTCAGAATCAATACTGGTGAGATCAGAGTGAATACTAGAGAGTCACTGTGCCAACTTTGTAGGAAACAGGGAAACCTTAGGTATCTAATGGTGAGGTGCATGAGAAGAGTAAGAGAGGTAGAGCTGAGGACACTTGTCAGATCAGCAGAAAGATAAATTCGTGAGGGACCGGGTTTTCATTACTTTTTAGGATAGGGGAAACACTGTGGGGAAAATAAAAATTACCCGAAGATTTATTAACAACTTGAATTTCTATTTTTGTTTCTTTTTTGAAATAGTAGCTCTTGAAATATAAAACTTAACATCTTTGGGGCTTCCCTGGTGGTGCAGTGGTTGAGAGTCCACCTGCCGATGCAGGGGACATGGGTTTGTGCCCCGGTCCGGGAAGATCCCACATGCCGCGGAGCAGCTAGGCCCGTGAGCCATGGCCGCTGAGCCTGCGCTCCGCAACGGGAGAGGCCACAACAGTGAGAGGCCCGCGTACCGCAAAAAAAACAAAAAAACAAAAAAACCCCATCTTTGGCTATACTTAAGAAGTGCTTTACACAATATGGTTGTTCAAATAATTCTTAAGGGTGGGGATGCTATAAAATGATTAAAGGCCTTGTCCTTCCACCTATGACAGAATATCCTTAGTGTTAACCTCTAACTTGTTTTAGCTAATATTCCACAAAGGGAGTACATTAGGTAGGAGTTGTGTCTGCTGGGAAAACATAGATTATTTTTTCCTTCTCATAATTTCTGAAGTCACTGAACCTGTCCCAATCTGCTTCAGCTCAAGTCCCTGTCTTAGAAAATGCTTGAAACTGCTGTATCTGACCTGCTAGAAGAAGCCCCAGTTTTATCTTTGACTCCTCGTTTTTCTTTTTTCTTTTTCTTTATTTTTTGGCCGTGCCACGCGGCATGCAGGATCTTAGTTCCCCGATCAGGGACCAAAACCTGTGCCCCCTGCAATAGAAGCTCAGAGTCTTAACCACTGGACTGCCAGGGAAGTCCCTTTCTCGTTTTTCTTTATTCATTCTATTTCTATATGTTGACTCTTACATAATCGCCTTCTCCCACCTATGAATCTTGAGAACGGAAACCCATCAACCATAGGCCCTCCATATACCATTAGGAAATGATAATTAAATTAAAATACCAGTCTACCAGTTCAACATTTTGGGTGGTGATAGAGAGAAAATAACAACTATGAGGTAGTCATTATCCTCTTTATACATGAGGGAGCTGGGCTCAGAGCGGTTACTGTCGGAGCTGTGAGGGGCAGACCATTGGTTTCAGCTCAGATGTGATTGATGCTCAAGTTTAGGATCTTTCTGTTTCATTACACTGCTGTATTGGAGTTGGGGTGGCAAGGGAAGAGCTTGAAAATACCACATTAAAATATAAGCTAAAAGATAACGAGCATGGCTCACCTTTTTAGGCATTGCTGTTTTCATCTATTCCTTTTTTAATTTCTAGAGATACCTTCTCACATTCAAAGGAATTTATAGCTCATCCTTTATTATGTAACTCCCTTTCTAGACCCAGCATTTATTCTTTATAAATATGGTACTTTGTATTCACTGGCTGCTTGACTTATTTTATGAAAAACCTCCTCCTGTTTTATACGGATCTGAAAGCCTCCACCAGGTTACTATGTCAATCACGTCCTTCGATATTGGCATGTGCTCCTCCGTTCCCATTTTATCTGGACAGAGTAATATGTTTAAAACATGTTACTAAAAACTTGCAAAAAATTTATTACAACTTTTAATTGAAGTATATAATATTTATATGTAGAAAAGTACACATAAGTGTACAACTTGATGATTTTTTTCACAAACTGAAGATATGCATGTGACCAGCACCCAGATCAAGAAACAGCATTGCCAGGACCTAGAAGCCCCTGTTGAGTTCCCTTCGGGTTCTTGCTGCCTTTCCACCCACCCAGGGTAATCACCATCCTGACTTCTAACATCATAGATCCGTTTTTGTACTTTTGTAAAAATGTTTTACAAACATTTTTACAAAAGTACAAAACATTGTAAAAACAATGTTTTTACAAACAGTTTTTGTACTTTTGTAAAAATGGAATCATACAGTATATACTGTTGAGTCTGGCTCCTTTTATTCAACAGTATGTGAGTATGCAGAAACTTTTAATGGTTTTCTTTGGGGCTTGGAATAAAATTAAAACTCTATCTTGGCCTATAATGCCTTGTATAACCTGACCCCTATGTACCAACGTCATCTTATGTTAGTTTCAAGGTCCATTATGCTTCAGTCACCCAGCTGCTTATTTATTTTTAAACACAAGTTCTTTCCTACCTCAGGGCCTTTGTACATGTGGCTCTCTCTTTCTTGAATACTCTCTCCCCTGCTCTTTGGCTTCCTCCTTCAAGCTTCAGCTTATGATTCAGAGATACTTTCCCTCATCACTTTAAAAAAAAAAAAATGAGTGCTGTTATTCAAGTCATCTTGGGAAGCAAGATGGGTCTTCGTTGCTGAGCGTAGGCTTTCTCTAGTTGCTACTCTTTGTTGTGGTGCGTGGGCTTCTCATTGCGGTGGCTTCTCTTGTTGTGGAGCACAGGCTCTAGGCACGCAGGCTTCAGTAGTTGTGGCGCACAGGCTTAGTTGCTCTAGCGGCATGTGGGATCTTCCTGGACTGGGGCACGAACCCGTGTCCCCTGCATTGGCAGGCGGATTCTTAACCACTGCACCACTGGGGAAATCCCTTTCCCTCATCATTTTATCTAGCTAATCCTTTCCTGTTATTCCCTATTACTGGCATCTGTTAACTCCCTTTATAACACCTATTACAATTATAATGATATATCTGCTTGCCTGATTATTATCTGTCTTCCCAACTAGACTTCATGGGAACAGGGAACTCATCTGCTTTGTTCACCAGTGTATACCTAGTACCTAACACAGTGAGTGACATGTGGTAGGTATTTAATAAATATTTAATGACCACATTCCCAATTCAGCACCTTTATTTCCATTTTCTTCTGTCCTTTTCTTCTCTTATGCTGTTTAATTATTTCATTTTTTCCATCCTTCAAGACTCAGCTCAATTTCCCATCTTTGAAGTCTGTCCTGACTTTGCAATAGTAAGTCTCTCTTCTCTAAAATTTTGTGACTCTCTTCTCTAAAATTTTGTGACATTTATTGCCGATACTCCTCATGTTCTTGGTTAAGTCACACTAGCATGTATCTTATGTCCTTAGTTGGGACAGAAGCTTCTCACTTTCTCAAAAGTCTTGCGGCTTGTTACGCTAGTACCCCTCATGTTCTTGATTAACTTTATTAGCTTGTATCTTAATTACCTAATTCTATCAGAAGCTTTTTGATTAGAAGCTAAGTTTGTCTTAGCTGGTACCCCCCTCAGTTCCTTTCACTGAGCTTTGCACATAGTAGGCCCTCGGTACAGTTTTAGATGATTGATCATAATGATGCTTATGTATAAGTAATAATTTAATTTCTCAGGCTTATTAACATTTTAATTAGAATTCTGCTTAGTGTTTTCTCTAATCAAAAGGCTGAGAGTGCCCCAAGTGCTTCAGGTGCTTAGGGTGTGAAAGTGCAGGAGTCTAGTCCTGCTGCAGATACTTCTCTGGAATCTGTCACTGGAAAAGAACTATGCACAGTTTCTTCTTGGAATGACGCTTAATCAGATGTTTGTCTAATGCTCTCAGATTGGAGCTATTAACTGAAATGAGATACTAGGTACTACCTCATTTGAATTACTCTGTTGAGTAACATTTTATTTTGATATCAACAATGAAAAATTTAAGCCAGTTAAATCTGCTTCAAGCTACCTTCTCTGATTTGCCAATAAGCTCTCTCAGTAGTTATTTTTTCTCTTTTATTAATGGTAGAAGAATGTATGTACTAATTTTGTATGTACTTTGAGGCAATTTAAGTGCAAATTTGAATTAGTAGTAACTGGGATGCTTTAACTTAATATACATGTAACACAATTGAGTGATAAATGTAAACCCATTTTTTAAGAGATGCCTGTGTACTTTAAGTTTCTTTTTTTTGGCCATGTGGATTGTGGGATCTTAGTTCCCTGACCAGGGATCACACCCGTGTCCCCTGCATTGGAAGGCAGATTCTTTACCACTGGACCACCAGGGAAGTTCCATGACTGCTTTTTAAAAACAAATATTAGAAGTTTACAAAATGAGTAGTTATATATTTATTTTAGTGAGATTTCCAAACTGAAATATTTGGTATACTTCTTTTGAACTTGTCTGTAGAGTGTATTTCATGTTCTTAATCCTGATAAGTGTTCATTTGGGGGGAGTTATATTTAACTTTGGGAGGTAAGTCTGGTGAATGAAGTGAGTGATCAACGTTGTTTTTGGTCATAAATGAGATGTAATTCTAAAAGGTGGAGACTAGGATTTTTTTGTGTATGAGACTTGTCTTTGAGACTCTTACAAATGGAGTTTCAAAAAGGTTTTGAGCCTTGGTGGCATTGTTGAAAGCGAGTCTTGCTTCCCAAGATGACTTGAATAACAGCACTCATTTTGAACCTCTATAAATAAAAAT
Organism: Mesoplodon densirostris; assembly: GCF_025265405.1. Classification (NCBI taxonomy): domain Eukaryota; kingdom Metazoa; phylum Chordata; class Mammalia; order Artiodactyla; family Ziphiidae; genus Mesoplodon; species Mesoplodon densirostris. The sequence goes on along the minus strand of NC_082662.1, from coordinate 19,000,704 downwards.
AATTGCTTGACTATAACTTGCTTAACTTGTATTATGATTGAATTGAAATTCTCTCTAATAAAGCATTATCTTGTATTAATATCAACATGGTTTTATTTGGAGCCTTTTAAAAATTAGTCCTTTTTTTTTGTCTAAAAAAGAAAGTTTTTAAAAAGGGGGAGAAAGGAACATTTTTAGTTTGCTGAGAGGCACATCTGTATGGGAACAGATTTGAAGTTAATTACAGTTAAAAGGTATTTTCCTTTCCCACTTACCAAGGCATTATTTGTATAGGTTTTCTGCAGAGGCTAAAGAGTTTAGATAGAAAAATAACAGTATTTTCCTGTTTCTAAGTGTAAAATCTCTGCTTTTATCCAGTTTCAAGCATTTAACTGGAAAAGTTAAATGCCGAACAAGGTAGTGGAAGTAATTTTTTGGCTCTTTAAATCCTGAAACAGCTTTATCATAAATGTGCTGTCTTTCTAATTACCTGGGGTCATTTATCTGGTTTAGGCCATCTGAGTGATTTATAGCTAATATCAGTGAATAAACAGCTCATTTAAGTCTTATATCAGTTCTTGAAAATCTTTCTAAGGATCCTTTCTTATTGAGGACTAATAATAAAACCTAACATTTATTGACTATGTGCCAGCCACTGTACTTAAGTGCTTTTCATGTCTTTATTTAATCTTTCTCTTAACAACCTTTTGGGGTAGATACTGTTAATTATCCCCATCTAACAGGTGAAAAATCCTTAAGATTTGCCCACAGTCAACACAATTGGTGCATGCCAAGATAGGACTTGACTCTGAGCTTGTTCTTGAAAATTACATTGCTCAAACCAGAACACAAAATGATTTTGTGAACTGTGTGCATTTAAGGTCATTATTCCTTGAGTAAATGAGGTCAACATTGGCTTATGTTTCTTAGGATAGAAAGAATACCATTTTTAGGTCGTGATAAACTTAAAGATATAGTAAATGTCTTTAAAATGGAATACTGTTACAGAATACACAGAAGCTGGTTGAGCATAGAAGATATTACAAATGTAGTTACGCTGTTTGTGTAACAAAGCAATGGTCCCTGGTAGGTTTATATCAGGAATACCAGTTTTAATGCTTTTTGCAACAGCTATACCAGAGTGTAATATGAGATAGTCTTAATATAATTTGATAAAATTATAAACTTCCCGGGCTTCCCTGGTGGCGCAGTGGTTGGGAGTCCGCCTGCCGATGCAAGGGACGCGGGTTCGTGCCCCAGTCCGGGAGGATCCCACATGCCGAGGAGCGGCTGGGCCCTTGAGCCATGGCTGCTGGGCCTGCGCGTCCGGAGCCTGTTCTCCGCAGCGGGAGAGGCCACAACGGTGAGAGAGGCCCGCATACCGCAAAAAAAAAAAAAAAAAAAAAATTATAAACTTCCTAACATAAGCTAAATTTTTTTTGGTAGGAACCTTGAGGACTGGTGATTATGTTAGACTTTTGTTTTAAGACTAGATCCCAAGACAGTTTGAAAGAGACTAGCAGGATCTTAAAAGTAGCATGATGGAAAACTAGGTGGATGGGTAGTGAGGCAGTTAATGGAACAGGGAGAAATAATAAGGTAACTGAGGGATAAAATTTCAGATCATAAAGAGAGGCAAGAGGAGTGGGATTTGAGCAGAAATATTAGAAGGTAGTGGTTGTTCACTAAATAGGTACAATCCACAGGGATGCAGAGAATCTTTAGGGAAGAGGAGTGGAGAGGAGACAAACACAGGTTTTAGTTACATTTTTGGTCAGTTTCACATCAAATTTAAAAGCCAGGAATTTCGGGACTTCCCTGGTGGCCCCAGTGGTTAAGAATCCGCCTGCTAATGTAGGGGACACAGGTTTGATCCCTGGTCGGGGAAGATCCCACATGCCACGGGGCGACTAAGCCCATGCACCACAATTACTGAGCCTGCACTCTAGAGCCTGCAAACCACAACTACTGAGCCCACGTGCTGCAACTACTGAAGCCCGCTTGCCCTAGAGCCTGTGTGCTACAATTACTGAGCCCGGGCGCCTAGAGCTCGTGCTCTGCAACAAGAGAAGCCACTGCAATGAGAGAACCCTGCACACCGCAATGAAGAGTAAGCCCCTACTTGCTGCAACTAGAGAAAGCCTGCATGCAGCAACGAAGACCCAATGCAGCCAAAAATAAATAAAATTAAAAAAACCCCAAAAAACCCTGTAGGGCTTCCCCGGTGGCGCAGTGGTTAAGAATCCTCCTGCCAATGCAGGGGACACGGGTTCAATTCCTGGTCCGGGGAGATCTCACATGCCACAGAGCAACTAAGCCTGTGTGCCACAACTGCTGAGCTTGCTCTGTAGAGCCCGTGAGCCACAACTACTGAAGCCTGCGCACCTAGAGCCCGTGCTCCACAACAAGAGAAGCCACCACAATAAGAAGCCTGCACTGCAATGAAGAGTAGCACCCACTCGCCGCAGCTAGAGAAAGCCCGAGCGTAGCAACGAAGACCCAACGCAGCCAAAAATAAATAAATAAAACAAAATTATTAAGGAAAAAAACCCTCTAAAAAAAAAAGCAGGAGGGCTTCCCTGGTGGTGCAGTGGTTGAGAATCTGCCTGCTAATGCAGGGGACACGGGTTCGAGCCCTGGTCTGGGAGGATCCCACATGCCACAGAGCAACTGGGCCCTAGAGCCACAACTACTGAGCCTGCGCGTCTGGAGCCTGTGCTCCGCAACGGGAGGGGCCGTGATGGTGAGAGGCCCGCGCACCGCAGTGAAGAGTGGCCCCTGCTTGCCGCAACTGGAGAAAGCCCTCGCACAGAAACGAAGACCCAACACAGCACAAATAAATAAATAAATTAATAAATACCTACCCCCCAGCATCTTCTTAAAAAAAAAAAAGCAGGAATTTTGTTTATTTTATTCAGTTTACAGTACTTGTTATATATTTGATCCAGGCCTAATTAATGTGGAGAAAAGAAAAAGGCAAAAGAAGTACAGTATATAGTCCTTGTTCTTAAAGAATGTAAAATTCTGAATGGGGAGACAGTACCTAGTTTTTAAAATAGTTCCATAACAGTCTTGGGCCATATATAAATGCCAAAATGGGGGATGTAGACTTGTGGTTCCAGAGCTTGGGTTTCATAAAACCAGTCATATTTCAAAAGAGGTTTTTGTTTTCCAAGTAAGGACATGAAAACGAAAAACAATCTTTTTATCTAATACCACCATTTTGTAAAAGATGGAACATTTTATTTATTTTTATTTTTAATTTTTTTAAATTGGGGTATATTTGTTTCACAATGTTGTGTTAGTTTCTACTGTACAGCAAAGTGGAGTTCCCTGTGCTATCAGCAGGTTCTCAAGAGTTATCTATTTTATACATATTAATTAGTGTATATATGTCAATCCTAATCTCCCAGTTCATCCCACCCACCCCCCTTTCCCCCCTTGGTGTCCATACGTTTGTTCTCTACGTCTTTGTCTCTATTTCTGCCTTGCAACAGGTTCATGTGTACCATTTTTCTAGATTCCACATGTATGTGTTAATATACGATGCTTGTTTTTCTCTTTCTGACTTACTTCGCTCTGTATGACAGTCTCTAGGTCCATCCATGTCTCTACAAATGACCCAGTTTCATTCCTTTTTATGGCTGAGTAATATTCCATTGTTTATGTGTACCACATCTTCTTTATCCATTCGTCTTTTGATGGACACTTAGGTTGCTTCCGTGACCTGGCTATTGTAAATAGTGCTGCAATTAACATTGGGGTGCATGTGTCTTTTTGAATTATGGTTTTCTCAGGGTATATGCCCAGCAGTGGGATTGCTGGGTCATATGGTAATTCTATTTTTAGTTTTTTAAGGAACCTCCATACTGTTCTCCATAGTGGCTCTATCAATTTACATTCCCACCAACAGTGCAAGAGGGTTAAAGATGGAGCATTTTAAAACAGAGAAATGAAAGGGCATCATCTCAGATGAAAGGAGTTTTTTATACTGAATAATTCAGCCTTATGAAAAGTTTACTTAAGTTTTTTTTGTGTGTGTGTGTGAAAATGCCGTTGAATCTATGGTACAATGGTGACTGCTCTAGGAGGTCTGTTGTTAATGCTGCTAATTTATGTCAAAATGACAGGTCATAGTTTACTGAGATTAGTCTGGGCTGAAGTGACCTGTGAGGGCTTCATGGAGGCAGTTAGACTAGAGTTTACAGTGATGGTTGGATAGGATTTGAATAGGTGGAAAGGAAGGGGATAGTTTTCCAGGCCCGGGCAGAGCAAGAGAAAATATACTGAGATTGGAACAAACTTGTATTATTGATTGGACCTGAGAATACTTGTCTGATCCTATAATAGAGTTTAGATTATGGACTAGGAGGAGATAAGATCAGTGAGGTAATGCTCAGTCAGATTTTGAACAGTCTTGAAAGTTATACAGAGGAATTTGGACTTGATCTTGCCAACATTTGGGAATCATTGAAGGATTATAAATAGGGACATGACTTGATAAACTTGGAACTTGTAGAGTGATTAATCAGGAGATATTATGTAGATTATTAGAAAGGAGGCCAGTTAAGAATTGTTGTAGAGGGGGCTTCCTTGGTGGCGCAGTGGTTAAGAATCCTCCTGCCAATGCAGTGGACATGAGTTCGAGCCCTGGTCCGGGAAGATCCTACATGCCGCGGAGCAGCTAAGCCCGTGCGCCACAACTACAGAGCCTGTGCTCTAGAGCCTGCGTGCTGCAACTACTGAAGCCTGCGTGCCTAGAGCCTGTGCTCTGCAACAAGAGAAGCCACCGACCGCAATGAGAAGCCTGCACACCACAATGAAGCATAGCCCCTGCTCACTGCAACTACCGAAAGCCCACATGTAGCAATGAAAGACCCAATGCAGCCAAAAAAAAAAAAAAAAAAAGAATTGTAGAAATTCAGGTGGGAACACTATTGAGACCTGAATTTAGGGAGTAAAAAAAAAAAAAAAGAGAGGGATATGTTGGAGAGAAGATTTAAAGAAGGAAGAGATAGGACTTAATGATTATGTAGAAAAGGAATGAAATGATAACTAAGATTATAGGATTGGTAAAACTGAGGAGCATTTGTGGTATTAGTTAACTGAAGTTGGGAAAAGGAGAAGGACATAGGCTTTTGCCTTGAATTCTCTGCTAACTACTTTACATCCATGTGTTTTTACAATTCCATTTATTTGAGATATGTTGAGAGTCTCTAATATTGCCCTGGGATTGAATTGGAAGTTAAAAGATTTCCTCTATTTTGGAAGTAGTGCTTATTTGGAAAAAAAAAAAAAAGTATGTTTCAAACCACTAAGTTCTTAGTTATGGAAATTATACCCCAATAAAAAACATCATCATTAGTTAGATTATCAAGTGCAACAGAATTTTTGGAACGCTTTTTTTACTTTAGGTTTTTTAAAACAGAATTTGTCCTATGTAAATTAACAGCAGTGTAGCAATAAACTGGTTCACCTTGGATGGCTTAGTTTATAATGATATTAGTTAAAATAGCCTTCCAATTTCTGTTACTGCAGCATGTTTTAGTAGAATATATTACCTGCCATTTCTTTAGCATCTGCTCTGTATCAGATACCTGATGTCTGTTAACTCTTTAATCTTTACAACTACCTCACGAAATAGGTACTATTATTCCTACTTTATAGATGAGGAAACTGAAGCTCATAGGGGCTTAAGAAATATCCCTGGGGGACTGGTATAGAGTTAGGACTCGAGAGTACCGTGACACAAAACTTGTGTTCTTTATACTACTCTGTTTTTGGGTTAGACCTCGTAAGAATAGGAATGAAGTGTGGGTCAGTTGAAATAATTGATTAGGCAGTAATTCAAATCAGTGAAGTGCTACCCAGATTTAACTGGTGTTATCTATCCTTTTCCATCCTGTCTGTGTGGGTGGGGGTGGGGTAGAGTCAGCTTAAAAGACCAAATAGGATCTGTAGCCCTAGTTCTAGTCAATTACATTCACTTATGTTTTGGATAATGTCTCTCTTATCCTTTTGTAGAGCTCTCAACAAATCCTTATTAAAAACAAATGTTTGATTCAGAAAACAAAAAAAATCCCCAATTTTGACACAGTTCAGCAAATTGCTAATCTTGGCAAGTGAAATTAAAGGAAGTTTCAGGGTCCAGCTTCTGGGAAAGTGGGACTGAAGATCATTCTACTTGAAACTGTAGTTAGTACTGGAGACTCACTGTCAGTGATACTTAGCAATTTTTTGGTCTGTTCCTCTCTCTTCATTCCTCTATCATCTGCAGCCATAAAATTCTTTAGCTTACTCTTCATGTTTGCCATTGATAATTACTTCAAAGTTCTATTTTTACTATCTCCTCAACATTATAAATCTAAGCCCCATCCCTTTCCGCCTCATTCATGATGTTCCTTTACCAGCTGCTTCTACCGGGTCTGATAGAACCTGTGCACAAATGTGAGTCGAGTCCTAGGTTTTTAATCTTTTCTCCCAATATTTCCTCCATCTCTTAACCTATAACTGAAAACAACTCTTCTCTCTAATGAGTACTGTTATTCATGTTTTTGCTGGTTGAATACTCTTTGACTCCTTGGACAGCGGGAATCAATCAGTGTATCTTTTTTTTTTTTTGCGGTACGCGGGGCTCTCACTGTTGTGGCCTCTCGCTTTGCGGAGCACAGGCTCCGGACACGCAGGCTCAGCGGCCATGGCTCACGGGCCCAGCCGCTCCGCGGCATGTGGGATCTTCCCAGACCGGGGCACGAACCCGTGTCCCCTGCATCGGCAGGCGGACTCTCAACCACTGCGTCACCAGGGAAGCCCTAGCTTCATTCTTTATTGAGTCTTTCCTTTCAGATTATAAATACACTGAAGTCTTTTCCATCCTAAAACAAAGAAATAAAATCCCTCTGCCTTTCTATGTCTTAGAGTTATTTCTATTTTTTTTCTTTCACTCTGAAACATCTCTAAAAAAAAGGGCATTTTGTATGCAGCTTTTTCTTTTATGCTCACTTGCTCACGCTTTAATACCTTTCCTGTCTTGTTTCTGTCCCTGACACTTTACTGTAAAGGCCCTTTCAGAAGATCCATTGTCCTTATATTCAGGCATTTTCATGCCTTCATCTCTTAATCCCTAATCTCTCTGCAATATTTAAGCTATTGATCATCTTCCTCCTTGAAGCTCTGTTCTTTGATTAGGAGTTAGAAATGTGTGTGTTTGGCTCCATCTAGCCTAGTAAGGCCATTTTGCCTGGAACTTGGCTTGTTGTTGGACTCTGGTGTTCATCTTGTAGCCTGTACTGACTAGCAGAGAAGGGGTGGAGCACATTGGCACTGTGCATTTTATAGGCTCTGTGCCCCTGTGGACTTCTAAGAAAATAATTGATTTGACTTGCCAGTCTTCCTTTTCTTTCTCTTTCTCTCTCCCTGATCCTTCTGTGGCTTGTGTGTAAAATGGATTCTAGTCTTGACTCTGGTTAAATACTTACAATACCTAAAACCAAACATGTCCTCTTTAGAGCAGACTTGTGGAAAGAGTGATATGAATTGAGTTCTTTGGTAAACTCATGTGAGATTTGAAATGCTCTAAAAAAGTTGGGAAAGTTTAATGAATATCAATTAGTGACCTTAATGAGAAAAATTTTATGTCTTCTCTCTTATTTCCTATGATTTGCGTGGAAAATTATTTCTGAAAAAACAGATCGGCTTCTATCACAGCAAAAATAACTAGACTGAGAATCTCAATATAATAGAATTCCTAAGCCCTACTTATTTTCAGGAGTATTTGCTATAATAACACTGCGCTGTGACGGTTGCCTGGAGTTTTTTAGGATTTTGACCTGAGTTTGCCAAGACAGTTTCAGAAGGTTGCAGAGATAGCTGGGAAGGCATAGCATGAGCAAATGTGGGTTAGCCTAATACAAATGCAGTAGAGCAGATTTTTGAAATGACATGATTTTTTGAGAAGGAAACAGTACTGAGTTATGCCACTTTTTTTGTTGTTTTGTCTTGTGCTGTGTTAAATGAATGTTGAAACCTTGCATCCTGAATTTTTTTTTAATCCTTAGAAGTTTTGAGTCATTCTCTGTCCTCTGATATTTGTCACATTGCCCTGTCAGGAAATGGAATTATTCAGCCTAGAGAGATGATAAAGAGCTTTGGACTGGGTCTGGAGGTTCTGGTTGAGTCTTTGTCATTACCTAGCTATACAAACTTGAGCAAGTTACTTTACAGTTTGGACTTCTGATTTGTCAAATGAGAAGGTGGAGTAATTAATTTCTAAGAAGACACTACCATTTTAATTTGAGGGGTTTTGCAATGTGTCATTTGACATGTAAGAAATACAATGTAGCTTGTATTCTTTGTGGTAGGTATTGTTGCTGTTTTACACATGAGGACACTGAGGCACAGTTAAGTAACTTGTCTGTGCTCCTATTAAAAGTGACATATTGTCTGTGACTCCAGCTCTTCTGTCCCACATAAGTGTATCTGTTACATGTTAATCTCAGAATGCATACAAATGATGGTATATGGTGGTGGGAACAAAGGAGAATTCAAATATTTGTTGAATGTTTGACTAGGTTATTTATTGTGTTGTTTCCTTAAGCCATGTGCTATTAATATCCTAACATAATTTTCATTACACATTACATTAGTATAGAAGTATATACTCACAATTATTAACCAATATGCCTGGGTTTGAATTTCAGCTCTACCATATGATATTTGTGTAAACTTGGAAAGAAACTCTACCTCTTTGTACCTCAGTTTACTCATCTGAAAAATGAGGTTAATTGTATCTGCCTCATGGCGTTGTGAGAAATAAAGGAGTTCACGCGAAGGATTTAGACTGACACGAGGTAAACATATAATCAGTGCTAGCTATTGTTATTATATTATGCTTTTAACTTTTCCAAGTACTTTAAATAACATTTCCTTCAAGTAACATTCCTATGAGGAAAGTAAGGTCTGGAGTTAGCATATTTAGTCCCATTTTACAAAGAAGAAATCCATGAAGAAACTTGTGTAAGGATACCAGAACAAAATTAAGTGCAATAAAATTTAAAAGATTATCTAACCCCAATCTGAAAGAGAAAAAAAAAATGGTTTGGGATGAGTGTCATAATAGTCCCCTCTTTTACAGAAGGAGGACAAACCTGAGGTGTTTGGAATGAGAAGGAAAATCATACCCCCCTACTCTTTTCTTCTGGTCCTTGATTCTCTTTCTGCTGTTAGAAGGGAGCTGGGGAGGATGTTGCTGCGTCATTCCTGTGTCCTAGTCTAGCCATCTAGCAAGCTGAGAAACAGCATTTGAAGGGTATCGGATTTGCTGCAAACTGAGAAAAGAGCTTACCTTTTCTATGTTGGAAAACAGGGTAAAATGAGTGGGAGACGTGAGTTACCAGTGTGAGCTGTTGCTGTCATGTGAGTAGTTTTCATGGATTTAACTCTTGAACTGCTTCAACTTAATACCACATCCCACTCTTTTGTCCTGTGTCAGTTTCCTGCACTTGTTTAGATCTAAGTGCTTCTGTGTGTGTGTGTGTATGTGTGTGTGTGTTTTCTTCCCTTGCCCAGCTTGTTATCTCTTAGCTTTCAGCACCTGATTTTGCTGCAGTATGTACTGCATGATCTCTGCATTGCTGTAACCAGATCGTGGTCAGACTTGCCCTTTCCATCTTTTTGATGAAAAGATTTCTTTGCATCTCTCCCTCAGGGGTCTGCTGTAGTGTGCTGTACATTTGGAGGCTCTTCCCTACCCCTTGGAAAAATCTGAAGACAAAAGAATTTTTGAGAAGTCACCTTGTTTGGGGGTGTCTCTTGGCTAGGATTTCTCCTGTTAGCCTTCCCTTAGGTCTAATACATAGAAACAGTGTCTTCAGCAGATGTATATTGTGCCTGTTCGTGTAAGAGACCACTATTCCTAGTCACAGGAAGTGCAGAGTATAAACATTGAAGGATATTGAATTAGACTGAATAATGATTAGGGAGAGATGAAGCAATATGTCTAGTAGTAGAAAACTTTAGGATCAGGCAGACCTGGGCTTAATTCCCAGTTCTGCCTTTTATTGCCAGTGTGATCCTGGGCAAATTGCTTAAATTCCCCGAATCTCAGTCTTCCCATCTACAGAATAGACGTACTAATAATACCTGGTTCTTAGGGTTGTTTTAAGGATTAATTGAGAGAATGAATTTGTGACACTGAACAGAATGCATAGGTATAGTCCTGTGAGCTGTTACTAACCTTTCTGAAGTTGAGTTCCTTGTTAAAATTGGTGTTAGTACTTAGCTCAGGTATGTTGTAAAGATTAAATGAGGATAGAAAGGTAGATATCTGGCACATAAATTTTACACGTGCAGGAAACATCTGAGGCAACTGAAATACTACAGGCAGTATTTCTTTGGAAGAAACAAATTAAAATGCTGTCCAGGTCATACCAGCACCAGCACCTAGACAGTGCTACTTTAGCGGTCTATCTAGGTTACTCTTGCTGTGCTGAGCTAAATATGTGCATTTCTAATGGTATTTTGCCCTTGATTCATTGTTTTCTCAGTTTGTCTCAGAGTCCAGTCCCTTCTTTTTTATACATAATCATATTCTACTCATTCTCAAAGGTAAGCTTAAGTTTCACCATGAAGCTCTTTTAGATCACTCCAGAGAAATGATTTGTCCCACTTCTAAATGCCATTATGACACAGCTTGGACCGATATGTATATCATTTTTGCTCCCATTATCTGCCTGGAGATAATCTAGTTTAGACATCTTCTATGAAACCTTTCCTGACTCCATAATAAATCATCTGTACTTTGTACACCTTTTGTTATGGATGTATCACATTGTGTTATAATTGTTTGTTTACCTTTGTATACTTATAATCTTATGAATATCATAAGAACAGAGTATCTCTGAATTCCCACTTTGTAGCATATGCCTTGCTCAATGAATATTGAGACTGATGCATTAACCTTGTGTTGGTATTTGGTATTTTTCTTTTTCCAACCCAAGAGGGAATGAGTGGGAAGTTCACTTTGGTGTCTCTCTGTGTGTTTTAAAACAACACAAACAAAAATATGTATTATGTAATTCACATACTATAAGATTCACAATTTGAAGGTGTGCAATTCACTTTTTAAAAAAGTATATTTACAGGGTTTGTGCAATCATCACTGTCTAATTTCAGAACATTTTCATCACCCCAAAAAGAAACCCCATGCCCGTTAGCAGTCACTGTCCATTCTCCCCTACCTCCAGTCTCTGGCAACCATAATCTGCTTTATATCTCTATGGATTTATCTCTTCTGGACATTTCATACAAATGAAATCACACAATATGTAGACTTTTTTGTCTGGCTTCTCTCACTTTTCACAGTGTTTTCAAGGTTCATCCGTATTATGGCATGTATCAGTGCTTCATTCATTTTTAGAGCTGAATAGTATCCCGTTGTATGAATATACCATATTTTGTTTATCTGTTCATCAGTTAATAGACATTTGGGTTGTTTTAATTTTTGGCTATTATGAATAAAGATTGCTGTACAACTTTTTGTATGGATGTAAGTTTTCTCTTCAGTATATACCTAGAGTAGAATTGCTGGATCATATGATAAATGTGGTTAACTTTTTGCAGAGCTACCAAATTTTTGTTCACAGCACCTGCACCATTTTGCATTCCCACAAACAAGAGGAATGCAAAATGTACAAGGGCTCCAGTTTCTCCACATTCTCGCAAGACTTGTTATTGTGCTTCTTTTTGATTATAGCTATAATGGTGGGTGTGAAGTGGTATCTCATGGTTTTGATTTGCATTTCCCTAATGGCTAATGATGTTGGAGCATCGTTTCATGTGCTTATTGGCCATTTTGTATATCTTCTTTGGAGCAATGCCTGTGCAAATCCTTTGCCATTTTTTTTTTTTTTTGCGTTACGCGGGCCTCTCACCGATGTGGCCTCTCCCGTTGCGGAGCACAGGCTCCGGACGCGCAGGCTCAGCGGCCATGGCTCACGGGCCCAGCCGCTCCGCGGCATGTGGGATCCTCCTGGACCGGGGCACGAACCCGTGTTCCCTGCATCAGCAGGCGGACTCTCAACCACTACGCCACCAGGGAAGCCCCTTTGCCAATTTTTTAATAGGTTGTCTTTTTTTTCTTATTTCTTTTTTGGCCACCCCGCACGGCTTGTGGGATTTTAGTTCCCCAACCAGGGACTGACCCCAGGCCCTTGGCAGTGAGAGCGCCGAGTCCTAACCACTGGACTGCCAGGGAATTCCAATAGGTTGTCTTTCAATTGTTGAATTATAAGAGTTCTCTCTGTATTTTGGATACTAGTCTCTTATCAGACATATGATTTGCAAATATTTTCTGTGAGTTTTTGGACCTATTTGCCTAGAATTCGTTGCTCACCTCAATACATATATATATATGATATAGTAGAACTAGAGGTCCTGAAAGAGTATATATTGATTGAAGTGATTGCTATACTACAGGTAGCACTGCCGTTAGGCAGTTCTAGAAGCCTTGTGTTACAGGAAAGGTAGCGAACATTTGACTGGGAACTGGGGAATTTTGGGTTTTAGTCCTAGCATTGCCACACCCAGGTAGTATGAGCTTGAGCATATCATGTAATTTTTCAGGGTCTCAGTTTTCTCTTCTGTAAAGTGATTTGGACTAGATAGTCTTTAAGGTCACCACTAAAGTTGTTTGAGTTGGTAAGTTCCTTGGGGGCACATGTATTCTTTTTTTTTTTTAATTTTTATTTTATATTGGAGAAAAGTTGATTAGCAGTGTTATGTAGTTTCAGGTGTACAGCAAAGTGATTCAGTTATACATATACATGTATCTATTGTTTTTCAAATTCTTTCCCTATTTAGGTTGTTACATAATACTGAGTAGAGTTCCCTGTGCTATACAGTAGGTCCTTGTTGGTTATCTATTTTTATTTTTATTGAAGTATAGTTGATTTACAGTGCTGTGCCAATCTCTGCTGTACAGCGAAGTGACTCAATTATACACAGATAGACATTCTTTTTTTACATTCATTTCCATTATGGTTTATCACAAGATATTGAGTGTAGTTCCCTGTGCTCTACATTAGGACCTTGTTGGGGGCACATGCATTATAAGTCAGATTATACTCCATCTCACTTGTTCCTAAAAAGATATAAATTTTTTTACTCCCTTCCCCCATGGTTTGTGTTTTTTTTTTTTTTTTTTTTTTAATTTGTTTTTTGGCTGCACCACACGGCATGTGGGATCTTAGTTCCCCAACCAAGGATTGAACCTGCGCCCTCTGTGTTGGAAGTGTGGGTCTTAACCACTGGACCGCCAGGGAAGTCCCCATGTTTTGTGTTTTTGCCATCATATTTTATATCTTCATGTTTATCCCTTCACTGTTTATTGTGGTAATAGTTGCTTCCTGCCAGTTTCCGGTTTGTTTTCAGTGAGACTTGCTCCACATGTGGGTGCATTTTTGATGTTTTCATTGGGGGAGGTGAGCCTCCTACTCCACCAAATTGATCTCCCCTCTATCTTATTTGTTAACACAGAACCCTTCTGCATGCTCTTACCTTTGGGGGAAAACTTTGTGTGTTTTTTTTTTCTCTTTGATCAAGGACCCTCTCTTTTTAAAACTAGTCATAATTAATTCTGACCACCTCCAGTCATATTAATAAACCTGGGTTTTGTTAAAGAATTTATAGCTTAAAAGAGACCTTCAGAGATCTTTTAATCCAGTGTTCTCTATAACAGATGAATTAGAGGTTCAAAAAAGTTAGGTTCATGGATTTAACATCCCATTTGCTGGGTATTTACTATGATCCTGGCTCAGGCTGTGTAACTAGTTAGTGGCAGAATTGAGATGAGAATTGAGGTGTAGTATCAGGAATTTGCTAGTGTTTCAACTAAGGGCAACAATAATTTGTCTCCAAATTCTGATTCCTAATTAATTTGTAGCATCAAGTAGAACTAGCATATTTGTTACATACTTTAGGTGTAAATGGATGCATAGTTTTAATTTTTAATCATCTTTCCTTCCTTCAAGGGCCTGTTTTCAGCCTTAGAGAGTTACTTATGGCTCTAAGGTCTTGAAGTGGCTACCTGTGATTTATTATAACAATTCCGATCCAAGACCACTGGTTACAATTTCCCAAGCTATGTTCTTTCTGGTTACTTTGACTCCTGATGAAAATGATTTTATATTGGCACTGTGCCTCTTCCTAACCACCTGTTCCTGTTAATGTGATTTTTCCAAATCTTCAATGGAATATGCAACTACATTAGAATCACAAATAAAACTTTCTTGAAAATCTCAAAAGTCTCTACCTAACCCCCCTCTCCAATAAATGGGTATGAGGATAGGCTGATGAAATTATTTGAATAGAAGTGTAACATATTCCCAAGGAGCCCACAGTTCTTTTGAAATATGCAATTTCAAAAACTAAACAGTAACTAAAAATGAAAAACATAATCCACTTCATGGCAAAACCTGACCTGAACTAAAGTGAAGCTATTTATAATTTTATTTATCCTACTTAGTATGACTATTTAACTGTAAAAATATTAGTGTGTCTACCTACTGGGTGCTGCCCTGGTCCCTATTGTATTATCTTTCCAAAATCTAAAAAATTCTGAATTCCAAAATATATTTAGCCCAAAACATGGATCTGTATTTGTCGGTGATAGTTCCTTGTTACATGGATTCTTTTGAAATAAACCCAGGGAGTTGAAATTTTATATTGGGCCTTCATTGGTTAATAAAGCCTGACAGCTAATTCCACTACCGTTCTTTGTTTTTCAAAGGAACACTGCAGTGCCATGTATTCATTAATATTGGGGTAGGTATTTTCTTTTGCTCTTCAAAACAGTTGAGAATTTTTATGGTTTCTTTTTTTCTTCTTCAGTTATTATTTTTTTGAAATTCTAAACCTACTGAAGAGTTGAGTAAATAGTATTATGAGTACTCATATATCTTTCACCTACATCAGTGGTTCTCAAAGGGTTATTCACAGGTTGCCGGGGGTACCCAAGACCCTTTAAGGGGATTTGCAAAGTGAAACTATTTTCATAATAATACTAAGACATCATTTGCCTTTTTCACTGTGGTGACATTTGTGCTGATGATATAAAAGCAATCAATGGTGGATAAAGCTGCTGGTGTATTAGCACAAATCAACGTAACGGTATCAAATTGCATTAGTAATAATTGTGTTTGCAACACACTTGCAGTAAAACAGAAATGCCAGTTTGACTTAAGAATGTCCTTGATAAAGCAGTAAAAATTATTAATTTTATTAAATCTTGAATCTTGAGTAAACATCTTTCAATATTCTGTGTGATGAAATGGGAAGTTCTATGAAGTACTTCTTTGCATATCAAGGTAGAGTGGTTATTTGAGGAAAAACACTAGTATGAGTGTTTGAGTTGCAAGCTAAGCTAACCTCTTTTTTCATGAATCATCATTTTTTACTTGAAATAATGATCGACAGATAAACTGGTTATGCGGATTTGGGTATTTGGCAGACATTTTCTTGGAAATGAATGAAATGAAGCTTGTTACTTCAGGGAAAACAACTGACAGTATCTGTTGCCAATGATAGGACTAGAACTTTCAAGCAAAAATTAGAATTTGCATAATTTTATTTGCCACTGTGAGCTTGGCAGCTTCCCAGTACTTAGTCTTTTTTGATGAGATTGATGATGATATTGACAAAAGTGATTTTTTGATATTGTAAAATGAAATGTGTCAACATTTAGAAGATCTGCATATCTGTCAACTTAGTGAACCAGTATTTTCCACATGACCAATGCATGATTTTATAAGATCATGCTTGGGTAAAAGATCCATTCAAAGTGCAAGATAGGGGGCTTCCCTGGTGGCACAGAGGTTAAGAATCTGCCTGCCAATTCAGGAGACACAGGTTTGAGCTCTGGTCCAGGAAGATCCCACATGCCGCGGAGCAACTGAGCCTGTGTGCCACAACTGCTGAGCCTGCGCTCTAGAGCCCACAAGCCACAACTACTGAGCCCGTGTGCCACAACTACTGAAGCCTGCACGCCTAGAGCCCGTGCTTCGCAATAAGAGAAGCCACCGCAATGAGAAGCCCGCGCACCGCAATGAAGAGTAGCCCCCACTCGCCGCAACTAGAGAAAGCCCGCGCGCAGCAACGAAGACCCAACACAGCCAAAAATAAATAAATTTATGTTTAAAAAAAATACTAAACCGGGCTTCCATGGTGGCACAGTGGTTGAGGGTCCGCCTGCCGATGCAGGGGACATGGGTTCGTGCCCCGGCCCAGGAAGATCCCACATGCTGCCGAGCGGCTGGGCCCGTGAGCCATGGCCGCTGAGCCTGCGTGTCCGGAGCCTGTGCTCCGCAAGGGGAGAGGCCACAACAGTGAGAGGCCTGCGTACCGCAAAAAAAAAAACTAAACCACTAATTACAAAACAAACAAACAAAAACATTGAGGTGCATGTATCCTTTCAGTATTTTTGTTTTTTCCAGATACATACCCAGAAGTGGAATTGCTGGATCATGTGGTAGTTCTATTTTTATTTTTAAAGGAACCTCCATACTGTTTTCCATAGTGGTTGCACCAATTTACATTCCCATCAACAGTGTACAAGGGCTCACTTTTCTCTACATCCTCTCCAACAGTATAGTTTTTTTTTTTTTTGTTTTTTTTTGTTTGTTTGTTTGTTTGGCTGTGCCATGCGGCATGTGGGATCTTAGTTCTCCAGCCAGAGATCTAACCCACGCTCCCTGCCTTGGAAGCATGGAGTCTTAACCCCTGGACCACCAGGGAAGTCCCAGTATAGTTGTTTTTTGAGAGATATTCTCTTGAAGAACAGTAATAGATGAGAGATTGATATATAATTGAATAATATGTGGTCTCTGACATAAAAAATAACTACAATTGGCCTTCTGCATCTGCAAATTCAATCAACCACAAGTGGAATATATTTGGGGAAAAAAATTCCAGAAAGTTCCAAAAAGCAAAACTTGAATTTGCCATGCATGAGGCAACTATCTACATAGCATTTACATTGTGTTTACATAGCATTTACACAGTATTAGGGATTATAAGTGATCTAGACATTGTGTTTACATAGCATTTACACTGTATTAGGGATTATAAGTGATCTAGAGATGATTTAAAGTATATGGGAGACTTCCCTGGTGGTCCAGTGGTTAAGAATCCATCTTTCAGTGCAGGGGACATGTGTTTGATCCCAGGTCGGGGAACTAAGATCCCACATGCCTCGGGGCAACTAAGCCCACAGGCCACAACTACTGAGCCCGCGCGCTCTTGGAGCCTGAGCACCACAGCTAGAGAGAAGCCCACGCGCCCTGCAATGAAAGATCCTGCATGCCGCAACTAAGACCTGGCGCAGCCAAAAAAAAAAAAAAAGTATATGGGAGGATGTGTGTAGATTATATGCAAATACTATGCCTTTTATATAAGGGACTTGAGCACTGGCAGATTTTGGTATCCAGAGAGTGGGTGATGGTCTTGGAATGACTGTACTAAGTTTGGTGCCCTGCAGGTAGCTGCAATTAGTTGCATTTCATTGGTCAATAAAATGAGGTCACCTGACTGCAGAGGGGGTTCAGGTCTTCCTTAGCTTATGATCA
This sequence comes from Mesoplodon densirostris, assembly GCF_025265405.1. NCBI lineage: Eukaryota > Metazoa > Chordata > Mammalia > Artiodactyla > Ziphiidae > Mesoplodon > Mesoplodon densirostris. The sequence continues at coordinate 18,983,107 of NC_082662.1, read as the reverse complement.
AGTGTTGAACCTTTCAGAATATCAATGATGAACATGATAAATAAAAAAAGTAAGAAATTAGAATGATGCCTAGCCTAGTGCCTGGCTCAAAATAGGTACTTAATATTTGTTGACTTAATTAAAGATGTAACTGGAAGGGTGTGCCAGAAAAGACTATACTTGATGATTTATTGAGTGATTTAGTGCATTTAGTCTGCTAGGTGCTGCAGGAGGTAAAGAGGTAAAAAACAGTATTTATGCTCTTGATGAGAACCTACAGCATTAGCTGAGAGGAAACAAACTCATTAAAAAATATATTTATTTATTTATTTATTATTTGGCTGCACCAGGTCTTAGTTGCAGCATGTGGGATCTTTAGTTGTGGCATGCAGACTTCTTAGTTGCAGCATGTGGATTCTTGGTTGCAGCATGCATGCAGGATCTAGTTCCCCAACCAGGGATTGAACCCTGGCCCCTTGTATTGGGAGTGTGGAGCCTTACCCACTAGACCACCAGGGAAGTCCCCATTGTTGTCCTGATAAATATTTATTGACTGTTCGCTACATGCCAGGTAGTGTTTTAGGCACTGGGATACAGTGGTGAACAAAATTCTTGCCTTCATGGAGCTTACAGATTAGTTGGAAGAAATAAGCAGTAGACCTATATCAACAAAATAATTTCAGATAGATATAAAGGAAAATAAAATGGTTTGATACAGTAGGGAGTAATGGGAGGAGAGGAGTATACCTTTAGCTCCAATTGTCAGGAAGGCATCCTGAGGAAGTGACATTTGAACTGTGACTAGAATTACGAGGAGGCAGCAGCCGTGGGAAGATCTGGGAGAAGGCAGAGGAAGCTGCAAGGACAAAGATCCTAAGGTTGTGATTGAGCTGGCCTTTGTGAGAACTCAAGGAGGCCAGTGTGTATGGAGCAAAGAGAGGGATCAGAGAGAGTGGTGAAAGAATATGATAGGAGATGAAGTAGGAGAGGAAGGCAGTGACCAGATTGTGTAAGGTTTTTATCTTTTTAATTTTAATTTTAATTTTTTGGCTGCGTTGGGTCTTTGTTGCTGCGTGTGGCCTTTCTCTAGTTGCAGTGAGCGGGGGCTACTCTTCGTTGCAGTGCACAGGTTTCTCATTGCGGTGGCTTCTCTTGTTGCGGAGCACAGGCTCTAGGTGCGCGGGCTTCAGTAGTTGCGGTGTGTGGGCTCAGTAGTTGTGGCTCGTGGGCTCTAGAGCGCAGGCTCAGTAGTTGTGGTGCATGGGCTTCGTTGCTCCGTGGCATGTGGGATCTTCCTGGACGAGAGCTCGAACCCATGTCCCCTGAATTAGCAGGCGGATTCTTAACCACTGTACCACCAGGGAAGTCCCAGGCTTTTTATTTTAAGTGATAGGAAACCATTGAGAAATACAAATTGTACTATATAAAACAACTGAAGGATTCAGGTCATCGATAACGACTTGATTTTAGTATTAACTTGATATATCCTGAGGATACTGCCCTCTCCTTTCCTTTTTTTACTGTTTTCCTTAAACAGATTTTTATTGAAAAACTGTTATATTCATAATATTGTATTAGTAGAAATACAAAGAAACAATAAGTCCACACTACATCTTTGAAGAATTTTGCATTGTAGTTGGAGTGATATGGTGTAAATGCAAAAAATATGTCTATGAGTGCATTATATAAGAGGACAATACGGGACTTCCCTGGTGACGCAGTGGTTAAGAATCTACCTGCCAATGCATGGAACACGGGTTCAATCCCTGGTCCGGGAAGATCCCACACTCTGTGGAGCAACTAAGCCCATGCACCACAACTACTGAGCCTGCACTCTAGAGCCCGTGAGCCACAACTACTGAAGCCCACGTGCCCTAGAGCCTGTGCTCCGCAACAAGAGAAGCCACCGCAATGAGAAGCCTGCGCACCACAACGAAGAGTAGCCCCCGCTCACCGCAACTAGAGAAAAGCCCAGGTGCAGCAACGAAGACCCAACGCAGCCATAAATAAATAAATAAATAGATAGATAGATAGATAGATAGATAGACAGACAATACACCTGTCATATAGTATATGAGTATATGTTAAACAGCAGAAGGTGCCCCAGAAGGGAGGAGTTAACGTGCAATGGGTGTGGAAGACCTGCACTGAAGAGGAGATGTCATTGAACTGTTTCTTGAATAGATTTGATGAGATGGAGATCATTCCAGGCAGGAGAGATATTTGAGTAAAGGTAAAACGTGAAGGACTTTGTCCTCAGGAAATAATAAGTAGGTCTGTCTAGGTAAGGAAAAATAGTAATGGCATGCCTTGAGTAACAGACTAAGGAATTTAGACTGTAGTCTGTAGTTGTAGTGGGCGCTCCTCACAGATCTGATTTATGCATTAGTCACTTGTTTGCTAACTGTTTATTCAACTAATATTTATTGTCTACTGTGTACACTTGTATTCTTTGAAATTCTAACAGCCTTGATCACTTGCAGATGTAAAATTGAGTTGTGATTCTGGTACATGGTTTGTACATAGATATAAAAACATGCAGAAAATGAATGAACCGGGAAAAAAAGATTCTTATAAGTGATCTTATTTCCTTAGGCAAGTTTGACGGGGTGGGATTTGTATCACTAGTAGGTGGTGAATAGTTGGAGGATTTTGTTGAGAGGCGGGTTGGGGGAAATGTTGAAACTGTAGGAAGGCTATGCTGATGTTAAAGTGTGTTGCAAGATTCCAAGTCTCATTGTCATCTTGATATTCTGGATCTTGATAGAGCAATGGTCATTTATGTCTGAGGGCTGCAAATAAGAGAATGGTGAGCCTAATGATGAGATTTTCCTATCTTGTTCGTTATTTAAAATACAACCACAGGGGACTTCCCTGGTGGTCCAGTGGTTAAGACTCTGCGCTCCCAGTGCAGGTGGCCCGGGTTGGATCCCTGGTCAGGGAAGTAGATCCTGCATGCCACAACTAAGAGCCAACATGCCTCAACGAAGATCCCACATGCCACAATGAAAATCCTGCATGCCATAACTAAGACTCAGGGCAACCAAATAAATAAATATTTAAAAAAAAGAAATGGATTGTTGGAAATAAAGATTGTTTTTTAAAAAATACAACCACATACACATACACACAATCCCAGTAGCTCCTTAACTAATTCATTCCCTCTCTCTTTCTCCCTCCCTCCCTCTCCCTCTTTTTCTCCCTCTCCCCCTATCACCTACCCAAGCCCCACTGGCTTTAAAAAGGTTTTTACCATTCCTGACCAATCTCAGCAATGTCACAGATAAATGTAATTAGGCATTAATTAGGCATTAATTAGGACCACTGCTGTAGTCTTTTTTTTTTTTTTTTTTTCTTTTCTGCGGTATGCGGGCCTCTCACTGTTGTGGCCTCCCCCGTTGCGGAGCACAGGCTCCGGACGCGCAGGCTCTGGACGCGCAGGCTCAGCGGCCATGGCTCACGGGCCCAGCCGCTCCGCGGCATATGGGATCCTCCCAGACCGGGGCACGAACCTGTATCCCCTGCATCGGCAGGCGGACTCTCAACCACTTGCGCCACCAGGGAGGCCCTTTTTTTTTTTTCTTATGCTGTAGTCTTTTATTTAAGATTATTGAAAGTCTTTACTCGCTTATTTTCTCTTTAGCTTATGGAGGACTAAGCCAATATATAGGCTTACGCTGATAGTGTTTATCAGCTGTCCCTAAGAATTACAGCTTTTATAACTGGAAGAAATCATCTGGACTCTTTTTTTTCACCCCATTTTATAGATCTGACAACTGCTGTTTCTTAGCCTGAAGGAGGGAATTATTATTTGGATATAAAGGAACCTGTCTCTCCCCATATCCCAGTGCATTGTGGTGAGGTCATTGTTGGTCCTCTTTAGCAAGATATTGATGTTTATATCCTAGTTCTCTGTCATCAAGAGACTTAATATTGCAGTTGGAGAGAGAAGACTTAGACATAAAAAGATTGATAATGGGTAAGCCACAACCTTTCTTTATTAAGGATAAATTAGTTAGAGTTTAGGACATTTACCTCTTTCCAAGCTCGAGATATGGTGGGACTTTTAATAATGCTGGCCTTAGAGGTTAAGAGTCTTACTTATATCAGGTGTTTATTCTGTCATCAAGGTTCAAATTATACTAATAATTATCTTTGTATAGCACTTTATAGTTTTTGAAGTGTTTCTATAGGCATTAACATGTTTGAATTTTAGGGCACCATTGTTAGGTGCAGGGACGAGAGCATTTGTCACTACTTTGTAGTTGAAACTTGAACTCAGATTTTCCTTCATACCCACCTCTCAGCGTACTAAACAACACTGCTTCTGTGATTTCACTTGCTTTATATTCAGGTCTCCATAGTAATGAATTATGTTTTGATAAGTTCCATTTTGGAATAAACCCAATATTTTTTCAACTGAAAAAGCTATATTTTCCATTACTTTTTATTATTCATAAGGAGTTGAATGAACTTGATTTTTTGTTTTTAAAAACTGAAGGACTGAAGAATTTGATCTTAGGTGGTTTCTTGAGTTTGAATTAAAATATCCCATTTAACTCTCATGGATTCAGCAAACATTTATCAAATGTCTTTTATGTGCCAGGCTTAGTGCAGGGGGAGGGAGATGTTTGGGGTGGGGCTGGGCGGAGGGGAGGGCCTTAAGAATGAAAGTGTTACCATGAAAAAAGCAAGAATTTAAAGTCAAGTAGACCTGCATTCAAATCCCATCCTGCTACTTATTTATTAGTTGCAATTGCTTAGCTTCTCAGAGTTTCAATTTCCTAATCTATAAAATGAGGATAATAATACCTATTTTGTAGGATTGTTTTGAGCATTAGGGTGATGTTTATAAAGCATGTAAAGTACATGCTTTATAGGATATTATTTCTCATAACGAATGAATAGACAAGTGTGTGTGGTGAGAGCTGAGTTTTGACAGAAAGTGTTTGGCTGACCTAATGTAGAATAGAGTGAGGTGATTTTGGCTGCCAACATACTATGTTCTGCTTTTGTTGAAACTTGCAACTCGCACATTGGTGTTTGCCAGCATTGCTTTTGACTTCTCATATGATAGAAGCCAAGTCATTCCCAAGGAGTGTAAGTCATTTGGAAACATCTGTAGGCTAGACCGTTAAAATTCTGTTGTAGTTTAGTTGGAAAAAAATCTCACATTACCATAGGGTAGTGAAAGTCACGTGGCGGGGAGCCTCCCTGGGCTGACGCCTAGATTTAATTTTCTGAATGATGTAACCATCAAAAGGAAGAAGAATTACCAACCAGGGTGTAAAGTCCTATGACAGTAAGTATAGCTGGTAAACTGAATAGGATGAAAGACCAAGAGCCTGCTTCGTTTTCTTTTTTTTAATTTTATTTATTTATATATTTGGCTACGTTGGGTCTTCGTTGCTGCGCACGGGCTTTCCCTACTTGCAGAGAGCGGGGGCTACTCTTTGTTGCGGTGCGCGGGCTTCTCATTGCAGTGGCTTCTCTTGTTGTGGAGCACAGGCTTCAGTAGTTGTGGCTCGCGGGCTCTAGACCGCAGGCTCAGTAGTTGTGGTGCACGGGCTTAGTCACTCCGCGGCATGTGGGATCTTCCCGGACCAGGGTTCGAAACCATGTCCCTTGCATTGGCAGGCGGATCCTTAACCACTGTGCCACCAGGGAAGCCCCTGCGCCACCAGGGAGGCCCTTGCTTTGTTTTCTTTTTTTTTTTTTTTTTGCTTTGTTTTCTAAAATGGTGCTTTATTCATTTATAAACATTTATCGAGTACCTACTGTATGCTAGGCACTGTTACGGTGCTAGGAATACAATGGTAGCGGGGTTCAGGACCGTCTTTTGTTTAAAAAAATTTTTTTTGGATGTGGACCATTTTTTTAAAAGTCTTCATTGAATTTGTTACAATATTGCTTCTGTGTTACATTTTGGTTTTTTGGACGCCAGGCATGTGGGATCTTAGCTCCCCGACCAGGGATTGAACCCACACCCCCTGCATTGGAAGGTGAACTCTTAACTACTGGATCACCAGGGAAGTCTTCCCCACGCATCCCCACCCCCCATTTTCTTTTTTTTTTTTTTTCAAATTTAATCAGTTATACATATACATATGTTTCCATATCCCCTCCCTTTTGCGTCTCCCTCCCACCCTCCCTATCCCACCCCTCCAGGCGGTCACAAAGCACCGAGCTGATCTCCCTGTGCTATGCAGCTGCTTCCCACTAGCTATCTACCTTACGTTTGGTAGTGTATATATGTCCATGCCGCTCTTTCACTTTGTCACAGCTTACCCTTCCCCCTCCCCATATCCTCAAGTCCATTCTCTAGTAGGTCTGTGTCTTTATTCCTGTCTTACCCCTATGTTCTTCATGACATTTTTTTTTCTTAAATTCCATATATATGTGTTAGCATACAGTATTTGTCTTTCTCTTTCTGACTTACTTCACTCTGTATGACAGACTCTAGGTCTATCCACCTCATTACAAATAGCTCAATTTCATTTCTTTTTATGGCTGAGTAATATTCCATTGTATATATGTGCCACATCTTCTTTATCCATTCATCCGATGATGGACACTTAGGTTGTTTCCATCTCCGGGCTATTGTAAATAGGGCTGCTATGAACATTTTGGTACATGTCTCTTTTTGAATTATGGTTTTCTCAGGGTATATGCCCAGTAGTGGGATTGCTGGGTCATATGGTAGTTCTATTTGTAGTTTTTTAAGGAACCTCCATACCGTTCTCCATAGCGGCTGTACCAATTCACATTCCCACCAGCAGTGCAAGAGTGTTCCCTTTTTTCCACACCCTCTCCAGGATTTATTGTTTCTAGATTTTTTGATGATGGCCATTCTGACTGGTGTGAGATGATATCTCATTGTAGTTTTGATTTGCATTTCTCTAATGAGTAAAGATGTTGAGCATCCTTTCATGTGTTTGTTGGCAGTCTGTATATCTTCTGTGGAGAAATGTCTATTTAGGTCTTCTGCCCATTTTTGGATTGGGTTGTTTGTTTTTTTGTTATTGAGCTGCATGAGCTGCTTATACATTTTGGAGATTAATCCTTTGTCAGTTGCTTCATTTGCAAATATTTTCTCCCATTCTGAGGGTTGTCTTTTGGTCTTGTTTATGGTTTCCTTTGCTGTGCAAAAGCTTTTAAGTTTCATTAGGTCCCATGTGTTTATTTTTGTCTTTATTTCCATTTCTCTAGGAGGTGGGTCAAAAAGGATCTTGCTGTGATTTATGTCATAGAGTGTTCTGCCTATGTTTTCCTCTAAGAGTTTGATAGTGTCTGGCCTTACATTTAGGTCTTTAATCCATTTTGAGCTTATTTTTGTGTATGGTGTTAGGGAGTGATCTAATCTCATACTTTTACATGTCCCTATCCAGTTTTCCCAGCACCACTTATTGAAGAGACTGTCCTTTCTCCACTGTACATTCCTGCCTCCTTTATCAAATATAAGGTGACCATATGTCCGTGGGTTTAACTCTGGGCTTTCTATCCTGTTCCATTGATCTATCTTTCTGTTTTGGTGCCAGTACCATACTGTCTTGATTACTGTAGCTTTGTAGTATAGTCTGAAGTCAGGGAGCCTGATTCCTCCAGCTCCATTTTTCGTTCTCAAGATTGCTTTGGCTATTCGGGGTCTTTTGTGTTTCCATACAAATTGTGAAATTTTTTGTTCTAGTTCTGTGAAAAATGCCAGTGGTAGTTTGATAGGGATTGCATTGAATCTGTAGATTGCTTTGGGTAGTAGAGTCATTTTCACAATGTTGATTCTTCCAATCCAAGAACATGGTACATCTCTCCATCTATTTGTATCATCTTTAATTTCTTTCATCAGTGTCTTATAATTTTCTGCATACAGGTCTTTTGTCTCCTTAGGTAGGTTTATTCCTAGATATTTTATTCTTTTTGTTGCAATGGTAAATGGGAGTGTTTCCTTGATTTCACTTTCAGATTTTTCATCATTAGTATATAGGAATGCCAGAGATTTCTGTGCATTAATTTTGTATCCTGCAACTTTACCAAATTCATTGATTAACTCTAGTAGTTTTCTGGTAGCATCTTTAGGATTCTCTATGTATAGTATCATGTCATCTGCAAACAGTGACAGCTTTACTTCTTCTTTTCCCATTTGGATTCCTTTTATTTCCTTTTCTTCTCTGATTGCTGTGGCTAAAACTTCCAAAACTAGGTTGAATAAGAGTCTCACCCCCCATTTTCTAATGGAACTTACATTCCAGTGAGGGAGAGGGTAAATAAATATTAAATATAAAATATAATGAATCTCAGGTAATGCTAACTACCATGAAGAGAAATAAAGCAGGAGAAACAAGTAGCAAGTTAGAGAAGGGGTGCCTATTTTTAGATAGGCTCTCTCTTTAGGTAGGATGATCCAGAAGACTTATCTGAGAGGTTTCAGAATGAAGCCAGCGAGTGACCCTCTAAGATAAGGAGCAAGGCTCTTTGGTATAAGGAGTGGACATAGCTCTATGTCCACTTTAGAAGTTGCTTTAGAAGGTGGAAGGGAGGATTACCTTGTTAAGTGATTGAAATCAGCCCATATTAATTCTCAAGTGTCTACTGAAGGGGAAAGGAGTAGGTCTAGTTCTGTTGAAAATCAGCCTGCATGCCATCTTTGGAATACACACTGTAGATTACACTGCTCCAGAAAACGTACATTTAGGTGTCTAGGAGACCTAACAATTTTTTTCCCCTTAAAGTATTTTTAAAAGTATAGTGTTTAGGCCATCTGTATCAGAATACAAATGCAAACTGATGTGCACAACAGGTCCAATTAACCAGAATATTTGTGGATGGTAACTGGGAATTTGTGATTTTAACAAGTAATTCCATATCCATACTGAGGTTTGAAAATTACTGTTTGTTATCTTGCTGATAGAAATCATCTTCATTTCAGGCTTAGTGGGTGGGCAGGCAAGTCTCTGCTTTTTTAAGATTCATTACTTTTCATAATCTATGCTGGAGCTTGTGTTTCCTTTTGCCTTGATTTAGTTCTTGTCTTTAATCTCTGATATACTACAGCTTCCTTATTAAGAGGTGTTGATGTGACAGCAGAAAATGAAACTCTTGTCCTCTTTGCTTCATTATTTTGCATTTTCACCATCAGCCACATCCCTGGGAAGGAGCAACCACTGAACAAGAACACTGCGCTGGTTATATAGACTGACATGATTTAGGACAAAGCTTGCTTACGCTCAGTGGTGTTTTCATTTTCTGTTAATTGAAAATTCTAGTTTTTTTGTGATTAAAATTTTTTATTTCTTTCATAGGTCTTTAAATCTCTAACGTGCAAGATGCTAAATGAAAGAAAAAACAAACAGAATGAGGATATTGAGAAAGTATTTAATATGTTTAATAGTAGACACTCAGTAAATATTCAGTTTGATTTCAAGGGAGGGGATGGAAACAATCAACAATGGCAAATTTAATCATCTGTAGATGGTCAAGCTAGTTCCTAAAGAGGCATCACAGCCAACATTCTAGTGGGCACAGTGTAGAAGAAAGTGTGCACTCTTTCCCCCATGTTTAATTTTAGTGATACCACTGATGTTCATTGTCAGGTTGTGGGAAGACTGGTAGCTGGGAAGCCCATCTGCCAGGACCCATCTCCAGGCCGGTGGTCAGGCTTAAGACTTTTGTATGTTGCCTTTTGGGTACTGTTATGGCTAGTGTCTTCCTTTAGTAGGGACCTCTTGGAAAAAGGTTGAGCCTTTTAGAACTTGAAAGGGTCTTTGAATGAATGAAAGTCTATACTTTTCATTTAATGTTAAAGAAAAAGATTCAGAGAACTGAAATTTTCTCTAAGGCCTAGTTACAGAATATGATCTGATAATGTGGTTTCTTTCAGTGGTGTCATACAATTGAGTCGTCTTTGAAAAATGTGCCCTCTTCCCCCAAAGGATGCCATCTTTCTATTTAAGGGTTCTTGTAGTCATTCCATCCTAGTATTTGGTTGATTTTGATTTTGCCTGTCCAGTGATTGGGAGGCCCCATTACGGTGTGAGTGGCAATTTGTATCTTGCTTTTAGTAAAATTTAAGAGACAAGCTCTTTATTTTATTTAATTAATTTATTTTTGGCTGCTTTGCGTCTTCGTTGCTGCGCACGAGCTTTCTCTAGTTGCGGCGAGCAGGGGCTACTCTTCGTTGCAGTGTGCAAGCTTTTCATTGCAGTGGCTTCTCTTGTTATGGAGCATGGGCTCTAGGCACGTGGGCTTCAGTAGTTGTGGCTCGCGGGCTCAGTAGTTGTGGCTCAAGGGCTCTAGAGTGCAGGCTTGGTAGTTGTGGTACACGGGCTCAGTTGCTCTGCGGCATGTGGGATCTTCCTGGACCAGGGCTTGAACCTGTGTCCCTGACATTAGCAGGCTGATTCCCAACCACTGTGCCACCAGGGAAGTCCCTAAGAGACAAACTCTCAAAGTTAAGGCATTTGGAGGAGCAGTAACTGGTCCCCTGAATCCTCCTCCTCCAGTAACAGAGGAGGAGAATTCACAAAGAATTGGTCTCTTTGCTTGGTACCTTTTTTTCCTTTCTTTTTCCTCCCTTTTCCTTAGCTACTTGACTCCCATAAACTCAGTCTTCTGCAGAGGTATGGTGTGGCATAAGAGGCCTGAGTTGGGAGTCTGGATACCTAGGTCTTAGGTTCACTTTTGCTCCAAGCTTCCATTTCCTCTCTTCTGGTCATATCTTCCCCATCATTAAGATGAAAATGAGGGAATTCCCTGGCGGTCCAGTGGTTAGGACTCCTCACTCCCACTGCAGGGGCCATGGGTTCGATTCCTGGTTGGGGAACTAAGATCCCATAAGCCGCCGGGTGCGGCCAAAAAAATAAAAATAAAAAATAAAATGAAAATTAGGACTGGATAATTGACCCCCAAGGATTTTTCCAGCTTTGATATTCTTTGATTTCATGAATCCTGGAAGGACCACAACTTGCAGTTTGCTTTGACACACAGCATAGATTCTGCACTGGAACTTTACCACAGCGCACCTTGGGTGGTCGCAGGCTAAAGTTTTCTTTTTTCCGGAGGAATGTTTCTGAGAGTGTGGATTTTATAGATAAGCCAGTTTTTGTTTTGTTTTGTTTTAAAGAGATAAAAGGATAAAAATAGGAGTGAGAGAGGACTTGAAAGTTGAATCTGTGGGAAGTACATTATGTATATCCCAAGTAACTGTTTTACAATAGCAAATGCTTTGTTACGTCTATATAGGGTGGCAGAGTATTGTGGCGTTCTCCTGAGGCTATTGCAGGGAACAAGGGGCCATAAGGAAGTTCAAAGTCCATGTTAGTTTCCACCTTTGGAAAAGGAGTGTTGGTTTACTCTAGGGCCTGAGAGGAGGAGAACTGCTGATGATTTGAGCACCTGTCTCAGCACTTTATGACTAGAAAATCTGCAGTTTAAGCCTGACTTGTTTGGCTTAAATTATGGGAGCTTGTTTCCCCTGAAAATGTCACTTGAACCCTAGGACAGACTAGTGATTCTTGTGGGATACTCAGAGCTCTTTGGGTATTCATCTGTCCCCAGAGCAGGCTTGATTGTTATGTTGTAAGGTGGTAAAATACAGTCTGCTCTGTATTGGAAACCATTCACCCTTATGCTTTATTCTTCTAAGTGGGTGGGGTTCCTTCTATTCCTGCCTGAATGAAAAGCATTTAGCCAACTTCCTGATCATGCCCTGTCTTGTCCTTCATTTTTTCTTTGCTTTTCATTATTCTTTGCTGCAGCTCTGCCCATCATCCATTTGCGGCTCCACACAAGGCAGGAGCCACAAGCTTTGTACATGCTTATTAGAAAAGAAACTTAAAAAGCTTGAGTTAGGAAAGGGTTTTTGTCTCTTGCAGTAGTCACAGGATTAGGATGAAGGGGGAAGCTGAGGGACACAGGGAGACTTGGATCCAATAAAACACTGTAGATTAAATGAAGGATTTGAGGAAATGGAACTTCGGGTAGCTGACAGGGCAAAAATACTTGAGGAATGCTCCGGATTTGATAAATAGGTTATTTTTAGTTTGCAGAAAAAGAGTAGTTTCATCAGTGTAGTGGAATCTTGCAGTTGTGTTTGTAACCTAAACTAATCTGCTTAGGCTGTGCCGGAAAAGTGTCAGGTGGCATGCTAATTTCCTCCTCACTTTTAGTATTGCCTGGTTTAACTCCTGCAGTCCTGTGCCTGGACCTCAGGGCAGTGGTAGTGGGGAGTAATTACCCTAATGCTTGCACTTGGGCTATAGATCTCTGCTGTGGGTATAATGCAGTGCTTAAATCCAGTGTTCCCTTGTGGGACCCCAAACATGACTTTGGGTGGTACTGCCTTAGAGTCTGACTTGCTGTTTTTCCAATTAATTTGGCATTCTCTATCAATTTCCCTTGGTTCCTGGTTATTTCATTCTGCTTTAAGTGATTTTTAATGGATTTTGAGCTCTCAGTTATCATTCACTCAGTTCACCTTTATTGAGTTCCCACTCAAATGTGTGCCTGCCATTATTGTAGATGCTGTGTTCTTTGGTGTTTGTTTCTTAGAGACTCTAGATTTTATATATGTTATTCTTTTGAAGAATGTCAGCTTGTTAATTACTTAAAGTATTTAATACCTTAAGTACTTAAATTAAAAAAGTATTTAAAATTTTAATTTTGGGAAAGACAGTTTATATAAATTACAGGGTCAGAAAAACATGATCCAGTTTTAGTTTGGGTACATTATGCTCGTTTATATAGGAGATGGACCGTCTTAACTGGAAGATGTGACCGTTGCCCTTGAAGAATTTGCAGTGGTGAGGAGAAAACCAGAGACAGTACAAATTACTGAAGAAAATATAAAAACTAGTACAAACTAAATCAGTTGTGCATAACTGCCTGAGTATTGCAGGGCCGTTTGGTTAGTAGGGTTTATACCTCCCTGCTGGAGCAAGTTTTTCTTTTATTTCTTTAGCTTTATACACAAGGATGTCAGCTAGAAGCTTTTGAGTGTGGCTGTTTGTAGACTTGGGATTTTTCTCCTTGGGCTGGACTTATTTTTTGCTTAACATAAAAATCATATAACTGATTCTCATAGAGACAAGGAAAATTTAAGATGTAGTCAGCTCAATAAAGCAAAAGCAGCTAGTGGACTGATCCATCTCACTTGGGGAGGCCAGGGGAGCAGAGGTAGTGATGTTCCTGTTTCTCCTCCTTCTGGGCTCCGAAGAAAGAGGGTACATACTGAAAGCCCTCCTTTAGTTAATTTCAGTTTACCTTAGGTCAGCAAGTTATTTAAAATATGAGCCTCAGTTTGCTCATTATATAAAATGGATTTGATAATACCTCCTTATAGACTTGTTATGTGGATTAATTGAGATTATGGGACTGAAAGTACTTTGAACTATGAAATAATGTATAAGCATTAGATATTATTAGGAGGTATATTATTTGGGGAGGAGGAGGCATAGACTTTTGAGGCCTTCTGGTAGGACATCACTAGGGAGCCTTTCTGATGATTCTGGGTATTTTAGAATCTGGACTACCTTTAGTTGGTATCAATAAGGAAAATAATATTATTCAGTGTTATTTGGAAGGGGTATATATGTGGGAAATGAATCATTCTTTCTTATAAGTCTATATAAGTATATCTGTACTTACAAGAACATAAGTATAGGCACTCATAGTTTTCAGCTATTTAGCTATTGAACATTTACTGAGTTATTATTATGTGCCAAGTTCTGTGCATGTGCTTGGATTCAGAGATGATATACATAATCCTGGCCTTTTAAGAGCTCTAGGTTTGGTGGGAAGAGATAAACCAGTAGATAATTATAGTACAGAATGGTAAGTGCTATGCTAGAGATAAACCTAGGGTCCTTCAGAAGGGCTTGTTTTTAATTGATTCCTCTCACTTACCTCTCCAGACTGTTTAAAAACTGTAATAGATCTTAGTGGGGCCTGGAGAAAAGAAGCAGTTTGCCTAAGGCCAAGCCCATAGCTAGCCAGTAATAAGCTAGAACTAGAATCTGAGTTGTCATACTCACTGTCACTTTCAGCTATGTTCTTAGCTCCATCAGCACTGACTTCAGTTTTCCTCCCTTGTCCTGAATTCTAACTCTTCTAAGAGGTGCCTCTCGCCTTACTCCCCACACCACCATCTTTCCAAGCTTCTGTTTTTATTACCTTGTTTCACAATTACTATTGCAGTGGAAGTAGGAAGACCTGGGAGTCTTTTTTTTTTTTAAATATTTATTTATTTATTTGGCTGTACTGGGTCTTAGTTGCCCCGTGCGGGATCTTCGTTGCCATGTGCAGGGTCTTTGGTTGTGGCATGCGGGACCTTTAGTTGCGGCATGAGGTATCTTTTGGTTGCAGCAGGCAGGGTCTTTAGTTGCGGCATGTGGGGTCTTTAGTTGCAGCATGCGAACCCTTAGTTGCGGCATGTGGAATCTAGTTTCCTGACCAGGGATGGAACATGGGCCCCCTGCATTGGGAATGTGGGCCCCCTGCATTGGGAGTGTGGAGTCTTAGCCACTGGACCACCAGGGAAGTCCAAGACCTGGGAGTCTTGGTAGGTGGAAGCTTGTTGAGGTAGAGGAATGGTTCTTAGCATTGGCTGCACGTTAGGATTGCTTACAGAGCTTTTATAAAACACCGGTAGCTAAGATTCTGATTTTTACTCTAATGTTTGTTTGTTATTGAATATATCTAAAGTACACAAAATTTCCAGTAAAATACTCAGTGAATTTTTATATGTGTAAATAGTCACGTGAAGACTACTCATAGGGATTTACCTGGTGGCGCAGTGGTTAAGAATACAGCTGCCAATGCAGGGGACACGGATTCAATCCCTGGTCTGGGAAGATCCCACATGCCGCAGAGCAACTAAGCCTGTGTGCCGCAACTACTGAGCCTGCATTTTAGAGCCTGCGAGCCACAACTGCTGAGCCTGCATGCCACAACTGCTGAAGCCCGCATGCCCTAGAGCCCACGTGCTGCATCTACTGAGCCCACGTCCCTCAACTACTGAAGCCCGCGTGCTCTAGAGCCTGTGTGCTGCAACTACTGAGCCCACGTGCTGCAGCTACTGAAGCCCTTGTGCCTAGAGCCTGTGCTCTGCAACAAGAGAAGCCGCCGCAATGAGAAGCCTGTGCACCGCAACAAAGAGTAGTCCTGCTCACCACAACTAGAGAAAGGCTGTGTGCAGCAATGAAGACCCAACGCAGCCAAAAACAAAAAAACACAAAAAAACCCCAAAAGACTACTCACATCAAGATAAGTTCTGGATCAAAATATAGAATATTTCCAAAACTCCAGAAGGCTCCCTCGTGTTTCTTCCTCATCAATTACTGGCTGCCCAAGTAATCACTTATTCTGACTTCTATTTCCATTGATTAGCTTTGTCTATTCTTGAGTTTCATATAAGTAGAATCAGATAGCATGTGCTCTTTTTGGGTCTGGATTTTTTTGCTCAGTATCATATCTGGGTATTCATCCATGTTGCATTCATTCATCTAGTATGTAATAGCTCATTGTTTGGATGTACCACAATTATTTATTTATTCTACTGTTACGGGACTTTTGGGACAGTTTTGGCTATATGACAAAGCTGCCATGAACATTCTTAGTCTTGTACATGTCTTTTTGGTAGACAGGCACTCATTTCTGTTGGATATATACCTAGGAATAGGATTGCTGGATCATATGCTCAGCTTTGGTAGATGCTGATAAAGAGTTTTATAGTTGTACCTAGGTGTCAGCATTAAAAAAAGTATTTTTTATTATGAAAATTTCACACATTCGCAAAGCTGGAGAGGCTAATACAGTGAACCTGTATGTATCTATCTAGATTCAATAATTTTCAAGATTTTGCTACATTTGCTTCATTCCTTTTTTTTTCATTTGTTGAAGAACTTTAAAGCAAATCCCAGATATCATGTAATTTTACCCCACATACTTTAATATGCATCTTTAAATATGGACATTTTCTCACATAACCGTGCCATTATGAAATTTAATGATGTTAACAAATCCTTAATATCTAAGTCCTAGATCATAATCAAATTCCCTTGATTGTCTCAAAAATGTCTTTGCAGTTAGTTTCTTAGAATAAGGATCCACCCAGAGTCCACACATTAAGTTATGTTTCTTAAGTTTCTTTACATCTAGAGTGGTCCCTCTTCCCCTGCTCCCCCATCCCCTGCCTTTTTCGAATCATTGACCTCTTACAGAAATTGAGTCAGTTATCAGACAGTAGTGATAGTTTTGAAAGGTCCCCAGGTTTTTCTAATATTTAGCCAGAGTTGAAAACCCCTCAGATAGAGTGTTATCTCAGGACTATTCATAAAGAGAGGGTGAAGTGTAGGGGGTAGAATATAGATATTGGGTGGGTGATTGAAGTTATCACGACAGATTAGAGCGTGGACATCTTACACAATAGAAGTGGGATGTGGCAGTAGCAATGGTCATGTACCTCAAGGAAGAGTGTGGGAACTAGTTACTGAGTTCGCATTTGCCTATCCTCGTTTCACTTTATTGTGTGAACCTTCTTGTTTAGTAGGAACTTCAAAGATTGATTCTCTAACCTAAGAATCAGAGACTCTGACAAGAAAAAGCAGATATGATTTCTTCCCTGTTGCAGTTCTTTTCTTGTGGAACTGTAGACCATGAGATTTTCTTTTTTAATTAGCTGAACAAAACTGGAAACAAGAAAATAGGTCATTCATACCAATTGAGATACTTGAGGCATAATGAAAGAAAACTGGAAGGGATTAAAAAATTAAGTTTGTACACAGCATAGGGAGGAAATGTTAAAATACCTATACTGGCCAAAGGCTGGTGTGTCCTAAGGGTGGCACGATAAAGTACAACAGGTGATGGTTTCCGACACGAGGAAGCCCTAGGGTGGTTCCTCCTACTTTGTGCCAAGTACCTCCTAGCAATTAGCCATCGTATCACTCGATTCTCTTCACCTACTAGGGCCAAATTGTCCAAGTAATCTTATTTTAACTAACTTATCAGATGTGGGTGGTCACTGGCATGGATTGAAATGGTATATTCAGTTCAGGAAACCTAGGGAAGGTCAGAGCATAGGATTTGAGGTGTTGTGGGATCGTAGATCGTTGGAACTTAGAAGGACCCTTGGGTTCTTGGATTTTACCCATCCCTCCCCGCAAGAAGGCTTTTTGTTATAGAGAATATCAAATTTAAATGAAAGGAAACTTCATAATGAACTCCCATGTACCCATGCACAATTGCAGCAGTTATAAGCTATGGCTGATGTTTCATCTATACCCTTATTCACTTAACCCCATCCTGTATTATTATTATTTTTTTTAATTAATTAATTTATTTATTTTTGGCTGTGTTGGGTCTTCGTTTCTGTGCAAGGGCTTTCTCTAGTTGCGGCGAGCGGGGGGCACTCTTCATCGCGATGCATGGGCCTCTCACTATCGCGGCCTCTCTTGTTGCGGAGCACAGGCTCCAGATGTGCAGGCTCAGTAGTTGTGGCTCACGGGCCCAGCCGCTCCGCGGCATGTGGGATCTTCCCAGACCAGGGCTCGAACCTGTGTCCCCTGCATTGGCAGGCAGATTCTCAACCACTGTGCCACCAGGAAAGCCCTCCTGTATTATTTTGAAGCAAATTCCAGACGTATCATCTGTAAGCATTTCGGTATGTATCTTTAAGAGTTAACAGTTTTTTAAGTTTAAAAAAACCCACAGCATCACATCAAAAATTTCACAAGAGGGACTTGCCTGGTGGTCCAGTGGTTAAGAATCTGTCTTCCAATGCAAGGGACACGGGTTTGATCCCTGTTCGGGGAACTAAGATCCCACATGCTGTGGGGCAGCTAAACCTGTGCGCTCTGGAATCCGCATGCCACAACTAGAGAGAAGCCCGCCTACTGTAACAAAGAGCCCGCGTGCAGCAACAAAAGATCCCGCGTGCCGCAGCGAAGGTCTCGTGTGCCACAACTAAGACCCAATGCAGCCAAATAAATAAATGAATAAATAAATATTAAAAAAAATTTAGCAAGAATTCTTTAATGTCATCAGATATCTAGTCATTCAAATTCCAGTTGTTTTATCAATGTAATGATTCTGTTTTGTTTTTTACAGTTTGTTTGAATCTGGTCCATACATTGTGATTGATTGATATGTCTTTTAAGAATCTTTTAATACATAGGGTCTCTCCATCCACCCACCCTGCTTTTTTTAATATACAGGGTATCTTATTTATATGTTGCCGCATAACAAAATTTAGCAGCATAAAACAATATACATTTATTATATCACAGTTTCTGTGGGTTAGGAGCCTGGGCAGGGCTTAGCTGGGTCCCCCTTTTCAGAGTCTCGCACAAGGCTGCAATCAGGGTGTCAGCCAGGGCTGCAATCACCTCCAGTGTGCCTGGGGAAGGACCAGCTTCAGAGTTCTCTCAGTGGTCATTGGTAAGATTCAGTTCCTCCAGGACATGGGAGTGAGGCCCTCAGTTCCTTGCCGGTTGGTGGGTGGAGGCCACCTTCAGTTCCTTGCCACACGGACCTCTCCAGCATAGCAGCTAGCTTCATCAAAGCAAGCAAGAGGTGGCGAGAGCAAGAGAGAGGCAACAAGAAAAAATTCAGTCTTTTATACCTAATCTCAGAAGTGACATCTCATAACTCTTGCCATATTCTCTTCATTAGAAGTAAGTCATTAGGTCCAGCCCACACTCAAGGGAGGAGCCCCCATAGAACATGGATACTAGGAGGTGGACATCACTGGGAACCGTTTTAGAAGATCCCCCCCACCCCACCCCGCCACACTCCCTGAGATGAGCTTAGAGTCCAGGTCTGCTAGCTGTCAACATATTTGCCTTTTAACCACATTACTGATGTCACTGGGGAAAAAAGAGCCTTTAACTCCTGCATTCCATTTGCCTCTATCCGTGTAATAACTGTTATACAGTTTCCTATGACAGTCTGATAAATGTTATGTTTATATATGTCAGTAACCAGAGGCAGTTGTTAAAAATCGTAGGTAGGAGAGGTTGATTGGCTCTGAGTTTTTTTTTTACCTTGATCAAGGAATGAACCAGTCACCAGTCCTTAAAAAATATAGACTATGTGTTTCACATTTTCCCAGGCCTATGGAGCTACAAAAGGAATATAAAAGGATAAGAAGATAGTCTATAGTTATTGTGTGGTATGGACAATAAGTGCAAAAAATGAGAAATAAGCAATAGATCAATTCAGCCAATACTTTTTGTGTACTTTCTATGTACAAAGCTCCATGTTAAGTGCTGTGGGGAATATAAAACTCATTTAAGACAACCTTCTGCTCTCTCCTTAGGAGATGATATAAGATAAAGCTATAATGCAAAGTAGAGTGGAAATTGCTCAAGTAGGGAGACAAAGTGCTTTGAGAGTATAGGATAGAGAGGCTTAGAATGTCCAAGCCAAAAGGGCCCTTAGAGATCATCAGGTGTCATGGTCTTTACCATTTTGGGGACATGGAGCCATTTAGCCAGAGAAGTTCAAGAAACCTTTCTAAGATAAGGGAATCAAGTGGAATTAGAATATAAGTTTATCAGCTGCCAGGGACAGAGGGACTTGGGTTGGAAATAGGTAGCCTTGGGACATAGAATAGAGTACTCCAGAGCTGGGGACTTTTTCAGTCAAACTTACACCTAAACTGGCCAAAGGCAGACTCTGTAATTTCTTTGTATATCTATAATATAACAATAACCATGTTTTATAGTGTGCAGAGTACTTTCACGTACCTTATTTCATTTGATCCTTTCAGTCTTGTAGTGAAGACAGATTGTTATTTTTGTCTTACAAATGAGGAAACTTTGAGTAAGAGTTTCTCTGAGTAAGAGAATTAGAATAATCCTACAAGGGTCCAGAACTAATAAATTGGAGAGTCAAGACTAGAACTCAGGATTCCATTGCCCTTTGTACAGCCCAGTATGTGTGTGAGTATAAGTGCTGTTTTGCTTTTTTTAATACTGAAGACATTGACTTGAGACTTGTTGGCAAGCATGCCTTACTAAAAGAGCATATGATACAGAGACACAGCCTTAGCTGCAAAGAAGGAACCTGGAGGGGACCCAGGAGAACCTGGCAGGGAGCCTGCCTGTTTCTGGAATCCTCCCTGCCCTTTCAGATATTGCTTGGTTACACCTCTGGCCCCACCCATCCACCTCTCTTAGTACTTCTTTAAAACTCTTTCGGTTGGAACTGGGCAAGTTAATTTCTCAAGGTTCCTCTCCTCTTTCTGGTACAACATAGACAGAGGGAAAAAAGAAACTAAAGAAACTTGTGCAGAGGATGTAAGGCTTAATCAGAATGGTAATGAGAAGAGAATTGAATTAACATTTATAGGATGTGTTTTATGCTAGGCCTTATGTGCTCAGGCACTGAATGTATATTTTCATATAGCCCTTACAACACCCCCATGAAGTTTAGATATTATAATCTCTATATCCACTTGAAAACACTGAGATTGTGAAGTTTAGTCACCTAACCTGATATGTGACTGAATTATAGTGGGAACGCAGATTCTCTCACTCCCAAGACCGTTGCCATTATAGTGTGTTGCCTGGGAAGCAGGCAGGGTGGACAGGGAGTGTGGAATGGAGACAAAGGGAAGTGCTCTAGGGGCTATAAAATGGAAAAAAAGCTTCTTGTTGGGGTAGAAATAACAGTGATCCCCAAATATGCCTTGAAGTTAAAATGGCAGCAGAAAACCTTTTAAACTCAGGCCCTTTAGTAAGAAAGCCCAGTGTTCTGTCTTGACAGCACCAAGTGAAAGACTATAGAAGGGTGTTTTTATCTTCCATTGTATGTAGTAAGGGAGATGAGATGTACATGTAAACAAAAACTTCTAGATACTCTGGGCATTTAGGAATCAGTCCAAGGGAAATGGCATCCTAAGTTGGGTGTGAGGGTGTGAAACCTTCGGGTGACTTGCAGCTTGTGAGTGCAGCAGTACTCGATGAGTGCCCCCATTAAACAGAAACAGGACAGCTCTGCTTCCTCAGCCCTGCATTCTCTGTAATCCATCACCTTCACTTTCAAACAGCCCAACTTTTCTAAAAAGCTGTATATACTCACTGCCTCACTCTGCTCACTCAGCCTGCTCTAGTCTGGCTTTTGCCCTGATCATTTCACTGCAACACCTCTTGCTAAGGTAACTAATGTCCTCCATGAAGCTGAATTCAACAGATATTTTTCATCTTTAATTTTCTCAGTGAAGTTAACACTGTTGGCCGCCCTTTCTTTCTCGAAACACTCTCTTCTCTTGGCTCCAGTGACATAACACTCTCTTGTTCCTCCTCATCGTTCTCTGTTGTTTGTGCAGGCTCTTCCTCTACTCTTCAGCTATTAAATGTCCTTCTCTCCCTGGCTCTCCCCTCTCCTCTAGTGGACACTCTCCCTGGGTGATCTCATCCACCCCATTGGCTTTAGTAGCCACACCTCTGTGCACATGACTCATAAATGCATGTCTCCAGCCTAAGTCACTCCCCTGTGCTGTAGACTCATCTATTTATGGTCAGTCAGGCACTGATCTAGGCCCTGGGGATATAGTGATGAGCTAGGCAGGGAGTGGGGAGGAAGAGACAAGCAATAAACAAATGGACAAACTGTCAGATAAGGTTGAGTGCAAAGGTGAGCATAAGCCAGGGTGATATGTTAGAGGGTGAGAGCTACTTTATATCGGCTGGTCAAGTCTTTATAGAGGTGGTAAAATGTAAGCTGACTCTTCAGTGAACAAAAGGAGCCAGCTGTACAGAGGGAAAAGGGAACAGTGCAAAGGCCCTAAGGCAAGAATGAACAGTGTGTGTGCAAGGAACAGGAAGTGAGGAGGGGACCTGGTGGGAAATGAGGCCAGAGAAGTAGATAGGGGTTAGATCATGTAGGGCCTTGTAGGCTATGGTGAGGATTTAGGATTATTCTAAGCGAATGGGAAGGCCATTAGAGATTTTTTTTTTTTTTTCTGCAGTATGCGGGCCTCTCACTGTTGTGGCCTCTCCCGTTGCGGAGCACAGGCTCCGGACGCGCAAGCTCAGCGGCCACGGCTCACGGGCCCAGCAAGCTCAGCGGCCACGGCTCACGGGCCCAGCCGCTCCGCGGCATGTGGGATCTTCCCGGACCGGGGCACGAACCCGTGTCCCCGGCATCGGCAGGCGGACTCTCAACCACTGCGCCACGAGGGAAGCCCAGAGATTTTGTTGTTTTTAAGCAGGATAGAGTCTTGTTCTGATTAAATTTTTAGAAATTAATTCGCCATTATTTGGAGAATGGGGACAGTTGGTAGTAGGGAGGCTTAAGGAGAGGCTATTGTAACTGGTAGGGTGAGAGTCCAGGAGCTTGGACTAGGGCGCTTAATAGCAGTGTAGAGGGCAGAGGGACAGATTCAGGAAAATTTGGACTTAGAGTTGATAGGACTTGCTGATGGATTTGCATGTGGGGTGTGAGGGAAAGAAGAATCCAGGATGATTCCAGGTGTTTGGCCTGGACAGTTGGGTGAATGGTGTGGCTGTGGACTGAGATGGGAGAAGATTTGAAGAGGAATGGGTTTGGGGAGAGAAGAGTAAAAGGTGAAGGCCATCAAGCATATGAGAATATATGGATTTGTGATGTCGATTAGACATCTGAGTAGAGATGTTAGGTAGCTTGTTGGATATCCTTTTGGAGTTCAGGGGGGTCAGTTCTGGAGGTAAAAGCTTTGGAAGTCATTGATATTAAGTCATGGGACTGGATGAGATTACCCAAAAAAAGGAAGGGTGCAGATAAAGAAAAGAGGTCCAGGACTGTCCCTTGTCAAGCAGAGGAGAAGGAGCCAGCAGAAATGAATAAGGGAGAGCCAGGGGAGGAGTGGGAAGAAGATCAGGAAAGCGTGTTATCCTGGAACCAAGGAAGAAAGTGTTTTGACGGAGAAAGAGTGTTTATTTGTGTTAATGCTATTTAGAGGTCAAAGAGGCGACCTTAGAATTTGGCGATATTGAGGCCTTTGACCCTGATGAACAGTTCTAGTGGAATGTTGAGGATAGAAGCCTGGTTGGAGTGAACTGAGAGAATGAGAGGGGAGGAAATAGAGTGTAGACAACTCTTCCAGAGGTATTGCTTTGAAGAGAAGCAGAGACATTGGGGCTGGAGCAGCTGGAGGAAGTGAGCTCAAAAGAGAGTTTATTTCAGTTTTTTTTTGGTCTTGTTTTTTAACATGGGTAATTCTAGAATCTTGCTTCTCAAATGTGGCCTCTGGATCTAATCTGTCCGGGATCTACATGTGGTAGTACCGTGTACGATTTGTACATAGCTTACTTCACACATGACTCACTATTTGGGTTCACCAACTTACTGGTCTACCATTTGAGAAGTCCACTGATCATATGCTTGGATGTTGCAGCAATGTCACCTTGCTACACAAATGTCTATATGCTTACTCTCAATATCTGTACCTATAATGGTAACAGTTTGTGAGCCAGTGCCAGTTTGTGGACCACACTTAAGAGCAGTGCTATTCTCAAGCATGTTTGTATGCTGATGGGTATGAGTCTGTAAAGAGAAAAATGATGATGTAAGAGAGAGTGGAGATAACTGCATATGAAGATACGAGGGGAGGGCTTCCCTGGTGGCACAGTGTTTGAGAATCCGCCTGCTGATGCAGGGGACACGGGTTCGTGCCCCGGTCCGGGAAGATCCCACATGCTGCGGAACGGCTGGGACCGTGAGCCATGGCTGCTGAGCCTGCGCGTCCGGAGCCTGTGCTCTGCAACGGGAGAGGCCACAACAGTGAGAGGCCTGCAAAAAAGAAAAAAAAAAAGATAAGAGGGAATTGGATCCATAGTAGATATGAAAGGTTGTACTTTATATACTAACAAAGAGTCTTCGCTGTAGCAGTAGGGAAAGCAGAGTGCTCGTGTGTTGTTAGATTCGGAGTGGAAGATGACGGTTTGATGTTGCTTCTTGGTGGCAAAGTCATTAGCTGATGGGAGCTGGAGGCTTACTGAAAGGGAAAAAGATGTGAAAGAGTCATTTTGGGGGAATAGAAAAGTGAACCTACTAAGGGGAATGTAGTGGGATTGCTGGCAGCATTGAGGGGGCCCGTTTGAAATTTGTGGTGGTAAATTTAAAATGATACCAGTCAACGTAGTTATATTTTCTCTAGAGATACAACTTAGTTTATAACTTTGCTGCTTTGGTGTAGGCCTGGAGAGGTTGTTAGTTTGGTTTAACAAGGATTGACGTTTTACTAGTTGAATATGAAGAAGTGAATTAAATTGTTTGCAAGGGACTGATTATGAGGGAAGTGAGGACACCAAGCGGGGGCAGGGAATTCGTTAAATTACTTAACCTTATAGTAGTATCTGTTCAGTACTGATAATAGTATCTGTTTCACAGAGTTGTTACAAGGATTAAATTCATTCATATAAATTACCTAGAACAGTGCCTGGTACATAGTAAGTGCCCTGTGTGCACGCAGTATTGTTAGCTATTATCTCTCCTGGACCACAGAACTAGCCTCCTTCCTGATCTCTTGGCATCATCCTTACCTCCTTCCATCTGTTGTCCATACTAAAGCCAAAGTGATCTTTTTGAAATGTACACACGTTACATCTTTTTAACACTTAAATGACTTAACTTATTTGGGTTGTTTAATAATAATTTGGGCTCCAAAGGCTTGCATGGTATGGCCCTCTCCAGTCTCATCTCTTGTGTCTGTTGGTTCTCCCTTCTTTGGTTATACAGATTTACTTTAGTTCTTCAAGCTCACTGTACTCCCTCTTCTACTTGGAACGTTCTTACTGAGAACTGGAGCCTTGCTAGACCTCCCCCAGTGGGTCACTTTCTATTAATTGTACTTCATAGATTTTATATTTAATATGATTCTTCAGTCAGTGCTTTTCTGTTGTACTATACAAAATGCCTCGAAGGCAGTCTGTTTCTACTCACTGTTTTATCCCCAGTGCTTGTTCCAGAGCTTGATGCACTGTCAGTCAATATTAGAATGAATGAATGAATGAATGAATGAAAAAATGAACAAACTACCCATCGACCTCATGTAGGTTTGTGATGTTTGGACTGTGGATCAGGACTGACTTTTTTGAGGGTGAGATCCGAGAGATGATTCCTTAGAGAGGAGGTATAATGGAGAGGAGAAAGCAAAATTTGGGGCAGAAATATGTAGGTGAGAATCCACTTATCCGTTATCACTTATCAGCTATGTGACCTCGAACCTTTAATTTTTCCTCATTTATAAACTAAACATGATAGTATTTTCCTGATAGGTTACCATGAAGATTAAATTAGGTAATAAAAGCCCTCTGGTTCCTTTCTCCTTAGGGTGATTTCTGTGACTTGCTATTTAACTACATTTGCCATTACTTGCTGTAATCCTTGTGGCCCCTTGATACCCTAATTATAGACTTCTAGAGGTTAAAGGCAGCCAGCATGTTCTTCTGATTCAGCTAACTTTGTTAAAGCAGGTGAATAACCACCAATTTCAGGCATGAGGTTCTGTTGCTAAACCCCACAAACATGGGCTAATTGCAAGGAAACCTGGTCTCAATTATAACCTACTAGTTAGGAAAGGAAACAGCAGAGCCAGGTGGCCTCCTTGAGGACCTGCAAATATTTACACAGATATGCTGATCACAAATGAGTCTTATCAATTTTTTTTTTTTTTTTTTTTTTGTGGTACGCAGGCCTCTCACTGCCGTGGCCTCTCCCGTTGCGGAGCACGGGCTCCGGACGCGCAGGCTCAGCGGCCATGGCTCACGGGCCCAGCCGCTCCGTGGCATGTGGGATCCTCCCGGACCGGGGCACGAACCTGTGTCCCCTGCATCGGCAGGCAGACTCTCAACCACTGCGCCACGAGGGAAGCCCTTATCAATTGTTTATTAATACTAAGTTCTTTAGTCCTTTCTTTCCAATTGCAATCTTGTTTATATTTTTGGGTCTGTGTTGGGTAAGGCTTCTTTAGTGAGGTGAAGAAACCCTGAAGCTCAGAGATGGGATTATTGGATGCCAGTTCTGCCTCTGTTTCTAGCTTTCCTAAAAGGGTCACAAGTCTCTCAGTCTGTTTGCTCATCTGTCATATGGGGGATAAGAGTATCTTCTTCTCATCTTAAGAGGTACATGGGTAAAAAGTTATCCTGGGTCTTCCCTGGTGGCTCAGTGGTTGAGAGTCCGCCTGCCGATGCAGGGGACGCGGATTCGTGCCCCAGTCCAGGAGGATCCCACATGCCGTGGAGCGGCTGGGCCCGTGAGCCGTGGCTGCTGAGCCTGCGCGTCTGGAGCCTGTGCTCCGCAACGGGAGAGGCCACAACAGTGAGAGGCCCGCGTACTGCAAAAAAAAAAAAAAAAAAAAAAAAAATTATCCTGGGAGAATTAGAAAAAGAGAGACATTATTTTAGTAGCCCTCCAGCATAGATAAGTGTTGAAACCTCTATTATTAACACAATTTAAGAATTAATGACAGGACTTTAGAAAAGAGCACTTGCACTGGATTCTCTTCCCTGTGGGCAGGTGTGTGGGTGGGGAGGAGGGGCATGAGAAAAAGGCAGGGTTTACAGAAATGGACGTGTCTTTTGCCACTGAACTCCAACATGGTAACCTGAGTGTGGGACGCTGCTCAGTGGTGGTGCCAGGTTAGCTGCTTTCGCCAATCCAGGTGGCACTAGGTTGACTCTCGCCAAGCTGCTGGTACTCTTCAGCTGCAGACCACCGACTGGTCCCACCCCGTCCTGCTAGCAGCCTGTTTACCAGGTTGGATTTTTGTTGAAGAGACCACATAGGGCAGAAAAAAATGTTAAAATCCCTCCTGGCTTTTTTCTCCAACAATCCTGAGAACGCTACCTCAGTAATTATAGGGGAAACATGACGATCTCCTTCCTTCTCAGTACACACAGTGGGGCACTAGATTTGACTCTTAGGACTTTGGATATTGTGGTTATCTCAGGTGTACATATTTATCCTGCCCTCTCATTTTCTACCTTTATACTTTCTTCTTTGCTTATATTTGAAAGAGTTAATTAGTAGATGAGGGGTGGCCTGGTCCAAAAGAATTACAGGTAATGGTTTCTCTGTGATCCCTAGTCATTCTGGTTCTCTCTGATACCTATTTTTCTGATCACAGAAAGTAATCATTGCGTACACTTAGGTGAAAGGCCTGAGGGTGGTTTTTCTAGAGACTGCGGATGACCCAGTTATTTCAGTTTGATCTAGAAGTTTCATTGACTCTTTTCTCTGTCATCTCCATTCCGTTCTTAAGCCTGCCCATTCAGAGAATTTTTAAATTTCAGATCCTGCATTTCTGTTCTAAAATTTCCACTTAAATTTTTTTCAATTTCTCTGCTTTTAATAGATGTTATAATAGCTGCTTTAATATCCTTGTCTGATAATTCCAACATCTGGGTCATCTTAGATTTGCCCTCTCTTGATTGTCTTTTCTCTTGCAAAGGGGTTTAGTTTTTTTAGTTCTTTATGTAATTTGGGATTGTGTCCTGGACATGGATGCATGTGGATGTTATGTTGTGGAGACTCTGGTTTCTGTTGATGTTTTTGTTTTAGCAGATAGTTAAGTTGGTTAGACTCAAAATTGCACGTTCTGTCTCACCTGTGGTGGGTGGCAGTTCAAATCTCGGTCCAGTTCTTTTGTCCTTAGCTGAGGTCCTTGGACTGTGCCCCGTGCGGACATGGTTCAGGGGTCAGCAGGAGATTGGGCAGAGTGTCACACAGAACCTAGGCTCTCCATCTCAGGCTCTCTTCTTCCTTCTTACTGTCTGTGGCTTCTCTGGTCTCTCTGTCTTCTGGACAGAAAGCCTAGGCTTTCATTTTTAATTGGAACTTCAGCTGGACAACCCTCAGGTCAAAGCTCCAAAAATGGGGAATTCTTCCCCTGCCAGTCCCTTCTTCCAGTTTTTAACTTTTCTAAAATCTGCCAGCCATTGTTCTCTTCAGATAGGTGTTTTTTCTATTTTATTTAGAGTGTTTAGTTGTTTATCTGTGGGAGGAGTGTACTGGAAGCAGAACTACCCACTAGCATTTTTATCTTATTATCAAAGTGTTTTGGGAACAAAAGTGATACACATTTAAGAGAGTGTTTTGTTTTGTTTCTTTTGGTTACATAAATTAACCCATTTAGGCTAGCAGTGTTTCAAATGGTGGTGCTTCTGCTGGTCCTTCAATTCCTTCACTCTTCTGATGGCAGACTTTACTGTGGCGGCAGAAATGGTGTTGTAGGTCCAGGCACCACCAGCTACTGTTTTCATTCAGGAGCCACAGTACCAAATGCCCACAGCTCGTCTCTTCATCTTGGCTTTGCCACAGAAGGAGCAAGTGTACTTGGCATGCTGGCTGATTTCAATTTTCTTCACCATTTTCCTGAGGGAGGCTCCATTAATGGGTCCCATATTTAC
Organism: Mesoplodon densirostris; assembly: GCF_025265405.1. NCBI lineage: Eukaryota > Metazoa > Chordata > Mammalia > Artiodactyla > Ziphiidae > Mesoplodon > Mesoplodon densirostris. Next base: position 18,954,743 of record NC_082662.1, on the reverse strand, counting down.
CCACGATTCTGACCTTCTTGGTGCATTTAGCCATGTCGCCGCAACCTAGGTCAGAGCCCAGAGAGTAAGAGAGCTTTAATCTTCAATCAAATGAGGATGGACTGATGCATTTCCTTAAAGTGGCTTGTGAACTATCTCAGGTGGACTCGACCGGGTTCACTTCAACCAGCTTTGCAGCCTTGGGCCAGTCTCTCCTCCTTGCTGGGACTCATTTGCTCCTCTGGAAGATGAGGCAGTTGGGCTCTCCCATGATCTGTAAGGTCCTGTTACCTCTTCTTCTAGACAGAGAGCACGGGCACACAGAGCCCGCACTAGCACCGCCAACAGTAACAGCCAGAAGCTGCAGAGGAGATGCCTGGGGAGGTGCTGTGGCTGGATCCGCTGGGGTGAAAGGCTCTGAAGGGGCAGCACTACAGCGTTTGAGGGCGTTTACAGTCTCCTTTGTTTCTGGGGACAGAGGACCAGTGCACTGAGGACGCAAGAAGTAAAGGACATTCAGAAGCAAAGGAAAGAAATCACTTGCCCTTAGAAGTAAGGAAAGGCTGTGTGATAGTTGAAAACAAATCAGGATCATCTGGAGTTCCTGTTTGTTTGATTTTTGGCCATGTGTTCTCTCCTGTTTTGAAGAGAATAGGCTCCTGGGCTTTCTTACTTTGCCAGCACATTTGGCAGTAGGTGGAGGGAGCAGCAGCGTTCAGTAGAGGTGCTGCTGCCGCTGTTAGGAGTTTAGAATGTTTATGTAGGAAAGGTTCTAGGCTATGCAAAGGAAGGTGTGTGTGTGTGTGTAAGGTGGGTGGAGGGGCAGGACAGAAGGTCTGTGGGCCAGTCTTGATGCTGTTTGAATAGCAAACATACTTAATCTGTGTAGACTGATTGTTTTTCTGAAGTGTGTGATGGGGGGAGAGAGAGCTAAAGCTTCTGCCACGCCCACCCAAGCCACCCCTCGGGTGCTGTCCCTGGTACAGATCCTTTTTTCTACTCCTTTTCTAGCTGTTTTCATTGCTTGTCAATAATTCTTCTCTCTTAGGTCTTAACTGGCTTGAGACTTCAAGCCCTCGTCTTTTTTAAAGCCAGTTTTAAAAAGCTATCATTTTATTACTTCTTCATCTTAATTCTAGCCTTCTAGCTCCCTAGGAGGATGGAGGTAGGGGTAGATTCTGTATCTGTGTGTATGTTACGTGGTTGGTGGTGGAGGTGCGGAAATTGGATTAAAGGGACCAACAGCCTGGGAAGGAGGTCACAGGGTAGTCTGTGGGATATGTAAGAGAGGGATGGGCAGTTGTGATGCAAGGAGGGGGATAGTGTGAGTATAAGACGATGTACAAAAGCTTTCGTTTTGCCACTAGCTTAGAAGCCGTTTTTCTGTTCTTCCTCAGGACTGGGATGGACAGAAGTTTGACCCAGATCTTCCACCTTCATTTACTCTTCTCCAGTGTTAGGGGTAAGGTTCAATGGGTTAGGAGGCTTTTCAGCCTTCCTGGATTACAAAACCAGGGGTAAAGTTTGCAGATAGGCTCTGTTTTTGTTCTAATTGATATGGAGTAGTTCAGGGCTGTTTTTTTTTTTTTTTTTTTTTTTTTTTCTTTTTGCGGTATGTGGGCCTCTCACTGTTGTGGCCTCTCCTGTTGCGGAGCACAGGCTCCGGATGCGCAGGCCCAGCGGCCATGGCTCACGGGCCCAGCCGCTCCGCGGCATATGGGATCCTCCCAGACCGGGGCACGAACCCGTATCCCCTGCATCGGCAGGCGGACTCTTAACCACTGCGCCACCAGGGAGGCCCTTCAGGGCTGTTTTGAGGACCAAGTCTAGAAGGCACCCCAGTGAGAGTCAGCATGATGGCTTGGCTTTTTGTAGTTGGACAGACTTGGGTTTAAACCCTGACTCACAAGCTGTGAGACCTTGGACAAGTCACTTGACTTGTTGAAATTTAGATTCTTCATCTATAAGGGGGTAATATTATTGTGTTATTGTCTGGTGTAAAACATAAAACATATTGCCCAGGGTGTGGTGGATACTTCACAGATGTTTGGTTTTTTTTTTTTTTTTTTTTTTTTTTCTTTTTGCGGTATGTGGGCCTCTCACTGCTGTGGCCTCTCCCGTTGCGGAGCACAGGCTCCGGATGCGCAGGCCCAGCGGCCATGGCTCACGGGCCCAGCCGCTCCGCGGCACATGGGATCCTCCCAGACCGGGGCACGAACCCGCATCCCCTGCATCGGCAGGCGGACTCTTAACCACTGCGCCACCAGGGAGGCCCAGATGTTTGGTTTTATTATTTTTTTCCTTGTGCATATTCCAGAACATCTTATTTTTAGTAGAATTCCCAGCTTTAGCCCTAAGCAATTGTGTGACTCACCCTTTCCAAGCTTTAGTTTCCTTCCTTAAAATGAGGACATTTAACTAGTTGATTTCTGAGATCCTTCCTGAATGTAAGCTGTCATACAAATTTTTAGACTGTTGGGGAATGTATATATATAGGTCTGTTAATTTCAGGAATGACAATGTAGTCTATCCTGGGACCATATCATCCAGTAGGAAAGGGTAAGTCTCCTAGAGCCAAACTCCCTCTCTCCCCTGAGGAGAGAGATAGACAGCTTCCTTCAGAGTCAGGATCTGCACCCAGATTCTCCCTTATCTCTTTCTGACACTGCAGTGTATGTGAAGGTCTTTGGGATAGGCCTTTGGGTCAGCCCAGTCTTGGTGCAATTCATGTTTTACCTATCTTTTCCCTTCTGTTTATATTCTCTCCAGGTCAAGAGGCAACTGCCATTAAAAGATAGTGAGTGACTGTTGCCAAGACAACAAGCATCAGGGGAGCAGCCAGAAGCATTGACAGAAAGCTTAAATTACCTAAATGGTGAGTATGTTGTACAGTGTTGTAGAGCCACACTGACAGGATTGGGTGGTTTCTGAAGTCTCTACAATTTTACCACCATTACAAGAGAGGGAGGAAAGTCAGTATTCGTTGATGACCTATTCTGAACCAAATACTGTGTTAAGTACCTCACATGTTTTCTCATTTAATCCACCCAGCCAACCTTCAGAAATAGGCCTAGCTACCATTTACTGAACCCTTACTATATGCTAGGCATAGTCCTGTTTGACAGGCATTATCTCCCTTAATATTTACACCAGCACTGTGAGGTAAGTGCTGTTATTTTCACCATAAGGAAGTGAGCTTAGAGAGGTTAAATGACTTCTCCAAGTTCATACAAGTAGTAGATGGTAGGACTAGATTTTAAACCTGGGTTATTTTCATTGCACTGTAATGTTTCTCTTTTGTGAAAGTTACTTTTTGGTTGAGGCAGTGACTGACAACTAGTTCCCTTTCCTAGCCCTTTCCGGATTGTGTATGCCAGTATCTTATTGGTGTTGTTGACTGAGGCAGTGGAGAGAACTAATGAAATAGAAGAAACTGGAGCAGTGAGTGGCCAGAGGACCTAGTGGTCTTGGTCACCAGCGGTAGCTGTATAACAGTTAGAACAAGGTTCTCTGGGAAGGAAGAGCAATGGGGCAACCAGAGAATGAGTCTGGGAAATGGGTTCTAGGCGTAGGAGTGATTGAACATAGGAAAGGAATCTTAGCAAGACCTCTCACTCTCATGGGAACCCCTCCTGGAAACAGGCATAGTTTGGGACAGGCTCTTCTTGAGGGAGTGGGAAACTTCGAGGCAAATTCTTGCCCTGTTCATTAGTTCAGGATTCTTGTTCTGTTCCTTTCCCTGGAGCATTTTTCCTACCCCAGGGAACTGGGTAGGTAATGAAATTCATTTTTGGTTGGGTGGAGTGGCAGCCAGTATTCATTTGTTCATTGATCTTTCTGAGGGTACTTTAGTCTCTCTTTATTGGAGCACCAATGTTTTTTCAATATACTTGGTCAGTTTGGGAGGGGGCAGTAATCATTTTCATCACCAAAATTTATTACACATACCTCTTATACATAGAGTGTTTTGCTATATACTGGGACTTATGTTCTGATGGTACCACTTACCACGTGCCTAGCACGGTTCTTGGAGCTAAGTGTCCAGCCTTAAACAAAACAGGAAAAAATCCTTGTTCTCAAGGATAATATTCTAATGGGTAGAAATATTTTTAAAAATGCATAGCTAGATATAAATAAATAAGTAGATAAATAAACAACACCCATAGGTGATAGTTGCTCAGAAGAACAACAGCAGGGTAAGGTGGTAATAGGAAGTGGTGGGGAGCTGAGAGATTGTTACTTTATGTAAGGTCATCAGGGAAGGCCTCTGATGAGGTGATATTTTAAGCCAAGATCTGAAAGAAGTGAGGAACACACCCAGGGAGATACCTGGGAGAGAAGCATCCCAGGCAGAGGGAACAGCAAATGTAAAAGCCCTGAGGTATGAGTGTGACTTGTTCTGTCCAAGGACCAACAGGGCCGCCAGGGTGCTGGAGTGGAGTAATCGGGAAAGAGCAGTAGGGGGTGAGAGCAGAGAAGTAATGGGACTCAGATCACCTAGGGCCTGAGAGCGGGGGTAAGACCTTTGGAGTGGATTTTATTTATTTTAAAAAATATTTTTTTATTTATTTGTTTGTTTGCTGCATTGTGTCTCAGTTCCAGCACACAGGGTCTTTCGTTGCTGTGCGCAGGCTCTTCGTTGCAGTGCGCGGGCTTCTCTCCAGTTGTGGCACATGGGCTTCTCTCTCGTTGTGGCACGCTGGCTCCAGAGCTCATGGGCTCTGTAGTTGTGGTGTGTGGGCTTAGTTGCCCTGCGACATGTGGGCTCTTAATTCCCTGACCAGGGATCGAACCAGCATCCCCTGCATTGCAAGATGGATTCTTAATCACTGGACCACCAGGGAAGTCCCTGGAGTGCGTTTTATTCTGAGCGAGATGGGAGCCACTGGGGAGGGGACAGCAGAGGAGAGACAGGATTTGACTTACGTTTTAAAAGGCTTTACTCTGTTTGCTCTTGGGGAATAGACTGTGGAAGGTGGGGAAAAGTGGGCATCGGCGGAAGCAGGGAGACCAGGTAGGAAGCTTTTGCCTTCTGTCAGTAGTTGGGGCAGGGATGATGGTGGCTCAGACTAGGGTGGCAGTGCTGTGTAGCCAGAAAGGAATGGTTTCTGGACATATTTTTTTTGAAGGCAGAGTCAAATTCTAATTCTCTCTGATGTTTGATTTATCTGGAGTTAACCTCTAGGTCACATGGGCTTGAGGGTATCATTGGAAACTTGACAGTGATCTCTGGTAAAATTCTAAACCTGATTGAGCAAAGGATAAGAACACAGGGATGACCGTAGAAGTCACTAAGAGTAACTCAAGCTAACTGATAATTTTTTTTTCTTTAAGTTCTGCCATGATTTTACTTAAACTGTAAAATCAGTACAAGTTTGTTATTGAAATATTAGAAAATAAAGGAAAAAAATCATACCATCCAGGGGTAATTACTATATATATAGCACTTTGATGTATATTAGGGCAATTCATTTTTGAAAAGGTTCCTAGGCTGGGGGATCAGGAATATGCTACAAAGGTAATATGTCTTAGTGCTAAAATTAGATAACATTTTCTCATGTGATCCCAAGACAAAGAAAATTTGGGGCTGGCTTGCATGCAAGTGATATACAAGTACTGATTAATGGATTGATGCTTATCTAGAGGGGTTGTTTTTAGTGGCATTCTGGAGGGCTGTTCTTGGTTATATTTTGTTTAACAATTTGAAAATCAATTTGGATGAAGATACAGAAGAGACATGCCTGTTAGATTAATAAATAGTGAGTGAATGCTTATAAACTGGAAGGTGTAGAAAATATTTAGACAATTGAAACTATTGATTGAAACTAACTTTCAAGTTGAAATGAAAAAAAAGGTAAATAATGTAAGCTTAAGATGGACCAATCAACCAAAAATATTAAATGAAAAATTTCAGAAATAAACAATTTATAAGTTTTGAATTGCATGCTCTTCTGAGTAGCGTGATGAAATCTTGCTCCGTCCTTTTGTCCAGTTGACCCTTGAACAACGTGGGTTTGAACTGTGCGGGTCCATTTATATGCAGATGTTTTTCAATGGTAAGTACTACAGTACAACACGATCTGCAGTTGGTTGAATCTACGGACTCAGAACTCAGGATACAGAGGAACTGCATGTATGGAGGAACTGCCTATATGAAGGGCCAAGTGTAAGTTATACATGGATTTTGAGTGCTCGGAAGGTCGTTGCCCCTAACCCTCACATTGTTCAAGGGTTAACTGTCTAGGAGAAAACATAATACATATAGGGTTCTGTACTGTGTGTGGTTTCAGGCATCCACCAGGGGTCTTGAAACATATCCCCCGTGGGTAAGGGGGGATACTCTATCTAGAGGTTTTAGGGCTGTGCACTTTTTGTTGGGGGAGAGCCTGTTTGAAGAGGCTTCAGAAAACTGCAGTGACAGATGATCACCATCAGAATGGTGCAGGGGAGGCTTGGAAGGAAGAGGAAAAGGGAGAAAGGGGGAATTCTAAACTTGGTCCTCAGACACGACCACCTCAGCCTCTGCACTTGCTGTGAGATTTCAAGGGCTTCTCTGTTGCACTCAACCATATCAGTTACCTGCTCTCCTCCTCCCCCTGTGCCTGTCATGTCAGTACTGCTGAGTTACTTAAAGTTCCCCAAATGCAGCATTGTTTTGTTTGCCTGCCCTCCCTTCCTTCCTCCCTGTAAACAATTACTTTATACCCTTTATGTACCACTGTGCCAAGTGCTGGAGACACAGCAGTAAAAAACAGCTGCAAATACAAAAAAACATGTTTTTGATCTCATAGATCTTACAATCTAGTAAAAAGAGTCACACGGTAAATAAATTCTCAAGCAGTTAAGTGGTAAAATGTGCTAAGAAGAAACAAGTAGAATATCTTAGCTTAGAGCTGTCCGAAGATGAAATGAGCTCCCTTGGGAGGAAATGAGTACCCTTCCTGTCATTGAATAGGAGCTGAATGACTACTTGCTAGATAATTTCTTCATTGAATGGGAAGTTGGATCAGATGATCTCTAAATCCTTTCCAACCTGGAGAATCTCTACATACTAGTTGGGCTCCCAACCCTGAGGTTTGCATATCTAAAATACATGAATTTGTGATTCTGGGAAAAATCATTTAAGTCCAGAAATAAAATGGAAACAAGAAGTGCTGGTGAGATGTGGACAGCTGAAGGTTTTAAGACAGGTAACTAGAGATTGTCAGGAGGAAGCTGCTTTAAAATAGTTTTCCCATTTTCCTTTAGATCAGGACTGGCAAACTGTGGTCCACAGGCCCACTGCCTATTTTTGTAAATAAAGTTTAGTTGAAACACAGCCATGTCACTTGCTTATGTATTGTGTGTGGCTGCTTCACACTACAATGGCAGAGTTGAGTAGTTGGGACAGAGACCTTAGGCCTTACAAAGCCTAAAATATTTGCTATCAAACTAAGTTGTATACTTATATGGATACTATCAAACTTGACAGAAGAAGTTTGCTGATTCCCTACTTTAAATGACTGTTGGGAACAGGAAGTGAATCATGGCAGCTGTGTTGGGGGAAAGGGCAGGGCAAGTTTGATTCTGTACTATTTCAGACCTTCCTGGCCCACTAGGACAGGAAAAAGAGCCAGCCTCCAAAATGTTGGATAGGGCCACTTGGAACTGGGTTCAAGACCTTTGGCAGAAAGGAGGTCTGAATGAGAGACAGTCAGTGATGTATCTTTCTAGTATGAGTTGGAACTGAGTTAGACACTGGTGTGTGTGTTGGGCGGGGGGAGGAAGTTGGCATTAAAGAAAGGACTACTCGTCCCTTTCTTCACTTTCCCATGATTTCTGAGGCTTAATATAAACAATTTCCTTCCCAGACCCCACTCTTGGGTACAATTAATCACTTCTTCTGAGCTTCTAGTGTATATACATCAGGTGGTGAAATGTACTAAGTGAAAAGAAGCAGGGTAAGAGGACAGAGCAGAAGAGTGGGTGCTATGTTTTGTGAGATGGTCAGGGAGGCCTCTTTTTTAATATATATATATAATTTTTATTTCTCACTTATACCTCAATAAAGCTTTTATAAAACATATATAATAAAAATATTAGGAAATAAATCCAGCAACATATATAAACATAATAACACATAATCAAGTTTGGTTTATCCTGTGAATGCAAGGTTGGTTTAACATTTCAAAAAATCACTTTAATTCACAATATTAATTGAATAAAGGAGAAAATCAACGTGATCATTTAAGTTGATGCAAAAGAAAACCATTGGATAAAATTCCACACCCTACATGATTAAAAAGAAAAGAAAAATCAGCTAACTAGAAATGAAAAGGTACGTCCTCAATCTGATGAATGACATTTACCAGAAAACCTCTAGTAAACTTTATAAGTAACACTGAAATACTGAATCCTTCCCCCACCCAAGGTCAATAGCAAAGCAGTATGTCCACTCTCATCATTTTACTTCAACATTGTATTTGGGGAAAATAAGTGTCTCACAATTTAGAAAGGAAAAGGCTAAATAGTCATTATTTGCAGAAGACATACCATATATGTAGAAAATCTCAAGGAATCTGCAACAGTTACTAGAAATGATAAGTGATTTTAGCAATGTCACCTAATATAGTTAATGTTTTTTTTTTCAGGTGCACATATTTATTTATTTTTAAAATAAATGTGTTTGTTTATTTGTTTTTATTTATTTATTTTTGGCTGCATTGGGTCTTCGTTGCTGCGCATGGGCTTTCTCTAGTTGCAGTGAGCGGGGGCTACTCTTCTTTGTGGTGCATGGGCTTCTCATTGTGGTGGCTTCTCTTGTTGTGGAGCACGGGCTCTAGGTGCACGGGCTTCAGTAGTTGTGGCATTGGGGCTCAGTAGTTGTGGCTTGTGGGCTGTAGAGCGCAGGCTCAGTAGTTGTGGCGCACGGGCCTATTTCCTCCGCGGCATGTGGGATCCTCCCGGACCAGGGCTCAAACTCATGTCCCCTGCATTGGCAGGCAGATTCTTAACCATTGCGCCACCAGGGAAGTCAGAGAGGCCTCTTTATTCTTTTTTTTTTTTTTTGCGGTATGCGGGCTTCTCACTGCTGCGGCCTCTCCCATTGCGGAGCACAGGCTCCGGACGCGCAGGCTCAGTGGCCATGGCTCACGGGCCCAGCTGCTCCGCGGCACGCGGGATCCTCCTGGACCGGGGCATGAACCCGTGTCCCCTGCACTGGCAGGAGGACTATCAACCACTGCGCCACCAGGGAAGCCCCTCTTTATTCTTATTTTATAATTGGTTCTAGCTTTCTGATTCCTTGAAGGCAAGGGTTGGGTCTTAATGATCTCTCTCTAGCACTTGGCAAAATGCTGGGTGCATTACAGATGTTCCATAGATGTCTACTAAATAAATGCATTTTACCTGGATAAACATACTTGATGGGGAATGCAGAAGACTGGAAAGAGAGGCATCTGTCTCTTCCCTTTGTGGATGGTCCTGGAGGTGGCAAAGCATTTCTTTCTCTGGCTGTGCTTAGGGCCAAAAGGTCAGAGATAAGTGAAACTCTAACCTCATTTTCGATCCATTTCCTTATTTACCCTGGGTAGAAGGGCTGATTTTAGTGAGTCTCTCTTTTTAGGAGGATTCTGCCTAGTGAAACTTACCTTAGGTATGCACAGGACTTTTCAGAGAGCTTTTGCTGACTTTAACTTTTGCTGGGAGGTAGGTGGGGTTGATATTCTTTTATTTTTTCAGAGGAAGGGTCTGAGACATGGAGAAGATCAATGACTTGACCAAACAGGGTAGCATTCTTAAAGGAATATGGTCTTTGGAACTAGACTTGGGTTCACCATCTGGCTGTCCTAACTAGCTGTGTGACCTTGGGCAAGTTTGAGGGTACCGATCCCATAAGGTTATTGTGAAGGCTGAGTAGAATAATAGTAATAGCTACTGTTTGTTGTGACTTATGTGCAAGGCATTCTGCTAAGTGCTTTACATGCCGGGGGATTACATGTTGTCTTTGTATGGATGAGAAAACCTCAGAGAAGTAATTTGTTCAAGTAGATAGATCTGGGATTCCTAGAGAAAGCATGTACTTAAAGTCCTTACTATATTGTCTGTAGTATAGTCATGCTCAATTTGGGGTTGTCCTTTATTTGTTCCCTTCATACCTTTCTGTTTTTATTGGTCTATGTATAATCAGAATGCCTCACTTTGTAAAAATGCTCAAGAATTTGTAGGGAAGTGCTTTTACACAATGGGAAGAGTCCTGGGTAGAGTCAGGAGACTAAAGTCCTTGGCTTTGCTAAGTTGCTGGAGAAATATTGAGTCTCAGTTCCTTCATTTTTAAAATAAGGGGACTGGGCCAAACAGGCAGTTTTATTTTAAATAAAAGCGGTAGAACTCTTTCGTGACAGTCATTTGGGGGAAGACCAATATGTTAAGAAGCTGAAATCAGTTGCTTTGGTTGACTGAGTGAGAGAGGGAGCCTGACTCAACCTGCTCAGACCTTCGCCCCTGCTCTCTTTTCCCAGGTGACTCTGGAAGGGGTTTGCTCAGTCTGGTTTGAAATTCAGTGGACTAAATGATCTTTTAGCTGTGTTTTAGCTATGAAATCCCATTCTAATGAGTGGAAGAAGATCCAGAAATATTTTCTGCTTCAACACTTGCTCCAGTAATTAGAACCTCTATGAGTGGTGTGGTTTTCTGGTATTTATGTCATATTTCCATGGCATAAACCTGAAAGCCAGATGGGTCATTGTCCAACTGGGAGAAGCACTGTGCAAGTGGCCTGGGGCTTGGGACGAGACCTTTCAGAGCATTACCACGGGACCTGATATCTGTGCTGGCTGTATCTGTTATTGTCAGTTGTTTTCTCCATTGTAATCCATGAGTAAGTAGCTCCTCGACATCATTTTTATTATTTTCTGTTAATGGTTAGTGCCAAAGGGCTGACCAGCCATTTAATAATTAGGGGGCTCCTTCAGCCCTATTCATTCATCGAATTTTAAGCATTAATTTATGTGCTAGGCTTCCTGCTGGGTGCTGAGAATACAGTGGTGAAAAAGAAACAAGTTGGAGAGATAAAATGAGTAAATAAAACTTGAATACATTGTGATAAGTGCTGTGATGGGACCAATACAGCAGACTAAAGTTCAAGAAAGAGGCGCCCTGATCTAGCCTAGGGTTTCAGGAAGGAGGTGCTCCAGGAGCTTCCAGGAGGAGCTTCTGCCTAAGGTGGGATTTGAAAAAATGAGAAGGAAGTATTATCAAGCTAGTGAAGGCCTGGAGGTGAGAGAGAGTGCAAGGTTTGTGGATCGTCGAGAGTGCAGAGCTACGCGGTGTTTGAAGACGAGGCTGAAGGGGTAGGCAGGGCGGATCGTGAGGACTTTACGTGCCGTGTGGGGAGTGTGGGCTTTGTCCTGAGCAATAAGGCCCTTTAAAGGATTTTGAGTAGTGGCGTGTGATAACTCTCTTCTCTATACATTTCAGTAAGTATTTGCTATATATTCAGTGAGTTTCGCTTCTTCATTCCTTGTGCTACCCTGGTTGATTCATATCAGAGTCTTGAACAGAACATATAAAATTGGCACTAAAAGCCAAATGAATAAAAAAGCAATGTAATTCCTGGACTCTACTAATTCAGAAATATAATTTATAGATGGGGCTGTACTTAAGTTTAACATTTTCCTCTCTAAAAAAGAGATTTGTTTATGTAGTATAAATAAGACTTGTTGAGGAGAATGTTTCAGTTTGGGGTAAGCTGTTTTTTTTTTTGTTTCTTTTTTTTTAAACACCTTAAGATATAATTTATGTATCATAAAGTTCCTCTCTTTAAAGTATACAATTTAATGACTGTCTAGCATACTTATGAGGATAAGCTGTTTAAAGCTCTTTGTATTATAGAAGCATCATATATCATTTGTCCTCCAATAACTGCTATGCCAGTACAGATCTTTTGTATCTACTCATTTAAAAGTGGTTTATGGCTCCTACTTAGTTCAATCCCCCATCCCCTACACCCTGTGTATAAAATTGGTAGTTAAGGGGCTTCCCTGGTGGCGCAGTGGTTGAGAGTCCGCCTGCCGATGCAGGGGACACGGGTTCGTGCCCTGGTCCGGGAAGATCCCACATGCCATGGAGCAGCTACTGAGCCTGCTACTGGCCACTGAGCCTGCGCATCCGGAGCCTGTGCTCCGCAACGGGAGAGGCCACAACACTGAGAGGCCCTCGTACCGCAAAAAAAAAAATTGGTAGTTAAGAATTTTTTTTTGTTTTACTGTACCACTAGGCAAAAGGCCAAAAACAAGTTTCTTTTTGTATCTAGGAAAAGTAGATGGGAATAAGGGAAAAGGTTTCTTTCTTATAAATAATATATAAATGTAGGGGTTTTTTTTCTCTCCATTTTTGGGAATGAGGAAGCCTGTAAGCTGGAAAAAGGAGGAGAAGGGGAGACCAAAGGAGGCACAGGTGAGAAGACAGAAAGACAGTACCCAGAGAAGCCGAGTGGTGGAGAGGGAAGAATAGTCAGGGAGCTGGGTGATGGAGAGGCTGAAGGAGGGAGGCAGGCCCTGTTATTTCCAACACCGCGGAGGCCTTGGTGTTTCTTAAAAGCTGAGCATGGGCTCCACCTGGTGGCTCTAGGCTTTAAGTGCAATTGATGGAGGAGATCTTGGGGTTGGAGAGAAGTGGCATTTAGCATCTCCTCAAATCCTGCTTGAGGTTGTTTCTCTCTCTTTTTTTTTTTTTTGCGGTACGCAGGCCTCTCACTGTTGTGGCCTCTCCGTTGCGGAGCACAGGCTCCGGATGCGCAGGCTCAGCGGCCATGGCTCACGGGCCTAGCCGCTCTGCGGCATGTGGGATCTACCTGGACCGGGGCGTGAACCCGTGTCCCCTGCATCGGCGGGTGGACTCTCAACCACTGCGCCACCTGGGAAGCCCCAGGTTATTTCTCTTTTGCCCTGAGCTTTCTCATGGGATCATTGTTGAGTCCATTTTTCTCTCAGATGGAGGCTGTTTTTTTCTTATGGCTCAGACCTTGTTCCCTGCATCCTTTCTCCTAGGTTTAAATGTAATATCAGACTGCATCACCCAGTGCCCTTATTGTTGCTGTCATATTGAACCCCAGGGTCACCGCCTCTCATTTCTCGATGACTATTGTTTCTTGTTTAATGTCACTATTTGCAGCACTAGTCCTGTTAATTTGTGGACTTTCAATGTACACTTCAGGAATCCTTGCAACACCTTTGCCTCTCAGTATTTCTCTCTTCCAGTGATCTCACCTCTCTCTGTACCTGGCATTCCCAGAATCATACTTTAGTTTTTTAACTTTCAAAAAGTTAAGACTGCTTTTTTGGAGCAGTTTTCGATTTACAGCAATTTCCCATATACCCCCTGTCCATTTCCCTCCTCAGGTTCCCCCCCCATTGTCAACATCTCCCATGTACATTTGTTACAGTTGATGAACCTCCACACACATCATGTTCACCCAAAGTCCATAGTTTGCATTCGCGTTCACTCTTGGTGTTGTACATCCTGTGAGTTTGGACAAATGTATAATGACATGTATCCATCATTATAGTATCATACAGAGTAGTTTTACTGCCCTGAAAATCATCCTCTGTGCTCTCCTATTCATACCTTAGTTCTTGACATTATCAATTACTGCAACTCCTTGATAATTTCAATTCCCTGAGGTCCCTCTCTGATTACCGTCTCCTGTCTTTCAAGCTCATTCCTCCTAGTATCCTGACTCCAACGATCCTTCAGTCCTCATTGGTACCTTCAATTCATTGGCCCTATTACATTTACACTATTCTTCACATGTTCTTGATGTTCGTGTTTCTCTTTATTGAAGCTCCCTTGTGCACACCTATAATTTCCTCACTCTTTTCTTGCTTTGTTACATTTGCAAACTTCCAACCCTGTTTTCAGTCCAATTCTCTCTCTCCTCTGTGCCTTCATCTGGCCAGCAGAACAAGACTGAATATAAAAATACAACCTTGCTGATTGGTTTTCACTTTAAATCATGACCATGAATTTCAAGTGGGCCCTTAATGTTGCCTGGCAATCATTCTATTTTCCATTCACCTAGATGACCATTTCTGAAACCTGTACTACTCTACCCCCTGCCCTTGTCATCATTTTAAGATGATGATCTTGCTTTCTACTTCAGTGAAAAAGCAAAAAGTCAGGAGAGAACTTTATTAGACTATTACCACCACACCTTCCTTCCTACCTACCCACTAACACTGGTACCCATATACTCTGCCTTCCTGCCTCTTACCATAGATGAACTATCTGTGCTTTTTTTGTTGTTTTTGTAATATTATTTTTCAAAATTTGTCTTATTGAAGTATAGTTGATTTACAATGTTGTGTTAGTTTCTGATGTACAGCAAAGTGAATCAGTTACATATATATATGGTTTATTACAGGATAGTGAATATAGTTCCCTGTGCTATACAGCTGGACCTTGTTGTTTATCCATCCGGTATATAATAGTTGGCATCTTATCTGTGCTGTTGCTGCATCACATGGCTGAGTATGTTTAGTTTTTTAAGAAACCACCGAACTGTCTTCTAAAAGTGGCTGTACCATTTTGCATCTTCACTAGCAAGAATTCCTGTTGTTCACATCCTTACTAGCATTTGGTGTAGTGGTAACTTTAAATTTGCATTTCCCTGATGACAGGTGATGTTGGAGCATCTTTTCATAAGCTTATTTGCCACCTGTAGATCTTCTTTAGTGAAGTGGCTGTTAAGGTATTTGGCCCATTTTAAAATCAGATTTTCGTATTGTTATCAGACGTGTCCTTTGCAAGTTTTTTTTCCTTCAGTCTGTGGCTTGTCTTCTCATTCTCTTGACATTGTCTTTTGCAGAGCAGTTTTTAATTTTAATGAAGTTCATTTTATCAATTACTCCTTTCATGAATTGTACCTTTGGTGTTGTATCTAACAAGTCACAGCCAAATCCAGGGTCACTAGGTATTCTCCTTATGATATCTTCTAGGTGTTTTATGTATTACATTTAGGGCTGTGACGCATTTCAAGTTAGTGTTTGTGAAGGGTGTAAGGTCTGTGTCTATACTGATAGTTTTGCACGTGAATGTCCAATTTGTTCTAGCGCCATTTGTTGAAAGGACTGTCTTTCTGTTGTATTGCCCTTGCATCTTTGTCAAAGATCAGGTGACCATATTTCTGTGGGTCTATATCTGGGCTCTCTGTTCTGTTCCATTAATCTATTTGTCTTTTCTCTCACCAGTATCACACAGTCTTGAATATTGTAGCTTTTATAGTGAGTCTTGAAGTTGGGTAGCATCAGTTCTCCAACTCTGTTGTTCTTCAATATAGCATTGGCTGTACTGGGTCTTTTGCCTCTCCATGCAAATTTTAGAATCCATTTGTCTATATCCACAAAATAACTTGCTGGGATTTTGATTGAGATTGCATTGAATCTAGAGGTCAAATTGGGAAGAACTGAATTTGGGTAATATTGAGTGTTAGAATCCACGAACATGGAATATCTTTTTATTTGTTTAGTTCTTCATCAGAGTTTTGTGGTTTTCTTCATATAGATCTTGTACATATTGTGAGATTTATACCTGTGTATTTCATTTTAGGAGGTGCTAATACAAAGGGTATTGTGTTTTCAATTTTGAATTCCACATGTTCATTGCTGGTATATACAGGAAATTGATTAACTTTTGTATGTTAACCTTATTTATATCCTGCAACCTTGCTATAGTTATAATTGCTTATTAGTTCCAGGAGTTTTTTTGTTGATTCATTTGGATTTTCTACATAAGACAGTCATGTCATCTGTGAACAAAGACAGTTGTATTTCTTCTTTCCCTATCAGTATACCTTTTCTTCTCTTTTCTTGTCTTACTGTGTTAGCTAGGACTTCAGTAAATTTTGAGAAGCTGTTATAGGAGGGGACATCCTTGCCTTGTTCTTGATTTTGGCGACAAAGCTTTGGACTTCCCACAATTAGGTATGATGTTATCTGTAGGGTTTTTTGTAGATGTTCTTTATCAAGTTGAGGAGGTTCCCCTCTGTTCCTAGTTTGCTGAGTTTTTATTATGAATGGGTATTGAATTTTGTCAAGTGCTTTTTTGCATCTATTAATATGATCATGTGATTTTTCTTCTTTAACCTGTCAGTGTGGTGGATTTCATTTATTGACTTTTGAATACTGAACCAGCCCTGCATACCTGGGACAAATCACACTTAGTTATGGTGTATAATTATTTTTATACAGTGTTGGATTTCATTTACTAATATTTCATAAGGATTTTTGCATCTGTGTTCACGAGAGATATTGGGCTGTAGTTTTCTTTTCTTGTAATGTCTTTGCTTTTGTTGTTAATGAAATGTGGCATCAAAGGACAAGTTAGGAAGTATTCCCTTTGCTTCTATTTTTGGAAGAGGTTGTAGATACTTGGTATAATTTCTTGGTATAATTTCGTCAGTGAAATGATGGGCCTGGTGCTTTCTGTTTTGCAAGGTTATTAAATATTGATTCCATTTATTTAATAGATACAGGTCTATTAAGATTGTCTTTTTCTTCTTGTGTGAGTTTTGGTAGATTGTGTCTTTCAAGAAATTGATTTCATCTAAGCTATCAAGTTTGTGTGCATAGAGTTATTCATAATATTCCTTTATTATCCTTTTAGGGTCCATGGGATCTGTAGTGATGTCCCTCTTTCATTTCTTTTTTTAAAAAAATATTTATTTATTTGGTTGTGCCAGGTCTTAGTTGTGGCAGGTGGGCTCCTTAGTTGTGGCATGCGAACTCTTAGTTGCAGCATGCATGTGGGATCTAGTTCCCTGACCAGGGATCAAACCTGGGCCCCCTGCATTGGGTTATTAGTAATTTGTGTTTTCTTTTTTTTCTTAGTTAGCCTGGCAAGAGGCTGATTGATTTTATTGATATTTTCAAAGAACCAGCTTTTGGTTTCATTGATTTTTTTTTTCTCTATTGATTTTGTTTTCAGTTTTATTGATTTCTACTCTAATTTTTATTATTTCTTTTCTTCAGCTTACTTTGGTTTTAATTTGTTCTTCTTTTTTCTAGTTCCCTAAGATAGGAATTATTGTAGATCTTCATTCTTTACTAATATATTCATTCAGTGCTATAAATTTGCCTCTAAGCATTGTGTTTGCTACACCCCACAACTTTTGATAAAGTTGTATTTCATTTTCATTTGGTTCAAAATACTTAAAACATTTCTCTTGAGATTTCTTCTTTGACCCATGTATTATTTAGAAGTGTGTTGTTTAATCTCCACATATTTTGGAATTCCAGCTATCTTTCTGGTACTGATTTCTAGTTCCATTCCATTGTGGTCTGGGAGTAGACACTGTATAGTTTCTTTTAAACTTGTTTGGGTGTATTTTTACGACCCAGAATGTAGTCTGTCTTGGTGAATGTTCCATGTGAACTTGAGAAGAATGTTTATTTTGTTGTTGGATGAAATAGTCTATAGATGTCCATTATATCCAGTTGATTGATGGTGTTGCTGAGTTCAGCTATGTCCTTACTGATTTTCTGCCTGCTGGATCTGTCCATTTATCATAGAGAGGTGTTGAACTCTCCAGCTATAGTAATTGATTTATCTATTCCTCCTTGCAGTTCTATCAGTTTTTGCCTCACACATTTTGATGCACATACACATTAAGGACTATTGTCTTCTTGGAGAATTGACCCCTTCATCATTATGTGATATCCCCCTTTCCCCTTGATAACATTCCTTGTTCTGAAATCTGCTATCTGAAATTAACATAGCTACTCCAGCTTTCTTTTGATTAGTGTTATATGGTATATCTTTCTCGATCCCTTTACTTTTAATCTATGTGTCTTTATTAAAATTTAAAGTGGGTTTTTTTAAAAAAAATTTATTTTTGGCTGCATTGGGTCTTCGTTGCTGCACCTGGGCTTTCTCTAGTCGCGTGAGTGGGGGCTAGTCTTCACCGTGGTGCTCAGGCTTCTCACTGCGGTGGCTTCTCTTATTGTGGAGCATGGGCTGTAGGCGTGCGGGCTTCAGTAGTTGTGGCATTATTGCTATTATTATTTTGAAAAATTATTATGTTACATAAATTAAGAATAGGAACAATTAAAAATTTCATTTTACTTGGACTTATTCCTTCTCTAATGCTCGTCCTTTTTTTTTTATGTGTTCTGAGTTTTTTTTTTTTTTTTTTTTTTTTTTTTTTTTGCGGTATGCGGGCCTCTCACTGTTGTGGCCTCTCCCGTTGCGGAGCACAGGCTCCGGATGCGCAGGCCCAGCGGCCATGGCTCACGGGCCCAGCCGCTCCGCGGCATATGGGATCCTCCCAGACCGGGGCACGAACCCGTATCCCCTGCATCGGCAGGCGGACTCTCAACCACTGCGCCACCAGGGAGGCCCTGTTCTGAGTTTTTGACCTATATTATTTTCCTTCTTACTGAAGAACTTCTTTTAACATTTTTTGTAAGGTGGGTCAACTGGCAACAGATCCCCTCAATTTTTATTTGTCCTAGAAAGTCTTTATTTCTCCTTCACTTTCGGAATTGACGTTTTTAAAATTTATTTTTTATTTTTGGCTGTGTTGGGTCTTAGTTGCAGCATGCGGGATCTTTGTTGCGGCATGTGGGATCTTTTGTTGTGGCGCATGGGTTCTCTCTAGTTGTGGTGCATGGGTTTTCTCTTTCTAGTTGTGGCACACAGGCTCCAGAGTGCAAGGGCTCTGCAGTTGTGGCATGTGAGCTCCAGAGTGTGTGGGCTCTGTAGTTTGCAGCACACAGGCTCTCTAGTTGAGGCACATGGGCTCAGTAGTTGTGGCGCATGGGCTTAGTTGCCCTGTGGCATGTGGGATCTTAGTTCCCAACCAGGGATCAAACCCACATCTCCTGCGTTGGAAGGTGGATTCTTTACCACTGGACCACCAGGGTAGTCTCTCTCCTTCACTTTTTTTTTTTTTTTGTGGTACACAGGCCCCTCACTGCTGTGGCCTCTCCCGTTGCGGAGCACAGGTTCCGGACGCACAAGCTCAGCGGCCATGGCTCACGGGCCCAGCTGCTCCGCAGCATGTGGGATCTTCCCGGACCGGGGCACGAACCCGTGTCTCCTGCATCGGCAGGCGGACTCTCAACCACTGCGCCACCAGGGAAGCCCCGTCTCCTTCACTTTTGAAGGATAATTTTGTAGGGTACAGCAGTCTAGATTGGTGGTGTTTTTCTGTCAACGTTTCACTCTACTGTCTTGTCACTTGCATGATTTCTGAGAAGTCAGATGTTAATTCTTATCTTTGTTCCTCTGTAGGTAAGGTGTTTTTTTCCTCTGGGTTCTTTCAGGATTTTTCCTTTATCTTTGATTTTCTGTAATGTGAATATGATATGCCTCAGTGTTTTTGTTTTTGTTTTTCTTTTAGCATTTATCCTGCTTGGTGTTCAGAGCTTCCTGAATCTGTGGTTTGGTGCTGACATTAAATTTGGGGAAATTCTGTCATTATTGCTTCAAATTTTTCTTCTCTTCCTTTCTTCTTCTGGTATTCCCATTACGCTTGTGTTACACTTCTTGTAGTTATCCCACACTTCTTGGATATTCTATTCCATTTTTTTTTGCAGTCATTCTTTCTCTTTGCTTTTCAGGTTTAGAAGTTTCTACTGACATATCCTCAAGCTCAGAGATTCTTTACCAGCTGTGTCTGGTTTACTAATGAGACAAAGGCATTTTTCATTTCTGTTGGTGTTTTTGATCTCTAACGTTTCTTTTTGATTCTTTTCTATAATTTCTATTTCTTTTCTTACATTACCCATATGTTCTTGCATGTTGTCTAATTTTTCTATTAGAGTCTTTAGCATATTAATCATAGTCATTTTGAATTTCTGTCTGATAATTCTAACAGCTCTTCCATATCTGAGTCTGGTTCTGATGCTTGCTCTGTTTCTTTAAACTATGTTTTTGTCTTTTAGTATGCCTTGTAATTTTTTGTTGAAAGCTGGACATGATGTCCTGGGTAAAAATAACTTAGGCAAGTAGGCCTTTAGTGATGTTGTGGTACAGTGTTGGGGAAGGGGAAGTATCCTGTTGTCCCATGATTAGGTCTCAGTTTTTTAGTAAGCCTGGGCCCCTGGGCTATGAATTTCACAAGTTCTTCTCAGTGTCAGGTCCTACGTGCCACCCTTCTCCCTACCCCATCCCCTAGGTGGTACAGGATGGCTGGAGTTGGGCATATTCCTTCCGCCATGTAGAAAGTTAGAGGTAGCTGGAGTTGGGTATTTTCCTTCCCCCAGGTTAGTTAGGCTCGGATAAGACTCTAATAGGTTAGACCCTGGTTTCAAAATGGTTAATTTACCCTCCTCCAGCTGGAAGCATGAGGGGATTTTTTTCCCATCTTCACTGTGAGAACCTGGTACAGCTCCTGGAGGTAAAGCTCACAAAGTGTGGTGCATCCCCCACCTAAGACTGAGACACCCCCTGTTGTTTTTGACTCCCAAAGTTGTCCACCCCGAGCCTCGAGAAGTTTGTCAGTTGAAGTTTAGGTTTTCCTACCCTGGTATTAGTTCCCGTGGAGGTTTCTACTGCTGCATTTCTGCTCTGGTAAATTGTGTTCTCTGTATCCACTTGTCTGTTTAACTTTGGGGGAAGCAGTTTTCTCTGTAACCTCAGTTCTCTGATGGATCTAAGAAGAGTTGTTGATTTTGTTTGTTCAGCTTTTTACTTGTTAGGAAGAAGTGATGACTTTAGAAAGCTCCTTACATGCTGGACCAGAAACTGAAAGTATATGCTACCATCTCTATGTATTTTACTTCTTCTGTGCCTTAACGTTTTTAAAAATTATTTTTTATTTTGGCAAAAAATGCATAACATAAAATGTATCATCTTAACCATTTTTAAATGTACACTTTTTTAGTAGTGTTAAGTATATATACACACTGTTGTCCAACCAATCTCTGGAACATTTTTTATCTTGCAGAACTGGAACTCTATACCCATTGAACAACAAGTCCCTATTTCCTCTTTCCCTCAGCCTCTGGCCATCACCATTCTACTTTGTTTCTATGAATTTGACTATTCCAGATACCTCATATAAGTGAAATCATATAGTATTTGTCTTTTGTGACTGGATTATTTCACTTAGTACAATGTCCTCAAGGTGCATCCATGTTGAAGTGTCAGAATTTCCTTCCTTTTTAAGATTGAATAACATTTCATTGTATGTATAAACCACATTTTGTGTATCCATTCATCCACTGATGGACATTTAGGTTGCTTCCACCTTTTGGCTCTTGTGAAAATGCTGCTATGAACATAGGTATGGGGACTTCCCTGGCAGTCCAGTGGTTAGGACTCTGTGCTTCCACTGCAAGGGGCCTGGGTTCGATCCCTGGTTGGGGAAGTAAGATCCCGCAAGCTGCACGGTGTGGCCAAAAGAAAAATAAAAAAAAAACAGGTATGCAAATATCCCTCTGAGATCATTCTTTCATTTTTGGATATATATCCAGAAGTGGAATTGTTGGATCATATGGTAATTAGTTTTTAATTTTTTGAGGAACCACCATCATGTTTTTCCATAGTAGCTATAGCATTTTCCCACCAACAGTATACAAGGGTTCCAGTTCTCCACATCTGTACACTTTTTGTTTTTTGATAGTAGTCGTCCTTGGATATCATCTTTGGAGAAATGTCTATTCAAGTCCTTTTCCCATTTTTAAATCAGGTTCTTTTTCATTGTTAAGTTGTAGAAGTTCTTTATATATTCTGCTTATTAATGCCTTATCAGATATATGATTAATATCTATTCTTTTTTTTTAATATCTATTCTTAACAAGGTCTAAAGTTAGTTATAATAACACTATCCTCTTCGCAAAGAATATAATATTCTAAGAACACTTGAATTCTGATTTCTCTCTTTATGATTTACCTGTTATTATTGTTTATTGTTTCAGTTCCACTCTGGGAAGAAGGAGCAGGATAAAACCAATCCCTAATTGATTTTTTTTTTTTTTTTTTTTTTTGCGGTACGTGGGCCTCCCACTGTTGTGGCCTCTCCCGTTGTGGAGCACAGGCTCCGGACGTGCAGGCTCAGCGGCCATGGCTCACGGGCCCAGCCGCTCCGCGGCATGTGGGATCCTCCCGGACCGGGGCACGAACCCGTGTCCCCTGCATCGGCAGGCGGACTCTCAACCACTGCGCCACCAGGGAAGCCCCTCCCTAATTGATTTTTATTGTTTAACTGAATCAGTGCTTGTTTGGGTTAATTTCTTTCCCTTCTTGCATCTAATGCCTTCTTTAAATGATCAGTTTCTGTATTCTGAAGTTCGTCTATCAATAGTTTTTTCAGTGGTGAACACTTAAATTTTTATTTTCCTTTTATTTGTTCTTAAAGTGTTTCTGACGAATTATATCTTTCTTTCATAGTTTCTCTTGGTATTTACTTCTAGGTTACAGTTATTTTCTCTTAGAACGTTTAAAGATGTTATCATGTCTTTTATCTTCTTGACGTCCACTTAAAAGTTTCTGCTGAGAATCCAGTTCAGTTGTTATTTCTTCACAGAATATTTGCTCCCCGCCCCCCTTACTGCTTTTAAAATATCTTGTGGTGTTCTGCTGTATCCTTATGATGCTTCTAGGTGCAGATTTTATTTTTATCCTTCTTGGGTTGGACTTTGCTTCCTGAATATCATGTAAATGAGGCGTTTTTCTGTGTCTTTTTGCCATGCTGCCATTGGTGGCATTCTTCATTAGGGTGAAACTAGGCATCAGCCATAAAGAACCAGTGTTTTCCTGCAGGTTTAGTCAAATTCAGTCATTCAACAAATTTCAACACCTGCCATGTTCTAGGCACAAGAATTACATATGGGAACTCTTTACAACTGGGAGCTGAAGTGGAGATTTTAGATTTGCTGCCTGACATGCTTTCTGCTTTTCTTCTGTAGACTGATAATGGTCTCCAGCTGCCAAAGAAGGTTGTGGATGCCAAGAGAAAGGTAACCGTTTCTCATCCCCTCGAGTGGAACTGGGTGCCTCTAGGAGCCCACATTGGCTGGCAGTAGACATGGCTGAATTTACAAGCTACAAGGATACTGCTTCCAGCCGCCACCTGCGGTTTAAGTTACAGAGTCTAAGCCGCCGTCTTGATGAGTTGGAGGAAGCCACAAAAAACCTCCAGAAAGCAGAGGATGAGCTCCTGGATCTCCAGGACAAGGTGATCCAGGCGGAAGGCAGCAACTCGAGCATGTTGGCTGAGATTGAAGTGCTGCGTCAGCGAGTGCTGAGAATCGAAGGCAAAGATGAGGAAATTAAGAGAGCAGAGGATCTCTGTCAGCAGATGAAGGAGAAACTCGAAGAGGAGGAAAACCTCACCCGGGAGCTAAAATCCGAGATTGAGCGGCTTCAGAAACGAATGGCTGAACTGGAGAAGCTAGAGGAGGCCTTTAGCAGGAGTAAGAATGACTGTACCCAACTGTGTTTGAGCCTGAATGAGGAGAGAAACCTGACAAAGAAAATCTCCTCTGAGCTGGAAATGCTCAGGGTCAAAGTGAAAGAACTAGAATCTTCTGAGGACCGGCTGGATAAAACTGAGCAGAGTTTAGCGTCAGAGTTAGAAAAGCTGAAATCATTAACTCTGACCTTTGTAAGTGAGAGAAAATACTTGAATGAAAAGGAGAAAGAAAACGAGAAACTGATAAAAGAGCTCACTCAAAAATTGGAACAGAACAAAAAAGTGAACCGAGATTATGCAAGGAATGCTTCTAATCTTCTGGAAAGGAATGACCTACGAATTGAGGATGGTATCTCTTCCACACTGCCATCCAAAGAATCAAGAAGGAAGGGAACTCTGGACTATCTAAAGCAGGTAGAGAATGAAACAAGAAACAAATCAGAAAATGAAAAGAACCGAAATCAGGAAGACAACAAAGTAAAAGACCTTACCCAAGAGATTGAGAAACTTAAGACACAGATCAAACATTTTGAATCTTTGGAGGAAGAGCTTAAGAAAATGAGGGCCAAAAATAATGACCTTCAGGATAATTACCTAAGTGAACAAAATAAAAACAAACTCTTAGCCAGCCAGCTGGAGGAGATAAAGCTACAAATCAAGAAACAGAAAGAATTAGAGAACGGGGAGGTAGAAGGGGAAGATGCTTTCCTGTCCAGCAAAGGCAGGCACGAGAGGACTAAGTTTAGAGGGCACGGGAATGAGGCACCTGTGTCCAAGCACACACCCCGGGAACTGTCCCCTCAGCATAAGCGGGAAAGGCACCGAAACAGGGAATTTGTTCTCAACAATGAAAACTATCCTCTGAGCAACAGGCAGGTTTCCTCTCCCAGCTTTACGAACAGGAGGGCAGCCAAAGCTTCCAACACAGGGGCAGGTGCAGACAGTGGGACTCAGGAGACAAAGAGAACTGAAGATCGATTCGCATCTGGCTCCTCTCAGAGTGAAGGGAAGAAGTCCAGGGAACAGCCGTCAGTGCTTAGCCGCTACCCACCAGCTGCTCAGGAGCACAATAAAGCTTGGAAGGGCACTCCCAAGCCAGGTACTGAGAGTGGGCTGAAGGGGAAAGTAGAGAAGACGACACGAACATTTAGTGATACCACCCATGGATCTGTTCCCAATGACGTATCAGGGAGAGGTGACAAGGCTTCTGACACCTCCACTGAGGCCCTCTTTGGCAAGAGGGGGCAGGTGCCTGGCAATGGAAGTCAAATAACTCAGGCTGCAGACTCTGGCAGTTCTAAGGCCATGGGAGCTCTGGCAACATCTAGAAGATCTTCCTCAGAAGGGCTCTCTAAGGGGAAAAAGGCTGCCAACGGCCCAGAGGCTGATACCAGTTTCCCAAATTCCAAGGCTCCACCTTTATCAAAGTATCCTTATAGCTCCAGAAGCCAAGAGAACATCCTTCAGGGCTTTTCAACCCCAAATAAAGAAGGAGTTGATCAACCCATAGCAGTTGTGATGGAAGACAGTAGTCAGCATGAGGCCCTGAGGTGTCGAGTCATCAAATCCAGTGGCAGAGAGAAGCCAGACTCAGATGATGATATGGACATGGTGTCTCTTGTTACTGCCAAATTGGTAAACACAACCATTACTCCAGAGCCCAAGCAACAGCCCAACTCTAGAGAAAAAGCCAAATCCCGAGGGGGACTTAGAACCTCCCTCTTTGAGAATGATAAAGATGTGGGAACAGAAAATGAATCTGGGAAACCTGTCAGAGGCTCCACCAATGCCGTGGAGCTCCCAGAGGCCAATGGTGCCGGGGTAAAAAGCCAGCGGCCCTTTAGCCCCAGAGAGGCCTTGCGATCTAGAGCCATCATCAAACCTGTCATCATTGATAAGGATGTGAAAAAAGTCATGGGAGGATCTGGAACCGAGGCCACATTGGAAAAACAGAAGTCTACTTCCAAACCAGGGCCAAGCAAAGTGACAAGCAGTATAACTATCTACCCCTCTGACAGCAGCAGCCCGAGAGCCACTCTAGGCGAGGCCCCGCGGGAGAGGCACACATCCACCAGCAACATCCAGGTTGGGCCACCAGAGCTCACGTCGGTTAGTAACCATGTCAACTCCCCCTTTGAGCTCTCCATTCACAAACATGACATCACCCTGCAGTTCACAGAAGCTGAAAGAATGGGAGATGGGGCCCCGAAGAACAGGCCAGAAACGGTGGTCTCTCGGAGCAGCATTATAATCAAGCCATCAGATCCTGTGGAGAGGAATAGCCATGCACCCACAGCGGAGACAATCAGGTGGAAAAGCCATAGTGGCCCTTTAGAAGTGGGCTCTTCAGATGCCAGACACGTTACTGTGAGAAATGCCTGGAAGAGTAGGCGAGACTTGAACTCTTTAGAAGACCCCCCAACTCGAATAGGTAAAAATGTGGAATCTACCAACACCTATATCCAGAGATCTTCCACAGACTATTCAGACCTTGAACAGCCCAGCTCATACCTTTTTGAGCAGGGCACTCGAAGGGTAGGCAACTCAGGGGACGCCCCCGAGCTCTCCTCCAGAAGGACCCAAAGCAGCCTCACCGTGTCAGAGGTGCTCACTCGTCGGAATCGGGTAGGAGATGCTGTCACGGCTGAAGCCTGGAACCACTTAGCAGGCATGGTAAGTCCCACTTCTTTCCCTCTCTCTTGTTCTCCTTCCAGTTTCCCCTTTTCTCCTTTACTTTCTTTTTTGTTCCCCTCTGCCCTGGCCTGTGTGACTCAGGATTATGGAGACTGTGAGGCTGGGAAACATTGAGTAGAACTGGGTAGTTCAGAGAACTGTTGAAAATAAGGTGGATTTGGCCTTAAAGAAGAATGAAGTACCTTGAAGAAGGTATTTGGCAGAGAGCAGCATGAATTTCCAAAAGCTTTTCCCCAATTTGTCTCCTTCATTTTGCCTTCACATATGAAGGCTACAAAAAAGGAGAGAGATGTGGCCTCTGTTCTCTTGGTTTGCCAGGGTCGCCAAAGGAGCTCCCCCTATAGCCCCACAGAGCAGTACCTAGAAGCACAAGAATCAGCTGCAGCTGTTGGGAGGTTCTGGGTAAAAAGAGGAAGCACAGTGGCTTTCTGTAGAGCAGAGATGGAGCCAAGGAAATGAGTTCTTTGGCTGCCTCAGTTTAGACAGATCTTTGCCAGCTGCTGGCATGTAGGGGCTGAGGAGAGCTGGGGCTTACACCGGGCCTACTTGGATAAGCTTTATGCCCGAGCATCCCTTTTTGTCCCAGACACCTATCTAGCCCATTATGTCATCAGTCTGAGGGCAGGGCTGGTTCAGTGTGGCTTGTTACTGGATAGACAAAATCTAGAATCTCTCCTTATATGAGGGTCAGAGTGCCAGAACAACATTTGAAGGGGAAGCCCCCAGGAGTGTCTTTTAGATGTGAGTCCTGTGATGAAGAAAGATGTTTTTGACCTAGAGATTGTTCCCTTCTTTTACTATTTGCTTAAATATTTATTTATTTTTGGCTGCATCAGGTCTTAGTTGCGGCATGCGGGACCTTTCGTTGCGGCATGTGGGCTTCTCTCTAGTTGAGGTGCGCAGGCTCTAGAGCATGCAGGCTTAGTTGCCCCATGGCATGTGGGATCTTAGTTCCCCAACCAGGGATCGAACCTGCGCCCCCTGCATTGGAAGGCGGATTCTTAACCACTGGACTACCAGGGAAGTCCCTGTTCCTTTCTTTTAAAAGGCAGGTGGTGACTGTGTGTTAAGTTGAAAAGCCCTGAGTCTTTACAGGGTACTTTAAAGCACTTCCCCACCCGCTATCTTATTCAGTCTCTCCAACAGCCCTGGTGTGTGTGGGGGGATATTATCCCTATTTTTTAGATGTAGAAACTGAGGGTCAGCGACACAAAGGGTCTGTTCACCAAGGCCATCCAGGTGAATTACTGGAAGAGCTAAGATTTGAATCCAAGATTCTTGTCTCTAAATCCAATGCTCTTTTTTACCTTGAGGTAATACTTATATTCTTTGATCTGCATTAGCTGGGGAGGAGCAACAAGAACATTAAAAAGGCAGAATTCTGGTAGAAGAGGAGTGCAGAGAAAGTTGGATGAAGCTGTGGATGTCTGAGAAATATAGGGTGTGGGGAACATATGAGATGAGATATGGTAGGAAAGGTATACACGAGCTTTTTGGTAGTCTGTAGGTGGGAAGTAGGGTAAGAGCTGTCCAGCTTCCTTTTCATACTTCCCTGCCTCTCCAGTGAGCAAATGGCTCTGACCCTGAGAGGCCTGCAGCCTGCACGTGCAACACTCCAGTAATGCTGGCCCCTACTTGGAGGTCCCACTCCAGTGGCCCTGTTCCCGGTCCTGTCCCTTTTTAGGGCTCCTGTTCAGCCGTGAGCCTCCCAGTCTACCCTAGGAGCTCTCAGCAGCTTGGAGTTGGTAGGTGGAACTTTGATATTGGCCAGTCTTTTGCAGTTCTGCAGTGGTCGGTCTGCACCCCATCTCCCTCTGTTAGAGAGGGCCATTGGGGTGGGGAGTGAGGGTGTCTTCTTATTCACTGTATTGTTCTCTGCAGCTGACTTTTGTCATCTGTTGGCACAGGAGGAAGGTGACGACTGCACACTCAGTGTCTACAGGCGACTGCACAACTCCCTCGAAAGGTCTGAACTGTCTGCAAAGCCGGGGCTGCCCGAACCTGGGCGATCCCGGGCTGAGGAACGGTTGCGGCCAAACAGGCCCTGTGCTGAGGAGAACTGAGCCAGCTGGTGAGGTCCGCTGTCTCCTCCGCTCCTGCTTTCAGCTCTTGCGCCTTTGCCCTGTGAAGGAGCCCGGCTAGAAACCAGGCCTTGGCTGGGAGACTGGCAGAGAGCCAGGCTGTGGTTCCTTTTTTGCCAGTTGGCCAGAGGGAATCAGAAACTACAAGCTGGACATGGTCACCCAGGGCCAGCCTTTCCTGATGCATGAGTCTTCTCTCCTTGTCCCTGTCCCCGTCCCCCAGGTAGGATGGGCCACTCTGGCCCCCAAATGAGGAAAGACATAGAAACCCCTTGTATCCCCGCCACACAACAGCAGCCAAATCTCTTCTCTGCTCCTTGGTGGGTTCTGTGTCATAGGGCAACCCCTTCTGTGGTTAATGTTCTGATTTCTTAGTCTCCTCACCACATCCAGTTCACTCCTCACTTGCCCCAGGGGCCTGTGCACCCACCAGCCATCAGCTCCATCTAGGGGGTTCCATTTCTTCCCCTGTGGAGTTCCTCAGACTTTTACAGGGGTTTATGGAACTACCCTTTAGGTTGAAGTTTCTCTGACTTGGCCCCTGGGCTGACCGTTGTTTCCTGGGGGCAGAGCACGCGGGTACCCACCTACTGGAATGACATCACCCCCCACCACCACCCCCGCACCAACCCTGGCTCTCTGTTCACCTTCCAAAGGCACCTGGAAGGGCACGAGCCTCATGCATCTCCTTCCCTGGGCACCAACATGCTGCTGGCCTTGCCTGCTCCTCTCCTGTGGCTGGAGACTTAAGGCTGACTTCGTTGTTTTCTCCTTTGGAATACTCCCAGACTTACCTGGGCCTGACCCAGCATACTCTGCCTTCTAGGAAGCGCCAGCACGGGGGAAAGTAGACAGGAAGAAGCGATTTCCCCTTAGTCACTCCACAAAGCAATGGCTCCATGAAAGGCATGGACTTTGTTCCTCCTCCTCATCCCCCGTGGAGGAGGTATCGCACTTTACCAAGCTGATGCATTCCTACAGAAGTGGGCCCATGATTTCTGCAAACCAACTATCATTATGATGACTTCATTGGAGGAAAGGTAATACGTGCCCATCAAGGGCCCTAGATTCACACAATTCAAAATGCAGCAAACCTTTCAGGAAGCCACATAAAGAAAAATTGATTAGATTCCTTATACCAATCACGTGGGGAAAGAACCGTACATTCTTGGCACTGCTTTTTCTATAGCCTTCTCTCAGTTCAAAGAAGGGATCCCCTTTCAAAGGCTACCTTTATGAAGCAGACACTGTTCCTTCATAGTGAAAGAGCATTAGAGTGGAAGTCAGGAAAGCTGAATTTTCTTCATGGCTTTGTACTTCCTTGCTATGTGACCTTGGGCAAATCATTGTCCTCTTGGGGCCTCAGTTTTCCTATCTGTAAAATGAGTTCTTTGAAATGGATGGTCTCTAAGGATCCTAAATCTGGCATTCTAAGATTTTTCTGTGTCCTCCCTGTGGGGGGTGATTCTCACTCGTGGAAGGAAGGTATTGTCCAAATGGGTTTACATGTGTCCTTCCATTGCCTTTGTTTTTCTGGACCTTATTTTTTCCAGTTCCCCATGTTTTAATGTCATGAGGATGAACTCAGAGAAGTTCCCTTGGCCTCACTTTTCCAGTTTATAAAGTGAAAGGGTGAGGTTAGATGGTTTCTGCGGCCCTTTTCAACACCAACCTTGCCCAGTGCCACACAGCCCAGTGCTTTCCACAGCACAAGGTGTGTATCTCCTGTTCCAGTGCTTCTTGAATCTTCTCTGCCTCCGCTCAGGGTGGGAACCAGCGTTTGCCCCTCCCTTGTCTGCATCAGATTTGGTGATCCTGGAGGAGGCTTGGGGAGCACCTACTTGACTTTCACGGGCAGGAGTGTTTTGCTCATACTTCCATTTTCTGGGGTTTTGCCAATCTAAGGGTATTTGTCATGTGGCTTGCCTTTTCTTCACATTGCTGCCTCAGATACTCAAGATGCTGTTTTCAAAATCTCTTCCTGCTGCTTTTCCTGGGTCATTGGCTCAAGGCTGCAACCTCTCACTTGTAGCCTCCCTGCCATTCTTCTTAACTGGTTGTCAACCCTGAGAGTCCAAAGGAAACAGACCCCTGTGGCGGTCAACTGAGGCTATAGGAAATTAGGTCTGTGGTTCGTTGCTGGTGGAAACAGAAGGGCGCCAAACGATGCCTACAAAGATCTCGCCAGTAATTCTTGTCTTTTTGGGCGTTGGAGCCCTGGATTCTGGTGCTGTAGCTCCTGGTGCCAAAGTCTGGATCTTTCCACATTTTAGCAGCACCAACCTCTGCCATCACCCAGAATGCTCTGTGGAAGAGGGACAGCTATGGTGCCCTTTTGCTGGGGCTGCTGTCCTAAAATCTGAGTGCAATAGGGTTTGATTGTAACAGTTATTTCAGGATAAATATTGTTTCCTTAATCTGCACACTTTCTAGAGCCGCTGTAAAATAGATTTTATTTTTAAATGTCCTCAGCATTGCAGAAAATATATTTGTAATAGCAAGTGAACGCTAGAGGCTCAGTTCCTCTGGGCTTCAAATGGCTGGCAAGGCTGGCTGTCAAATTCCAAAGTTGGAAGGCCTGTTTCTGAAAAGCAACCTAGGTGTGGCCGTCTGGACCCAGGCCTCACCATCAGGGGTCCTGGAGGAAACTTCCAAATGGGAGACCTGGTAGTTGAACAGTTGTCTAATCAAGCCAAATATTCCCTCTGTCCCAGCCAACAAACCCACTTTTATGACCAGCCTCTTCTGCAGCTTGGCTCCAACTCGGAATTTTACTGGCAGGTGTGTGGTGTGTGGGAGGGTTCCTAGTAAGGTCTGGAAGCTGGCACTCCAGAGCTGCTTGCTTGGAGAAAGTAGAGCTGGCTCAGTGCCAGGAGCTGGTCTCCTCCACCTGCCGCTGCCTGCCTCTCACCACTCTGGTACTAGAAACAACCAGAGAAAGCTGCAGGGACGGTGGGCAGAGAAGTCGTGGCTGTTTCTGCTTTTGCGTAGCAAGGAAACAGTTGCTGGGTGGGCCACAGGGATTTGCAGCGGGGCCAAGAATTCCAGCCTCGGCCACAGGCGGGCCTGCACGTGATGCCCCCACGTCTGTGCTGGCCTTGGACTTGCCATCCTGGGGCAGTTTTAGTTCTTTATATTTAGTGGGTTAGTGCCATGTGCTATCACTTCCCAGTAAAGGAATAGGGACCCAGCCCCTGGGTCCCCAGCTGCCTTTGTTGGTGTGTGTTTATCGTTACTCTGACAAGACTGCTTTGGAAGAGCTGCTTTTAGGGATTACCTTTTAAATACCCCAGGGTGGGGAACAACAGGGTTCTCCTCAAAGCCTCACAACCAAGATCATAGGAAAGGGGCCCTACTTTCCTGCTGCTTCACAGCTCAGAACATGTACTGAATGGAATGTATTTTTAAGAGAATAAAGTCTATTTTTTTTTTTTTTTTGTATTTTAAAGATTGGGAGGGCTAGGGAAGTAGCCCTCAAATAAACTGTTATTACATTATAGGCCCCCTTGCTAGGGGACACATCAGTATCTGTCGGTCCACACCTACTTGCTCAGGCAGGTGCTCTGGTCTCTCCCCTGCCCCTTGGAGTCTAGGTGCAGCAGCTTCTCCTACATTCCTGCTCCAAGCATGGGACCAAGGAGGCCAGACCCTGTTGCTGGAAACCAGGGCAAAGCCATGAGCAGTGACTCAGGGCTCCTTGGGTGCATGTGTATAGTTGAAGCTGCCTGTCTGCATGTATCCTCTGGCTCTAATGCTGTCTGTTGGCTCTGCAGCACAATATGTAACCAATAAAGCTCCCTAGTTTCCATGTGCTTTGTGTGAGTGTGAGTCAGTGATGCCATTTTTCTTGATGTCATCTCTGTGTACAGCTGTTGCTATGCACTGGTGCAGCTAGTATATTTCATTTACATTTACTGAAAATACTCAGCCAACTACTGATGCCGTAAGGACTGGAAACACAGCTGAGGCTTGGGAAAGGACATTTCCTCGGACTCATGTAACTGGACTTAGAATCATATAGCAGTTATTTCATTGCTACATTTTACTTTTAGGCTATTCTCTCATCACACACACACACACACAAAACCATCATCTGGGGCTTCCCTGGTGGCACAGTGGTTGAGAGTCCACCTGCCGATGCAGGGGACACGGGTTTGTGCCCCGGTCCGGGAAGATCCCACGTGCCATGGAGCGGCTAGGCCCGTAAGCCATGGCCGCTGAGCCTGCGCATCCGGAGCCTGTGCTCCGCAACGGGAGAGGCCACAACAGTGAGAGGCCCGCGTACGGCAAAAAACAAACAAATAATCATCTGTGTTGTCTCCCAAGCTGCCTATGTCGTTTATTTAAAAAACAAAAACTCTTCAAAGACCACATGCCACTGGATCAGACACCCTAACCTCCTGAGGTAACAATATTCATGGGAAAGCTAGGATTCAAATATAGGTTGTGGTCCAAAGTCAATATACTTTCTACTACATGCTCTTCTCACCTTTACATCATAGTCACACCACTTGCCCTGATCCTGGCGTGCAAATTTCTCCCATGGTTGTCACTCATGCCAGGACAAGGGAAAAAGCCCTCTCCATCTTCATCTTCCAGTCAGACCACCAATGTAATGTCCCTTAAATCTTACTAAGAATAAAATCTCATTTAAACTAATTATAGGGAAGAATT
Organism: Mesoplodon densirostris; assembly: GCF_025265405.1. NCBI lineage: Eukaryota > Metazoa > Chordata > Mammalia > Artiodactyla > Ziphiidae > Mesoplodon > Mesoplodon densirostris. The sequence goes on along the minus strand of NC_082662.1, from coordinate 18,921,920 downwards.
GACTAACGGGAGTAAAATCCAACTTCCAGAAGCAGATTATGTACATAACTTACAGTAACATAGTCTGTTAGGAACCCTTTGGAAGAAAAAGGCACCATTCCCTTTTTGTAAAAATGTTTTAGCCTTACATGGCAGAAAGGACTTTGCAAATGTGATTAAGGATTTTGAGGTGGGAGAGAGATCTGGGTGGGCCTTAAATGAAATCACTAGTATCCTTATAAGAGGGAGAATAAGATCTGACTACGGAACAAGAGAAGGTGATGATGGAAGCAGGGATTGGAGTAATGTGCTTTTAAGATGGAGGAAGGGGCCACAAGCCAAGGAATACAGTCACTAGAAGCTGAAAGAGGCAAGGAAATGGAATCTTCCTTCAGAGTCTGCTATGATAATTTGTTACAGCAGCAACAGGAAATTTCCACTATGTTACCTAAACCCTTGATCTCCTTAAACTTTTATATCAATACCTTGGACAGAAGTGGAAAGTTAGCACATACCCATGGAGGGAATCTAGGGGAATAAAGCCAGAATGGTCTGCCAGAGGCCCACCCAAACTTTGTGTCAAGGCTTGTGTCTTATCTTGAAAATTCAGTTTCCTAATATCCATATGCTTGACCTGCAGCTTCCTACCCCTGGCACATGGTCACCCCACAATCCCAATGGGGAAGTCTAGCCCCACAGACCAGGAAGCCCTTTGCTTCTATGGGAACCCCCCTCAATCCTGTCTTCTGACCAGACCAAACCATTTTCTCCTTTATATAAACATCCTCTTTATTTAAACATGGATAAAAACTGGCATTTTCAAAGGAGTAACACCCCTGCCTTACATATAACTCAAAACCTAAGGGGAAACAAAAAGATAAGACTAATTTTCTATGAAGTTTTATTCTCAAAATATAAAAAACCACCACACACAAAGAGACTAAGATGTTCTCTCGCAGCACTTGCTTGCCTCAGTCCTAATGAAGAACACAGACTCCCACACTAATGGACAAGTGCCTCCCTAGCTCTAAGTCACTTAAAGGAGGCAACCTCCTTGGCCACCTGACCACCAGGAGCTCTAGCAGTTGATCTGGAGCCCAGATGCCAGGGTGAGTTTCTCAGTGGAATCTAATATTGCTAGAAGAGCTTTGCTTATGCAGCAAAAAACACAAACACATCGGCCTCTTCCCTTAGAACACATCCATCTCACATGCTCGGGGACTGCTGTGCAGGGACGCCTGGTGTGGCCTGGCGAGGCAGGGTATACATGGCCCCCAAGAACTGGTCTGCAATCCTTCCTGCTTCTCTGAGCCCACTCAGCAGAGCACCATGGACCGTGGCTGGGTAGTTACGGATTGTATGTTCTCCAGCAAAGAAGAGTCGTGGAATAGGCTATTGCAGGAAAAAAAATTAGAGAAAATCAGCAGGCTGCAAATATGCCTTATTGTTGTGTTTGAACTGCCAAATTCCTGTTGGCTTTTGAGGGCTCACTACCTGCCCTCCCCACCCCATTACTGGTCCATCATTCTCCCAAAAAGGGTCTCCCTTATCAGCAGGCATTTTCCTAGAACAAACAGAAGTAGAAATGGGGCAATAAAACTCAGCCCAGCCTTAGTTCTAGGGTGATGCTTAACTGCATCTGTGCTTATTTATCGGTTTAATTCTGGGGGAATTGTAGAGCTTCCTTTGTAGAGCTTCCTTCCAGTTGTAGAGCTTCCTTTGCCTAATGTATCTCCTACTAGAGGTGTGGTGTTCCCGACTACTCTGAACCAGAGAGAACACAGCACTTGTTCTCATTCTGGAACAGTTTGGCCTCTCAGCTTAGAGCAGGCCTTACCACAAGGTCCTGAGAAACCCTGACTACTCATAAAGACGTTAGGTTATTTCTCAGGGGCATGTCCTGGAGGCCCCGAAGTAATTGGGATCCTGCAACAATCCTACGAGCCAGTTCAAAATGGGGCACAATTAAAGATGGTTTTGTTTTTGTTTTTTAGGAACAAAAATCTGAATAAGGAAACAGTAATTGGTTTTTACTCTGGACTCTTGCATTCTGAACACAGACTGTCTAGACTGACGAGGCCAACATGTAACGAATTAGACACAAACAATATTGCTCTTCCCTTTCCCTCTGCTCTTGGTTATCTGAAAGGGTCCAAGGGTCTAAGACTGACTAAAATCTAAAAAGAAAACCAGTGGCACTATTTTTACCCTGAAATCCTGGGATACTGGCCTGTTTCCAAATAAGCCCAGGTATAGTTTGCCAGTTTCTCACCTGTGGGGCACCTGGAATTGAGGGGCCAGGAGTGATTGGCTGAGCCATTAGGTCATAGTCATTTCCAGATGATCCTGCGGCTACATAGGAATAGGAGCCCCGGGCCCAGGGATCAGCACGCCAGCGAGACACCACTGTTTCCTTGGGCTAAAGGAGAAACCATGAGTGGAAGTTATTACTGGACACCAGGGACAAGTCAGTCATTTCTGAAAGGTGGAAAAGCTGTGATGGGTGGGGATACAAGAGAGAGAAAGGCAACAGACGCGAAGAGTTAGCCAAGTGATGAATGCTGCTGCTATAAAATAAAAAAAATGCCTTCAGGCTGCAAGGAAGCCTCCAGATTGCCTTCTTAGCTATGAATCCAGAGATCTACCCAGGGATTGATCTCTATTCCCTTTTAAAATTCACATGAAGCATTAATATGCCTTCTCTCAAAGGAATCATAAGGGGCTTAAAAGTGTTCAGTGGACCTAAAGAAAGAATAACAGAAAAAAGTACCAAGAGATTCTCTTGAGACTTCCCTTGGGGAGTTGGCCACTTGGTCTGAAAGGTGGTTGGGGAATTGGGGGTGGGGATGATTCCACAAGTAGAGACAACAGACAACACAAGCAAAGAAATGCGGCAAATAGCCTTCTCAATCCCCTGGCCCATGTACTGGGGGCTTTTCTCAATCCCATACGTAGGGCATGAACTCTAAACATTAGCATTAATGTAAACCCAGCACACAATTCTGGCTGAAACTGTCCTGACCAAGAATCTATGCTGCAACTCGAGATACATCAAACCCTGCTTTAGTCTAAACCCCAGATCCTCACCTGCCCCGGCCCCTTACTTACTTACCTGGGGCACTGCACTGCTACCAAAAATCCCTTTGAGAATGGCCAGGCATCGGCCAACAATCACATCATCACTTATGTTTTCCATGATGCCAGCAGCTTCTCCTGCCACTAGTGCCAATAGTATTGGAGCTAGAGAAACAGAAAGGACAATTCCAGGGTTTTCCTACAGACTTTTCTCAAGTACCTCCTTATCAGGTCTCACATTATTCTTGGCTGTTTGAAATCTGATGACCAATAGACAGACATGCACCACTCATGCTAGACACATGTTTCTGAGCCAGCAACTTGAATCCTATCCCCAGAAGGGTGCTGGCAAACCACAGTGAAGTGTGACTCATGTACTTCACTGCTTATAACCTGGCAGAATACAAAAGTCCTGAAGATGTAACTTCAGATCTTGCTATCCAGTGTCCCTATATTTAGGCACAGAATTCTGAGACATCTCCATGACCAGGGCTGCATCCTCTTAGCTGTCATCCCAGGCCCTTCCATACTCATCATCACCCTTACTCACCCATTTCGTGACTCTGTGTGCAACAGGCTTATGTGATAGCCACAGTACTAGATGCTAGGGATATAAAAACCATAAACTAGACTATATACTCCAAAGATCAACAACAACAAAAATAATCATAGAGATAATTACGAACTGTGATAAAAGCTATGAAAACACAGAATACAGAGAAAAGAATACAAGGACATAATTTCATTTGAGGCAGTGGGAATACATGTGTCCTGGAAAGTCTCTGTGAAATAGTGACACTTGGGCCAAGCCCTGAAGCTGCGTAGAGTATGCCACGTTGGGAAGGAAGAGAAGGAGGAAAATAAAGGCGCCCCAGGCCCAGGGCACAGCGCAATGCAGAGGCCCCAAAGGAGAAGACAGCATCGTACATTTTAGGATTCCAGGAGGGCAGACAAATGTGCCTGGAGGCTGGGGAGGGCATGGACAATGAAGAAGCTGAGTAGAAAAGAAGGGTTAGATTATTCAGCCTTCATGATGGCCACGATAATGAAAGCCATCAAAAGAAAGAAGTGGGGATAGCAGTCAGTGGTAACTGGCAATTGAACAGGTATGAGGTAAGAGTGGCCTGGACTGGGAGGTAGGCAGTGGGAAAGAAGTAAACAGGTCTGAGAGAGAGAGTGAGGCCCTGACAGGACTTGATGGCCTAGATCAGGAGAGAGGAAGAGCGTTCAGCTGTTGTTGGAAACAACGTGCTCAGGGAGCACATGGCTCCTCTAAGGAGTCAGTGGCCCTGGCCCTGTGAAGGATGTTCAGTGCCAGACAATGAGGAGTGATGGGAAGAACCACGTGTCAGTCAAACCGGTTAACTGATGTGTCTGCACTGTCAAGGCCAGGCCTCCTGACTGCTGCAAAGGAGAATGTCTTACATCCTTTTCTTGGAAAGAGGTAAGATCTAAATAGACTTCTTTAAAAAAAAAAGCTCCATATAGAACTAAGAGCAACCCAATTACAGAAGAATGTAAAACAGGAGGTAGGAGTTTGATAAATACATTCTAGGGAAAGTGATCAAAGATTCAGGGGCAAGTCAGATACAAAAGTCTGAGAATGAGGAATACAAGTTTTCCTTTCCAGGAAGCTTCCCTGGGCCTGACCCCCTGGCTGAGCTGATTTCTTCTTCTCTGTCTTCTCTGGCAGTGCCCTGGGCTTTCACTCTCACTCCTCTACTTCCTGCCCCATTCTGAGGCTGCCAGCCTCCTTACTGTATCCCCCACTAGGCTGTGAGCTCCTTGAAGGCAGGTATAATATTCCTAATTCTCTACTCCTATAAGGATGTAAAAAGATTAAAACTAGAAAGCCATTACCTTTATAGAGGTTCCAGAAGAGGAAGAGCTCACCCCTGCTGGCAGTCGTACTGCCAACATGTCCGAACAAATTGACACTTGGATCCCAGAATACGCGGTCAAAACACAACACGACCTATTGTAAAAAAGGAGCGTATAAGCTGGTGACAGCACTCAGAGAAGATGGCTTTAAGCACAGCTGTGCCTCAACAGGAAGTACTTCTTCCTCAGACCTTACTAAATAAGTTCCTTCTAATCTACTCTCAGTATAAGCCTAGAAATCCCTATTATAAATGTACTACTTAGGAAGACATTTAGCACTCTCTTTTTATAGGCTTGGGTTTGAGAAGTGACCCCAGAAGACAGTCCTCATGGATACTTTATATATAATTAGGTACTAAAGTGAATGAACTGACAGGCCTCACCCTGGTATCAGAGTTGAGAGCACAGCAAAATGTTAAAAAACGCAAACCTCTCTCCTCTCTAAGTGGAGGGCAATCAGACTGGTATTTGTACACTGCGTATGTAGAGAGGTACCTAGGGCAAGTTACCTTGTTAAGGTTGCCAAATCCCATCCTTTGGACTGCAGATGTTTTCCACTCAGGAAGAGGTGGCACAAACTGAACAGCTGGTGGCTGCTGCTTCAACACACCCAAGGGAAGGGTACAGAGAACTGCATCACACTTATAAATAAACGTCTGGCTCGTGGAGCGGGTATTCACAGCTATCACTTCACATCCTAGACAGGTTAGAGGAAAAAGGCTTTATTGGTGATAAGGATGATACTGACAAGGGTATTGAACATTTAGCACACAGTAGAATCTACATGCTATCTCAGTTAATTCTTACTACAAGTCTGTGAAGTCAGTTCTGCTCATTTTCTACAAAAGAAAACTGAGGCAGAGGTGAAGTAACTTGTCTAAGGCCATACATGTAACAAGTGCCAGGATTTAAACCCAACAGTCAACTTCAGAGTTCTCGATCTCTACCACCATACTACCCCACCTTCCCGACTGATACACTGGGGATCTTTTGGACTAATAATAGGACCTTATCATATACCAAAGTTAAGTAAATTTAGACCATAATTAAGAGTAAAATGCCTATCCTGATAGAACCAATATCTCTCCACTGTGGTTAGGTGCTCACTAAGGACCAAAAGAAGAATGATATCAGAAGCCTGTGGTGCCGATCTAAGGGATGCAGCCTAAAACCACAGAGCATGCTATCCTTGAGAATACACAGTGATGCTTAGCTTGCCAGGATGTGAATGAGCTCAAAGCTGACCACAGAAAAGGTACTGAAAGTAAGTTAATGTCATTTTCCCTCATTTGTGTTCAATTTTTTCTTCAGTAAATGCCTCTTTACATAATTTCTGAAAAATACATAGATAGCTCAAAGTAAGTATGAGAGCTCCATACATGCCCATTTTCTGTGGCCACAGAACTAGGGAAAATCACACAAAAGCTAGTCTCACTGTTCTCCACCTGCCTGCAAATGGCTATTTAAGGCTGTAGATCTTCTCAACACCAGCAGCTAGAAGCTGCCTCTGAAGGGAAAACTAAAATAAAAAACTGTTTCGCTAGGGGCTTCCCTGGTGGCGCAGTGGCTGAGAGCCCTCATGACGATGCAGGGGACATGGGTTTGTGCCCCGGTCCGGGATGATCCCACATGCCGCGGAGCGGCTAGGCCCGTGAGCCATGGCCGCTGAGCCTGCGCTCCGCAACGGGAGAGGCCAAAACAGTGAGAGGCCTGAGTACTGAAAAACCAAAACCCAAACCAAAAAACCCAAACTGTTTCACTGGTTGTTAAAAAAATTATCTGTGGTGATCTCAGCAACTCTAGAAAAGAGGCCATGGAGGGCAAGACTGGTGGCCACATCTCCACTAGTCATGAGAGCCCTTAGAGAGGGGGGGATGACTAGCTTTCTTAAGGAGTTCAAGACTATTAATTCCTAAGGTGGGTGGATGATGGGCTCTCTGCACTCCATGTGAAATGTACTCTGAAAGCAGCAATAATGAGCACAGAGCCTACTGCCATAGGAATCACAGGGCAATTCCATCTCTGAAATCAACCTATCAGCAAAACTGCTCCCAGAACGAGAAACCAGCCTAAGCAGTTAGCCCACCTGAATAGGAAAAGCCAAAAACCAAGATGCAGATGGTGAAATACAAGGGGTGGGTCCCACTGGAGCCCTAGGGGCCCAAATCCTGCTATTTAAGAGCATACTTAGCAAAATTAGATCCAAACTCCCTGGCTGTTTACTATAATACCAAACTAATATGCACAAACTGGAGACTCTAAAAATTGCCCCAATTTTCTGGTTTATACTATGATGGGGTCAGAGCCTCTAAAGGCTCTACAGCCTCAGTACTTTTGTAAATGCAAAATTTTAAATTCAGGAATCATAGTTTATGAGACATTCTATCAGAAAATGTACCTAAAATTTTTTCTGTAGGTCAAACTCAACAAAAGATCAGTACCATGTTTCAAAGTAAGAGATTTATCTTACCAGTAAAGACGTACCTGAAGCTGTGTAGCGAACCTGCCGAACTGCTGTATTCAGTTTAATGTCCAGGCCTTCTGCTAACGCCACAGGCACACATGAGTAGCCATTCCTCACTGTCAGGTGGCTGCCAGTAAACTCAAAGTCATCATCCTAAAGAAGACAGAAAAGGACATATTTTCACACTTTCTTAATCTAACTTATGCCATTTATATTGAGTCCTATAAAATAACACTGAAAAAACACCAGCTTGTGGAGAGTCAATATTCTACGACAGAAATTAAAGAATAATCACTCAGTCTTCCACTACAGCTGCCCCAGGAAACTAAAGGGAAAACGGAAAAAATGCCACAATGTCGCTAATGGCTATCTCTGGGCAGTGAGATTAGGGCAGTTTCTTTTTTCCTGTGATAGACTTTTTATCATCACAGTCCTACACCACCAAGTCCAGACTACCCATGGCAGGCAGGAGAGGGAAGGAAGCTTATTCAGTAAATTCAGACGATACCATAAAAGTTTGTTTGGCTTTTGTATGCACTATAGATGTGGTAGGATATCGGATTCACCATCCTAATTACATTTTCTTCTACATAACAGCAAAATCAGTTTTTATGGCTTAAACTTACAGGTTTTAAAGTTGAGGAAGACTTCCAAAACTAAAGTTGGTCAAACCAGACGAAGGTAATCTAGGATTATAAAGACTCGTCCAAGATAATCCATAAAGAAGTCAAGATTTGGCCTGGAAGAATTCCCAAAATGATTTCATATCTTTGAATTTACTGAAACATTTTCCAAATAGAGAAAGTTTGGAAGGCTAGTTGATATTTCTAATTTCATGAAACTCCTGGGGAAAACATACCACGATTCTTAGGAATTAGATAAAAATATACTGGGCTGGCAGCACAACTCTCACTACTAAGTGACTGACTCATTTGTTCCCCATATGGATCAGTTCACATCACCTACATTCAAAATTTAATACGATTACAAATGAATACATATTGCAACATCAAATGATAGATCAGTGACTAGAGGTAATTTAGTATTTACATGAAAAACCATAAAGAAACTGGAAATTCTACAAGATTTGTACCATTAGCAAGTGCAATCCTTGCCATAATTCAAATTCTAAAGAATACCAGGACATAATCTGAAGATGAAGAAGTAAAAATAATTTTACTAGGAAAATGTATAAGGAAATGAAAATATGTAAGCAAAATATAATATTTACTTCTATACAATCTTAAGTCTGGCCAAAGTCTCAGATTTAGAGATTGGTCCATTCAGCATCTGAGAAACCTGGTGATTTCTCACCAGCTCAAGAGTAAATCACACTGAAAACACTTAAGAATAACTTAACAAAAGATGTGTAAGACTGGTACACTGAGAACTATAAAGTACTGCTGAGATAAATTAAAGGAAACCTAAATAAATGGAGAGAGATACCATGTTCAAGGATTAGAAGACTCACTATTGTTAAGATGACAATCCCAGAAGATATTTTTTTTGTAGAGACTGATAAGCTGATTCTAAAACTTTATAGATCTAAAATAGTCAAACCACTTTCAAAAAAGAACAAAGATGAAGAACTTACACCACCTGATTTCAAGATGTACTATAAAGCAAAAGTAATCAAGACAGTGTGACAGTGGCATATGGATAGACAGATATTGAATGGAAGAACTGATTTTCAACAAAGGTGCTAAAACAAATAAAGAAAAAAGATGGTGCTAGAATAGTTAATTAGATAACCATATGGAAAAATATGAACCCTACCTCACCTCTCACTATACACAAAGATTTAACTCAAAATGGGTCACAGACCTAACATAAGAGCCAAGCTCACAAAACTTCAGGAAGAAAACAGGAGAAAATTTTTGCAATCCCAGTTTAGACAAAGATTTTTCAGGACACAAAACGCACAAAGCCTAAAGAAAGAGTTGATAAACAGGACTTCATAAAATTTAAAACTTTTGCTCTTTGAAAGATACCATTTAGAAAATGAAAACGCCAGTTGTAGACTGGAAGAAAGTATTTTCAAAACATAAATCTGACAAAGGAACTGTATCCAGAATTTACAGACCATGATGAACTCTTACAAGAGGACAAACAACTGTTTTTTAAATTTAATTTTTTTAACTTTTTATCTTATACTGGAGTATAGTTGATTAACAATGTTGTGACAGATTTTTTTAAATAGGCAAAAGCTCTGAACAGACTTTTCGCCAAATAATTGACATGTGAATGGCCAATCAGCACATGAAAAGATGCTTCACGTTACTAGTCGTCACAGGAATGCAAATTAAAACCACAATGAAAAACTACTATACAACCATTAAAATGGTTAAAATTTTAAAAACTGGCGATACCAGGTGCTGGTGAGGTTATGGAGCAACTGGGGCTGGCATACACTACTGCTGATGAGAATGAGATGTGGAAAACCGTTTGGAAGTTTCTTATAAAGTTAAAAATCTACTTCCCGCAGACCCAAGAATTTTACTTCTAGATATTTACCCAAGAGAAAGACATGAACGTTCACAGTAGCTTCAATCATTTACAGCCCAAAACAAACAACCTAAATGTCTGTCCATGTATCAGTGAATGGGTACATTCTGCGGCCGTATCCATACAATGGATATGAATATTACTAAACAACAAAAAGAAACAAACTATTGATATACACAACAACAATGAATCTCAAAATCAAAAAAGGCACACACAAAAGGCTATATACTCTACAATTTACATGCAATTCTAGAAAAAGCAAAACTATAGTGACAGAAAGCAAATCAGTGGTTGCGTAGGGCCAGGAGCAGGTGGGCTGGGGACTGACTGCAAAGGGACAAGAGAACTTTTCAGGGTGACAGAAATGTTCTGTATCTTAATTGAGGGTGTGGTGGTTCATGACTATGTAAGTCTGGCAAAACATCAAATTGCTCACTTAAAATAGGTGAGTGTTATTGAATATAAATTATGTCTTAATAAAGCTGTTTAAAAACACACATACAAACAAATTAACAGTTTCTCTTAGGAGCCCTCTCAAAGACATGTGCAACAAAATACGTGGTAAGGGAATTTTACCTGATCCCAATGTTTAAGGGAAAGTGTAGAGAGAGGTGTGGCATTAGCAAATTCAAGATTTGCAAAATGCCAGTCAAGTATTTGTCTGTCTCTTGACGAGAGATACACATCACTGCAAAATGAGAACAAAGGAGCACAAGGTTATTAAAGGACATTACTACGATTCTCAATGGGCTGATGTGGATGATCTCAGTGGGATTATGCCTTATGTGAAGAAATTCTAAGTCAAAAAGCAGGACCGTATCTGTTTTATTAAGCCCTTTATTCCTGCTGCCTAGAGCAGGCCAAGCTTACTGCATAAAGCAAAGGCCTGACTGTAATTCCGGGGGAAAAAAAGTCTTTATACTGTTACCTTGCAATATAAAAGCTTACTTAAAAAAATTTTTTTGTTTTATATTTTGAATAAAGCATGGACTTTTTTTTTTTTTTTAAGCAAGAATGGGTAGCATCCCTGACTACAGAAAAGAGTAGATGTATGTAGAGGCCGGATGCAACATGCAGCACACTGTCACCATGTAAGAGTTCACTATCAAAAACCGAATGGAAATAAAGTGTAATACTTTCCTAGTCCCCAGAATTATAAGAGTTTAAAGCAATACCACCTTCTACGCCACTCAAAGACAATTTTCATTCATGTATCAAATCTTATGGGAAAAGGCTATCTTTTAAAAAAAGATACCTAGATTCAAGTATCTAGGACACCGTTACACATTAAAATATAAGAGCAGAGGATTAAGGAACCTGACAAATAGTCCTATGTGCACAGATACCTTCCATTCATTAAGCAATTTACAATACATTCACTGAACATAAATAAAAGCCCAGGGTGCTTTGTAATTTTTTTTAAAAAATCTAACAGAAGGAACAGTAAAAGCTATCTTTCTGAGCGTTTGTGCTTTCCTTACCTTGGAGGATTGGCTTCCAATTCTTGAAGTTTTTCTTCTAGCTTTCCTTGTGTTTCAGCTAATTCATCATATTCCTGATAAAATTAAGAGAACTGGGTTGATCTTGATGGGTCAGAGATCCACCTAGTTATTTATACCACAAGGTGTAAGGCCTGGACCATATCCCTGTTTAGGTCAATCTACAAGTGTGCCTCAGCTGAAGGCTGGAGGTTGGGTCAGGGCTCAGGGATGGTTGCTCTTGGAGACAAGTTACAATGTTAGCCTAGAATTAAGACTGAGGGTGGTGGGGGTGGGGAGGTGGGGAGGATGCAGAAGGAAGAAATAAAGAAACATACTAGTATGCTACACAGTAAGGATGAAAAAGAATAGTGACTACCACTTTTGGTGCGTTTACTGTGTCCCTAGCATGGAATAAGCACTTCAGACCCCCTACAAGTGAGGGAGTACTAACACTACGTCACAGATGAGGTGACTAAGGAGTCTAAGGTCACATGGCTAGGAGATACTAAGTTAGGGATTTCAACCAGTTTGACTCCATTCAATAACTCTGAAGTCCATGTTCATTATCATTATTATAAATTGTCAGAGATAAACTATGACAGAGGGCTAAACTGAGATGTAGGTAAGCTAAAGGATGACACTGTGGAAACAGGCAGGAATTCTGCAGAAAAAGCAGACAAAATTAACCCATTAAGTTCCCACAGCTCCTGTGTACCAAACCTTCTTCTTCCTACTACAGGCACCTGTGATTGGCTAGTGGCTCTCTCTTTTCCAAAGTTTCCCGGATCTATACTATTTCTTAGGATTCCAAGTAAAAATCAATGAGGCATGTATGTATACCATACCTTGCATAAGGCAGTTAGATCCCTGTGTTTGCTTTTCACTAAGAACTCAGCAGTGATATCTCTGGGTGGCTTGACTTCAGATGCTTCTTTGTATTGCTGATGGAGTTCTTTAATTTTCTCTTTTAAATTTACCATCTAAGAGGGAAAAATACAAATTTACCATTCCAGACAGTAATTCATCGTCAAAGCATGTACTTTGGTTCCTCCCCTAAACTGCTATTATACCAAAACAGTGTTATACTGCAAGGTCTATGGAATTCTTAAATACCTCTTCCAAATCATGACATTTAAAAAAATTTTTTTTAATGACATTTTAAAACAGGAAAAAATCCTATATGGCTCAACATAGAGGTATCATATCACTATCAGATAAGTAGGATTGGCTCTGTCTTCCAAAACAAATGGGAGAACTAGGAATGTCCCATTAATAAAAATATATAATTAATTAAAAATTAACTACCAGGAAAAACAAACTGTCTCCAATTAAACTTATTGCTTCGGGAAACAAATTGTCATGATTTGTTTTTTAAATATGTAAAAGGTCAAATCATCACACAAAGAACCTTAAAGAACCATTCCCAATGTTAGTTTTTTCGGATTTCTGGTGGTGCTACACAAGACTAGGGTGAAGGTTAAAGCTTGAGACTGGGAGCTTCACACCAGCTGGCCATGTTCTAGCCACTCTTCTCACTTCATCCATACCACAATCCATGAAGAAGGTGTGCCAGAGACCTCTTCATTTGACAAGATGAAGAAATGAGGTACAGTGAGAGAATGAGGCAAGAGTCCAGTCACAAGATGCACCCAGATTTTGCATCATAAAGCCCCCAAGTTTGCAGCTGGCAGGATGAGGAGAAACAAATGGTTTCCCAGTCTGGAGCTGGGGCTCTGGAAGGTGGCATAAACAAAGGCCCCCTTATAGGTACCATTGGGGAATATCCCCATATTGGCACCTCAAGTGAAATAATTATGCCAATGAATTATGGTACTGGCTGCTGACATGTTGTCTTCATCAGTGGGAACTTAACCCCAGCACAGCTGATCTCCCTCTCATCCTAGACTTCAGCAGAGGGCACTAGGCCAGCTTTGCAACAGTCAACAGCAACCTGACACAGGAAAGATCTATTTCCCCCAGCAACAATTTACCAATAATGCCATACTGAAAGACTGACAGATAAAACAGTGCCTTTTGCTAGTCATTATTTTCTTAACAATAATGAGCTGTGCAGACTTTCTCTCCCATGGAGAAAAAAAATCAGAAATGCTTTTAAATTTCTAAATTAAAGGCCTTTTCCCCGTACTGATGCATCTTCAGCTATGAAAAAAATATAAAATTTCACCTTATTAAGAAGTTCTTTCAGTTCCTCCTGAGTTTTCACTATCTTCTTCCAATGTTCAATCTGCTCATCTTTGACATGCTTTTCTTGTAACCTGAAGAGACAATATATATGCTCGGGCCATACAGCCAGCCTTGTTGAGTAAGACAGGTGCCCATCAGAAACATTTGATGGCATCAAGGCCCTCTAAAATTTCTAATACTTTGGAATAAGAAAGTTGGCTGGTGGCAAATTATTTTCTAGGCTATGTTAAATACAGTTAATTCAATACCATAAAAGACATGAATTTTACAATCGAGAGAGCCTTAAGGATCATGTAATTATTTTAAATAGGTTTACTTTTGGATTTAACTATTTCACAAGAAAATAAGTGAAAACTAGCTCAAATAAGATCTGATGAAAACTTTAAACATTAAATAGCAAATCTATAAATGGAATCTATAATACAACAAGCGGTATCAAAGTACTTACTGAATGACAACTTCCAATGCCTGGCCAAGGGACACAGGCTTATTATTGAGGACATTGAAGTCTAGTTGATGACTAAGGTAAGATGTAGCTTCTAGCAACCGGTTAAACTCTTGCTCTACCATTTCATCTTTCTCTTTAGGAACCTGAAAATTTGAAGTATGGCAGAGTTGGTCCTTACACGACTAAACATAATCATCCATGAAAACACAAATGCTCTACAGTTTAAAAGGTCAAAATATGTATCTCAAAGGGGAAACCTTTGAGGACAATGATTCAAACTGTCTTTTCTATGAAGTGGTCAATTCCATTAAATGAGACATGAAATGTTTCAGCCCAGATATTTTCCTATTCTCATGATTTTGCCCTCAGAGCTGGGGCTCTACCTCTATTAACAGCCACAGGATTCACACTGGTGCTGAGTGAAGTCATGTGGAGCACAAGGTGCCCTGGAGTTGACATGCACTGAGATAAGCTGGGCTGACATGCAGACAACACACTGGAGAAGTCCCAGAGAACAAAGACTATGTCAACACGCCTGAGCACCTTCCAGAATAAGGACAGGATGAAAAAATAAGAAGCCCAAGGTATCTGCTTCCCCTCAAAGACGACAATTTCAGGTTAGGAGTAGGGAAGAGAGAAGTGAAATTCATGGCTATTAATAAGAACACAACAGCATCTTAATTCTTTCTCAGAGTAATAGTGTTTTACGGCACCAATTAAGTTCAGAGTTGAATATCCAATGCTCTTAGACTATGAGTGACTGAGGTACCAGGTCCGGCTCACTACTCTGGAGTAAGAGAACAGATTGCAAAGCAGATCATCAAGCTGCAAGACCATGCTCCTAATCCCTGCTGTGCCCCTACCTAGTGATACCATCAGCTAGCTGACACAAATTCCTCTGCTACTGCTTAATTCAGCCCCGAAGTAAACTGTATCTACAATCCTATTGCTGAATTCATGGGAATAGCGAGAAGGAAAAAGCATGTCTAAGGCGAGCATCTCTTGCCCTAAAAAGCTAGGCATCGGGACCTCCCTGGTGGTCCAGTGGTTAAGACTCCGTGCTCCCAATGCAGGGGGCCTGGGTTCAATCCCTGGTCAGGGAACTAGATCCCGCATGCCGTAACAAAAGATCCCACACGCGGCAACGAAGAGCCCGCGTGCCACAACTAAGAGCCGGCACAGCCAAATAAATACATTTTTAAAAAAAAAGAAAAAGAAAAAGCTAGGCATCAACTGAGAAACGGGATTCAAAATTTGGATTTTCACTTTACTATCAACCTAAAATTGGTAACAAGAAAACAAAACATGAAAGTAAGTCCTAATAATCACTAAGGCTGAGGAAGAATGATCTACAACTAGAGGTAACTATTACGGACAAGATCGTCCCAGTAAAACTCTGCTTCTCGTCTGCAGCTCCTTCAGTCTTGCCCTTCCCAATTCAATGGAGGCTTTCGAAGCACTAGCCTCTGCCCCTTCACTGATGAGTCACACAGCAACTCTTATCAGATGAGCCATGGTACAGCAAGAAAGAATATGGTGAGAAGTATAATCTGCACCAAAACAAAGGGAAAAGGACTGCAACTCTCCTTTGGAACTGTAAATTATGACAAGACGCTATAACTAATTCAATCAAAATAATATTTTAAAGCATCAAGTTCTAAAAGATCACACATGGGAGAGATCAGGAAATCTTTATGAATTAGAGAATCCCCCTTAGCCTTAGAAATAGAAACCCCTGAGAATCTTTTGGTTTATGTTGAGAAATAAGGCAGTGAATCCGGCTTTGGATGCTTGGTGCCATTTATATATCAGGGTGGTACCTAGGACTTGGTGGATCAAACACATCTGACCTACCCATTCAAGTCCAGGGCCAAAGAAAGGAACTCTTGGTGACATCGCTACTTGTTCTGATTACACAGCTATCAGAGCTGATGGAAGTGACCTCTTGTCAGGAATTTCATTTACTTTCCCGTCAGTTACATATACTCTATATATGATGGTCACATACAGAAGAGCTCAAAGCAATGCTGAAATTTTGCTTGGTGTTAATTCCCGCAGTGATGTTACAAAAGATGGTTCTAAATTTGGTGCTCCTTTAAAAAGGAAACAATCACATTTTCAATATGAAATCTACATAGTTATGAGGTCTTCACTGATCACAGGTGCAATGTGAATGACTGCTTTTCCTGGAGTACAAATGGTGGTATTTCTACATGTGGCTTCTAAAATGCCTAGCAGGAGGATGCTATAGCAGCAAGAGGGACCAGATCACATACGCCTCTACAATAGGACAGAAAGTGCCAATACGCCAAGTTTGCAGATGGTACAGATTAAAGCTCTTCCAGTGTCAATTGGATAGCTTGCTTTAGACAAGCTCTAATCTTTACAGCTAGAGTGACAGTCACACAGGGAAATTCATATTGAAAAAGTACGCAGCACTCAAAGGCTCAGTATCTGGGGTCCAGGGTGTGTGGTACAGAAATATTTAAAGGGACACTGTCAAGGTTAGAGGGACCAAATTTGACCTTTTGTTTCTTCCCTCTGTTTGCTGAGCAGCCCACTTGATTCGTTACACTTTCCCCTTTAGTCCACCCACACCCCCACAAAAAATGACTTTTTACATGCGCTTTCAATGACAAATACTTAAATGGCACCAGCCCAACATACAGGTGCAACTCTACAACAACAAACCAGTGGGAATGTATGATGGACGGGATCTTTGGAAGGGAAAGATTTAAGTTTCAAGCTTTTAATGGGTTACTGTAAACAGTGAGGAAAATGAATTGAAAAATTATGAAAGAAAAATACCTTGACAGTGTCCTTTTAACCAGTGCAGCAGAGAGAGAAATAAACTGTAAATAATAGCCCAACAGCCAAGCCAAGTTTAGTTTTGTAAGACGGCAGTAAAACCAAGGCTTTAAACACACAGCATGACAGAAGCATTGTGAGCTCAGAAGCTGCAACTACCTCAGAAATAAGGAACAGACTGTACAGAGTCTAAAATGAGAGAGTCAAGGCACAGAAATGGGCAAAAGAAAGGCACTTTGGGTGGGGGTGGGGGTGGGAGTGGTAAAGGGAGACAGTGCAGAAAGCAGAGAGGAATAAGCAAAATTCAGTACAAGAGAAAAAATACAACAATCAAACCAAACAAACAAACACCAAACCAAAAGATCACTGCCGCATCTGACTGATACCAGAATGACAGGACTGCATCTCCAGGACAACCCCTCTAACTCAGGGCTCCAGTCAGCAGTCAGGTCCCATCCATTTCCTGCTAAGCAGTTATAGGAATGTTGTCAGTGACACCAGGGGTAGCTTTGAAACCTGGATTTTTTCCCATTAATTTTAAAATTCCACTTTAAAATTAAATATTTGGAAAATAGTAAATAAAATACTTGTCCATTAGGACACCAATACTGACTGGGAGAAAACCAAAATGTTTTTTTGATGTATTTAAACCCTGAATCTGTTTCTAAAATTAATCTATTAGATATATTCTACTTGACACACTCAGACAATGACAAGAACTTTAGCAACTGACTACCCTAAGCACCGCCTACATACCTGTTTCAGGTCATTTCTTTCCCTTTGGTGAGAACCCTTGGCCTCTGTTAGTTCCACAAATAATTATGAAAGGATGTTGAAATATTGGCAATCTCTAACACAAGTCACAATAATTTTAGTTTAACCTGACCATTCATTCTTTTCTTAGAAAATAAATTTATTTATTTATTTTTATTTTTGGCTGTGTTGGGTCTTCGTTGCTGCGTGGGCTTTTTCTAGTTGCTGTGAGCGGGGGCTACTCTTTGTTGTGGTGCGCAGGCTCCTCACTGTGGTGGCTTCTCTTGTGGAGCAGGGGCTCTAGGTGTGTGGGCTTCAGTAGTTGCAGCACACGGGCTCAGTAGTTGCGGCTCACAGGCCCTAGAGCACAGGTTCAGTAGTTGTGACGCACGGGCTTAGTTGCTCCGCTGCATGTGGGATCTTCCTGGACCAGGGATTGAACCTGTGTCCCCTGCATTGGCAGGCGGATTCTTTTTTTTTTTGCTGTACGCGGGCCTCTCACTGCTGTGGCCTCTCCCGTTGCAGAGCACAGGCTCCGGACACACAGGCCCCGCGGCCATGGCTCGCGGGCCCAGCCGCCCCGCGGCATGCGGGATCCTCCGGGATCGGGGCACGAACCCGCGTCCCCTGCATCGGCAGGCGGACTCTCAACCACTGCGCCACCAGGGAGGCCCGGCAGGCGGATTCTTAACCACCGTGCCACCAGGGGAGCCTTAACCTGACTGTTCTATTCTATATTCTTAAATTGCATCCTCAGAAAGGAACTCAGTAAATGATTACCAAGGCTTAAGCACCACATTTTACGCAGCTGGATTTCTATATTACAACACAGTGACAACACATAACAACAAATGAAGAAGCAGTCTTTCGGCAAAGGACCTTTGATACAGTTTCCTAGCAAAGAATCAAACAAAAAGGCTATTGCTTGAAATAGATTTTATGATTTTCCAAAACCATTTATTTCTCAATGAAAGGCTCCAAATAAATGGCTCCTTCAAGACTAAAAATTTGGTGAGTCTCACTCCTCTAAATGGGGTATAATCCTGACTGTTTTGATCCTATTATATGGAGCATCCATATATGGAGGATGGATTATATGGAGCATCCCTGAACATGGTCGGGGTGGGGAAGCCTGTGTGACTGGCTCATGCAGAATAAATTTTGGGAGAGCCAAGCAACTTTCTGGACAGGGTTCCTGATTCTGTAAGAAATCATCTCAGATCAACAGCTCTCCTTAGTTCTACCTCTGGTTGCATTCTATCCTCACAAGCTTGGTAGGTCTTCAAAAAACATTGCCCATCTGTCATACTTCCAGTCTGCATAAGTTCTCTAGCAGCAGAGCAAAAATGGAGTTATGTGTACCTAGGTTCCAGGTACTCAAAGTTCTGAGATTTAGCCAGAGAAATCCTCAGAAAGAATTACACATTGAAGAAAGTTGTAATGGCCAAATCTGGCCAACAGAGGCCACAGTCAACCTCCACCTCTCCCATCCCCATGCACTTCTATAATTACGGTAAAACGAAAGATTAGCTCCTTTGGTAAATCGTGGAAAAAGAAATTTACATCTGAGGAGTTTCTAACCCAGATTCCCAAATAGCTAAGGGAAATGAGATATTGTTATTAACCCTGAAGGGAGAATAAGGACAACAGGTATATCCTTAATTCAAATACAATTCAATGTGATTCTATAAACGGAGACTGTTGCCTCCCTCTCCTTCTTTTACCTCATAAGGAATCTTTTAGGGGATGTAAATAACTGACTTTCCTAGAGCAGGGACTAAGCCATGTGGAGAAGGCACACATGGCATGTCTAAGGAGCGCACTCCAGCAACTTCTAGCACATAGCAGAGGTGCTCAATACATTCTTGTTAAATAAATTAATATAGTTTGGATAAGTCAGTATTGTAACTATATTTGAGGGGAAAAACTTATTTTGCAACTTCAAAAACATTAAAGGAAGGCATGAGATTTTTACATTTATCAAAAGCAGGGATTGGCAGTCATGATTTTAAAGGGTAGAGAAAGACTGCCTTAAAGATACCAAAGATGTTTCCAAAAAGGAAGATGAAAACTGAAACGGCCGGGCCTCCCTGGTGGCGCAGTGGTTGAGAGTCCGCCTGCCGATGCAGGGGACACGGGTTCGTGCCCTGGTCCGGGAAGATCCCACATGCCGTGGAGCGGCTGGGCCCGTGAGCCACGGCCGCTGAGCCTGCGCGTCTGGAGCCTGTGCTCCGCAACAGGAGAGGCCACAACAGTGAGAGGCCCGCGTACCGCAAAAAACAAACAAACAAACAAACAAACAAAAAAAACTGAAACGGCCAAGATGCCTCTGTCAAAAGTATAACCACCTAAGCACCACTCTCTATGAATAAAAGTGGAAACTTGCTAAGTTATGATAGGTACTGAGTGTATCCAATCAACGGTATTTGTAAGAAGCCTGGCATGCGTTACCTTTCAAGTGTTATCTTTCTTCCTCATAACAGCTGAGCCATTCCCAAGTAAAAATCAGGTTCTGTTTCTCTAAGTAGTTACTGAGTCTTTGGATCTCACTTAATAATCACACACACACACACAGTCTCTCTCTCTCTCTCACACACTCACTCACTTAAGATATCTTTTCATTACTCAAAAAAAGTCAAACACAAAACTAGAATCTAAAGCCCCCAAGTTACTAGCTGTATAGGGGATGCAGAAAACAGTCATTTCTCCAGTCTCCCCCACCAATCCATGTTTTCAGTCCTCTCACTGGTGACTCCCAAAATGCTCCTGAAATATGAATTACCCTATTTCCCAACCTTACCCAGATCTATTTAAAACTGCGTAATTCAGAGGATAACTCCATCATCAGTTAATCCAAGGGCACCTGCTTTATGAGCTCTGATTGTTTTTATAGGCTTAGAAGATACTTCTATTTATAAGAATATCCTATAGTAGAACCAGATTAGAAAGCCCTGTTCTAGTCAACCAAAGCCATAACATAAGCTTCCTTTGTCAAAAACAAACATACAAGCTCAACATACTAGCCAGTCCAGGACCAGAGAGAAGAGAGAGGCAAACTCTTTCAGGGATTCTTGTGACTGTTATTAAAACAATAACAAGGTAACAAAACAAAAACCACTTACTACATGATTTTTTTTCTATAGCAGCAAAATGGCTGAGTATGGTGATATGTCCTTAAGACAATATTACAAATGATATTAATAACTCTGAGTTAACTGCTGGTCTTGTATAGGATGAAATAATTAATTTCTATGTACTAACAACAGAACCATCAAATCAATCACCCTCTTTTCCACTGAGGCTATCCACAGAGAATGGAGGAACACATCCCATTTCGTTCAACAGTTCACTGAAGAAAAATCAATGGCTGAGTGAATATCATCACTCTAGGTGGGCCTCCTTAGAATAACTATTAAAAGAAAGCTCTCTGAGAAGGAGACTCAGCTGATGCAGTCACACTGGCGGTCAGAACTGCACACTCACCCCTGCCCCCACTTTCCTTGAACTATCAGCCAGGCAGAACAGAGCAAGTGTGGGCATTAAAGCTGGAACACCAGACAACGGACCTTAGCTCTACAACTTATTGACTATAATGACCTCAGGAAAACATATGCATGTGCTTTAGATTCTTCCCCTGCAAAATGGGAGAATGAAGCAACTGACTGAGTTATTCCTTAGATTTCTAAAGCCACGACACATATCTGTGATTATAAGCATAAATTAACCAGGCTATAAGCTCTTAGTACTTGTCATATAAGCCAAAAGACAGGCTACTGGTCACTGGTTGTCCATTCCTACTCTGAGCTAGACCACTGGGAACAGCATGATTAAGAAATATTAATATGTCTTCTTACGTTTGATTGACTAACTTAAGGCAAGCAGAACTCAAAGCTGCAAAGAATTTTTTCCCAAATTTGAGAATGCTTAAAGAATCCTCCTTACCATTTGGCTGCTTCACCAAATACAAACAAACAAATCTAGAAAAATCCTTTAAAGATCAGAGTTGAATGACAACAAAATGCTGAAAACCACACACCAGCTTAACAACTGTGTACCAAAATGCTACTCAAAGGGCTGGTACTGGTGAGATAAGGGAGCTTATGCCAGAACATAAACTAAATGCACCACCACTTCTTTCATTGACAAAGTCTTGCTACCAAAAAAAAAAAAGTCATCATCTGAACAAACATCGTGGTTAAATGATGTGGTTTATTTACATTCTGGCACAAGATATTAATCTCATCCCATACTAGTAACCAACAGTTAGTTCATGGATTGGCAGCTGGCTGTAGGCCACACTTCAGAGAATATTCGTATGTTATTTAGAAACAAGTGTTTTAAAAAATGTTTTACAGCTTATCTAATACCAAGAAAGCAGACAATTTCTTTGGATATCTCTACTAGGAAAAAAAACCCTCACTTTTTACTGTTAGAAAGACTAAATGAACCTGCTCTACACTCAGGAAAGTCTAAAGAAAAAGATAGCGTCTCAAAGATCAGTGATAATCTTTGGTTTGGATTCCATTACTTCTTGAGGACTAATGTAATATCTGCTTCAGAGACCCTGCTTCCTCAATTCAATTCTCTAAATTACTGTCTATCTACCTAAAACACCTATCTGGTCATGTCACTTCCCCTGCTCTCAGCAAGACTGGAAAAATGGGAGTCCATTATAGTACTCTTTCTACTTTTGTATATGTTTGAAAATTTCTATAATAAAAAGGTGGGAAAAGATAATTATTTGTGTACAAGTACCATCAGACTGTGGGGTCTTACATGGCAGGGACTGTCTTATCTCTTTATCTTTTACAGGTCTTTGCAGGGTAAATAGAAGTTTATAGGATTGTTGAATTAACCTCTACTTCATCCTTTTCCTTTCTACTTTGTTTATTTTGCCAGAAGGCTGCCCGCCCTTTCCCCTCACCCCCAAAAAAGCCCTGGGAGGAAATATGGATCCAGAATGGTGGGGATGGGAACCAAAACATTTCCTAAAAGTTTGTACTTCTCTGATATGAACTGCATAAATCCTAAAGGTAGACAGGAAAAGGTGAGGATGTCCCATGGGACCTATCACACAAAATTCTAGAGTTGGAATCTTACCACTTTTAATAACAGTTGGCTAAACTGCCATATACATAGCAAGCTTTCCCTTCCTTCAAATATAAAGATGATAGTGTGTTTATAGCCTGAGAATTGTAGACTCCCTCACTCCTAACAGGGGAGTTGGCAAAAATTCTGCTGAATACAAACTTCTGAGTTTCACAGACCCCTAAAAATTAGGACAGACTTACATAACCTGTAATACAGCTGTTAAAACACTCTCACTCTCCCATACTTAATAACACTTCCATGCTACTACCATACCAACCATAGGAAGCTCCTAAGCCTCTGATCAACAAACACTTTAACCTATCTAAGCATCAGGTTAGTACCACCATTTCACTATTAGCCCACCAAAAACTAAAAAACTTAACAGCCTAGCTAGCCTAATCTTCATTAAGCATTTAAAGATAAATGCCTAAACAGGCATGTATAACCCCTTCCTATATAGCTCAGAGTTAAGAAACAATCACAATAATGTCACATTATTTCTACTCTCAGTTCATATTTATATGTGTGTATATTCATTCACATATTTCTCCAAAATTGTTTTCGACTGAACCAAAGAAATTGTGAAAAGTAGTTTGTTGTCAACTTACAGCTTGTCCATTAGCTTCATAAAGTGGGCATTTTTGCTTGATCTTGGCCAGTTCCATATTTACTTGCTTGCTAACCACAGCCATGGGATTCCCTCCTAGAAAAAACTCCAACAATTAAATTCAACATACCTATGAAAAGAGAACAAAAACCTCAATGCAAAAATATTTTTACTCAAAATTTAAAATATCAAAGCTTAGGGTACATGAATTATATATCAACAAAATGCCCAAAGTAAAATAAATATTTAAGTTAAGCATAAAGAAGAAAGCAAAACATTACCTATTATCAAAAATTAGTTAACATTACAGACCCTTCTAGATTTTATATGCATCAAATTACAGACATACACATACAAAAGGATCATAACACATGCACTGTTTTGTGATCTTTTTTCAACTTAGCAACAAATATGGACATAATTTCATGTTAATATGCAGCTACATAATTTTTAGTGGCTGCATAGTTCTCATTCTATAATAATTTAATCTTCTAATTTGTGGTTTCTAACATTCTGCTACATCACTGTCCAGTTGTCTATTTTCTTAGGATAATTTCCTAGAACTGGATCCGCTAGGTTAAAATCTATGTACATTTTAAATTATGCTCATATTGATGTATCTTTTCAGGAAGACTATTTGTCAATTTACCTCTCACTAATACTGAGAACAGTATCCTAACCAATATATTTTAAAATTGTATCTATGGCTTTAAAAGATTAAACAGGGACTTCCCTGGTGGCGCAGTGGTTAAGAATCCGCCTGCCAATGCAGGCAACAAGGGTTTGACCCCTGGTCCGGGAAGATCCCACATGCCACGAAGCAACTAAGCCCGTGCGCCACAACTACTGAGCCTGCGCTCTAGAGCCCGTGTGCCACAACTACCGAAGCCGGTGCACCTAGAGCCCATGCTCCACAGCAAGAGATGCCACTGCAATGAGAAGCACGCGCACCACAGCAGAGTAGCCCCTGCTCGCAGCAACTAGAGAAAGCCCGCGTGCAGCAACAAAGACCCAACGCAGCCAAAAAAAAAAAAACCATACATACATATATATATATATATATATGTAAGATTAAACAATTTTATGAGTCTCAGACCTTGTATTACAGCACAAAACTAAGAACTACTTACCAAGACCTGTTACTACCATGGCTCCAAGATCAGCTACGTAGTTTCCTTTGCGAAATGTAGCAACTCGTCCACCCACACGATCCTGTTTTTCAGAAATTAAATGGCTAAAATTATAAATTCTAGTTTAACCATAATAACCTGGCAAGGTACCATCTCAGGGCTCTTTGATAACTTAAAAAGAAAGGTGTAGTTAGAGTTTACATGGAGTACGATGTGAGCACAAAGAGCAAATGAACTTGAACTATTTGAGAGAGTGGTAGGTAATGAATGACATATAAAAGGAACAGAATTAAGTGATGTGAGGTAGGAAACAATTTGACACCCAGAAGACATACTTAGTTACTGGTTCTATTAGCCACCTACCCTAATGTCTCTAACACCAGTTGTACAGGCTGAGCAAGGGCCACTCACATAGAAAATATTTGTTCACAAATTTCAACACTAAAGGCCATTTTTCTACCATCATGTTCTGGCTCTTGCCCCACAGTGTCAAAGTCAGCTGTGAATGATTTGATATATGACTTCTCTGACAAATGCCTCTCCAGTGCAGCCCCATGCCCAAGGGCAGAGTGTCTACTGAGCATGAACTGTTGACAATACCTCTCATTTCTACACAGGCCCAAGTGTTATCTTTGCTGACTGCAGATTTTCAAGTATGGGGAAATCTTACTGAGCTGCAGTAGTACTTCAGTCATGGATTACATGAGAGTACTCTGTAAACTCCAAACAAACAAATGAAAAAAAGCAAAACAAAACAAAAACCTGCACACATGGGTAGGAATCATAATGATCCCATTATTCCTCGCTGTATTCCTTGTACATAGGAGACAGAGGGCACACAAATGTTTTCTGAATTAATGAATAAAATATTAAAGTAAGACTGTATCAGGAATTATTTAATTTTGATCTCCCCATACTCTATTTGAAAAGAACATTTTAAAAAATTAGGGATTTGTAAAAAGCAATTTAGACTGCCCTGCACAAAACATTTTGAAAACTTTTATAAAATTTTAGATTGTTTAGGTTATGTGAGAAGTGTTTTGCTGTTTGTTTTTTGTTTTTTTTTAATGGTAGGAGTCAAGGGAGGTCTTTAAGCCACTGAAAAATAATTAAATCTCAAAAATTACTCATGAAAATGATTTGAATAGTAACATCCTAATGGGATGTTCTTTTTTTCCATTCTGTGCCATCATCCCCATTCACTTTCAGTTTCCATTTCTCTCTCTAGGACTAATGATAAGGAGCCAATATCTCGGCTTCACCAGGCTGTAAAAGACGGCTGCTGTCTGAGAACCAACTCCTTTCTGTTTACAATCAAACAGAATACAATTCACTCTGTCCCACCACTAAAAATAACTGCATCCTGTAAAGGGCATGTCTGAGAAAGCCCCCAAATTGAAAGTTAGCTGCCAAGAAACAATGACCTGAAAATATACATCAAAGGGCTATATGGATTATTTATAAACTCTAAATACTCCCTGAGCACTTTTCAAAGTTTTACTGTCAAAAATGCTTTATCCAATGTAGTTAACACTGTCAAAATACTTTGAGTATTATTTAAATCAGTTTGGTTTAGTTCAATTTGTAGGATTCCTTAATTTGCAACAGATAATTTCCTTACCGTATTTCCATTAGGCTGGGCTTCTAAACCCAAAATAAAATTCTTACCCTGGCTTCCAGAAGTGTGACATCCATTCCAAAACTTTGTAACTGACGAGCTGCTGCCAAGCCCGAGACTCCAGAGCCTATAATGATTACCTTTCCTGTCTTTTTAGCTAAAATTAAAAAATGAACAAATATTAAAATACTTTGTTGTAGGTTTAAGAGTTTTTGTCATTTTTTTTCAAGAAAATTTTTAGGTTCTTAACATGTTATGACGTCTCACAAAGTAACAATTCAGACTTATTTTCAAAATATGAAAACTATATGAATACAAATTAGCAAATATCTGAAATTTATAAACTTTAATTCAATGTTGAAAATTCATAAATGAAATCCTTTATCTTAAGATTTACTTTCTCATTACCTCAGCCATGTGCTTCAGCATCTGCGACCCTTGGTTAATTTATTATGAATAATCTCCCACACTTACCTCACAATTATACTTAGGACAATTTGAGCAGTCAACCAATCGATTCTTAAAGCTATTTTCTTTAAGCTCTACTTCTGTAGCCTTTAGTTTCCTTTTATGAAAAATTATTAAAGCATAAATATAAATGTATTATAAATATATAGGTAGATAGATGTATTAATTCTCAAAATATCCCTATATTCTGATTCCTGGCAGACGTTATCCAGACACTATGAAAGGGGTAAAAAGCATTTAGGGCCTCCCTGGTGGCGCAAGTGGTTGAGAGTCCGCCTGCCGATGCAGGGGATACGGGTTCGTGCCCCGGTCTGGGAGGATCCCATATGCCGCGGAGCGGCTGGGCCCGTGAGCCATGGCCGCTGAGCCTGCGCGTCCGGAGCCTGCGCGTCCGGAGCCTGTGCTCCGCAACGGGAGAGGCCACAACAGTGAGAGGCCCACATACCGCAAAAAGAAAAAAAAAAAAAAAAAAAGCATTTAAAAAATAAGAATGCAACCTTTAGCATTGCATTAAAGAACTGGTTAATGAGTGAAAACAAACTTCTTACTTTATAACTGATTTTTTTCATTTTTAATAAATTTTACTTTTGTTTTTTCATAAAATGG
Source organism: Mesoplodon densirostris (assembly GCF_025265405.1). Classification (NCBI taxonomy): domain Eukaryota; kingdom Metazoa; phylum Chordata; class Mammalia; order Artiodactyla; family Ziphiidae; genus Mesoplodon; species Mesoplodon densirostris. Next base: position 18,894,801 of record NC_082662.1, on the reverse strand, counting down.
AAATTCAGTATCTTTTACCATGTATTTATCAAACCAGAAATTACAGGAAATTCACATTTACAAAGAGATTTTACTTTAAATTTGACTTATAAGAAGATAAACTTGGGAATATTCTTACTCTAAATATGGATTTAGAAATCAAAATAAAATGCTAAAAAGCCTCCTGGAACCTAATTTAAAACCATAAAATTCATTGGCCAGGTCCTTACTTGGGAGGGGCTTTATCCTCTTATAGATGCCGAAGTTGATAAGACCATGACGCTCTAAATAACTGTGAACTCGGTGGACAAGCACAGTATCACCTACAGAAAAATGAATTTAAAAACATGTTTATCTTTTTAGCACTTTAAATGGAAAACTCTTAACTCTTCTTCTGTTTCTCCATCATGAAGTCATTCTATTTATCTTTTCTATAAGCTTCAAGTCATGTGACTCCTTTAGAAAAGTGATTCTTAGAACTATTCATCTGTGTGGTAGTCCAAAATGCATATCACATAATTTTGAATTTTTAAAAATGACATCCCATTACAGATGAAATGAAGGACAAAACCAACCCTTTAAAAAGTAGTATTATGCTCATTTATTTTGGCAAAAACTTTACAAGCCTGCTGGTGGCAAGTGGGAAATGAGAAAGCCAGATAGACAGCCAACTGAATGCCACCAAAGTACTATGTGGATTAAACCTGGAACATAGGTCTGGAGAAATTACTAGCAATCTCTGAACTCACTCACCTGTTAACACAATTAAAAAATCAGAAAAACAATTACAAACACACAAAATAGTTTTGCTGCAAGGCTCATTTTTGCATAGCACAAGAAGATGAAAATTCATTATCAAATTCATTATCAAGGAACCATGAGCTTCTGGAAGGAAGTATCCATTTTCAAATCCAGTTCAAAACCAGTCCTATTGAACACACTACTTACTGTTGTAAGGCGCTTCTAATTGTTGGAGAGTAGCCTCAAAGGTCAGCTGAATCTTTGGATTATCCAACCACAACTGCAACTGTATTTAAATGATAGAAACTGTATTACAATCAAATAGACATATACCATTTGACCACTTTAAAATATCTTTTTAAGGCCTCAAATATAGGTTTTCCTTTCAGTGAAACAGTAAGGCTTATATTCCTGACAAAGAAACTAATGAAACACAAAACTATGTCAAATGAGTGAATTATTAAAGAAGCTAGGAGATAATTTAGCCTGCCTAGTAACTTGCCAAGATCATACAGCTGGGGAGCAACAAGAATTTAAACCTGGGTTAGATAACTCCAGAGATCCTGAGTAGATACAAAATCAAATGATCAATCAGATATGTGGGGAGGTGTGTGTGCAAAGGATAACTCCTCGGTTTTGGGCTTGCACAAATAAATGAGTTGGTATGCCATTCACTGAATGAGGGACACTGAAATAAGAGATAATGAGTTAAGTTTCAAGACAACAAGAAGACATGAAAGACTGGCATCTAGATACACAGCTGGGGTTCAGAGGAGAGTTTAGGTTTAGAGCCACTTGCTTATGGGTGATAACTGAAGCCAAGTGTGTAGAAGAGGGCTCCTAGTGGGAAAGAACAGGGGAGAGAGGAGAGGACCTTAAGGAACTCTAGCCAGTTCACATAGTGGCCTGTTGTTAAGGATAAAGCATTCAGAGAAGACAACCAGGGAGGCAGGAGAAAAACTAGAATAATGTGTTAAGCTAAGGGAGCTGTGTATTTAAGAAAGGAGGAGTCAATTATTTTGAATACTGCTGAAAAAGCAGTAAGATGAGGAATGAAAAATATTATGGTACAATCAATGGGCTCTAACATGAATTCTTTTCAAACTGAATATATATCTGCAAAATGCAACACCAGCTGAATACCATCATATTTACGTCTTAGCTAAAAGTTAATAAAGACTGCTCCATAAACAAGTTTCAAAGAAGGAATTAAAGTGTAAATAAATTCAGGGCTTCCCTGGTGGCGCAGTGGTTGAGAGTCTGCCTGCCGATGCAGGGGACACAGGTTCGTGCCCTGGTCCGGGAAGATCCCACATGTTGCGGAGCGGCTAGGCCTGTGAGCCATGGCCGCTGAGCCTGTGCGTCCGGAGCCTGTGCTCCGCAACGGAGAGGCCACAACAGTGAGAGGCCCGTGTACCACACACACAAAAAAAAAGTGTAAATAAATTCAATTACAAAGAGATATGTCCAAATCCATATGGACCGTCTGCTTTTCTCTATGGCCACTGTCAAAGGAAAATGGAATTCCTCAAGCACACAGTGGGCCCAAGTCCATCACCCCTCAACACAAGCCTTCTTCCTCCTTCCATCTTATAATATAAAGGTCAGGTCATAGGTTCTAGTTGAATAATCCTAAAGTTACGGTTTTAAAATCTGGAAGCAAAAGATGCAGTTTAACACGAGAGAACTGACACAGTTCTTACAGGAAAGAATGACTTAAGTTCCGTTTTACAGCCAGAGACCACAACTCTAACCTGGGCTAGTCCTTCCCCAAATCTGGATTTCTGGTCACAGGTAATGAATCAGAGAAAACAGAGATCACTATAAATCCACCACTCAAATTCGAGTAAAAAGTAAAAACTCCCCTCAGGATGAAACAAAAAAATGACAATTTTGTCTGAAATCCACTTAGAACAAATGTTGACATGCTACACACAGAAGCTGATTCAGTTATAAGACAAATCAGCCTCAGAAATGCACATTAAGAATTTTCCATTCACTTAAAAAAAATCACCCTATTTTCCTTCACAAAAAAGAACCTTTATTCTGGACTACAAAAACCTACCAATCACTCTAGATGAATGGCATTTAACAATCCAAATTTAGCAGTAGTTTTGCAATGTAATGGTCAAAATAAAGATGTTAGTGGTGGCTAAAAAGACATCTCTGAGCTATATCCAAAATAAGTGAAATCACAACATGAATTTCTTCTACTTTGTATCACTCCAGAGTACAATGAATATGTTCTGAATAGTATACAAAGAATTCTGATGAATAAAGGACATTAAAGAAAAATTCACAGAAGAAATACAAATGACTAATACATGTGAAAAAGCAATCAGTCTAAGTAATCAAAGAAATGGAAAATAAATGAAATGATTTTGGTCTACTACAGCAGCACAGATTATCATCGTTTTAATCACAAAAACAGGGCAGGGTAATGAGGGTGTCAACTGGGTCGGCCTCTCTGGGAAGCAATCTGACATGTATCAAATCTTTAAAAGCGTTCATACTTTTTGACCAGGTACTTTTCCTTCTAGAACTCTATCCTAAGGAAATAACCAGAGATAAGAGTCAAGAATGTATAAATCTGTTCAGAGCTTCATTATAATAAGCAAAAATGGACATTTAAATGCCCAACAGTTAAAGTATGACCCAACTGTCAGACAAAAAAATATTTTGCCGACATTAAAATCAATCATTTAGCCAGAGGAGGAAGATGAACCAGATGAGTAGAACAGAGTAAGGGTTTCTCTTACCCTGGGAAGGAAAGACAAAGTGATTATTTTTAACGAATACTAAAAAAAAGTTTATAAAGATTCTTATTGTGTGTTTATGAGGTTATGAGGAAAGAAAAGGATCCCAAGAATGCATGGAAGTAGGATCTCAATTTTGTAAAAACAAAAATTAAATATACATTTAAAAAAATACCTGGAGGTAAAAAAAAACTAATTTTTAACAGTGGTTATCTCGGAATAATAGTATTACAGATAACTTAAAAATTCTTTCCTCTCTATTTTTCCCCCCATATTCTATATAAAAGTAATATGTACCTTTTACAATTCAGGTGGAAAAAAGCTGATTGGAAACTTACTGTGCGGTTTCTAATGAACAGAAAAACCTTCTGGGTCTGCTGTGGTCCACTGATGATATCTGGAAAACAGGCTGCTTCTTGAGAAGTCATCCGGTCATGAGGAAGTCTACTCTGGAAAGCTGCACCCTCCACACCTAACAAAGAAAAGCAAAGGACTTCTGGGAAAAGTGCAAGTGAATACAAAACTAGGGATAATGATTATGCCTCAAACTCCTTTCTTGCCTGAAGAACCTCTGTAAAGCTTTGCCTTATTTGCAGACTGATCTCACCTCCTTTTTTAAAAAAACTTTCAATTTGCTCAAAAGCTGAAACATCCTTAGGATTTAGTCATTCTTTTGAGCTTAACATTCCAAAAATCAGTTTACTAATGAGTGAAACAATATACCTTATAAAGCACAAGGCATTTCGAATATTTTCTTCATCCACAAAAAAACTTTAAAATATTGGAGGATACTCTAATTAAAATTAGCATTATTGATAATATACAATAAATTTTAAAACTAAAGAACCAGAGTAAAGGAAAATACACTAACAAGAAAGCAAAAGAGACTATGGAGTGAAAAACACAATCACATGCCTTCTTTTAGGACTACAGCAGGGAACATGAAGAGGACTCTAAGGTTTAATAACCAACACATGATCTCATAAATGGCACCATCCATCAGTTCTCATAATTCAGTGCTGGCAAGCAGTGAGAAAAACTAAGCAGACTACAATGAAGAGACAAAAGAAAGCAAGGAATTTACCTTTTTTGGCAGAAACATTAGAAATGCTTTACTACACATATTGCAAGTAAAATATTTTACTGCATATACTATATAGTAATATATATACATAGTATATATATGACTTATATAACAAGTATAATTCTTAAAATTGGGTATTAAATTGATATTTTTATAAGCTGATGGTTAAGTACATCTTTATAAGATGTCCTTAGAAACATTCACATATATTTTACTTTTATTTATAAGATGATCTCTACCTGGTGGTCTAGTTGTTCTGATTCGGTGCTCTCTATCTAAGATGATCTTACAAATATATACTTCCATCAGCTTCTGAACATATCAAGAAACAATTTAAAGAGTTTCAAACTTCAATACCACTAAAGTAATTATATAAGTAACAAGATAGGCACCAGTTACCCATATTTAATCATTTTAAAGCACGTAAAACAAGAAGTTGGAAGCACTGATAATAGAAGCAACTTTAAAGGAAAGGCATTAGTAAGATTAGGAGAATAAAAAGAACAAGGCAGAGACCTTCAATATGGCGGAGGAGTGAGACGTGGAGATCACCTTCCTCCCCACAAATACATCAGAAATAGATCTACACGTGGAACACCTCCTACAGAACACCTACTGAATGATGGCAGAAGACCTCAGACATCCCAAAAGGCAAGAAACTCCCCACGTACCTGGCCATGTGGCTGACAGGGCCCTGGTGCTCCAGCCGGATGTCAGGCCTGTGCCTCTGAGGTGGGAGAGCCGAGTTCAGGACATTGGTCCACCAGAGACCTCCCAGCCCCACGTAACAGCAATGGCGAGAGCTCCCCCAGAGATCTCCATCTCAACGCTAAGACCCAGCTCCACTCAACAACCAGCAAGCTACAGTGCTGGACACCCTATGCCAAACAACTAGCAAGACAGGAACACAACCCCACCCATTAGCAGAGAGGCTACCAAAAATCATAATAATGACACAAACACCCCAAAACACACCACCGGATGCGGTCCTGCCCACCAGAAAGACAAGATCCAGCCTCATCCACCAGAATACAGGCACTACTCCCATCCACCAGGAAGCCTACACAACCCACTGAACCAACCTTAGCCACTGGGGACAGACACCAAAAACAAAAGGAACTACGAACCTGCAGCCTGCAAAAAGGAGACCCCAAACACCCCTCATTTAAGCAAAATGAGAAGACAGAGAAACACACAGCAGATGAAGGAGCAAGGTAAAAACGTACCAGACCAAACAAATGAAGAGGAAATATGCAGTCTATCTGAAAAAGAATTCAGAGTAATGACAGTAAAGTTGATCCAAAATCTTGGAAATACAATGGAGAAAATACAAGGATCGTTTCACAAAGACCAGAAGAACTAAAGAGCAAACGAACAATGATGAACAACACAATAAATGCAATTAAAAATTCTCTACAAGGAATCAATAGCAGAATAACTGAAGTAGAAGAACAGATAAGTGACTTGGAAGATAAAACAGTGGAAAAAACTACTGCAGAGCAGAATAAAGAAAAAAGAATGAAAAGAATTGAGGACAGTCTTAGAGACCTCTGGGACAACATTAAACACATCAACATTCGAATTATAGGGGTCCCAGAAGAAGAAGAGAAAAAGAAAGGGACTAAGAAAATATTTGAAGAGATTATAGTTGAAAACTTCCCTAATATGGGAAAGGAAATAGTCAGTCAAGTCCAGGAAGCACAGAGAGTCCCATAAAGGATAAATCCAAGGAGAAACACGCCAAGACACACATTAATCAAACTGTCAAAAATTAAATACAAAGAAAAAATATTAAAAGCAGCAAGGGAAAAACAACAAATAACATACAAGGGAATCCCCATAAGGTTAACAGCTGATCTTTCAGCAGAAACTCTGCAAGCCAGAAGGGAGTGGCAAGACATATTTAAAGTGATGAAAGGGAAAAACCTACAACCAAGATTACTCTACCCAGTAAGGATCTCATTCAGATTTGACAGAGAAATTAAAACCTTTACAGACAAGCAAAAGCTAAGAGAATTCAGAACCACCAAACTAGCTTTACAACAAATGCTAAAGGAACTTCTCTAGGCAGGAGACACAAGAGAAGGAAAAGACCTACAATAACAAACCCAGAACAATTAAGGAAATGGTCATAGGAACATACATATCAATAATTACCTTAAATGTAAATGGATTAAATGCTCCCACCAAAAGACACAGACTGGCTGAATGGATACAAAAACAAGACCCGTATATATGCTGTCTACAAGAGACCCACTTCACACTTAGGGACACATACACTGAAAGTGAGGGGATGGAAAAAGATATTCCATGCAAATGGAAACCAAAAGAAAGCTGGAGTAGCAATTCTCACATCAGACAAAACAGACTTTAAAATAAAGACTATTACAAGAGACAAAGAAGGACACTACATAATGATAAAGGGATCAATCCAAGAAGAAGATATAACAATTGTAAATATTTATGCACCCAACATAGGATCACCTCAATACATAAGGCAAATGCTAACAGCCATAAAAGGGGAAATCGACAGTAACACAATCATAGTAGGGGACTTTATCACTCCATTTTCACCAATGAACAGATCATCCAAAACGAAATAAGGAAACACAAGCTTTAAATGATACATTAAACAAGATGGACTTAATTGATATTTATAGGACATTCCATCCAAAAACAACAGAATACACTTTCTGCTCAAGTGCTCATGGAATATTCTCCAGGAAAGATCGTATCTTGGGTCACAAATCAAGCCTTAGTAAATTTAAGAAAACTGAAATCATATCAAGTATCTTTTCCGACCACAGTGCTATGAGACTAGATATTAATTACAGGGAAAAATCTGTAAAAAATACAAACACACGGAGGTTAAACAATACACTACTTAATAACCAAGAGATCACTGAAGAAATCAAAGGGGATATTAAAAAATACCTAGAAACAAATGACAATGAAAACACAATGACCCAAAACCTATGGGATGCAGCAAAAGCAGTTCTAAGAGGGAAGTTTATAGCAATACAACCCTACCTCAAGAAACAAGAAACATCTCAAATAAACAACCTAACCTTACACCTAAAGCAATTAGAGAAAGAAGAACATAAAAACCCCAAAGTTAGCAGAAGGAAAGAAGTCATAAAGATCAGATCAGAAATAAATGAAAAAGAAATGAAGGAAACAATAGCAAAGTTCAATAAAACTAAAAGCTGGTTCTTTGAGAAGATAAACAAAATTGACAAACCATTAGCCAGACTCATCAAGAAAAAAAGGGAGAAGACTCAAATCAATAGAATAAGAAATGAAAAAGGAGAAGTAACAACTGACACAGCAGAAATACAAAGGATCATGAGAGATTACTACAAGCAACTCTATGTCAATAAAATGGACACCCTGGAAGAAATGGACAAATTGTTAGAAAAGCACAACCTTCCAAGACTGAACCAGGAAGAAATAGAAAATATAAACAGACCAATCACAAGCAGTGAAATTGAAACTGTGATTAAAAATCTTCCAACAAACAAAAGCCCAGGACCAGATGGCTTCACAGGCGAATTCTATCAAACTTTTAGAGAAGAGCTAACATCTATCCTTCTCAAACTCTTCCAAACTACAGCAGAGGGAGGAACACTCCCAAACTCATTCTACGAGGTGACCATCACCCTGATACCAAAACCAGACAAAGATGTCACAAACAAAGAAAACTACAGGCCAATATCACTGATGAACATAGATGCAAAAATCCTCAACAAAATACTGGCAAACAGAATCCAACAGCACATTAAAAGAATCATACACCATGATCAAGTGGGGTTTATCCCAGGAATGCAGGGATTCTTCAGTATATGCAAATCAATCAATGTGATAAACCATATTAACAAATTGAAGGAGAAAAACCATATGATCATCTCAATAGATGCAGAAAAAGCTTTCGACAAAATTCAACACCCATTTCTGATAAAAACCCTCCAGAAAGTAGGCATAGAGGGAACTTACCTCAACATAATAAAGGCCATATATGACAAACCCACAGTCAACATAGTTCCCAATGGTGAAAAACTGAAACCATTTCCTCTAAGATCAGGAATAAGACAAGGTTGTCCACTCTCACCACTCTTATTCAACATAGTTTTGGAAGTTTTAGCCACAGCAATCAGAGAAGAAAAAGAAATAAAAGGAATCCAAATCAGAAAAGAAGTAAAGCTGCCACTGTTTGCAGATGACATACCATACATAGAGAATCCTAAAGATGCTACCAGAAAACTACTAGAGCTAATCAATGAATGTGGTAAAGTATCAGGATACAAAATTAATGCACAAAAATCTCTTGCATTCCTATACACTAATGATGAAAAATCTGAAAGAGAAATTAAGGAAACACTCGCATTTACCACTGCAACAAAAAGAATAAAATACCTAGGAATAAACCTACCTAAGGACACAAAAGACCTGTATGCAGAAAACTATAAGACACTGATGAAAGAAATTAAAGATGATATGAACAGATGGAGAGATATACCATGTTCTTGGACTGGAAGAATCAACATTGTGAAAATGACTCTGCTACCCAAAGCAATCTACAGATTCAATGCAATCCCTATCAAACTACCAATGGCATTTTTCACAGAACTGGAACAAAAAATTTCACAATTTATATGGAAACACAAAAGACCCCAAATAGCCAAAGCTATCTTGAGAAAGAAAAACGGAACTGGAGGAATCAGGCTCCCTGACTTTAGACTACACTACAAAGATAACAGTAATCAGGACAGTATGGTACAAAAACAGAAAATAGATCAATGGAACAGGATAGAAAGCCCAGAGATAAACCCACACACATATGGTTACCTTATTTTTGATAAAGGAGGCAAGAATATACAGTGGAGAAAAGACAGCCTCTTCAATAAGTGGTGCTGGGAAAACTGGACAGCTACATGTAAAAGAATGAAATTAGAACACCCCCTAACACCATACAAAAAAATAAACTCAAAATGGATTAAAGACCTAAATGTAAGGCCAGACACTATAAAACGCTTAGAGGAAAACCTAGGCAGAACACTCTATGACATAAATCACAGCAAGATCCTTTCTGACCCACCTCCTAGAGAAATGAAAATAAAAGTAAACAAATGGGACCTAATGAAACTCAAAAGCTTTTGCACAGCAAAGTAAAACATAAACAAGATGAAAAGACAACCCTCAGAATGGGAGAAAATATTTGCAAATGAAGCAACTGACAAAAGGATTAATCTCCAAAATTTACAAGCAGCTCATGCAGCTCAATATCAAAAAAACAAACAACCCAATCCAAAAATGGTCAAAATACCTAAACAGACATTTCTCCAAAGAAGGTATACAGATTGCCAACAAACACATGAAAGGATGCTCAACATCACTAATCATTAGAGAAATGTAAATCAAAACTACAATGAGGGGCTTCCCTGGTGGCGCAGTGGTTGAGAGTCCGTCTGCCGATGCAGGGGACACAGGTTCGTGTCCCGGTCCGGGAAGATCCCACATGCCGCGGAGCAGCTGGGCCCGTGAGCCATGGCCGCTGAGCCTGCCCATCCGGAGCCTGTGCTCCGCAACGGGAGAGGCCACAACAGTGAGAGGCCCGCGTACCGCAAAAACAAACAAACAAACAAACAAAAACTACAATGAGGTATCATCTCACACCAGTCAGTATGGCCATCATCAAAAAAATCTACAAACAGTAAATGCTGGAAAGGGTGTGGAGAAAAGGGAACCCTCTTGCACTGTTGGTGGGAATGTAAACTGATATAGCCACTATGGAGAACAGTATGGAGGTTCCTTTAAAAACTAAAAATAGAGCTACCATACAACCCAGCAATCCCACTACTGGGTATACCCTGAGAAAACCATAATTCAAAAAGAGTCATGTACCACAATGTTCATTGCAGCTCTATTTACAATAGCCAGGACATGGAAGCAACCTAAGTGTCCATCGACAGATGAATGGATAAAGAAGAGGTGGCACATATATACAATGGAATATTACTCAGCCATAAAAGAAATGAAATTGAGTTATCTGTAGTGAGGTGGATGGACCTAGAGATTGTCGTACAGAGTGAAGTCAGTCAGAAAGAGAAAAATAAATACTGTATGCTAACACATATAATATGGAATCTAAGAAAGAAAGAAAAAAAGGTTCTGAAGAACCTAAGGGCAGTACAGGAATAAAGACACAGAGGTAGAGAATGGACTTGAGGACACAGGGAGGGGGAAGGATAAGCTGGGACGAAGTGAGAGAGTGGCACGGACTTATATATACTATCAAATGGAAAACAAGATAACTTGTGGGAAGCAGCCGCATAGCACAGGGAGATCAGCTGGTGCTTTGTGACCACCTAGAGGGGTGGGATGGGGCGGTGGGATAGGGAGGGTGGGAGGGAGACGCAAGAGGGAGGAGATATGGGGATATATGTATATGTATAGCTGATTCACTTTGTTATAAAGCAGAAACTAACACACCATTGTAAAGCAATTATACTCCAATAATGATGTTTAAAAAAAAAAAAAAGAACAACAAGAAGGCAGGTAAAGATGTAACTTAGAAAATTATAGCTACGCTATTGAGGTGTTGTTTCCACAAAGACATCCAAATACTATCTAGGAAAAAATAATGGTTAACAAGAGGTTAAGCAAAAATGTCTAATGCTACTGTGGGCTGTACATTAAGAAATACTGTTGTTGGAGACAAGAAGAAAAATTCATCCATTCACAGTAGATTATGAGGGCACAAATACTGTATTCACAACAGTAGGTCAAATCAATAATCCTCACATTTAATGAATCTCAACCTAAAATTAAAGACTGTCAGGAGAATTAATTAACTCCTTAAGGAAAAAAATAATCAGTAATAGCCATACTGTGGAGGGTGAAGCATGAAATTAAGGCATGAAAAGAAGAAATGCTGACTATCAGACATATAGGTTATTTCAGTAATTTGAAGGTTTCTAAAACTATACAGCTTTTTAAAAATTTTTGGGCTGTGTTGGATCTTTGTTGCTGCACGTGGGCTTGCTCCGCGACATGTGGGATCTTCCTGGACCAGGGATCAAACCCATGTCCCCTGCGTTGGCAGGCAGATTCTTAACCACTGTGCCACCAGGGAAGCCCCAACTATACAGCTTTGATATCCCCAGTCCTGTACCCCCAAATCAAAATAAATAAACAAAAAACAAAGCCAAGTCCCAAAACATGTCACATTTATAAGAAGCATTATCTATCCAATAATCCTGAGTATTTGGACCAAATACCTCTTAATAGCTTACTTCTTGGTATATTTCATGAGTGTATACTATTAATAAGACAACCAATGAACTCTGTAAACTCTACATCTCCCTCCCCAAAATAGGGTAGTTTTCTTTCTTAGCTATATTATCTTCTATATATATATTTAATAAGTGGTCAATGAACATCAATCCTACTGCAAAATACTATTGTCAATGACAGCCAGAAAAACCATGTGGGGAAAGAGCACTAAATTTTACATTATATTTGGTTCCTCATTCCAAGTGGTCTTATCAACAGAAATCACTCCAATATAGTTGGCTAATTTGGGAAATATGTAACAATTAAGAAATTTTATATCAGTCATATGACAGTTTTAAATTATCTTTGAATCAAACATCAAAAGTTTAACAAAAGGAATTAAAGAAGCCAAAAGTTGTAACATTAATGTATATGTGGAATAACACTGTTCTCCATCTCTTCTATATAACATCTAAAAAAAAACCCAATTATTCTTAAAAATAAATTTTAAAAAAATGAAAAATGGTCCCTAAAAACTCAGTAATTATTGTCTTCCTTCTGGTTTTTAGGGATGAAAATTACTATTTCAAAGAAGGAAACCATTATCAAAATCAAGGTGAAAAGTGTGCAAGATTAAAAAATCTAACTTTTTTCCAAGGAAACAAAAAATGTTATTTTGGAACCTAAACTGCTCAGAAGCTAAATCAAAACATTCTTTCTATAAAATATTTCAAAATGAACTAACAAACCACTCTGGATAATCTAACTCAAGTATCTCCTTTAGAGGGAAGAACCTTACAGAATACAATTGTCTTCAGTATAATATCCTGATTAAAAGTAGCAGTAGTACATATAATTCAGAAGTATTTACACTTGGCTCTGGAATACAGTTTTATACTTTGGTGTTTGTGGGTACTTAACAGAGTCTGGTATTCTGGAAATTTAGAATATTCCATAGATGCTACCTTTAAGTTTTTAAAAGCCCCAAGGCTACCTACATACCAATCTTGCCCTCTGTTCAATTCCTCTTTCTCACCACTTAACACAGGAAATTTACAGCATCACCTTTCAAAATGCAGTCATACTAAAGCATAATTGCCTTTTCTAATGGTCTGATTGGCTCATGCTTTCTCTCAAAACACAGTAAAAGTAGTTAAATATTTAAGGGACTAATTTAGACCTTACCGGATATATCAATTAGGCAGAAAAAAGGAAGGGGGAAGTGAGTATATAGGACTGCTATTCCATGAAATCACTTCCCCCCTGATTCTGATATGACACAGGTAGCATCTTGAATGAAGTAAGAGAGATATAACAACAGAAAAGAAGGCCTCCATGAGTTTCTTGCCTTTTTCCCCCCTTTATTAACGTAGATAAAATTAACTACAATTAGATTTCTAGCTAAAGAGGGAAAACAAGAGCCTGATAGGACGTACATATAAACTTCCTAAAATTACTAAGTTTAGATGCACCATATCCAGTCCTATAAGAGTTTAAAAACACAAGAATAAAGAATAGGGGGAGAAGAGAGAAAAAGGAAAAAGAGGAGAATCCTATGATTTCTTATGCTTTAGATTTTTTATTTTTAGCGTAAACGCACACTTTAAATGATTCTATGAGGGAGGGTGTAAGGAATAGTATACGCATAAGAAACGAGACCTCTGGGTTCTCACTCCTCCACAGCTGGGTATATTCCTGGTCGAGTCATTTAACTTTGTGTTTCAGGACCTGATAAAACAGGGGTGATACAAATACCACCTGTTTGAAGGCAGAAAGCTAGGCAAGATGACCTCAAGTTCCCTTCTAACTTTCAAGATTTAGGATGTAAACACCAACTTGATATGATTTTTTAAAAGTCAAGATGTGATCCTGGTCCCAAGATACTCATGACGGTCATTTGATTTTGTTAAGAGAGTAACATTGATCACTTATAAGCATACGTTTCTAACTCTGACTGAACATCTCACAAATGCATGCTTCTGAACAAGGTGAAAATCTAAAGAAGAGACCTTGAAGGGTTCAGAATAGTCACCACCATTCCTGGAAACACCTAAAACTCATGTTCTACTAACATTACTAATTAATCAGTAGCACCACAGTTCTATATGAAAGTCTGCTTTTACTTTCAGCAATACAACATGTTGTTTACCTAAGCAAAACAGTAAACTTATTTATTACTCATTTAAAAACAAAACAAAAAGAAACAAGAAAACTCAATTTATTTCTTCAAGATTAAAGCTCTAAAGGCTATCCCTGACCCTCAACAGTTCCATGGAAGATCCAATTGTGCATCATTTGATGAAAAACATTCTTGAAGATTTATCTGCCAGATATAGACTCTGAATGAGAATTTTAACTCCTCTAAGACAACCATGTACTGATTATCAACCTCCAATCCTTCAAATAGCATTTAAAGAAGTCTACTTCTAACATTCTGGATCCCCTAAGTACTAATTTCTGTATTAACATTGCACTTTTTTGATCCAAGAGAGTAAAATACAAAATATTCCCTGGACCTGCTGTACAAACTATAATAAACAAATAATTTTAAAGTAGACTTAAGAGTTCAAAAGTGACAAACTCCAAAAGTGATACCTATTCCAAGTCTATCAAAATGTATATATAAACTAGTTTTGAGCACTGGCACACACAATAGCATCCTTTAAGAGGTAAATGATGAAATCCAGATATTCTAACTCTGGATTCTTGGAACAAACTTTAACTGTTCCAGATAGGCCCCTATAAATCATTTAACCCTTTACTTGTTCCAAAAGTTAGAATCTCATAGTTTGGTCTGAAAAGAAACAGCACTTCAAGCAGACTTTTTAACAAAGATTAATTTTCATGTGAGAAAATGTTTAAACTGCAAAATGATTAACTATGTAATGTTAACTGAAAAAACTGTATCCAATACCACTTAACAACCATTTCTCTTGCCCACATAGTTCCTCTGACTAATCCTAGAATGCCTTTCCATCCTGTTTTTCAGCCTATGGCTTCCCCTTTGTGTATAAAGTTATTTTTCTTTGTAAAGGTCCCATGATTTCTAAGTCTATGTTTTATATCATGTTTACTTTTACTATAAAGGCTGCTTGGGAGAAAAGTACCCGCCATCTCCTCAAAAACATGAAGAAGAGTGGAGGGCTGAGATCGGCCTGAGGACTTCAAAAGGTTTTTGCTTGCCTTTGTTCTGGCTACACTTTCTCCTATTGTACTACTCTGTCCTGTGGGTTAAAGTTCCCCTGCGCTTCTGGCTAAAATGTGGGTACTACAGCCAAAAACACTTGCAAGCATCAAACCCTGACTTGGCGGCTCTTGCTAAGTGGCAAGCATCTAATGCCACCCTCACCTGATGCTTGGCCGTCTCCATACCCTCCAGAACTGTCGTCTTGAAGTCCTCCTGCTTGCCCTGTGGAAGGAAAGAGGAGAACTCAGGGACCTTACTCCATAAATTGAGATAATATCTGGACATAAAGGCCTAATAGTTGGCGATTCACAAATTCACCACCAACTAGTAAACGCATATTCAGAGAGCTCCTTCTTCTGGAATCAAGGCCCAGGGAGTCACATTATAGTCTTCCAAATTCTGGTCAGGAAACTTCAACTTTACATGCTGATTCTTGTTGAAAGGTAGGAGAACAAAGTACGCAGTATTTCTAATTGCTAAATCCTTGCTGTCAGTCTTAATAGTCAAGGTTGGATGGGGGAAAAGGGATTCCAAATGTCTTTTACTACTTGTTGCTAGACTGAGAGTGGGTGTGACATGGGCTCTAGGATCTGGAGTTGCAACAATTCAGCATCTGCTCAATGTCTCTTTAACTTTACCTTTCTATCTAAAAAGAATATATATAAGACAACAAGCAAAAGACATAATTTTAATGAAAAATTCTCCCCTTGACTTCAAAGAAAGGATGATAACTAAGAGATTCAGTTCCAAAAGAAGTTTCATTCACTATACATACTAGACAGTGCCAGATCTGAACATGCCAGTGCTTCCTCAGTAACACTTGAATTAAAACACCATAAAACACCTCACAGTCATATGCCAAGTACTGTAGATAGACATAACACAAGGGGGAAGGCTGGAGCAGGCAAGGTAGTGGGGGAGCTTCTACCTCAAGCTTCACAATAAGCCTGCTAAGAAATTTTCCTCATTGATTAATGTACAGAAATAACTTTAAGAAAAGTATCACAGCTTGAAAGTTCAACCTGAGAAAGTTAGGATAGATCATCTTCCAGACTCTTCCAAAAATCAGTCAACAAGACAGATGCAATGATCCTCTTAAGCCTCTCACCACCTGATATACTATGGGAAAACTACAGTGTGATCTTTGCAAGATATGAAACACCATCCCCCAAAGATCTAAAACTGGATACTCTTCATTAAACAGTTTATTCTAAAAGAATCTCAACTAGAAAGCAGATTGATTATTCTACCATTTGAGTTAAAAGGCAGCAGGAAAGTAAACCTAACATAGCTCCCTTACTTCAAGAATGATCCCGGGTCTGTGAGACTTAAAATGACATTTTCATCTTTAAGTATATGAAGGTATTCATACATAAATGATTTCTGACAATATTATAATGTGTTGCTAGATGGTATATGGTCTGCTTTGAAAGTAGAATAGGATCCCATCCTAAAATTATTTCACATTGCTCTTGTATAAATGGTACTTTAGGTTCTAGAAGGTTATGCTTCTCAGACAAGGTACAAGGTATATGATTTGCTGTTTACAGCCTTTGGAAAGGGCATATAATTATGAAAAGATATAACTCCAATTATGAAATCCAATCTGTAAACTTATCTTAAAAATACAGGCTGTACATTTAAAATTTTACTTTTAAAGTTTAAATTAAAAAATGTTCATTCTTAATGAACTTATGGATTTATTCATTTAAAAGTCTTTCAGAGTTAAAAAGTTTCAGAGTTAGGGCCTCCCTGGTGGCGCAGTGGTTGAGAGTCCGCCTGCCGATGCAGGGGGTACGGGTTCGTGCCCCGGTCTGGGAGGATCCCATATGCCGCGGAGCGGCTGGGCCCGTGAGCCATGGCCGCTGAGCCTGCGCGTCCGGAGCCTCTGCGTCCGGAGCCTGTGCTCCGCAACGGGAGAGGCCACGGCAGTGAGAGGCCCGCGTACCGAAAAAAAAAAAAAAAAAAAAAAAAAGTTTCAGAGTTAAAAATTGTTGTCATTATTTTCTTTGGCTCCAAATAGCACCAAACTAGACCAGAAGATTAAGCTATTATTTTAGAAGGGGGGAAAGGGGCTGAAAACAATGAGTTTCCAAGAAGAACATTTAGGCATTAGGAATAATATAGCTCTTCTTTCTCAAATTATGTTTCTGGCTTCTTTAAGAAAGAATGCAAACAACAGTCTCTTCTAATGATGGCATCTTACCACCTCTTAATAAGTAAAAACAAAACCAAAAAACACTTTCAAGCTTGTCATTAAGACTGAATTATTATACCCTTTCTATTTCTATCATTTTCCTTCTTCTCCCACTACATGTCATACAATATGCTATTTACTGTACTGATTTATTTTTTCCTGTCAATGTTTTTTCTTGATAGAAATATGGATTTCTTACCCCTGACTTATGTGCTCAAAAGGTCAACAAGGCTGCTCTTTTACAACAAGGTAAGGCAGTCTTTTTTGCTGTCTGCTTTTGAAAAGAGGTACTAACAAAATTCTTATAAAGACACTGTCCTTTGATAAAAAAAAGTAGGAGAAACATGGAAAATATTCAATACTCTGGAAAGATTTTTAAAAGGTATCTCTCATAGCAACAGAAAGTCAAAAAAGAAATGAAACTCTATAAAATACTACTTAAGCAGAGAAACAGGAGAAAACCAAGCAGAAGATGATATAAACATGAAAGAAATGATGGAAAACAAAAAGTGCTTACAATTAAGTAAATGAACAATATATTTGTCTCTTGAATTGATGAATATTTATAACCTGCTTGAAAGTAAAGTTGCTATTTTCTCTCTAATCACAATATACTCATGAGTATTTTGAGGGTTCTTACTTCTCCAAAGACAGCGGAAAACAGCACCATTTTTATTAGTGGTATTATTCTAGACCAATTCTTCCTCTTTTTTTTTTTTTTTTTTTGCTTTACCAGCTCTCAGATTCTTTATTTTGCCAGCATGCTATAATGTTTAAAGCACAGAATCATGCAATACAATTGGCATAAGAAACAGTCTTATAATTACATATTAATTTCCTTTAGTCTTTAACAGAATATTCATTTTATTAAGAACAGCACACATACAAAAGTTTGCAGCTAACTTTCCATCCAGGTAGTGTCTCTGATTAGAACATATAAAATGCCATATTCATTTGCTCTTCGGGTCTTTCGGGCCTAGAACTCTGCTTCTGACAGTGGTACAAAGACATGGAACAGCAGGCAAATGTGGTTGTTATCTTCCATGAGCTCAAATTCAAAACAGAAAATGAAAATATACACAAGCAACTTTTTAATATCACCTTGATTCTGGCACTACTGAGCGAGCAGACTTCCTTTTGTTTTCACACACCCCCGCTGACAACACACACACAAAATCCTCAAGTTTGAAGTAGAGACCCTAATACAGTTTATTTGTGTATATCTTCTCTAAGTTGAAAATAAAATCTTTTCAGTTTATCTTACATAGCAGCCTTTCAGTTGTCCTCTAATAAATCTTCAGATCTGTTAGTATTTTAGTTACAGTCACACTACTGAAGTGTTTTTTCATCGTCATTCAAACTCTCAAGAGACCACTCTTTCAACATCTTAAGAGGAAGTCTATTACATTCAAATACTTTTATCTGGCAGGCATGGAGGCGAGAATCATTGGTGTGTTGTTCCCAGGAACATACTGAACAACATATTCATCACATTTTGACTATTTAGCTTCTTGGAATCACATTAACTGATAACTTTGTAAACATTTTGAGGAATTACTAAATCTTCTAGGAAGCAATGATCTTTAAACAGAAAATCAATTCATCAAAATTTATTTAATCAAAATTTTACCAAATTTACAGAATAAAAACAACCGCCAAGGATTGACTTCAACCGAACCTAACAAACTAGCAAAGGAAAAAAAATCTCAAAAGTTAAAACCATCTTTGAACACACAAGTTTGCACTATATTAACACACTAGTTGAGTTTCTTACTTAATAATCTCACAAATTTAATGTTTACTGAATACCCATCCAAACTGCCAAGCACAAAATCAAAAGTAGAAAAGGCTATTTTCAAAGGGCTCATAATCTAATTGGGGAAAGATGAAAAATATCCAGAAAGAAACTTTTTTTTTTTTTTTTAAAGGAAACAAGAAACACACACTTGGGGGACTCAGGGAAGTTTTTCCGAACAAATCCAGAAATTTGGATAGACTGGGGTGGGGGGTGGGGGGTACGGTGAAACCACAGCATGGTCCAGAACATTTACAAAAGCAAGGAGAAAACCACAGACATGGTATGTACGAAGAATCGCACACAGCACCCTGCTTAAGGAAGGAGATGATCTCAAAGAGCAGTGGGAGACACAAAGGATAAGCAAAAATAGGCCACTTTCAGGGCCAAAACTTAAACTTGATCTTAATAGTAATGCAGGAGAATAGTATTTTTACCATGAAAGCAACAAAAGAAGTGATACTTTAATCAGTTTGTACTAGATGGATTGGAGGAGAAAGGTGATCTAGATAAAGGAGATCCAGTCGAAAGACTACTGAAATAATTTAGACGTGAAGTGAAATCCATCAGAATAAAAAGGTGACAGTAAAAATGGACAAGGTGAAGAGGCTGTGCACAGGAAGACACATGACTTTACAAGAGACTTGATGAAAGAGATAAGGGGCTTTCAAGACTCCAAGCTTCCAAAGTTCAGGAGAATAGTAATACAATGGACAAAATGGGAAATCTAGGAGACAGGTTAGTAAAATTAAATGGAAATACTCTAAAGATGGTTGGAAATTAAAGACTAGAACTCACAAGTGAGAATGGGTATAAGAAATTTTAAATCAACATAGAGGTAAAAAATTTTGAAGCAGCTGTATAATTAATCTCATAAGGAAAGTCACAGTTTCAAAGAGGAATTGGTCAACATAAATGATTAAAAGAGTAAAAAAGCAAAAATTGAGAAAAATGAATTATTGGTGACCATCACCAAGTCGTGCTGCCTTCCTGTCCCTGCTGTAGTGAGAGGTGGCTTAAAAACACCTTCAAGTATACCACTCTTCCTTGATACATATCTTTCCTGCTAACTTTTTGACTATGATTTTTGGCAGAAGAATAAATGATCTACAGCAGCTCAAAGAAACGCAAAGCAAAGTAAACTGGGCTCAGAGAGGTAGACTAAACTATCCTGAAGGAAGAGCGTCAGGGGGTTCCTCTGAAGCACATTAGAGGCATTTTAAAACACCTAGCACTGATCAATACTCCCCAACAAAATTAACCAAAATGAAATCTCCAATTAGAGCAGCAATTCTAAGGTTACACTGTCATTTAAAATAATGAACTGGGACTTCCCTGGTGGCGCGGTGTTTAAGAATCCGCCTGCCAATGCAGGGAACACGGGTTCGAGCCCTGGTCCGGGAAGACCCTACATGCTGCGAAGCAACTGAGCCCGTGCGCCATAACCACTGAGCCTGCGAGCCACAACTACTGAGCCCGCGTGCCACAACTACTGAAGCCCACACGCCTAGAGCCCGTGCTTCATAACAAAAGAAGCCACCGCAATGAGAAGCCCACGCGCAGCAACAAAGACCTAACACAGCAAATAAAATAAAATAAAATAAAATAAAGAACTATAATAGATAGCCTTAACGTCTAGAAAGCAGGAAAACAATGCTTCCTGAGGTAGGAGCCTGCCTGGAATTTTCTCATTGTACCGCTGGAGGAGCTGTAGCACTGCTTTGCTCCTGAACTTAACACTGGGGCAGAACTGAGAAGCTCAGTAGCAGGGATCCTATATAAAAGAAAGCAAAAGCCCTACAAACTAGTGAAGTAAGAAAAGGTTTTGTAAGCCAATTGAAAGAACTGACTTTTTCACATGCTATTTCCCTCCACATTCCATACATTTTCCTTACTTATTTTGTTGCAAAATCTTGGTTTGTAGTTCACTTTTCAAAATGTTGCAAAGAAAGCCCACAATTCAGATGCTATGTTATGTTGCTCAACTACCAAGCTTAAGCTGTGTTTGAGTACAGGTAGTTCTTTAAAAACAAAGCTTATTTTTCTAGTTATTTACCTGTTTTTAAAAAGGCCAATATGGAACTTTATTTTGGAGCTATTAAAAGAACCATTATAACTTTTCACAACTGATAACCATGAATTCCCCAACAAGAGAGTCCCCCTTTCCTGCTCATGTAACAGTTTTTCAGAACTCTGGCTATCTATATCTTCCCGGGCTATGATTAGAGGCTCCTTCCATCTTAAACATGATTTGAGTCTACAATGCTATGAAAAACATACAACTTCTTAGGCTTTAATTAATCATATGTATTTATCTATCTTCAAATATCAGAAGATGCTAAAAAACAGCAAAAGCAAAAATAATCCTATTTTCAAATGTTTAAAACCTCTGTGATCAGCAAATATGGCAAAATTTAATGTTATATCTCAATAGTTGATACATGGATTTACACTGTTATTCTCTGAGGAGAGAAAGTCTTTATTGGAAAGTGCCAAGATTTGCCACTCCTCCTATGATTTAACATATAAAAGCTTAAATAATTTTTTGTAAAAAATGATCTATTCACATTATTGAAAATGGGCTACCACATACACTTTCCAGTTTCCAAAAGTGACAGAGTATGTATGTCAACCTAGTCCATTACCTGATTTTTTCCTGACTAGAACACCGATCTGATGCAACTAGAGATTACCATACTAAGTGAAGTCAGAAAGAGAAAGACAAATACCATATGATATCACTTATACGTGGAATCTAAAATATGACAAAAATGAACCTATCTAAGAAACAGAATCATGGACATAGAGAACAGACTGGTGGTTGCCAAGGGAAACGGGGTCGGGGGAAGGATGGAGTGGGAGATTGGGGTTAGCAGATGTAAGCTTTTATATACAGAATGGATAAACAAGGTCCTACTGTACAGCACAGAGAACTATATTCAAAATCCTATGATAAACCATAATGGAAAAGAATATTTTAAAAAAGAATGTGTGTGTGTGTGTGTGTGTGTGTGTGTACGTAAAACTGAATCACTTTGCTGTGCAGCAGTAATTAACACAACACTGTAAATCACCTACACTTCAATAAAATAAATTAATTAAAAAAAAACAACACTGGGCTTCCCTGGTGGCGCAGTGGTTGAGAGTCCGCCTGCTGATGCAGGGAACACGGGTTCGTGCCCCGGTCAGGGAAGATCCCACATGCCGCGGAGCAGCTAGGCCCGTGAGCCATGGCCGCTGAGCCTGCGCGTCCGGAGCCTGTGCTCCGCAACGGGAGAGGCCACAACAGTGAGAGGCCCGTGTACCGCAAAAAAAAAGAAAAAAACACCACCACCAACCCACTGTATTCCTGGTTCAACTGTGTTTAATGAATACAAGACATTTGTACACAAAGTGGAGCCCATATCTTCTCATATGATCCTCATATCAAGCCCCATTTTTCAGATGAGAAAATCCTCAAAGTATCCTGTTCTTCTATTATCCATGATCACACCAAATAAAGGACGGTAGCAAAAGAATACGAGGAGATTACAAAAATAAAGTTGCTCAGCTAAATGAATTACTATTTTGCCTTAATAAAAAATAAAGCAAAATAATCAATAAAATAAAATCATTCATTAAGAAAAGCAGGTCAATCTCTAAAGACCAAACATAACTTGGTAGCATCTGATTCAATGGTTCTTATCAGCCAAAAGCAGTAAACAGTTAAAAATCAGGGCTCCCAAACTGCTTCATAAAAGCCTCACTTCATTCCTTCATGTTTAAAGTAAAACTTCCAAAATCCAATTTTGGGAAAAACATCTGAAAACAATTTCTGCAGTCTCACCATACTTTGTATGTACTTTTATTGTATTGTTTCTTCATTGTTGTCAATTAATATCTGTAACCCTAAACCAGACTGTGAATTCTTTGCAGGAGGACCTAGTCTTCAGCCTTGAGCCCTCAGAATCCAGCACCATGCCCGGAACAAAGCACTATAGTTTTACAATGAATGTATGTAGAATAAAGTGAATGAGGAGCTGCACATTTGAGAAAATCTTATTTTGTGTAGAAAATGTCTCTATAAAAATTTTCCCCTCCACACCACCAACCCCCTATCTTGTTGGGTTTCTTTTTTTTTAACTCTTCCTGTAAGTAAAGAAGGATCTGAAGACTTCCTTCCTTTCCACCCTTTCTGCCTCTAAGTCTCTCCAAATTTTTACCCTGAAATGTAACATCTAAGAGTATTTTGCCTTCTATTATACATTTATGTATACATCTGTATCTCATACTAGGCTATAAATTATCTGAGAGTGGGGACCATGTGTTGTATAGTAATATACATCTTGGTCCATTTTTAGGAATCTCTCAAAATACAAAAATTTTGTTGAATTGATCTAGGTTACCTTTTCGGCCTGTGACATTTTCCCCCAGCTCTCTAATAAGTTATTCTGGAGCATAGTTCCAAATCAGAACCCTGAAATGATGCCATACAAAAAAAAAAAAAAAAAAATAGGTTGGGACTTCCCTGGTGGTGCAGTGGTTAAGAATCTGCTTGCCAATGCAGGGAACACAGGTTCAAACCCTGGTCCGGGAAGATCCCACATGCCGTGAAGCAACTAAGCTCGTGTGCCACAACTACTGAACCTGTGCTCTAGAGCCTGCGAGCCACAACTACTGAGCCCACGTGCCACAACTACTGAAGCCCGCACGCCTAGAGCTTGTGCCCCACAATGAGAAGCCACTGCGATGAGAAGCAAGCACACTGCAACGAAAGAGTAGCCCCCGTTCGTCGCAACTAGAGAAAGCCCGCGTGCAGCAACGAAGGCCCAACACAGCCATAAATAAATAAATAAATAAATTTATTTTTTTTAAAAAAGGCAAGAAAATTAATCCTAGGTCTGTTTTCTAAATGTATACATCATACTTCATATGATGAGAAAATCAAATGATTTCAGGCACTTAGCTGACACTAGCAGGCCAAAATGGCAACATAAACAACCCTTCAGGGATCAATTTCCTAGCAACTTCTACTAAACCTACAAAAGAGGGTCTCCTGCTGGGTATGGGAGCTGTGCACTTGTAGGCATGGAGAGAGAAAAGGCTGGGATGTGCCACTTGAGAGTACTTACAGCCTGATAAACGAAAGTATTCACCTGAACTCTGACCATAACTATCCACGCTGCCAAATCCAGCACTTTTACTGACTGCAATCAGTATGACTGCCTCATAGGAGAGATGATCATGGTACTTTATAAACAAAGAACTATGAAAATATAAGGACCACTGTACAAATATTGGGACCAAGCACTGATTTTTCCTTTTAAGTAAGGTCCATCTTCAGCTCTTCTCTGGTCAAATTCTATTACACTGAGTTCTAAAGGATAGTCCAAAAGATTCTGCCTTTTAGATTTTTGCTACAGCAAATAAAGCAACTCATCAAGTTTTCCATCAATCTCTTGTCAACAGTATTTGTGATCAAATTTCACTGAATTTTAAGCTAAATTCTTCTACCCATACACGTACATTTTGTATATTTTATATAAATTTAGTATTTTTACTAATTCAGGTTGCATCTCCTTTTGTGTGATTTTAAAAAATACTTTCAATCTACAGCATGACTATTACATGAACAAGGCCTCCAAATTATTAAAATCACACAGAATTTTTTGTCATAGCAATCTCTCACATCTCATTGTTTTGTAATTTGTTTAAAAGTCTACATATATTTCAAACACATACACCAAACACATCCAAAATTACCATGCACAACAGAGAAGAGAGCAAACACTTTCCTTTGTTATATTCTCACCAGAATCCTTATTTTAAACAAGGAGATAAAGTGATTCTTCCCACAGTCATTCAATAAAATGGAATATAATAAAGTCGTCACCGACCAGCTAACAATATCTAACAAAATTGATCTGAAGAGTTAATCAGTGATTAATGGAAGCCTTTGAGTTTCATTAGAGTATTAGCACAGCACTGAGCCTGGAAAAATGGTACACATACAGACACATGCACATACATACATATATTTTAAACATACTTCTGATGTCTCTATTGAGAAATCCATTAACGTGAAGAAGTCTTAAGAAAGGCATCTTAAAAACCCATTTCAAATTTCATTTTATTTATTTTAGAGTAAGTTTCCATATAAATCTTAAGCTATACACAACTAAGCTACTTCTAACCCCAAATGTTAGAGTTCCTAAACAGTAATCTCGAACCACAATTCCTAAACAGTAATCCAATACAAAATTTAAATCCAGGAACTACTAGCGAGATTTTTCTGGAAAATTTCAACTGCTGAAAGGCAGTGAAGGGAAAAAAACCTATGTTTTGTATGAAAATAAAAAAGCTAAGTGCTAGCAAATTAGTTAACTTAGTAAAACCTCACTGAGGAATAATCTAAGGTATACAGGCTAACAACTGAGTCAAGAAGGGAAGAAAGCTTTTCTCCAATAGAAAGCTACTTTAACAGAGCAGCAATTATTCTAAACCAGTATGTAAACTCCAATTGAGATTTTACTCTATTTTATAGACGCGCCACTATTATGTGACACAACTAATAACCAAACACTCAATTCCAAAGACAACCTGTTCAGGCTCAGCTGCCACTTTTATCTTGATAGAAAAGGTACTGGAAAACCAAATAAAACCATCGTTTGTTAAAACAAATATATTCAGAAGTGTATAGTAAATATAAAAATACATGGAAATGTTTAAGAAAACAAATTAGGTGAATTTTAAACATAAGCAGCAATATTTAGTATGAAATATACATTTACCCATGTGACTACCACAGAACTAAATGCCACATTGTTATAATTAAAAACTGACAAATCTACAAACAGTGTTTAACCCAGAACAGAGAACTTCTTCTCAATTAAATAAATACAAACAGAAAAAAACCCAAACCTCCTTTTTTTTTTTGGCCACACCCTGTAGGCTTGCAGGATCTTAGTTCCCAGACCAGGGATCGAACCCAGGCCCAGGAAGTGAAAGCGCTGAGTCCTAACCACTGGACCACCAGGGAATTCCTGAAACCCAAACCTCGTTTCCCAAAAAATTCAACTTTGATATTGAGAACATTTTTCCATTGATCAAAATCCAGTAAACTCAATTACCAAAATAGCCTAAATCATCTCTCCAATCCCAGTCTCTTTATTCCTTTACTTTGCCCTTATAGAGCACACAGATTGATTTTTCCAAAACACGTATTTTGGTACAGCACCTTCACTCAAAAAACCTCAGTGTTACCCATGACCAGATCCTCCCAGTGCTTAAAGGACATCAAGTTCAAATTCCTTAGCCTGGTAACCAAGGCTCCAACCTTCCTTTCCGGCCTCCTCTTAGAACTCTCCTAGAGGAACCTTCTCCAGTCAAATCATTTTACCCACTGACTTCAGAATACCTCGTGCTACCTCGTGCTTTCATAATTAACAAAATATTTTATTCTTCTTAAGATTAACACTGTGGAAAGCAAAGCAAAATTTTCTAAACATGCTTAAAAGCTGGTAAGAATGAAATGTATTCAAACCTTATATATTTTAAGAGAGTAAGTTAATGTCTAGTTATCACCTAAAATAACTGAAAAGATTTGGTAAAGAACCAGACCCACATCTTCTCTCAAGATTTTAAGATACACATATGGCAAGGCTTCCATTCAATTTTTGAATGAAAACTTAAGTGAAAGAACTAGTTCGGATAAGACAAGAGGTTTTGGAAACCCTGGACAGTTTCTACATACTTGAACTTCCCTGATAATATTTATTCACCATGAGGACCCAAACTATTTCTAAATTCTGCAGGCCAGTAAGTTATCACTACTTTTCCAGGGTAAGTATTCCCTAATTCACCTACAAATGTTAAAAAAAATTTTTTTGAGTTGTTTTAGAGGAAAAAATAACTTTATTTTCATAACCACAAATAATTGGTAAGTTTTGGCTGTTATCAGCACACCTCTGAGCACTGAAGATATCCTAAACTTAAGAAACAAAACTTTAACTTTCTCCAAAATATTAAATAGTTTAAAACTTAAACTAAACCACTGGATTAACATTAACTCGAACATAATGGCATAAAGACAGTTCCCCAGATCCTAAATCCCTTTGCTAAGATATTCACTTTTGGGGACTTCCCTGGTGGCACAGTGGATAAGACTCCATGCTCCCAATGCAGGAGGCCCGGGTTTGATCCCTGGTCAGGGAACTAGATCCCACATGCATGCCACAACTAAGGACCCCTCGAGCTGCAACTAAGGAGCCCGCCTGCCGCAACTAAGACCCAGCACAACCAAATAAATAAATAAATAATTTTTAAAAAGATATTTACTCTTTGTAGGAACAATATCTGACATTTATGGAAGGAAAACAAAATAAAAAACCTCTTTCACAAAAAAGAAAACACCAAGACTTGGTTTAAAATTTTCAGAGGACAAAGTTTATATCAACTTGATACCTTATGGTTAATCAGTTTCTTACTGGAGACACTGACAACTACACAAAAAAGAGGGTGAGGCCTTACCTGAGATATCAGATCATCTACTGAATAACAGAGTCCTTAAACTAAGAGATCAGCAGCCTCTGGAGCTATAGAACAGCTATCAAAAGGATTATCCCCATGTATCTCATTAGCAAATCTACAGCAAAGGTAGAAAAAAAGAAAGGCAAGAATCAAAGAAGAATATAGAAGAAAGGAGTAGAGAGTCAAGGGAAGAGTTGGGAGTAAGGACAGAAAGAAGGGGAGAGAGCTAAATGTAAAAGACTAGGAAAAGGAGGGAAAAAAAAAATCAACAACAACAACAAATCAACAAAAAGAGAGGAGGTGTTGTTGAGGTACATTTGCCTCAGGGACATTAATCCCAAAGGTAATATACCACTCCCAGTAAGTAACTGTCCAATAAGTTATTTTAAGAAAGTTTTAGGAAAACCATTCTTAGGAAATCTGATTCCTGAGAAGATTTAAACCCAGAATCTATCTTTTTCTAAATGCTCTCAAACTGTATTCTTTTATCACATTTTATTACAATTACTGTAAATTATAATTTTTTATTTTTGAGTTTTAGCCAGAATCTGTTAAGTTCTAAATCTAAGTTTAAATTAACACCTGATTTGTAATGCTCTCTAAAAGAATTGGTGAGGTGAATGGGCCTGGAGCTACTGGAAATACAGAAAGTATTTTAAGGAGAAGAACTTAGTAAAAATTCAAAGTCAAGAAGAGTTAAAGAGTAGCCATTAAAGGCAGAAGATATGAAATATTAATTAAGATTCTACTTTTGTTTGGTCTCTCCAAAACAAAAGGGTATTCCTAATTGGTCTGGGTATCCTCAGTAGGACTCACTGAGGGGATGTTAGTGAGAATTCTGTTAAGATGTTTGAACCTCTGAAAACAGTACTATAGGCTCCAATAATCTTTCAATGTCATAGGGAAGATTGTGTGACCTTAGAATCTCTTCACAGCCTTTTCTTATACCATTCTTTTCACTGGAGGGTTCAGTAACTAAACAATAACAGGCACTTAAGTCTTTTCTTTTTGACTTCAGCATGTATTTTTACCTTTGTTCACCAGGAAAAGACCCTTTTCAAAACTGATCCACACCAGGAAGGTTTTACCTGAAAGTATCTAACCATGAAGTAAATGGCATAATTTAGCCAGAATAATTTCTGAATCATTCTATCTCTAAATTCTGAATCAGAGTTATCACTGAAAGGTTTGGTTCTTCGGGTTTGGCTTTCTGTGCATTTTCTCCAACTTTCCAGCTACCTTACACAGCCATTCCTTCTACCCTCATTCTTTACTTTCCTCCTATATGTACAGACACACACAAAAAGAATGTCAGTACCACTATGTATATATATGCATGTATATTTATGTGTGTATACATGTATATGTGCACACACATGGCCAATATAAGAGTATAAACCAAAGACATAAAGAACATTGTAGAATAGGAATAAATTCATTTATTCTTATTTCTAAGATAAAACAAAAGTGTGGTTAGTTACTACAACTCACCAGATGGTTCCTCAGGCTCACTTTCATTTTCTTCCTCAGGTGGGGCTTGAGGGGGTGGTGGGGGAAGCTTCTTTTCCTTCTCTGCTTTAGCATTTCTCTCTTCTTCTGAATAATACTCATCTTCTGAGAGGTTGGCCAAACTTTCATCCATCTCTCTGTACTCTACCTATATGGAGATTATACCAGGGAAAGCTAAATACAATGGACATCTAAAGTCAGAAACTCAGTTTGGAACCATCAGTAAATATGAATTGTTTTCTAACTTCAATTTTTAAGGAAAATAAGCAAATAACAAGGAACAAGCTAGCTCATAATAGGTAACCATTAAAAACAAAATCTCTCATGAAATAATCTTGTGTCAGTTCAGATTTAGCCCAAACTGTAACTTTTACATCATAGTACTGAAATTCAAATCAATGACTCTGAGGCTTTCTACAAATAAAAATTAATTATGTGTTTGTGTGTGCATCTATACATATGTATATATCATGTTCACATACTGGAAGTTTCAACAAGAGACTAAACTAGCCCTCAGTCAGACAAAAATACAGTTAGCTAGAATAACAAGTCTGTCTAATGCCAATCTGTACTTCTAACTACTATTCCATAGGTAAATAGCAAAAGAATTCTAGAAACCAAATTGAGGAGTGGGGAGGGTGGGCAGGGAATGAAAGTTGCAAATGGCAATAGTCAAACTGAAACAATAAAAAGGTACATTTGCTTAAAACAAAAGCAAAACACTGGTGACCTAAGAGAGTTGAATGATGAGAGCAAAGAATCCTTATTACAACAAATTAAGGAGTAAGTCATGAGGATATGGAGACTACAAGCCTTACTACTAATTCACACGGGTTACAAAGGGGAAAACCAGGTAATAAGTAGAAAGAGGAAGCAGTCTTAATGAATGTTTTATTGGGGGGTAAAGCAACTTAGGATAGGGAAGATTATTATGGACCTCTTTGTTAAAATGTGTAATGTGGTATTACAAATAGTCATCAACCTTGGAACACTGTCAAATCATCATTTTGACCCCTACCCTAACAAGGAAGCTACAGAAACAAGAGCTCTCTATTCTGGATTCAATGAAAAGATAAAATGAATAAAATAAAAAGTATTTATTGGAGGTGGAGACAGGGCAAAGACAACATGGCTTCCAAATACAATATATCAGATTTCTGAAATGCATCGTCCTGTGGATTACAGTGAATGTAGTCTATTTTAACTTTCGAAATATCTTTGAAATCGCTCCAGATGGCTGGCTTCTATTATCTGTCTTCTTTTTTTTTTTTTTAAATGACATGACCACAGGATTTGGGTGGTGGGGGAGTAGGTAGTTAGGGGAGGTAAGAGTTTTACTGAAAACAGGGATTGGGTTAGAAAATGGAAACAATTATGGATAAATTGAATAGCTTTGACCTGTGCTCTAAGAATTTTATTTAACACATAACACTGTATTTTATTTATCTATCAAATATTGAACTGAGAACATGGTACAATGGAGAAAATGGTTATGAATGAGTATCTCTGCCCTTAATAAGCTGAAACTCTAGTTGCAAACAAAAAAACCTGATCAGGTAAACATCTCAGAGACCTTACAATAAAACCTCCCAAAAATGCAGATAACAAACTTTATCCTACTTGACTGAGATTAAACTGTTAGGAACAGACCTCAGAATAATGGGTAAAGCAGCAAGGAGGGAAAAAAGTTTCAAAGAGGGAGCTGGGTTAGAAAATGTAATACATGTTTACAGTATGCAGCTTCCTTTCACCTTTTACCCCTCAACAGTGCTTGATCTCTCCCTGTCCCAAAGATTCAGCCCTTTAATCCCCTGCCCATCAATCCTACCCATTCAATCAATAATCACTTAACAAGTGCCTACTGTGGAACTGGGCAATGTGCAAATTCTGGGACAAACACAAACAATAATATACGATCCTCTCTACTGAAGTAGTTCAGCTTTTGCCTAAGACACCATGCCCTTTGAAGGAAAAATGAATCCAAGATTAAAGTTAGGGAAACACTGCATTCTTTATAGGCCCCTTCTAGGAGAGTCATAATACATGTTAAAAGTACTGAGAAGTTTCACAGCAAAAACAATCTTTTTTAATATTGTTTAATCCAATGTTTTGATGTAATAACTACTAACAAGGAATACACTTGGAAGAGGCTGGTCTAGAGTTCTTAGCTTTCAAGAAAAAAAGGAGATCAGAAAAATACCTAGAGATAGGAGTAAGAATATCTAAGGTAGTATTTAACAACAACAGAAAAAGAAATGTGTTCCACAGAACCCTTGGATTTTTGGGGGATTTCATTTATTAATTTTAAAATGTATTTTTAACATGAGTACTCATATGTGTTAAACCAAACCATAACCCTTTAGAGGTCACCAACACATGAAGTTGTACTACTTAGGTAACTCAATTTTGGGTAGACTGAAGAATAAAATTTCTTCTGCCATCTCTGTTCAACTGAGAGAGTGTCCTGAGGTGGCAAGACAAGCTAAAAACAAAGGAAACAACCTTTTGCACTACCACTACTTGTCAATCAGCACAATACTTCATAAACAAAATACAGAAATTATTGAGGCTGCAACTATTATGCTTAACCTCCACTCCCAAATTTGGCTCTACCAAAATAGCCTCATTGTATCAAAGACTGACAACTAAAACAAATGTTATAAATTTAAACTTCATATAAAACAGGCAAGTAGTATTTTATTTTGGGATTGTGCATAAAATTATATTTTGTAAAAAAGGATTTCTCCACTTACGAAAAAGTTTAAAAACCATCTGAAAGAATCATACAAACTCTAAAAAATAAAAATTATTCCCCTGAGAAAAAGAATGGATACCATAAACATAAAGGATTGGGAATCTTTTATCCCTAAGTAAAATCCTCTGAGACTTCAGAGGTTCTACAACTACTTATAACCAAGTACAAAAAGATGTCTCAACAGGCAGATGAGTCAGTAGGGTACTTGTTCTTACCTGTACACCCGTGACTCTCAAATTTATATCTCTGGTCTCTCCTATCTCTTCCACACCCTTGTTACAGTGATTCACTCACTTCCCAACCACCTTAAAGCTCCAGTCTTTTAACAGTTCTTCCTTGTAATTCACCTAGGGTACAAGTGACAGATTAATTGTCCAAATACACTGTATTTTCAGATAGGTTAACAAATGAATGCCAAAACTGTCAAAACAGCATATAAACTCTCTAGCTCTAACCAGTCAAATTTACCTCTAATCATTTTCTAACGCACTAGTCAAAATCATCCCTAAACTCCCTAAAAGCTACACTCCCACCTTTTCTGTAAATCCAATGCCTAAAATTCAAGGCCCACCTCCTCTGCAAATTACTCCCTAAGTCTTCCAAACTTACAAATATATCTTTTCCTTCTCTAAATTCTCATAGCACTTATACTTCATAATCTAGTGCAATGCTGTCTGACAGAATTTTCTGTGATAATGGAAATGTTCTGTATCTGTGCATCCAATAAGGTAGCACTAGCCACCTGTGGCTATTGAGCACTTACCATGTGGCTATTTAGGATTAAATTAAAATTAAAAATTCAGTTCCCTCAATCTACTAGCCACATGGGTAAGTGCTCAATAGCCAAAGGTGGCTAGTGGCTACCATCCTGGACAGCACATATTTAGTATTTGGCTCTCTACAACCTAGATACAACTCTACAACACTACTGATCCCTCCAGCTTATCTTGCTCCCAGAAGAACCTCATTTCCAATTAAATTCATTTGCCCATTGTTCGCAACATTCAGTTGTCCACTCTGGACTCCCTGTTGCTTCTCAAACCACTTTCTATTATATTCCAAGCATTTTTCACTTCCTTTTCTTCCCTAGTAGTACTTAATCACTGGGTACCTACTTACTTATGCCAGACACTGCAATAAGCATTTTATTTACATTACATCTAAACCTAATAATGTTACAAGGTAGGATTTATTTTTCTGAGGAAAAGGAATCACAGGAGGATGAGTTAACTCCAGAAGTCCATCCTTTTCCAGAACACTTTAAAAAATTCTGTCCTTTTTCAAGGCCCAGCTCAAGACCGCCATTCCTTAAGCTGTGTGGTGTTCCCAAAGTCTCAGCCCAATTTAACAATTTCAAACCTTAAATAGTTTGCCATAATGTTAGCATAGACATTCAGAGGTGAATTTATTCTGAAACTAATAAAACTTAAGCCTCAGGGACCCTCAATTGCATGGACTCCTTCCAATACCCTGAACCTAATTTTGATTACATAATTATATATATATTTACTTATTTATATAATTATATACATGTTTATGCATATATAAATTTTTTTTAAAAGAGGGTTCCCCTCAGGGACTTCCCTGGCAGTCCAGTGGTTAAGACTTATTGCTTCCACTGCAGGGGGCATGGGTTCAATCCCTGGTCGGGGAACTAAGATACCATATGCTGCACGGTGTGGCCAAAAAAAAAAAAAAGTGTCCCCCCCCGCCCAAAAATGAATAAGCTCCCAGGCTATAAAATATAGATATATCCCCTGCATAAACTCTTGAGGCAAGGCCTTGAAGCAAGGTCTATCTACAGTGGACTCAGCTTCCATTTTACTCCTTTATGGATACTCTATCCCTTGAGGTCTGTTTCCTCTGGTTCCCAAGACTAGCTATGAATACGTAGGTCAGCTTCCCCAGTTCTTTACTTCCTAGTTGCTCACCAAATAAACACATAACCCATTGTTCTTTTGAGTTTCAGAGCTAATCACAAAGGAAAATTAAACACAGGAGAATTACAAAGAAATCTTATAGCAAGCCCCAAATTAATCTAGATTCAACACAATCCCAATCAGAAATTCAGCTGCTTTTTTGCAAAAATTGATAAACTGATCCTAAAATTTATATGGAAATGCAAGAGATACAGAATAGCCAAAACAATCTTGAAAAAGAACAAAGCTGGAGAACTCACACTTCCCGATTTCAAAACATATTGCCAAGCTACAGTAATCAGGACAGTGTGGTACTGGCATAAGAAGAGAAATATAGATCAATGGGATAGAATTGAGAGTGGAAAAATAAACCCTTACATTTATGGTCAATCAACAAGGGTGTCAATCATTCAAAGGGGAGAGAATAGTCTTCAACAAATTGTGTTGGGACAAGTGGATACACACATGCAAAAGAATGCCACGTACAAAAATTAACTCCAAAATGATCACAGACCTAAATGCAAGAGCTAAAACTATAAAACTCTTAGAAGAAAACATAGGAGTAAATCTTCATGACACCGGATTAGGCAATGGTTTCTTAGATGGAACACTAGAAGCAAAAGGGACAAAAGAAAAAATAAACTGGAAATCAAAATTTAAAACTTTTGTAATCACCGTATATATAGAACTCTAACTACTCAACAATAAAAAGACAACACAATTTAAAGATGAGCCAAGGCTATGAATAGACATTTCACCAAAAAAGATATATAAATGGCCAATAAGGACAAGAGAAGATACTCAATTCAACATCTTTAGCCTACATATTAAAACCACAATGAGATACCACTTCACACCCACTTGGATGGCTATAATAAAAAGACATTATCAAGTGTCAATAAGATTGGAGAAATCGGAACTCTCAAATATTGCTGGTGGGAATGTAAAATGATGTGGCTGCGATGGAAAACTGTTTGGCAGCTCCTCTGTAAGTTAAACAGAGATACCATACTACCCAGCAATTCCACTCCTAGGTATCATACCTGAGAGAACGAAAAACATGTTCACACAAAAAAACTGTACACAAATGTTCACAGCAGCATTATTCACAATGGTCAAAAAGTGGAGATGTCTATAAAATGATGAATGGATAAACAAAATGTGGTATATTCGTACACTAGGATATTATTTGGCCAGTGAGCTACCAAGTACTGAATGGAAGTACTACAACATGGATGAACCTTGAAAACATGCTAAAACCAGACACAAAAGGCCACATATTATATGGTTCTATTTACATAAATGTCCAAAAAAGGCAAATCCACAGTGACAGAAAGATTAGTGAATGTCAGGGGCTGGAGACAAGGACGAATGGAGAGTGCCTGCTAATGGTACAGGTATCTTTTGGGGGTGATGAAAATATCCTACAATTGACTGTAGGATATTGTGCTGGTTGTACAACTTTGTGAATATGCTAATAATCACTGAATTACATACTCAAAAATGGTAAATTTTATGGTATGTGAATTATCTCAATAAACCTGTTTTTAAAAAAAATATCTGAGGGACTTCCCTGGTAGCACAGTGGTTAAGACTCTGTGCTCCCAATGCAGGGGGCCTGGGTTGGATCCCTGCTCAGGGAATTAGATCCCATATGCATGCCGCAACTAAGGAGCCTGTGTGCTGCAACTAAGCAGCTGGCGAGCCACAACTAAGGAGCCTGTGTGCAGCAACTAAGAGACCCAGCATGCAGGTATGCATGCATAAATAAATAAGAGACACCTTGCTCTCTTAAAAAAAAAATCTTATCATCTGGTTTCTGGACAAATTTTCTATTGAAACAGTTAAATCAAAACCCAATTGGGGGGCTTCCCTGGTGGCGCAGTGGTTGAGAGTCCGCCTGCCGATGCAGGGGACACGGGTTCATGCCCCGGTTCGGGAAGATCCCACATGCCGCGGAGCGGCTGGGCCCGTGAGCCATGGCCGCTGAGCCTGCGCGTCCGGAGCCTGTGCTCCGCAACGGGAGAGGCCACAACAGTGAGAGGCCCGCGTACAGCAAAAAAAAAAAAACAAAAACAAAAACAAAAACAAAAACAAAAAAAACCCAATTGGGGGCTTCCCTGGTGGCGCAGTGGTTGAGAGTCCGCCTGCCGATGCAGGGGACACGGGTTCGTGTCCCGGTTCGGGAAGATCCCGCATGCCGCGGGGGGGCTGGGCCCGTGAGCCATGGCCGCTGAGCCTGCGCGTCCGGAGCCTGTGCTCCGCAGCGGGAGGGGCCACAACAGTGAGGGGCCCGCGTACCACAAAAAAACCCACAAAAAAACCCAATTGGGCTTCTGCCCTCTATTTCATTTCAGAGAGTTGGGAGTTGCCAACCTATGCGTTGGTTAAACTGCGCCCCCCCACCAAAGACTTCCTTCCTTTACTTGGAGCAAGGTATTCTTGGAGAGAGATCTCTCAAAACTGGGCAATTCAATCTGAGGGCTCTCAATCTGGACAATACTCAAGAAGCTCCTCATACACACTGACTTGGTATATCCACTTAAATTATATAGAGATAGAAAACTTGTAATATGCATAAATTACATAATTTGAAATATTTAGTTACTTAAAATTATATGTACATATACTTCCAGTTTTTTCAACTGTACCATGAAATCTCCAGAAAAGGGCCACGTCTAAAGTCTGTGCCCTACTACTGCCCCAGTGCCCTGCTCACTGTTGGTGTCACATGTGATCCTTTGTTTCAGAGGCTGATGATACTTTATCACATTGAAAGTGTAGGGCTTACATTCCAGTTCCACCACTTACTTAGCTTTGCGACTCTGGGCAAGTTGCTTAAACTGTATGCCTCAGCTTACTCATTCCTGAACTGGGGCTAGCAAAACCTGCCAGTTGGTGTTTAGCAAAAATAAAAAGTTGGTGATGCTTTGAACACAGCATCTGGCACCCAGAGATGTGAGTCTGTATATACTCCTGTGACAAAGCCTTTTCTTACCGTATATTTACACCTTGACTAACTTATATTAACCCTCTTAATCAGCTTCCTCATTTGTAAAACTCTACATCAAAAGATCGTTGACAGGATAAAAGGACAAAGAGCAAAACTCCTTAGCACACAGCAAAGGGCTCAAAAAAAAAAAAAAAGTTCCTTTTTTTCGGTCTTCAAGGCTAAGGCAATTACTTTAGCATCACCCTATAGCCTCAATGTGCTCCCGGCCGAAACACATAAATATTGCTGAGCAGCTTCCAGACACATCTGTGGACAAACAAATGATGTATGTCTCCAGCAAGGCCAACCATAACTCCACGTCAGGGAGCCATTTTTCCCAGTCAAGAAAATGAAAAGGTGTACGAGATGTAAATAAGTAAAATACCCCTCCCCGAGATCCCCCTTTCCCAGGGCGGCCCGGTCCCGGCATGAAGACGCATTCACCACAGGCAAAGACCTTCCCTTCTCCCACCTCACCCAGCAACCTAGTTGGGAGGTGGGTGGAGGTCGGTGACTGGGGAGGTCGGTTGGGCATGGGGCTCAAGGCCCAAGACCGCGGCTCGCGGGGGTGGGGGGTAATGAGGGCTGGACAACCTCGGGGAAGCTTGGCGCCGGGATTTGCGGTTCGAGGGCGGGGGTCGGGCCTCACCTTCGCCCGCTTGCGCCGACTGGTCCGTCGCCCCTCCGGAGTCTCTGCGATTCCCGTTTCCATGGGGGTCGCAGACCCAGGCACGACGGTAGGCCCAGCTTGAGGCCCGGCGGACCCCGGCGGCTCAGCCAGGCCCCCGGGGGGCGAGGCCCGCGGGGGGTCCTTCTTGCGGGGAGTGCGCTCCCCGGCCGCCCCCGGCCCGGCTTCGGCAGGGCCGGATAGGCCCGCGGGCGGCGCGGCCACCTCAGAGCCGTTCTCCGAGCCGCCCGCTGCCCCGGCACCGGCCTCCGACCCGGCCGCCGCCGCCGCTGCCGCCGCCGCCGCCGCGGCTGCTGCCTTCTTCCCAGACAACATCTCGGGCCGCCTGGCTGCGGACGGCCGTAAGGGCCGCTCGGTCTGTCGGTCCGTGAGTCCGGAGTCGCCTCGCTTCACTTCACACACTCCGCGCGCTGCCAACCGCCGCCTCGTAGGCACGCGCTAAGCGCGCTCCGCGCGCTCCCGCCGCGCCCGAACAATAAAGCCCGAGACGCCCACGGCCCCGCCCTCCCCGCTGCCATAGAGCGGCGTCCTCGAGGCTAGAGCGGCGCCATGGCAAATTGCACGAAGCTTTCCTAGAGCGTCTCCTTAGCGTTCGGGGTCGGTCCCAGCACGGTCCGCATTCTAGGGCTTCTGGGCCAGACTGGCCGAGAGCAACCGTTTCCTCCAGGGACTTGGGTGTATTCATAAATTCATTCGTTCATTCACTCATTCATTCATTCACCTACTCATTCGTCAGTTCAACCAATATTTATTAATGCTTACTACGTGACAAAGGTTTAATTATGAAGTTCTTGCTGTCAAAGAGTTTACAGGGGAAAACACTGATATGTAACTGGTAGATCATCGTATTTACTATTCATAATTGTCCGGCTTCGACTGGGGAAATCTTGGAGAGCAAATGAGTTTCGAGGTAATAAAATGGACAAAAGTTAGGAAATCCAGATATGAGTCCAAACGGGATTGCCATTGCCTCCGGGGCTTTGTTCATGCTCTGTCTTCTGTCTGGACCCCCTCCCCATTTGCACTTCCTCACTCGCACCTCCTCCCACTCCTATGCTCCCATCCCCACATACATGACGGCTTTCCACTCCAGGTTAATTCTTTCTAATGTCGCTGATGGTGGTGGCGGTTTATTCTTTTAATACCTCCAGGAATCCTTCACTGACCCAACACTGGACCAGACTTTGTGTTCTTCAAGCTTATTTCCTCTAGGACACAGAGCTGTAATCACTTTTTTACAAGTTTGTGTCTTCAAAGTATAATTCTCAAAAAATACTTCCATTTATACGTGAAGTTCAAGAACTGGTAAAACTAATCTCTAGTGATAGAATCCAATCAGTGGTTGCCTGGGATGAGGGTGGGGGTTGACTTCAAAAGAGCTGGAAAGGACTTGCTGGGGGTGATGGAAATGTTTTCTATCTTGACTGGGGCGTGTATACATTAGTCAAAACTCATTGAACTACACACGTAAAATAGGTGTATTTTATTTTATGTCGATTTTACATCAAAGAAGTTGAATTTTTTTTAAACTAAGCTAACAGAAAAAAAGAGACAAGTTCAGGAAAACTAAAAGCTATGCCAGAAAGAAAGTGTAATCATAATACAACACATGGTTCAGCTGTGAACTACACTGACATATCTATAATAACATAAACAATGAATATTGTTTTAACCAAAGGGATAGAATTATATGGGGAGAAAGGAGGAAAGAGAAAGTTTGTGGAGGAGAGGGGTGAGAGGGGTTTACAGAAGAGGGGACAAAGTGGGAATGGAGGCGGTTCTACATCGGAGCTAAATGCCCAGATTCCATCATGAAAAGATAGTATATAATTTCAAAATTGAGAAATTCAGAAATAACAGTATAAGCATACTACTCAGATATATCAAGATAAATACCAGGAGAAATAGCTAAAAGAGTTGAAATTGGTTGTTTGAGTCGTAGAATGTGAGGGTGGGAAGGGATGAGATAAGAGATGGAAACTTGTTTGTTTTAAACCCTGCAGTTCTATCTGATTGGCTTGCATGTTTAGTAGTTTGATAAAATTTAAAATTAGATTTTAAAAATTTGCATATCCTTTGACCCAGCAATTCTACTTTCAGGAAAACATTCTAGGGAAATGTTTAAGTATGTGTACAAAGATTTAACTTTAAAGTGTTGGGCTTCCCTGGTGGTGCAGTGGTTAAGAATCTGCCTGCCAATGCAGGGGACATGGGTTCAAGCCCTGGTTTGGGAAGATCCCACATGCCGCGGAGCAACTAAGCCTGTGTGCCACAACTACTGAGCTTGCGCTCTAGAACTCGCGAGCCACAACTACTGAGCCCATGTGCCACAGCTACTGAAGCCCGCGCACCTAGAGCCTGTGCTCTACAACAAGAGAAGCCACATTAAGGAGAGGCCTGTGCACCGCAACGAATAGTAGCCTCCTCTGCTGGTTACCACTAAAAAGAAAGCCCTCATGCAGCAATGAAGACCCAAGGCAGCCAAAAATAAATAGATAAATTTATTTTTTTAAAAAAGTGTTTATCTCAGGTTCCTAAGGCCCAACAAGTGACAACTAATTGAATATATTAGAATAACATAATCATTAAAATTTACATTTGAACATAAAGAACTCCCATACAAAATAGTGAGCACATGTCAAGGATTTATTTAATTCATTCTTTGCTTTTTTAACTTTTTAAAAAAATTGTTTATTTATTTTTGGCTGCGTTGAGTGTTGTTGCTGCACACGGGCTTTCTCTAGTTGCAGCGCAGGGGCTACTCTTCATTGCGGTGGCCTCTCTTGTTGCAGAGCACAGGCTCTAGGCACCCGGGCTTCAGCAGTTGTGGCACGTGGGCTCAGTAGTTGTGGTTTGTGGGCTCTAGAGAGCAGGCTCAGTAGTTGTGGCGCACGGGCTTAGTTGCTCCGCGGCATGTGGGATCTTCCTGGACCAGGGATCGAACCCGTGTCCCCTGCATTGGCAGGTAGATTCTTAACTACTGCACCACCAAGGAAGTCCCCTAACTCCTTCTTGAGAGAACAGCAGGATGATAAAGATGGGTCAAAGGAAAATATGAGAAACTTATAATATAGTCACTGGTCAGTGGAACACAGAATGCTGGAATGAGACTGCAAAGTTGAATAAGAAAAAAAATAATGTCCTACAAGGCCATAAAACTGTAAACTTTGAGGTTATCTTTTCTGTCAGACAGAATTCATTTGCAACTATTTGCAAGCAAAAATCATTTGCAACTTATCCATTTTTTTCCCCAGAAATAACTAATTCATTAAAAAATTTTAATTTAATTCACTTTAAATTAATTTTTTAAATTTAGTAAAATACATATAGCATAAAATTTACCATCTTAACCATTTTTAAGTGTACAGTTCACTAGTGTTAAGTCCGTTCACATGGTTCTGCAAACAATCCGCTCACATGGTTCTGCAAACAATCTCAAGAACCCTTTTCATCTTGTAAAACTCTGTACCCGCTAGATGACAACTCATTATTCCCCTCTGCTGCCAGCCCCTGCCAACCACCATTCTACTTTCTGCCTCTATAAATTTGACCGCACTAGATAGCTCATATAAGTGAATCAAATAGCTTTTGCTTTTTGCTTATTTCACTTAGCACAATGTTGTCAAAGTTCATCCATGTTGTAATGTGTCAGAATTTCCTTCTTTTTTAAGGCTAATCCCACTGTATGTATATACAACATTTCGCTTATCCATTTGTCTGCTGATGGATTTTGGGGTTGCTTCCACCTTTTGGCTATTTGTGAATAATACTGCTATGAACGTGGGTATACAAATATCTCTTCAAGACCCTGCTTTCAATTTTTGGGAATATACCCAAGTGAAATTGGTGGAGCAACTTTTCCATCTGACTTTACAGAGTCAGGACCCTAATCAATATTAAACATTAAACCCAATAAAATTTCCTTCCCCTGAAGCATCAGGTGACAAACAAATGGGCCAGTTAGACAATATCCTAATATGACTGTGAATGAGCTTGCAGAAATCTTTTTGCCTTATTTCCAAGTTTTGGATAATTTTTCTTTGCTGTCTCTCTCTCTACAAGGGTAGAGGCTCTGTACTGCTGGCCATTTTATCCCCAGCGACTAGGCCCAGAAGTACTGTTGAATGACTGAGGTATCATGAAAGCCTACATCATTTGGCTGTTGTGAGGATGTCATGAGATGATGCTTGTGAACTGCCTGTCAAAGTCTGGCACATAGTGGCTGCTTAAGACCTAGGAGGAGTTAATATTATTGTTATGTGGCAGCTGGGGGTGGGGGCTGGTTATGACTCAGAGGAGGGGGCAGCCATGACTCCTGTCGTGGAGGGCAACTGTCCTAGAGGCAAGACAGGCAGGGCCTTGGGGCCTGGATGCTTCCAAGCCATAATGCTGGGGGAGCTAATGTCTCTTTTTAGGAATCTCCACGGGACACTTGCTTCCTCAGGCACCATAGGAGCATTGATGGCTTGGCTGATCAGCTATAAGCCAGCCTAGTTTGTGTTCCTATTCGTTCTGCTGTTGCTTAGCAACTGGCTGGTCAAGAACTCAAGCCCACGCCCCCAGAGCCCCAGCAGGTGAGCAAGAGGGACCTTAGCTTCAGCTGAGGGTGATGGGATAGTCGCAGCTAGATTGGGGGGTGGGAAGACAGGGAAGGTGTCAGGACAATGCGGCAAGACTAAGGAATCCGACTCTGGTCTAAGACCTTGCTCTGCAGCTCCCTCTTGGGTGATAGAGGACAAAGCACTTCCTTCACAAAGTTTCAGTTGCCTCAGCTGAAGAATAGGGCCCATCCCAGACTCTTCTACTTCGTGTTTGATGACAACATGCTTTGACAACAGTAACAACTGCTTTAAAGTGGGAAAAATTAAAATGGATAAATTAAAAAACATGTATAAGGTAGATAAATCTCTAAAATTGAATAATGAAAACAGCAGAAATGTACCTAGATTATGACGTCTTTTAAAAAATTTAATTTAATTTATGATTTATTTATTTACTTTTTTTTCTGTACGCGGGCCTCTTACTGCTGCGGCCTCTCCCGCTGCGGAGCACAGACTCCGGACGCGCAGGCGCAGCGGCCACGCCCCACGGGCTTAGCCGCTCCGCGGCATGTGGGATACTCCCGGGCCGGGGCACGAACCCGGGTTCCCTGCATCGGCAGACGGACTCCCAACCACTGTGCCACCAGGGAAGTAATTTTATTTTTTGCTGTGTTGGGTCTTTGTTGCTGCGCGCGGGCTTTTCTCTGGTTGCGGCGAGTGGGGGCTACTCATTGCAGTGGCTTCTCTTGTTGCAGAGCACGGGCTCTAGGCGTTCAGGCTTCAGTAGTTGTGGCACGTGGGCTCAGTAGCTGTGGCTCACAGGCTCTAGAGCGCAGGCTCAGTAGTTTTGGCTCACGGGCTTAGTTGCTCCGCGGCATGTGTGATCTTCCCAGACCAGGGCTCGAACCCATGTCCCCTGCGGATTCTTAACCACTGCGCCACCAGGGAAGCCAATGACGTCTTTTATGTAAAGTTAAAAAACATGCAAAACAATATCCTGCCTTGTTTATGGATGCCTATGTATAGTGAAAGTACATTAAGGCAGTATTTCTCAGCCTCTGCACGATTGACATTTGGGACTGGATAAGTCTTTGTGATGAGAGACTGTCCTGTGCAATGCTGTATTTTTGGCAGCATCCCTAGCCTCTACCCACAAGATGCCAATAGCACTCCTCACCCCTCTTGTGGCAACCAAAAACTTCTCCAGACATTGCCAAATGTCCCCAGGGGAGGGCAAAATAGCCTCCCACTGAGAACTGGTATAAAGTGGTATAAAGAGAAATGCATGGGGCTTCCCTGGTGGTGCAATGGTTGAGAGTCCGCCTGCCGATGCAGGGGACACGGGTTCGTGCCCTGGTAAGATCCCACATGCCGCGGGGCGGCTGGGCCCGTGAGCCATGGCCGCTGAGCCTGTGCGTCCGGAGCCTGAGCTCCGCAATGGGAGAGGCCACAACAGTGAGAGACCCGTGTACCGCAAAAACAAACAAAAAACAACTAAAAAAGGGAGATTAGTGAGTGTTAGTGTTTGCAAGATATGCCAGCACTCAGCTGAGACTTTTCTCCATTAAGGAGAATTGAGAAGGAAGTCTCTGCCTCGCTGTGGGATCCAGTGTGGCTTAATGCCTTATTGGTGTCCCACTTAAAATCATCTCTCTTAGCAAAAGGCTCGTGCGCTCTCATCAAATTAGGTGATCAGCCATCCCCCAAATACAGCCACATCTTTGCTCACATGGTTTCTTCCCCTGGAATCCCTTATCTTCCCCTTTCTGCTGTTACAATTCTTTGCTTCTTTCAAAGCCACCACCTCCGGAAAGCTTCCCTCAGCCCAGCTGTAAAGAGTCTCTTTCCTTAGTGGTCTCCCAGCATTTTATCTGTAATTCTACGATAGAATGTATGACGATCTGCTGGGATTTAGTTTGTAAATGTTTCTATACTCCCTCCCCACTCTCCAACTAGATTATAGACTCTTTGAGGGCAAGCACAGCATCTTTTTTTTTAATAAATAAATTTATTTATTTTATTTATTTATTTTTGGCCGCGTTGGGTCTTTGTTGCTGCGCGCAGGCTTTCTCTAGTTGTGGTGAGCGGGGGCTGCTCTTCGTTGCAGTGCACGTGCTT
This sequence comes from Mesoplodon densirostris, assembly GCF_025265405.1. Classification (NCBI taxonomy): domain Eukaryota; kingdom Metazoa; phylum Chordata; class Mammalia; order Artiodactyla; family Ziphiidae; genus Mesoplodon; species Mesoplodon densirostris. The sequence continues at coordinate 18,850,760 of NC_082662.1, read as the reverse complement.
CTCATTGCGGTGGCTTCTCTTGTTGTGTAGCACGGGCTCCACGTGCATGGGCTTCATTAGTTGTGGCACACAGGCTCAGTAGCTGTGGCGCATGGGGTTAGTTGCTCCGCGGCATGTGGGATCTTCCCAGACCAGAGCTCGAACCCATGTCCCCTGCATTGGCAGGTGGATTCTTAACCACTGTGCCACCAGGGAAACCTAAGCACAGCATCTTGTTCATCTGTATATCCCCCTCATAGCACCTAACACAGTGGCTCGTATACAGTCAGTGCTCAATAAATAACATCTATGACTGTCAATCACAGTCGTATATGTCCTGACATTTTCTCTGCCCTTTCATTTTATGATGATTTTTCTATATCCTATTTTGTTTAGAGAAGGATACCTGGAGCTAAATTCCCTGGCTTTAGATCCCAACTCTATCAGCTCTTAGCTGTGTGATCTTGGATGATGAATAAGCTGAGTGCTGTACCTCAGTTTCCTCAACTATAAAATGGCCTTATCAATTGCTGTGAGGATTCAATGACTTACTACACTTCTTCAGGCCTTTGCTCAAATGATCCCTTCCTAGTGAGGACTCCTGTGACTGCCCTATCTAAAATCGCAACCCTCCCTTGTGTGTTGTATCTTCTACTTGCCCTCCAGGCCCACTCTCCATCCTTCTGCCTTTTCTGCCAGGGGGCCAACCTGCATCATCAGGTTCCTTTACCCTGTGGCTTCCAGTTGAGTTTGGCCGACAGGGATCCCTGGCAGAGGATGAGAGGGAAGGAGGAGGTTGGGATGCTTATGCCTCTTGTGGGGTTGCCTTGGGCTGGTTTAAGGCTGGCTGGGTCATCACAGAGGAGGCTCTCTCTACAAGACCTTCTTCCAGTTCCCTTTTGGCCCAAGGGCAGTAGCATCCCCCCAGTTACCAGCCCAGGGGTACTGCACCACACTTGTGGGTTCCCTATAGCCTGCCCACACCTTTGTGAATAGTCCCTTTTACACGGCTTCATGGGCTGTTGCTAATGGTCTTGCTGTATGACCAGGCCTTTGGACCACCCAAAACGGGACCATTAGGAGAATGTCCATATGGTAACCCCTGCTGTGGAGATGGATACAACAATTCAGCCACAAACTCGATCTATATGTGACATATGAATGAGCCCACAGTAAGGCACTGCATCTTGAAGAGAGCATCTGGAATGAAAAAGTTGATTAAGACTATGTGGCCATCATAACCACTTTAGTTCACTAGATGCACGCCTGGACCTATCACAACAGTGGAACTATCACGGTGGTTTGAGGGAGTCCAGTGAGGATTCATTTGACCAATGAAGTCACTGGTACTCCCGGAATGTGTATTACTTGCCAGGAACGTTGGCCTGTGGCTCAAGGTGGCTCAAAGTGACACAATGACCTTTGGATCTGACTAGTTCACAATTGCCATGGATTCTGACTACCATGAACATGGTCTAGGTACATGGGGTGACTGTTCTCTTCCACCAAGCAGGTAGAACCCAGACTCTTAAGGCTCTGATGAGCATCTTTTTCATGTGCTGGAATTCCCAGGTATGATATAATATGATGATAGAATTATCTCTACGGCACTGCCCTCCATCTGTCCACATGGAATTCGCTTGCTCTTCCACACTTGCCACCTGCAGGTGGTGGGTACACATGAGCCTTGGTATGGTTGGCTCAAGGAGCAATTACCTTAGCCACTCCCTCATCCTCTGTGGGCACCTAGGAGGGGAACAAGTCCCCCTGATGTGTCAGGCAGTATGGTGACTCCTGGGTTCCTATGGAGGTAAGTGTTCTGAGAAAGGACAGATCAACTAGCTCATCCCAGGCACACGACAGATCCCAGCAAATCTAGCAAGAACATAGGCAAGCAATCTCAGGAAATAGACTGGGGTGGAGGGGTAATAGACTGGGTCTCCAGGGGTGGAGACCCTTGGAAGAGGGGTCTCCTCTTCTTCCAGATCTGAACAGGCAATGCTAAACAGCCTTGAGCAGCTGCTCGGGCCAGGGCCCGTGACATGAACCTGTCACAGTACTGAATATACTATTCCTACCCCCTCCCACCATGCCCAGCTATGGGAGACCTTATTGGTATCTCACTCTCTGACAATGGCAAGGACATTGCTCCCAGCTGCTGTGCCTTGGGCCTTCACAGTCATGTTCTCATCCTCTTCATGGATAACATTGAGGCCAGCTGGAAGAATATTGAGCAGTGTGCTTTGTAACCCCAAAACTGTTTTGTATTCTAGATATAGGTCCTTCCTTGCTTTCTCCTTGGACATAATGCCACCCGCATATCAACCTTCATAATAACCCAAGATCTGTGGGCAAGGCAACATTCCCAGCACCAGCCTCTGGTACCATTGACAAGACACTCCTGGGTATTAAGTACATGGGTTTCCGTATTTTATGCAGGTTTTCCTCCCCTAGATAGGTGGAACCATAGAAAGGAAATTACTATGGGGACAGCCAGGGTTCTCATTGTCAAGGTTATCATGAATCCTTAGCTGAGGATATAACCACATAGCTTTGGACTATTTGCTGGCCAACCAGGGGAGTAACCACACTCACTGGCCAATATCTCCTGCTGCTTCTGGGTTAACACCTTCAGACAAGTCAAGAAGCTCATGCAGCTACTGTAGGAGCAAGTCCAATGCCTGCAGACCACTCCTCCATCTGAACCTGGGGCTCTCTCCTCAGGCTTGGCACAGACTCCATGGCCAGATGGCTCAGGCCTCCACAATGGGCTTTGTACTATTACTCCAGGCCTCCCTCTAGCATTAATGTCTCCTCCAGCATTGCCAACACCATTGGAAGTGCCTTATAAGCTCAGCTGATTTCTCCCCTTGTTGATTTCTATGCCCGTTTGGCAGGCTTATGTTTCAGGAGCCCCTAGGTCAGGGGGGTGGACCTTGGAAAAACAATTTGGACTTTACTGGAAGACCCTGGGTACTCACTCCAGGTTCCTAGAAGTGAGATAGCAGGTGGGCTCCAGAGGGGCCTCCCTTCCCAAAGCAGAAATGATTCCACATGGTCTCTACTTCCCCTGGGGTCTCCAGGGGCCCTCAGCACGGCAAACAATTCCCCTGGTACCTGAGCTCAGACCACGTCTTCTTTACTTGCAAGACTGACCTCACATTTGCCAAAAAAAGTAGTGAAGGGGATGAGGGGTCCCTCTCCTGGAGCACATTCCAGGACGTTTCCAGCTATGCCCTGACCCCCATATCTCTCTCCACATGATGACAGGAGGTTGGACGGACAACCCAATGCCTCATTCAATGGCTGACCCTCTGCCTCCAAGTTTTTCCAGTAAAGCCCCATTTGCACCTGTGCTGCGTGACTTTGTGATACTCACCTTCACCCAGTACTCAGTACTTCACCCAGTACTCTCCTGGACCTCAGGGCTCAGTCCTCAGATCCCTTCTTTACTCCTTCTCACTCCCTTGGTAATAGCTTTAAATATCATCTCCTGTTACATGTCAATGATTTTCTAAGTTGTGTCTTCGTTACAGACCTCTAAGTCCCAGACTCAAATGTGCAACTGCCTACTTTCACACCTTCACTTGGACATCTCAAAATCCATACAGTCAATCCTGAACTCTGTCCCTCCGCTCAAACCCCCTCCCACCTGCAGGCTTCCCCATCTCATAGTAAAAGTCAATTCCCAGCTTCTAGTTGCTCAGGCCAAAATGTTTGGAGCTGCTCCTGACTCCTCTCTTCTTCTCTCATATCCAGCTCTAATTTATTGGCGAGTCCTATTGGATCTTCCTTTGAAGCATATGCAGAGTCTGGATATTCTCCCTGCCTGGGTGCACCAGGCCACCACCATCTCTCAGCTGAGCAAGGCCCTGGTCTCTCTGCTCCCACCCTTGCCCTCTAGTCTGCTCTGAACACTGAAGCCGGAGGGCTCCTTTAAAAATGTGTCATGTCTTCCCTGGTGGTACAGTGGTTAAGAATCTGCTTGCCAATGCAGGGGACACGGGTTTGAGCCCTGCTCTGGGAAGATCCCACATGCCGCAGAGCAACTAAGCCCGTGTGCCACAACTACTGAGCCTGTGCTCTAGAGCCCGTGAGCCACAACTACTGAGCCCGTGTGCCACAACTACTGAAGCCCACATGCCCAGAGCCCATGCTCCACAACAAGAAGCCACCGCAATGAGAAGCCCACGCACCACAGCGAAGAGTAACCCCTGCTCGCTGCAACTAGAGAAAGCCCGTGCACAGCAACGAAGATCCAACGCAGTCAAAAATAAATAAATAAATAAATAAATTTATTAAAAAAAAAAAAAAAAAAGTCAGGTCATGCCACTCTGCTCCAGACTCTGCAACAGCTCCCACCTCCCTCAGCGTGAGAATCATAGTCCCTCCTGTGGCCTGGGAGGTTCTCCATGACCTGGCTCCCCAGCTACCTTTCCCACCTCGCCTCTACTCTGTCCCTCACTTAATCAGCCACTGGCCTCTTTGCTTTTCTGTACACTCTCACCCTAAGACCCTACCATGGACTCTCTTCCTCTGTTGTCCATATACCTAACTCCCTTACTTCCCTTAGGTGATTTGCTAAACATTTCTTTCTCAAGGAGGCCATCCTGACCGCCCAATTTAATACTATAATCTACCTCCCCTTACTTGGCTCTACTTATTTTTCCATAGCATGTATTGCTTTCTAATATACTATTTAACATGCTGTCCCTGCTAGAGTAGGTGGAGAGGCAGGGGAGAGAGTAAAAGTCGAAAAAAAAAAAGTGGGGAGAAGGAGAGATGGAGAAAAGGGAAGAGAGGAGAGATTCATGGGATTGTGAGGGGGAGCCCTCCAAGTCTAATGGTAATCAGAGTGGTTACTGTGTGCACTTACTGTGTGCTTTAGGTGTCTTATCTCATGTAATCCTCACTCTCACCCCAAGGGGGTAGGTTCTATTTCATTACCCTATTTTACAGATCAGCGCATTGAGGTCCAAGAGAAGCCAAGAAATCTGACCAAGGTCACATAAATAATAAGTGGTGGAGCTGGGTTTTGAATCCCAGCAGTCTGACTCAAGGGTCCAGCGGGTAGGGTTAGACTATGCAGGTAAGAATTTGGATTTTTCCATAGAGCAGTGGACAGCCTTGGAAGGTTATTTAAGCAAATGACTAATATGATCTCTCATCTATAGAGAGAATGAATGCATGGGGTTGTTGCGGGGATTATCTTGGTGCATAGATGGAAAGCCCTTGGACAAATGCCTAGAGAGAGAGAAGCATTCCGTGATTAAATAAATGATCCTTTCCAGGAGGCTGGAAGCTTTTACATGTGGGCATCTGGTGCCACTGTGTGGCCATTGTCCTCTATGACATGATATGGATTCTGGTCTGGCTAAATTTGGTAGTGCAGGGGCTGGTCTGGGTGGAGAGAAATGGCTGCATTGGGGCTGGGGAAAGGGGCAAGGGAGGAACTCCCAGAGAGGAGCTGGTGTCCTGGGGGTGAGGGTCCTTGTCAGCAGAGATGCAGAACCCTGGAGTGGATTAACTGATTCAGATATTTAGCCCTGGTTTGGCAGCACAAACCAGAATGAGACGTGGTCTTTACCCTAGAAAACCTTATAGTCTGATGGGGAAACAACATGGGAGATGCATTAGTGTCTGGGAAGCAGAGAGGACTCGTGGGTTGGAATCCCAGTGCTGCCACTTCCGGGGGACTTCACTTCTCAGAGCTTCAGTTTCCTCACTGTCAAAGGGGGACAGAATAAAACCTGCTTCGTGGGATTGTTGTGAAGACCACAGGGGGTAACACAGAAGGCAGTAAACATCTATATGGGGCACACTGTTTGCATTCAATCTGTGACCCAGAGGCAGGCTGCCCAGCCTGCTCAGAGCCTCACTAAAGATGAACAAAGCAGCCAGCTACAATGGGAAAGAAAACCTGGGTTCCAGTTCCATTTCTGTCACTAAGTTTTCTGTGTGACCTTGGCAATTCATCTCCCCTCTCACAGTCTCTTTCACCAGCCATACAATGTGGAGCTTGGACAAAATTCCTCAGATCTCTTCTTTCTCTAATTTATCACGCCCCTTTTCTGGGTCAGCCCAGATTTTTGGCCTTGGGGGATACAGAATAAGATCCAGAAGTCTGGGCTTTCTTGGTGGCTCAGTGGTTAAGAATCCGCCTGCCAATGCAAGGGACACGGGTTCAAGCCCTGGTTGGGGAAGATCCCACATGCTGTGGAGCAACTAAGCTCGTGCGCCACAACTACTGAGCCTGTGCTCTAGAGCCCGCGAGCCACAACTACTCAGCCCGCGTGCCACAACTTCTGAAGCCTGCGTGCCTAGAGCCCGTGCTCTGCAACAAGAGAGGCCACCGCAATGAGAAGCCCGCGCACCACAATGAAGAGTAGCCCCCGCTCACCGCAACTAGAGAAAAAAAAAAAAGCCCACGTGCAGCAAAGAAGACCCAACACAGCCACACACACAAAAAAAGATCCAGAAGTCTTGCCTCCACCATTCACATACTTGACCCTGAGCATAAAGCAAAATAGAATAATTCAAGCCACAGGGTGGCTGGGAGGCAATTGTGATGTTCTATTGAGATAATGAAGTAGAAGCTGGCGCAATCCTTGAATTGCAGAGGAGGCTTGCTCCTCAAACTGTGGTCCACAGACCAGAATGGAGTTGTTTGAAATGGACTCTCAGGTCCCACCCTAACCCACTGACTCAGAACCTGCAGTTTAACTTGATCCCCAGGCTATTCCTACATTCATTTAGACTGAGATGGAAACACAGTGGTCTGGGGCAATGATTCTTAACCTTAACCACACACTGAGGAGTTTTCAAAAAATCGTGATGCCCTGGGCCGCACCCCTGGGGACCTCTGGGGTGGTGGGATCCAGACTAGTGGTTTTTACAAGCTCGCCAGGTAATTCCAATGTGCAGCCATATCTGGTGCCAAGAAGGCAAATATATTTTCTCTTTTGTGCCAACTAAAATCAGTAGATAGTGACTTTCTAAAGTTGTGGCATAAAACCCGAGTTATAAAAAGAAGCTAACCTTGGGACTTCCCGGGTGGCGCAGTGGTTAAGAATCTTCCTGCCAAGGCAGGGGACACGGGTTTGAGCCCTGGTCTGGGAAGATCCCACATGCCGCGGAGCCACCAAGCCTGTGAGCCACAACTACTGAGCTTGTGCTCTAGAGCCCGCGAGCCACAACTACTGAGCCTGCATGCTGCAACTGCTGAGGCCTGTGCTCCTAGAGCCCAGGTTCCGCAACAAGAAAAGCCACTGCAATGAGAAGCCCGCACACCACAACGAAGAGTAGCCCCCGCTCGCCGCAACTAGAGAAAGCCCGTGCGCAGCAACGAAGACCCAACGCAGTCAATAAATAAATAAATAAATAAATAAAATAAAAAGAAGCTAACCTTAACAGAACCCTTACTAGGTGCCAGGTCCTGGGCTGCCTGCTTTGCATACACATTGCAGTTTAATCCTCACAATAACATAGATATCATCCCCATTTTATAGATGAAAAATCAAAGAGGGCCTGACTTGCCCAAGGCTACACAGGTAGTTACAGAACTGGGATTTGAACCGAGTTATCCTAATATGTAACAACTAGGCTGACCCCAGTGGTCTTCAAACTGTGTTCTTTGGAGCCCAGGGCTCCTCAGAGGTAGCTGAGGAGCTGGTGTGGGGGATGGCAGGACTGGGAGGCCTGTGGGTCGGGCCGAGGCTGTTTCCTGGCAGTTCCCATCATCTCTCCTACGCACACTGGGCTTGGCAGACACTCCTGGAGAGAGCATACATTTGCCCGCTAGCCTGGAGCATTTTGGGTCACGTGGCACCACACAGTCCCCCTGACAGATGTGCCCCACTCCCGGCTGCTCGGGGACCCCAGCAACTAATCCCTATGGCGTAAGACACACGGAGGGATTAGCGCTGGGAAATCAGGCGCCACATCTGCCAGCCCCTGGGGAGCCTGGGTGAAGCCTGCGCCTCAGAACCCAGGATGTCATTCCTGTCCCCTGGAACACGGGGGCTCCCAGAGGCACTGGCCAACCATGGCTGGGTCTGATTTGCCCCGTCCTTCCTGAGTCTTCCAGAAGAGGGTGAGTTGGGACCAAGCACCCACGGGTCTGACAGGGTTGTTTCTGAGGCTTGAAGAAGGGGGAGGAGCTGGAAGCAGAGGCAATGGCAGGGAGGGTGACCAATTGTCCCAGTTTCCCCTGGACTGAGGGGTCTGGGACTTTGAGTGCTGAAATCAGGACAGACTGGGCAGACCTGTACAGTTGGGGTTTTTTTGAGTTTGTTTCCCCTTGCCTTTGAGGTGGAGCTTCATGAAATGGAGACATGGTCCCTACCCTAGAAAACCTCATAGTCTGATGGGGAAACAACATGGGAAGATGCATTAGTGTCTGGGAAACAGCGAGGACTTCTGGGTGCAAATCCCCCATCCTTGTCTTCTTGCATTTCTCCAGCCCCCTCCTCTCTTTTCCAGCCTCCAGGACCTCTCTTTGCCTTCACTGCACTGACTCAGTTTCCTGTTCACAGGGTCTCCTGGGCTATAGAGCTGACTCCTCAAGGGGCTGGAATCTTCCACGCCATGGAGAGAATGAAGACCCAGGTGAGGCATAGCCCCACAAAGGCTTGCTTCAAACGTTGACCTAAATCATAAATCACCCCTCTATCACCTTCATTGTCATCACTAACGTTTCTAGAGTTTGTACCGCAGGCCAGGAACCATTTCAAGTGTTTGCTGTGTATTAACTCATCAAATTCTCAAAACAAACTAGAAACAGATCCTCTTCTTTTTTCTGTCTCAAGGGTCCTGACTGGAGTGCCCCCAACTCATCCCCAACTACCTGTTCAATGAAGCTTTCCTCTCCCTCCCACCCCGAGGCTGAGCTCATGGGTACCTCAGAGCCCCCAGAGTCCTCTGACATGATTGGTTTACATCTCTCTCCAAGAGAAATTATTATGACCACACTAGCTACCAGTCTGTGAGTAGCTAGTTTCAAAGGGCTTTGCATGCATTTTCTCATTTACCCTCATCTAAATTCTATGAGGTGTAGGAATGATGGCCATTCCCATTATACAGACAAGGAAACTGAGACTCAAAGAGGGGAAGTCATTGGTCCACAACTAATAAGGGCACAGCCAGAATCAAGTCCCAGGCCCCAGAGCCCTTGTGTCTGACCTCTTCACCATCCTGCCGGCTCCATGAGGGACAGATGTTAGCCAAAGGGCGTAGCACTGTGCCCAGCACACAGCCAGATCCTGGAGATTGTATTCCGAATGAATGACTGGACAGGGAGTGCTGTCCCAGAGTGGCCAGTCGGGAGAAAAAAGGTGAAGGTTTCTGGGCTGCAGACCACCAGGGGAAGGAGCTGGGTGACCCGCGTTATGGGTGGGGTTTGAGAGAGCCTGGATCTCCCTGAGCAACCCCTCCGCCAGCGTTTTCCAGCTGGGAAGAGAGAGGGGAGAGATGCCAAGTGACATCTGCAAGTGTCAATGTGAGCAGCTGGTGAGCACCTTCGACATTAAATACTGACCCCACCTTTGTGTCTATTGGAATAAATTCTGAGACTGGAGACAGACATGAGATGAGGCTGGGCCCCAGAGGAAGGCTGCACATTGGGGATGCAGAGAACCCAGTCACATGTTGGGGTGGGGGGGATGCAATGACAGGGCTAGAATCCCAGCTCCATCATCCACTGCCCATGACCTCATTGAGTCATCGAATATCTGTGAATTTCATTCTGCTCCTGAAAATGAGAGGATGATGCTGTGCCACAGGTACTTGTTAAGTGAGATCAGGCTGCCCTCGACCAGGGCACCCTCACAGGGCTTGCCCCAGTGGCCCTTTGCTCATGCTCAAAGAGGGGCACCTTCTTACTCCCCTCCCACACAAACCCACGGCAATGCCAGAGAGCCTCCCCATTCACTCCTGCGGCTGAGGCACAAACTTGTGTCTGGTGTCACTCCTCTGACACCCAGGTGGAGACAACCTAATGCTCTCGGGATCTTTAATGGCTTCGTTTAAAAAAATCTGAAGTACAGTTTATATGCATTAAAATTCACTCTTTTAGGTGTACAGCTCCATGTGTTTTGACAAATACATATGGCCCTGTAACCACCATCACAATCAGGATAGAGAACAATTTCATCACCTTCCCAAATTCCCTTCTGCCCTGTTGTAGTCTATACCATCCCTACTCCCAGGTGGCCATTGATTTGTTTTCTGTCCTTGAAGTTTTGCCTTGTCCAGAGTGTTATGAAAATGGAATTATAAAGTCTGTAGCCTTTTTTTAAAAAATGTTTTTTAAATTTATTTGTTTACCTATTTGGCTGCACTGGGTCTTAATTCCAGCACATGGGATCTTTGTTGCTGCGGGCCATATCTTCGTAGTGGTATGCCAGATCTTCGTTGCTGCATGCCGGATCTTTAGTTGAGGCATGTGGGATCTTTAGTTGTGGCATGTGGGATCTTCAGTTTCGGTATGAGAACTCCTAGTTGTGGCAAGTGGGATCTAGTTCCCTGACCTGAGCCCCCTGCATTGGGAGTGCAGAGTCTTAGCCACTGGACCACCAGGAAAATCCCTATGGTCTGTAGCCATTTGAGTCTGGCTTCTTTCACTTAGCATAATGTATTTAAAATTCATCCACATGATTGAGTATATCAATAGTTTGTTCCTCTACATTGCTGAGTAGTATTCCATTGCGTGGATGTACCATAGTTTGTCTATTCATTCACCAGTTAAGGGACTTTTCCGATCTTTAGAAATTATGAATAAAGAATGGCTTTAGGGCTTCCCAGGTGGCGCAGTGGTTGAGAGTCCGCCTGCCCATGCAGGGGACGTGGGTTCGTGCCCCGGTCCGGGAGGATCCCACATGCCGTGGAGCAGCTGGGCCTGTGAGCCATGGCCGCTGAACCTGCGTGTCCGGAGCCTGTGCTCCGCAGCCTGTGCTTCGCAGCGGGAGAAACCACAACAGTGAGAGGCCCACGTACCGCAAAACAAAAACAAAAACAAAACAAAACAAAAAAAGAATGGCTTTAATGTGAACCCTAAATTCTAGAGCTGGAAGATACTTTTGAAGTCAAATGAGGTTTCCAGATGTAAAAGTAAACTCTTTGTAAATAACCCAGCCCTCTCCAACAGTTAAAGAAGTGGCAGTTCAGAGAGGGGAAGGGACTTGTCCAGAGTTATAACTGACTCAGGAGGTAGGGCTGAGATTTGAACCCAAGTCTTTCAACTTGCAGGACAACATAAAGTTCAAAATATACTTCCTGAGAACCTGCCAGAGCCAGGTGGAGTGCCAGGTGTTGCAGGCATCAAAGCCAAGATCTTGGTGCTGGAGACACTCACCGCCTTATCAGTAATCAAGAAAATGCAAACTAAAAGGAGGAATGAGAATCACAGGTGGTGAAAGTATAAATTGGAACAACTTTGGAGAGCAACTGGACAGTATCTGGTTAAGCTGAAGATGGCCATATCTTACCACCCAGATATTTCACTCCCAACTCAAATGTATAAAATACTCACGTCTTTAAGGCAGCCTGGCCCCAGAGTCCATGCTCTAACTATTACACTATGAAGTATAGTCATACCCAGCATACTCTATAGAAGTTAAAATGGATAATCCAGAACTACATGTATCAAATTGGAAAAAAAGTAAGTTGAAGGAGGATAATACAGTAGGATATCATTTATTTAAGTTTTAAAATGTGAAAAACAATACTATGTGTTGCTTATGGATCCATAAACACATAGTAAAGGAATAAAAACGTGCATGATAATGGTAAACACCAAGATCAGAATGGGTGTCACATGTGGGGAGAGGGGGAGAAGACTGAGATCTGCAAAGGGGACAGAGGGCTTCAACTCTACCTAGAATGTTTTATTTTCATGCATTCATTCATTTAACAAATATTTATTAGGGACTGCTATGTTCCAGGGACTGTTCTAGTCACTGGGAATAGTACAGTGAATGAAACCAAAAAAGTCCCTGTTTTCTAATGGACGAATAGACAACAGACTAAATAAGTAACATAGTATTTTTAATTTTTTAAATTTTTTATTATTTAAAATTTTTATTTATTTGACTGCACCAGGTCTTTAGTTGTGTCACGCAGGATTTTTTTTTTTCCTTTTTTTGGTTGCAGCATGCAGCATCTTTGGTTGCAGCACGTGGGATTTTTAGTTGCGGCATGTGGGATCTAGTTCCCTGACCAGGGATCGAACCCAGGCCCCCTGCACTGGGAGCACGGAGTCTTAATCATTGGACCACCAGTGAAGTCCCTAGTATTTTTTAAATATGAGGAGAATACGGTAAAATGTTAAGATTTAACAAAGTTGGATGGTGGGTGCTCATTATATTCTCCATCTATTCTTCTCTATGCTTGAAATATTTCATGAACTTAACAGGCCAGCAGGGCTTGGTGAATGGCTGGGGGTGGGGATTGAGGGGCAAGGAGGGACCAGGGGAATACCCTGAAATTTCTAGCTTGTGTGACTTGGTGGAAGCAGGTGCCATAAAGTGATGTTGAAAATATTAGAGAAGGAGGAGGAGGGAAGATAAGCAAGTTTTGCCCTGTATGTTGGTTTCAGAGGTGTGGGGACTTCCAGGTGGAAATATCTGGTAGGCAGTTGAAAATGGTAGTCCCAAGTTCAGGGGAGAGAGCTGGGCAGAAGCTGTAGAATCAGTAATCATTAGCACATGGCTGGTATCCTTGTGCCTTGAGATCACCTGGGGAAATTACGTCTTTCAAGAAATTTGTCCATGTCATTTAAATTGTCAAATGGATTGGCATAACATTGTTCACAATACTTTCCTGTAGGATCTGTAGTGGTGGCCCTCTTCCACTTCTGATTTGGTAATTAGTCACCCAGGGATTTTGTGTGTACTGAGGAAAGAGGAGGAGGGAAGCCAGGTACACTATGTTTGTAGGACAGAGGTGAAGGAGGAGCCCTTGGAAAGGGAGATGGGGAAAGAATAGTGAAAATACCCACCTCCTCTGAAAAGTGTAATCCCCAATAGGGTAGAAAACATTTTTTTCCCTGTTTATCAGTATATCTCTAATATCTGGCTCAGTGCCTAGCACTTAGTAGGCATTCAGTTATAGCTAATGCATTATATAGTGTTTACTATGTGCCCAGCACTGTTCTAAGTGATTTATAAATATTAACTCATTTAATCCTTGCAACTGAATACAAGTAGGTATTATTATAAAAAATCATTATTGTGATATAATTCACATACCATAACATTTGCCAATTTTGTGTAGAATTCTGTGGTTTCTAGCATATTCACAATGTTGTATAACCAGCACCACAATCAATTTTAGAATATTTTCATTACCCCCAAAAGAAAACTACCGGTTAGCAGTCACTCCCCATTCCCCTATACCTCCAGCCACTGGCAACCACTAATCTACTTTCTGTCTCTATGGATTTGCCTATTCTGGACATTTAATATAAATGGAGTCATATAACATGTGGCCTTTTGTGGCTGGATTTACCATGTTTTCAAGGTTCGTCCATGTTGTACTACTTCATTCCTTCTTATGGCCAAATAATATTCCACTGGATATACCACATTTTGATTACCCATTCATCATTTGATAGACATTTGGTTTGTTTCCACTTTTTTGCTATTATGATAATGTTGCTATGGACATTCAAGTACACATTTTTGTGTGAGCATATGTCATCTCATTCACCAGGGTCAGTAGAGATAGCCTAGTGGTTAAAGATGTCAGATTCTGGAGCCACCCTGTATGGGTTCAAGGTCCAGTTCTGCCACATAATACTGTGTGGTTTTGGGTAAATGGCTTAGCATATATGACACTCAGCTTCCTCACTTGTAAACTAGTGGTAATAATAATACTGTCTCATGGGATATTGTGAGAGTTAAATGATTTAATGTGCATAATATACATTAAAGTCCTTAGAATATTGCCCCTCACATAGGTGCTTTCTATGTTTTTTGTCTCAAAACAACTTTGCAAGGGTATTACCTTTCCTACTTTACAAATGAAGAAACTGGGAGTTGCCAAAGGTTTTATGGGTCTTTGGGTGATGTATCCTGGATTTGAACGTGGGTTTTGCTTTGCAAGGGTATCTTCTGTGACTGAACATTTCAGAGGCCCGAGTTTGAGACCCAGCTCTCCAGCAGCTGGCTGATTCTCACTCTTCGATGATCTGTACTACTCTCACCCACTCACTCAGCAAATCCTCACCACGCCCTGAGCACAGGTCAGCCACTGAGCACAGCAGAGAGATTGTGCAGAGTTGGGCTGGCCAGGAGAGCTAGGTCTTAAACACCAGCATGCTAGCTCCCCGAGGGCAGGAATTCTGATACTGGTACACTGCTGAGCCCCCAGGGCCTGGAACAGTGCCTCTCATCTAGTAGATGGTCAATATAGAGTTGTTGAAAGGATGAATAAATGAAACAGGGCCCTCAATCCTGGGACAAGTGTCCTGAATCTTGAATTCCTTCCCAGTTCTCTCATTCTGCAGGCCCTCTAGGAGGGACAGAGAAGGATTAGGGGAGACCAGGGAAGAGTCCTTTCACATCACAATTTAGGTTACAGCAGCAATGAAGATAGTTCAAAAGAGACATGACACATTAAGACATAAAGGTGGAGAGTCAGGCAGATTGGATCTGAATCCCAGCTTTGCCACTGCCTTGCTCTGTGACCTTGAGCAAGTCACCTAACCTCTGTGAGCCTCATTTTATCACCTCTAAAATGAAAGTTTCCAAACCAACTTCATGAACAGACTATGAAATGTGGTAAGATAATACCTGTTATGTGAATAGCACAGGGCCAGGCTTAAACCTGGCACTCAACATATGATGTTTATTATTTTTTAGACAAGTCCTTTCCTTCCTGTAACTTCAGTTTGCCGACCTGGAAATGAGAAAATTCAACAAATGACTGTGAAGGCTCTTCCAGAACTTTGGTTGAGCAGGCCAGAGACAGAGATCAAATGCTAGCTGTGCAACTAGCTGTGTGACCCTGGGCAAGTCACTTAACTTCTCTGAGCCTCATCTGTAACATCAGGGCACTAAGGGCACCTACCTCACAGGGTGCCATGATGCGCCTCTTAAAAGGCTTTTAGCGCCGTGTCTGGGACACTAACTGGAGGTGATACTGTGTTTCCAGGATTCTAAGTTGGCTGTGAGGGAATACACGGTTCTTCTTGGGGGCCAGGTTGCCACACACACTCTCTCTTTAGATCCCTTGCCACCTCCCCACGCGGCCTCTTCCTCCTCCCTCTCTTGGACTTTAGGCCTTGGTCTCGTCGTCTTATGCTCCCTGCTTCCTGCCCTCGCCCACCTCCCAAGCTGCACTTGCTCAGCCCCCGCACCTGTCTGAGGAAAAGGCCCCATTTCTCTGAGCTCCACCCTTTCTTGAGCTCTCCAGGCAGGTCCTTTTCACTGCAACGGTTTTTATACTCACTTGGCAGAGAAACATGGGGGGCGTGGCGATGAGACCAGCCACAGCTGGGAGACACCAGTCACACACTGGGAGCCTTACGCAGGCCCGCTGCAAGAACACACCGCTGGTGGAGGCTTGGGAAAGCGGGTGTTTGGCGAGGCATGGGTCGAAGCGAGTCTCCTGGGAAGACTTGTCCTGTGTTCTCAGGACCCACAACATGTACCGAGCAACCAGGATAAACCAGAGGCCGTGGAGGACAGAGAGTGAGGAAGTGGCCTCTCCCTTGGAGAACTCACACTCCGTGAGGTGGATCAGCTAACAGTTGTAGAACAACTGTATTAGAGAGAAAGCTGGATTTGCACCACAACGGAGGCTTGTGCCTAGTGCCCTGTTCGGGACTTGGGTGAGGAGAGTTGGGGAAGGCTTCATGGAGGAGGTGGCATTTCAGCTGGTCTTAGATGTTCCACTAAGTACATAGGAGAGAGAGGGCACACCCAGCAGAGGGAACAGGCTATGCAAAGGCACAGAGGTGCAGAGGTACCTATGGGGCAGAGCTGTTGAAGGGGCAATACTGGGAAGGCCCTTGGTTTTACAGGTGTGAAACTTACCCCAAGCTGTGGGCTCTCCTGATGTCTGGGGGAACCTAAGGCATAGGAGGGGCCAGGGCAGGGGTCCCTCTCTCCTCCCTCTTGCTGACCCCCTTGGGGGTGTGCCTTGTCCTTCCCCTTGCAGGCTGGCCGGCAGCTCAGCCTGCTGAAAGTGAAAAAGAAGTGGCTCTTCCCGGTTTCCTGCAGCTTCTTCTTCGTGCTCTCTGTGCTCATGACTGGCTGCTTCCTGTGGCAGTATTACCTCCCCAAGCTGAAGACCGGTGAGTGCAGGAACATCCTTGAGTTTCCCCCCATCCCCGGAGGTCCCTGTGGGCTTTGAGCTGCCACTCCTGATCTGAGGCAGGAGGGAGGACCATAAGATTCAGACTCAGAAGCTCTGGCGTCCATTCTGACTCCAGCTCTCACTAACTGTGCATCTTCAGGCCAGTCATGTGATCCCTCTGCGCCTCGATGCCCTTTTGTAGTAACTGAGGATCTAATACCACTGGGGGTTCCTTAAGCCACCGACTTCAGGGGTAAAACTCAGGGTCCCCCCAAAAGTGCAATTCTCTTGCTCTTCCTTTGGCCCCCAAGGTGGGATCTCCAGGCCCTACCTCCCTTTAAAGGCACTGCCCCAGCTATATCTAAGACCCTGGGAGGAACATGTCCACGTGTCCATGGACAGCAGCTGCCATTTCTTGGTCTCTCCATCCTGGGCTGGTCAAGGCTCAGCAAATGAACCACCACTGCTGGTAACGCCAGGCTCATGCCCTAGGGCCAGCCCTCCCAGCTGGCACAGCCTCACCACAAGACACCAGCCATGGGCAGCCAGGGGCAAAGGGCAGAGCATGCCCAAGAGGAGACAGTGCAGTCCCACACTCACTACCTGCTGCTTGGCCTTCGAGACACCAATCAGGCCACAGGCGCCTGTTGGTAGCCCTTCTCTCTTCGCATGACGAGCTTCCTTCCTCCATGTGGTCAGCAGACTTAGACAAGTTCCAGCTCTGTGGGGCAGGCTCAGCCACATCTCTACTGTTCCCCTTTCTCCAGTTCTGATTATATATTTGGGTGGAGAAGTGGACTCAGGGGCCCACTTAGGCTTCAGGCTTAAACCACCAGGAACAACTCATTTCATCCCCAGAGCTGTGCATCCGGGGCATTAGGGTTTGAGGCCCATCCTACTTTTGTCCAGGTGTGTGGCTTTCTTGGAACCGCAGGGGGAAGGTGTGGACCTGGGCAGGGCAGGATTCAGCCTGTGAGACCATCACAACGGCCTCCAGACCTCCCTGCATCCTCTAAGGACAGTGTGGGGTGGTAAGGGTGTGAGAACCCCCCAAGAGTACAAGAACCACTCTTCTCTAAACCTTCCACTGCCTCCTGAGATCACCCAGAAGTGGGAAAAGACCCAGTGGGCGATGGCCCCTAGACTACTAACCTGATCTCTGCCCTCCACTCACCATGTGATGTTCCCTCCAGGTTCCTTGGGACCAGAGGTGACTTCTGCCCCCATGAGGATGTGTCCCCAGCACCCTGAGCCTGTGCCCCTGGCCCACCCCCTCCCCGTGTTGAAGGAGGCCCTGAAAAAGGTCAGTGATGATCCAGGAGAGAACTGGCTGCGTGGGCTAGGCCCGGTTGATGAAGGGGAGGGCATATCCTCTGCGCTGGTAGTGGCATTCATTCATTCATTCAACATATAATTCTTCTTTTTTTAAATTAATTTATTTATTTGGCTGCACTGGGTCTTAGTAGTG
Source organism: Mesoplodon densirostris (assembly GCF_025265405.1). Classification (NCBI taxonomy): domain Eukaryota; kingdom Metazoa; phylum Chordata; class Mammalia; order Artiodactyla; family Ziphiidae; genus Mesoplodon; species Mesoplodon densirostris. The sequence goes on along the minus strand of NC_082662.1, from coordinate 18,833,017 downwards.
GCACACGGGATCTTCGCTGTGGCATGCATGTGGGATCTTTAGTTGCAGCGTGTGGGATCTAGTTCCCTGACCAGTGATCGAACCCAGGCCCCCTGCATTGGGAGTGCAGAGTCTTAGCCACTGGACCACCAGGCATGCCTCCCAACATATAATTCTTGAGCACTTACTCTGCGCTACACACCAGGGTTATGGCAGGAGAAGATACTGTCCTGCTCTCAAGAAGCTACTAGTCTTGGAACAGTCAAGATAATAAACATTATAACACAGGGGTAAGAGTGAGGTTAGAGAAAGTTTAGGGTACATGGTGACACAAAGGAACTGGACTTGGGGTCAGGGAAGGCTTCTGGAGGAAGTGGTGTCTAAACTGAGAGGTGAACAAGGAGTAGATACCCAGAGGATATGTGTGTGTATAATGAGGGAGCTTGGGGGTGTGAAAGGTGTGCTTTAGATAGAGGGAACAGCGTGTGCAAAGGCCCAGAGGCAGCAGAGTCAGTATGAGGCATATACAGAGAGGAAATTCAGTCTGGTGGGGCCATAAGTGGGGGTGGAGAAAGATGAGATGGGAGAGGATCACAGAGGCCATTGAAAGATTATTAAAGACCCCACAACACAACTTTTACCATTGCAGAATGGCTTAACACTAGAGGGGGCTGTCAGCCAGCTCTTGTCTGTGCCATTCTGCCATTCAGACCCTACCCACTTGGGTCACTCACCTTAGGAGACACACAGATCAGAAGTGTATGTGCAGCAGCCTGGTGGTGGTGGTGGGAGATGGTTTGAAACTTCATCCGAGGAACAGCTGAAGGGAAGGAGGGTGATGTGTCCACATAAGAGCAGGCGTGGGCCAGTACAGAGAGACATAATCACTGCCTGCAAATACACAAAAAGCTTTTGTGAAGGAGAGAGAGCAGAAGCGTGCTATTTGGCTCCCAGGGGTCAGAGTAATTAAAAAAAAATAAAGCAACAATGATAACCATAGCAGCCTTCTAGTGAGCACCTGGTACATGCCACGCACTGTGCTAACTTCTCTATGTTACCACCTTGTGAATCCCTAGCTAAAGAGGAGGAAACTGAGGCACAGAGAGGCAAAGTTAGTGCAGGGGTGGAAACTACAGGTAGACTGAACTCAGTTCAGGGAATGTAAAATCTCTTGGCAAGGAGGTGCTGGAGTTAGCCTAGGGTTCTAATCCTGATTCCACTAGCCATTAACCACCGGGGCAAGTCACTTCATATCTCAAATTTTCTCACCTGTAAAATGGGGAGAAATCAGCAATGACTTATGAGGATTAAGTGAGACAATGTATGAAAATCATTTTATACTGTGTCTGGCATGTTGTAAATGTCCAGTAAATGTTAGCTGTTAATCACCATCATTATACTACATAACTGAAAATAATGAGGTATTTTCAATAAATGTTCAAAGACAGTGTTAGGAGCCCTCTATAAATACTGAATTCCCCAACACTAGGGGGTCAGACTCAGCTTGTTGGAGGTTTTTTAGGGCATCAGACACAGGTTTGATTAGATCAGGGGTTTTAACCCCTCCTTCCTCTTACGTATTTTCAAGGAAATGTTTCTTTGAACAAAAGTCTTATGAGGAAAACTTATATACAGAACAGTTTCCAGGGGATCTACTCTGATTGCAGCTGGGTGGGGTCCCCACCACATGGGACACGGTCTGAGAACCCGAGGTCTGGAGGCTCACTGGGCTCCCTTCCAACCACTAGGGGGAGAGAATGGAGAGGAGTCAGGCAGGGGGTGCTGTGTACAAGGTGTGGTACGTGAATGGCACGGTGTACAGAACCACATGGGGCCTGTGGGTGGGGAGAGGGGCCAGTCTCTGCACCTGTACTCTGAGCCACCCGCTCTTCTCTTCCAAGGTGGACAGGATCCTGCGCCAGGCACTGTCTGCCCCAGGCCTGGCTGCTATGTCTGCAGTTGTCATCCACAACGACACTGTGCTCTGGACCGGGAACTTTGGGAGGAAGAATGGTTCAGACCCAGCTTCTGGGCCCCCCAATGAGTACACCATGTACCGGTCAGCTGGGGGACCACCAGGGTCTTGTGGAGGGGGCAAAGAGTGGTAGGACAAGGGGGACTTAGGAGGTAGGGGGACTCAAGAGAATCATGACTGGGGGTCTTAGCTGCCAGGGCCCTTTATTAAGTCTTGGCAATTTTATAGATGAGGAGACTGAGGTCCAGAGAGGACCAGTGAGTGTCTAACATCACACCACAGTGGTAACAAGTAAGGAAGGAATCTCTTCTGGAGAGCCCTTATCCTAATGCCTCCCAAACTAGAAAAGGCTCCCTTATGTCCCACGAATGTCCCAAACCCCTTCCACGTGACACTAAAGAACCGTAACCAGTTCCTGGGCCCTCGACCTGGGTCTCTGCCAGTTGGCAGCGGTGGCCCAGATGGAAGCAGCTTGGGACAATCTGCTGCACACCCAGAGTCTCCCCTCCTGGGTGCTGCCTGTAGGATCCTCAAAGCTCACAGCACCAAGTGAACACATTTGCTCCCTGAGATACTGTGAGGATTGCAGGGCTTCCATTCACACTGCACCTGCTATGTGCCAGGCACAGGGCAACAATTATATTTGTTATCACTTACTGAGCACTTACTACCTTCCAGGTGTGTTGCCAGGCACTTTGCAAGCACAGTCTTGTTCGATCCTTTCTACAACCCATAAAACAGACAATGAAACGGAATCTCAGAAAGGTCTAGCACTTGCCCAAGGCAACTCAGCTGGTGAGAGGCAGAGATAGGATCCTAACCCAGGTCTGTCCCAGAGAGGGAAGTGCCTGGTGAAGGGCCTGGCATGGGGGAGGTGCTCGAGAGTGTCCATCTGGCCCAGCCCCACTGCCCCTGGTAAGTTCTCAAGCATCCCAAAGGCATTCTACAGAGGCTGGTGGATTTCTGTCTGAGATGCTGAATAAGGGTGGACTCAGTGCTTTCCTAATTATACTAGAAAGTTGGAGGCTGGGGGTGCAGGGTGGAGGTGGGTTGTGAAGCCAACAGGATGCCCTCTGCACCCTTGTGCCCCCCACATTGTCCAGGATCTCCAGCATCTCCAAGATCTTTCCCGTGCTGATGCTGTACCGCCTGTGGGAGGAGGGCATCGTGGCCTCTCTAGATGACCCTCTGGAGCGGTACGCCGGCACCTTCACCATTAACAACCCACTGGGCATGGCATCAGCCCCCGAACAAAAGAGCCTGATGGATGGTCTGGAGGAGGTGGGCCCAGCCCCAAGGCCTTCACCCGTCACCCTCCGAAGGATGGCCAGCCAGCTCTCAGGTGAGTGGCTCTGAACTTAATGTAGCTCAGCCCAAACCATTTCAGGTAGGGGAACCAAGGAGCAGGTTCTCATCCAGCCAGGCTAGGCCCACTCTCTGCTCTGCTTCCTGAACTGGCCATAGCTCCCTCTCATCCTTCCTGGGTGGTGGGCCAGGGGTAGAAAGATCGGGTGAGTTAAAAGCTGAGGTGAAACCTGGGAATTTAGGTCAAGTGGACAAATGAGGATCTGTTGGAAGGTCAAAAGCAAGCTGACAGGTCAAGATCTGCTTATTAGATCAACAACAAGTCAACAAGTGAATATTTGTTGACAATTTACAAATTACATATTTTATATATAATTTGAATATAATATATATTCTACAATTATATGTTAATTTCCCTTAATATATAAACCATTACAAAGACCAAGAACCCAGCAGAAAAATGGGTAAAGGATAGGAACAGAACAGACAGTTCACAGAAAAGGAATATAAATGGCTCTTAAGAATATTAAAAAATATTAAAAGATGCTCAACCTCATTCATAACAAAATAAATGCACATTAAATCTCCTGAGAGACATTTTCCTCTTATCAGATTGGTAAAGGCCATAATGGTGGGTGTACTGAGTTGGTGAAGTTATGGTGAAATAGGCCCTCTTATACATCAGTGGTGGAAATTTAAATTGGTGCAACTTGGGACTTCCCTGGTGGTCCAGTGGTTAAGCCTCTGTGCTTCCACTACAGGGGGCACAGATTTGATCCCTGGTAGGGGAACTAGTATCCCACGTGCTGCGCTGCACAGCCAAAAAAAAGAAAAAAAAATTGGTGCAACCTGTGTGGAGGGCAATTGGTAATACCTGTCACAAAAATGTATATATCCTTTGACTCAGCAATTACACTTTTAGGAAATTCTCTTACAGATGTATTCACACATGTGCGGTATGAGGTATGTACACAGTTACTCACTACAGCACTGTTTGTGATAGTGAAAAAAAGATTGAAACAACCTAAATATAAATAGGGGAGTAACTAAGTAAACTATGACACAGTTATACAATCAGATACTACTGTAGCCCTAAAAAAATGGGTAATAACGTGCCTTGTGTACTGAGATGCACATACAATCTTAAGTGGGTAAAAAGCTCATAACAGCATATATTGTAGCTATCATATGAATAAATAATATATACACATATAATGTATATATGTATATGAATGTATATGTATAATCCGTTGGTAATGTACCTGTTATATAACATATATATTTATATACACATGTATTATGTGTGTGTATATATATACAGGTATATATATACACACATATATTATGTGTGTGTATATATATACAGGTATATATATAAAAACGTGTATCACATATTTTTGGAAGGGAAAGGGATTGAATCACAGGGCTGCCTCCAGGGAGGGGAACTTGGTGGTTGGGGAGAAGAGTGGGAGGAAAATTTTTCATTGTATACCCTTTGGTGTCTTTGGACTTTTGAATCATGTAAATGAATTACTTATTAAAAACAAATTTTATAATAATAATGATGATAATAAAAGATGTGCTAACAAGCCAAGGTGAACTCTACATGGTGGAAGGGCAAGGGCAGGCTGGGATACTGGAAGACAAAGCCAGTGAACAGGAATTGGGCAGGAACGGGTGGGAGGGGGGCTGTGCTGCATGGTGACTGACCCAGCCAAGGAGGAGAAGGCAGGCACCAGCTGCACCACCCCAAAATGCTTTCTGTTGTTCATATTTGCAGTCACCAACACATCAACTCTAGACGGTAGGAATCCATCATAAGTGCCTACTATTTCACCATTTTACAAAGTGCGTTCAGGCCTGAGGTCTCGGTCTATGGACATGGCTGGTTAGCACTCCCGTTAGCGGATGGTGAACCTGAGGTTCTGCCAGATAATGGAAACTCCTGAAGTCGTCCAGGCAGGACAGGATCAGAGCCTTGGGGGAGGGCAGCCTAGTGGCTAAGGGCACGAGCACTGAAATTAATTCCAGCTGTGTGATCTTGGGTAAGTCACGTAACCTCTCTGAGCCTTGTTTTAGTCCTCTGTAAAAGGACTGGTTCATGCTATTTTGCTGTATTAAATGTGCTAATGAATGTCAAGCACTTAGCAGAGTACCTGGCACACAGCAGGTACTTGTCAATGTAGCTCTGGTTATTACAGCCAAGGGTAGACCTAGGTTTATGGAGGCCTGATGTAGATATAATTTGGGGGTCCTCTTTAAAAATACAATATTATAAATTCAAACTTGGATACAGGCCTTGGAAGCCGTTATACAGGTGAGAGGCTCTGAGGCTTTTGCTCCATGAGCCTCCTATTAAATACACTCCTGTTTATAACCTGACCCCAGGGCTCCCTCTAGGGGTACACTGTGGATTCTTCTTCAGCTGTACCCAAGGGACCCAGCACAGAGCTCTGTGTTTGTGGTCAGTTTAAAAACGCCCTACACGGGCTTCCCTGGTGGCACAGTGATTAAGAATCCGCTTGCCAATGCAGGGGACACAGGTTTGAGCCCTGGTCCGGGAAGATCCCACATGCTGCGGAGCAACTAAGCCCGCAAGTCACAACTACTGAGCCCATGTGCCACAACTACTGAGCCTGTGCACCGAGAGCCCATGCTCTGCAACAAGAGGAAGCCACCGCCATGAGAAGCCCACAACTGCACCGAAGAGTAACCCCCGCTCTCCGCAACTAGAGAAAGCCTGCATGCAGCAACGAAGACCCAATGCAGCCAAAAATAAATAAAAATAAATTAAGAAAAATGCAACCTCCCCAAAACAAACAAAAAAGCTCACCCTACGTGTCCCAAAGCCCACCAGTTGAGCATACAGCTGCTTGAATGACTCTGTTATACGTTCCCAGTATCTTTTATGATTGACCTTCACCCTAATCTAGAGCTTTCTCCCATTCTTGGAGCTTTTCATCCATTCTTAGTTAAGTTTTGTAACACCTCACAGGGAAACCACTGCAGGTACTTCAGCCCACTTCAAGGTGAGAAAGTAGAGGCTCAGAGAGGTAAAGCATATGGTTTGGGCCACACAGCAAGAAGTGTTAGAGTCAGAATTTAAACCCAGTACTTGGGACTCCATCCCCCAGCTGCTCAGGCCAAGAGCCTGGAGTTAGTTATTCCTAATTTCTCTCACTCCCACGCCCTCCACATCCCCTCCAGTAGCAAATTTTGTTGGCTCCATTATCAAAATATGTCCAGAATCCAACCACTCCTCACTCATCCAATCCACCAGCATTTAGACATGGATTTTTGCAAGTCTCCTTACAGGCTTCCTGGTGTCTGCCATTGCCCCCCAAAGTCTGTTTTCACATAGCAGCCAGAGCAACCCTGATATATGTCAGATCACATCGCTCCTCTGCTCAAAGCCCTACAGTGGCCCCATCCCAATCAGAGAAAAGGCCAAGTCTTTGCACTAGCCTATAGCACACTACAGGATCTGGTGCCTGCACCCCAATATCTCTCACCTCCAAAGTCTCCCCTTTTCTCAGTCCTCGCCAGCCACACTGGCTCTTTCCTGCTGATCCTCAAACATGCCAACAGATTACTGCCTCAGGGCCTTTGCACCTGCTCTTTCCTCTGCTCGAGACATTCTTTCCTCACAGAGCTGTGTGGCTCTCTCCCTCACCTCCTCGAGTTCTCACCTGCTCAAGGGTCACCTACCCTGTGAGGCCTTCCTCTGACCACTCTGTATAAAATAACAATCCCTCCTTTCATACATGGAATTATTTCCCTCCACAGCATGAATATTTATTTGCTTCTTGGCTGTCTCCTCTGCTAGAATGCAGACTCCACATGGGCAGGGACTTTGTTTTGTTCACTACTGAATTCCAGTACCCAGAACAGTCTTTGGCACGAAAGAGATGCTTGAACACTACTATTGAGTGAATGGGTGGGAAGAATCCTAATCCTGTGATCCTTTCAATACTTGTCACATCCAATAAACAGAAAATTCCAAGTGGCCAGAGCAGCCAGTTCCACAAAACCTATTTGGGCAGTGACCTCAAGAATTCTATGGAATCAAATATCTATGGTTGATGATAACCATTATTTTTTTGAGCAATTACTATGACCAGGAACCATGCTGAGCATTTGATTTCACCAAATCCTCACACCAGCCATATGACATAGCAATTATTTCCCTCATGTTACAGATGAGGGGACTCTGGCTCAGAGAGGTTAAATGGCTTGCCCAGTGAAACACAGGCAGGATTAGAGTCCATGCTAGAGCTTTTTTTTAAAAGGTGATTTTGTTGTTATCTCTCAACTCATGGAAGGTGAGGGAGGGGGTACAGCCAGGGCCCATCATCCCACCATCAGCTGACCCAGCAGGTCTGACCGCTGCTCCTCCCTAGGGCTGCCCCGAAGGCTCCGTTCCACTTCGCTGCTGTGGAGGGGCAGCACCCAGGAGGCCCTGAACCTGCTCAAGGATGATGTGCTGGTGGCAGACCCAGGAACCAGGTGAGCAGTGAGCCCTGATGCCCTACCAATGTTAGGAACCTCACAAGGTGACATACCCCTCCTGGGAGAGAACCTATGTCATCTCATCCTAGGTGGTCAGAGCCAGGAAAGACCTCGCAAATCACTGATGACAACCCCTGTTCCACAGCTGGGGGGACTGAGGACCATAGAGGGATGGCAGAGCAAGGCAGCAGGGAGCTGGGCCCAGATCCAGTCCTGTTTGAATCTCATGTTTTTCCCATTAATCAGCTCAACATTTATTGAACATTTACTCTGTGCTTGGACTATGTTAAACTGAGATATAGCAGCAAACGAATCCAACCGGGTCCCTCCTCGTGGAGTTTGCATTCTTCTGAGTGAACAGTGAACATTCTTATCAGTGAACAGATAAACAAGATAAATACAGACTTTGCCAAGTGCTGGAAATAAATGGGATGCTGATGAGATAGGGAGTGGATAGCTGGTGTAGCCAGCCACTGAACAGAGAAGCCCAGCTTCTGGAGCAGTGGGGCTGTGGAGCTGGACAGAGGACAGTGGCACTCCCCTGCCTCAGATGTCCCCTTCCAGGACCTGGGCAGTACTCTTTTTTTAAAAAAATTATTAATTAATTTATTTTTGCTGTGTTGGGTCTTCGTTTCTGTGCGAGGGCTTTCTCTAGTTGTGGCAAGCAGGGGCCACTCTTCATCGCGGTGCGCTTGCCTCTATCGCGGCCTCTCTTGTTACGGAGCACAGGCTCCAGATGCGCAGGCTCAGTAGTTGTTGCTCACGGGCCTAGTTGCTCTGCGGCATGTGGGATCCTCCCAGACCAGGGCTCGAACCTGTGTCCCCTGCATTGGCAGGCAGATTCTCAACCACTGCGCCACCAGGGAAGCCCCAGCAGTACTCTTTTTCCAAATTTGCCACTCTGTTTCTCCAAATGCTGAACCTGAGGCCCCACTTCTCTTAGGGAAGAAAGAATCCAGGTAAAACTTAGGCGTCTGTAGGCTAGAGTCCTCCTTCCAGCTTTGTCACTAACCTCCCGAGTGACCTTGGAGGAAGCATTTGCCTCTGTGAACCTTACCTTTCTTATCTGTAAAAAAAAGGAGGTTGGGCTAGAGTTCAGGAATATCTAAAAGGATTTGTGCATTTTCACCCATTCTTGTGCCTTCCTGAGGCACTATTTTATTTTTTTTAAAATTTTATTTATTTTTTGGTTGCGTTGGGCCTTCGTTGCTATGTGAGGGCTTTCTCTAGTTGCGGCGAGCGGGGGCTACTCTTCCTTGTGGTGCACGGACTTATTGTGGTGGGCTTCTCTTGTTGTGGAGCATGGGATCTAGGTGTGTAGGCTTCAGTAGTTGTGGTGCACGGGCTCAGTAGCTGTGGCTCGTGGGCTCTAGAGCGCAGGCTCAGTAGTTGTGGTGCATGGGCTTAGGTGTTCCTTGGCACGTGGGATCTCCCCAGACCAGGGCTGGAACACATGTCCCCTGCCTTGGCAGGCAGATTCTTAACCATTGAGCCACCAGGGAAGTCCCCTGAGTCACTATTTTAGAGATTCTGAAACTGCATCTGCTCTGGGAAAGAAAGGAGACTTCTTATGGATTATTTATGTCTGGCAAGGGAGGGGTGAAATCCTGCCTCCTATTTGTTGTCCATGGGCTAAATGATCACTATCACTATCCCCCCACCCGACCCTACCAGTCTGAGACTCTAGTTTTCCATTTGATAAAGTAAATTATACTAAAATGTAAAGGACCAAGAAGATTTGTTTTACCACTTTCCCAGGTGCATTGCTAAGCCTAGGTCTTCTCCAACCTGCTGTGTGACCCTGGGCAATTCTCTGCTCCTCTCTGGGCCTTCCTTTTTCCAGAGGTAGAATAGTGAGTTGTACTCAGTGATCTCTGAAGTCTCTGCTGGGTCTGACCATCTCCAATGCAGTGAAGCAGGTTCCTTCCCTGTCCAGCCAGTCCAATGAAACTCTGATGGCTTTGCAGACAGTCTGGGCAGGTGGGAAGGGTTTATTTAGGGCCTGGAGATGTCCATCCTAGGCTGCATCCTAGCTTCCACCCCTCCTCTTCCAGATGCCATTACAGCACGCTGGCCTTCTCGCTTCTGGCCCATGTCCTGGCAGCCCACACTGCCCAGGGTGACTACCAGCACTGGATCTTGGAGAACGTGCTGGAACCTCTGGGGATGGAAGACACAGGCTTCGATCTGACACCTCCTGTGCGTGCCCGCTTGGCAGCTGGCTTTTATGGCAGCGGGCGGCCGGCGCCGCTATACGACCTGGGCTGGTACCGCCCATCGGGCCAGATGTACTCCACCATTGCTGACCTGGCCAAGCTGGCCATGGTGCTCCTGGGCAGCAGGCCCCAGCGGCTTCTGCGGCCTGACGCGTATAAGACACTACTGGCGCCGCTGCTGGCCTGCCCGGGAGCCTACTTCGCCAACGAGACTGGCACACCGTGGGAGTTCCACGCGCAGCAGGGCTACCGCGTGGTGCGCAAGGACGGTGACCTGGACGGCTACGCCGCCACCTTCTCCCTGGTGCCGCCGCTGCGCCTGGGCCTCGTGTTGCTCCTGGCGGGGCCGAGGCCGCCAGGGCCTGACCTGGTGGCTCAGGCCTACGACGTGCTCCTGCCGGCTATGGAGAGGGCCCTTCGTGAGGCCACGCTCAGCCCTGCTCCGCCGCCCAGCGCGCGACCCTTCGCCGGCTACTTCACCTTTGCCAATTTGACTTTCTACGAAGTGCGCGCCGGGCCGGCGGGCGAGCTGCGCCTGTGCCAGTTCGGGCCCCGCGTGGAGGCGCTGGTGCCCCCGGCGTTCCGCACGTTGGCGCTGCGCCACCTGCGCGGTCGCGTCTTCCAGCTGCATGTGGCCCGCGAGTTTCCGTGCGCGCTGCCGCTGGGTGACTCCTGGCTGTCCCTCGAGGCCCAGCACGGGCAGCTCGTCAACTTCTACCCCTTGGACCACCACGGGCTCTCCCCGGGCTTCGACGTGCCGGGCCTCAACACGTACCGGGTGTTGCGGCTGTCTCGCAAGCCGGTATTCAAGACCCAGTAACCCCGGGCTCTGTTCAGAGCCTCCCCTTCTCTCGCCTGGCAGCTTTCCATCCTAGTTCTGCAAGGTAAGGCTGCAGGGATGTCTATTAAAGAACTAAGGAGTTGGCAAAGTGGGATAGGGCCATGCTACTCAAAGTGTGGTCTGTGCGCCACAGCCTGCGGCGAACTGTTTGTTATCCGTGGGAGAGAAAGAGTTTACAGAAATTTAGTGAGCATTTAGAAACTTTAGCGCGTTGACAGAGTACTTTTATGTCTGTCGAATCTAAGAATATGGTCTAGCATTGTGTCTTTTAAAAATCCACCTTATATGTATGGAAACACAAAAGACCCCAAATAGCCAAAGCAATCTTGAGAAAGAAAAATGGAGCTGGAGGAATCAGGCTCCCTGACTTCAGACTATACTACAAAGATAACAGTAATTAAGACAGTATGGTACTGGCACAGAAACAGAAATATAGATCAATGGAACAGGATAGAAAGCCCAGAGATAAACCCATGCACATATGGTCACCTTATTTTTGATAAAGGAGGCAAGAATATACAATGGAGAAAAGACAGCTTCTTCAATGAGTGGTGCTGGGAAAACTGGACAGCTACATATAAAAGAATGAAATTAGAACAATCCCTTACACCATACACAAAAATAAACTCAAAATGGATTAAAGACCTAAATGTAAGGCCAGACACTATAAAACGCTTAGAGGAAAAGCTAGGCAGAACACTCTATGACATAAATCACAGCAAGATCCTTTTTGACCCACCTTCTAGAGAAATGGAAATAAAAGTAAACAAATGGGACCTAATGAAACTCAAAAGCTTTTGCACAGCAAAGGAAACCATAAACAAAACGAAAAGACAACCCTCAGAATGGGAGAAAATATTTGCAAATGAAGCAACTGACAAAAGATTAATCTCCAAAATTTACAAGCATCTCATGCAGCTCAATATCAAAAAAACAAACAACCCAATCCAAAAATGAGCAGAAGACCTAAATAGACATTTCTCCAAAGAAGATATACAGATTGCCAACAAACACATGAAAGAATGCTCAACATCATTAATCATTAGAGAAATGCAAATCAAAACTACAATGAGGTATCACCTCACACCGGTCAGAATGGCCATCATCAAAAAATCTGCAAACAAATGCTGGAGAGGGTGTGGACCGTTGGTGGGAATGTAAATTGATACAGCCACTATGGAGAACAGTATGGAGGTTCCTTAAAAACTAAAAATAGAACTACCATACGACCCAGCAATCCCACTGCTGGGCATATATACCCTGAGAAAACCATAATTCAAAAAGAGTCATGTACCACAATGTTCACTGCAGCTCTATTTACAATAGTCATGTCATGGAAGCAACGTAAGTGTCCATCGACAAATGAATGGATAAAGAAGATGTGGCACATATATACAATGGAATATTACTCAGCCATAAAAAGAAACAAAACTGAGTTATTTGTAGTGAGGTGGACAGACCTAGAGTTTGTCATACAGAGTGAAGTAAGTCAGAAAGAGAAAATCAAATACCGTGTGCTAACACATATATATGGAATCTAAAAAAAAACCCCCAAAACCAAAAAAGCTGGTCATGAAGAACCTAGGGGCAGGACGGGAATAAATGCGCAGACCTACTAGAGAATGGACTTGAGGACACGGGGAGGGGGAAGGGTAAGCTGGGACAAAGTGAGAGTGGCATGGACTTATACATACTATCAAATGTAAAATCGATAGCTAGTGGAAACCAGCCACATAGCACAGGGAGGTCAGCTCGGTGCTTTGTGACCACCTAGAGGGGTGGGATAGGGAGGGTGGGAGGGAGGGAGACACAAGAGGGAAGAGATATGGGGAAATATGTATATGTATAGCTAATTCACTTTGTTATAAAGCAGAAACTAACACACCATTGTAAAGCAATTATACTCCAATAAAGATGTTAAAAAAAAACCTTATAGAGTTATAATTTACATAAAAGGAAATGTACACATTATCGGGGTACATTTTGATGATTTTGACAAATGTATACCCTTCACCACAATCAAGATATAGAAAAGTTTCATCATCCCCTAAACGTCCCTCCTACTGCTTTGCAGTCAGTCCCCTCCCCTGCTCTCAGGCCCGGGCAGCCACTGGTCTACTCTGTCACTTTAGATTAGAATTTCTTATAAATGGAATCATATAGTGCAGGCTTTTGTGTCTGCTTTCTTTTGCTCAGAAGGATGTTTTTGAGGTTCATTCATGTTTTTGTGTATATCAATATTTTGTTCCTTTTTATTGCTGAATAGTATTCAGTTGTATGGATATGCCACCAAATTGTTTATCCATTCACCTTTTGATGGATATTTAGGTTGTTTCTGGATTGGGGCTTTATGAAAATGCATTCCTGTATAAGTCTTTTTTGTGTGTGAATACATGCTTTCATTTCTCTTGGGTAAATATCTAGGTGTGACGCCATGCAGTATTCCAAAGCACTGGTACCGTTTTATGTTCCTGCCAGCATATGCAGTGGTTCCATGTCTCCACATCTTTGCTACCACTTAGCATTGCCAGTCTTTTCAATTTCAGTCACACTAGTGGTTGTGAAGTCCTGTCTCACTGTAGTCCGTGGTTGTTTTGTTTTGTTTTGTTTTGCCAAACCGCGTCGCTTGCGGGATCTTAGTTTCCTGACCGGGGATGGAACCCGTGCCCCCTGCAGTGAAAGTGCTGAGACTTAACCACTGGACTGCCAGGGAAGTCCCACTTTTTCCTTGTATTAATGATGTCTTTTGAAGGGCAAAAGTTTAAAAATTTTGAGGAGTCTTATGCCTGATAAATCTAATACAAAATTTGGGCTTGCATTTTGCATGTCCTTTTAAAAATTAAACATTTGATTTTGAGATAATTGTAGATTCACATACAGCTGTAAGAAATAATCAGTGTACCCTTTATCCACGTTCCTCTCATGGAAACATCTTGCAAAACTATAGTACAGGGCCTTCCCTGGTGGTCCAGTGGTTAAGACTCTGTGCTTCCAATGCAGGGGGCCTGGGTTTGATCCCTGGTCAGGGAACTAGATCCTGTGTGCCGCAACTAAGGATCCCACGTGTCCCAACGAAGATCCCTCGTGCTGCAACTAAGACCCAGCGCAGCCAAAAAAATAAATAAATATTTAAAAAAACTATAGTACAATATCATAAGCTAGTTATTGATGTTGATACCGTCAAGATACAGAACATTTTCATCAGCACAAGAATCCCTCCTGTTGCCCTTTTCTAGCCGCACCCACTTGTTTACCAACCCACCCTGTCCTTAAGCATTGGCAGCCACCAATCTGTTCTCCATTAATGTAATTTTGTCATTTCAAGAATATTATATCAATGGAGTGATGGAAGAAATGTTCACATATTGAGGTATGGGAAAGTCATTCTGGCTTATACATACATGGTTTAGCTTCTCTTTGTGGCTTATCAAACATACACTGTTGCTTTCCTCTAACCATTAAAGAAAAGGTTGCATTGTCCAGAAGTAAAGAATTCCGTTTTGAATACAGAGATAAATGCCTCCCTTCCTGGGATGTCAATGCTACTACTTCTTCGATGATTAGTCTCCCTCCCCAGGCACCAAGGCCATACTGACTTCCTATGTATGTACAAATCTGTATTTTGGGAGAAACTTTGAAGGAATGTACCCCTGTCATGTTTGATGTTCTTTTTTCTGACAAGATATAAAATTGCGCTGAAAAACATGCTCTCTGGAGCAGTTCCTCAGAGCTACCTGAGAGTCTGTCTCCTGGGCTTTGGTCCTCAGTTTGGCTCAAATAAAACTCTTCTTTATTCTTTTTTGTTTTTAATTAAATTTATTTATTTTATTTTTGGCTGCGTTAGGTCTTCATTGCTGCGTGAGGGCTTTCTCTAGTTGCGGCGAAAGGGGGCTACTCTTCCTTGTGGTGCATGGGTTTCTCATTGTGGTGGCTTCTCTTGTTGCAGAGCACAGGATCTAGGTGCACGGGCTTCAGTAGTTGTGGCTCGCGGGCTCCAGAGCACAGGCTCAGTAGTTATGGTGCACGGGCTTAGATGCTCTGCCGCATGTGGGATCTTCTTGGACGAGGGATCGAACCTGTGTCCCCTGCATTGGCAGGCGGATTCTTAACCACTGTGCCATCAAGGAAGCCCCCTTTCCTTTATTCTTATTACAGATTGGTTATTGATTATTTCTGTTGACAGGAGTCACACAGTGTGTAATCTTTGGGGTTTTTTTCTCACTCAGCATAATTCTCTGGAGAGTCATTCAAGTTGTTGCAAGTGTCAACAGTTTGTTTCTTTTTGTTGCAGAGTAGTGGTTGGTTGCATGGTATGGATGCACCACAGTTTATTCAACCATTCACTTGGTAAAGGACATCTAGGTTGTCCAATTTTAGATTGTTATGAATAAAGCTGCTTTGAACATTTGTTTGCATGTATTTGTGCGAACATAAGTTTTTATTTCTCTGGGATAAATGCCCAGGAGGGCAACTGATGGTTGAATGATACCTTTTTAAAAAAAGAAACTGCCAAACTATTTTCCAGAGTGGCTGTACCATTTTATATTCCAACCAGCAATGTATGAGTGATCTAGTTTCTCCACATTTTGGCCAGCATTTGGTATTGTTACTATTTTTATTTTTGTAATTCTAATTTTCTGATGACTAATGATATCAAAAATCTTTTCATATGCTTTTTTGCCATCTGTATATCCTCTTCAGTGAAATGTCTCTTTATGTCTTGTCCATTTTCTAATTGGATTTTAAAAATTGTTGAGTTTTGAGAATTCTTTACATATTCTAGGTACTATTCCTTTGTTAGATATATAGTTTTCAAATATTTTCTAGTCTGTAGTTTGTCTGTTCATTGTCTTAACAGGGCCTTTCACAGAGCAAAAATTTTAAATTCTGATCAAGTTCAATTATGGTAGGCTGGATAATGACCCCCCCAGAAATGTACACATCCTAATCCTTGGAACCTGTGAATGTTAACATTATATGATAAAAAAGAACTTTATGGATGTGATTAAGTTAAGGATCTTGAGATGGGGACACTACCTTGGGTTATTGGTGAGACAGGCTGGGACCTGGGACCCTTTGCTGCAGTGCTGCAATGCTTGCACCTGGACACACCTCTCCTTGAGCAACAAAATACAAAGAAACTGTATGGGACTAAAAATAACTGCATGCATGGGCAGTTGGGGCAAATTCTGGACCCAAAAGATACAAAGAGATCAAAAAACCCAACTGTCACTTTTGAAGAGCCTGGAGCAGAAACAGGGTGCTGGGAGCAAAAGCAGGGTACTGAACATGCCCCCTGCACACAACACCACTAGAGGGGTGGACAAAACACCTAAGCCACCCCTCTGGCCCAACCCCTGGACACATCCCTACCCTCACCCCATGTAAGGAACAAGCTCGCCCCCACCTCCGGGAGCCAAGGTGCGGGCAGCCTCTGGAAGGTGGGAAGGCAAGGGAGCAGATTTTTCCCGAGAGCCTTTAGGAAGAACACAGCTCTGCTGACACTTGATTTTTAGGCCAGTGGGCCCTGTGTTGGACTTCTAAACTCCACAACTGTAAGACAGTAAATGTGTGTAGTTTAAGCCACTAAATTTATTTAGCAATTTTAGGTAATTTGTTACGGCAGCAACAGGAAACTTATACACCTGCAGGTCAAGGGGGTGGAAACTGAGATCCAGGAAGGTTTAGCAACCCACTCAAGGTTGCACAACTAGGGGCTCTTTGAGTTCCAGGATCACCGCTCATGTAGCCATGGACGAGAGGTTTGCCTGCCCTGCCCCGTCCTTCCAAGGGCATTTGCAGGCTTCTCACTCCCTCTTCTGTGACCCTAGCAGTCACCCTTTATGTCATGAATGCAGAGAGCCTAAGATTTAGACCTGGAAGAGTTCTTCGCCATCATCTCATCACGAGCGAGATGAGTTTCTAGTGGTTTCTGAGTATCTTTCAGCTATATCATTTTTGTCTCAGAAACATCCAAATCCAATCTTTAAAACAGTTAAAAGCAGAATTATTCTGGAGGAGGTGGAGTTGGAGGTGGAGGCGAAGCTCAGCCCACCAGGCCCTCCCTTTTCTCCTGTACAAGGTCTGCTGGGCACCTCCTTGGGACTCAGGGCTGCGAGTTGCAGCGTTTGAAGTCTCCTTCCATGGTGAGGAGTCGGGGGGCCTGTCGCATTTCTGTTTCTGCTGGTTTTCACGTGGCTGCCTTCTCCTCATTGGTTAGCTGTCTACTCAAATTCTCCCTCGGGAAACCATCCCTGCTGCTCTGTCTAAAGTCTGCTGCCCTCTCCGACTGGCATCATGAACACCTGCTGGTTTCCTTCCAAGGACTTGTGACAATTTGCCTTTATTCCATTTCTTTGCTTAAATAAGGGCTGTCGAATTCATGAAGGCAGAGACCTTGTCTCTCCTGCTCCCGGGTGTATGTAACCCAGTTCCCGGCACAGTGCCTGGTGTGAGAACACACTCAAAAAATGTCTGCTGGGCTTCCCTGGTGGTGCAGTGGTTGGGAGTCCACCTGCCGATGCAGGGGACATGGGTTCGAGCCCTGGTCCGGGAGGATCCCACATGCCGCGGGGCGGCTGGGGCCGTGAGCCATGGCCGCTGGGCCTGCGTGTCCGGAGCCTGTGCTCTGCAACGGGAGAGGCCACAGCAGTGAGAGGCCTGCGTACAGAAAAAAAAAAAAAAAGTCTGCTGTTAGAAGAATGAAGCTCAGAGAGGGGAAGCAACTTGCTGTGATCACACAGGGATATAGTGGCAGAGCCAGAATGAAGGTCAAGTCATCTGGCATCTTCCATCAGTCAGTCTCTGGCCTATGGTTAGTGGTCACTGTGGGCAGCTGGGAGGGGTCAAGACTGGTCAGGGACAGACACATTAAGGGCTGGTTGCAGTGAACCATGAGCCTTTCAGAATGACCTACAAGGACTTCAGATAATATGGTGGGATTTCCCTTCTGGTAAGATGAAGACTCATGAAGGGAAGACCCAAGCCAGGACCTCTGGTTGTGGACCTCGTGCCAGGGAGGCCATGCCACAGCTTTCCCACCTACAGGAGGAAGAGAGAGGGAAGAGGGGAAGATCCCAGGGCCTCAGTCAGGGAAGAAGCCTGAACAGACTCCCTCTTGAGGGCACTCGGAATTGATCACCTATTTCTCCAAGCATAATGGAATTAAAAAGAACAGTTGGAAGAAGGCAATGCTGAAAACCCAAGGTGCGACCCTTTATGATGGAATTCCAGGCCTCAGGGACAAGTGTGGGGCTCCCTGGCATCCACTCAATCACACCATTTAAGGAAACTGCGAAAGAAGTCAGGCAGTGTTTAGATAATTGTCATGGCAACCCTGAGGGTAGGGATTATAAACCCCATTTTACTGCAGGAAGTGAAGTGACTTGCCCAAGGTCACAAGTTTATCAGTGGGGTTCCATCACAGCTCTGCAGGGCCCCATAGCTCTTTCTACCACTTAGAGGTGTGAGCTAAGGGTGAGCTTTTTGGGGCAGGTCACCCGAGCATGTGCCAGCTGGGCTGGACATCTCTCATTCTCCCCTGGACCTAAGGCCTCCTTCTTTGGCCTCAGAGTCTCCAGGGTTTAGTGTCCCTGGAATAGTATGAGGGGAGGGTCCAGCCTCAGGATTGGTTTTGAAGAGGGAGGAGGAGGAAGAGGAAATTCTGTATATTGTGCTGAAGTACCCTAGGAACGCAGAAAAGATGTGGAGAGAGAAGATTCCAGATCTTCCTGAGCAGGGAGTTTGAAAATCTAGGAAACAGTGGAAAGAACTCAGTTTTAGAGTAAAATATACCTGGGTGTTACCCCAACCAAGCCCCATTCATCTTGACCTTGAGCAGTTAAGACACCCCATCTCTGTGAGCCTCAGTTTCTACTGTTGTAAAACAGGATAAGGGCCCAGGGTAGTGCTGGAGCCAGTTGTTACATTTTCAGGAATTTTGTGAAGCAGTTATTAAACAATGCCATCATTAAAAATTATGTAAATTTACAATAGCATAAAGTGTGTTAAAAACAAAGACAACACTCAAAACAAATCGCTTCCTAATTATTTTACTATGTATTACTGTTATTTGTATCCTTGAGGTTATTTACATCTATTGTATCTGAATTCTGGAAATATTATGTAACCATGTGTTGCTGAGCTCTGCTTTCTGCCATATGAGGACACAATGAGAAGGATAAGTTCGCAGTCTGCAACCCGGAAGAGAGCCCTCCCCAGAACCAGGGCCATGCAGGTACCCTGATCTTGGACTTGCAAGCCTCTACAACTGTGAGAAACACATTTCTGTTCATAAGCCAAAAAATAAAAAAGATATGTTGGGCTTCCCTGGTGGTGCAGTGGTTAAGAATCCACCTGCCAATGCAGGAGACACAGGTTCGAGCCCTGGTCCGGGAAAATCCCACATGCCACGGAGCAACTAAGCCCGTGCGCCACAACTACTGAGCCTGTGCCCTAGAGCCTGCGAGCCACAGCTACTGAAGCCCGCGCACCTGGAGCCCGTGCTCCGCAACAACAGAAGCCACTGTAATGAGAAGCCCGTGCATGGCAACGAAGACCCAACGCAGCCATAAATAAATAAATTTATTTTAAAGAAAAAAGATACGTTACTGAGCATCTCTTCCAAAGTCTGTTGTTCAGTGACTCACACTGGTAGTTTGAAATTGACCTTGATGGCCACTTACACTGTAGAAAATGGCAGTTGCTGCCCATCAGGGCTTGATTTATTTATCATTGTGTTGATTGTCCAGACCTAAGAAAGTAATGGATAACATGTTAATGCAGATTAAATCGAAAACTGTGACGTAGTGAATAGCACAAAAAAACTGAGGAAATATTCTTCCAGTATTTGAAAACTATTATCTGATTCAGTAAAGAAGTCACCCATGGCATTGTGGAGCGAGAAAAGTTCCAACATAAACCTTCGTTGTTTCACTTAAAAAAAAATTGAAGTATAGCTGATTTTCAGTGTTATTTTGGTTACAAGTGTGGAACACAGTGATTCGATGTTTTTATAGATTATACTCCATTTAAAGTTATTATAAAATATTGGTTATAGGGCTTCCCTGGTGGGGCAGTGGTTGAGAGTCCGCCTGCCGATGCAGGGGACACAGGTTCGTGCCCTGGTCCGCGAAGATCCCACATGCCGTGGAGCGGCTGGGCCCGTGAGCCATGGCCGCTGAGCCTGCGCTTCCTGAGCCTGTGCTCCGCAACGGGAGAGGCCACAACAGTGAGAGGCCCGCGTACCGAAAAAAAAAAAAAAATATTGGTTATATTCTCTGGGCTGTATATTATATCCTTGTATCTTATGTATTTTATATCTGTTAGTTTGTATCTCTTAATCCCCTTCCCCTGTCTTGTCCCTCCCCCCTCCTCCCTCCCCCATTGTTTCACTCTTATCTTACTCCTTGACTCAAATAGAGGTGTCAGCCAGCATTCCTGAAGTATGCTTGGCGAGTTGGGTGGTACGCACTTACTAGCACACCCCTGGTAATACGCCTCTCTGGTGGCTCTGGGCACTCAGCGACACAGTGTGGATGGTGGTGCCGGGGGTGGCAGTCTCCATCAGCTGCCTCCTCCCCGAGCCATGCCCGATAAACTTGAGATCTGCGGATAAAGAGCATGCTGGCCGAGTAACTACAACCTCAGGAGAAATTTCCTAGTTCCTCATCCCAACCAGATTGGCTGCTCCTGGGTTCTTACTGTAGAGAAATTCTGGAGCCAACATCCTGGACCCGAGACACAGTATTATTAAGTCAGGAGTTGGGAGCTGGGAAGAGGCATCTAGGGCAGCTGGTAAGGGGATAACCTTTGGTTCAACGTCTCTGCTTTCTGCCCCATCACTGTGCCTCTAGGTCCCCACCCACTGGCCGGGACCTTCGCTGGGGTGGGGAGCAGGGGGCAGAGAGTCAAGTCGTCACCACACCCCACCAGCCCAGGAGGCCAAGCTTCCTCTGAGGCTCAGGTCTGGCCTGTTACCAGCCTCAGCCCCCAGGGGGCAGAGTGGCTCCATAGAAAGAAGGCCTAGCTCACCCTTCAGTCCATCCCCCTGCCTTCCATCCCAACCGGTATGGCAGGGCTGCTCCTGGGGGCAGTAAGGGAGTAACTTACTGAGCCCCTGCTATGTGCCAGGCTCTCTGCTGGGCACTGTGGCACCCGTTAACTATCTAAGCTTCACAAAGGTCTTGCAAGGTAGGGTCTGTTATGCTCTCCCTGGTTGAACGTCAAGCCATCAGGTAGACCTCCCACTACCCTCCCCTCTGACATCTACCCCCACATGTTTGTGGGCCCAGCTTCAGACTCAGCACCGCTCTCCCTCTGAGCACCAGGGCAGTACCCAGACGCTGGGGAACTTCTCCAATTATACTCCCAGGGACACTGAGAGCTGCTCCCTCCACAAGGGGAGACCCTGCAAATGATAACACTTTTTTAGAGATTCACATTGTGCTTTTGGCATAGTTAAGGCTCTGCAATATCCCGAAGTAAAGAAATCTGATCAACTTGCCCAAGCCCAGAATTTGCCTAACGTATTTGACCATGGAACCCTCCCCCAAATCCCCTTTCTTGAATTTGACACACGTTTATTGAGATCCTGCTATGAGTCAGGCTTTGTCCTCGTTGTGGAGAACACAGCAGAGTGTATGACAGACGTGGGCCCTGCTTCCTCCCGGCAAAATACTAAGAGCTAACGGTTGTGAGTGCTGAGCACTTGACGGGCTTCATCTCATTTCATCCTCACCTCTACTCCAGGAGTTAAGCATTATTGCCCCATTTTACAGACATGAAAATGAGGCTCTGAGCAATGATGTGCCCTCTCCAAGGATACATAGCTAACTAATGGCAGAGTTGGGATTCAAATCCTAGGACCCCCTGACAGCAGAGCTCGAACTCTTAAACATGAATGAATGTTCTTAGAACATTTAGGAATTACTGCTCGAGTTCAACACCCCAGGCCAAGTCCCCACCCCAGCCCCAACCCTGGCTTCATCCTTAGCCCTGGAAAACTCCTAGTCACTCTTCAGAAACCTGCTGAGGTCCTTTAGGAGCTCCTGTTTGTTCCCTGGTGAACCTCAGGGAGAAAAAATACTGTGAGTCCAAGTAATAATTTTTGCAATTCACATTTATTTTGGGGGAAAAAAAGGTTCTGCTAAAAATACTCCTACAAAGGCATTGGAGTAACAGGCTCAGGGTTGCTCATGGAGCCAGTTGGTGAGATTTCCTCGGTCATAACAGTGGGGGTCCCGGGAGCCAGGGCTGACCCACAACCAACAGAGCCCCAGCTGCGTCCCTCCCTGACTCCCCAGCATTGTCAGGAAAACCCATATTTGTGACCAGAAGAAACAGAGTTCTGTGAAACCACACCAGACCCCACGAGCCCCAGTTGTGAACTCTGGCTGCATGGCTGAGGTTAGAGTGAACCGCTCGGGGGTGGGCAGTCCAGGTGCCCACACCCACTGCCCATGGCTCAGACAGCGGGTTCAGGAGGCCAAGTTCAGAGGGGATGTCCGAGTGCCCCCAAACAGGGTGCTCCTTGGGGATCTGGATTTGATTGGCAAAGGGTCTGACAGTGGGGCGGGGCTGAGTGGGGACCACAGTTAGCGGCGTAGCATAGTGATTACGAGGGCAGATACTGGGCCAGAGACCACTGGCTGACGGTGTGACCTGGGAAGGCTACCACACACGTCTCTGAGTTTCCTAGTTTGTGGAGGGGGAATAATAATTGTACCTGTTTCACAGAGCTGTGTGAGGGTTAAGCAAGACACCGTGTATAAAAAGTTAAGCACAGAACCTTGCACACTGTTGGCACTCAAGAAATAGCAGCTATGATTAGGGTTTGGGGCTGGGCATGGCCAACCAGGAATTGCTCTTCTGTGGAGTCGAAAGAGGCTGGCTGTGAGTGAGTGTCCCTGCCGGTCCTACCCCAGGCCAACCCCAGGGGCTCAATTTCTTGCCCCCTGCCCACCAGAGTCCCTGTCCACGGAGGGGAAAGCAGCCAGACTGATTACCAGGCTCCGAGCAACCCAGAGGCACCTCTTTCAGCTGGTCTCCCAGATTCCATAGGCAGTGGTCTCAGCTGGGAGGTGAGGGGGTCCTTTGTATGGAGGCAGGGACTGTGTGGTCATGGAAGTTGCATCCTGACTGTCAGAGGGAAGGCACCTGACTCTGGGGTTTGCAGCAAGACCCTATGGCTTCCCAGTGTTAAGACTCGGGTTCTGAACAGGGGGGTGGTGTGCTTGGGAAAGATTCCTCAGCAAATCCCTGGCCCTGCAGCTTCCTCTCTAAGGGGGTGGGGGGTGTCCACCCCAGATGAGTCCCTCCTTAAACTGAGCCGCTGGGGCCCCTACTAGGCTCCTGAACTGAGCTGTCTAGCCCACCAGCCGGTGGGCACTGAGGGCTGTGTGGGGCTTTGCTGCAGCCTGGGGTAGTCAGCTCCCCGGCCACTGGGAGGGCCAGGTGTGGGCAATTCTACCCCTCTACCAGGGAGGGAAATCCACCATCACACTCAGAAGGAGGTGATTCAGATTCAAAGGATGGAGTTGTTAGTATTTGTTTTTAGCTGTCTCTCTCCCCATCTCTTTCTTTCTTGCTCTTTCTTTGTGCTTTGTCACTGCTGGGACCCTCAGGTTTGGGGATCAGACTTGAACAATGGGACTTGAAATTTCAAGAATTGGCAGCATAGAATCATATGGTAGTGGAATCTTAAAAACATGGAATCCTGTTGGAATCTTAGAATTATGAGGTTTTGCTGGAATCTTCACCCATGGAATGTTAGAGTTTTGGACTCTTGCAGAGTCAGCAGGGCCCCAGAGTGTATGTGGGCCTGGCTCTGACCTCCTCCCTCTGCCATCTCCCTTTCCCCTCCTCCAGCAGGGGCCATTAGACCCTGAGTAGACACAGGACCTTCACTCCCTCTTCCTCCAGGGAAAGCCGTGCCTTAGTCTGGGTAGCAGAGGCTGGTAGCAGGGAGTTATATGAAGCTCCAGGTCCAGCTGGAAGCCCCACCCTGCCTTTGTCCGGCCCACCTGGCCAGGTGCTGAGTGAACAGACCTGGATCATAGCCTTGAGGCCTGTGGGGTCTCCAGAGGGTGGCCCTGGGAGGACTGCTGGGCCCCTGTGAAGTATTAGGTTCCTGTTCCTTCTTGCTATATCAGTTTTCCTGAAGCAGCCTTCAAGCTGTGAAGCTGAACTCAGACAGACTCTGGGTCTGGGGAGGCGGGGGGTCTAATTTTCCTGAAAGCTTAGCTCAATACATTCCTGAGGGTCAGCCCTTTCCCCCACTTCATGGGTCCTAATCCATGTCTGAGTTTGGGCATCTTATCTGACGATGTCCTGCTTTCTCCTAATCCCTGTCTACGCCAGACCCTCTCCCTGCAGACATCAGGGCACAGTTCATCGTGGGGGAAGTGAAGAGAGAATTTCAGTGTCTGGAGGAATATCCTGGAGGAGCTTGTTAAAAACAGGGGCTCCTAAGCCCAACCTTGGCTATTCTGATTTAGGGGGTCAGGGTGGAGCAGGCACACGGCCTGGCTGGAATCCTCTGGGAATCACCTCTGAGAATCTGATTCCTCACTCATAGAGTGGGGATGGTGACACCCATAGGGTCCCGCACGTGGGACTGGTGTAGGCTAAGTGTTCAGCGATTAGTGCAGTTGCTGTGGCATCAGCCTCCTGAGACCAGCCTCTGATGGGGAGTCCCTGAGTCTTCTTGTGTCACAGAACAAAGGCCAAGTCACTTCCTTTGATTTCCCTGAAGGGGAATCTGGCCAGCTTCGAGGCCATAGTCCACGCTGTTTTATGGTAGGAGCCATTTCATGGGAGGCTGGGTCAAGGTGGGCAAGGTGGAGCATGCATGTGTGGTGAGATTCCCTAACCTCCCTCTGGGTTCCCCAGCATAACACACTACAGAAAAGGGCAGGACCCCGCCCCCTTCCAACAGCATGTCTGGGTGATCTCTCCAGGGCCAGGGCGATGGGGCAGAGATGGGCTTCCTGAGCAGTTTGCATACCACTTACCCAGCCCCCAGCCCTGTTCGCTTCATCACTCCGCTCTGCCCCCCGTGGGGCTCTGCCTGCCTTCCCGTGCCCTTACCACCACCCACGTCTACTCCGCTCTGGCCATGAGTGGCAGGTCTCTCAGTGCCTGGCCTGGAGGAAACGGGGTGGGCATCTCAGGCGAATGCAGCTGAATTAAGAATCGGGTAGCACAAAATCCAACCCTGCTGTTCCAAGCAGCTGAAATGACTCTTTGGATTATCTGCGTCAGTGAGTGAGGATGGAAAAGGAAGCAGCAGGGCCTGGATTCTCCGGGAATAAATGAGGGCTTCTCCAGGGGGCTTTTCCCCACTCCGGGGGAGAGGGGGAGCTGTGAGGCATCCTGCTGCCATCTGATGGCCGAACCGACTGCTCCCTCTAGCACCTGAGGCTGACTCTGCCACTCCTGTTCTCAAGAACCTGCTGTGGCTGCACTGTGCATCGTGTCCAAACTGCCTCAACCTCCCCTTAAACCAGCCCCCGCCTTCCAGCACTGCTCCGGTCCATCCAGAAACGACTCCTAACTGCTAACCATTCTGCCCTTTGCATCTTTGGTTACACTGCACCTCCCACGTGGAGTGACCTTTCTCTCAACGTCTGTTATTGTCAAGACAGCCTCCTCCGTGACAATCCCAGCCCATTTGCTCTTTCCCTTCTCTTACCAACCAGCATCCAGACATCGGGTGCTTCGTGTCATCTGAGTGTGGTGGAGTGGGCACTGGGAGCAGGTGGACACAGCCCTGCTCTGCCTCTTCCTGGCTATGGAATCCTGAACACGCTACTTCCTCTCTCTGAGCCCCTTCTCCCCCAGCACCCCCTCGCAGGGCCGCAGTGTACAAAGTGTTGCGCATGCTTGGCTCACCCAGTCCAGTCCTCTCGTTTTACAAATGCGAGAGTGAGGCTCAGGGGAGCTGGCTTGCCCAGATCTGTGTCTTAAGTTAGTGGTGAGAGCTGCCACTCTGGTGGCAGTGTGCTTTTCCCCTAGCATCATGCCTCATCCTGACCTTCGAATGCATTTACATGATTTCCTCGGACAAGTCATCCAACCTTTGGTACCATTTGGAACTTCAGGGGCTCAGGGGAGAGCCAGAAGTGGCTGAGGGCCCAGCACCGGGGTGGGCAGTGGTCTGGGGCCATGACTGCTGCTTGTGCTTCAGCCAGGGGTGAGGAAGGGCTGGCACGGGGCGGGGGCTCCTAGTCTTCTGGAGATGAGCCCCTGATCTGAGGGGGGCGCAAAGCTAGTGAGTGCACACAAGGGGGTGGCAGAGAGCTCCCTGAGAGGGACCGACCGGAAAGGATGGGGAAAGTCCAGCGGATGCCATCTGAGCAGGAGGCACCACTCGGTAGCGAACAGCCACCGCCCCAAGTCCCTAAGTATCCCCGACTGCCCCCGCCACCCTAGCCCCTACTCTGGGGCCTTTTGGTGTAGCACTGCGGCCATCACCTATTCTGATTGGTTTGCCCACATCTTACCGGTTGATAGACATTGAGAGTATCATCCCCCAGGAAGAGGCCTGCTGATCATCAACAGTAACCCATCTGACCCATCTGGGGGCGCTTCTGGGGCAGTAGGAGCGGGGGCGACAGCATGGCTCTCTATTACCCAGCCTGGTGCTGTGCAGATCTGCCTGTCACACCCTCTCAGAGCAGCTGGTCCCCATTTCCATGGTGCCCTGGCCCATGTTTGCAAGGCAGCTTTCTTTCCTCAAGTACCAACTGTGTGCAGAGCGGCCGGAAACTCCTCTCACACTGCTGGGCAGGTGGGGGCTGGCACTTGGGGAGGTTGAGCCAGGAAAGGATTAGTAACCAGGCAGCGGGTGGCTCAGAGCCGTGTGCCCGGGCGAGCAGGCAGCCATCAGTGGAAGGCGCTTGGCAGCATGGCCTACCATCCCCACTGAGAAGCAAGCAAGAGGTGGCGGGGGGAGCTGCCCCAGCAGCGGGGAGAGGTGAGCATCTGCCTGCACCCGGGACAGTCACAGCGATGTCTGTCTGTTACCCTGAAGTAGAGACAGAGGGTTTGGGTAGCACCCTAACTCTTGAGAACCAAGCACGTGGAGGCCCAGGACCACGGAGGACTCAGGCCCTGAAGGGTGGATGGGCAGACGTGCTGGCTAGCAGACACCAGCCTAGCGGCTTAGGACAGGAAGCCATCTGACAGGAAGCACCGACTGCCAGCCCCCTATGGGGCCCCAGAGCAGTTGGGGGGACGGGCTGAGGAGACAGAGTTAATCTGAAGAGCATCAGGGCAGCTCCCTCCAGAAGGTGACCTTGTGTGTCGGGACAGCTGCCACCCGTGCAGGGCATCTTTGGGGCACAAAGGGCAGCTGGCTGGGCCAAGGCTGGCCAGTTCGTGGGAAACCAGCCAATGCCTTCCTTGTGGCTTGCTCTGCTGTTCCCCCTGGGGGGGCCCATGCTCCCCTCTAATCCCTTCCTTCCCCCTGCATCTCGGGCTCTGAGAACAGGTGAGTGACAGATGACAGGCTGGTCCGTGTTGGATGCTTGCTCTCACTGAGGGGCCTTTAGGTGACCACCTGCGGCATGAATCTTTCTCACTGGTCAGCCTCCCATGGACAAAGGGAAAGGTCCTGAGATGTGGCGTCCCTGGCTCCCCCTCCCCAGCCTCCTCCTTCCACACAAAGAATTTTGATTGTACCCGAGTAGAAGTCCATCTGCTCAGAGGATAATTAGAGTTGACCAGGATAAGGTGATAATACCTGTGGCTTTGACTGCGGATCCATGGGTTCTCCGGGACCCTCACGCTGCCGCCATCACAGCTCACTTAATACCTGGGCCCCCTTTCTCTGGCCCAAAAGAGCGAGTGCACTGATGTCACCTCCCTGCTCCTAATGTGTCCTGCAGTGGTTCACACTGATCCGCAGGGCATCAGACTCCAAGTTCTGAGCCACTTACGACTCACTTCTTTCATTGCCTGTGCTTTTGACAAGCCAGAGGCAGAAAGGCCACATGGACCACTGGTGTCCTCCATGTGTTTTCTCAACCCTGGGCCTTCTGGAACCCTGAGGTAGGAAAAGTCCCTTAGAAGAGCATCATGGGTCACTTGACATGTCCCAAAGGTGCCAGGGTCTCTGTTGGAACTGACAGAGAACAGGGGTCATTTTCTAACTAAAGTGTTTATTTCCATTCAGTTCACTAACCGATTGTTCTGCTCAGGTAGCTGCATTTGCTCATAGGAGAGAGTCTGTGGCCAGACTCCTTGGCTGATTATTTTCCCATGGCCAAGACTTTCAGACCTGGGCAAAGGTCTGATGGAGGGAAAGAGGTGGGAGAGAAATCACATGCTTTCCTGAAAGGGCAGGAGAGGAGCACACCTGCACATGGTCCGAGGGTGATGCTCTGGAGGGCTGGGATATCACAGTGAATGACATGGGTCCTGGCCTCGGATGCAGCCTGGTTTAGGCTCCCAGAGACAAAACTGGGTTCTGGACATCCGAGGGCACTCAGGAACCTCGAAGGGGCCTGTTTGCCTGGAAAGTACTGGATGGACCGGGACAGAAGGAGTTGGAGGTGTGGGCAGAGGCTTCTGGCCCTGCAGCCCCCTCCTCCTCCTCAATCTGTTGCTTTCAAAAACAGTCCTGGGGTGGGATGCTCCTCCACCTCGGCCCCCACCCTCCACCCAAATCTCACTCAGTCTCTGAATGGCCCAGATGGCCCTGTGGCAGTTGGCTTTGGTGAGGCCTGGCAGCAGGTGGGAACTCTATGCAGGGGGGAGGAGGGAAGGGTGTCAATGAAAACCATATAAAAAACCCAGAAATGTGCATATAAAATCTCGCCCTTGGTGTATTGCCTAAGTCAGTAAGCAGAAAGCACCTTCTTCCTGGAGAAGGATCAAGTCCTCAAAAGGTAGGAAATGTCAAAGTGTCACTTCATTGTCATAAAAAAAAAAAACCAACCAACAAACCCCGCCCCCCCAAACCAAATCCACCCCTGACCAAAATACCCCCGAGTCCACAAATGGCTGTAAACAAACCCAGATGTAGGAGCAATCCTTCTCAGTGGCAGTCGTAGCTGATGGCAGTCATTGCAGCATCAGTCCTCCAGGTGTGGACTGGCAGGAGCGGGTGCCCAGCTGGGCCATGGCCGCCGAGCTGTGCACGTGACGTGGATGTGGAGCTGCAGACCGGGGGGAGGGGGATGGTCAACCTCAGGAAGGCTGACCTTTCTGGTGTCCCCACGTTCTCCCTGACCCAGGAGGACAAAAGTCCCTTTTCAGCCCCGGAAGCTGACAGGAGAAACAAGTCTCTTTCACTGGAGTTTCTAGAATATTCTCCAGAGACCGAAAAATTCTTCTGTTTGCCCAGAGGCAGCGGGACTGGATTTTCCAAGAGCGGCTCCGGGGGTGGCGGCCCGTCGCCTGCCCATCCACCTGGCGCGTGGCTGTAGAGTGAGACCTGGAAGAGCAGCCCCGGGGACGGGAGAGAAGTGTGGCCCCCATCTCTTCCCTTCACATTTGTGTTCCTGAAAGTGTTTCTTGGCTCCGGCCAGGTCACCTTCCCAGAGGGAGTTGGAGAGAAACTGCTTTTGATCTCCGATTGGACAAACTGCATGAATCTCCCAAGCCCTTTTTTTCGTCCAAGAACAATGATCGCTTTCCTTATGAGAATCCTCTTTAAAAACTATTCCTTGTATTTCCCGCCCCCTCCCGGGATCTATTTTCTTTTGTCCCCATTCCCTTTTTTCCATCATCTGAAGTTGCACGTGTTCTTGGTGACGTCTCATGGCTGGAGCGCTGCTTGGTTCTTCCTGTGGCCCGTGGCCTCCTGGCAGGTGGCTGACCCTGCGGTGGACGAAGAACCGGGGGCCGGCATGTGGGGCGGAGGGGGCGGGGCCTGGAGGAAGAGGTGAGCCGAGGCAGGTGAACGTCAAACCTCCACAGACTGGATCTGGTTCATCTGTGCCCGCATCACCTGGATACTGTTCAGGATTTTTTTCTGGTGACCAGCCAAGGTGACCCCAACCCGGAGAATGTCCCTTTGGGAGAGAAGCACGTGTGTTAGGGAAATGCGGGGGTGGAGGGTCTCTTTCCAGGTAGAGCTGCCTGGGCTTTTCCGGGGGTTTCCTGCTGGAGAGGGCAAGGGAGGGGGTGAAGGGCCTGGGGGAATGGGTGGGCGTCTGGAGCTGGAGTGAGTGAACGTTGAGATGGGAGGAGCCCGTGATTAGGAATCAGGGCGCCTAGGTGCACGTGTCTCCTCTGCTTCGGGGGAGGAGAAGGGAACCTGCATTTACTAAGTACCCAGTCATTCACTTTATATCTCCTTTCATCTTCCTACCACTCCCCAGTTTACAGAAGAGAAAACTGGGGCTAAGAAGAGTTCTGTGATTTGCCCAAGGTCGCGGCCAGTGGGTGGCAGGAGACCTGGGTGTTGATATGAATGTGAGTCCGTGTTGGCCGTCTTGCCCCTTGGTCCCCCATATCCCTGCTGGGGCACTGTCTATTCCTCACTTTCCAGAGCCCCCCGCGTGGCGGGATGGGTGGGGAGGGGGGCTAATGGCAGTGGGTGGAAGCGGCTGGGCACTTACTCCATCATCATCTGCGACACGACATCGAAGGAGGTGAAGCCGGCATTGGCGAAGCTCTCCTTGTACTGCCCCATCTTGATGGCCTCCAGCCACTCGTCCACCGTGTTAAAGCTGGTGTAGTCGGGGATCGTGCGGTCCAGCAGCGGCAGGTTGATTCTGGGGGTGGGGTGGGCAACGGGGACGGTCAGGGCACATGCTGACCTGGGGGTGAAGGTAAGCACTACACTTGCAGGCTGTGTGCGTACCTGCACGCGTGCATCCATGTGTGTGAACGCAGGTGAGTGTGTATGTATGTGAGCATTTCTGTGTGAGAGCAGGAGTGAGTCTGAACTCATGTAAATGTGTACACATACGTGTGAGTAGGCGAGAGTGAGTGTGTGCAGGACTCAAAGCTGGCGTTACCTGGAAAGTCTAGGGAAGCCTCTACAGGGACTGCAGAGAGGCTGGACCACAGTGGTGAGGCGGGAGATGCTTTGCCATGCTTCTTCTTTTGAGGAGGAGGGATTTCAGCTGGACTAACTGTGCTGAGTGTTTGCTGTTTCCTCCCCTGATGCCATTCTGTCCTTCTCTACTGTGGTTGTGCTACAGGAAGCTGATCTTGTGGACTGCCTCTCCAAAGTCCAGACAGAGCTGGTGGGGCTAGTGGGAATGACTTCCTGGCAGGCGAGGTGTGAAGTGACCCTCAGGCTAAAAGCTCAGAGTGATTTTTATCCGAAGAATCAGGAGTGGCTGATGCAGGGTCGTGGTGAGGAGGGACGGGCAGAGGCAAACACGAAAATCTCTTGGCCCTAAGAACTCGGCAGGGGAAGGACCTGGGCCCAGAGAGTCTCTGGCCACAGGCAGCCCTGGACCCCGAGGACATCTAGCCGGACGCCCCTCAGAAACCCTGTGCGATCAAGCGTCCTGAAGTGTAAGAGTGTGCAGGGCCAGGGCTGGCCTGTTGAAGCTGCCCGGGCAAGGCAGTGGTGGCTGCAGACCTGATGGAGGGCGCCCTGGGACCAGTGGGAGAAGCAAAGCTACGGGATCACTGGAGCTATAGCGCACCTCCTGAGTCGGTCTCTCTGATACAAGGATGGCAACCCGAGTGTGGGGCGTGCGTGCATGTGTTTGTGTGGTGAGTATGTACTTCTGAACGTGTGTGCTCAAGGACCTGTGGACGTGTGTAGGTGTGAGAGCCTGAGAATGGGTGTCTCCATGTGTGTGAGATTGTGTGTGAGCACAAGCATGAGCGTTTGTGCCCAGCTGTATGTTCACATACACGCACGGGACTATATTTGTGCATGTACATGCATATGTGTGTGAGCCTGGCCATGTCGAGGAGGTTGCACATGCGAGTCAGAGGGTCCAGGTTTAAGTGTGGAGGAGGAAACTGAGTGAGGAGTAAATCTATTCACCAAGATTCTGACGATTTCTCTTAAAAGCTGTCCTCTCCGACCATGCTTTAAAAGATGCTTCCTCTACCAGACTGGGCTTCCTTCTCCTTCTCGGGATAGTCTGTGTCCTGCACTCTGCACCCCAAGGTAGTCATCCTTCCAACAAACACTAGTGCTGTCCTTCCCCATCCCAATTCACCTTTACCAGAGGGGGTGGGGCCAGGGCAGAACTGGGAAAAGGGGCGGGACAGGTGGGGCGGTACCCGGAAGAGAGGGGCGCCATGGCTTTGAGGCTGTTAGGGTTGCGGATCATCTTGTCCAGCGTGTTGACGATCTGGCCGAACTTGGGCCGGTGGTTGCGGTCCTTCTGCCAGCAGTCCAGCATGAGCTGGTGCAGCGCGCTTGGGCAGTCCATGGGTGGTGGCAGCCGATAGTCCTGCTCTATGGCATTGATTACCTGGGGACAACACAGGGGCCCGGTGGGGCTGGGTGGGTGAGGTAAGAGCATCTGCCCCCTGGCCTGGCCCGTCTTGCCCCCAGTACATGGCAGGACAGACTTGCTTGGTTGCCATGGCAACTGCCTCCACTCCCTGGAGGCAGCCCCAGTATGTGGCTCACCTGGGTTCCCACCATCTGTGGCCTCGGTCTGGCCTGGCAGCTGGGTGTTCTGCTCCCCCCACTCACCCACCCAGCACCCTGAGATACCCTCTGCCTCAGGGTCCACCAGGCTGACCCTCCTGTGGGCAACCCCACCTGGCTCTCCTGTCGGGGAAAGGAGCCCAAACACCTCTCCAAACTCTCCTGCCCCCAGGGCCAAATTCATCTTGCCCAGCTTGACTGTGGGTACCTTCCCTGCTCAAGCATTCCCTGTTCT
The DNA here is from genome assembly GCF_025265405.1 of Mesoplodon densirostris. Taxonomy (NCBI): domain Eukaryota; kingdom Metazoa; phylum Chordata; class Mammalia; order Artiodactyla; family Ziphiidae; genus Mesoplodon; species Mesoplodon densirostris. The sequence continues at coordinate 18,800,377 of NC_082662.1, read as the reverse complement.
GGCGTGGCTGCAAATCAGAATTCCTCGGATCGATTTTCCAACACCCCATTATTGAACCTCATCGACCTTTCGGATCAACTTTCCTCTCCATGCTCCCCGACATGACCCCTCATCATCCCACTTCTGGGCCTTTGCACAGGCTGTCCTTTCCACTGGAAGCCCTCGCGTCTCCCAGTCCCACTACTGTGTGAGTCCCACCTGTCTGTGAAGACTTCCTGGCTGATCTTGCCCACACTGCCCTTGCTCCAACACCTACAGGGCTGGACACCTGCCTCCTCCACTTTAGTACCTGATCATACATAGCACCTGATAACTACATCTGGTTCCCAGAATAACTGTCTTGTCTCCCATATGGGTGGTGAACACCTGAGGGGCAGATATGGTCTCATTCAGGGTTGGCCACAGGTGACAGCATTCTGAAGATTTGCTGGTTTGTGGATGGGTAGGCCTTTCCTACTCCTGAGTCCCCTGGAGAGTCCAGGGTCCCGTGCAGATGTTTGAATCAACCAACATCGGGCGGGGATCTCAGAGACCTTGTTCCCACCCCCTGAGAGACATACAAAAGGCCAGAAGTTCTGGATCTTCCCCTCTTGTCTGGCTGGCCAGAGAGGCTCTGCCCATCCCCTTGGAGACTTACGTCCTGGTTGGTCATGTCCCAGTAGGGTCGCTCCCCATAGGACATCACCTCCCACATGACGATACCATAGCTCCAGACGTCACTGGCCGAGGTGAACTTCCGGTACTGGATGGCTTCTGGGGCCGTCCAGCGGATGGGGATCTTCCCACCCTGGGGAACAGAATGAGGAGGGTTAGTGGGTGGGAGGCTTACCCTCATGCCCTCTGCTCGCAAAGCTCCCCACCCTGTGCCCTGTGCTGCACAATCACACGAAATATCACTGTTCCCCAGACTCACCTCGCTGCTCTGGACTTCTGGGCGTTTGCACACGCCTTCCCCTCTGCATGAAGTGCCTTTTCCCACTCTGCCATCTGGTAATCTCCTTCTCATCCTTGAAGTCCCTCTGCAAATCTTTCCCTAAGTCCCAAAGAGTTGCTCACGCTTCTCAATCCTACAACTGTGTGCCATAACCTCTCCATCAGCAGGCACTTCTCAACAGAGAGCAGTACTCATATATCATTTGCCTACTTACCTGGCTCTATCTGAACCACCTCTGAGCTCTTTGAGGCTAGGGATTGTGTCTTATTCCTTTCTGTTTAAAACTCTTCAACAACCCCAACAGCTTTCAGGAGAGAGTCCTGAGCTTGGGCAGTCAAGAGTCTCCGCGATCTGGCCCTGCCTACTTCTCCAGCACGGGTGCCCACCAATTTCCCCGACAGCCTGTGTTTCAGTCACAGCTCCCCATGAGAATATAGCGTCTGACAAACTTTTACTGGCACCTGGCTTTCGGCTCAGCTATCACTCCTTCTTGGCAAGCCTTCCTCTGCCTCCCAAGGCTGGTGTCTAACTCACAGCCCCGTCACTCTCTGGTGCTCGGCACATCTGTGTCCACCAGTCTGTGAGCTCCAAGAGGGCAGAAAACATGGTTTATGTCTCTACGTCTCCAGGGCCCAGCACAGCGCTCGGCATGAGCAAGTGTTGGTGAAAACGTATTGCGGGGAGAGATGGATATTCGTCCTCCTCCCTGGCCCTGTGACTCCACTGTTCCCTGCCTCCATCTTACCAGGGCACTGGTGTAGGTGGGGTCTGAGGTATCATCCTCCAGAAAGCGTGAGAGCCCAAAGTCAGACACCTTGCAGACCAGGTTGCTGTTGACGAGGATGTTGCGGGCAGCCAGGTCGCGGTGGACGTAGTTCATGTCTGCCAGGTATTTCATGCCGGCCGCGATGCCCCGCAGCATGCCCACCAGCTGGATGACTGTGAACTGCCCATCATTTTGCTTCGGGAGAAGTGGAGGAAACAGAGTAAATGGAAGGGTATGAGTCAGATCTCTGGAGCATTCTCAGAATGGGAAACCGGAGCAGGACCCTGCTGCCCTGGCCTGGGCTCTCGGTGGGAAGGACTCAGATGCTCAAGAGACCTCAGGGAGGCCCAGGAGAGGCCAGTTTCAGGGTGGTGGAGAGAACATGGACTCTGGAGCTGGTTTGACTCTGGCTCTGTCCCTTGCTGGCTGTGCAACCTTGGACATGTGACCTAACCTCTCTGAGTCTCAGTTTTCTCATCTGTGTGTTAAATGGGGATAACTAACACCCACCTTCTACGGCTGTCAGAGTTCAACAAGAAGGTGCATGGAAGGTGCCTAGCACGTACTAGGTGCTTAATAAATATTTATTAAATAGCATCTAGTCTGATGGCATACTTCTGATTCCTAGTCAGTGCTTTGTCTAGCTGGTTGACTGTGATCTCTTGGGGGGCCTAGAAACTTTCCTCTGTTGGCCTTGTGCTCTGAACTCTCTCCCTGTACAGCTTTGGGAAAAGCCAAATCTGGTAAAAACTCTGGACTCAGGGTCAAGAAACCTTGTTCCAGTCCTGGCTCTCATCTCGACCCTCTGGGAGACACTGGGCAAACTCTACTTCTCTTAGAGCCTCAGTTTTCTCTTGTACATAATGAGAAGGCTGGCTAAGAGCTTGGAGGGAACAGATTTCAGGTTGTATGCAAACTCTGATTAACTCACTGTGGTTTCCTGGATTGAGACGGATTCTGAGATTGCTTCTGGGTTTAGTGGGACAGAGTCTGGGATTTATTAGCAATGCCTGGCATGGGTAAAGGAATGGAAAGTGGCAGCAAGCAAGCCATTCTTGACCTAGATCTTTCCAAGACCCTTTCAGGCTCTGACAGTATAAAGCTATGCCTACCACTCCTTTTCCTGCCCCACTACTCTTGGCTTCCCCTACCCGGAGGAAGGAGTCCAGGGAGCCATTCTCCATAAACTCAGTGATGATCATCACAGGTGTGCTCTTGGTGACAACACCCTCCAGGTGGATGACGTTGGGGTGGTCGAACTGGCCCATGATGGAGGCCTCGCTCAGGAAGTCCCGGCGCTGCTTCTCAGTATAGCCCGACTTGAGCGTCTTGATGGCTACAAAGATCTCTCTCTTGCCTGGCAGCTTCAGGTGGCCGCTGCATACCTCACCAAACTCCCCTGGGACAGACACACCAAAAGAGGCAGGATGTCACTTACCAAGTGGAAGTGCCACCTCCCTCCCTGTTCCCTGTAACCTCTGCTCCTGGGACCTGCAGGAGCTTTTCCTCCTCAGTGGTCAGCTCATCCTCCCAGACACAGAACCCCTTTATAGAATGCAAGGGCCCAGAAGAGTCTCAGCCACCTTTGGGAGTAAGAGGAAACCTTTCATGGCCGTCCTGTGGTATTTGGCTGGGTGTGGGGTAAGGATGTAGGGGAACCTGGGGAGATGGAGCGAGGGACCTGGGATGAATGGTGGGAAGGACAAAGCACTAGACTAAGTCCAGAGACCTGGGTTCCAGACTTAGCTCAGTCTCTGATGTGATGTGCAAGTTCCTTCCCAGTCCTGTGCCTCAGTTTCCTCATCTGGTGATGAAGTAGTTTTACTGGGCGAACTCTGAGGGCCCTTCCACCTTGGGTATTCTGAGCCTTCAGGTCTTGGAGGGTCCTCTGAGGCTCCTGCCCCATATCCTGCCCTCTATCCCAGGAGTACACACTGGGGTGGTCCCCTGACCCATGGCTGAGGCCATGGTACCTAAGAGGGTACCAGTCACATACCTGCTCCGATCACCTGCTCAATTTTGACACAGGAGATGTCAATTTCCTTGGCAAACTCCCGCACTGCCTCATTGGGGTCCTCATAGGTGAAAGGGTCGATGTAGATCTTCATGCCTGGGGTCACTGGGACAGAAGACCAGGCTCAGTCATGTGCGCAGAGACAAGATGCTCTGCTCTAATACATTATTAAGATGTGGACAGATAGAACAGTGAGAGCCAGTCCCTCGGTGGAGGGAGGTATACTCCCATGTGGCCCCTGCAATGGGGCAAGCCCCTGCATTTCACTTGACCTCTCTGGGTCTCAGTGAGCACATGGGCACTGAGCTGAGTAGAAGGGTGAGGGGAACAGAGAGGTCAGCAGGGATAGCAAATAGGTTCTAGTTTTTGTTCCAACTCTAATAGATTAATAATGGCTTCCTGGAGCAGCTAAAATACTGTCAAGATTGATTAACAATGTCTGTTATGAGTGTGGGCATGAACGGGTAGATAGGCTTATCACTCTTGTGATAGACAATCAGGGGGTGCAAAGTAAAGGAAGAGGAAGTCAAGAAGGAAGAGAGAGAAATGGAACAAAAATATAGAAAGAGCAGGCAACAGACCGTGTTCTTGGGCTTCTGCTAAGGAGATCTCCCTGCCTTTCAAGGCCTAATTCAAGCCTCCTCTCCCCTCAGGAGACTTCCTGGCTGCCTTAGCCCTCCCAGGCACTGGAGGGGCTGCCTCACAAGGGTCTGAGTAATCATGGCTCCTGGGCCCACCTCCCAGGTCCCCCCGCTAGCCAAGTCTTAAACCTTTCTGGATCTCAAATTCCCTGGTGCTCAGTGTGAGGCTGGACATGGGGCATATGAAGTTGATTCCTCATCTGATGTGGATTTTTACTTTTTGATGCAGAAGGGAAGACTGTAACTTGGTTGTTAAAGACCCAATTCTGACCCCAGCACTGAGTCAGCAAAATGCTTTGAAGGAAGGGAAAGATGATCTATCCCTCATTCCCCCTCCCAGATAACTAGTCTTCCACTTCCCAGACCATCTGGCCCTCACCCAGCCTGGGCCTCCCTCTGGCTCCCCAGCTCCCTGCCCACATCCTCCCACGGCTTCAGGAGCTGTGACTTTGTAGGCAGCAGCTCTGGGAGTTGGGAGCTGAAGTCCCTGGGCCGTAGCAAGGCTTGGCTGGTTGGTGAGTGAGGCCACAGCCCTGCTCAGTTGCGTGCTCTTGGACATGTTAGTTGACCACTCTCAGCCTCTAATTCAGACATTCCAGTATTCCAAGAGCTGGAGCCTCTAACACAGGGGTTGGCAAAATGGCCCACTGCCCATTTTGTAATAAAGTATCATAAATAAAGTTTTATTGGAACACGGCCACACACATTCCTTTGCCTGTGGCTGCTTTCACGCTACAGTGGCTGAGTTGAGCAGTTACAACAGAGACCATAAGGCCTGCTGAGCCTAAAATATTTACTGTCTGTAAATATTCTGTAAGGGGTACTGACCCCTTACAGAAAAGCTTGCCAACCGCTGCTCTAATACATTATTCTTATTTTGGATTATTTGTGTGGGTGTCTGTCTAGCCCTTTAGGTCAGGGTTTTCTTAATTTGGGTCTGTGAACCACTTGGCAGTCCCAGGATGGGTTTGGTGGGGCTGCTGAAATGGAATGCATTTATTGTTATTGTCCCTTTGAATTAGAAAAGTAGTTTATGCTCCTTATAAATAGTTTAAAATTTATGTAAATATATATTGTTGAAAGTAAAAGTTCTCCAAAAATCTATCCCTGAGTATAGATTTTTTTTCTGGATTTTTCTGTCTTATAATTTTATATACATACATATGCATATTTGTGTTTCTCCGGCCATAGGATCCAAAACTTTTAGCAGACTCAGAGGAGTCTGAGACCCTAAAGAAGTTAAGAACCACCGTCTTAGACTGTGGGAGCCTGGGAAGAGGGGGATGGGTGCATGTTTTGTTCTCATTCCTTTCTCCCCGGCATACTGTATAACGCTCTGCACATAACAGACACTCAGTGTCAGACGACAGAATCCAGATGGTAGAGATAGAAGAAGAATAATACCAGCTTCCACTTTCTTAGCTGTTTGTCTGTGCACGACACTGTGCCAGGCTCTTTATATGCATAATCTCTTCTTCTCCACCCATCAACTCTTGGAGGAAGGGATCATTATTCTCATTTCACATGTGAGAAAACTGCAGCTCAGAGAGGCCAAGCAATCTGCCCAAGGCCACACAGCTAGCAAATGGCACAGCCAGGATTTGAACCCAGGTCTGTCAGAATTGAGCTGAGGGCCGGGACTCTTAATCACCATGCTCACTGCCCCTGGAGGAAATCCACCCAGATCTGGTCCATGCGTCCTCCTCCTAGAGTACTCAGGTGTGACTCCTTCCCCAAGTCAGCCCTCCTCAGAGAGGGTGCATCAGCTCCCCGGAGATGCTCTCTTTTTTGCCCAGACTCAGTGTCTGGCCTGTGGTACTTGGCGACTGACTTTCAGTCTCCCTCCCAACAGAACTGGGGGAAGCCCTTCCTGCTGGGCCAGCTGGGGAGGAAGGACAGGAACGGGTCAGCTCAGGGAGCCAAGGAGAAGCACGGCAGGAGCTCAAAGCCTGGTTGGGCGCTGCCAACCAATCAGATGCTGTCCCAAGCCTTGGCCAGGAGTGCTAGTCAGGAGGGCTCTCTATCCCTTACAGGACAGAGGTGCATGCCTTCAGCTGGCAATCCAAGTGCTCCGTGAGGGGCTCCACTTACAGCCCCCTTGTTCCTCTATATGCCAGCACAAGGAATTATTTACCCAGAGGTCCCAGACACACCTCATAATTGCTTGCCTCCGTGCTTTTGTTCATGTGGTTCTCTCCACCTGGAACACCCTTTTCCTCCCTTGTGTCCAGATCAAATGCCACCTCCCTTGTGAAGCCTGCCTGGATCTCTCCAGTGGAGGCCAATGCCTTCTCCTCAGGCTCCTGCTGCCCTGTCTCCACACCCACTCCCACGGATGTCTGTATGGCTTTTCTACCTTGTATCAGGGCTCCCAGATTCACAGGCCCACAGCCTCCTGCCACCCCTTTCTGGAACACTCTCCTGCCTGTGAGGGCTTGCTTTACCCTCTCTCCCCCAGAGGGACAGAAGCCATGTCTATCTTGTTCTTGCTAAATCCCAGGGCCTGGCACATAGAGGGTGCTCAATAGATGTTTACTGGAAGAATAACAGCATTACTCATTGACGTGCCCTGGTTTTCTCTCTCCACTTGTTTGGAGTCATGAGTGCCTGATGAAAGCTATGAATCAGCTTATTGGCAAAGTATTCACGTGTATGTGCACATGCCCATAGTCAGCATATAATTTTGGAATGTTCACAGGTCCCGGAAGCTCTAGGAGTCTGTGAACCCCGAGTTGTGAGCTCTTGCTCTAGAATGTTTTCTCTGGAGTATACGTGAAGGTGGTATAAAGTAGGTGCTTAATAAACGCTTTTGAATGTACAGCTCTGAGCACAGCCATCCCTGCTTTGGTGACCCTTTGGTTTCGCCTCACCATTAATATTGGCTCACAGTTTAGCATGGATTTACCACATACGAGACCCTTTTCTAGGTACTTTATAGGCATCGGCCCAATTAATCCTCCCTAACAATCTTCCCAGGTAAATAGTATTATTAAGCTGAGCTCTATGAAACTGCCAATATCTGACTGCTTCTGACCTACAGAAATGGCAATTTCATTTGGTCCAACATAATATTATCCCCCCCATTTTTGATGAAGAAACTGTGGTATAAGAAAGGTTAAATGACCTATCCAAGGGGACATGGACACAGCTAATAAATGACAGAAATGTTTGAATCCAGGCTGTAAAATCTACACTTACAACTGCCAGGCTACCAGTTTATTCTGGGTGCTTCCCCAGCCTGTGTCTTGGGAGAGAGTGTGAGCTCCCTGTGGCCAGAGCCTTGCACAAAGCCTGGCTCCCGGGAGGGGCATTTGCTGAACTGAAGGTGGATGAGGACCCCTGCAGGCAAGAGTCTTCAGAAAATATTGGACTCTTGGATGATTTATGACTGTCAGGGTCACCAACTGCCATCCTGAACCCACATGGGAAATTCAGGATGAGGGAAGGAGGATCCAGGCATCCAGAGACCTGGATTTGAATTCTGCATCTGCCAGTAATAATGGTCACAAATAAGCTGCTTTATGGGTTTGAATTCAAGATCAACCACTGTATTGATCTGGCTGTGTGAACTTGGGCAAGTTACTTAACCTCTCTGTGCCTCACTTCTTTCATCTACAAAATGGAGATAATAAATAAACAAATCCCCTACCTTGTAAGGGGGTTGCAAAGATTAAATGAGAATCTTTTTAAAGGGCTTTGTACAGTATTTGGCAAATAGAAAGCACTGAATAATTGTTAACTGTTATCATGAAGAGTTGGCTATTGTTAAATATTATTATTACAAAGCACTTTAATATCCATTAAATCCTTTAATCCTCATAACTCTGTGAAAGTATCATTCCTACTGCTTCCCATATAAAGTTGCCAAGGCTCAGAGAGGTTTGATGGCTTCCCCAAGGTCACCTAGCTGGCCAGTAGCAGAGTATGGCTGAGAAACCAGGTGAGTCCCCCTGGCTCCACATCCAGGCACCATAGCCCTCGGTACTCATTCAGCACCTGCTGAACGATGGAAAACATGAGCCCGTGAGGGTGACTTTGAGCCATCACACACATACCCGGGCCTCAGCTTCCTCCTCTGTCCCAGCCACAGAGGGTTGCTGGTGGATATGCGATCACAGGGCTGGCAGTGCTTTGAGAAAAAAAAACAAAAAACAAAATCCTGCTCAGATGCAGGGCGTGGGAGCTTGAGCTTGAGAATGTGTTGATCTGTGAACAACACGTTCTATTCTGGGGTCTATTTTGAAAACAAATCCCTGCTGTCACCTGTTTCCTTGTTACTGACTCACCCTCTAAATAGTGATGCTCCCAAATGGTTCCAGGTGACGGAGCATGTGAGCCTGTCTTATTCTAGCTCAGAAGGGTGTAGGTAGCACAGCGTGGCTAAGTGTGTGTGCTCTGGAGCCAGACACCCTAGGTTTGTACCCTAGTTTTTGCCTTGCACAGCTGTGGGACCTCTCTGTGACCTGGTTTCCTCATACTCAAAGTGGGAAATTATCAGGATTAAATGAATAAACACACATTAAGCATTAAAAGAGTTCTTGGGGGCTTCCCTGGTGGCGCAGTGGTTGGGAGTCCGCCTGCCGATGCAGGGGACACGGGTTCGTGCCCCGGTCCGGGAAGATCCCACATGCTGCGGAGCGGCTGGGCCCGTGGGCCATGGCCGCTGAGCCTGCGCGTCCGGAGCCTGTGCTCCGCAACGGGAGAGGCCGCAACAGTGAGAGGCCCGCGTACGGCAAAAAAAAAAAAAAAAAAAAAAAAAGAGTTCTTGGCACACAAAACACAGTATGTTTAAGCTACATCTACGATCATGATTTTATTACTTGGGGAGTAGGATGGGGTGATGGAATTTATGACTTTTATTTTTAACATACAGGTGGATTTTCATTTCTGTGTAGTTAAATTTGTCCACCTTTGTCTTATGGCCCTTCCATTGCTTTTGTGCTTAGAAGGTGCTTTTCCATCCACGTATCAGTTAAATAGTGACCTAAATTGTCTTCTGGAAATTTTAATGGTTTAATTATTTTTACCTTTATGTCTAAAATGATTTTTAAGCCCAGGAACTTTTACTTCAAGTTAAGTCTTACCCAGAGGCTTAAGATCTAGAACTCCTTGGCTTTGCTCTTTCTTGCATATCCTGTATCCAATCCTGCAGCAAATCTGGTGGCTCTACTTTCAAAGTGTGTCAGAGTCCAACCCCTTCCCACCACCTCCCCCGTTGCCACCCTGGTCCAGCCACCATCATATCTTCCCTGGATTATCCCAGCAGCCACCTCACGGTCCCTGTTCTGTCCTTGCCTGGCACAGCCCAGCCCCTTCAGTCCATTCTCCACATGGCAGCCAGAGAAATCCTGTGAAAACTGTAACTCAGAGCACATCAGTCTTCTGCTCAGACCCTTCCAGAGGCTTTTCATTTCACTCAGAATGAAAACCAAGGTCCTGCAACGGCTGATAAGAATCTGCATGTCATGGCCCCTCATACCTCCCGCTCCTGTCTCCTCACTCTGCTCCAGTCACACTAGCTTCCTGGCTGTTTCTGAACCTGCCAGACACGTTCCAGCCCCAGGGCCTTTGCACTGGCTATTCCCTCTGCCTGGGATGCTCTTCCCTCAGGTTCTACACAGTTCGCTCCCCCAACTCCTCTGCACCTTTGTTCAGAGGAAGCCCTCTCGCTGAGGCCCACCCCTTCCCCCCTATTTAAAAATGAAGCGCTGAGCCCTGCAGCTCCCAATCACCCTGTTCTACTTTGCTTTTTTTCCCATGGCACTTTTCATCTTCTGATATACCATACGCTTTACTCATTTATTGCATGTGTTTTAAAAAATTCCCTGTGCCTCCCACTAGGAGATAAGTTCCACCAGGGCAGGGATATTTGGTTTGTTTACTTGTGTGTCCCCAGCACCAAGAGCAGGGCCTGACATACATAATGGGCCACAACAAATACATGACAAATGAAGCGATGTGCTGATGACCCCCCCTTACTTGGTGGCCAACTGAGGAGCCCTGCGGTACCCCACTGAGCCCATTTGGAATTCCTGTTTGCTGAGTGAATCGAAGCGAGGACCCACACGTCCCCTCCTTGCACAGGTTGTTGGTTCTGCCAGGGTCAGATGGAGAGGAATCTCTGCTCTGCCCTTCTCTCTGATCCGCTCCCCAGGAGGGGCATCTGCTCTGGGGTTGTGTGGCTCACGTGCCCCCAGACCTGGCTGAAGGTGGGGTGGGAGGGCGCAGGAAATGGAGGCACTGAGCAGGCACAGCAGGGGGCCTCCTGCCTCCCTTCTCTAGCCTGGGCTTCTCACCATCTCACTCAACTCCTGTGTTTATTCTGCAAGGCTGTACCCGGTGCCTGCTGTGTGCAGGGCTGCCAGCTGGCGCTGGGGAAGCAGTGGTGAGTGTCAGAAAATTTCAGGTCCCCACGTGCCCCCAGCGTAATGGTGGGGAGAAAGGAAGCAGGTCACCGTGCAGCCAGGTAGGGGGGCGCGGTGTAAGCACAGATGAGGGCCCTAAATCCAGGGTGGGGTCAGGGAAGGCTTCTCAGAGGGGTCTGTATATGATGAGGCCTGAGGGAGAGGGAGGGACCCAGGTAAAGAGAGGGGAGAGTGCTTCAGGCAGAGGGAGTGGCATGTGTACGTTTGTTCGGGAACCGCTGGGCAACAGTCTGACCGCAGCAAGGGTGGAGACAGTGAAAGAAGGCTGGACAGGTTGCTGGGCACTGACAGTGAGGGCCCGGGGTGCTGGCCCCGCTGGGGTATACATACTGTGGCCACTGGTGTAGTGCTGCAGCTTGTCCGTGTACTCCGAGTCAGCACGCTCAAACCCCCGTCTTCTGGAACAAGAGCAAAGGGCTGGAGCCACCTGGAGGCGCCCGGGGAGCTGGGAGCCACAGTAGCTGATAGGGAGAGGGTGGGCAGGCCCTTGAAACCACCCCGTTGCCAGAGGACGCCCTGCTGGCCCCTGGCCGAGCAGCCTCACCCACCCTGGTCCCACTCAGCTCTTGCCACCTCTCCCACTTCAAGTCCAGGCTCACTGATTTCCCCTGTCCCTTCTCCAGCTGAGCCCCTTTCAAAGAGCATAGTCATCTCTGGCCATGGCCCCTGGCCCCAGAAACTCAGGGGCTTCTGTCCATCTGACCTTATGACCTAGTCTGTTCTTAAGTGGGGAGCTCTAAGGAAGAAGGGAGAGTCTTTGCATTAAGCCCAGCAGAAGTCCAGGAACCAGTCCCATCGCCTGCCTTTGCCTATGCTGTGCCAGCCACTTGGGATGCCCTTTCCTGCACCTCTTCCTGTCTGTGTCCCCTTCCTTCCAGCCACCTCAGCCAGGGGTGGGGCTTACCCGAGTTCCTCAGCCTGCTTATGGCCTTATTCATGAAGGGGCTTCTACTAGAGCAGAAAGTAGGGTGATTGGTACTCCCTCTCCACCATCCCTGGCTCCCGGCATCCTGCAGCCTTTCCCACCCACTGTTCTGAGACGTCCCTTCATGCTGGAGTATTAGTGTCTCAATGTGCCACCTCCTCGAATAGTGGACTTGTCCAGGGCAATGCTTGACTCAAAGGGATGGACTGCCAACGGTGGCCATTTAGGCAGTGGGAGGCCACTTGTGGGTCTCCAGGCCACCCGAGCCCCTCCTGTCCCCTCTGTTCACAGACACTATTCAGGAATGGCAGAATGGGCGGACAGCCCTCTTGGACAGCCAGGCCTGGACCAGGCCGGGGGTCACTACCCACCTATTACACACGATGGCGATGACAACCACAGCAATGAGGAAGACCAGGCCAGCTGCCGAGGAGCCGATGATGAGGGGCAGCTTCTCCTGGATGCTTGTCTGGTACTCGGCTGGGGAGAAAGCACAGCACAGTGTTCTCAGCCTGGCTCTGGGGGTCGTAACCCCCTGCATCCCCACCACACTGGGTCTCCTTGGATCCCAGGTCTGTTCCTCTCCTGGCAGAGCATCTGTCATGCTCGGGTGGAGAACTGGCTGTCACTCCCTCACAAGTAACCTTGGACAAGTCCAGGAACTGCTCCAACTCTCAATTTCTCATCTATAAAATGGGCACAATAATGCCTGCATCTCAATTTGATATGGAAATCAATAATAATAATTATCTGACACATATACAGAGGCAGTTAAAAGCACAGACTCGGGCTTCCCTGGTGGCGCAATGGTTGAAAGTCCGCCTGCCGATGCAGGGGACACAGGTTCGTGCCCCAGTCCGGGAAGATCCCACATGCCGCGGAGCGGCTGGGCCCGTGAGCAATGGCCGCTGAGCCTGTGCATCCGGAGCCTGTGCTCCGCAACGGGAGAGGCCACAACAGTGAGAGGCCCGCGTATCGCAAAAAAAAAAACAAAAAACAGCACAGACTCTGAAGCCGAACTCCTTGGGTTTGAGTCCCAATGGTGTCACTTACTATCTGTGTGATCTCTGGTAAAGTGACTTACCTCTCTATGGCTCAGTTTCCTCATATGTAAAGTGGGAAGAAGAATAATTCCCATTTCATGGGATTTTTGTGTAAAGGACTTAGCATAATAGTGAGCGCTCAGTAAATATTAGCTATTATTGTTTTTAAGTGTCTGTCATGGTTAAGTATGTTATGCATCTTGTGTGATTCTCAGAATAGTCCTATGATGTACTGCCTACAATTATCCCATTTAACAGATCAGGAAACTAAGGCTTAGCAAAATTGTGATTTGCTTAAGGTCACACAGTTAGAAAGTGGCCAGTGCCAGCATCTGAACCCAGGTCTGTTTGATCCAAGGCCATGGGCTTAAGTGAGATAATGTGTAAAATGTGCTCAGCATTGGCCCTGGCTCTTGGAAACCATTCGGTGCATTCTCAATGTCATCAACATCTTCATTGTTTAAAATTTTATTATTACTACTACTCATTGCCTCCATGACCAGACAGGAGCTTACTGAAGTCAGGGACTAGGTCATTTGTGGGTCCTTAGAACCAACACATATTTGTTGAATTAATAAAGAAAGATCTTGAGGCAGTTCGCCAATCCCCAGGTCAGTGACCCTCATCCAACATGCAAGAGGACCTAGAGAGGTGAAAGACGCTGGCCATGAGGAACGGGAATTTTCCAGAGGGGCTGAGTACTAGAAGACATGGCGGAGCTATAAAGGAGGATTTCTGTGATGAGACAAGAATTCAGGGGTCCAGGAGCCTCTGAAGTGTTCAACCAGGCAAAGGCTGAGGCCCATGCCCAGTGGTTGAAGCAGATGCTAAGAAGGGATACTGAAGTCTGGTCCTAAGTATTCTGCTCTGAAGTTTGGCTGGTTGGGAAAAGGGCCCCCAGACTCACAACAATGACAACTATGACCTTAACTACTATTTGGTGAGCACTAAGCACGTGAGATGTAGTGCCAACCCTGTGCTACGGCCTGTACCTTTATCCCCCATCCTGACCCTAGTTTGATGATGATGATGATAATCAGCTAGTTGTTATCATCCCCATTTATAGATCAGAAAATTGAGGCTCCGAGTGGTAAGGTGAGTTACTCAGGACCACACAGCTAGAGCTGAATCAGCACTGTCAGGCATTAGAGTCTGCATTCTTTAACTGTGCTGCTTCTCAAAGATTATTAGAGCAGGAAGGGTGCTTAGAGACCATGTGGTCCCAAACTTGGAGACACAAAGCACATGGCCTACAACCTTCCATTCTCTTGCCCAGGGAAGACATTACTAATCCATCCCTGCACTTCTCCCTGATGAGCTCAGATGTGGCTTCAGAATTCTTCTCAAACCAACTGCAAGTCACTGGAGTAATGTATGGATAAAATGTTTCTCTCTCAGATGGAATATGATACTTTCATTTTATAGATGAGAAGAAACTGGCCCAGCGAATGGAATTGGCTTGCTCAGATTGGCTTTGCAAGTTGGGGCTGAGCTCCCAACAGTCCTGGGAAAGGACATGATGGTAACGGAGGAGTCCCTATATTTCCGGGCCACAGAAACAGTCCTCTATATATGGCTGTGTGGTTTGTACAGTGCACAAATGTTCTCACCCAGGAGGGAGGGAGAATTGACATCTAGAAGAGGGGGTGCCTTTTCTAATTTCCACAAAGGTACTTTATAGGAGGTGGTCCTTGTTCTGTTTGTAGAGTCAACACCCTCCTCCTGCCCTCTGGACCCTGCTTACCTTCTGTCATGGTCTGGAAGTACATCTTGCCACTGTAGCGCCCGTAGCCCGCCACGGTGCGTGCCCGCACCTGGAAGACATAGATGGCGCCGGCTTTGAGGCCCTGCACAGTGACCGTGTTGGTGGGGCTTTTTATGGCTGTGGCGTTGTACTCACTCAGCTCCTGCCGAGGAACAGAGAAAACAGTTAGTGAGGTTGTAGCCCAGAGTCCACCATCCACTCCTGCCACTTGGGGCAGGTCTGGCTACTGGACAAACATCTGTGGTTCCAAATTATTCACTCCTTTCCTGTAACAGAATCACATACCCAAACCTTTTGCATATGATTTGCAACACTTCCTACAAAAGAAGGCAGAGCATATTTCTTTGCCTCACAGATGCTGAATTTGTTCATGTGACTTGGTTTGGCTGTTGGAATATTCTAAAGGACGTAATGCAAGTAGAGGCTTTACATGTGCTTGTTGATTTGACCTGGTCTCTTATGCTTCTGCCATCTGCCATGGTGAGGCTTAACCTGGGTAACAGCTGGTTCCAGAAGGAGAAACTTGTGAAGAAGACCTTGACCTAACTCCTAGGCTGAAGCAGCGCCACCTCAGTTGACCCACAGACAAAAACCTATGAGCAAGAAAAATAGCCACTTGTTGTAAGCCACTGGATTGTTGGAATTGTTTGTTCTGCAGCATCATCTCAATAACAGCTGACTAATGCACATACGCTGAGTGGCCACTGTATGCAGACCCTGAAGACTAGACTGTGAGTTCTTAGAGACAGCAGGGAGACGGCCCAACTTATTCACTTCTGCATCCCTCTTCCTGCCCCATGCCTCTACGGATTAAGTGGATGGACCCCGTTTCAGCCTCAGCACATTTGAGTGAGGCAGGAATTAAGGCCCAGAAAGAGAAAATGATGCTCAAGGTCACATACATCAGTTGGTGGCTGCTTTGGGACTCAAACTAAGTCTCCTGCATGGAGCCGCCTCTAATACCCATGCCTTTGAGAGAGAAGAATGCCAGTTCTGACCTGATCACTGCCCAGGGTGACCCGAGAAGTCTGGGACAGGACAAAGATCCAGCTGCTGCAGTGGGAGTGGAAAAGTGCTTGAGTTGATGCAGATGTTTACCAGCCTACATGATGCTTGTTCAGGTGTCTGTCAGCTACCCAGCAAACCCTCCCCAAATACCCTCTTTGCACTAGGCCCTGGGTTGGGCACTAGGGACCCACAGGAGGTAAAGCAGAGGCCCTGGCCTCCTGGGAGAGCTCAGTTCAGTAAAGCAAATGGTGGGGAAATCTTAACCCTTTGAGGATCATGAACCCCTTTGAGAAACCGATGAAAAGCTATGAACCCTTATGTAGAAAAATGCACACCTGATTGCACATTTAATGCACAATGTTAATACACCTGATGTGCATTTAATGCACAATGTTAATCCTATACATGTCCGGGTACGCAGAGCCCTTGAAAACTCTCATGAAACAATTAAATTCAGTGTGAGCAATGTTATTACAGATAATAATTGTAACTACAATCCTCTTATGTAATTACACAACTACACTGTAATAATGTAATTACAATGTTATTATAGTGTATAGGTTAAAGGGAACTGGAGCCAGACTTTCTCAGTTCAAATCCTGACTCTATTATTTACTACCTTTGTGACTTGGGCAAGTTCCTTAACTTCTCTCTGCCTCCTTTTCTTCACCTGTAAAATGGGGATAATAATAATAATAACAGCTACCTCAAAGGGTTTAGAGAATGAAATGAATTAATACGTATGAAATGCTTACACGGGTAGGGTAAGCGCAGTGAGCTCAGGGGCAAGTGGAACGGAATCTTAAAGAACAAATAGAAGTCACCCAGGCAAAGAAGCAGGAGGGCGTTCCTGGGAAGGAGCAGCAGGTGCAAAGGCAAGGAGGTGAGAAAGAGCTTGGGATGTGGGGGCAGCAGCGGATAGGCAGTCTCTTCTCCTGAGCCAGATCACCTGCCTACTCCTCCAGGAAGCCTCCCTGACTTCCTCGCCAGATGTGCCTCCCCTCCTCTGAGCCCTGGAGCACTTGCTGTCTGGTTTCGGCTATGTCCCGTCACCCTAGGCCCATGCTCATCTCACTCCCTTGATTGTAAACTCCGGAAGGAAGGGGCTGTGTTTTGTTCCCCTGTACCAAGCATAGGGGCCTGCATGCAAAGTCCTTTGCCAACGGCCACAGGGCGAAGGCTGTACTCCTTAGCCTGGCATTCCAGACTCTCCATGACTTGGCTTTTGCCAGTCTCTCCTGCCACATCCCCAGGGTCCTCCAGGCTCCAGCTATATGCAACTGCTCCCCCTTTCCCTAGTAGGGCTGCCAGATTTAGAAACAAAACAAAACAAAACAGAATGCTCAGCTAAATCTGAATTTCTGCTCAACAATGAATAATTTTTTAGTATAAGTATGTCCCATGCATTATTTGAGACATACTTATACTAAAAATATATTTTAAAAAATTCAAATATAACCTGGTGTCCTGTATTTTATTTGGCAATCCGACCTTACCTGGACACCCTGAGCCTTTGCAAGTGCTGTTGCCCCTGTCTGAAATACTCTTTATTCATATGCCTGGCAGTTCCCTACTTATCATTCAAGACTCAGCACAAGTATTGCCTCGGCTGGGGAGACTTCCCAGATGTCCCTGCCAGAGACTGCAGGTCCATTGTCTCCTCTCCCACCCACTGTTCTGATATAAATGTGTCTTCTCTAAGCCTGTGGGTTCCTTGGGGCAGGGACCTTGTCTGGTTCATCTGTGGGACCCCCAGGCTGGGCACATAGTATGTGCTCACTAACTACTGACATAATGAATGAATGAATGTTAAACTATTCATTCTATGAACCTGGGATACAGTCCCACAGTTGGCCACTAGGTGCCGCTGTCCAGCATGGGATGGGCTCAGGCTTGAAAAGGGGAATTGGATTCTGCAGACTGGGTGGCTGCCCGCTTAGAGGCTGGAAGTTTTAAGTTTCTGACTGTATGAGGAGATGGGAGGAAACTGTTGGTGGCATAGGTGCCTCGGGAAATTTAGGCACTAACCTGAGTGGATCCCTTCTCTAAAGCTAGGCACAGGACTGAGCAGGGGATTGAAAGTCTTTTCAAATGCCAGTTCTTCCACTTCTTTGCACTGTGACCCTGGGAAAGACCCTTCACTTCCCTGAGCCCGTTTTCTATTCCGGAAAATGGAGCAATAAATGCCAACTTTTCAGGGTTGTTGTGAAGATAAAGTTTGATCAGGTAGTGCCTGGCACATTGGAGATGCTCGAGAGCCATCAATTCCCTTCCCTCTCGCCTCTCTTTGAAGTTCCATGATCTGCATAAAGATTAAAATGCACCAACAGATTATGGGAAGAAAGTTAGTACGAAATCCACTAGTGCTCAGTTTAGGTCCTTACCCAATGGACCAGTGAGGCACTGGTTGCATTTCTTGCGCCCTCTCAGCCTCAGTGTTCTCATCGCTAAAGTGGGATAACACCACTATGTACCATCCAGGGTGATTGTGGAGATTTAATAGGAAAAAAAGGGGGAAAGCTTTTACCATAGTCTCTAGGACACCTAAAGACTTAGTAAATGTAGGCTACCACCATCACTGTTATCATCAACACGTGATAGAGTGGGCCTTCACCCATGGCCATTAAATGAATGAGTGACTGCAAAAGTGAATGAATGAGTGACAAACCTCTCCACATAGATACAGCTCCATGTCCACTGGGCTACAACCTGAATGCAGCCTGGACTTTCATAGCTCACTCCCTCCTCCCCCAACCACTGCTCCCTCTGTCTGGAATATCCTTTCCCTACACTTCTGCCAAGTAGACGTTTCTGTTGAATAAACACATAAATCGATGTGGCCTACGAGGGCCCATCCGCCTCAGAAATGACTCTTCTTGAGCTCTTGGGGAGCCAAAGGGAGCGTGAACCTGTGTGCTTCAGGGCAGCTGCCAAAGGAGGCCACCTCCCCTGGGATGCCAGAACCAATGGAAATGGCCAACCATGGTCTGGCTAACACCATTCATCAGCGGCATCCAGAAGCCTTCCAGCAAAGTGGTTGTCAGCTCCGGGCTCCGGGCAGGCTGGGAAATCCCAGCGGAGCTGGGGAAAGGCCAAACGGAGAGCCTGCTCCAAAAGAACCCTTTCTAAAGAAGGAAAGGAGGAGTGGGAAGGATGCTGGGGGGTGGGGCCCACACGGGACTGCAGGGCTCAGTTCCTAATTTCCCTACCTGGGAGGATCTGGAGCATTCATTAAAGAAATCAGTTGCAGGCACCAGGAGGATGCTGGAGTGTTGGGTAAGAGCTGGCTGTGGACTTACCAGAAATAAATCTCACCACTAGCAGCCCGGCTCTCCCTCCCCAAGGGTGGGGCTGACTCAGGAAAGTAGAGGTGGTGGCTGGGATGTCAGAGCTCAGGGATAGAAGCCACGTCTGGTTCTCCTGCTCACCCTCTGCTGGTGTCTTCTCCGACACTTTCATCAACAACTTTTTCTTTCTCTCCTTAAATCCTGCCTTTCTCCTGGATCCTATCCTTCCACTTCTGTGTTTCCTCTGCACTCTCCCTTGTCTGTTCTTGGCTACATCTCCCTACCCCTGGCAAGCACTGCACCTACATCTGCAAATCACAAACCCACATGGGCCCCCAGGAAAAGGCACCACCATCCACTGGGAGTCATCTTTCACATCTCCCTGGTCCCCTGAGTTCCAAAATATTGTCTGAATTTGTCAGCTTCTCACCATCTCTGCTGCCAGCCCTCCAACTCCATGCCACCATCATTTCTCTCTTGGCGTCCCATAAGAGCCCTGTGCTGGGTCTACCGTGTCCCTGGGACCCCCTTGCAGTCTATTCTCCACATGGCAAGTTGTAGGAATCTTTAAAGTAATAGGAGTCAGATCACATCCTTCCAGAATCTCCTGATGGCTTCCTATCATACTCCATTAAATTGAATCCAGACTCTAACGGCCTGGAAGTCCCACCACAACCCCACCCCGCCTCCCTCCCCAAACTCCTCCCCTACCAATCCCTCCCTTGTTCTGGTTGCTCCTGCCATTCTCACCTTCTTTGTTCCCTGAATGCAGCTAGCACACTCCTGCCCCAGGGCCTTTGCACATGCTGTTCTTGCCATCTGGAATGACCCTGCTCTCATCACTTGTCTGTCTGGTTAACTCTTAGCATCTTTCAAGGCTTGGGTCAAATGTAACCTAAATGAAGATTTCCTCTCATCCATGCCAGGATTATGGTGCCCCCATGAAACCTTTGCTGGCCCTTCTGTGGCCTGTAGCACATCTTGTCTCATGGCTATTTGTGTCTGAACCTGTCTTTTCCCTTGGACTGTGAAATCCCTGAGGCCTTCAGGCATGTCTGGTTACTCTGAGTATTCCTGGCATCCAGCAGCCCAGCCCAAAGCTGATGACAATGAATGTTGAACAAACCAGAGTCCATCTGCCCACTTGCAGAGCCAAGCTGTCTCTTTCTGCACCCAGGCCCTGGGAGGAGGGGCTGACAGAAGTAAGGCCACGTCTCATCACAGCTGTACCTCAGGTCTGCCCCTCTCTTGCCATTTGTGCCTACAATTCTCCATCAGGGCCTGTTCCTGTCCACCTCTTAACAGTCATCCCAGAATATCCCTGGGAGAAAACTGGGAGGCAGGAGGGCCAGGTGGAGTCTTCCACTTAGCAGCTGGGTACTCTTGGACAAGTTACACAACTTCCCTGTGCCTCCGTTTCCCCCCCTGTCCAGTGTGACAAATAGCACTGCTGCAAGGATGAATGACGTAACAGAGGTGATGTGCTCAGCCCGTAGTGGGCACTCAGGAAATGTGAGCAGGTGATAACTATAGCTGCTGCAGGGCATGCTGGTCCTGCCACCCCTGGCAGGGGCCTGTGGATGCCCGGGTAGCGGCAGAAAGTAGGACAGAGCTGCCTCCTGGTTCACACCTTCGACAGCCTCTCCAGCCCCTCCCTTCTCGGTAGGAAATGGGTCGTAGGCAGGACCCGCGCCGGGATTTCTCATTTCCGTTCCCATCTTTGGGGACAAATGCTTTCAGTTTCATTTAATCATAAAGATTCTTAATTAGTTTTTTTTTTTTTTTTTTTTTTTTTTTAATTCTGAGCTGCTAAGCTGTCCCTGCCAGAGAGGGTGGAAATGTTCTGCAAAGCCTGGGGCTTCCTGGGCCTGGGAGCAGCTGGTCCAGCTATCCTGGGTGCCCAGCTACTTTAAGGCTCTCCAGCGCCCAGCGAGGGTGGAGTTGCTGCCCTCACCTCATCCCAGCTCAGGCTGTCCAACAACACCTCAAGCACCTACTGTGTGCCAGGCGAGGGACACAGCGGAGATAAGGCAAGGTCTCCACTCTCTACCAAGGCCACGGGAAGGGATTCACTCGCTTATTTATTCAGCCAATGTTTATCAAGTGTCTCCTTGGTGCCAGGCCCAGGGCGCTGGGAGCAGGTAGTGTACGGGACAGATGTGGTCCCTGGTCTCTAGGAGTGTACTGCTTAGACGAGGGCATGAGCAAAGAAGCAATCACGAACCAGCTGGGTGAGGCTGGATAGGTGTTTGCTGAACCTCTGAGACTCACCAGAGTTTGGCTGATCCAGGGGTTAATACAGTGGGAGGGCTGGGCTGGGCTGGGCCTCAGAACGTGGGCCCCAGCAGGGTTGGCTGGAAATGCCTCCCCCTCTCTTCCTCTCCGTCGTTAGGGAGAGCTTTTCCATCCTTTTCCGTTTCCCAGTGGGCTTACCCTCAACTAATGTACTTCCTGTAGTCATTTACAACCTAGTCTGAATGGGAGCCCAGTGATCCCTTCCCCAGGGACAGTCTCTGTGGCTATTTGGTGCCTCAGGGAGCAGTTAAAAATGTCATCATCCCAAAGAGAGAGTTTCCTGGGCCTCTGATGTCCAGCTGCTCTGTCCCCTGCTGTCTCTGTACAGTGCAGACCCCACATTCAGATGTGCTGAGCTCACCTGGCCTTACATCATGTAGCTCCTGCCCACCGAGAAGCAGGCAGTGCAGAAGAGGGAGGAAGGGAAAGCACACTTGTTTCTGCTGAGAGCCAGGCAATGCTGGGCACTACACCTGCCTTTTCTCCCTAACCTTCACAGCCGCCACGCGAGAGGGGTGGTCTCATTTGTATTTGACACAGGGGGAAACTGAGGCTCAGAGAGAGAAAGATGCCCGCCCAAGGTCACACAGCTGGTTATGGATGGAGCTGGGATTTGAACCTACAGCTTCTCATTCCTCGTCCAATGCTCCTTCTTCTACACCAATGGCTTCCAACCCTGGGTCCCTGAAGGGAGTAATAAAGGTCTGATTTAAAAGCTCAAAGAGAAATCACTCTCTCCCCATACATACAAAGGGCACTCAGGCAAACAAAAACAAGTGTTTTAGCTAGAATCAGAGCAACATGGGGAGGAAGCTCCACCCTCTCACCCTGTCAGAAGCTCTCTTGAGCAGTTTCAAATCTCTGCTTCAGAATGGGTAAATGACTAATTATTACTTAAGAAAAGCAACTTTTGGGAAAACTGTTTTTTTTAGAACATCAGGCCCATCAAAATCAAGATGAAAGGGGTCTTGGTGGGGAAAGGGCTGTGACCACTGCATTTTACTGAGATTGTGGCCTGATCCCCTAGACCAGAAAAGCAAGACTCAGAGAGGTCAAGGCAACTGCCTGAGGTCTCACAGCTGGGCAGGAGTGGAGCTGAGGCCAGTACTCTTTCTGCTTCACCAGACTGCCTAGTCTTGCGGGATGGCAGAACCCCAGAACCCGCCTGGAAGGGGGCCCTGCGGGAGGGGGGAGTGGGGAGAGCATCCAGGAGCACAAGTACCTTCTCATAGTACTGCAGCTCGTAATCCAGGATGACGCCGTTGGGCTGGTCGGGCTGGGACCACGACAGGGTAATGCTGTCCACGGTGCGGCTCACCTGGTGCATGATGGACACGGCCGATGGAGCTGGAAGAGAGGTCAGAGGTCAGGGGTCAGGGGTGGGCATGAGAGGGTGCAGCTTCTGGCCCAGCCTCAAAGGTGCCCAGACAGAGAGCTGTGGGACCACAGAGGGGAAGGCATCTAGCTTAGGCCACACAGCCAGCCTGGGGAGCCGACAGGGTGCAGGGACGCAGGTGCTGCTCTCATGGGGCACCTTTGGATTACAGACACTGGCAACTCCAGCCATCCCTGGGGAAGCTCAGCCACATCAAGTCAAGACAGATGCATTGGGCCCCTTCTCTGGTCTGGCCCCAGGTGGGTTGGACGAAATGTTAATTCATTCTCTCTTGGAGCTTACAGTCTACTGAAGCAGGGGACATACAGACCCTAGACATGGTGACGGGGCTCTGGGACAGGGAAGCAGAGACGGTGGGAGGTTCATTCATTCCTTCAACAAATGTGCATTGAGTGCCTCCTATGTGCAGGGATACTGCAGTGAATAAAAATGACTGTGAAACATAAATATATAAAAATAAATCCATAGCTACCATGGAAGACAGTCTGGCGGTTCCTTAAAAAGTTAAACATAGAATTACCATATGATCCAGCCATTCCACTCCTAATCATGTACCCCAAAGAACTGAAAACAGGTACTCAAGCAAATATTTGTGTATGAATATTTATAGCAGTGCTATTCACAACAGCTAAAAGGTGGGAACAACCCAAATGTCTATAAACAGATGAATGGATAAACAAATTGTGGTATACATATGTAACAGAATATTATTTAGGCATAAAAGAGAATGAAGTGCTAATGAAGTGCACTACAATGAGGATAAAGCTCAAATACATGCTAAGTGAAAGGCAGATGCAAATTGTATGGTCCCATTTATATGAAATATTCAGAATAGGTAAGGTGATAGAGACAGTAAGCAGATTGGTGGTTGCCAGGGGCTGGAGGAGGGAGCATGGGGAATGCTGGGTACGGGGTTTTCCTTGGGGTGATGAAAATGATTTGGCACTGGATAGAAGTGGTAATTGCCCAACACTGTGAATGTACTAAATGCCACGGAACTGTACACGTTAAAATGGTTAATTGCATGTTATGGGATTTCACCCATCCCCCCCAGCAGCGTTGCTAGGGCCCTCATGGAGGGTGGTTAGATGTAGGAGACAAGATGTCAGAGGAGGGACTTCCCTGGTGGCGCAGTGGTTAAGAATCCACCTGCCAATGTAAGGGACACGGGTTCGAGCCCTGGTCCAGGAAGATCCCACGTGCCAAGGAGCAACTAAGCCCATGGGCCACAACTACTGAGCATGCGCTCTAGAGCCTGTGAGCCACAGCTACTGAGCCCGCATGCCACAACTACTGAAGCCCGGGTGCCACAACTACTGAAGCCCGTGTTCCTAGAGCTCGTGCTGTGCGACAAGAGAAGCCACTGCAATGAGCAGCCTGAACACCGCGTCGAAGAGTTAGCGCCCGCTTGCCGCAACTAGAGAAAGCCCGTGCGCAGCAACGAAGACCCAACACAGCCAAAAATTAAAAAAAAAAAAAAGTCAGGGGAGGCTGTGTTTAGTGCTAGAAGGACGCTTGGAAATAATTTAGTCCCATCCCCTCATTTTACAGGTGTGGAAACTGAGGTCCAGAGGGGGTTGTGAGCTGCCCACAGTCACAGTGAGTTCAAGCTTGCCGCCCCTTCCTTGATTCCTTCTTTCACAGAGCACTCATGCCTGTGCTTTTTGCCTTCTTCTCAAAGGAAACAAACCTGCACAAAGCACCTACAACGTACTGGCCATGGCCCTGGGCCCTGCACACGTGTGTGTCCTGAGCTGACTGTCAGTGAGGGGGCAGTATTAGCCCCACCGACCGTTGCAGACCCTGAAGCTCAGAGCAACACAGGGCTTCCTGAGATGACACAGCCTGTCAGTGGGGGAGCCGGCATTTGAACCCAGGTCTGCCACTCTCCAGAGAAGGGTTTGTCCATGAGTCCTGACCCGGTCCTTCCCTATTGTGTGACGGGAGCAGAGCCCCCTTGCCTCTCTGGGCCTGAGGTTTTCATGGTCCCAGGAGGGGCTGAGGACTCCCCAGGGTGAGAGGAGCACCTCCTGCAGTCTCTCCTGGCTCCTGGGCAGGTCCGTGACAAGCGGATGCCCTGCCTTGGCCATCCCGGTGATTCCTGAAGGAGGCTGAGGCTGACCCTTCTCCTCCCACCCAAATCCTGCTTTCTAGGGGCTCTGACCACACGGACAAGAGCATGGATCAGGGACCGGTAGGGGTCCTGGAGGATCAGTGCTTGGAGATCCTCATCTGTTTCCTGCTCTGTCTCTGCCCCTTTGTCCCCAGCGTGGAGGGAGCTGTCTATTGGTCAGAAGACCCAGGCCCTGCTCTCTGGCCTGCTACTAATTGCCCGGGCAACCTTGGGCAAGTGACCCCCCTCTCTGGACCTGGTTCCTCCTCTGCACCATGGGCACAGCTGGAAGATCCCTGTGATCTTGCAGCTCAAATGTTCCCTGCCTGTCCTTCCTGGTTAGCCCTTGTCCTGGAGTTGGATCAGCCCAGGGGCCAGCGTGGGCCGAAAAGGTCTAGGCTTCCCTCCAGCACCCCAAGGAGCTGTGGAAAATTGGCCCAAGACACCCCAGATGGGGTGGCAGCACCCAGAAGAAGGACTTGGACCCCGGCCTAGGTGTCCCTGAAGAGCCTCTGTTCTTTCTGCCACGCCCCCCCGCCGCCCCCCAAGGGAGGGCTGCCTGTCCCTCAGTTTGGCTCCTTGCCCTGCCAGGGGCAGTGGGCCTCCTGGGATGATCAGGGACCCGGCTCCCAGCAGTTTCCTCCTCAGTCAAACAAGGAGACTCTGTCTTCCTTGTTCCCTGCCAGGGTATCAAGAAGACCCAATCCAAAGGAGGGGCCCCACCAACCACTGCTTATTGAGCACCTGCTAATACTGGGCTATGTCCTCAATATACATGCACCCATTTAATCCTCACAACAACCCGTGAAGCAGACCTCCTTCAGCCCATTTTGCAGATGGGGAAACTGAGAATCACAGTAAAGGGACTTGCCTGAAGCTACATAGATAGTAAGTGGCAACATATTCTCATGCTTCATGAAGTCACTTGAAGGGCTTTCAGGGTTGTGTGTATGTGTATAATAATAACAAGGAAAAAGCCACTGACCTAACACTTACTGAGCTCTTATTCTGTGCCAAGCCCTCTTCCAGGTACTCAATACCTATTAACACAGGTGTAACTCAGAATTCTCACAACTGCCCTATGAGCTGAGGGCTATTAACATCCCCAGTTTATAGATGGAGACACTGAGGCTTGGAGCTGTTCAGTGACCTGCTCAAGGCTCATGCGGCAAGGCAGTGGAGGGCTAGCCCTTGAACCTGGTGGCTCAGGCTCTTTGCCAGCGCAGCCCTGGTTACCATGCAGTCAGCCCAGTTCCAAGTAAATGCTCACTGGAAATTAATGAGGAAATTGCTAGATCCCTGTGGAGGAGTGGTCAGAGCTCTCGGGGTCTTGGTTTCCTCATCTGTAAAGTGAGCCTAATGGTAACGTGCCTTGGGGGCTGTTGTGAGGACAGATGAATGAAAGCATTTCAGGTGCTCAGTGTGGTGCCTGGCACGTGGTCAGTGCTGTGAGTGTTCACGGGTATCACTAGGCACTAGCCACTGTGCACTGAGCAGCTGACCTGCGTCATTTTGTTTGATCCTCTCAACAACAGTGTGGGATGGGGGTTAATAGCTGCAATTTGCAGAAGAGGAAACTGAGGCTCAGAGAGGTGTGGTGACTTCCCCAAGGTCACACTGCTAGTGAGGAGCTGAGCTATGCCTGAAGCTGAACTATCCTGCCCCAGCTCTTTTCCCTGCTGTCCCTCAGAGCTGGTCCTACTCTCTGTCCCCTCCCTCCTTGACCCTGTCTCCAGTCCCAGCCCCACCCTTCCCTCTGGAGCCACCACTGTGTAGAGCTTGTTCTCCTGGACTTCTGGCAGCCCTGGCTCCTCTGTGAGGCCCGGGCTGTCTGTCCCTCTCTCCAGCCTGTCGTAGTCAGCTCCCGGTTGAAAACAACAAAATTAGTCCCTTTTGGAGTTTCCCAGATCTGGGCTAATCTGGGGGATCCTGGCTGGGGGCTTACCCTTCCTGCTGGCCCAGGAAGCACCCCGCCCCCAGGCCTCCCCTAAGCTTCTCAGCCCCTCTCAGACAAAACACAGGGCAGTGTGACCACTCAGGGGGTGTGTGTATGTGTGTGTGTGTGCGCACACGTGCGCTCTTGTGTGCGCATTCACACGCACTGGAAAAATCAGTGAGGATGCTTTAAACTCAGCCACTAGGGATTCGAGGAGGGATATGCCCTGCCTCCAAGGGTCTGAGGATAATTCTGGTGTGAGGGGCTGGATGAGGTCATCTTCAGGGCTCCTTGGAATGCTGGGATCTCTCACCAAGGTGGGAGGGGTATGTATGTCGTGGGGGGCGTGTGCTGCCACTGCATGTCTGTGGAGCATCAGACATGCACGGAGCCCGTAGGGATAGGTGAGGAGTATTCTCATTAAGCCACTACTACAGTGCATTTACCTAGTGCTTCCTGCTGAGAACTGTAGAATGCTCAGCTAAGGAAATTCCAATCCAGCCCCCAGAAGGGCAGTCTAGGTTAGTGGCTGGGAGCCCAGAGGTGGAATCAGACAGACCTGCATGCAACTTCCTACAGTCTCTCCTGGCTCCTGGGCAGGTCTGTGACATCTCAGTTTCTATACCTGTCCAATGGGGACCCTTAGCTGGCAAGGATGCTGTGAGGATGAAAGGAGAAATGCAGGCAAAGGTTTAAGTGTGGACCAGCACCATCAGGAGGGAGATATTATTAAGAATATTTCAATAGAGGGGCTTCCCTGGTGGCGCAGTGGTTGAGAGTCCGCCTGCCGATGCAGGGGACACGGGTTCGTGCCCTGTTCCGGGAAGATCCCACATGCCGCGGAGTCGCTGGGCCCGTGAGCCATGGCCGCTGGGCCTGCGTGTCCGGAGCCTGTGCTCCGCAACGGGAGAGGCCACAACAATGAGAGGCCCGCGTACCACCCCCCCCCAAAAAAAGAATATTTCAATAGAGTGGAATGCTACCCAGGGCTGGGGGTTGGAGGAAATGAGATGTTGGTCAAAGGGTAAAAACTCCCAGCTGTAAGATGAATAAGTTCTAGGGACCTATTTACAGCAGGGTGACTATAATTAACAATACTGTATTATATACTGGAAAGTTAAGAGAGTAGATCTTAAATATTATCCACACACACACACACACACACACACGCAGGTAATTATGTGAAGGGATGGAGGTGTTAACTAACCTTACTAATGCAATCATTTTGCAATATACATGTGTATCGAAACATCACAGTGTACTCCTTAAAGTTGCATATGATCTATGTCAATAATATCTCAAGAAAGCTGGAAAAAAATTTCAATTCAGAGTCACTGTGATGTTGGCACGATACTGGGTGCTGGGGCTCAAGAGAGGAACCTTGCAGGGTCTCTTCCTTCCAGGGGGCACAGTCTAATGGAGAAGGCATATTTGTTTCAGCCCAGTGAGTGCCTGCTCCAGGCTGGGCACCATACTAGGCAGTGGAGAAACCATGAGACTTGGACTTGGTGTGGAGCTCCTGGATCCAAGCCCCCGTTTTGGAACTCGGCCAAGGTGATCCAGTCCCAAGCAGGGGTGAAGCTGCTCCTTCCACACCTCTCCCTGCAATTTCACCTCCCAATAATGGAGGTGAAAGTGGTAGCATGTGTCCCTATAGATTACTGGACTTTTCCGACTTGAGTGGGAGTAAGGAGATAACCAGGAGACCTCGTTAAAACTCGTATTACTGGGCCCCTCCTCCCGCCTCCAGAGATTCTGGTTCTGCTGGTCTGGAATGGGGTCTGAGAATTTGTAGTTCTAACAATCTCCCAGGTGATAGTGATGCTGCTGGCCTGTGGCCCATATTTTGAGGAGTAGTGGATTCAGGGCCAGAGAAGGGAAGTAACTTGTCCAAGGTCACACAGCAGGTAGAGGTGGGCCTGGGACTAGAGCCTAGATCAGCTGAGTCCTGGTCTAGTATATTTTCCACCCACCATGCTGCTTCTCCCAGCCCAGCTCTGCCCAAGACTGCCCCTCTCATCTGCCCAGGCTAGAGTATTCCTCCGGGGTCCATGGACTCAGAGTCTTGACGCAGTGGTACAAGTAGTTTCAGTACAGGCACAGGGATGGGGCTGCCAAGGCAGGTGGGGGCCAGACCTCCAGGCCGAGGAGTTGCTTTGTCACAAAGGCACTGGGGAGCCAAAGAAGGACTGCAGTAGGGGTGGCAACCTGTTCCTTAACTAAAACGCAAGCTTGTCAGCTGGACAACCTCTGGATGCCCCATGTTGCCTTAAAAAATAAAAAAGGCAAGGCCCCACAGCTAACACCTAACAATTCCTTGTTCGCTCTACACCAGGCACTTTTCCAAATGCTTTAGGTCAATTAACTCATTTGACATTCATAGCAACCCTGAGAGGCTGGTATTACTGTTATACCCATTTTATAGGTGAGGAAACGGAGGCACTGAAGTATGAGGTAACTTGCCCAAAGTTACCAAGCAGTGGAGCTGGGATTTGAACCCAGGCCCACCGAAGTCCAGCATCTCTTCTCCCCTCCGTTGTCTGCGGCCGATGCAGACTGACCACAGAGGTCTTGAAACCAGTGGGCCTCAGAGGGCTGCTGCAAAGCTAACTCGGTCCGGCTCTGGCTGACTCCCCTCACCCACCACCCACCCGGCTGCCCTGGCTCTGGGCGCTCAGCTGTTGGTGGAGGCAGGTCCCCCACAGCCATGGGGGTCTGGGCTTGGCGGGCTTAGCTGGCAGGCTTGGGTTACAGGCAGCTAACCCAGGCTCTGATCCCATAAGCCCCGTAACCCTGGGTGTGGCAAGGAAGAGGCATTTGCTGGGAAGATGATCAAGGCGGGCCAGTGAGGGCCAAGCAGGGCTGGCCTTTCTCCTGGAATCCAGGGGGATTAACGGCGGAGAAAAGGGAACAGCTGGATGTTCTCCCATCCCTCCTGCTGCCCGCCGCCCACCCTGAGGTGTCAGGTTTCCCTGTAAGTTGGTCTTTAGGGAATTCCGGTATTTTCAATTACCAGCCGGGCACACCGGCCGGGGCATGGGATCAGTGGCGCCCCGTGACCCCTGCTAGGAGATGGAGCCCCTGGGAGCAAGCACAAAAGAGGCTTGTGGTCGAGAGGTTAGGGGAGGCTGGCCAGGCAGGGCCTGCTCCGTGGCGGGAGCAGGTGGTCAGGGGCCCTGCTGCCCCCAGCGAGCCCTGGGGGAGCTTCCAATCTCTTCACCAGCTGAGACCTGGGGAAGTAGCTTCCCTCTGTGTGCCTCGTTCCCCCTCAGGGCATGGATCCCTAATGAGTCCATGGAGTTGCCCTAATTCCTGTCTTCTGACATCCTTTACACATAAGAAAAATAAATCTCAATTTGGTCTAAGCGACTATGGTAGACTGGTTTTATTACTTGCCTCTGTCTCTATATCCTTTGCCCTGTAATTTGTGTAATCACCCTCTGACCCTGGCTCTGGGCTTGGCCGTGTGACTTGCTCCGGCCAATAGAATATAAGCAAATACGATATAAGCAGAGGCTTGAAAAAGCCCTCACGTGGATCTGCCAGCTGTCTAGGTGCCCCGCCATGGCCACGAGAACACGCCCAGGCCGACCTGCTGGAGGACGAGATACATGGAGCAGAACTGTTGCCCCAGTTGTCCCCACCAGGGCCATTCCTGACCAGCCCACCGCACTCAACCCCAAACATGCAATAGAGCCCTGACAAAATCCGAAGAGAAGAGCTGCTGAGCAACCAGAGTAGCTGGAGTGCAAACATACGAATGCTCCCCGCCAAGACCCATCCGACCAGGAGACTCACGAGCTAGATAAGTGCTGCTTGCTTTTACGCCATTGCTTTTGCGGTTGATTGCTAAACAGCATTACTGTGGCAGCGGCTATCTGTTATTTTTCTTCCTGTTACGGGCAAGCTGAACCAATCTTAGCTGATAGCCTAGGCGGGCAGTGCCTCCCCTAAAGAACGCTTGGGAGGATCAAAGAGGAAGACACATTTAGAGCGCTCAGCCCAGGGAGGGACGTGCCCTCTCCCTCTCTCTTCCTTTCCCCAGGCATGGGCCTCACTGGGGGCCCTCTTGTCCTATCTCTCTCTGATCCTCTTCGCTCCCAGGGAGAGAAGTAGATGAATACATGATCATGCCAGTTCTAGAGACCAGCCACTGTGTGCCCGCTCCACAGGAGGGCAAAAGGATCAGAGGAGAACATGGCTGGCAGAAAGGGCTTTGGAAAGTCGAACGTTTTTCCATGAGAAAGCCACGTGGAGTGGTGTCATGGACAGAGACTCTGACACCTGGCGAGGGTGTTAGAGACCAGCTCCGCCGAGGGCCTGCTGTATGATCTCGGGCAGCCACTTAGGAACCTCTCTGGGCCTTGGTTTTGCTCTCTATAAAAGGAGGTGTTTGCACTGGATGAATGCTGATGTACTTTGACTTACATGTGCACGTGATAGGCAGAATAATGGCCCCCAAAGATGTCACGACCTAATCCCGGAATCTGTGAATACGTTATCTTAACATGGCAAAAGAGACTTTGCAGATGTGATTAAGGTTATGGCCCTTGAGATGGGAGATTATCCCGGATTATCCAGGTAGACCCACTCTAATCACTTGAGTCCTTAGAAGAGGAGAATCTTTCCCAGATGAGAGTCAGACGAGAGAGCGGGAGCGTGAGGGGGACACGACGCCCTGTTGCTGCTTTTGTGATGCAGGAGGGCCTCGTGCAAGGACCGGAGAGACGCCCCTGGGAGCTAGGGGACCTCCCAGCTGACAGCTGGCAAGGAATCGGAGACTTCAATCCTAAAAACACATGGAGTTGAATTCTGCAAACACCCCAGTGAGCAAGGAAACAGGTCATCCCTTAGAGCCACCAGCAGGGAACACAGCCCTGCTGACACTTGATTTTAGCCTGATGGGATCCAGACTAGACTTGCGACCCACGGAACTGTAAGATAAGAACTGCGAGTCATTGTAAGTTGCTAAGTTTGTGGCATGTAGCAATAGGAAACTAACATACCTTCTGATTTCATTTTTTTTTTTTTTTTTGCCGTACGCGGGCCTCTCACTGTTGTGGCCTCTCCTGTTGCGGAGCACAGGCTCCGGACGCACAGGCTCAGTGGCCATGGCTCACGGGCCCAGCCGCTCCGCGGCATGTGGGATCTTCCCGGACCGGGGCACGAACCCGTGTCCCCTGCATCGGCAGGCGGACTCTCAACCACTGCGCCACCAGGGAAGCCCCTGATTTCATTTTTAAGTCTAGCTGCCATCTATTGTGCTCGGTGCTTTGTCCACATTATTACTAACTTGGCAACCGTCTTGCAAAGCTGGGATAATGGAAACATGCCCATTTTGAAGGTGAGGACTCTAAGGCTCAGAGAAGTAAGGTTCCCTAGACAGCCTGCTCGCATAGCTTGGAAAGGGGCGTGCTGGATGAGGGCAGAGTTTGTCAAGTTCAGCACTGACGCCTCTTTTTCCCACACGACCCCCTAGGACATGATGACAGAGGATCTTCCTAACTGGTCAGTCAGTATGGGTGGCCCCAAAGGCTGCATTTGCTCAGCCAGGCTGTGGTGTGGCAGGTCTAGGTACACAGCTTGCCCTACCTGTGCAGAAGGCTTGGATCCAGCCAACACTGGGCCCTGAGTATGCAGAGATGTAATTATTCAGGCTCTGCCCGTGACTTGCCTGGTGGGCAAGTCATTTAACTCTTAACATCTTGCTTTCCTTACCTGTAAGATAGGAGAATAATAGAACCCACTGAGGTTGGGGAGATTCATCATTCAGGACTTGGTATCTGGCAAAAATAGTAAACCACTTGCCAAATGTGAGCTACTGTATGATTCGAGTGAATATAGAACGATCTCTGCTTTTTGAGTGCCTGCCATCCCAGGCAGCCTGTGAGGTACCTTGAGAACATGAGCTCAAAGCCTCACAGCATCCCACAAAGAGGGGGTGGTCATGCCCATAGGAGGATGTGATCGGACGCAGGCTGAGTGACTTGTCTGGGGCTAAGTGCCGGTGAGCAGCTAGGCTTGATTCAAAGCCAGGTTTGTTTGCCTGATTCCAAAGCCCAGACCCTTCCCTCCACCCCTGGGACCAGGCAGAGGTGCAGCCCTTCAGGGCTTGCTTGGGGTGAGAGTGTGTCCGCTGCAGTCCAGGAGGGAGGCCCGGAGTACTGGGGACAGCCCCTAGCACAAGCCCCACGTTGCTGAAATGCTGCCTGCACCTAGGTCTGTATGGCTGCCTCCGCCTTGTCATTCGGATCTCAGCTCACATGCCAGCTCCTCAGAGAGCTCTCCTCTGATCCTCTGATGCTGCCGAGGCTCCCCCTCCCCTTCCCGTCCATCTCTATGTTGTCTTGTTTGTTTGTGTCGGGGACCATGGACTCTGCACAGCCAGACTGAACCCCGCGTCTGCCCCTTCCCAGCTGAGTAAGCCCGGGCACGTGCTTGACCTCTCCCAATCCCGTTGCCTTATCCTCCAAGTGGGGATATGCAGCCCAGCCTGGCCTCCTGTCTCTGGGGGGCCCTGAGAGGACTTGTGAACACGGGCGGAAAGGCATTCTGGAGTGGCGGAGTATAGTTTGAAGGCAGCGTGACGGCTTTATGAAGTCAGACGACAGCTCTGGCCCTGGTGAATGCCAAGGGATAGTGAACAAGGCCCAGTCACTTGTCCAAAAGAAATACTTTCTCCTTATAAGGCCATGAGCTAGATATTTATATATTGAATTTTAGGGTCCGATTAAAACCGAGCACTGAATACATCTGTCTGGAAATCAAGCCCCAGTCTTGTTTTCCAGCCTCATCGTACTTCTCCACACCCCACCTCACTCCATGCTTCTCTGGACCCCTCGGCAACTGTTCACCAAGCATACATTGTGGTGTGCCCCTGTCTAGGCTCCAGGAGAACCACAGTGAGGGAAAGGAGACTCACTGTGAACCAGTGTGTGGTGATGGTGGGGAGACAGGAATGAAATGATCAAAGACATGAAGCTAAAATCTCAGCCACGGGAACTTGAGGGCCATGGTGCTGGGGGCATGTGACCAGGTCAGGAAGGTCAATGAAGATAAGCTAGGTCAAAAGGAAGGGGGAGGGCTTCCCTAGTGGCGCAGTGGTTGAGAGTCTGCCTGCTGATGCAGAGGACACGGGTTCGTGCCCCGGTCCGGGAAGATCCCACATGCCGCGGAGCGGCTGGGCCCGTGAGCCATGGCCGCTGAACCTGCGCGTCCAGAGCCTGTGCTCCGCAACGGGAGAGGCCACAACAGTGAGAGGCCTGCGTACCGCAAAAAAAAAAAAAAAGGAAGGGGGAAAGGGGCAAAGCATTCCAAGCAGTGGGAACAGCATTTGCAAAAACCCTGTGGCAGAGAAGCTTGGTGCCTTGGAGGAGGAGAAAGGAGAACTCTCCCTCCAGTCTGCCTTTTGTATTTCCCTCTCCTAGGATACCTTCTTCTCCGCACGATTCCATCTCTGCTTATTAGAAGCTTCTCTATTCTTCAGAGCTAAGCTCAAATGCCTCCTCTTCAGGAAGCCTTCCATGGCATGCCTTTCTCCCATTCCCCAGGAGGAAATGATTTCTCCTGCCTGTGATCTCCCTCACCTCCCAGACCCCTCCTTGGGTCCTCATTTATGCCATCCAATATGTACACTCTGTCCATGTCTTATCTTCCCAACCAGGGCATAAATCTCCATGGCAGGAACCGTGTTTTCTACAGTGTAGACTTGGAGTTTCATGGTCCTGGGTTTAAATCCTAGTTGAGCCCACTTAGTAGCAGGACTTTGCATAAATGACCCCACTTCTCTGGGCCTCTGTTTCCTCCTCTGGCAAAGGGGGATAGTGCGGTGAGGGTGTGTGTGGCTGCACAGCCCCCAGCTGGGCTCTGGGCATCTATGAGAGGGGGGGCTTGTTAAGGGGCTTGGAACAAAGAGGAGGGGGAAAGGGTGGTTATGACCCAGAAAGCCTCAGGGCTTTGAGGGCTTACAGGGGCTTGGGCTCACTTAGACCCGACTTTCCCAAATTTGTCTGATGCTAAGAAATACTTGAGCCGCTTGTTAAAATGCTGATTCCCAGGTCTTATTCCTGGGGTTCTGATTCAGCAGGTCTGGGGTGGGGGCAGGGGACCTATGTTCTGAAAAACTCTCATACAGTTCTGATGCACAATTTGGTGGGGAAATTGAGGCCCAGAGGGAGGAACTGATTTTTCTCAAGTGTGATAGGTTGGATGGGTGATCTCAGCTCCGCCTCTATTGTAACACGATCACGCACCCACACTCTCTGCCAAGGAGCCCTGCAGGGTGTGTTCACTGTGGATGACTGTGCCACCGGCAATGGCATGGGTTTATGTGGCCTGGCTTGGCTTGGCTACTTGTGTTCACATCATTCACCACAAGAGAAATAAGCCTGGGGGGCTGCTAGTCCAAGGAGAATGAGGAGACATATGGAATAGACTGAATCCAGCCCACATTCTGGAGCTCTGCCCACTTCAGAGGACCTGGTGCCTATTAGCTAAACCCTAGCTGACCCAGAGACTAGTGAGTGAGAAAATAAATGTTATTATTCTAAAATACTGGGTTTGGGGGTGGTTTTGTTATGCAGCATCATTGCAGCAGTAACTGACCAATACACTAAAGTCACATAGCGAATGAATGACAAAACTGGGATTCAAACTCAGGTCCCCTGTTCCTAACCCAGGGCTTGTTCCTCACTGCTTCTGCCTTTTAATCCTGAGGGCTCCCCCTGCACCCTCCTCTCTGGGAGCCCTCACTTCCACTCTGCCCCATCTCTCTATTCTCTGGGAACTTCCAGCTCCAGACAGGAGGGGTCCATCCCAGAAGCCTTTGCT